>NW_025421272.1:0-1200000 GCF_011764305.1 Mustela putorius furo | reverse complement strand
TAAGGAAATGGGATTAAGGCAGAAAAAGTAAGGAAAAAGACAAAAGGGAAATAATAAAGTAGAATAAATAGTAAGAATTAAATAGAATGAAAGGAATAACATTCAGTACGTCTGTTATACAATAAACATGCTGAGTTCTTCTTTCAAACAGATATTGGCAAATTGGATTTCTTATATCTAGCTGGATTTTTTTTTTATTTCATTTTTGTAAGACTTTTATTTTTAAGTGATCTCTGCACCCAACATGGAGCTTGAACTTACAACCTTGAGATCAAGAGTCACATGCTCTACCAACTGAGCCAGCCAGGCACCCCTAACTGAATTTTAAATATATATATGCAGAGAGAGAAAAAAAAAAAAACATTTAAACAATGTGACAAGGAAAGGTTAAAAATAAACAAATGTGAGTGCCTGACTGGTTCAGTCAGTAGAGCATGTGATTCTTGATCTCAGGGTTGTTCAGTTCAAGCCCCATGTTGGGTGTAGAAATTATTTTAAAAAATGAATAAATGAAAATAGATGTATATGTGGTCAAATATATGCCAAATAAATGCAAACAAAAGGCAAACAGCACTATTCATAATAGGTAAAAAGTGGAAATAAGTCAAATGGGTATTAACAGATGAATGGATAAACTGTAGTATATCCATGAATGGATTTTTCAACAATGAAAAAGGAATGAAGTACGATACATGCTATAATATGCATAACCTTAAAAACATTATGTTGAATGAAAAAAGCCAACCACAAAAGATTACATTTTTTAAAGATTTTATTTATTTATTTGACAGAGAGAGACCACAAGGGAGGCAGGCAGAGAGAGGTGGGGAAGCAGGCTCCCTGTGGAGCAGGGAGCCCAATGCGGGGCTCGACTCCAGGACCCTGAGATCATGACCTGAGCTGAAGGCAGAGGCTTAACCCACCGAGTCACCCATAGGCCCACAAAATTTTTTTTTTGAGATTTTGTTTATTTATTTGACAGAGCCAGACACAGCAAGGGAGGAAACACAAGCAGGGGTTGTGGGAGAGGGAGAAGCAGGCTTTCCGCTGAGCAGGAAGCCCGATGCGGGGCTCGACCCCAGAACCCTGGATCACGACCCAAGCTGAAGGCAGATGCTTAACAACTGAGCCACCCAGGTGCCCCAAAAGATCACATATTACATGATTCCACTTGTATGAAATGTTCAGAATAGGCAAATCTATAGTGACAGGAAGTAAACCAGTGGCTGCCTAGGACTTCGGTGAATGAGGGCTAGGGGAATGACTGCTAAAGGATATAAGGTTTGATGACAGTGTTATAAAATTGATTGTGATGATAGCTGCTATAAACTTGTGAATATACTAAAAGCCACTGTGGTTAAAAAAAAAATGTAAGAATATTTTGAAAAATCTTTCAAATAGTCCAAGTAGTAGAGATTACATACACCAAACAGTAGAGATTACATAGGTAATATGTAATTACTCAGGTAGCTCAAGAGTCTGACTCTTGGTTTCAGCTTCGGTCATGATCTCAGAGTTGTGGGATCAAATCCCATGTCAAGCCCTGCATAGGGCTCCAGGCTCAACATGGAGTCTGTTTGTCCCTCTCCCTCTTCTCCTTCCCCGGCTTGCTCTCCCTCTCCCTCTCTCTCTTTCTCTCTCGCTCAAATAAATAAATAAATAAAATCTTAAAAGTGAAACAAAATGAAATAACAGCAAAACACTTCATCCCTAACATAGGAATACTGCTAAAGCTGTACTCAGAGGAAATTGTATAGGCTTAAAGGTTTTATTATTTGAAAAAAATGAATTAATTAAATATTCAAAATCTAAAATAGTATAAGAGCCATAAAACCAAAATAAAACAAAAAAGGAAAGTCAAAAAATTTAAAATCTAAAATTAAATAAAATAACTATTTGTCAAAAATATTTCAAAGAATTGGAAGGGCACCTGGGTGACACAGTTGGTTAAGTGTCTGCCTTTGGCTCAGATGATAATCCCGAGGTCCTGGGATCAAGCCTCATGTTGGGCTTCCTGCTCAGCGGGTAGCCTGCTTCTCCCTCTCACTCTGCCTCTCCCCCTGCTTGTGCTCACATGTGCTCTCTCTCTCTCTCTCTGTCAAATAAAAAAATAAAATCTTTAAAAAAATATTTTAAAGGATTTGAAAGGACCAATAAGACAGAAGAGAAAAATATCTTGGCAAGCCTAATAAAGGGTAAAGTATAGAAAAAATAATAATAAACAGTAATCAGGGGCGCCTGGGTGGCTCAGTGGGTTAAGCCGCTGTCTTCAGCTCAGGTCATGATCTCAGGGTCCTGGGATCGAGTCCCACATCGGGCTCTCTGCTCAGCAGGGAGCCTGCTTCCCTCTCTCTCTCTCTGCCTGCCTCTCTATCTACTTGTGATCTCTCTCTGTCAAATAAATAAATAAAATCTTTAAAATAATAATAATAATAATAAACAGTAATCATGAGTAAGAAAGGAAATATAACCACCAATAATAGCAATTAAAATATGTTACTATTTGTAACTCTCTGCCAAATAATTAGAAAATCTTGGGGAAATTACTTCCTGGCCAAAAGCCCAAACAACAACAAAAATACAACCTATAATTCCTCTAAGAGGAGAAAGAAGGCCTAAGTAAACTAACTGTAAAAGAGACTGAAAAGATAAGTATCAAACATCTTAGAAGGCACCAGGTACAGATGGTTTTACAACTGAGATATCTTCAATTTTGAAGAACAAGAGGAAACTTGGGAGTAATAGATATGTTCATTATCTTCATTTCTTCATTGTGGTAATGGTTCCATGGGTATACCCATAAATCAAAACTCATCAATTGTACACTTTAAATATGTACAATGTATTGCATGCCAATGATACCTCTAAAAAGATATTCATGAAAAGACAGAGACAGTAGGATTTCCACTTCCAGTAATCCTCTAATCCTAATCTCTAATCCTCTAATCTTAAACAACTATAAAACTGGAGATGATTGTTTTCAGGCACTGGAAAATGGGCAACATACGTTATAATTCTTGAGAAAAGAACAATATAGCTGGGTTCCCTGTTTGTCCTGGCTTTCTACTGGGGACAATTTCCCAACTACAGTGAATCCCAAATAAGTGGTCTTCCTGAACTTAAGAGGGAGAAATCAGTATTTGGGGCTGCTGAAGCAGCAGGAATTTGCAGGTCAGGGTATACAGAAAAGCAGAGAATAACACAACAGGAGGTGGGAGGAGGCAGAAGTCCACACGGGAATACTTGAGTCTTTGGCCAAAGAAGCCTGGGCTGTGGGCTGTGCATGTACGGAGGGAGACTTCGTGAGGCTTAGCAGAGAATGACTGCTCTCTCAGGGCTGAGAACTGACCAGAAATACCAGAGTTTGCTCAGTGCTAGAACATGTTAGAGCTCAAGCCCAACCAGAGTAGACATGCTGAACATTTTGGGCATTCAGTTGAGACCCCAAAAGGCCATGCTGCAGAAGTAAGGACTACACCCTAAAGACCATGCCCTAGAACCAAAGACAAAACCAAGAAACTGTACCAAACAAAACTTAAAACCAAACCTGATAGGTATGAGAAACTCCACCAGTAATTTAACCACTTACCAGAACAAAACTCAAAACTGGGGTGCCTGGATGGCTCAGTCGGTTAAGCATCTGCCTTCAGCTCAGGTCATGATCTCAGGGTCCTGGGATTGAGTCCCACATCGGGCTCTCAGCTCCGCTTGGAGCCTGCTTCTCCCTCCCCCCTGAGATTGCTCTCACTCTCACTCTATCTCAAATAAACAAATAAAATACATTTTTTAAAAAGAACAAAACTCAAAGCCCTTGAAAAGAATTTAGTAAAATGCAGCTCCCTAGAATATGTCATTCATGTCTACTGTACAATCGAGTTACTACGTATGCAAGATGAAGGAAAATGAGATCAATGGTCTAGAGAAAGTCAGTGGAAAAAGACCCCAAGAGGACCTAGATGTTGGAATTAGAAAAGAATTTAACACAACTATAATAAACATTTTTAATGATTTAAAGTTAAAAAAAAATAATGAACATAATGAGGGAACCACTCAGCACAGAAATGGGGAACGTAAAAAAGGAGACCTATAGAACAGGTAAATACAATATCTGAGCTGAAAAGTCCTCTGGGCTGAATGAAAATGGTACCAAATAAAACTCAGATCTGCAGTAAGGAATGAAGAGCACTGGAAATGAGAAATATGTAGATAAATATTTCAAAAATTATCTTCTCAGGGTGCGTGGGTGGCTCAGTCGAAGCATCGGCCTTCCGCTCGGGTCATGATCCCAGTGTCCTGGGATCTGGGTTTGAACCCCACTTCAGGCTCCCTGCTCGGTGGGGAGCCTGCTTCTCCCTGGACCTCTGTCCCTCTCTCTGCTTGTGCTCTTTCTCTCAAATAAACAAAATCTTTTTTTTTTTTTTAAGATTTATTTATTTATTTAACAGAGAGAGAGCACAAGTAGGCAGAGAGGCAGGCACAGAGAGAGGGGAAGCAGGCTCCCAGCCCAGCAGAGAGCCCCATGCAGGGCTCAATTCCAAGACCCTGAGATCATGATCTGAGCCAAAGGGAGAGGCTTAAGCCACTGAGCCACCCAGGTGCCCCTCAAGTAAACAAAATCTTTAAAAATTATTATCTTCTCAATTATAGGTTAATTACATCTCAGTGAAACTGGAAAATTTGTTATTTATGTTTCCTTTTCTACTTTTTTAAGTAGGATCTGAATCCAGCGTGGGGCTTGAACTCAGTACCCAGAGATCAGGAGTCGCAGGCTCTACCAAGGGAGCCAACCAGGCAATTTCTTGTTTTTGTTGTTGTTATTATTAATATTATTATTATTTTATTAATAGTAATCTCTACACACAGCTTGGAGTTCGAACTCACAACCCCAAGACTGAGTCGTTTGCTCTACCCACTGAGTCAGTCAGGCACCCCTGTCTTCTTATTTTCTTTAAAAGACAACTGTTTGAAGCAAAAACAGTACTATTGTATTGCAAGGTTTGTATATACACATGAAATATAAGACTAATGGGACGAAAGATAATACCCTTTAGCAACATAGATTTGAATGGAACAGGTCCATTTATACACAGAATTTTTTCAATAAATACAGTATAATACTGTAAATGTGTTTTCTCTTTGTTACACTTTTTTCCTTTTATTTCCAAATTTTTATTTAAATTCCAGTTAGCATACCATTTAATATTAGTTTCAGGGGTAGAATATAGTGTCTTACAATTTTCTTAATGACATTTTCTTCTCTCTAGCTTACTTTATTATAATAATACGGTATATTATACATAGACAACATACAAAGTATGTGTTAATCAGGTGTTCTTGTTATTGGTAATGCTTCTGATGAAGAATAGGCTAATAGTTAAGTTCTTAGGGAGTCAGAAGTTATACATAGATTTTTGACCACTCATGGGGTCAACATCCCTAACCCTTGCATTGTTTGAGGGTCAATTGTACATTGCTGTAACAGTCTCACATTTCACATGAAATGGTACAATATTAAATCTTTTAAAAAATGACCACAATTTAAAGTACTAGAAGAAACTATTCAAAAACATATATAAAACTGTGAGTGAGAGGGGCGCCTGGGTGGCTCAGTGGGTTAAAGCCTCTGCCTTCAGCTCAGGTTATGATCTCAGGTCCTGGGATCGAGCCCCGCATCAGGCTCTCTGCTCAGCAGGGAGCCTGCTTCCTCCTCTCTCTCTTGCCTGCCTCTCTGCCCGCTTATGATCTCTCTCTGTGTCAAATAAATAAATAAAATCTTTAAAAAAAAAAAAAAACTGTGGGTGAGAGAAACTTTCTAAAATAAGGCAAACCCAGAGGCCACTAAGGAAATGACTGGCAAATTTAACTTAAAAAAAAAAATGTGTATTTTTGGACTGCAGAAGATACCAAAACAAAGTAAAAAATAAATGACCACTTGGTTAAAAAAAATTTTTTTTGCAACATATAAGACAAGAGTTTACAATTCCTACTATTCAAAAAAAAAAAAAACAAAAAACCTCTATAAACTGTTGCAAAAAAAAGATAAAATATTCCAATGGAGAAGTGAGCAAAGGATAGAACAGGCGATTCCAAGAAGAAGAAGCTCAAATGGTCAATAAACATGAAAAACTGCTTACCCTGTCTACTGACCAGGGAAATTCCAATTAAGGAAACGAGAGAGGGCGCCTGGGTGGCTCAGTGGGTTAAGCCGCTGCTTTCAGCTCAGGTCATGATCTCAGGGTCCTGGGATCGAGTCCCGCATCGGGCTCTCTGCTCAGCAGGGAGCCTGCTTCTCTCTCTCTCTGCCTGCCTCTCCATCTACTTGTGATTTCTCTCTGTCAAATAAATAAATAAAATTTTAAACAAAAAAAAAAAAAAAAAAGGAAACGAGAGAGCATACTGTTGCTACCATATCGATGAAGACACAGAAACGACATCCAGGGGCACCTGGCTGGCTCAGTCGGCGGAACGTGCAATTCTTGATCTCAGGGTTATGAGTTCGAGCCTCACATTGGGTGCAGAGATTACTTTAAAAAAGAAAATCTTGGGGCGCCTGGTTGGCTCAGTGGGTTAAGCCTTTGCCTTCGGCTCAGGTCATAATTCCAGGTTCCTGGGATCGAGCCCCGCATTGGGCTCTCCGCTCAGCAGTGAGCCTGCTTCCTCCTCTCTCTGCCTGCCTCTCTGCCTACTTGTGATCTCTCTCTCTCTGTCAAATAAATAAATAAGATATTTAAAAATAATAAAAATAAAAAATAAAATCTTATGGGGGCACCTGGGTGGCTCAGTCGTTAAGTGTCTGTCTTTCGGCTCAGGTCATAATGCCAGGGTCCTGGGATGGAGCTCATTATCAGGCTCCCTGCTCAGCAGGAATTCTGCTTCTTCCTTTCCCACTCCCCCTGCTTGTGCTCCCTCTCTTGCTGTCTCTCTCTGTCAAATAAATAAATAAAATATTTTAAAAATAAATTAATTAACTAATTAATTACTTAGCTAAAAAATCTTTTTAAAAAATGACATCGAGTGTTAATAAGAATGTATAAAAAAGGGCACTCTCATTCCTTGCTACTAGAAAGGTGAATTGATAGCAATCATTTCAGGAAATAAAAATGGTAATATTTACTAACATGTAAAACATACATGCCCTTTGACCCAGCATTCCTACTTTGGAGAATCTATCCTATAATTCCTGAATAAGCACAAGAATATTTATGGCTGTATTGTTTGTAGTTACAAAAGAAAAGGAAAACACCTGAAACAATCCGGTGTTCATCAGTAGAGGAACAGTAGAATCCACTACATACATGAACAATAGGGTATGTTACATAGCTACTAAAAAAGAATGGGTAAGGTCTTTGTTATTTTTCCCAGGAGCTATATACATGGTATACAGCATATAAAACCAATTTATAGAGTAATATCTACAGCTAACCTAATTTTTGTAAAAATAAAACAAAAAACCTCACATAAAATCCTATACAAGTTCCCAATGGCCAAAGCTGATACCAATTGGGCAACAAGATAAATATAGAAGTATTGGATTATAACCCGAATTAGAAGTAAGAAGTATCCACAATTCCTTACTGATATAAATGATTGAATAAATATATCCATGAGGGAGAAGAGCCAAATGTGCATAGAATTCCAGATGATTTATAAGGACACACTCCATCAACAAGGAAAAAGAACATAAGTCCCCAGTACTTAGGTGTGGGCTTTACATGGTAACTCTTCCGAAGAGTACAGTGTGTATGGGGGTGGGTGTGGGTGGGAGTACCTTGGCAGAGAACCTTGAGAAACACTGTCTTAGCCGGGTGATTGAGGTCAATATCATCAGCGGTAAGTCATGCAGATAATATGTGCCCTTGATAGGATGTGATGAAAATGACATTTTACCTCCGCAGTCTTCCTCCCCTAAACCAATAACCCCAGTCTGATTATGAGGGAAACATCAGACAGATCACAACAGAGAGACATTCTACAAAACACCTGAGAAGTACACCCCCAAAACTGTCAAGGTTATCAAAAGCATGGGAGGTCTGAGAAATTGTCACAGCCAAGAAGAGCCTAAAAAGACCTGACAATTAAATGTAACATGGTATCCTCGATGGGATCTAGGATATTAGGTAAAAAACAAAACAAAACAAGAAAATCTTAAATAAGTTATGGACCTTTGCTAATGTCTCACTATTGCTCATTAATTGTAATAAATGTAGCCTCCCTGTGTAAGATGTTAATAATAGGGGAAACTGGGTGTGTAATTTATGCGAGCTCTCTATACGATCTCCTCGGATTTTCTGTAAATCTATAAGAGTCCCAGCCAAGGGTGCCTGGGTGGCTCAGTGGGTTAAGCCGCTGCCTTCGGCTCAGGTCATGATCTCAGGGTCCTGGGATCGAGTCCCACATCGGGCTCTCAGCTCAGCAGGGGGCCTGCTTCCCTTCCTCTCTCTCTGCCTGCCTCTCTGCCTACTTGTGATCTCTCTCTGTCAAATAAATAAAATCTTAAAAAAAAAAAAAAAAGAGTCCCAGCCAATACACTCATGAAAACATGCTCAGTATCATTTACCATCAGGGAAATGCAAATCAAAACCACAATGAGCTATCACCTTACCTCAGTCAGAATGACTAAAATCAAATACACAAGAAACAACAAGTGGTTGGCAAGGATGTAGAGAAAAAGGAACCCTCGTGCACTGTTGGCGGGAAATGCAAACTGGTGCAGCCAATGTGGAAAACAGTATGGAGATTCCTCAAAAAATTAAAATAGAATTACTGGGGCATCTGGGTGGCTCAGTCCATTGAGCATCGGACACTTGAGTTCAGCTCAGGTCATGGTCTCAGGGTTGTGGGATCAAACCCCGTGTTTGACTTGAGATTCTCTCCCTCTGCCCCTCTGCCCTCTCCCCCCAATCCCAAGCCCCCACCCCCCGCCGCTCTTGGGCCCGTTCTGTCTCTCAAACAAACAAATAAATCTTTTAAAAATTTTTGAATTACTGGGGTGCCTGGGTGGCTCAGCCATTAAGTGTCTGCCTTCAGCTCAGGCCATGTTCCCAGAGTCCTGGGATCGAGCCCTGCATTGGGAATCCCTGCTCAGCGGGAAGCCTGGTTCTCCCTCTGCCTCTCCCTCTGCTTGTGTTTCTGCTCTCGCTGTTTCTCTCTCTGTCAAATAAATACATAAAATGGTTATTTAAAAAAACAGAACTACCATTTGATCCAGTAATTCCACTACTGGGTATTTACCCAAAGAAAACTAAAATGCTAGTTTGAAAAGATATGTGCACCCCTACATTTATTACAGCATTTTTTTAAAGATTTTAATTATGTATTTGATGGAGAGAGGGAGAGAGCACACAAGCAGGGGGAGTGGCAGGCAGAGGGAGAGGGAGAAGCAGGCTCCCTATTGAGGCAGAGAGCCCGATGTGCAGCTCAATCCCAGGATCCTGGGATCATGACTTGAGCTGGAGGCAGAGGCTTAACCAACCGAGCCACCTAGGCGTCCCTACTGCAGTATTATTTACAATTATGTAAATTGCCAAGATATGGAAGCAATCCAAGTGTCCATTCTGTTCATAGATGAATGGATAAAGATGATAGGGGTGTGTGTGTGTGTGTGTGTGTGTGTGTGTGTATGTAATGGAATACTAACCATTAAAAAAATGAGATCTTGCCATTTGTAACAACATGGATGGAACTAGAGGGTATAATATTAAGGGAAATAAGTCAATCAGAAAAAGACAAATATCATATAATTTTGCTCATATGTGGAATTTAAGAAACAAAACAAAGAAAAAGAGACAGAAGAAAACAGATTTTAAAATACAGAGAACTAAATAAATAAATAAATAAAATACAGAGAACAAATTTGTGGATATGAGAGGGAGATGTTGGGGGAGGGGTGAAGTATAAAGATAAAGAGTATTGAGTACACTTATCCTGATAAGCTCTGAGTAATGTATAGGCTTTTTCAATCATTATATTATACACCTGCAACTAACATATGTATGTTAATTATACTTCAATATGAAGAAGAAAAAATAAATAGGGGCACCTGGTTGGCTCAGTTGGTAGAACATGTGACTCTATCTCAAGGAGATGAGTTCAGGCCCCAACATGGGGTGTAGCACTCACTTTAAAAAAAAAAAAAGTAAGTGGTCCTAAAAATTAAAGTCTATTTTTCAAAAATCCTCTATGTATACATATAGTTATATTTATCCATAGATATGTGTGTGAGTGTTGAGAAAGAGGTGGATCCTGGTCACATCAAGGGGGTGGAAATGGAGGCAGGTGGGAAGAGATTATTTAGATTTGTTTCATTTGTGGGTTTTGGTTTGTTTGTGGGGTTTTTTTGAGATTTATTTATTTATTTGAGAGAGAGAGAGCATGTGTGCGGCGGAGGTGGCAAAGGGAGGGGGAAAAGAGAAGTTTTGACAAAGTCCCTCCTGAGCATGGAGCCTAAGGCTGGACTTGATATCAGGACCCTGACATCACGATCTGAGCAGAAAACAAGAGTCGGACGCTTAACCGACTGAGCCACTCACTTGCCCCAGATTTGTTTCACTTGTTAAAACAAGTATGTACAGTAGTGCTTCTGAAATTTAGAAATACATATTTTAAAATAGTAATACCATACATACATGTATATATATCATATATATATGATGTATACACCTTAAGAAGTCTATTAAAACGAGGGATTTTGTCTCAATGACTCTATGGATACTCCCATGTTGCCCTTCTGTGCCACATGTGTAAATCACATGATAGTCACCTCACCATTCTCTTTTGGAAATTTATCTCGGTAAAAGAACATTTCACTGAACCTAGAGTCAGGAAAAGAAAGGCATCCCTTATAAAGGTAGGACTCTTCAGTTCTTTGTCTGCTTTTAAAAATTGCATTTATTTGGGGGCCCCTGGGTGGCTCAGTGGGTTAAGCCTCAGCTCAGGTCATGATCTCAGGGTCCTGGGATACAGCCCTACATCGGTCTCTCTGCTCAGCAGGGAGCCTGCTTCTCCCCTCCCCAATCTCCCTGCTCTGCCTACTTGTGATCTCTCTCTCTGTCAAATAAATAAATAAAATCTTTAAAATAAAATAAATAAAAATTGTATTTATTTGTGTTCGAATTATACTTACAGTATTATTACTAAAAATATCTTGGGGTGTCTGGCTGGCTCAGTTGGTAGAACGTGCAACTCTTGATTTCGGGGCCCATGTTGGGTGTAGAGATTACTTAAAAATAAAAAATCTTGTAAAAGATAACAAAACTAGGGGCGCCTGGGTGGCTCAGTGGGCTAAAGCCTCTGCCTTCGGCTCAGGCCATGATCCCAGGGTCCTGGGATCGAGTCCTTCATCGGGCTCTCTGCTCAGCAAGGAGCCTGCTTCCTCCTCTCTCTCTGCCTACCTCTCTGCCTACTTCTGATCTCTGTCTGTCAAATAAATAAATAAAATCTTTAAAAAAAAGATAACAAAACTAAACTAAAAAATAAAAATGTCTCCTTGTAGACAGTTTGGAACAAACAAAAAATATAAGGAAAACAACATAAAACACCCACAACCCCACCATCCACTATCATCATTTTTGTCTGTTTCCTTATGGGTCTTCTTTCAATGCACATGTATTAGTTTATATTTAATTTTTTTTCTTATTACGAAAGTAATAAATATTCACTACAGAAACTTTAGAAAACAGATACACAAAAAGAAGAAAATGAAGATCATATGTAGCCTACAGACATCTTCTTCTGCATTTAATTTTTCTCTACACCAAACTGGAGATCATTGGGAGTATTGGGGGGGTTGGAACTTTTACTTTTTTTTTTTTTTTTTTTTTTTTTTTTTATTTGACAGAGAGAAATCACAAGTAGATGGAGAGGCAGGCAGAGAGAGAGAGAGGGAAGCAGGCTCTCAGCAGAGAGCCCGATGTGGGACTCGATCCCAGGACTCCGAGATCATGACCTGAGCCGAAGGCAGTGGCTTAACCCACTGAGCCACCCAGGCGCCCCGGAACTTTTACTTTTAGTTAAAATATAGTTCCATACAATATTATATTCATTGCAGATATACAACGCAGTAATTCAACAATTCCATACATTATGAATTGTAATTACGGCCTATTGCCAAAGTTATTACAGTATTACTGACTATATTCCCTATGCTGTAGTTTTCTTCACCATGACTTACTTATTTTATCACTGGAAGTTTGTACCTCTTAACCCCTTTCTCTCTGGCAACCACCAGGGAATCATTCTTCAAAACCAATTTTGTACCCCTATTTCTTTGAACTCAATATTACATCATGAACACTTTTTCTCTTCATTAACAATTTTGGTTCATTAGAATCCCTGTGGGGAAATACTTCTGGAGTTCAACTCTCATTCAAGCAGTTATTAACTGAGCACTTAGTCTGTGCTATTATCAGAAACCACCCAACATATTACCTGGCCCAATAGAGTTTACACTTTGGTAGGGGAGACAGAAAAAACCAAACACACAAATCAATGTATGATCACAATTTGGAGAACCTGTTCTGAAGGAGATAAAGAGGGTGCAGTGATAAAAACAATAGTCAGGGGCGCCTGGGTGGCTCAGTGGGCTAAGCTGTTGCCTTCGGCTCAGGTCATGATCTCAGGGTCCTGGGACCGAGTCCCGCATCAGGCTCTCTGCTCAGCAGGGAGCCTGCTTCCTCCTCTCTCTCTCTGCCTCTCTTCCTACTTGTGATCTCTCTGTGTCAAATAAATAATTTAAAAAAAAAAAAAGCAAAAAACAATAGTCAGGGTACGATTTGTTTGGATAGTCCAGGGAAGCTTTGTAAGGACTTGAATTTTAAGCTGAGACCTGAAACCAAGAGGAGGCAGGGGTAGGTTTTGGAGCTAGCAAGGGAATAACTCTCTAGGTATATCTGGAAGCCAATGAAGTAAAGATATTTAATCCAAGTTCCTGCCAAAAGCAGCAGCATCTCTGGAGCCAGAACATAACTTCTAACTCCCCACCCAAAGCTCTCTGCCTTTGACCTCTCTGCCTGTGGCCTCTGCTGTGCTGAGGAAGGGACAACCAAGGCTGGCATCATGGGTGTGCCACCCATGCAGTCCCACAGGGCTCCTCATCCAGAAGGGCCTTGAGCTTGAGACGTATGGCCCTGCTGTCACCATCTTGAAATTCTTTTTTTTTTTTTTTAAGATTTTATTTATTCCCACCCCCACAGCATGGGAGTTCAGCAAGACTCAAAGCAAGTACAAGGTAGATGGGTTACTCACAGACTGAGTAAGTGGGGGCACAGCTCTGGAGGACAAGACTTCCATTTGAATCAGAAGAACACAGAAAGAAGTCACTAGTGTTCTGAGAAACATGAATTACTGGGACGCCTGGGTGGCTCAGTGCGTTAAGCATCTGCCTTTGGCTTAGGTCATGATCCTGGGGTTGAGTTCCACCTCAGGCTCCCCACTGGGCAGGGAGTCTGCTTCTGTCTCTGCCCCTCCCCCTCCTCGCACTCACGTGCTCACTCTCTCTCTCTCAAATAAATAAAATCTTTTTTTTTTTTAAGATTTTATTTATTTATTTGACAGACAGAGATCAGAAGTAGGCAGAGAGGCAGGCAGAGAGAGAGAGAGGAGGAAGCAGGCTCCCCGCGGAGCGGACAGCCCGATGCGGGGCTCGATCCCAGGACCCTGGGACCATAACCCGAGCCAAAGGCAGAGGCTTTAACCCACTGAGCCACCCAGGCGCCCCTCAAATAAATATAATCTTAAAAAAAAAAAAAAGACCAATACGAATGACCGAAGAATCCTGTTGTATTCTTTCTTACTCACATGCCTTCTCCACATCAATAAACTACTTATGCCCCAAATGCCAGAACAAAAAGGAAAGATAGGATAACCGATGGCTGCTTTTCCTTTCAGTCTGTCCCCACTCACGGGTGAGCTGAGAGTACTGGTAAAATGGACATGTATCAAGAACTGAAATAAAAACAGTCGAATTTGATTTGTGCAGCATTTCCCGGCAGCAGCAAGAACAAAACACAAATGCACCTACTTGTTACAAAATGCAAACTGTGTAAATCTGGTGATTCCACACATGAGTTCAATTCTCTTATATTGGGGTGCCTTGGTGGCTTAGTGGGTTAAGCATCTGCCTCTGGCTCGGGTCGTGATACCAGGGTCCCAGGGTCCTGGGATCGAGCCCCAGGTCAGGCTCCCTGCTCAGCAGGGATCCTGCTTCTCTCTCTCTCTCTGCTGATCCCCCTGCTTGTGCTCTCTCTCAAACAAACAAATAAAATCTTTTTTTTTTAATTCTCTTATATCTTTTGCATTTGAAACAGGCTTAGCATGTGATAAACTTCAACGGTTAAATTCATACTAATGACAACATTTTATTTTTTCTTTTCTGAGGAGGCCATAACTAACAAATAAATAACACCTAAGAAATGAGAAGTGGCGAGAGACCGCAGAAGAAAGGAAAAAGCTGTACCTGTTACTACTTTTAACAATCCTTTTCTCTGCTTTTTGTCCAAGGAAACCCACATTTTCATTTTGCATGGGATCCCACAAATTATATAGCCAGCCCTGGGGGCAGCCAAGATCCAAGAAATCCTAGGATCTCTGTCTCTGAGTGAGGCGCTCAAGGTAAACACACACACAGAGCAAATAAACAACTGAGCTGAGACACCAGCACCATTTTCCTGGCTTGAGTACAAGCCAAGATTAGCAGCAGCCTGTGCCTAGACATGTTAAAAGCTGAGAGATAGGGAGCACCTTTTTGCCTGCTACATGGGATGCTGCCCGATTCATGAGAAAACAAAAAAAAAAGTTGATGTGCAACTTTTTAAAATCCGCCTTTGTCTATTTTCCTCTGAGTTTTTAAAATGTGTTTTGAAAATCTGAACAGAAACACACACTCTCTGTAGTTAATTCAGATAATATCTGATGAATATGAGAAAATGTCCCTTTGCTGCTCACTAGAATTCCCACTCCTCCCAGAAGAATCAGCGGCTAACCTGTGGTTCTGGGCCCTTTTCCAGAGAGGGGGTGACTGAGGCTCAGAGAGAGGATGTGAGCTGTCCACACTGACCCAGCTGGTACAGGGAAGAGACAGGTCTTACATCAAGAGAGGTCTGTCTCCCGTATTGTGTGTGCTCCCCTCATGCCTTCAGCCGAACCATTAATTCCACAACAAGCTAACACAGACCCCGGAGAGCATCACGAGTGTGTCTGGCCTAGATTCCTCTCCGTAATGACGGGTCTCCATGGCTGCTTGGGAAATCCCAACCGGATATTAATTTCACCACTGTCAATGGCCTTCGTAAGATTTTTGCTTTAAAAAATGATGATTCAGAGTAAGGAGATCAAGTACATTATTAGTTCCTGTGATCTTGCCTCTCAGATGAATTCATGCAATTTAGTGTCTCCTAATGCAGTCAGATGGAAGTTCCAAAGCAGCTGTGTCGGAAATAACAGATTTCTAAATGAGCTTGACGGATATAAACACCATAATGGGGGCAGGGGGGCGGATCTCCTGAGCAGAGATGATCTTTGATAGTCTTTGGACGGTCAGGCCCTGGCACAGCTCAAGGTAGATGTTCAATATGTTGGCCAAATTGAATTAGTCACTGTGTGCAAAGGTTTCTAATCCTGGTGTCCTTGAAATGAAAAGACGCCCTGGTTTTTCTGGGGCTTCAAGAGAAGATAATGAAGCGAGCGCCTCATTTATGAAGATGCTTTCAGGCTTAGCAGTGCCAACATGATATAATTGCATCAGGAAGAACTATCATCTTGTGAGGCATCTGACCAGCTCATAACAATCCACATATTCCAAGAACTGCCCTCTCCCCACGTATGAGCCAGGGGGAATATGTGATAGGACATGATCCTTCCCCTGTCTCCTAGCCACATGCATGTCTCCTAGCCACTGCTGCATGACGGATCTGAGCTGCACCCATCCAATTCTCTGTCCAAGGGATTCAGCATTGGGCTCGGCAGTTCTAGTCAGTTACTAGTGTGGCTGGGATGGAAATTTTTGAGAAGTCGATCTCTAGAGGGCAAGGATGCTCAAGGGGAAAGAAGAAACAAGAACCAGCTCCTGGCAGCTTTGTTAGTACCATCCTGCCTTTGACCCCAGCTGACTGGACCCACATGGCAGCAGATCCAAGTCTGGCCAGTTAGTCTTTCCCCTAGGAATTTGGTGAGAGGTCCCATCTCTCTGTGTGCTAGAACTACACGTGTGACACTGGGAAGCTGGGGGCAGACATGCTCTCTTTCCCCAAAAAGACCAGAAAAGCAGAGTAACTGGTCTGCAGCCTGAGAAAAGCATGTTGGAGATAAATGCCAGAGTGAAAGGACTACTTCAGTACCCAGAGTGTTCTTGTCCTTCCTTCTGGACCTTCTGAGATTCCGTTTTGTTCTAGGAAACATCCTAGTGTCTTCCAATAGAGTTTTTTATTTACCAAGTTTGAGTTGACTTTGTTACCTGCACCCAAAAGAGCTCTACCTCTGTTTAATTCCAGCCCTCTGAGGCCCCATTAATTTTGGGTTCAGTAAGACGTGACAGTGCCCTTCCAGTAAATTCCTATTCTGTTCACTTAAGCTTTTTAAAATAGATCTTTGGGGGCACCTGGGTGGCTCAGTCATTAAGTGTCTGCCTTCGGCTTGGGTCATGATCCCAGAGTCCTGGGATCAAGACCCGCATCGGGCTCTGTGCTCAGCGGAGATCCTGCTTCTCCCTCTCCCACTCCCCCTGCCTGTGTTCCCTCTCTTGCTTTATCTCTCTCTCTCTTTCAAACAAATAAATAAAATCTTAAAAAAAAATAGATCTTTGCTTCCAAAAGAGCTTGACTAAAACAACACATTTGTATCAATGTAGGTATTGACATATGCCCATATGTTTGTGGAAATCAATTTTGGACAAAACTCCCCCTGCCCTATTACAAGATGTCGCCTCACGTCTGTTTCCACTGGCCTCTCTGCACCTTGCACAATCTTTAGATGCCACATGTGCATGGCTAGGGGAACGCAGGATGTGACTGAGAGGTTTCCCTTAAGAAAGCAAAGAATAGGACTCGGGAGGATCTGGGTTTGCTTCTTAGCTTTAGGTTTTGGGCAAGCCCTAGGTCCCCTTCTAATCTTAGTCTGTGCATCTGTAAAATGGGAATAACAGTCCTCACTTTACTGATCACAGCAGTTGTTGGGTGATAACAGAGTATTAACGATTCGATGGTATAAAGAAGTTATTTTATAATGACCACAAAATGAATACATGATTATGTAGAAAATTCTGAAAATAAAGAATAACATGAAAAGAGAAGTAGAGGGGCACCTGAGTGGCTCAGTCTGTTAAGCATCTGCCTCCAGCTCAGTCATGATCCCAGGGTCCTGAGATCAAGGCCCAAGTGGAGCTCCCTGCTCACTGAGGGAGGGGTCTGCTTCTCCCTCTGCCTCTGCCCTTCTTCCCTGCTTGTGTTCTCTCCCTCTGTCAATAAATAAATAAAACCTTTTTTAAAAAGGGCGGGGGGGAGTAGAAAAGAAATTTTGCCTGTAATTCTGCCCCTGACTAAATGCCCTAAGTTAGGTCTTTTTTTTTTTTTCTTTTTGTCTGACAAAATTAGAATCCTACTGTTTTGTGGGAAGGGGTAACCTAAGGGCACCTGGGTGACTCAGTCTGTTAAGCAACTGCCTTTAGCTCAGATCATGATCAGAGGTCCTGGGCTGGAGCTTCAGCACCTGCTCCCTGCTCAGTGGGGAGTCTGCTTCTTCCTCTGCCCCTGTCCGCTCTGCTCATACTCTCAAATACATAAACAAAATCTTAAGAGAAAAAAAAAAGGAAAGTGTAACCTACTCTTTCAGCTCAGCAACAATTTGAAGTATTTTCCAGAATTCTTCTACTTCATCTTTAACAGCTGCATGGGATTTCCTCCCACAGCTGAATCTTATTTTCACAACTATTCGCCTTTCACTGCAAGACCCCATCCTGGACACTGATGCAGCTTAATGGTGGGAGAGGTCAAAGCTACTGGAATAGAAGATAGAGATCAAGAAGGACTTCACTGCATTTGAATTTTGAGTGTGTTTGTGAATATCTTGCCTATTCAAATGAATAGATGGACGAATGTTTTCAGAGTGGAGTTGAAATCTGAGCCAACTATTGAAAAAAAAAAAAAAAGAAGGATTTTTTTTTTTTTTTTTAAGAAGAGAAAAATGGAGGGAAGTGGAGTTCCTATAGGAAATCAAGCAAGGCAAAGGTGAGAAACACAAGTGGATCAGGGGACAGATTTATTTATCTTGTAAAAGGGCTAACATCAGGAGCTGGCAAGTGACAAAGCCAGAATTTGAACCCAGGCCTGTCTGAGTGCTCACTAGTAACCACTATCCCTTTATAGACCACTCTGTGTCTGCAAAATGGTGACATTGAACTAGATGACTAAGGCTCAGTCCAAGCTTACTACCCGTGAATCCAAGTTCTGACCTACAGTTTGTCTGCCACCTGGGTCTAATGGATTAGATAAGTCTTCCAAAGCTGAAGGACTCTGCAGAAACTTCTAGAAATTTCTAAGAAAGATCTGAGTTTGTGTGAGGCTACCAGGGACTTATCTGAAGGCCCAAGCCCCATCTTAGAGCACTTATATGGTGGGAGTACCGCCTGCAGGCTCAAGGCACTTGACCTCACTGCCCAAGGTGATATATTACATACTATTGGCAGAGAAAGGCCCCCCTGGGAATCCCGGGAGCAATTTCCAGGCATATAAAATGGCAAACTAAGTGAGAGGACTGTGAGAAGAGTCATCCCAGGGATGATAAATTGGGAGCTGGAGGCCCACTTTGGCCCAGAGGCCTGTTACATTTGGCCAGCACAATGCTTATTGAAAAGTTTGGACTAGTTACCAAACATTTAAAAATGAGAGATTTTCATATTTCTAGATTTTCATGAAAACAGGAAGACTTGACAATAGTGGGCCTACATTCCCATGGTTGGCTAGACTCTGACTGCCCTTTTCTGTGGTACCTTCCTAAGCCCTAGAGTCCCCAGTGGGCCCATACACTTCACCAGGTTCCCTTGGGGCCTGGAGGAATGTGAGTTTGCCCACAATGTTTTACAAGATGAGGAAACTGAATCCTAGAGACAAAAAGGGATTCAGCTGGGGTCACAAAGACTGGAGACTATAGCTAGTTTCCGGGGTACAATTCCCAGTTCTGTGTTTCTTTAGGAGAACAAGCTATGAACCAGAAAACCAGGACTCCTCAAGCTTGAGGTGAAAGTCAAAAGCCTACTATATGCCACGGGCCTCAGAGAGAATGGAACAACAGTTCCCTCTATAACCCACCACCCCCTCCCCTCCACCCAGGTTTGGGAATCACCTGGCATTAGAATATGCTACATTCTCACTCAGAATGGTTTAGAAAAGAAATATCCTGGGCTTTCTCCTTTAGCATTCGTAATGTGTCAATGGCATCCTGTAGGAAGCTTGCCCTGCTCCCCTAGACTGGGTTTTTTCACACCTGACGTGAGTTTTAATCCTGGTTTCCTTCATCAAAGGACTTAACACTGAATTGCAAGCAAGAACAACAAGATGGCTACCATTTGCTTACACATTTACAATGTGCATAATAATATTCTCATTAATTCCCCATGAATCTCCAGGTTCTGGGAAGTAAAGTAAATTTACCCCAAATCCCACAGCTGGAAGTGGGTTCAGACCTTCCTGTCTGACAGGAAACTGATGCTCTTCCTATTTTCGATCCCTCAGTGACTAGAAATGGATTTTCAGAACCAAGTGAGACCTGAAGTCCTGAGGATGTGGGTTTACTCTATTACCTTGGCTTTCCAGGTTCCCCACGTGAATCTTGAAATGTCAGGTTTGTATAGATCAGGGCTGGGAAGTCATCCCAGGAAGGAACCTCAAAAAGCTTGGCAATATTTTTGTAAATGTGAACCATGAATCATAAACTTCTGCTTGTATCCCCAACCTATCCTTGTCCTAGTGTGGGATTGAGGTGGGTGACCGCTAACTGGTTTGGATTGACACCCCAAACTCCTAAGCCATAGTCTATGCCAGGAACCATTCTGCATTTTCATGGTGTGGTTGTGCTCAGACAATGAGCTCAGAAGGAGCCGCTAGTTGGATCACACAGCACCCCGAATCCTCGGCTTTTTTAAAAGCTTAACTCAATCCAAGCACCATCACCTTTGTTGATGCAAATGGCCCGCCCTGTTGGACATTTAGATGGTTTCTGGTTTTTTAAATTTTATTTTATTTTATTTATTTGACAGAGAGCGCACACAAGCAGGGAAAGTCGGAAAGAGAAGCAGACTCCCCACTGAGCAGGGAGCCCAACACGGGGCTCAATCCCAGGACTCTGGGATCACGACCTGAGCCAAAGGCAGACACTTAATGACTGAGCCACCCAGGCACCCCTGGTTTCCATTTTTCATCAGTAGAAACGGTGCTCCAGTGAACACTCTTGAACCTACAACGTCGTGAAGCACAACTGTGCTTATTTCATCAGATTCCTACAAGAGAAATTGCTGGGTTAAAAGGTAAGTGTATTTCTTAGACTTCTAAAACGTCTCCAGACCGCTTTCCAGAAAGTTGCCCCAGTGTACCCTACGAGGAGCGTGATATGAGAACACTGGGTCCTTCCTTCTAGGCCATCGCCAGCCAGAGTGACAGGTCGCAAAATATTTGATACCTTGACAGCCAAAAATGATTTTTCTTGTGTTCATGCAACAAATATTGATGAGAGCCACACACCGTGCTAAGCAATGGAGATGTTATGGGGTCAAGATAGTAGGAGACCTTGCCTTTGGAGACTCAGTCTAGTGGGAGGGAACACAACTTAAGTGGTCATTATTACCGCTTATTATTATTTATTATATATTATATTTATATTATTTATAATATATGTTATATATTATAATTATTATAAGGAGTAGTGGTGTCAGTGTTGCGGGAGCTCGGGGCCCTGCTGGAAATGCAGTAGGACTTAACTAGGAGTGTGTCTGGGGCAGCCTTTTTGAGGAAGCCGCATTTAAGCAGAGACCAATTAGTACGCTGGGAATAGTATTTAGCTTTTGTAGGCCATTTGTATTTCCTCTTTTGTGAGTTGTCTACTGGTGTCCTTTGCACATTTTTTTTCCTTTAGGGCTTTCTTTCTTTCTTTCTTTTTTAAGGATCTTATTTATTTATTTGACTGAGAGACTGCACAGGGAGGGGCAGGCAGAGGGAAAGAGAAGCAGGCTTCCCACTGAGCAAGGAGCCCTCAGGGCTCGATCCCAGGATGCTGGGATCAGGACCTGGGCCAAAGGCAGCCGCTTAATCCACTGAGCCACCCAGGGATCCCAATTATTTTTTTAAGATTTTATTTACCTTTAAAAAACGATTTTATTTATTTGACAAAGAGAGAGAGCATGCATGAGTGGGAGGAGGGGCAGAGGGCTAAGGAGAAGCAGACACTCCATTTAACAGGGAGCCCCAAGTGCAGCTTGATCCCAGGACCCTGAGATCATGACCTGATCTGAAGGTAGTCACTTAACTGACTGAGCACGCTGGTGCCCCTAGGGCATTCTTTTTTTTTTTTTTTTTTTTTAAGAAATTTTAAGTTTAAGTAAAATGCACATATAAAAAAGTCACCATTGTAACCATCTTAAAGTGTGCATATCAGGGCGCCTGGGTGGCTCTGTAGTTAAGCGGCTGCCTTCAGCTCAGGTCATGAACCTAGGGTCCTGGAATTGAGCCCTGCATCAGGCTCCCTGTTCAGTAGGGAACCTGCTTCTCCCTCTCCCTCTTCCTCTCTCCCCAATGGTGTGCGCGAGCACACGCACACTCTTCGACGAATAAATTAAATCTTAAAAAAAAAAAAAAAAAAACTGGGGCACCTGGGTGGCTCAGTGGGTTAAAGCCTCTGCCTTCAGCTCAGGTCATGCTCTCAGGGTCCTGGGATGGAGCCCCTGCATCGAGCTCTCTGCTCAGCGGGGAGCCTGCTTCCCCCTCTCTCTGTCTGCCTCTCTGCCTACTTGTGATCTCTGTCTGTCAAATAAATAAATAAAATCTTAAAAAAAAACCTGAACAATTTAGTGACATTTAAGTTCATTCACAATTTTCACAATTTATTTTGAAAAATGCCTAAAAAGAAGTAAAAGAAATATCCTGATTATTTTTTTTAACCCATCTTTAATAGCCCTGTTGACATTTAGGATATTAACTCTTTCCACAGCACCTTAACTCTCCTTTAGGGACAAAAAGGAAAATCTTCATAAATTTGAGTATAGACAATCTAGAACAGGGTGCTTGGGTGGCTCAGTCAGTTAAGCGTTGGCCTTCGGCTCAGGTCATGATCTTAGGGTCCTGGGATTGAGCCCCACATCCGGTTCCCTGCCCCTGGGGAGCCTGCTTCTCCCTCTCCTCCCTGCTCCTGCTCTCTCTTGCGCTCTCTCTCAAATAAATAAATTAAATTAAATTAAAAAGAAAGAAAATCTAGAGCAATTGTATAGGAGGATTTTTTCCCCTTTCTTGTTCCTGATTAACTGAAAAAGAGTTAAGGTCCTGATGGTGACACAGAGGCAGGAAATACTGCGGATGATAAGCCATGGCCCACAAGAGCACTGTCACCCCCGAAGACCACAGCACAGAGGGCCCTCGATAAAGTGGGGGCAGGAGGCAGGAGCTTCTGAGCCTGTACGTCTTGCAGGATCCGTGGTGAGGCTCAAAGAGAACAGGAAGAACACAAAAGGCAGATGATTCGCACACTCCTTCCAGTCACAAAGGAAACCCTAACTGTCAAGAGAAAGAAAAGAGGCCCAGGGTTCAGTGGGAAAAGCCTGGCTGTTAGAGTTAGGGAGGCCTGCACTCAATTTGGCCCCCATCCCTCACTGCTACAGGCTTGGATGAACCACCTAACTTCCCAGTTACCTCTAAAAGGGGGGCAGTCATCTTACCCTCAGAGGGAGGCTGGCAGGACTAGAGACACTGGCACAATTCACCCAGAGCTACACTGTGGGCAAGAAGCAGAGCTGGAACTTGAACTCTCGTCTGTTTGGCTCCAAACCCAGAGCTCTGCACCTGCACGAGGTACTGTGATTATACCACGAATAATCTTGCTATTGTTAAGAGAGCCGGACACAGTGGCACCTGGGTGGCTCAGTTGGTAAAGTCTGACACTTGATTTTGCCTCCCGCCATGATCTCAGGGCCATGGGATCAAGCCCCGTGTTTGGCTCCGCCCTCAGCGCATGTGCATTCTGCTTGTCCCTTTCTTTCTGCTCCTCCTTCCCCCCTTAAAAAGCAAGCAAACAAACAAACAATAACAACAACAACAAAACCAGAGAGAACCAGATACAGGTCGGCATTGAAAAAAGCGCTTGAAAGTGGGTTATCCTTGCATACCTTCCAGGCAAGGCCAATAAAGGCAAGTTGGGAAGTGTCCAACTGGCTCAGTTGGAAGAGCATGGGACGCTTGATGTCAGGGTTGTGAGTTCGAGTCCCACCTTGCGTGTAGAGATTACTAAAAAAATTGAGAACCTAAAAACCTGTTATCCTGCAGAAACGACAGTGTCTCTCTTCTGCGCTTGACTCTATCATCTCCTGCTCTAGGGTCCCTGGCTCATGGCCAATCATTCAACAAAGCCTGGCAGCAGGGGCACATGGGGAAGACCCCAGAAGCAAACCAAGGTCCAGGGGCCACTCTGTCTTATGCACGCTTTTGGCCATTACTCTCCCTTCCTTACCTGTCCAGTCCTCAGTTTCTCCATCTGTAAAATGGGAATCCCACAGCAGGCACCTCATAAGGGCGTTTTGAGAATTACAGAGGGTCAACTCAGTAATGCACTCAGAACCACGGCACAATGAATGTTCTCTGTTATTATCAACACCCTGTCCCTGCCCTCAGGGTACTTCAAAACGTGATGGGAAGAAAATATATTATTATGAGACAAGATTACAAAGATTACAAAATCGGACCCAACTGTATTCTTAAAAACCCCAAAATATTATATATATGTCAAAAGGGGAAAAAGCCAGAAGGAAATGTTGACAGTGCTTAACTCTTGGTGGTAAAATTACAGGAGATCTTTATTTTTCTTTGTGCTCTCTCGTCTTCTCTACATTTTTCTGCAATGCACATATTATTTGCAATCCAAGAAAAGAAAAAATGCTTTGTGAGAGCTGAGAGGAGCTATCACTTGGATCTGAGCTCGCAAGGATGCCCCAGGGGAAGTGGGATTTGAGCCGGCCTTGAAAAGATGGGAGAATTTAAAGAACTGGGGACGGGAGCCAGAAAAAAAAAATTTGTATTTCTTTGTGTTTTGTCTGTTTCCGTCCCTAGGCTGTGGGCTCCCAGGGGCACCATCCATGGTCTAGCTTGCTTACTGCCCTATCTCTAGCATCTAAAACAAAGAACTCCCAAACCTGGTGCTTAGTAGGTGCTCAGTAAATACGGATCTGGTGAGTGAGTAACTTTAACAGCTTCACTTAGCCTAGGAGACAAGGGTGCTCAGTTCCCTGTCCAGCTGGTGCACTGCCAAAACTGAGGTGCGTGGTTTCCATGGCAACAGAAGAGGGGCTGCTGGCCAGCAGCAGGAGGCAGATGCAAGAATTGTGAGCTCTGCATCTTTTCAGAGGTGCAGCCTGGAAACTGGGAACATGCAGTGGGCTCTTTCAACAAATGTTGAGGGAAAGGAAGGAGCTTCATAAATATGGTTAACTCAGTTCTTCACTGTATAGGTCTGTCAAAAATATCAATGAATGGGTAGTTTGGGTCTTTGAAACAGGTTGGGAGGCTCTTAGTGGGTGGAAGTCTAGGGACTCAGGAAAGATTGGTTCTAGTCTGGACCCTGCTGCGTGACCTTGGACAGCTTACTTAACCTCTCTGAGCCTCATGTTCATTTATAAAATAGGTTTGACCAACTCTAGAATTAGTTATAAAAAGATGTGTGTGGTAAGAATGTAAAATGGTACAACAGCTGTGAAACAGTTTGGTTTCTCAAAAAGTTAAACACAGAATTATCATATGACCCAGCACGCCTATCAGTAGGTAAATACCCAAGAGAATCGAAAACAGGTATTAAAACAAATACTTGCCTATGAATATTCAAAGCAGTGCTATTCACAATAGCCAAAAGACCACTAGTGTATGAATGGATAAAGATGGTATATCCATACAATGGAATTCAGCCATTAAAAGTTATGACATACTGGTTTGGCGCAGATGAACCTCAAAAAGCATGCTAAGTGAAAGAAGCCCAACTCAAAAGATCAGATGTGTATTAAAAAGATCCCATGTGGGGGCGCCTGGGTGGCTCAGTGGTTTGGGCTGCTGCCTTCGGCTCGGGTCATGATCTCAGGGTCCTGGGATTGAGCCCTGCATCGGGCTCCCTGCTCCGCAGGAAGCCTGCTTCCCTCTCTCTCTCTCTCTCTCTGCCTGCCTCTCTGCCTACTTGTGATCTCTGTCTTTCAAATAAATAAATAAAATCTTAAAAAAAAAAAAGATCCCATGTGTATTAAATAAAATACTGACAACAGGAAAATCCATAGAGATGTAATGTAGCGTGGTCATTGACAGGGGCTGGAAGTGGGGAGAGACTGCCTAATGGATATTCAATTTTCTTTCGGTGTAATGACATGTTTTGGAAGCTGATAGGGTATTGTTTTATAACATTATGAATATAATATGTGCTCCTAAATTACACACTCTAAAGTGATTTATTTTTGTTAGGTGAATTTTGCCTCAACTACAAAAAAAAAGGGAAAAAAATTGCCCTGTAAGCACACCCTGTTGCCTGGTTACAGAACGGAATCTTGGGAGCCTAAAAGATGAACAAAATTGAAGGACGAGTTAGAGATGAATTTGAGAGATCATCACAGCAGCCTTGCCCCCATCCCAATTATACTGCCAAGGTGACATGCAGCTGCAGCCAGGACTGAGATCTGGATCTGTCTCTGGCCACTCTTCCACGGTGGGATCCTGGGTCACCGACTCAAGCTCCCTGAGTCTTAAGCTTCCTATCTGCAGAACAGGGCTGATGCATCTTCAGTTACCCTCACTGCACTGTGCATGAGGGTCCAGAGAGCACTCTGATTCCATCTTCATTGGGCGAACCCTCTAAGATGAAGGCAATCACAGGACAGTCTCGGAAGCCCCGTACAATGAGAGCCAGTTCCTGGTTCATGAGGTACTCGTGTGGAAAGAGCACACGCGGGTTAACTGGTTGGATTTGTGGGGCCCTGGGCGAGTCACACATCTCCCTGTTTCTTCAGCAGTAGAATGTACTTACATCCACCTCAGAGAGACGATGTGTGTGTACCGTTAGCTCTCAATAATCAGATCCCTGTTCTCTTTATGGCTCTTGAATACAAATACTGCCAGCTCCTGCGATCCGCCCAAGAATCTCTGAGCTGTAGCTCAGAGGATAAGGCAACTCGTCCAAGATCACACAACTCATTTGGCTTTAGAACACAGATCTCCTGCCTCCAGATAAAGGAAACTTTCCTCAAGCCTCTAAGTTCTCCAACAGGCGTTTGGCGACTGCTACGCCAAAGAAAGGGCGGAGGTGTGTAAGGAGAGATCCACCATAGAATTAAGTGCTGTGTAGACGTGACCTTCGAATCCTCATCAATTCATGAGACAGGTGTTGCTGTCCCGGGTGTTTATATTAGGAAACTGACTCTGTTTAACAGAAGCTTCAGAGCAGCCAAGTGACACCAGAAGACACAACCAGAAAGCCGAGGTCTCAAATTCGAACTCGGGTCCCGCCACCGTGCCTCGCCTGGAAGCACCCCACGGCGCGCGTGGCTCCATGCAGTCCCGGAGCGCAGCTGTGGGAATCCCGAGCGGAGTTGGAAGCCGGGACCGTTCATTTGCATGCTAATACCCAGAATGCTTTTCCCCGCACACCGCTTCTCTTAATGGAAGCGCTCAGTTTGGAACCGTGGAAAGTTTGGAACACATACTTTGCTCCCTCTTTGCAACTGTGGGAACTTCCTTCCCGCACACGCGGTGCCTGCAAACCCGGGCTCCAAGTCGGGCTGGCCGCTGGCTGCCGCCCGCGCTTCCCGGGCCAGCGAACCTCCGTATCCAAGCCGCGCGCGGCAGCATCCCCAGGCCCGCCGGGGACAAAGCACCCTGGCCCTGCCGGCGGAGCCCGTGGCTTGAGCGCTCGGCGGCGACTCTCTAGGCTGCGGGCGCTAGGGATGCTCCCGGCCCCAGGAGATTTTACGGCGCTCCCCCAGAACCGCCAGGATCCCGGGTTCCCGGGGGCTTGCTGGGGTGCGCGGAGTCCCCTGTATTCCTGTCCATCGCCCTTGCCTCTATGTTGTCGCCTCCCTGAGCTAGTGACTTCCCGCTCCCTGGGGCACAAAGCTCAGCGTGTGGCGGTTTGGGAGAAAGGCTGGACGATGGCCTCATCTGCCCAGCTCTTCCAGGCACGCAGCCCCTTCGGTTCGGCCTGCCCCCAGCCAGGACCCCGGGCCCTCGCGAGGGTTACGAGCAGGGAGGCGGTCGCAGGCGACTTCTGGGGATTTCGCGCATCAAAGTGGGGCTCCGGAGGGCAACCGACGCCCGCTCGACTTACGGGCGCACAGCAAAGGCTGGGGGGCTCAGGTCTGCACCCCTCGGTCGCTCACCCCTCCCTCCGGTCCGCTCGCCGCCACTCTCGGCGGGGAGGGAGGGACAGTGGGAGCTGGTTTGCTGGCTTGGTGCTTCGTTTGCATTGGTCCGGGGGGGCTGAGACTGCAGCCCCCGGCCCCGCGGGCGGGGTGGGGAGGCGGGGGCCGGACGGGGGCTCAGTCTGCGCCAGCATTGGCGGAGCTGGGGAATGGGGAGGGGGGGCAGGAAGCGGGGGGAGCGGAGCTGCGGGGGGGGTGTATAAATAGGGAAGGGGGGACGTGCATCCTCGGCTGGGTGAGGGGGGGGCGCTCGGCACAAAGAAAGTGGAAAGTTTGCTGCGCGGGGCGGCCCGGGCCAGGGATCCGGGTGCGCACGTGCAGGGCCGGGGGCGCCGGGGGCCCCCCACGCCGAGCTCGCCGTTTCTTTTTTTTTTTCCCTGCAAGCGAGAGGGGGGGTGTTGTTGGTATCGCCCCCTCCTTCTCCTCCCCCCAGGGGTGAAAGTGCAAGAGGAAGTGCAGCCGCTGCCATCTTTCCTCCGCTCCGAACACACGGAGGCCGGGGCCGCAGCGCCGCCGCTCCGCCGCCGCCTTCGCCCGGCCCGGGGAAGGGCCCACCCTGCCGCCGCCACCGCCCGCTCGCTCCAGCGTTCGCCGTCGCCACCGCCCGCCAGGCTCCGGGACCAGGCCGGCGCTGCCGCCCCCGTGCGCGCCCCACCGCCGCCGCCTTCGCCTTTTGTTTCCTCCGCTCCGGCGCCCCCGCCCCGGCTCGCGCTTTGCAGGGGACGCAGCGCGCGCCCCCAGCGGGCCCGGGAAAAGCCGCGGCGCGCGCGCGCACGCCTGCGCGGCAGACCCCTCCGCCTCCTCCCCGCGCGCGCGCGCTCCTTTTGGCTGCGCGCCGGCGCCGCCTGGCGGGCGGGAGGGGAGGTGGCAGGCGCGTTTGCAGGAGGGGCGCACCTCTTTGCTCGCGTACCCCCCCGGAGGTAGACCTGGGAGGGGAGGCGGGCAGGCGGAGAGGAGAGAGGAGCGCTCAATCCAGCAGGGGTGGGGGCAGCTATGTGGGAGGTGGTGCGCCCTGCCGTCTAGACAGTCCGATCCGGGCAGGGTGCGTGTGCGCTCGGCGCACCTGCGAGACTACAGAGCCCCGGGCCGGCACGTGTGGGGAGTGTAGATACGTCCGTCGCGCCCCGCTTCTCGCTGCCTAGGGGAAGGGAGGGGGGCGGGCAAGTGCCGCGGCCCGGTTTGTGGGGAGGGGGCGGCGGCCATGGAGCGGGTGAACGACGCTTCCTGCGGCCCATCGGGCTGCTACACCTACCAGGTGAGCAGGCACAGCACGGAGATGCTGCACAACCTAAACCAGCAGCGCAAAAACGGCGGGCGCTTCTGCGACGTGCTCCTGCGGGTGGGCGACGAGAGCTTTCCAGCGCACCGCGCAGTGCTGGCTGCCTGCAGCGAGTACTTTGAGTCGGTGTTCAGCGCCCAGTTGGGCGACGGCGGAGCTGCAGACGGGGGTCCCGCTGACGTGGGGGGCGCAGCGGCAGCCCCAGGCGGCGGGGCTGGAGGCAGCCGGGAGCTGGAGATGCACACCATCAGCTCCAAGGTGTTCGGGGACATCCTGGACTTCGCTTACACTTCCCGCATCGTGGTTCGCCTGGAGAGCTTCCCCGAGCTCATGACGGCTGCCAAGTTCCTACTGATGAGGTCGGTCATTGAGATCTGCCAGGAAGTCATCAAACAGTCTAATGTGCAGATCCTGGTGCCCCCTGCCCGGGCAGACATCATGCTCTTTCGTCCCCCTGGAACCTCGGACTTGGGCTTCCCTTTGGACATGACCAACGGGGCAGCCTTGGCAGCCAACAGCAATGGCATCGCAGGCAGCATGCAGCCCGAGGAGGAGGCAGCCCGGGCTGCTGGTGCAGCGATTGCGAGCCAAGCGTCCCTGCCTGTGTTACCTGGGGTGGACCGCTTGCCCATGGTGGCCGGACCCCTATCCCCCCAACTGCTGACTTCCCCATTCCCCAATGTGGCATCTAGTGCCCCTCCCCTGACTGGCAAGCGTGGCCGGGGCCGCCCAAGGAAGGCCAACCTGCTGGACTCAATGTTCGGGTCCCCAGGGGGCCTGAGGGAGGCGGGCATCCTTCCATGTGGCCTGTGTGGGAAGGTGTTCACTGATGCCAACCGGCTCCGGCAGCATGAGGCCCAGCATGGTGTCACCAGCCTCCAGCTGGGCTATATCGACCTCCCTCCACCAAGGCTGGGTGAGAATGGGCTACCCATCTCTGAGGACCCCGACGGCCCCCGAAAGAGGAGCCGGACCAGGAAGCAGGTGGCATGTGAGATCTGCGGCAAGATCTTCCGTGACGTATACCATCTCAATCGGCACAAGCTTTCCCATTCGGGGGAGAAGCCCTATTCCTGCCCAGTGTGTGGGCTGCGGTTCAAGAGAAAAGATCGCATGTCCTACCATGTGCGATCCCACGACGGGTCGGTGGGCAAGCCCTACATCTGCCAGAGCTGTGGGAAAGGCTTCTCCAGGTGAGGAATGGTGCTCCCTACCCCATGACCTATCCTATTTCTGCCTCATAGGACAGTTTCTTGCTGAGATCGGGGGGTGTGGGATTTGTGGGAGTCACTTGACCCTCTAAGGCTATAACAGATTTGGGAAGAGCATTTTAATGGCCCTGGTTTTGTGGCCAAGAGCTGCTTTCTCTTCCCACGGGGAAGTTCTGTGGCACTAGGCGTGCCCTACTGTCTGTCTTCCTTTGGGCCTTTTGGGAAGGGGTTGGATTCCTCAGGCCACAGCCACTGGGCCTCACCATTCTTCTCCCTGGGCTCCCTTTGTGTTTCCGGCACCAGGCCTGGGGCCCCCTCTGGGGGCGGGAGGCTTTTCCTCCAGAGACTTTCCCTGCTTGAATGGCTGCTGAGGGAGGGACTGAAACAAGTGTATCTGGGACTCCTTACGCTCCATGCCACGAAATCCCCCCCCACCCCCACCCACAGAGCACTAGCTATCCTGGATGGGCAAACTCAAGATTCCTCCCTCACACCCTCATGGGATCAGGGGGCACGGAGTTCTGTACCCAGAGTCTCATAGCACCAGAATCTTTGATCTGCTCTGATCTGATGGCTCCAGAGCCTAACTGGACCCACAGATACCCTCTATGTTTTCAGGACGAGAGGAGGGGGCCAGAATGTCTTTTTAGATTCACTTATTAGTGAGCCTGATAGGGAACTGAGAACTTGCCTGGGAGCAGAAGATTGTTTTGTTTTTCCTCTTAAAAGAATATTAAGAATAAAAGGCTGGTTTTAACTTGCCTGGATACTGAGGACCTTGTGGGTATGTGAACCTACGGATGGAGAACTCCCTTGGAGGGGCCCCAACCAGAAACCAGTCTTACCGGTCAGGCAGCCCCTGCCCACCTGCTCTGGCGGGCATCTGGTTTACCAGCCCAGCTGGGGACTTAAGGCTCTATCCCTTGGCCTCTGGGGACTGAATTCCATCCGGGTGGCATTCATTGGCTGCCCTGGTGGGAGAGCCTGGGGGAGGGGAATACTGAGTTTCTAAGGGGCTTTAGTAAGGACAATGAGTCACACATACCCCCTCCCAGAAAGGCTTCAGTAAGGCAGCCTTGTCTCATTCTAAAGCCACCGCCTCTGGTTCTAGAAATCATTTGAGCTGGGGCGGGGGCAGGGGAGGGGGGGGGGAATGGGTAGGCAAGGTCAGAGAGGAACACTCAGAACACTCACTTCCCTTCCCCCTCTAGTAAAAAAACCGGGGCAGAGAGGCCTGGGCCTGTGGAGCTGGGTGGTGACTTTTTCTTTGTCATGCTGGGATGGGGAAGAGGGAGTCCTCTCCACTGGTGTGTGCAGGTACAGGTGGGGAGTCTGGCCAAGTGTGGTCCCATCTTTTGAGGTCTTTTTTGAAAAGTCTCTCTTGGTTCTCTTTTCCAGGCCTGATCACTTGAACGGACATATCAAGCAGGTGCACACTTCTGAGCGGCCTCACAAGTGTCAGGTAGGGGTCGGGGCCAGGGCAGATGGGCTGAAAGAGAATGCTGCTGTTCTCACAGCCCAGCCACAAGCCAGCTGATATGTGTGCTGGGCCGGCTGACTGACCACCACCGCTTTGCACACCTCCCCCTCTGTCCCTCCACCCTCCGTCTGCTTTTCTCCTTTGTTCTTCCCCCCAACCCCCTCCCCCCCACCGCTGATGTCCCCTCCCTCCTGGTTGCTGGGTTCTGGTTCCCACCCTGTCTCTGTCTTCGCTCTTTTGCTTGGCTTTCCTCTCCTGGCATTTGCCAGCTCCTTGGATGGTGGGCCACATTGCACGAGTGTCGTCCTGGGGGCACTGGCTCCCCATTGGGCCTAACTTCTGCTTCCCAGCAGTTTGCAGGAGCCACCGTGGAGCGGGAAGTGTTTGTGAAGAGCTCCTGGTGGTCCAACTAACAGTGCTTCCCCCTGTCTGCCAGGCAGCCTGACCTTCTGGGTTCCTTGAGCTTAGGACACAAGGGGTGGCAGTAGGAACGACAGTGTAGGAGGACGAGAGTGGATGGTCTCATTCTTTGAGCACTGGCACCTGTTTAACCCATCCCGAGCCATGTGTGCAAACAGCCAGGACTTCTGAGGACTGGGGAGGAAGGTGGCTTCCTCTCCTTGTGAGCTCTTTGTGTAGCAATGGGTAGGGAAGGCTGGGCAAGATTCTTACCCTTGGTTTGTCTGCTTCAGCAATATCTGGGGGCCTTGTGGTACCCAGAAAATTGCATGTCCTCTCCTGACCACTGAGCATTCCTGTGTGGATGGGAAACACCTCTATCTTCTCCTTGACCATCCCCCTTCCAGTGCCAAGTTCCCGCCGTCGGAGGGGGAAACAGAGTGGTGGGGTCCTGGTATAGCCTCTGGTAGGGTAACCTGCTTCTCTTGTCCTGTTGGTGGCAAGGAGGGAGGGCTCAGGGAGACCTGCAGGGAGGAATGGACGTGCTGGAAGTCGGGCATCGAGGGGGCCCGGTGTGGCCGGTGTTCACAGCCAGCCAGGCTAGGTGGCCTCCCCCCGAGGACGACGACCCAGGGTGGGCATGCTGGGATCCATCTGTGCCTCGCTGCCTTCTCTCTGTCTCTGACTCTCTAATCACAGAGCACATTCTGACTCTCCCAGGTAGTGTGCTGAGCAGCCTGGCAGAGTAGGAGGAGCCCAGAGGGCAGTGGGGTCATGCCCGGTGGCCTAGGGGGGTAACCTGCACTCTCTGCCCTTTTTCCAGGTGTGGGTTGGGAGCAGCAGCGGCCTGCCGCCCCTGGAATCTCTTCCTAGCGACCTGCCATCATGGGACTTTGCCCAGCCTGCTTTGTGGAGGTCGTCCCATTCGGTTCCTGACACCGCCTTTTCCCTTTCTCTAAAAAAATCATTCCCAGCCCTCGAAAACCTGGGCCCAGCACACTCCAGCAGCGCTCTCTTCTGCCCAGCCCCGCCAGGATATCTGAGGCAGGGCTGGACTGCCTCGGAGGGCAGCCGGGCCTTTACCCAGTGGCCTGTAGGCTAGCCTGGGCCTCCCCAGAGAAGGGTTTTCTGTGGAGGGGAATGGGAATGGCGGTTGCTCTGAGACCCCTGCTTTTGGGAGAGGCCAGCGAAATGGTTCCTGCCCACCATGCCCAGCTCCTTCCTGTGTGCTTTGGAGTCTTTCCCAGCTCAGGGACCCCCCGGCTAGTAAGGAGCACCTTTCTGGGTCCCCCCACACCCTCCAGGTTTCTTTCTGGGTTCTCTTGCCTTTTTCTCCCCCTTTAACAGATGGCACCCCTGGGTTTCTGTCCTTGCCTGGGTGATTGTAGAGGTTGGTGCTTTCCCAAGAACCAAGTCATGGGCTTACGAGCTTCCCCTCTCCTAGCATTATGTCCTGTAAGGCGTGGGGTTTCTAGAATGGAGCTTGGCCACCCCTTCCCCGACTCTAGGGGTGAATTCCCCTCCAGAGGAGAATGGAGTGACTCCAGCTGGGTCAACCCAGGCTGCCCTCTTCCCTTCCCGCTCAGACAGGTCCCTCCTTTCATTTCTGGCTAGTGAAGTCAACGTCTTTGTTTTTGAGGTTTACTAGCAGGTCTGCTCAGGAACTAGACTAACCAGTAGCTTTATACTGGGTCACCCCAATATATGGCTTTGGGGGCTGATAAAGCAGATGTAGATTCCCCCTGCCCCTCCCCGGATCCCAGTGAGATGCCCTTTAGCCCCTGCTGCCTCCGCGGGGATAACAGGAGTGATGATAAAAGTTTTCATTCTAACATTTGAGGCTTTGTGTGTTTTGTCCTTGGTCTCTGTCATAACACTGACATCATTGTCCCTCGGTGTAGTATGGAGCCTACTCCTGCCCCGCCCCCACCCCGCCCCGCCCCTCCAGTACACAGACCTGCTGGTCCCACCTCCAGCCCCATTAGCCAGAACTCCCGAAATGATGACCCAGCAGGTGAAGATATGCTGGCTGTCCTGCTCTGGGCAGGCTGGCCAGTGTGTCAGTGCTTGGTTAAACAGCGGGGGCATCTGTTTGGCACGGTGTATATTCTAAAAGCATATTCTGAAAGCATGCGCGGTGAAGAGATGGCTCTCTGGGAGTTGGTTCCCTGGGCAAGAGCTGGGCCCAGGTTATACCTCTCCACCTTTCCTGATGCCACAGATGACAGAAGGGGCCAGTTAAAGAGACTGGTGCCACAGCTTGAGTGAAAAGACCATCTGAATGTTGGGGTATGAAGCCTCAGCCTTGTCAGTGACACACAAATCTCCTCAGGGCTTGGCCTGAGTGTCCTTAACCGGCTCAGATGCCTCAGGCGCCGCTGCTGGCTTAATGGCTACAGTGGGGCTGGGACATTTCCCCCACGTGGAGTTCAGCCTGAAGCCAAGAGACTAGAGCAACTCAAGACCTCTCCCATACTTTTAGTGACCCCATTTCTCAGGGGCTAGTTGGGGTGGTTTGGGCTGGAGGATAACTCATTAGAGAAGGAGTGGATTGAAGTGAGGGCAAGGGGTCTGACACTCCCAAGAAAAAAGGGGCCAGCGAGACCAATGGCACTGGGCCTCCATGTATTGCCCTTAGACTTTTCCAGGGCTATAAAAAAGACCACTTGAGACTACACCGCCTCCCCCCACCTCCAGGCTGCCAGACTTCAAAGGCCACCTTGGGTGTGCGCTAGTGTCCCCAATACCATTTGGGCCCCATTTCTGAGCTGCTCAACTCTTAGAGGAAAAAAAGCTTTAGGCATTCTGGGATGGGGAGAAACTGTTAGGGGGGTGAAGGGAGCATGGCTGAGACTCAGTATTGAGTGGGGAAGACCAGAGGAGACCCAAGCTCAGGGTTGCTGGGCTGGGACCTGGCAGGTGTGCTCCTAACAACAGTAGGCTGCCTGGGCACAGGGCCGAGGCCAAGGTGGCAGCCATTCCAAATATCAAGGGTGATCAGAGGATGCTGTCCTGGCTCACTCTTGTCCCTTCAGGGTTGCTGTGTCTTCTGTCTCCAGGATGAGAAGTGCCTTTCTTCTGAGTGGCCCCACTATACAGATTCTAAGTGTTCCCCTTCTTTGAGATTTGTCTCTCCTTTGGCCACTCTTCTGTGTCATGTGACCAGGCTCTTCATGTTCTGTGTTGTCTGAACTTCTAACAGGCCTAGACTCGGGCTTGTACACTTCAACAATTCCCCGCCCCGCCCAGAAAGCCTTGGGGACTCAGCCATGAAAGGTCAGTTCTGGCTCAGAGGAGCCAACTCCAGCTTGGCATTGTAATATAGTGAAAGTTTTTGTTGTATTTGTGGGTTTTGGTTTTTTTTTCCCCCTCCGAGCGGCAGATTTACATTCCTAATTATGTTTGTTCAGGCTAAAGTTAGCTTTCATTCCTTGAGAGATAATCAGTGGGGGGAGGGATTCGGCTTGGTCTGGGATTTTAATTTTGCCTAGCTAATCCCTCAAATGGATAATACACTTGTGGATAATTGAGGTTTGTCTGTCTGTTATCTTTAGGTAGCACAGTATGACAGACAGTGCTAAGGGACAGACCCCAAAAGGAGGTTGGCAGGAGAAACAAGGGGTTGCTTTCACGTTCCCCTAGTGGTGCCTCTCCCAGGGACCGCCGAAGATTCCGAATGTGTGCCTTCACCGCATTTTCTTTTCTTTTCTTTTTTTTTTTAAAGATTTTATTTATTTATTTGACAGAGATCACAAGTAGGCTGAGAGGCAGGCAGAGAGAGAGAGAGGAGGAAGCAGGCTCCCTGCTGAGCAGAGAGCCCGATGCGGGGCTCGATCCCAGGACCCTGGGATCATGACCTGAGCCGAAGGCAGAGGCTTTAACCCACTGAGCCACCCAGATGCCCCTTCACCGCATTTTCTTATACCTGGCCCATGTTTGGTTCCTTTGGCTTCTTAGGCGTAGCCCACACTACCTCTCATTGGAGGGCTTGTCCTCAGGTCACTGGTTCGCAAAGCTGGCAGATTATCCCCAGATAACTTGTCAGGTGCACTCCCCTCCCTTGGGGTGTTTTTGGCAGCCCTTGCTCTGGTTTACAGGGCCGGTGGGCTGGGTGGAAGATGGAAATGTTCCCCCACTGTCATCTGTGATTGGGTCAAGAGGTCCCTGACTGAGGAGGGGACCACCCGTGGCCAGGAGACCAAGTGCCCATGATGCTTCCTGAGTCACCTGAGTGCTCTAGTTTCTCTGCACAAATGCTGTCACCTCTCCCTTTCAGGGGAGTCCTGGCCACCTCACACACTGTTAAGAAGCATCAGTACCTTTCCATCAGCAGAAGCTATATCCCAGCTGAGTCTGGAGATGGGAAGAGCACCAGCTCGGGGCTGGTTCACCTCCCAGCCTGCCTGGATCTCCTCAGGCCTCTGTCTGCCCAGCTGTGGAGTGGGGAAGGGAGGAAGACCTCAGGGAAGCCGGGAGGGTAGGTTGGCTGCTGGCCTGCAGTGACAAGGTTTTGACCACAGCTTCATCTAGTAGCTGAGTCATGTGCTTGGGGCTAATCATTCTCCAAACTCAGCTTCCTCATTTGTCAAATGAATCAACTCAGTGGATAAAACAGATAAAGCCAGTATTTCATTAGCAATAAGGTGTTTGGTTCAAACGGGTATTGCTTAGAGACGATGACTGAAAGCAGCAGAGCCTATCCTGATGCACAAAGACATTTGGGACTGGAGTAGGAGCTGCAGCATCTTTAGTCTCAAAGACAGTATCCCATATACTGGCTACTTGCTTTGACTGTATACAGTAAGGATATAAACATTTGTACATGGTGACGGTGGTCAGACATTTACCCTGAGGTTCTGGGATCTTAGGAGGTGCCTCTGTCAAACAGAGACGGCAGGTGCACCTCCATACTAGTGAGTAAATGGGGTGGTGGGTCTTCAGTGGGTTGATATTCACGCTGTAATGCATTTAAAGGGGAATGTTGCTTTCTTGTAGGAGTTTTAAAATAGTAAGCACACACACACAGAGAAAGGAGTCAAACTTGACATGAACCTCTGAAACATCTCCATGGAACCAAAATAATTCTGAAAGTCTCCAGACTGAACTCCCCCAACAACTTCCCTGACATTCTGTGACCTCCAGGGCTGGGGTGCCTGGGCAAGCCCCCAGATGAAGAAGGGCTGTTGGGGGAAGGGTCACGGACTGAGACTGAGTCAAGGCCTCAGGGACAGGAAATGCCTGGGGACCTGAGGCTGCCTCCTAGGATGCTGATGCTGACCCTCAGCTCCTGAGCCATCTGCTCCTGGGATCTGGCTGAGAGCTTGTGCTCACAGCATGGTTTTCTATGGCCACGTTCTCTTGGAGGGTAATAACACGGCCTGTCTCGGAGGGCCCCTGTAAGGATGGATTGCATGAGATGAGTGCCCGTATGGCAGGCAGGCGTAGAATGCATGCTCCATCAATGTGGGGTGGTATTCTTGTTATTACCAGCACTTCCCCAACTTAACGTCCCACAAATGCTCCTGAATCGTGTGGCCTTCCTTCTCTCTGCTAATTCTCACGTTAGCAGAATTGACACTGTCATTTTATGGGCTGCTTTCTCAGTACAAACTCACCAGAATATTATAAGGAGCCGTCTCTGTGCTTTGTCCTGCCTTTCCTCCGTTTCCCTGTGGCCAAGACTAATGTCACGTTTGATTTTTGATTTTGTTTTCTAACATCACTTTTGAATAAAGTGGAGAAATTGAATTCTTTGTACAAAGCAAATAGGGAAAACCCAGGATGGAGGACAGGAATCTGTTCGTATGCCAACTTACCTTCTATATGTTCACTCACAGTCGGTGCTACTGAAGTCAATTCTTGTTTAAGAGTGAACAAATGCCTCATCTTCATTTTGTAAAGGAGCGTGACACCTAGTGTGCCATGTTCTGGGCACGTTGTGGTGGCCAACTCAGGGGTCTCATGAGGAGGCATCATGGGAAATAAGAGCAGCTTACTTGCCTTCTGGGGAGGAAACGTGGGCCACACGTGAAGCTCTCTTTACGCAGGGATTCCCTGCGTTGGCAGGAAACAGATTCTGTTTCCTGGTGTGCTCAGTGGGGAGTCAGGAGTGTGATGCCCATTTGCACCTCATCTTGTTTTCCTTTCTGCCCTCAGACCTGCAATGCGTCTTTCGCCACTCGAGACCGGCTGCGCTCCCACCTGGCCTGTCATGAAGATAAGGTGCCCTGCCAGGTGTGTGGGAAGTACCTGCGGGCAGCGTACATGGCAGACCACCTGAAGAAGCACAGTGAGGGGCCCAGCAACTTCTGCAGTATCTGTAACCGAGGTAATCTCCCTGCTATTTCCTCACTTCCAGGGGCTGGGCCTGAGCTTGTGTGGGAGGCCAGGGGTGTCTTGATCACCTTGCCTCAGACTTCACTCCTTGCACGGCTGGCCCTCCCTTCCCACTGAACGATAAACACCTTCATCGCCCAGCTAGCCCCACCTCTTCCTTCCCGTCCTTGGGATGCTTGGAATAGGAGTTCCCAGGAGAACAGCAAGTGGGAACAGAAGGAGAGAGCACGGTTTCCAAGCCTGGGCTCGTTAACACATGTGCTGTGCAGATGGCCCGGTGGATACATTTCGTAGACACCACTGAACTCCTGAGGTCAGTGGGAGAGTCGTTAGGCCCCAAGAAGTGGGGAAAAAAGGGGTCCTGCTTGAGAGCTTTTGCTGGCTGATTCACTGGCATGTGAAATTCAACAACCAAGGAAGGAGGTTGAGTCTGGAGATGGACAAGGGGCAGAAAGTTTCTAACAGATGGTCAGAAAAGAGCCCAAACCCAAGTAGACTGTGGCCTTGATGAGACAGGAAAGTGGAATGTGCTCTGAGCAGGACAGCGTGCTTGAGGCCGAGGTTGGCCTAGGTGGAGTCTGGCTCTGTGGCCCCAGTGCTGTGTTGATGACGTCAGGCCTAACCCTGAGCTGCCGCCAGGGCTTGTTGGTGGTTGGAGGGCTAAGGTTTGTGCCGTGCAAGCACAGTGTCAGCGGAGGAGGCTTGCGCCGGATCTGTGCTGAAGGTGGTCGGGACAGCCGTCTGTGGTGGGTGCGAAGATGCTTCTGCACGGTGCGCTTGCTTTGGCCAGATGCGGACGTTGCTGGGAAGTTCTTTCTCCTGGGACAGTCTTGTCCCGATGCCTTGGAAGTCTTGGGTGTGGCTTAGTGGACTGAGTACTGAACTGGAGTCAGGGGACCCAGGGTTTAGTCCACACCCCTCCTAACTTGCCCTCCTGCCTTGCCCTCCACTCTGTGACCTTGAGCTCTCCCTTCCCCTTTCTAAGCCTCAGTGTCTTCCTCACTTAAAAGGGGTTAAGAACACCTGCACCTTGCCCGCCTCATGGGGTTGTTGTGATGATCCCAGGAGACAAGGTAGGTGAAAGTTCTCTGAACTCCCCACAAGGAGCTGCACACTTGGGAGGTCCCGTCCTTACACTCTGTAACCCTGTTAGGAAAGACACAGCTCCCTGACTCTGGTTTGGAGCACAATACCCCTGCAGTCCTTGGCTGGCACCTTTGGGGGCCTGTGCTGTCTCCATGTGGCCTGAGGCCACTGGTGGAGGGAGACTGCAGGGTAGCTGGGTGTCCTGGGTGCCCTGGAGCTGGGGCCTTTCTTGGGACTGCACACCTGGGGTTTGCCACGAAGTCCACTGGATACTGGGATTTGTACCACCGGGAAACCTGCTGTGAGAGCAGGGAGGCAGTCATAAAAGCTTCTGAAGCGTCTGTCCTATATTCTGACGTGTCAGTTGGACCCTTTCCGGCAAGAGCTTCCCCTGAGTGAGCGACGAGGTTGTGCGCAGGGAGTTACCAGACTGTGGCCGACCATCTTGACCGTGGCTACCCCAGCTCTAGAAAAAAATGGTTTCTTATCTTGCTTCATCCTAACCTGGCTTCCTGAGAGCATCCCCCATGCCTCATAAATAACTAAACTGGCAACGTGCTGTCCGCAGGCGCTTGGTCAAGTTTTCAAGCCTGAGGTTCTCCGTCTGAGAACTGAGGTCAGAGACCAGAGGCAGGAAACCAGTGAGAGTGGAGGAGGATGTTAATGGTGAAACTCAGAGCCTAGCTCAGATTGCAGAGTGGGGCAAAAACTGGATGGGAGACCCAGGGCCACAGCCCCGGGAGGCCCAGCTCAGGAGGAAAGAAGAGCTGAGAGCAGCAGGGAACAGCAGGGAAAGTCGACCCAGTTAGGAGACAGCTGATGTGGCAAAGCCAACTACTGTCATACGTCATGACTTGGGCAGCAGCCAAAGGCCATGTGACTGGGCTAGGGGAGCCAGAAGTGTCAAACCAGAGCCCACCTTTTCTCAGTAAAGCCAAGCCTTGATCTGGATCATAGGCTAAACTCCTTTGAATCCCAAAGTCAGAATGGGAAGTCCCATTCCTCCAAGAAGACAAAAAGAGAGCTCTGGTCCAGCCCTCCCTAGGCGTACAGAAGGAAGAGAAAACAATTTTGGTCTGTATCAGAAGAGAAGGGACAGAATTCTACTTCAAGACTCATTTATTGGGCAGAAGTAGGAGGAGATGACTCCTGAGGAAAAAAAGAAAAAGAGGAAGAGGAAGGTGGTTTGTCCAGGAAGAGGATAAGGATACCAAAGACATCAAGACCCTGGAATCAGAATGCAGAAAACTCTGGGTCATCCTTCATCCTGTCCACCACCAAGGCTGTGATATAGGACAAGGTAACAAAATAAATGAATGTACTTGTCTCCATAAGGGTTCCAGCAAAGGCTGGTGTCGGCCAGATGGTGAGATGGTTGCAGCTGGATCTGGTGCCCTTTGAACCCCTTCAGTAGCAACAACTTCACTGCTACAGATCTGCCATTCTTCGCCACACAAATGACTCTTCGCCGTGAAGCACCAGAGAGAACAGAGCCAGCCTGCTGGCTCTTAACCACACATATGAGACACATGACTTTGTCTTTGTCCTAGAGACGTACTGGGCTGTGGGGCATACCATCCGTAAAGGAAGATTATTTGCAGTGGAAGGAGTTACGATGGCTAGAAAATCTTGTCTCCTCATTTGCAAATCAGGAAATGAGTTGAACGGTGGGAAGGAGAGAAAGACCTGGTTGAGCGCCATGATTTTCTTCTTTACTTCCTAAATTTCCATAGCAGGGTCTTTGTATGTGCACATGTACTGGTATGAGAAAGAGGGATGGCTTGTTGGAAATCTGCCTTTGATGGAGACAACATTAGAACTCAAACATCAATGCTTAAAGGTAGAAGAAGCCTTCTCCACGGTCAGAGGTGAGCACACAAGTTGTTACCTGTGGCAGTCACAGACACAGACAGCCTGCCATTGCCCTGGACTGAACTGATACCAACTGCTTAGTGCCTCCCTCCAGCACAGCTCTATTGGGCATGACCCCATCAGGGTTTGGACAAGAAGAAAGCAGTCCCTGACCTCTGGGTGGATGTGAAACTTGCAAGAGGAGATTTGCTTCTGGAGTGCAAATTGCAGTGTACCGAGCAAGAAAATGCAGTGCAGGAACAGTAGCTTTGGTTGTAAATTCTTCATCTCTGGAGTGCGAGGGAGGGCGACTTGTTGGTTGTAGTGAAGTCACATGTGTGCTCACTGTCTTCATCGTTCTGGTGCCTGGATCATGCTGCCTCTTTGGCTCGTGGTTAATCAGGTGAATGGGCAGGTGAGTTCAGAATTCCAGCTAAACATTTCTGGCTTCAAAAATACATTCTTCTCAGAAACTCGACTACTGTTTTAGCCCAACATTTGGCTGCTGAGTGGCTCTGTGTTTAAGTTCTGGGCTTTAAGTGGCAGCTGTGGATCCACTCGTACCACCCTGCCATGTGGCTTTGCTATAGTTAGTACAGTCTGCAGCTGGGGTAAAGTCAGGAGGACCCAGCCATGTGTTCCTCAGACTGTTTTCAAGGAAAACACAGCAAATTTTCATTGAGCATCTGCTCTGTTCGCCTAGTAGATCTCCTCCCAAAGGGAGTAAATATAATAATTCCTGGTGTCCCTTTCTGCCTTTCCCGTTCCCTTTAATCTCAGTGGACCTGCCCTGGTACACCGTGGAGAGGGCCTCACACCACTTCACAGGGATTAAAAAGCAAAAGAAAATCCCTTCCAAAGTGGAGTCATGGTGTCACTGGAAAGTTGTGATACGTTTTGCTGGTTGCCAGGGGCCATAGCACCAGTCCCTGGGGCAGGGCTAAGGTCCCCTTTCCTGTTGGCTTGTCCCTTCATTCCTGACTGAAGCCTCCCTCTTAGGGATGCTTGGGGGACCCTTTTAAGCCAGTCTGTCCCCTGTGATTGGCCTGAGGCAGACTACTTGGTCCCACCACAGGACAACTCGCTGTGCTAGGCAGGGCAGAACACCAGCCACTGGACCAGCTGAATCTATAAAGTAGCTGCATCAGGAAAGAAAAAAATTCACTCGGTCCCCCTTTCCTCCAAAACCACCAGCTGCCATCACCAGGGGAGTGTTTGTTGAATAAGATTTCCACAGGTTAGCTCCTGTCTGCTAGCAGCTGCCGTTCTAACCCACCAATATGGCAGAGAAGCACAGAAGTGTAAATGGTGATAACGAACCTACTGCCGAAATCCAAGGGATGGTTCCAGGGCCAGGGCCCATTGAAGAGTCTGCTCGGCTTAAGGACATGGTGGCACAGGGTCCTGGGGTTGGAGCCCAGGCTCTGCCGTCTAGTAGCTGCACGTGTGACTGCAAGTTACTTAACCTCACCAGCCCTCTTGTTTCTTCGTCCACGAAACAGGTGTACTCACAATTCCCAGCTCATAGGGTGGCTGGGGGAGTTCTACAGAAGAATGCATACAGTGTGCTGGGCCCTGGCATACCATTAGCACTTGCTGAAAGTCAACCTTTATTACTGTTCCAGCAGCATTTGAAAGGCCATGACAAATCGGATTTTTAAAAAATAAGTCTTATGCAGACATTATATAGTACTCCGCAGCCTCTGACCTGTTAAGAGTGGATCCCACTGTTATCCTAGAACTGTAATTTTCAAGGGGAATAAAAGCACTTGAGAATGTGTCAGCCACATCTGGAGTAGATTAAAGGGCCCTAGCGCTCCAAGCAGACCTTATGCTAAAACGCTTCAGTTCCTGCTGAAGGCACGTTCCGAGCCTCGACCACGGTGGAGCTGGAGGACACAACTTCCTACAAAACCCAAGTCCCTATCCTTTGACTGGCCTACCTGGTTTCATGCCCTCAGACCTGTGGCTGGTGTGGAAATTGGCCCAAGATCTACTCTTCCCAGTCTGAGATGCCACCCGGCTCCAACTGACTGGAGCCTCTGGGTTGGGCTGCTGCAGCCTCAAGAGGGCTGGATGGCGCCTCCTCCAAAGTAAAGACAAAGACGATCCCGATGGCTGCTCCAAAACCCAACCAGAAAGATGACCACGAATGAGATCTGACTGAGCCCCTTTAGTGTAACTTGCTATTTCTCTTGTTCCTCGGAAGGTCTGAAGAGTTATTAAATCCAGTTATTCTGAAAGTGAGAAAGTAGCAAAATAGAACATGTCCTGCTAGCTAGCAGAAGGGAGACTTCTGGAGGCCATCCTTCGGGATTTCCTCTTGCCTCCGTCTGGTCTGTTGTGCAGTTTACCTTACACGTGTCACTCAGGCATTCTCTTGGCTGGCGTCCTGTGACTGCCCTTGAGCCTCATGACTTTTCTGACGACATTTCTAGCCATGGTCTCTGCAGCTGACCTGGGGCTGTGAGACATCTTCTCCAGCCACTCACTACTGAGGCACCAAGCAAGCCTAGAGGCGTTGGGCCTCTGGCCCTGGCAGGAGCAGTATCTCAGGCCACGCTTCCAGGCAGCCGGCCTCAGTCTTCCACCGCAGCCTTGCAGAGCGGGCTCTGCAGAGAAGCCGATCAGAGGACAGTGCCATCTCTCCTGAGCCAGGTGGCTTCTGTGGTTGCAACCATCTTTGAACCGACAAGGGGGCCCCTTCTAGGTGCAGCTGACCTGGGAGTGCTAGCCAGAGCGGCCAGAGGAGAGGCATGGGGGAAGCAGAGAGGTATCTCTGTGCTGGCCGCGGGATCTCATCTCCTTTTGTCTTGTTTAGGTTTCTCCTCTGCCTCCTACTTAAAGGTCCATGTTAAAACCCACCACGGTGTTCCCCTTCCCCAGGTCTCCAGGCACCAGGAGCCCATCCCGAATGGGGGAGCAGCGTTCCACTGCGCCAGGACCTATGGCAACAAAGGCAAGCGACCCCTTGCTCTGCACTTTGCTTCTCTGCGCAGACTGTGTTGTGGGGGCGCTGGGCCGGGCGTGGGGAGGCGGGAAGGCTGCCGGCTTGCTGGCCGCCTCAAGGAGGCTCTGAGATCTGAGTGGCAGTGGCCTCCAGGACGAAAGTCACAGTGGGTATCTCACTCCAGGGCCATGAGTGAGGCTTTAGGGCACTGCCAAGATCCAGCCCCCGCCTCCTCTTCCCCAGCCCTCCTCCCTTGCTCCTGGCCAGCCCCCACCATCTGGAGCCCTGCAGGGATGCCCCGGGCCCAAGGCTGGAAGACAAGCCCTGCATGATGAGTCACTCTGGGCCTGTCCGTTGCCTGTGGCCCTTTAAGGATGGTGTGGAGCTGTGGCTGAATGCTTTCTTTTCCTTCCACCCTGTGGGCAAGGGGGAGCCAAGGGCTGGCTTCCCCCTCTGTAGGGGTGACTGGTTGCTGTGAGCGGCCCTTTCTGGAGGGCCTCTGGCTGCGTTTTTGAGATGCATGGCAATAAATGAGCTCCTTGACTGCCTCTGACTTGGAACTGGTCTGCAGAGAGCTCCCCAGGCCCCACCTTCACTTGTTGTCTCAGGTTGTTCTGTGGTATTTCACGTTGTCGCCTTGGGGATGATGCCAGGGGCTTGGCAGATGGCAGAGATGGCATGCTCCACGCTCCCATCACAGACCTCCCTTCCCGGCATGGCTCTTTGAACCCAGGCAGGAAGCTGCTGATCGGTGGACTACAGTGTGGGCAGGGCAGGGCAGAGCAATGAGGATTGTCTCGAGGCCCAGCTTGTCCTGAGCCATGCGTGGGGACAGTCAGCTGACTGAGTTGTTCGAAGTTGCTTTTTAATCTCTATGCTTTGGTTTTGGCAGCAGGAAGGCGGTGAGGGCAGGGCTTGTGTTTGCAGCATTGGGAAAAGGACTGGCTTCTGTCTCAGCCACCAGTGGGGTCTGCTGGGTTGAGGACCTCTAGGCTCTGGTTCTGCCTTGCTAGGGCGCAGCTAGTCCGGTGTGGAGGTCAGACCATTGCTGTACCTGCTCAGCATCATCAGAACAGCCGTCTTACCCCCAGGGGCAGCCAACAGAGCACCTAGGAACTGGGGGGTCTCTGAGTTGTTCTGGGTGGAAGCAGTGGAGGTCCCCTCTCCGTACCCTCTTCCTTGAAGCAGGCTGAGATGGTGGTGAGCGATACACGTGCACCTGCATGAAGAGTCCGCGGCGAGGGAGGCTGGCAGCCCCAGGGCCCTGCTGTCTCACCCCTGTAGGCACACCAGACTCCCAGACTGACCAGCTGAACCTCTGGGGTTTCTGCCAGGGTGGTGGCTGGCCATCCGCTGCCCTCCACAGGCCTGTGAGCTGGCCCTTCCCGACCCCTCCAGGAGGGGACATCTCCAAAGCCTGGCCTCATCTCTCCTATGTGTTTTGTTTTTTCCTAGAAGGCCAGAAATGCTCACATCAGGATCCGATTGAGAGCTCCGACTCCTATGGTGACCTCTCGGACGCCAGTGACCTGAAGACGCCCGAGAAGCAGAGCACCAATGGCTCCTTCTCCTGTGACATGGCAGTCCCCAAAAACAAAATGGAGTCTGATGGGGAGAAGAAGTACCCCTGCCCTGAATGCGGGAGCTTCTTCCGCTCTAAGTCCTACTTGAACAAACACATCCAGAAGGTGCACGTGCGGGCCCTTGGGGGCCCCCTGGGGGACCTGGGTCCTGCCCTCGGCTCACCTTTCTCTCCCCAGCAGAACATGTCTCTCCTCGAGTCCTTTGGGTTTCAGATTGTTCAGTCAGCGTTTGCATCATCTTTAGTAGATCCTGAGGTTGACCAGCAACCCATGGGGCCTGAGGGGAAGTGAGGCAGATGCTGTGTCCCCACGGAAATGGCCACCGGGGACTGCTGAGAAATGCTGTGAATGCGGAGGGAAGTACTGTCTTTGGGTTCTGTAGCTGAGAGATTTTTATTCGTTTTTAACTCCCCCTTCCCCAAACCTATCACCCCCCACTTCCCCTCCACCACCCATCCCCTCAGTGGTCTTTAGAAATAGATTCTCATCTGATACTCTGCAGGAATATCTGCGAGACCTGGTATGGGATAAGGGCAGAAAACACTACATAGGCCTCCAAGGCAACACCAGTCCCAGATTCTCTAATGGGCGGAAGCTGGAATTTCTGGTGTTCCGTTCTTAGTGACCCTAATCCCAGACCCACACCTGATGGCATTCTGGGACCACGGTGATTTGGGTTCCCTCCCCCTTCTCACATCCTTCAAGAGAAACCACATCTAGGGTCTCCACCCACTTACACAAATACAGATGCCCAACTGTTTTCAAGGAAGCTGGAAGCCTACAGCATCCCATGGACCATGGGGTGAGTGCCCTCTGAGAGCCCCTGAGCTTGACTCTTGACCTGGAGGGCCCCTGACCTTTCTCTGAGCCCTACATGGAGGCTAGCATTTTGCTACTAGGACAAGCTCAGCTATTGAGGACATCCCCACCCCAAATTCCAGTTCTTATGTGATTTTAACCATTCAACTTGCTGTTGGGTTTTAATTCTCTAATTATTATTATTATTGTTATTATTTTTTAGGACCAGTTGTAGTGAATTGCTACTGAAAGCTATCCCAGGTGATACAGAGCTCTTTGTAAACCGCAGTCACACGTTAGGGTTAGTATTAAACTTTGTTTAGATGTACCATAATTAACTTGGCTAGTTGATTGTTTGAAGTCTATGGAAGAAATAGTTTTATGCAAAATTTTAAAAATGCCAGTCTGATCAGGGAGATGTAGGGGGTTTCAATGTTGTTGGCAGCCAGGAAGGCAGGAGAGCTGGCAGGTGGGGACATCGTGTACCTCGGCTGTGTCACATGTGAGCAGGCCCAGGTTGACCTGGTGATGTGAATTGATCTGATCAGACTGTATTAAAAACGTTAGTACGTTAATCCACGTGCTCCCCTGAGTCCAGTTTTTCAGCCATAGGTGGGGGGCCCTTCAGAGCCCAGAGGGAGGGCACCTGGGTGGGCTGGGATCCGAGGAGACCTCTCTTCCTCCTCTTTGTACCAGCTGCAGTGGGACTGATAGGTGGATGTTCCCACTGAGGACTCAGCTGCCAACATGCACCCGTTTGTTCGACAAATACTCACTCCTTCTTGTCCTTACTGCTGTGCGCCAGCCCCAGCCTCAGACCACCTTGGTGAGCAGGACACCTTTGTGGACTTTACTGGGAAAGAGACTGTTAACAAGTAAGCAGATTTAACCGTGAGTTCAGGTAACAAGAAGTCCAGGAAGAAAAACTGGGCAAGGTGAGGACAGTGACAGAGGAAGGGTAGGTAGAGTGGTCCAGGAGGGTGAGGGGCAGGGAGTGGGGCTCTGGGAGAAAAGACCTGGACTTAAAGAAGACCCAGTGTAGCAACCCGCTAGGAACTAAGGAGGGACACGGGCGTGGAGAGGATTCTCATGGCCAAGGGGCTCTAAGAAGTTCAGAGCTATGACACCAGGAACCCCCTGTTACCTACATGGTTAAGTAAAAGGTTGCTGCACCCTTTGTGGTGAATGTATGAAGAGAAGGGGGAAGAGGACAGCAAACAGGAGGCAAGAAATGAACACAAGAAAGCAGTAGGAGCAAGAATTGCAGCAAGAGGGGACTGGCCAGCTTGAAGCAGTCTGGTCATCTTGGGAAACCTTGAGGAAGAAGGAAACACCTCAACTCAGTGAAACAACATTTAACCTCCAAACAAGTAGGGGGAAAAGTGATAAAGGAGAGAAAAATCAATATATACCAAGAAGGATAAATGGCATAAAATGATTTAGACCCACATTTGGTCTGGGATGGAGGCTTAGGTCACTTGGTAGTAGTATTAGAGGAAAGGGTGACCCTAAAATGCTGAGGCCCTGTGAATGTGGCCTTGTGATTACCACAAGGTCTACCAGCTGGGGGTAGCACCCGTCAAGCATTACAGCAGAGAACTTGGCCTTGAACTGAAACATTATCAGTCCTGCCCCTCTCCTAACCCCCGATCATGTCATGTTCGGGCAGGGACCACAGTTAGGTAGCAGTATCTGTGCATGGCAGGAGGGGAACTACAAAGCAAGCAGGGTGCTTAAAAAGAACTACTTACAGGGTACCTGGGTGGCTCAGTGGGTTAAAGCCTCTGCCTTCGGCTCAGGTCATGATTCCAGGGTCCTGGGATCGAGTCCCGCATCAGGCTCTCTGCTCAGCAGGGAGTCTGCTTCCTTCCTCTCTCTCTGCCTCTCTGCCTACCTGTGATCTCTGTCTGTCAAATAAATAAATAAAATCTTTAAAAAAAAAAAGTACTACTCACCTGGAGGCCCGAGTAACAAGAAGTAGTCCCCTGCCTGCTCCCCAACCTCTGTCTCCTCTGTATACCTGTACCCATCAGGCCACATGGAAGAGCGCTGTGCAGAACATGGGTGCGTAAAGATGGAATGACTTCGCCATGGTCAAGGGTAAAGAGCTTGAGCTTAGGCTGTCTGGCTCCACCATCTGCCATCAAACCTGGGCAAATCTCTGAGCCTCAGTTTCCTCATGAGTACAATAGGCATGAAGATTAAGGGGGACCATCGTGAGCTAACATTTTCTGTGCCTTTTTCTCAGCACAACCTGTAAAGTTGGTTCTATTACCATTCCCCTCCTGCAGATCAGCAAACAGGCTCAGAGAGATAGAGGCAGCCCACCCACCTCTGTCCCCAGGTCGCATAGTGAGTGTTGGAGCCAAGATACAAACTCAGGTCTGTCCTCTTTTTGAGTCCAGAATCCTTATTCCCAAGCTCCCGTGACAGTGTCTTTACACACAGGTAAATACCCACTACTATACTGGGCACAGAGCAAGCCCTTACCTGGCCAGGCCCTCAGGACAAGGGTTTGCACAGTGCAGCAAAAGAAAGCCGTGGAGGAAGTCAGGTCCATGCCAGAAGGAGTGCCCAGAGACCCTGTGTGGGTAAGCACTCTTCATGCTTAGGTGACCCTCTGAGGGAACTTGCACCCCACTCCAGATCACTTGCTCCGGCAGAGCTATGACACCAGGAACCCATCCAGCCACTACCTGATGGCCTGGGCAAAGACTGGGCACTGGTCCCACTTCCCCATAGCAATGATCACCCATCTCTGCCCCTGGCAGAGATTAAGGAAGCCCCATGGCACCAAGGAACCCTGGTGCATGGGCTACTGAGAAATCCGGCCACTGACAGGCAAAAGTGGCTGGGACTGGGGGCCTGGCAGGTCTGGGACTGTGGCCAGCCCCAGAATATACTTTGTGAGATACTTTTAAATTCCAGCAGTTCTCCAAGCCTTGGCTTCCTTGTCTGTAAAGTGGGGATGATGGAGCATTGCCTTGGAAGGGTTGTAGTGAGGATTAATAACGTATACCAGGTGCTGGGCACAAAGCCAGGCTCCCCACAAGTGAGAATGAACTTTGGTCCCTTGCCCGGCCCCCCTCTGTTCCTGCTCTCTACCATTCTCCCTCTAGAGCCTTGGGGGACCCCGTAAAACTGACTCTCCACAGCAACTTGCTCCTCTGTATTTCCCTGGCTCCAATCACACTTTTCCTGCTTGGTATGCCCAAAGCACATGTCCCCACTTGCGCTTTCATTTTTCCTGTATCAGGCCTTTACTTAATGCCAACCTTCAAGTCACATCCAGTTTCTGACAATAATAACCTTAGTAACAACATATGTCGTGTTTACTAAGTGCCAGGTACCCACAGAGGTAGACACTATTTTTTTTTTTTTAAGATTTTATTTATTTGTAAGAGAGAGAGAGAGAGCGAGCACAGGCAGACAGAGTGGAAGGCAGAGTCAGAGGGAGAAGCAGGCTCCCTGCGGAGCAAGGAGCCCGATGTGGGACTTGATCCCAGGACGCTGGGATCATGACCTGAGCCGAAGGCAGCTGCTTAACCAACTGAGCCACCCAGGCGTCCCGGTAGACGCTATTTTTGCAGTTAAGAAACTCACCCAATGGGACGCCTGGGTGGCTCAGTTGGTTAAGCAGCTGCCTTCGGCTCAGGTCATGATCCCAGCGTCCTGGGATCGAGTCCCACATCGGGCTCCTTGCTCCGCAGGGAGCCTGCTTCTCCCTCTGACTCTGCCTTCCACTCTGTCTGCCTGTGCTCGCTCTCACTCACTCTCTCTCTGACAAATAAATAAATAAAATCTTTAAAAAAAAAAAAAAAGAAAGAAAGAAACTCACCCAAAACACACATCTTTAAGTGGTACATTGAGGACCTGAACTTAGGCCCAGAGTTTGTCATTCCTGCCCTGCACACAGGAGTGCCTTGGCTTGACCCCAGCGGCCCTGGGAACTCCCACTCAGCGCTTTGCCTTCTCAGTGAACACCATTCATTCCCAGGGCCGGGCCTTTACCCACGGAACACCCTCTGCCTGGAAGGCTCTTCCTCTGCAGCTCTGGGCATCTGAATCTAACCCTTTTCACAGCCTTTGTTGGCGCTGCTCTCCGGGGTCGTCACCACTGTGCTCTGGTTCACGGTGGTCTCCAGGGATAGCCAGCTGGGTGCAGATCCCAGTGCCACCACTTTCCAACTGGGTGACCTTTGGCAGGTATGTCTCCTTTTCCTGGTGTGGAAAACAAGAAAAACAGTTCCCCATTCACGTGGCCGCTGTGAGGATTACATGGACTGGTACCTGTGAGCACATTAGGAAACACTCAAAAAGCTCCCTTTTAGTTGCCCTGTACTATCTCCGTCATCAAACTACACCTTCCTAAGAATGAACATCGGCAAACTTTTTCTGTAAATAGCCAGATGGTAAACATTTTCAGCTTTCTGGGCCCTATGGTCTCAGTCAAAGCTACTGACGTCTGCAGGCCAGCGGACAATAAGAGCAGGCCAGCACAGACAATACGTAGAAGGATGGGCATGGCTTGTGCCAATAAACTTCACTGATGGACGCTGAAATTTGAATTTCATGTAATTTTTACATGTTACAGAATATTCTTCTATTGATTTCCCCCCAACCATTAAAAAATGTAAAAACCGGGGCACCTGAGTGGCTCAGTGGGTTAAAGTCTCTGCCTTTGGCTCAGGTCATGATCCCAGGGTCCTGGGATCAACCCCCTAATCGGGCTCTCTGCTCAGTGGGGAGCCTGCTTCCCCCTCACTCTCTCTGCCTGCCTCTCTGCCTACTTGTGATCTCTCTCTCTCTCTGTGTCAAATAAATCAATAAACTCTCTTTAAAAAAATGTAAAAACCATTCATAGCTTACAGGCTCTACAGAAACAGGTTGGCAGGCCTGCCTTGGCCCCCCAGCTAGAGTTAGTTACTGACTACTGCCCAGGGCCATTTCTCCAGGCCCTCCCTGGATTGCATATGTTTGATTTTATCCAGACTGGGGTCCCAACCTACCATGGGCTTATGGTTCGTGTGAATTAAGCTTCTCTGACACCCAGGGCTTGTGATTTCTTGGTCTGCCGATCAATCCATCGATCCCCTCAGAGTACAATGCCACATCCCTCAACCAAGGTCATTCCAAGAACTCCAGAGCCCACGCAAAGAAGGGCCTAATGTGCTCAGAACAGGAACGGCCTGCCCAGGTCACCTACTCTGTTTTCTGGTCCCTTTGTTTTCAATTATGTCTCCTGGGAGTAGAAGGAAAACAGGAGGGTCAAGGGAGGAGGGTAGGCAGGGAGCCGGCAAGAGGAGTTGTTGGGAGCCATGTTACTGCCTTGGGGCTTATTTGTCTCTGCTTCCTGGCTTTTCTGAAAGGTCTGGACTCCAAAGGACTAAAGATGAAGAAGCCCCAGGCTGCTAGCTTGGACAGTGAATTCAGAATTCACAGTTCTCCTGAGTGCCCCTTGTAGGAGGAAATTCCATGTCATGCCCCCTCTTATGTTTGAATGACTGTAGTCAGCACTCACCCCGCAGTTACCAAAAACTTGCCTGAAGTTATTACTAGCATCTCTAAAATCCGTTCTGGGCCTTGGAAAAAGCAGGCTGGTGGGATTTCCTCCAATTTACATAATGGTGCCTGGCCACTGAGTGCCTGGCGGCAGAGCCTCCAGAATTCTAATCCTTGCACACTCCTTTCCCCTTCTCATGGCCTCCTCTGACCCTCCTCTGGACCTCTCCTGGAGTGTAGGGGGCCTTTAGACCCTGCGAAGTCGCTCTCACTGGGGCTGGAGAGGAGGAGGGCAGAGCAGTAAGTGTCTGGATCTGCATCTCTTGCTAAACTGCTGTGAAGGGAAATCCCAAATATTTATCTAAGAGAAGAAATCTGTCCTAACAAAACATGTTTCCTTTGAGGACAGGGCAGTGTGGAGGTAGGTGCCTCTGAATATAGCTTCTTTGTATCACTGTGGATGGGTACAACAGGAAAACAACTTATTTTTGCTTCGGGGAAAATCTGCTGCCCTCCCTAAATCCTGTGCCCTACGCCATGGCCAGTCCACATCGGGCAGAGGTCAAAGCCTGTGGCAGTGCTGAAGAGGAAACTGCATGATTACCTCCTTCAAGGCATTCTCTTCTGACTTTCTCCTTTCCTGAGTCAAAATCTGTGCCCGGAGCCTGCTGAGTGCTTTGGCGTCCGTGGTAAGGAGCGCAAACTCCGCAAGTGTCAGGGCTTGTGTTCATTTTTTTTTTCTTTTTGGATGATGATAAATTATATGCTCATTCACGTAGTTTCCTCTGCCTATAAAGTCCTTATCTCTTGTATGCCTGAGGAATTTTTATTCAGAAGCTCAGTTCACATAGCCCCCTTGTCTGTACAGCTTTCTCTGCTTCCTCCAGAAGAAAGAGAGTTTTCAATTATTATCCTCACTACTATGTGCCACGCGATGAGCCAGAGACCTTAGGTATATCAACCGCCCTGTGAGGTAGCTACTGTTTTGTTCTCACTGAGGCCCAGAGATACCAAGTAACTACCAATGTCACTTAGCTGTGAAGCTGGCAGAGCTGACTGGAATGCTGACCTGCTCAGACTGTGGAGCCCAGAGCTCCATCACTATGTTTCCATCTGTGCCATCTCCCTGTTCTGCACATATTTCTACTCTGGCGTCGCGTTTTTATGACTCTATCTCCCCATATGAGACCAGGTTTCTTTGCAAATGGGATTCATGCAAACATAATTCATTTCTGTATCCCCAATACCTAGCACAATGCTTGGTACTGAGCAACCACTGATTCATCCGACAGATATTCTGTGTTCAAAGAAAGACTGAATTCCTGTTCTTAAGGAGCTTAAGCATACAGAGTAGTACAGGACATGGGATATACCCATAAACAGACGTCGGTACCACTAGAGAAATATAACATGAGAGGTGAGGGTTCTCCCCTCGGATAACTTGGAGAAGGATGATGTTCCAGCCAGGTCTGAGAAGATGCCGTTAGAGCATGACCCTGCCACAGCCTTGGGACTTGAAGATGGAGGACGGGTGGAGGAGCAACGGGGCTCAGAAAAGGAAGGGCATGAGCAGATACCAGCCCAGAAGTATCTGGGCTGATACCAGCTGATACCAGCTGATAATCAAAGTGACAAATCCCCTAATGGTGGTGAGGGAGAAAAGGACTATTTCAGACTGGGTAGGAGCTGCTGGGGAAAGTCAGCCAACCGTCAGATTGGGAAGACTGTGTGGGGGCCAGTGTGGGTGACTGAACAAAAACAATTTCCTAGGGGAATTCTGCAAATCTCCTTTCATTATAACAAGAACTACTGCTATTTATTGACGACACAGTTCTGAGGCTTCTGACCATGACACACGTACTTGTCTCCATTTCATAAGAAGAAAACCAAAGTTAATAAATCCAGCACAGAAAAAATTTAAACAGCCTGAGATTTATTTTATTTTTCTCTTTTTTAAAAATTTTTTATTTTTTATAAACATATATTTTTATCCCCAGGGGTACAGGTCTGTGAATCACCAGGTTTACACACTTCACAGCACTCACCAAAGCACATACCCTCCCCAATGTCCATAATCCAATCAAGAAATGGGCAGAGGACATGAACAGACATTTCTGCAAAGAAGACATCCACATGGCCAACAGACATATTTTATTTTTTTTTAAAGGTTTTATTTATTTATTTGACAGAGATCACAAGTAGGCAGAGAGGCAGGCAGAGAAAGAGGAAGGGAAGCAGGCTCCTTGCTGAGCAGAGAGCCCGATGCGGGACTCGATCCCAGGACCCCGAGATCATGACCCAGGACCCCGAGATCATGACCCGAGCCGAAGGCAGCGGCTTAACACACTGAGCCACCCAGGCGCCCCAAGCCTGAGATTTAGAATCAGAAGGCTCACTCTTACTTTTCTATACCAATGGCAGAACTTTTCCGGAAAATTATTAAAATTTTTCAAGAGCCTAAAAATGTTTATATCTTAAAACGGTAATTCTACTTTTGGGGAGATACCTAACAAAGTAAGCTTCACCAGCTTAATGTACAACAGTGTATATAAATTGTGGGAGCAGTCTAAATGGCTGGTTAATAAACAGTCATTTGAAAATGATTATTACAAAAAATGTTTAGTACCATGGGGGGAAATGTTTGTATCAAAAGTAGTGATGAGGAGAACTCCCCAGCCACCCAGCCATGAGCACCACATTTCTGCAGACCTCTTCCTCCACCTTTGGGGGTGGCTCTACCAAGGGGGGCCCCCTCCGGGTTGGGGGAGGTGGCTTTGGTGGGGGGAGTCTCTGTGGGGGCGGTGGAAGCCGCACTATTTCGGCTCCTTCTGCTAGGTTCGTCTCCTCGGGGTCAGGAGGGGGCTATGGGGGCAGCATGAGCTGCAGCTTTGGTGGAGGGGCTTGTAGTGGTTTTGGGGGTGGCCTTGGAGGTGGCTTTGGTGGGGGTTTTGGCAGTGGCTTCGGTGACTACAGTGGTGGCGATGGCGGCCTCCTCTCCGGCAATGAGAAGCTCACCATGCAGAACCTCAACGACTGCCTGGCCTCCTACCTGGAGAACGTGCGGGTCCTGGAGGAGGCCAACACAGAGCTGGAGGTGAAGATCTGGGACTGGTACCAGAAGCAGAGCCCCAGCAGCCCCGAGAGGAACTACAGCCCCTACTTCAAGACCATTGAGGAGCTCCATGACAAGATCCTGGCGGCCACCATTGACAACAACTGGGTCATCCTGGAGATCGACAACGCCCGGCGGCGGACGACTTTAGGCTCAAGTACGAGAACGAGCTGGCCCTGCACCAGAGCGTGGAGGCCGACATCAACGGTCTGCGTCGGGTGCTGGACGAGCTGACCTTGGCCAAGACCGACCTGGAGATGCAGATTGAGGGCCTGAATGAGGAGCTGGCCTACCTGAAGAAGAACCATGAGGAGGAAATGAAGGAGTATGACAGCCAGCTGGCCGGCCAGGTCAACGCGGAGATGGACGCGGCACCAGGCGTGGACTTTATCCTCATGCTGGCCGAGATGAGGGAGCAATATGAGGCCATGGCGGAGAAGAACCGATGGGACGCCGAGGCCTGGTTCTTTAGCAAGACAGAGGAGCTGAACAAGGAGGTAGCCTCCAACACAGAGATGATCCAGACCAGCAAGACGGAGATCACAGACCTGAGGCACATGATGCACGGGCTGGAGATCGAGCTTCAGTCCCAGCTCAGCATGAAAGCTGGGCTGGAGGGCTCACTGGCCGAGACGGAGTGCCCCTACGCCACACAACTGCAGCAGATCCAGGGGCTCATCAGCAGCCTGGAGGCCCAGCTGACTGAGCTCCGCAATGAGATGGAGTGCCAGAACCAGGATCGCCACCTACCGCAGCCTGCTGGAGGGCCAGGATGCCAGGATGGCTGGCATTGGCTCCAGAGAAGCATCCCTGGGAGGCAGTGGCGGCGGCAAAGTTCGCATCAATGTCGAGGAGACAGTGGACGGGAAGGTGGTTTCTTCTTGCAAGAGAGAGGTCTGAGTGCCCCGTGTAGCAGAGATGTCCCTCGTCACCTCCCCGCTTCCCAGGCTGAGTGGAGGACTGGCTAGAGGGGCCAGAAGAGCAAACCCTAGTCCCTGCTTTCAAAGGGTCAAGCTCTCTTTGTTGAGTGCTCCCCCTCCCACTCCCCTCCAGCTCTCCCCATCTGCTTTCCAGCAGTGACAGGCAGGAAGCCGCTGGATTGTGTAACAAGGTGGTTTGTGCCATGTGTGTCCATGCAATAAAGAACTGCTTTTCTTTTTGCAAAAAAAAAAAAAAAAAAAAAAAAGTAGTGATGAGATAACAGCAGGTTATGGAAAAACAAAATTACCTATGTGGTAAGATGTGAACAATGTTAAAAAGATACATGGGAAAAGACTGGAAAGAAATGCAGTTGCTACTGGTTTATTCCAGAATCTTCTCCCGTATAAACTTGAAGGTTTTGGGTCTTTTTCAATAGCTGCCCTCAGTAACAAAATGTCACCCGCCCTTTTCTCACTGGGTAGGCTTTAATGATGGACGGTATTTCCAGGAATTAGAATAATCAGTCTCCTTCTGGTGTTTAAGATTAATTTTAAATGTTTACACAATAAAAATACTCATTTTTGAAATGTCCATCTCAAGTTCCCCTTCAAAGCGCCTGCCCCACTGTCTCCCCAGGGAGCTAGACCTGGCCGTGGCTCTGGTGGTTTGAGGCGAGGGTGGAGGAACACAGGCTGTCCTCGACTTCCCTGCTGGTTCCTCTCCGTGAGAGGGCTGGGGAAAGGGCTAGGGAGGGGCAGGTCTTCCTATCTGACAGCCATGGGGAAGCCATAGTCTCTCTCATGGTTGGCCGCTGCTCTTCAAGGCTAACTGGCTGCTGGTTGCCATCTTCCTCTGTCTGGCACCATCAAAACACTGGCTCTCTTGTGCAGAACTTTCTGAATCTCACCTTCCTTACCTGTAAAATAGAAAGAAAACAGATGCTGTTATGTGGGTGGTGCGGAAACAGAATAAAATAATATATGTGGGAGCACTATCAACTGCAAAGTTGAATATGTAAAGTTCAACATGTAAAGCTGAAACTACGTAAACAATATTCTCTACTATTATTACTTTGAGGAGCCTATTATTCGGAATGTCTACTATTACTTGAAATGGATACCGCCACTCAGAGATCAAATAGGTATTTCACTTAATAGGTAGAAACAGAACTGGTGAATATCACCTCCCCACCCCTCCCAGCTCTTCATCCAGTCTTCCCCCTCTCAGTTAAAGACCAACTTCATCCTCCCAGTGATGCAGGCCAAACCTTTGCGAGTAGCAGTGGCCCTCTCCTTCTCTCACACCCCACTCACATCCAATCCCTCAGCTGACTGTGCTGACTTTTAAACCAAAAGTACAAGTCAATAGCTTCTTCCCACTTCTACTACTACCCGTCCAAGCCATCTCACCTCTCTCGGGCAACCGTCCTCCAATTGGTCTTCCTTCTCTACTCTTGCTTCCCTGTGATCAGCTCCACAATGCAGCCAGAGTAAGCCTTGTCAAACCTAAGCTGGTTCACATTACTTTTGCTTCCAAACCCTTCGGTGGCTTTCCATCTCACTCAAAGTAAAACCCAAAGCCCTTGCCAAGGTGTACAAGGCCTCATATGATCTGGGCACTGGTCTCCTCTCTGACCTTGCTCCTACAACTCTCTCCTTTGCTCAATTAGCCCCAGCTGCTCCATCTTCTCAATGTTCCTCCCACAAGCCAAGTATGCTCCTGCCTCGGGGCCTTTGTACTCGCTCGTTCCTCTGGCATGAATAGTCTTTCTCCAGATGATCACGGGACTTGCTCCCTCACCTCAGCAGAGTTGTTTTCCCTGATCACCAAATTTAGAACAACACACTCTTTCTCTATCCCTCTTTTCTGCTTTTTCCCCTTTCTTAGCACTTAGCACCCCTGACATGTTACATATTTATCTGTTTATGGTATGCTTTCTCCCACTAAAATGCAGGACTTTGCCCAGGGTTATATTCCTAATACCAAGTAAAGAAATGAATTCCTTCCAAGCATTTCTTTATAATGACCATTTCATAGATAAACCTGCCCAAGTCCAGTGGCAATTTTCATTCCCTTGGGTTCTTCTGGATTGGGTTCCCTTCTTTGTGTATTGGGGAAAATCACATGCTTCCTTCTAGGTCCTGAAGTGTAACAAAGCCCATTTCTATGTTCAACTTTAAGTGGTAATTATCCTGGCACTTGGAGTTTGGGGTTGGACAGAAGAGGAGGGGATTCGCCCGTAGTGTCTGACCATCTCTGATGCTCTTCCTGATGTCTATAGCAGGCTGGAGTCTGGCAACATACGTTCTGCCACAGCCCACTTTCTGGGAAGGTGAACTGCGGTAAAGACAAATACATGTAAACAACCGACAAATGTGACTTAGGAAGTGGGTAGGTGTGGGGCATTTATTGTATTTACAGAGGGTGGTGGGAGGAGGACCCAGCAGAGCATACACCCGGGAATCCCCAGAGATGTTACTGGTCTTAAGAGTTGGGAGATGGAGGTCACATAAAACCAAGAACTCTAGGGATGCTCCCATCTACATTTGCCACCCCACTTGGTTCAACTTTCACAGGAGGCCAAAAGAAAACTCAGTAGCCATTCAACTTGCAGGATAATTGTGTCTGATCTCAGGGAGCTTTGTCTTAAGGGGAGAAGGAGCATGTCTATATTCTCTTTAACATAGAGGCTGATCCCCACATAATGACCAGCTCATTTATGGGTACATGTGATCATGGTACTCCTGTCTTCATGTGCTACAGGCCCCAACCCCGCTCTTCTGACTTTAGCTGGCATTGGGTTACCTTCCCTGCTCCTTATACAGAAAGTTGCACTTCCCTGAACTGTTTTCAACAAGCTGTTCTCTTCCTCCTCAGACCTGCCTGGACTGGCTAGGGCACTCCACAACAATGTTCTATTTTCCCTTGGCAGAACCTGGCTCTGGCTCCAATTCTTTGCCACCAGAAGCACCTATGTGCAACTACCCGGGAGAGACCAGCAGGGGGAGCCAGGAAAATCCGGATTCTTCAGTGAAACAAAAGGGGTCAAGGACAAAAGCTACTTCTCAAGAGGTTCAGGTAATTTTCTCCTCATTTAAGATACACAGAACCAAGTGCACTGTTAAAACAACTGATTGTGACGTTCAGGTGAGTGGAAAGCCAAAAGGAATTCATCCATTCAGTCATCAACAACTGTTTATTAAGCATCTACTACATGCCAGCCTAGGTACTGCATATACAGTAATTATTGACAAAGACTGCTGGAAGTCCCTTAGGGTTAGTGAACTAGGAGGGAGAATAGGTAAGTAGAGGTCTAGGCACTTGAATCAAAGTGAAGATGCAGGACAGTTTTAAAGAACTCTGGGAGTGGGAGAGACAAAAGAACAGAGTTTAAGGCCAGAAAATTCCTTTGATTCTACCAATGCAAAAAACTGCCAGAGAAAGAATGTGAGGCCCAGTAAAACTGCTAAAAACAATCTAAATGACAGCACACATCACAGTATCTAAGAGAAATTGCTTCAACAAGTAGAAACTGAAAACTTGGTCAATATACTGACTTTGTTTCAAAATAATCCAGTGGGGATAAGGAGTAGATGAAAGTAGAGATAAAACAAGATTGGCCACATGCTGATGATTCCACAAGCTGGGTGGCAGGTACCTGCTAATTCATTATATTATTCTCTCTACTTTTGCATATCTTTGAAAACTCTCATAGGAAAAGTTCATATGTACCAACAACTTGGTCAATACCACTACAGACAAGTTTCACAGAAGACACCATATTTGTTATGGGAGAAAACTGAGCATCTCTGTTCATCCAAAATTTTCGAAGAGTACAGAACACACTGAGGCTGTGGACATTTTCTCTCTGTCCCCACTTCTCTCAGAGGTCTGTTGCCAGAGCCTAGGATTCTGATCCTTCAAAGAATGGCACAATGAATGCAAGTTATTCACTGAGGCTCCTTACCTGTGTTATTTACCAAAGCGGGGAAGAAGAAACTCAAAACCTCCCTTGGGGAAAATACTGAGAAGTAAATTCTATCTTCTATTGCCCAATAAGGAAGGAGTTGTGTGGGGATCAGTGAGAGTCAAGGATTAATTCTGTTCCCAGTAGCAATGTAAGGTCACCGGACAACCTTGAACAAATCCCATAATCCCTGGAAACTCCTCCTTTCTCAAGACAAGGACATATTACATATGGAAACTGTACTTGTGAATGTTTGTTTTGGCAGCATGAGAAAAATTCAAAAGACCGGTTCTTTCCCATGTGTCTCATCAGTATGACATCTCAGGAATGGTTATTTACAAATAAGCCTACAGTAGATTGTAAGGTTGGTACCACTCTTGATCTCTGGAGAGCTCTGCTTTAAGAAAGAGGTTTTCTTAGCAGGCCTCCTATCCCAGAGACTCAACTCACAACTGGCGGGAAGTATTGGGTCTGAGCTGAGGCAGATGGGAGTAGTCTGTGTTTCTATGAGGATGACCTAAAAACAGCAGCCAGCATTCTCTGACATTAGGGGGATGACGCTTGATAGCTAATGAGTCTGGGTCCAGAAGAAACAGTGCAAAAACAAGGTTATCTAGAAAAGTTAAAAGCAACCCAGAAAACAGGGTGAAATAAGAGCTTAACAAAAATAGCCCAGCACAGCGAGGAAATAAAACAGACACTTCATAATTATTTTAAATGACTAGAGTACTGATTATACAAATGATCCACAAAGAAATTTGTGTTCCCAAAAAAGTGAGAAGAAAAATACAAAATACTGATCACAATACACAAATGTACTCAGAAGCATGCTTGCAGTAATAAACGTAGAGAAGTCACAAAGCTACAGTAATCAAAGCAACATGGTACCAGTGTAAGGATAATAAATATATATATCAATGGAATAGACCTGAGAATCCAGAAATAAAATAATACATCTATGGATAATTGATTTTCCACAAGGTACCAAGACCATTTAACGGGGGAAAAGATAGTCTTTCAACAAATGGTACTGGGACAGTTGGATAGACATATGCAAAATATGACACTAAAAGTATAAGCAACCAAAGAAAAAAACAACTAGATTTCATCAAAATTTAAAACTTGTATGCATCAAAGAGCTATCAATAAAGTGAAAGCAGGGGTGCCTGGCTGATTCAGTTGATGGATGGAGCTTGGGACCCTTGAACTTGGGGTTATGAGTTTGAGTTCCATGTTGGGTGTAGAGAGTACTTAAAAATAAATTCTTTTTAAAAAGGGGGGGGGTGGTGGCTCAGTCAGTTGGGCATCTGCCTTTGGCTTGGGTCATGACCCCAGGATCCTAGGATGGAGCCCAGCACTGGGCTCCCTGATCAGCGGCGAGCCTGCCCCTCCCTCTGCTTGTGCTCTTTCTCTCAAATAAATAAATAATCTTTTTTTAAAAATCAGATTTTAGGGGTGCCTGGGTGGCTCAGTGGGTTAAGCCTCTGCCTTTGGCTCAGGTCATGATCTCAGGGTCCTGGGATTGAGCCCCACTTTGGGCTCTCTGCTCAGCAAGGAGACTGCTTCCCGCCCCCCTCTCTGCCTGCCTCTCTGTCTACTTGTGGTCTCTCTCTCTCTCTCAAATAAATAAAAATCAGATTTTATTTATTTATTTGAGAAAGAGAGGGAGAGAGAGAGAGCACCAGTTCGAGGGAGGGATAGAGGGAAAAGCAGACTCTGCAGGGAGCCCAGTCTGGGACTTGTTCCAGGACTGTGGTATCATGATCTGAGCTGAAGGCAGATGCTTAACCGGCTGAGCCACCCAGGGGCCCAATAAATAAATCTTCAAAATAAAAGTGGGGGGCACCTGTGAGGCTCAATGGATTCAGTGTCCAACTCTTTGTTTTGGTTCAAGTCATGATTTCAGGGTCTCAGGATCAAGGCTCACACTGAGCCCCATGTGGGATTCCACACTCAATGTGGAATCTGCTTGAGATTCTCTCTCTCTCTCTCTCAAGTAAATAAATAATCAAATAAAGTCTTAAAAAAAAAAAAAGACAATGAGAGCACTGGAGTGCCTGGCTGGCTCAGTCAGTAGAGAATGTGACTCTTGATCTCAAGGTCATGAGTTCAAGCCCCATGTTGGGTATAGAGATTACTTTAAAAAATCAATTATTTTAGGGGCGCCTGGGTGGCTCAGTAATTAAGCATCTGCCTTCAGCTCAGGTCATGATCCCAGGGTCCTAAGGTCCAGCCCCATTAGGCTCCCTGCTCAGTGGAAAGCCTGCTTCTCCCTCTTCCCCTGCCTGCCGCTCTGCCTGCTTGTGCTCTCTCTCTCTCTCTCCCTCTCTTGGTCAAATACATGAACAAAATCTTTTTAAAAATTATTTTTTAAAACAAATAAATAAATAAATAAAAACTTAAAAGGGGTGTCTGGGTGGCTCAGTGGGTTGAGTGTCCAATTCTTTTTTTTTTTTTTTTAAAGATTTTATTTATTTATCAGAGAGAGAGGGAGAGGGCGAGCACAGGCAGACAGAATGGCAGACAGAGGCAGAGGGAGAAGCAGGCTCCCTGCTGAGCAAGGAGCCCGATGTGGGACTCGATCCCAGGACGCTGGGATCATGACCCGAGCCGAAGGCAGCTGCTTAACCAACTGAGCCACCCAGGCGTCCCGAGTGTCCAATTCTTGATTTGGGCTCAGGTCATGCTCTCAGGGTCCTGGGATCGAGCCCCATGGTGGGCTCTTCACTCAGTGGAGAGTCTGCTTGAGATTCTTTCTCTCCCTCTCCCTCTCTCCCTGCTCACACACTCTCTCTGCTTCTCTCTTATATCAATAAATAAATCTTTATAAGTCTGTAAAAAAATTTTAAGTGAAAGCATAACCCATAGATTGGAAGAAAATATCTCATATTTGATAAAAATCTATTCAGAATGTATAAAGAACCCTTACAACTCAATAACAAAGAAGACAAGCAACCCAATTTAAAAATGGGCAAATGACTGTAATAAACACTGCTTCAAAGAAGATAAATGGGTGCATCTGGGTGGCTCAGTGAGTTAAGCCTCTGCCTTCTGTTCAGGTCGTGATCCCAGGGTCCTGGGATCGAGCCCCTGCATCGGGCTCTCTGCTCAGTGGGGAGGCTGCTTCCCCTCTCTCTCTGCCTGCCTCTCTGCCTACTTGTGACCTCTGTCTGTCAAATAAATAAATAAATAAAATCTTAAAAAAAAAAAAGAAGATAAATGAGCAACAAGCACGTGAAAAGACACTCAACATCTTGTCATTAGTTATGAGGAAAATGCAAATCAAAACCACAATAAGATACCACTTTACCCCACTAGGATGACAATAATAAAATAAGGTGGGGGGTGAGTGGGAATAACAAGTGTTAGCAAGGATATGGAGAAATATTAACGCTCCCACATTGTTGGTTAAAATGTTAAGGAACAGTCACTGTGGACTGGCAGTTCCTCAGAAAGTTAAACACAGAATTACCCAGGAATTCCACTCCTGGGAATATATCCCCCCTCCCAAATTAAAACAAATATCGAACAAGAACCTGTACATGAATGTTCATAGCAGCATTAGTCATAATAGCCAAATGTGGAAAAAACCACCAACTGATTAATGGATCAAGAAAATGTGGTATACCCATACAAGGGATATTATTCAGCCATAAAAAGGAATGAAGTACTGATACATGCTGCAACACAGATGAATCTCAAACACATTACTTCTAGGAAAAGAAGCCAGACACAAAAGGTCAAATGTAGTATGATCCCATTGATACGAAATGTCCAGAATAGGCAAATCTAAAGAAAGGGAAAGTAGATCAAGGAGAATGGAGAGTGAATGCTAACAGATAGTTTTTTTTGGAATGGTGACAATATTCTGGAATTAAGATGGTGATGATAGGGACGCCTGGGTGGCTCAGTTGGTTAAGCAGCTGCCTTCGGCTCAGGTCATGATCCCAGGGTCCTGGGATCGAGTCCCACATCGGGCTCCTTGCCCTCCGCAGGGAGCCTGCTTCTCCCTCTGACTCTGCCTGCCATTCTGTCTGCCTGTGCTCGCTCTCGCTCACTCTCTCTCTGACAAATAAATAAATAAAATCTTAAAAAAAAAAAAAAAAAAAAAAAAAAAAAAAAAAGATGGTGATGATAGTTGCACGACCTTGTTAATATATTAAAAACTGCTCAATTGTAGCTGTAAATTGAATTTTATAGTATGTGAATTATAGCTCAATTTTAACAAGTAGAGCATTCATAAGTTTTTTGATAAATTTTCCTAAAGTTCATTACATTTAAAAAAAAAAGATTTCATTTATTTGAGAGAGAGCGAGAATGAGCTGGGGAAGGGAGGAGCTGAAGGAGATAGGGAGAAGCAGACTCCCCGCTGAGTGGGGAACCTGATGTGGAGCTTGATCCCAGGACCCTGAGATCGTGACCTTAGCTGAAAGCTGACACTTAACTGACTGAGCCAACCAGGCACCCCTAAATGTGTTTTAAATGTGTCGTTGGTCTTAATGGTGCAGGGATATACTGAAATCTGAACGCTTGCTTCCATCTCTTTGCAACTCATTTGTCATCATCATTTTCCATCTCATCCCTGATCCACAACTGTGTACCAAACCCCTAGCCATTACAGAACCCAGACCACCAAGGTCTTTCATTCTTTAAAAATCTTAAAAAAAAATCTTTCAGGGACGCCTGGGTGGCTCAGTTGGTTAAGCAGCTGCCTTCGGCTCAGGTCATGATCCCAGCGTCCTGGGATCGAGTCCCACATCGGGCTCCTTGCTCGGCAGGGAGCCTGCTTCTCCCTCTGCCTCTGCCTGCCATTCCGTCTGCCTGTGCTCACTCTCTCCCTCTCTCTCTCTGATAAATAAATAAAATCTTTAATAAAAAAAAAATAAAAAATAAAAAAATAAAAAAAATCTTTCAATCTTAAAAAAAAGATCCCAGGGTTCTGTGATTGAGCCCTGCATCGGGCTCCCTAATCAGCAGGGTGTCTGCTTCTCCCTCTCCTTCTCTCCCACTCATTCTCTCACTCTCAAATAAATAAATAAAATCTTAATTTAAAAAACCTCTTAGAACAGTATCTGGCACATACTAAGTGCTCAATAAATGTTAGTGATGATGCTTTTATTGCTGCCACAATTTGAGCTACTATTTGGTAAATATTGGATGGCTGGATAAAATGTACATCATTCTAGGCAGAGATTGCTGAATTATCCAACTCACTGGCAAGGGAGGACTATAGTCTCTTAGGAACCCAGAGAGGAGGGGCACATGGGTAGCTCAGAGAGTTGGGCGTCTGCCTTTGGCTCAGGTAGTGATCTTGAGGTCCTGCAATCGAGTCCCATATTGGGCTGGGGAGTCTGCTTCTCCCTTTCACTCTATTTCTGTGCTTCCCTCTCTCTCTCTTTCTCTCTCTCTCTCAAATATATAGTTAGAATCTTAAAAAATAAAAAGAAATCCAGAGATGAGCTATTAAAGCTCTAGTAAGTAAAAATACTAGTGTGATAATGTTTTGACCTTTTTAAGACTCTTTGAGCTGACAATGGCTATAAAACAGAGGAAACCAAATATTTTCAATTCCATTTTCAGATAATTTGGACTTGCTTAAACTATCCAGCAAAATAGGAGCAAAATCAGAGGTTCAGCTTGGCTCTAGCTTCTGATCCTAGATGGTGGCAGTAACAACAACAACATTAATAATAACAGCAGAAGTTCTTAACATGTGAGGTGCTCTTCCAAACGCTTTACATACATTAACAATTTAATGTTTATGGGAGATTTCCCTACTATATCCAAGATAGCAGAAACTCAGAGCAAAAAGGTTGTTACTAGCCTAATGGCAGAGCTATTCGAGGAATGGGAGCCTTTCTCCTAAATCTGATGACTTATGAAGGTGACAAAAGGTTAGGCCACTCAGTGTTGGAGAGGACAAGATCCTAGAAAGTGGAAATGTTCCACCACTGCCGAGGTATCAACAATGTGGCTGCAACTGGGCAGAATTTCTATTTCTAATGTCAGGATAATAAGGAAGTTGCTGCCAATACTGCATAAAACTCAAGACACTTAGCAGGGATGGCTGGCTTCCAACTGAGCCATTAAGGTAAATGTAAAAGAAAGCTCCAGGTAGAAATATCATTAGGAACTCAGAGAACACACTGAGTGTTTGAAGCTGGTACTTAACCTTCTATTATTGAACTCAGGGTCTTGCCATGCTGGGACCAATCTGAGTTCACTTACGACACCCCCTCGTGCCTATAATACTGCTCATTTCTGTTATCTGAGCTTCACGGAGGTAATTAGAGCAGCAATCTCTTATGTCTGGGTCTCAAAGTACCAAGATGTTGATTTCTCCTGTCCTTGCATTTCCTTCCAGCCACAATTGTTCTGTGATCTTGTTTGGGATTCCTTTTTTCTTTTTTCCATTTCACTGTAACAGAGTCTGAAGAATATATAACATATATTAGCATTCCCTGACATACAAATCCTTCAGAGGATCTCTCTTAAGAGGAGAGGGACTGGAGACAACCATGAGAAAAGATAGGTAAAGGAAGTTTCGAAGAGAATAGTTCACGTGACTGTGCAACATGATAGAGACACCAAGGAGGGAACTGAGATGGATAAAAAAAGGAAAAGCAGTGCTTGACACAGAAGATACTCAAGAGCTGTTTGAGGACTGAGAGAATTAAATACTAACAGGAGAAAGAAATACCAGGATTCTAAAGGTGGAACAGACATATTTTCCCAGCTACCTTGCTACTCCCAGACCCAGCATATATTTAATAGATAAACATCAGACTTACATTGTTTATGTAAATGCAAATGCTAATTATAACACTAAATGATAAATTAATCATTACCTGTAATTCATGGTAAATATCACAGTCCAGGGGCACCTGGGTGGCTCAGTCGGTGAAGCGTCTGCCTTTGGCTCAGGTCATGATCCCAGGGTCCTGGGATCAAGTCCCAAATCAGGCTTCCTGCTCAGTGGGGAGTCTGCTTATCCCTCTGCCCCTCACCCCACTTGTGCTCCCTCTCTCTCTCTCACTCACTCGCTCTCTCTCCCTGTCCTTCAAATAAATAAAACTAGGCCATAACCCCCCACCCGCCCCGTGCATTCCCACAGCCTCCAGTACTAATATCCACTGTAGCATTTATTTCACTGTTGTTTTGCCTACTAGTATCTGCACTAACACAAAATTATGAGCTTCTTGAGAACAAGGACCTTGTAGAGTTCACTGTTATATCCTCAGTACTCAGCTTAGTGCCTGACTGGTATGCAGTGGCTATTTAATAATCACTGAATCAATAAGCCTTTATTGTCTGTATCATACTCTTAACACCTACTTACAAATGCCGTCTAATATTTTCATTTTCATATGTGTTAGCCTGATCTTTATGACCAGATTCTGAGTTTCTGGAAGAGAGCAAATATACTCAGTACTTCAGAGTTAGAGGTTGCTGACACAAAGACTGACACAATTAGTATTTATTCAGGGCTGAGTGAACATCAACAATCTAGTGGTGTACGTACTATTTTAATCTCTCTCAACCTCCATTTGAGGAAACAGAGTCATAGAGAACTTAGTAGTTTCCCTAAGATGACATAGCCAGTAAGTGACAGAGCTGGGATTTGAATTCTGACATTGGTACCTGTACTCCTTTTTTTTTTTTTAAGAGATTTTATTTATTTATTTATTTGACACACAGAGAGAGATCACAAGTAGGCAGAGAGGCAGACAGAGAGGGAGGGGGAAGCAGGCTCCCCACTGAGCAGAGAGCCTGATGCGGGGCTCAGACCCAGGACCCTGGGATCATGACCTGAGCCGAAGGTAGAGGCTTTAACTCACTGAGCCACCCAGGCACCCCTGGTACCTGTACTCTGAACCACAGTAAGAACAGGCTGAGGAAACAGAATTACAGATGCTAAGTAATTTACCCAAGACCATACTATAGTGCTGAGACTGGAACCTAGGTCTTTCCAAAGCCTACACCCTTAACTATTTGGCATAAGGCTTCTCTTGCTTTAAATGTCAGCACCAAAACGCATACTAGGTGTTGATAAATTTTAAAAGCTGCAGCTCTGGTTTCCTGAGATTGAAGAATATTACATTCCCTTCCCAAAGAGGCATCACTGGGGGCGCCTGGATGGCTCAGTGGGTTAAGCCAAAGAGACATCACTGTAGCTTATTGGGTTAATTTACCTTAAATATCAACAGCTTAGTCTTATAAGCCAACTTAGTTTATATAGTCTCTAGTGTTATCCCTGCAACACTGAAGACTGTGTTTTCTTCAGTGTGAAAACCCATGTTTTCTAAGACTGGCCTCTAAGTAAAAATTGACTCTCATTCAGAAATTTACTATTCCCTTTATTTTTCAAAACCAGTTATGTGATATTCCCAAGTTCTCTGCTTTTGTGGCTCCTCATTTCCTCAGTGTAGAAGGTCTTGTTTCCGAAGGTAACCTATGATCCACAAGCCCTCTTGGCTGTTTTATTGTTTACCCTTAAAAAATTACCATCCTCTATAGGCTTATTAGACGCTTTATGTTTGTGTGGTACTCTGCTTTTCCCCTTTATCTCAAACATTTATTAAAAACTTAACTGTGTATCAAAATGCAAATAACCTAACTCATTGAAGGCCATATTTTCAAAGAAAATGGGCTTGGGGTTTAGATATTGGAATATTATTTCCTTAACAAGCTTCATAAAGTCATCCTCTGCTCGGTTTGCAATTATACACCCAAGTATCTTTCAACAAAATCTCAGTAGCTACTTCTACAGCACATTATATGGAGAGAGTAGCTGGAGCCAACTCATTAGATCTTACTCCAAAGATTTTTACCAACATGTTAGCCCATTTTGCTGACAAAAAAGATTCTCAAGACTTATTAGAGCTCTTCCACTAACATTCCCTGTTATCCAAATGAACTGCCCATCTTTCTTGGGAAATGTTCTGGAGGTTATTTCCTGAATTAACAGTATGGCTCTGTCTTTCTGGATCAGTAATGATTTAATATAAAACTGAGAATCAAACATCCCTGAAATATTTAGCAAAATATGAATATTATATTTCACAATGTTGTCTTCAACGATATACATAACCCCAAATGAGTATATGAGTAGTGCTGTATCATATTGTTATTGTAGTAATATTTCTGGGAGAAATACGGAATTTGGAGTAACTACAGGCCATGAAATATGGCCATATTGCACCAATACATGAGGAAAGTTCAAAACTAGATCATAAGAAAAAGACCAAAGCATCATCAGTGATGATGAAAGGCACATCTCTGAACTAAATCTGATTTCCCTGAGGAAGGAATAAGTACTGAACTTATTATAATAGAATACGAAAAAAAAAAAAAAAAGAATACGCCTTTTAAGGACTGAGAAACCAGTCTGTCATTCTAGAAAAAAAAATCAAATCATGCAGATAAATGTCTTACCGGCGAGAAAAAGCAGAGATGACTAAGCTGAAAAAAATCTCCTCTAGCCTGTCTTATATCGTTTCTAGGTAGTGCTGTTCCTGATAAGACACATGGCACAAAATATGGTTTCTCTGTATATCAAGGTAAGTTACTGAAGATAGCAGTTTTCTGAATAGAAACCTTAGATAACAGCAACAGGTAATGCAGTTTGAGATCCTGAGGAAGAAATACTGGCACCCCAACATGGGCTCAATAGATAATCTGAAAATGGTACAAGTGCCGGCCTGTGTATAGCCTGTCTCTATTATAATCAGAGGGGAGAGTGTTATAATCTGGCAGAAGTAACCCTTCAGAGTCTGCAGAGCATTTCATCAGGTAACTGAACACTCACTGCATACACAGGCAATAGATTAGATGCTGAGGAATCAATCCAAAAGAACCCCCTGCTACTCTGAAATTAAAAACTTCATTTTCATTTTCTCAAGCCTATATATTTTATGATGAAACAGGATGTACATTATACTTCTCTTGCAATGATGTAAGAGGATTTAGGATCCTCAAGGAAAATCGTGCAAAGAGCCCTTCTCCTCCAGCCTTCTGCCTATAGAAATATCCTACAGATTCCCTGAAAAATAATGTAAGCTTTCTTTAGCAAATGAAATACACCCTGTTATTCTCTCCCTGACCATTTCACTTTGTTTTTCATGACACTTAAGACCACCTGACACTTTACGTATTTATCACTTATCCTTCCCAACTAGAATACAAGCTCCGTAAGGGCTGAGGTTTCAAGTATTTTGTTCACAGATATGTTCTCAGTATCTGGAACTGTATCTAGTATGTAGTAAGTTCTCAAAAAAATTACAAAATTTATAAGTGTTTTTAAAAGACCCCTGAATAATATATTAGAATTAAATCCTAAAATTTTGGCATACCTGTGTGTATGTATATGTGAGTAAGTTTATAGATTCTGTGTAATATTCAGCATAGGCCAAGTCAGGAGTCAGAAAATCAGAAGCTTGTGTGGGGAAACAGAAGCACGACTGTAAAAACAAAGCAACACGTCTTATTAAATGTTCTGAGGGAATCAAACACAGTCAGCAAACTTCTGTAAAAGTAAATTAAATTTATCTCTGTCCTTTCCATATCTGAAATCTGACTGTAGTAAATTCAAATTTACTTCAGATTGGTTGGATTGACATTAGCTTTCTTCCTTGATAAAGCTTTTGAAAGTTAGTGAACTTTTTTTCCTTCTCCCTAAAATACTGCCTAAGTTATGCTGTAAAGATATAAGCCCTCAGATCGAAACAGTTTCCTATTTCTATTTTGAGATTTGCCTGAGTCACAACATAGTCTTGGGAGAATCACTCTGCTCTGTCTCTCCATTTACTGAGACTGCCTGGGAACTCAAACTGTCAGCCAAACAGGAAGAGGACCCTTCTGCCTAACTCCAAAAGGCCTAAGTCATATGAATGTGGTGAGGTTTAATGATGGATATAAATCACTGCGAATGGACTTCCCACAGGGTGGATGAAAAAAGCCAAACATTTGACTTAACTTCCTCTATATGAATTCAGGGCTGTAGAAAAGGTACACTATTAAATACAGCCGAGCGAATGTCCCAATGTTTGTATAACGTGTGTTTTCAACTAAAGAGACCCCTTCTGTGTTCCTACTATACATGACCCCCCCCAAACCCAAATATAAGCAATGTAAAGTGACTGATCTGATCTTGGCAAAGTTATACTGTTAAAAAAAAAAAAGTCAGTGTTCATAAAGATGTATAAGCCACAAAGGCCCTTTTTCTTTTTTCAGAAATGGATAAAAAGTGTTCCTTCCACCTGGATTCTCTTATTTGAGCCCTATGTGGTCTTGAGTTCCTCCTGCTTGTGTAGTTAGCATGTCCTAAGTTGTTCTGCCTTTGTGACTATAATTTCAAACCTTCTTCCCCACAACAAAGCCTTTTGACAGAGTTACTCTTTCTGTACTCACACAAATGGAAACAGAAGAGATGAAAAGCCCTGGGGATGCAGTAGTTATAGGTCTCAAATTGATCCTCTGCTAAGTACAACCTGAACTCTGCCCCTCTCTTGTCTGGGTGGAGTTCCTTTCTGGGCTTAGTGATCTTGCATGGCATAGGAGGCTTAGGACCCAGGGGGCGCCTTTCAGCCGAAAAACACCTCGCTGCAGCAAGCTAGCTGGGAAGCTCCCAGTTCTAAAGAGAGGCTGTTTACCAGAAGAGCAAAACAAGGGCAGGTCTCACTGCAAGGCTGGGACTGGGAGGCAGAGCCGACGCCAAGGCGACCCCGGTTGGACACTGGTTGGTCAATCACCCGCAAGATGAAGGAGGTGAGGATGCTCTTGGCTTGGGTGCAAACATTCCTCATCAGCAACATGCTCCTAGCAGAAGCCTATGGATCTGGAGGTGAGATTACAATCTTTCCTTCCTGCAGCAACTTAATGAAGTAGAAAGGGTAAAGCAGTTTCCCAAGCATGGCCAGGCTAGACAGGAAGATCACTGGAAATGAAGCTTTTAGCTGGTTTCTCTTATTCCAAGAAGACTTCTCCACACCCCCCCCCCCCTTTTTTTTTTTTGCTCTTCTTTTTCCTCCTTTCCCTGTCAGGGTTTGCAGCTCCATATTTGCCATTAAGAACAAAAGCAAGTAGCCACTTTCTCTCCTTCTCCTTGCCTGTGGCTCATGAATGCATGGAGTTTGGGATTCATCTCCCCTACTCCCTAAGTCCTGCTCTTTTCATGGTAAGGTTAGGGCACAGGCCCGCCTTCCCCATGCTCTCCTGCTGGGGGGAGTGGGAGTTTGGAGTCACATCCAAGCAGCGATGAGGTAGGTTCCCTCCAGTTTGAGGCTCTCTTTTGCCTGACTGAATCAAGGCTTTTGTAGAATTCTCCTGGGAGGGAGTGTTGCCAGTGCTAGTGTGGCCATATCGGTGAAAGGAATACCCCAGTTTATGTAATGTGGAATTACAACACAGGGATCAATTTCAGGTCCGGCCACCCACCGACTCAAAACTCCCAACATCTCCAGAAAGGTACTCGAACCCAAGCCTCTCCTGCACACTCCTCCAAAGTGGCCACAAGTTCCAGAATAACAACCCCTTGCACTTGTGCAGTGCTTTCCGCCTTTCAAAAAGCAAAGCAAAGCTAACATGCTCTGACCGCTGAGTGAGGGCCGGGCACCAAAGAGGCTCTTTAGATGCGCTTTCTCTTCCTTCTTTTTCGGGACTCACAACAACCCATCAATCAAGGCAGCAGGGGTTTTCCACATGAGGTCAGGGAGGCCCAGCCGGGCCTGTGGTCGCCCAGGCAGGGTAGGCCCGGCTCCACTGCCGGTCACTCAGTGTCTGGTGGGGCTCCTCTTCCTCACAGACTGCTTCTGGGACAACGGCCACCTGTACCGGGCGGACCAGCCCTCCCCAGCACCGGGCGTGCGCTGCCTCAACTGGCTGCAGGCGCAGAGCGGCCTGGCGTCTGCCCCCGAGTGGGGTGAGTGTCCGCCGGGGGTGGCGGGCGGGCGGCGGCGGGCGGCTGGCGCGGTCTGGGTCCTGGCCCCGTCTCATGGCGCCTTCTCTACCCTCCCAGACGCCGGCAACCACAGCTACTGCCGGAATCCGGACCAGGACCCGCTAGGGCCCTGGTGCTACGTCAGCGGCAACGCCGGTGCTCCCGAGAAGCGGCCTTGCGAGGACCTGCGCTGCCCAGGTACCCGCCCGGACTCCGAGGACCTGGGGACCCCGGGGACCCCCGAAACCCCCACGCCCTGGAAGGCCTGGGAGCGGCCGTTACACCCGCCGCGCACGTGCGTCCGCGCGTCGCCGGCCGGCCCCGCCCCGCCCCCGCGCCGTCCGATTGGCCAGGGCTGTCTCCAGGCCTCAGGGCCTAAAGCCCATTGGCCGCTGCCGCCTCTCGGAGTGAGCTCATCCTCCGCGAGCGCCTTGTAAACAACCGTGGGAGGCGAGGCCCCACCTCTTGGCTGTGCTCTCCCTCCTGGGTGCGCAGCCTCCGGGAGCTCACCGGGCTTAACTCCCAGCCCCACACCCTTGGCGAGTCTCTCAGTGTGTAGTGGTCCTTTGTGGAGCGTCTGCTGTGTGTTAGGCGCTCTACTCGCAACGCCGCTGGAAAGAAGGTGTTTGCGGGGATCTGAGCCTCAGAGAAGTTCAGCGACATATGGAAGGACATGGCAGGGTCCAGATTTGAATCTGAAGTTTCTTAGATTCCAGAGCGAAGGCTGGTTGCTCCTGAGGCGGCTAGACCGTTCTCTGAAATTAGATTAAATGGGATGTGTAACGCATATAACATAGTGATTGGTAAACATTGTGGATTCATGGATTGTTTCCTAGCGCAGAGGGAGACCCCTTTGAGAAGACGGCAAACTGAGCCGGGCCTTGAAAGACGGCAAGGATTTGAACAAAGATTAAAGAAAGAGAGGCTCTTTCTTAGTCCTTCCTCTCACATTTGCCTTGTCCCAACTGTACTGTGGCCCCCTCAGACCTGATCTCGCCCCTGGGGCAAGGATGGATTTCAGTGTGTGTAGGCATCCTAAGGTGAAATCCTTTCCCCTTACATCCCCCAACACTCCAGGCCAGTTTCAGGTGTGAAATTCACTCAGGCCACTCTAATGAGACATATTTTACACTTCACCTGCAGAGACCACTTCCCTGTCCCCTCCAACCTCCACAACAGAAACTGAGGAGGCGTCTGAAGTGCCAAGTGGAGAGGAGGTGCAGTTGTTCGCTCCTGCCAACGCCCTGCCTGCCCGGAGTGAGGCAGCAGCCGTGCAGCCAGTGATTGGGATCAGCCAGCGGGTGCGGGTGAACTCCAAGGAGAAAAAAGACCTGGGAACCCTCGGTATGATTGTCCCAACTCTCCTGTGCCAATCGTCAAGAAATATTTTCTGATCGTCTGGGGTGAAGCTAATGGGACCTTGTGCCCTCTCCTTGGCAGGCTATGTGCTGGGCATTACCATGATGGTGATCATCATTGCCATTGGAGCTGGCATCGTCTTGGGCTATACCTACAAGAGGTCAGTAGCTTCTCTTCTGGGCTCTCTGAGAGGAGGGGAAGAAGGTGAATAAAGCCAAATCCACCTTCTTTGTGGCATACATGCCCAAAAAGGACGTGAAGTTTGAAAGAGGAAAACTAGCTTAAGATGTATAGACTTGGTTCTAGTCTTTAGCAGATGACCTTGGACAAACCTTTTCCTTGGGGGCCTCTACTCCTCACCAAAAAGCCTTGTTAGGTAGGAGCTCTGTTTTCCCACTTTATAGATGAGAAAGCTTTCATCAGAGAGGTGAATTGACTTGTTCACGGTTGCAGTGCCTGAGAGTGGCAGAACCAAGATTCAAACCCAGCTCTTTTGATACCAGATTCTCTACTGTCTAACCCAAATGCCTGGTATGAAGTGAGTGGTGCTGCAGAAATCAGGCTGAACACTCATTGTAGGGTCCCAGAGGTTGATTTCTTTCTTTCTGTGACAAAATTCTACCAGAGGGGCACCTGGGCGGCTCAGTTGGTTAAGCCTCCAACTTGATTTCAGCTCAGGTCATGATCTCAGGGTTGTGAGATTGAGCTCTATGTTGGGCTCCATTGCACTGGGTGTGGAGCCTGTTAAGATTCCTTCCACCCCTCCCCATTTTAAAAATACGTAAAAATAAAATAAAATCATACTAGAAAAGGTTCCTAGCCATTCCTTTTGCAGTTGGGGCTTGAATATCCTGGACCCTAAGTGGGATCTCCTTCAGAACAGGAGGAAAAAAATGAGTTGGAGGACATAGAACCTGTTTGCTATTCATCACCAGATATGAGAAAGCCAGAGAGGTTCCTGGGAAACTCAGGGACCTGACCTGTGGCTGAAACAACAGGAGGAGAAATGCTCATTTTGAGAGGCTCTCTAAAATATCCTATGGAAAAGGCTCTCAAAGTCCATAGTGGGTGCATGGTGATAAGTCAGAGTTGCATTCATTTTTACAGCATTAGGAAAATTATTTGCCAGTCTGGGCAATATCAGGAGGTTTGACTTCTAGCCCTGAGTGCTTTTGATATTTCTCTTCTGTGGTCTGAGAAGGCTTTCTGAAAGGGAAGTGACATGGTAGCCTGCATTTTCTAGTGGTAAGAGCTATGACTGAGCTTACAGCCCTGGTGGGTCACCCAGCATTAAATAAACCTAGCGTGTCCTTAGGGACTGTATAGTTACCCTCCTCATTTTACAGATGAAGAAGGGGAAGTGTTGGCTAACAATAGTGGCAAAAGTGAACATTTGCCATATGCCAGGCCCTGCTTCAAGCAATTTGCATGCTTTAACTCAGTTCTTACAATCACCTTTATGAGGCAAATGCTGTTATTATCCCCAGTTTACACATTGGGAAACAGACAAGAGAGGTTATGTACCTTGCGTGAGGTCACACACCTAGCATTTGGTGGAGCCAAGTCTTAAGTCTTGCCACAAACTATCTGTGTGATTTTGGACAAGTTGCTTCCGTTTCCTACTGCAGAGCTTAGCTCAACGTGTAGCACATAGTAAGTGGTCAGTAAGTGATAGCTGTTTTTTCTTTTCTGTAAAATGTGAGTCTTGTACTAGCACTCTCTGAGCCCTGGTTCCTTCTCTAGTTTTCTATGATTTAGGAAGCAGGGGTTCAGAGAGAATCAAGTATTGACGTAAGAGGCTCTCCTGACTTCTGTTCTGAGGCTATTGCCCTTAGTGGAATGGTTAACAGGAAGGTCCAGGGACACCTGCTTGTTCATTTTAGCAAGTTAGAGAAAATGATGTGGTAGCCCTGGCCTGCAGTTCATAATCAGACCCAAACTTGTTGGCTGAGTTGAGTCCTTGAAATATTTCCTCCTTCCTCAGCCATTGGATAGCAGTTGGCTCTTCTCCAATCTTGTGACAGTTTCCAGGTGCTTGAACTGACTAAATGTTCTTCATTCTGAGCTCAGCTCTCATGCCCAGTAAGGAATCCAGGCCTTTTTTCTTCTAAATTTGCTCTCTAGGTTGTCACAGGACTGCCCTGAGGCCTAGAATTTACTTTCCTGTAAACTCAGGGCAAGGCACCAAGTCACCAGACTCCCTGTCACTAACCACCGGACCACCCCTTTCCTCAGCAAAAGGGCCCTGAGAACAGACTGTAACAGGAAACCACATGTGGGCTAGAGCAAGCTCTCAGCTCCCATCTCTCTCCAAAGTCAGAGAACAGTGTGTCCTGGAAAGAGCTGTTGAGTGTAGGTTCTGCTGTTCCTCTAAACTTCAGTTTCTTGATTGTTGAATGGGGATATATCCCCCTCCATACACCCATACCCACCCACCCAAGATTATCATAAGTATTAAATATAAGCAGAACACCAGTCAGGTTAGATAATCATAATAGCGGCCAGCATTTATTGCATGCTTTCTAAATAAATAGAACCTTACTGAATGTTCTCTGATGATCTATTTCAGGCCTCATGATCATACTTACAAGTCTCACTTTTTTTTTTTTTTAAGATTTTTATTTATTTAACACACACAGAGAGATCACAAGTAGGCAGAGAGGCAGGCAGAGAGAGAGGGGGAAGCAGGCTCCCCGTCAAGCAGAGAGCCCAACGCGGGGCTCCATCCCAGGACCCTGAGACCATGACCTGAGCTAAAGGCAGAGGCTCAACCCTCTGAGCCACCCAGGCACCCCACAAGGCTCACTTTTTACACCGTTTTACATTAAGCTGCTGAGACCCAGAAGAGTTAAGTGCCATGTCTAAGCTACATAGCCAGTTAAGATGTGTCCAAGGATTATCAGTATCTCCCCAAAGCCCAGCAAGTCTCAGCAGCGTCATGCAAATTTGCTTTGAAATTGCAAAGTATAGTAGGAAAAATGGAAACTGAAAAAACAGCTGGGTCTAGAAGTCAAAAGAACCATGATGTAGTTTTGGAACTGCTGCCTATTCTGGGTGCGACACTGGACAAGTAATTTACCTTCTCTGGTTTCCTCAGAGTTTCCTCATCTGTAAAAAGTGTAAAGGCAGGAGGTCAGATGTGATGATCCTCTGAGTTCTAATGTTTCCTAAAAAGACAATATTACTTGCTGGTGGCTACGGACAGTACTGGGTTCAAATCCCAGCTCTGCTATTTGCTTAAATAAATGATTTAACCTCTTTGCACCTGCCTTCCTATCTCTGAAACAGGGATCCTAATAGATACCATTTGGTTTGTTGTGAGGATGAAATTAGACAGTGTAGTTGGGCATAGAGTTTGTGTGCATAGATTTAGCTACTTTGAGGAACTTTTCCTGAGCAGCAGTATGGCACAGCACTACTTCCAACTGGGAAAATAGTGAAAGAATAGTTGGAAGAAACCTATGTTGCATGAAGGAAGTCTGGGGTGTTTCCATCACCCCAAAGAGGAGTCAGAGGCAGGCAGCAGCTGCATTCACGCCAGCTGACTCTGGCCAGCCGAGCTCCTGAACATAGCTCTGTTGTAGTCATAGAATTACTGTAACCCTTGAACTTTGCAAAGGACCAGGAGGCTAATGGGATGGAGCTTTCCCCTGGCTGGGAAGGACAAGCAGGAAGCAGGCTTCCTCTCAGGGGAGTAGGGCCGCAGGTGGGGGTGGGTGAAGGCTCAGCCTGTTGGGTCTTTGTCATGGTTGTCTAGGCTACAGGGTTCAGCCAGCCAGTCTGCAGCTCCCTGTCCCTGCCCCAAGAGCGGTTTCTGTGCTATCCGGAGGGAGCAGGGAGCGTTTATTTTCTGATAAAAAGGCAAGGGAAAAACTGTAAGTCAACACTACTCCACCCCCTTAGGAGAGGAGCTGAGTCAGTGAATAAGCCTTTTGTTCCTTCTTGGCTGCCAGACAACAGCCTGGCTGCCCACCCCCTCCCCCCCACCAAGGCAGTAGGAAGGGACTGAGCTGCTTGATGGTCAATACAGCAGGCCTGGTGGTCTCTCTTGGATCTTGACAGGAGCTAGGGACAGGCTCTGCATCTCAGACTCCTAAGCACCATTAACAGGAGGCCTGTTGGGTTGGGTGTGTTTTGAGGCTTCTAAATGAATGAGACTATAATCCAGATAAATCCCAGTACCTCCTTCCTTTACCCTTGGCTGTTCCTCCAGTCCTGTTCTCCTCCATTAGTATGAATTGATATATTGTCCCCTAAAGACTTATGATGCAGCCTGACCATTATCAATAGCTGGCCACAGCCAGGTGTTTGGTAAAGAAGGTAGCTGAGGAAAGCAGGACAACTCCAAAGCCTTAGTTTCTTTATCTATAAAATGTGGATAATATTATCTTGCAAAATTGGTGTGGAAGTACACCAATTTTACTATGTAAAGTACATGGCATCCAGTAGGTGCGTAGGTAGCGCTTTTCATCTTGGATAATGGGAAGGTCATTTCCTGGCACCTTACTAGGTACTGGATGTATGAGTTCTCACTTTCCTTCTTCCTCCAGCCCCTTAGATTCTGAAATTCAGGCGTCAGCAAAGGACACTTGCATACTCCTCTGCTTTTGTTAATTGCCTTTTGGCCTTCTACTGGCTTGGGGTTCCCTTAATAAAATTAAATCCAGACCTTCCAAGTTTTTCCTTACTTGGGCAACCTTGAAGAATCTGGATTTTTGTTTTATTATGGAAGGAGGTATTTCCTTCTGTGGTGGCAGCTGTAATTGATGAGCAGAGGGCAAAGTGAATCTTAAGCTGAGTGGGCATACACTTGGGCCAGACAGCCATCTTCCCATGTCCCTCCATTTCCTTTCGGGGTGCTCTGGGAATTATTTTGCTGCAGGAGTTGGTGGTATCCAGTCAGAGGCTAATGATGAGGATGGGGTAAGTGCCTCAGGCTTGCATATGCAGATACTCAGTCACCCAGGGTGACTCAGGGAGATGAGCTCACAAATTTGCCTTCTGTGACCTTACAATGAAAAAATAGGCAATCAGAGCACATCTCATGTGAGGAATCTTACATGTCAGGGACCCTGAAAGTTATCAAGTCCAAGTCCTTGTTTTGCAAATGATAAAATTAAGGTCCAGAAAGAAGGGGAGCTGCTGAGGTCACATAAACAATAATTGCCTTGGCTGGTCAGTAGGAGTTTCCTTGGGAAACAGATTAAGATAACATGGCTTGGTGAGTCACTCATATTCAGGGCAAATCATAATAACCTCCTCTGTGAGTTTTACAGAAGTTCTGCTGTTTTCAGAATGCATTCTCTTTCATTATCTTATTTTGAGACAGATATTGTCCCATATCACAGATGAAGAAACCAAGGCTCAGCAAGGCTAAGTGTTTTGCCAGGTGTCACTCAGCCAAGGCTGAGCTGGTATTAGAATGCAATAGAATGGGTTGATTTACAGATAGTTCTGAGGCACCTGTGCAGACTCCACCCCCTCCCGGTCCTGCTGTTTTCTCAATATCCCTCAGTCTCTAGAAACTTGTCATTGTACCTCATATGATGGATGTGTAATCCATCTGCTCTCCCTGAGGTCATCCATCAGCTGCCTGTTTCAAAGCCTCTTTGGGGTGGGCTCCTTCTAGGAAGATTTCCTCTGACAGTTGAGCCCATGTGTCTAGTTGTGACTTCAGAGTATGCTGATTTGGGTCCTGAGTATTGGTTCTGGTGTGTAGTGTGCTAGGCACTCACCAAATTCTTTGGCCTGGAACAGGCATGGTCCAGGCCAGTGGGAAGGACCCTACGTGTGCAGCCAGAAGACTAGGTTCGAGTCCCTGTGCCACCATTTCTTTGGGATGACCCTGATTAGATCAGAACTTCCCTGAGTATCAGCTGGAGTCGAACGGACTTGGGTTTGAGCCCATTAGGTTACTGGAGAGTTCCTTCACTTCTTTGAACTACTTCTTCATCTCTAAAATGAATGATAAGACCTAATTGCTGGGGTTCAGCCAAGAATGAAGTGAGATAATGTACACAAAGTTCTTAGCATGGAGTGAGCACTCCCATTTGAATAAAATGGGCAATGCCATGGTCTGATTGGGTCACTGAGCACCATGAGAATTCAAAGGTGTGTGAACATGGAGGGATCCGATAGTCACTGTTTCATTGTCTCCTATTGACCTGAACAGCCTTTAGTCCCTTTTGCCCCCTGCATGGGCTGGGGACAGTCCTTGTTTCCAGCCAGTGCTCACATCTTCCTTGAACTTTAGAATAAGAGAGCTGTCTTGGAATAGGTTAGTTTTCTGCACAACTCTATGAGTTAGGACTGAGATGGTTCACTGAGATGGTTCTCTGGGTCTCTTGGAGCCTTTGGCCGAAAGAACAAAACTGTATCTTGCTTTCAGTCTCTCCCCTCTACACTATCTTCACTGAGCCTGTCTGCAGCTGTTTGAGGTTCATGCTACTATACACCAGTTTTACAGATGAGGAAGCAGAGACCACAGGTGTAGGAGCTTCTTGTTAAGGCAGTGTGGCAGAATGGAAATCTCAGATATCAGCCACCGATTTGCTCTGACTATGCTTAGCCCTTGCCTCTTCCTGGGTGCAGCAATGCTGTTTAATGAGCAAAGCCACTCGGGAGGCACAGCCTGAATGCTTCTTTCTTTTCCTGCCAGGGGGAAGGACCTGAAAGAGCAGCATGACCAGCAGGTGTGTGAGAGGGAGATGCAGCGAATTACCCTGCCCTTGTCTGCTTTCACCAACCCTACCTGTGAGATCGTGGATGAGAAGACTATTGTGGTCCACACCAACCAGACTCCAGTGGACCTTCAGGAGGGCAGCGCTCCCCTCATGGGTCAGGCGGGCACTCCTGGGGCCTGAGCCACCAGTAATGGACAGGAACCGAGGCAGATACTGGTACAGGACAGCCTACCCTCCTACAGTTGGGAGGAACTACACTTTCTGTTGTGGTTAAAACCGACCCTCAACCTTTTTTTTTTTTTTTTTTTTTTTTTTAAGTTCTAAAACAGAAGCAGGTGTTGTGCTAGGCAGGGTCTTACCAGTGTTCCTCCTCCATCCCTTGGAGCAGGATTTTGCCTATGGATGGAGACAGCAGCAGCCCACACAGCAGTGCTGCTGACAAGGGCTTCCAAACATTGCCTGTGCCCTGGAACTGAACCAGGGACAGACAAGGAGCTCCCCCAGGCTCCTCTGTGCTTTATTATCTAAGATGGCCTCAGTCTCCGCCCTTCCATTTATTCTCTGTGGGCTTGAGTGGCGCATACTGTTATCCATAGTTCAGGTCAAGTGGGTCAAGAGGTAGTATTTAAAAAATATATTTAGTTTTTAAAATAGTTGGGATGTAACTCCCAACTGACCTCCGAGAAGTCAAAACTGTGGGTTGAGAACGGGATCTAGGCTGGGGGCTCCTGGGGGTGCTCTAGCTTGTTGGTGGTGATGTGCCTTGATAACCGTGGGCTGGCCCCAGGCCCAGGGACTCTATTTCAAAAAGAAGGGAAGGGATTCAGAATCACATTGAACATTCCACTTGGGAAGAGGGCAGAAAAGGATCCGTGGCTGCTTTAAGCCACAGGACCTGAGGGGGACCTGGGGTACCCTAGACAGTCTCTGTTCAGGGTGGATAATGACCTCTTCATTTTTCAGGGGTAAGACAACAGCTAACTAACCTATGGGAATTACACTGTGGGGCATTGTGAGCTGCTTCTGCTTCTTAACTCAGAAACTAAGCTCAGAGTTTGCAGGTGGCTCTCTGGCCACTAGGCCAGTGCATTCCTCTGGGGTAGTAGAGCTAGGGTCACAACCCCTAACTCCTAAACAATCAGAACCATTGGAAGGGACCTTAGGGTTCCTCAAGTCTTTGGACACAGGGGCCCATAGAGGGAAAGTAATGCTCAAGGTCATAGAGCAAGCTGCTGGCATGGCCAAGAGGAGAGTAACATTTCTCCACAGCACTGTGCTGCCCTGAGCCAATGGCTCAGCAGGGCCTCCAAGCCCTGATGTCACACTTGGGAGGCCTTAGCAGTGCTCCCTATCCAGTGCTTCCTTCCCAAAGCCCTTCCACTGCCCCACATGGAGAGGAGGGTCAGTAGGGACCATTCTCTTCAGCAGACTATTTCTGGGAGTGGTTTGCTGAGGGGACCTAGGCCTCATGGGTCCCTCGGTGTTAGTGATGCTGAAGAGAACAGTACATTACTGGTTTCTACTTTTCTATAAAAGCATTTTCTCTGTGTACATGTTTTATATACCTCATTCTGATACCTGCATATACAGTGCAGGAAATTGCTCTGCATTTGACTTGTATAAATTAAAAAACAAACAAAAAAACCCCCAGAACTCTGTATCGCCAAGTTTTCATGGGGTGCCAGGACACTCCTCTTATAAGGTGGCTGGGTTTTGGTTACCTTGTCCACACCTGTGTGGCAAGTGCTGTATGTCTATCATTAACCCTGGCCCTGTAACAGGGAGGCGGCAACTGAGTGGTGGGTAACTGCTGCCCCTGCGTTCTGTCATCAGTAGGAATCATTCAGTTTGAAGCTGTAGGAAAAGATGGGTATGCTGGCTTCCCCACAGGTGATTTTGGTCACTGCAAATCTCCCACCTCAGCATTCTTCCCAAGGTGGAGTTAATTAAAATGAACATCCAGGCAGCCCTTAGCAGGGGCTGGAGACAGAAGTATTGGATGGTGGTGCTGCAGCAGCCAAAGAGGGGGATGGTCCTTGGGCTGCAGGGAGCAGCTTTAGCTTAGAGGAAGGCCCCTGTGGGGTTAACTCCTAGGGCTCCAGAAGAAGCTACCAATAGAAGTTGTTGGACTTTCAGCATGAGATTTCAGCAACATGTTCTCTACGTCTTGGAACACCCAGGGTGATCTCTGTCCATGCCTAGACATTGCTTATACTTCTACAAACAAGGGATACCCTAGATTATCAGTTTAGCCAGAAACCAGGTTCTGTCCTTAAATTGAACTCCCCAAGCTTTGTGAGAAATCACCTTCGGGTTATATGGATTTATACTGTGCCAGGATCCTACTGGCCAGATATTATCCTGTCCAGTGCTCCATATCTCCCATATGTAGAAGCAAGGCAGGTCTTCTCTCAATCAACTGAAGGGAAACAAAAGGGGTGGAGGTGACTTGCATTCATTTCTTCCCTTTACGAAGGTGGCACCCAGCCCTGCAGAGAGGATATCCAGGTTTATAGGAGTATACGTGCATCAGAGGGTGGAAGTGCTGTCCCCAAACGAAGGACTGGGTTGCCTTGTTCCTTGGAGCAGATTGGTGTCTATATAAATGGGAGTTGGAGGTGGGGTGAGGCATGAGAAGTCCCCGTGTTGTGGGGAGTCAAGCAGGGGCCTTGAAAGTGGCCGGCAGACCACCCCACCCCCACGTGTATTCTCCTGCTGAGTCAGGCCCCAAGTCAATTTTTCATTCTCAGTAACATCACTTATGTTAACTGCTTAATTTATTTGGTCTGCTCAATGGCCCACCATGGGCCCACCATTCCCATGCTTGCTGGGGACAGCTGAGATACAACCAGCTGACTTAGGGTTGCTCAGAGCCAGGACTCAACCCTAGAGCAAGCTTGCACACTCCACACATAAGTATGGTCTATAAAGCAGGTAAACTCTGTCCAAAGAGGACATCTAATCCCACAACTTATCAGGTCTATGTACAGTATTTTCACATATCACCCAACAGATAAAGCAACAAAAACAGTATTACCATCAACCACTCTCCTGGATCACTCCCCCCTCCCCTGATCTCCCCCTATCTCCCCAAAAAACACAACCACCACACATTGCAATAATATCCCAAACCCATTCCCAATTTGTTAAATATGGTGCAAGCTCACAGACACACAGGAGGCGGCAAATTTTTAAGGGTCCCTGAAGTTCTGGGAGCCAATGTAGAGCATGCCTCCAGCGCTTTTGAGTGCCCATAGCTGTGCCAGGAAGCTGCAGCCAGGAGCTACAAGGAGCTAGTGAGCTGGGACAACCAACAAGGGAGGTAGAAGCCAGAAAGCCCAGCTCAGGGAGCAACCTTCCCCAGCATCCCAGCTCCACTCTGCCACCACCTCTTCCTGCCCAAGTTGCTGCCTGGACCAGGCATGGTGAAGGGGGAGCAATGGCTGCCACAAGGGAAGGGCTGAGATTGCTGAGACAGCCATTCTCTTGGCTCATATGCTGGGCCTGTGGCAAGCCACACAATCCTCCAGAACCCACCCAGGACTAAGCTAATGGTTCTGGGCACTGAGGTGCCCACCAGGGAATGAATGACAGCAGCCAGAGTATGGGCTTTCTAAAGGGCAGGGCCCCTTTCTCTCCAGGCCCCTGTCTCTTGCTGCATTTGTGAGTGAGTGCTTGTTGCAGGTAGAGAGGCCCAGGAGCTCTCAGCTAGCCTCTAGCAGTATAGTTTGACAGCGTGAGGAGGAAGCTCCCCCTCACACTGATGTGGCCCCTAGGCCTGGGAGATGAGCACTCTAGCCCTTCCCCTGACTTCTGGCCAGTTCCACCACAAATGAAGGGACTCTTCAAAACCTGACGCCTCAAACCCTATCCCAGAGGGTGGGTGGATGGGACACAGAGTGGAAGGGGAGGGGTAGCACCACTGTCATTTCACATCCTTGGACAGCCGCCTGGCCACCAGCCTTTCTCTTGTCCACACTCCCACTTGAAGTCCTCCTGTACTCAGCTGGACTAGAGACTTCAGAGCCCACAGGCAGGTTCACCCTGGAATCCTGCCCAGCAGGTCCAGGTCATGCTGATTAGTGTAAGGAAGAGCCTCCTGGAATCCCAATGCCAGGGAGGTCCCAAGTGGTCACAAGTAACAGATTCCTCCTGGCCCATGGGCCATGCTTTTTTTTTTTTTTGCTTTTTTTTTTCTTTTTCTTCTTCACAGCTTTCAGACGAGTGTTGATCTACAGACAGTAACCAGGCCCCCAAACCTTGATGTGTTTTCCTGGTGCTGCACCCGCTTGCCTCCTGGGGAGGTAGTAGGGAGGGCTTGTTCTGTTTCTAAACAAGCCGCCAATCCACAGGAAGCCTGGGTGACCCTGCCCACAGCAGGGATGGGGTGCAGAGGGGGCAATGGTGGATGCAGAACGCCCCCCTGCAGGGGGCTGGGCCAGGGCTAGGTGGGTGAGTCCCGGGTCAGGCCGTACTGCATGCTCACAGTGTGGTCCAGCTCTTCCAGCTCTGCAGGCAGCGGGATGCCCAGCTCTCCCAGGTACAGGCAGAGAGCCTCAAAGGAGTCCTCCAGTTTTGAGAATGCTGGTCTATTAAAAAAAAAAAAAAAAAAAAAAAAGAGGAGGGGTGAGTTGGAGGCAGGTGAGACAAGGGCAGGGCCACAGGATACTGTGTAAGGCCTGCAGCTCAACCACTTCCTAGTTGTGTGACCTTGGGCAAACCCCTTAACCTTGTGCCTCTGCAGGAAGCGGGGAAGTTACATAACTTGACAGCTACTGTGTAGGGCTGCTGTGAAGATGAGCGATAGCACTGCGACAAGGCTGGCCTTGCTACAAGGGGTAGCTTAAAAAAAGAAAGTCCAGGGCAAAAAAAGCTCATCTCATATCTTGGAGGAAATGCAATCATCAAAGATGGAATTGGACTAAGTGCCTTTTTAAAGATTCTTTCTAGTCCTCAGACTGTTTCCACATCAATGGATCGGCTTAGGAAGGGACGTTTCATACTCAGCAGCTCTTCCCAAGGGAAAACAAACAGCAGGCTCCCAGTGCTGTGGAAACAGCTTAGCTGGCCTGGAACCCTAAGCCAGCTCAGGCTTACTCCTTCACCTCCTCCATGTTTTTGTTTAACCATCTTGTCACCTTCTCAGCAAGGCCCACTCTCACCACCGTATATAAAATTACAATTCATACTCTACACATCCCTCTTTCTTCAGTTCTGCTCTTTTTTCCATACCATTTGTCACTTCCTAATATTCAGTGAAGGATATTCTACCTATTGCTTATAATCTCTCCTTGTGAGAATGTGAGTTCCAGGAGGACAGGACCATGTCGAGCTAGGGTAGGCACTCAGTGTTATCTGAGTGAATTAAACATGGACGATTACAATGATTAGGAAGGAATGTTAGCAAACAAATACTATGTAGCTTCACATTTTCTCCTCATGCTCTTACTCTGGTATTATTATTGAAGGACTGCAGTCCTTTGGCCCATGAGGGGAACAAAATGCAGAACCTCTCACCAGCAAATTCCAACTCTAACATGGGCCTTTGGAAACTATTTTAAAATTAAGGCTATGTACCAACTGGTTATCTTGAGGGGATGGAACAGGAGAGTGAGGAGAGCTGAGGGGCATGACAGTTATATAATCACAGAAAATGTGTACTTTCTGTGCTATGTATTTTAGTCATATAGGAATTTTTTTTAATTTTTTTTTTATTTATTTATCAGAGAGAGAGAGGGGAAGAGAGAGAGCACAGGCAGACAGAATGGCAGGCAGAGGCAGAGGGAGAAGCAGGCTCCCTGCTGAGCAAAGAGCCCGATGTGGGACTTGATCCCAGGACGCTGGGATCATGACCTGAGCCGAAGGCAGCTGCTTAACCAACTGAGCCACCCAGGCGTCCCGATATAGGAATTTTTTTTGAAGATTTACTTATTTAAATAATCTCTATGCCCAAAGTGGGCTCGAACTCATAACCCTAAGATCAAGAATTAGATGGTTCACTCACTGAGCCAGCCAGGTGCCCCTTGAAATTGTTTAAAAGAAAGGGTTTTTGAGAGCAGGGAAAAAAAGGCATAGATTTTAGTTGTGTAATGCAGAAACTTGGAAAGAACTGGGGTAGTGCTGACAATAATGAAAACCATTACCTGAGATGAATAAAGGTCATTTAAAAATTTTTCTTTAGGGGCGCCTGGGTGGCTCAGTGGTTTAGGCCTCTGCCTTTGGCTCAGGTCATGATCTCAGGGTCCTGGGATCGAGCCCCGCATCGGGATCTCTGCCTGCCTCTCCACCTACTTGTGATCTCTCTCAATCAAATAAATAAATAAATAAAAATCTTAAAAAAAAAAAAAATGTTTTCTTTAAAGGAAATGATTAGCTGAATGCATAAAGACATTCACTGCAGTACTACCTATTATAAGGAAAAACTGAAAAAAACCCCGAGTATCTACATTATGTATATTATAATATGTTCGGACAGTCTCTTGAACTGAAGTTCACGTAGTCAAAAAAAAAATGATAAACAGGAAGACTGGGTAGTGGAAAATGCAGGGCAAAATATAAAACTTTTCTTTATTTGAGAGTATAACTGTATGTATTTGGACACAGATGAAAAACACTTATTCTGTGAATTTTCTTCTGTTCCAATTTGTTTTCATGGCTGTGTCTGTGTTATATCTAGGTCACTCATGGCTATGCCCTTGTCCCCCTCACCACCCCACTGGGCATGTCAGAGGTGTTAGGGCGGCTTCAGCGGTTGACGGCCGCATCCTTGAGCTCAAGGCTTTTGCCACCTCTGCACCTGGCAAGGGCTTGGGGATGGCCAAGGCTGGGGCAACCATCCCAGGTCTATGTGAGCTGGCAGAAAGGGGCAGGATACCAACCTGCTCTCGGGCTCCAGTTTGCAGCAGATGGCAGCCAGGGGGAAGAAGGCTGGGGGGCAGTCTGTGGGGACAAACTTCTCCCAGAAGAGCTTTACGTTGAGGCCAAAGTCCAGTGTTCGGGGCAGGCAGTCAGGATCTGCATACACCTGCCCGATGATCTGCAGATGAGAAGATGGCTGGTCAGGAATGGACTGTGGTGGGTGCGGTCACAGGGGAGTGGGATACTAGTGTATGGACAGGAAGGATGGGTAGAAGAGGGAGATAAAAACCAAGATTAGAGAACTGTCCCCCATGCCCAATTGTCACTAATTCAGACTCTTCCCTCAACTCAGAATCTGGTTACTGAGGAGGGTTTAGAAGAGGCTTCATTGTAGTAGAAGCAAGAGGTTTCAAATTGGAGAGGCAGTTACACACATCCCACTCTGTCCTGCTTTGTCCCCTCATGTCTATGTCCCCTGTCAGAGTTCAGGCTCTGGGAAGTAAGGTCCTGGGTCAGATTCACGTCTGCAACCTTTCAGTGGCAGCCTTGTGCTTTGCACACAATAAATGTTCAACTGACTTCTATTAAAGAGAATAATTTTTTAAAAAACCCTCCTTCATTTTTCCAACTGTCCCTTGTCTCCTCTCACCATTTGTAGGAATTACAGAAGACTCTGAACACACGTGCTTGGCTGTTTCCAGACACACTGAGCTAAGCTCCTAATGGCAGCGATCTTTCCAAGACTCACTGTGTCCACCCCTAGTGCTCAGTACTGTGCTAGACAGGCTGGCACTTGTTGCAGTGGCTACTTCCACTTGTGGGGCTGAGGACCAAGGCACTACTAGGACCCAGGGAAGGGAGACCAAAGGGAAAGGTTACATCTGGACCAAGAGCTAGTCGGACAACTGTAAGGACCCTCTCATCTGCCCCTTACTGGCTGTGGGACTAAGAGCAAGTCCCTGCCCCTTTCTGAGCCTGTCTCCTCACCTGAAAAAACCCTGCCCAATCCTTCTCATGGGACCAAGGATTCCAGTGTGTCAAGAGATGTGTGATAAACTGTACAACCCTACACCACTAGTGCGGATTTTATGGTGGAAATGCTCATCATGAGGCGCAGTAGTCCCAGTACTAAGGCAGGGCAGAACTACTAGGCCTGCTGCCACAGGCCTGGCCTCTGTGCTGGCTGAACTCACCTCGCAGAGAACGATCCCAAAAGAGAAGACATCCACCGTCTCATCATAGCTCTTTCCTGGGGGAACACAGGAGAGCAGGCTGTTAGGTTTAGTCTCTTACCCATTCTGTACTGAGTCTGGGGCAAAACCAGGCCACAGCCAAGAACCAGGGCTAGAACAGGCTCCGCTGGGATGCCGTAAAGGCTGTTCAGGACAAAGTGCCCTCTGAATATTGTCTTTCCTCAGCCCTGCGTGGGCTGCCTCAGAGTCTTATAAAACACACTGCCCAAAATGAAACTGCATGGGACAGTGAAAGAGAACTGGATCGGGGTTGACCTGCACTCTGTCATTAGCTAGTTGTATGCTCCTGTGCAAGCCACTGAACTTCTCTCGGCCTCCGACTCCATAAAACTGTTGAATCAGGCCATTTCTGAGGCCTCACACCCCGGTTCAGTTCAAGAATTCCAGCCCCAGAAATCTCTGGTTGGTTTGAACATTGTCCACAAGGGGGCACCATACTTCAGCTCTCAGCAGGGAGCTTTTCTTTCGAAAAGGCAAATTCTCTGGCAATCAACACCCTGAGTTCTCAGCTACCCCTAGGGCACAAAAGTCAGTTGGATCTCACCCTAGGTCCAGGAGATCAGGGAGAAAGGAGATAATGAGATCCAGTCTGGCAAGGGATAAATCATCTAGCTATCAGCTGTGGGTTCCTGGCCTTATACTTCACAGGCCTCCCCTGAACACCCAGGACTCTGATCCAAGATGTGGACCCCAAACTCCCCTCCATTGTCCAGTGTCAGGACTCACCATTCAGCATCTCAGGGGCCATCCAGTAGGGGTTTCCCACCACTGTATAGCGCTTCTTGCGGTCATTCTTACGCAAGGTGCGTTTCTTGGTGGTGGCCTTCTCCACTGGGGGCTTTTTCCTCTCCTCAACTATGAGCCGTGACAGCCCAAAGTCTGCCACCACCACGGTCTTGTCCTGGTAGGACAAGGCCAGGTAAGGGCTTGGTGAGGACATTCCCAAGAGAAGTCATTGAGAAAGGGAGAAAAGGTATGTAGTAAAGGGGAGTCACAGCTAAAGATCTCTCTCGCTGACAAGGCTTAGTTATTTGTTTTCTAACAATCTGCATCTGTGTAACAGATTCCCCAGACCTTGGGGTGTTCACAGCAGATATCCTGGAGCCTGGAGGGGTAAGGCTCTGGGATCTGGAAAGTGGAACTCAGGGGCAGAAATCTGTTGTTCCCCAACAGATTTAAGGCCTGGCTAGAACCGGGATAAGACAGAAAAAGGTAAGGTGGAGAAGTCAGTGGGGGAACTTGGGGGGAGATAAGTTCTTCAAATAGCTCCAAGGCAGTCATGCAGAAAAGGGTCAAGATTATTTAGTATGGACCCAGACGGACATCTAGCCAGGGCCAGTTACTGGACACCCAGGGAACTAGACTGCAAGCTAACAGGAGAAAAGACTTGCTAACAACCAGAGCTGATGGGTGGTGGGGAAAAATGCTGGCCTCAAACTGGCCCCTGTATATTTACCAGCTTCTGTGGCTTCAGAGTGAGGCTTCGAGGTGCCACAGCTATAGAACAGGGTGTGTAGGGAGCTGCATTACAGAACTACCATGGGGTGGAACCAGGAAAAACAACAGGGCATTATATACAATTAAGGAACTTCTGGAACTCCTTCTGACCAAAGGATTTCAAAGCCTGCTACTGGGAGGAGGTATAACTGTGTTGGCATCTATTTGAGAGCCCCAGAAGACAGAGGAGAGCATCAGGTGCAGCAGGAAGGGCAAGACAGGAGCCCTAGGTGACAATTTAGGTCAAAGCACAAGGGGACAGTAAGTCTCCTCTGTGACACGGCAAGAGGGCTGGCCCCAGGGAGACTCAGGGTGGTGGGACATACCAGCTTGATAAGGCAGTTGTGGGAGTTCAGATCCCGGTGGATGATACACATGGAGTGCAAATAGGCCTGGAACAGAAGTACCAGCTGAGGCCAATGGCCAGTAATTGAAGCAGTTACAGACACCGCAACTGGGGGCTGCTCTTCTCCCAGGCCATCCCTACTCAGCTTCAGAACCCAACCTGGACCCTAGGGCGAAGGCCTCCTGTAGTCACTCCCTTGTTCCAACACCAAGAGAAAGCCAAAGGCTGCCTGGGCTTCCTCTCTCTTCCTGCTACCACCTTCTGACCATCCTTTGTTCACTGACCCCAACCCAGTGGCTGCTCTAGACCCTCACAGCTCCCTCCTAAAGTCCCCAACTCTATGGGCCCTGGCTCCTGCATGCTCCCAGCCCCTCTAACCACCTGAAGTGAGTGCCCTCAGATGCACTGCTCCTAGGCCCCCTCACTGCCATCCTCACCCCAATCTCTGGCTTCAGCTGCCCTGGATCCTTCCAGCCTGTTATAGGGGAAGCAGTGACTTCCCCTTGGTTAGCTGGTTCTGTATTCCTAACATTCTCCTTCCCTGAGTCTCAGCACGCTCCTTGCTCTTCCCTGTCTACACTTTAACTTCTTCCTCTTCCTACCCCAATGTTTTCATGCAAATCTCTGCTATTCCACTCCCGGCCCCCACAACATCCAGGCCTCCACTCCTGGCTCTTGTTACTCTGCAGCCACTTCCTTTTCTTTCTCTTCCCGTCCCCATAGAATGTGGAAGGAGCCACCTACACCACCCCTTCCAGTCCCTTACAATACTGCTTCCATCCCAGAGGTTCCTGGCTCTGATCACATACCCAGGGAGCACTTCCTGAATGTTGTAGCTCTTGTGACCTGCCTGCCTGTCCTTTCTCCAAAGGCTGTCTGCACTTCTCCCATGATACCTACTCCTGAGACTCTTAATGTGCCCACACTTTCCTTCCAGCCTCCTCAAAGCCACCTTCTCTACACATGCTGACCCCTACTAACCCAAGAGAAGTCATTGAGAAAGGGAGAAAAGGTACAGCTCAAGATCTTTCTACTAACCACACATCTGCCTCAGCCAACACTAGCTCTTCCCAAGCCTGTTTCCCCAACATCTCTTTCCTGGGGGAACACAGGAGAGCAGGCTGTTTGGTTTAGTCTCCAGCAAACTGCCCCAGCAAACATCTGGTAAATGACCCCCATTCTTCTAGGTACTTCAAGCCACCCCAACTTCTCCTCCCCCTACCTCTGCTCCCTTGCTGCCAACTAGTCTCTCTGCACCCTGCCTCCCAGTCTCCCATCCCCACAGCCATACCTTAACTCAGAAACCAGGAATGTTTCACTAGCCCCAGCCCTGGTCTCCCTGCCTTCGGTTCTCCTAACTTGACTACCTACTGACTACACCGGACTCATATTAAAATAAAATAAAATAAAAAAATCGCAGCTCTGCTCACAAAACTTTCTTAAGTATCTTTTACACCTGTCTTTTTGGCTTCCTAAATAAAATCCAGACTCTGTAGTCTGAAACACAGGGATCTTCATGTATCTCCAGACTAACAGTCTTCATGGACCCCACATAAAGAGCAGTGATTAAAATCTCAGGCGTGGGGGTCAGACTGACGAGCCTAATCTCCTTGCTCTGTCCGTCCCTTTCTAGCATCAGCTTCTCATCTGGAAACTGGGGTTGTCATGAGGAACACATACATACATGTTACTCCCTCAGCTCAGTGCGTGGCATATAGGAAGCACTGAGCAACAGTCACTGGTATTACCACCATAACTGGTCTCCTTTCCCAGGTGAAATACTATTTCCTCCTCCCTCCTCCCAGGTCTGTGCTGCTGTCATCACCTCACCTTGGGGCCTCTCTGCCAAGAGGAACTTTTATCTAATTCTGATCCATCTTTCAGGCTTAACTAGAACATATATCCCCCTCTCTGATTTCATAGGCCATGAGGTTCTCTACCTGCGCCAAGTTCCCACAGCAGCTGGCCACTACTAATTTGCCTTACCCATGCCCTGTTTGCCTTGAAGATTTAGAACTCGTTGAGAGCAGGCTGTGAGTGAAGAGAAGGCAACTGGGGACAATTTCACAGGCACTGAGAGCAGCTCATTAAACAGCTGCTGACTGACCCAGCCCACACAAGCTGCCCAGGCTGGGGGCTCTGCCTTCCGGCCCCTGCCTGTAATCCCTGCAGCTATTCTGACTCCCCAGCCTGCCTTGCCCCTCACTCCCACCCTTGGCAGTTGTTGGCAGAACTCACCATTCCAGAGGCGATGCCTTTGGCAAATTGGACCTTCTGCTGCCAGGGAAACGGGTCCTATGGGATGGAGGAATGCCATCAGAGGCTGTGGGGCCCTGTCCCATTTGGAATCCAGGCCCCACAGGTAAACGTGGTCTGCCACTGAACCCTGCCTATGCCCAGTCCTGCCCAGCATGACCCTTTGTAAGCAAAGCTGTGAGGGTGGTTTGCTTACCACACTGCGCAGAAAGTCCTTCAGCGTGCCCCCCTCAATGTACTCTGTCAGCAAGTTCAGCTTCTTGTCCTTGTATAGCACACCAATGAACTTGAGCACATTGGGGTGGTCTAGGCTTCGCATCACCTTCACCTGGGGGTGGTAGAGGCCAAGGAGGGTGGATGGTTACTTCCTCCTATGTCTTCCTTATCGCCTTCCCTCCAGGGAGTCAGTCTGACAAGTGTCACCTGGGTCTCCTACCTCCAGTCTTATGTGATAGGATAGAATACTTCCACATGGATAGGGATGCCTCAGAGGCCTCACCCTTGGGATCCTGCTTTTCTAGGAATTTTATTTGGGGGGAACTGGAATGGGAGGGTTTGAGAGTAAAACAAAGGCCTGGAGGGCAATGGCCAGACCAAAGGAATGCCAACCAAAGGAATAGAACAACTTGGGAAGGGTGGTAAAACTGTGTAAAAACTCCAGGGATGGCAGTTCTCTGGGAGACCCCACTCCAGGCTCCCTTAGCAAGGTGTTCAGGTGGTGAGTGTAACTCCTAGTTGTCCTAAACTGGTCTGTTTTCATGTCCATCACCCCCACTAGCTGTAAGCGCCTCTGAACCACATCCCATTTGTTACTGTATCCTTTGTAACCAGATCATGCAGTCATTAGTAAATGCTCACTGAAGAGATAATTACCCCGTCTTCTAGAGCTCTTTTCTCCTCTACTTTTAGGAAAGTGATTCTAAAGTAAGTTTTCTCCCAGGGAACCTGGATGGCTCAGTCATTAAGAGTCTGCCTTTAGCTCAGGTCATGATCCCAGGGTCCTGGGATAGAGTCCTGCATCAGGCTCTCTGCTCAGCAGGAAGCCTGCTTCTCCCTCTTCTACTCCCCCTGCTTGTGTTCCTATTCTCGCTGTCTTTCTGTCAAATAAATAATAAAATCTTAAAATAAAAAAGTTTCCTCTGAAACTCTTGTTTATTAAGATCTTTCCCTCTTCCAACAGTGACACCGGAACTCCTACTTCCCACCACCCCATCCTCTTACCTCAGTCAGGAAAGTCTTCTGTGTTTCCTCATCACACCGAATTAACTCCTTCATGACCATCACTTTGCCAGTTGCTTTGTGTGTTACCTAGTTACAAAGGAGGGCAACTATTACTGGCACAGAGTCCTGGTGAACTGTGTGGAAATATATGCAACTGGGCATCCCATCCCCTGGAAGACACACTGAGCCAGATCAGACTGACAGAGTTCATCTGTAGAAGACACAGCATGAGGTAACAGGGGCCTCAGAGGGAAGCATACCCTTTTCCTTGGAGAGGTGGGCATGCACAGAGGGGAGGCGAGAATGCAGAAAAGGGAAGTGTAGGAGGCAGGAGGGGACACTGCCAAGCCAAGCAGGGGCTCTGGTCATCTGACACAGGAGTGAATCCCTTGGACGAAAAGAAGTCTAGGGACAGGAGGGTCAGTGCCACAGACATGCACCAGGGAGCTGGGTGGGTCAGGGTGAACTCTCCAGCCCCAAGGCCCTAAAAGCTGAGACACACAGCTTACCTGACCCCCCCTCCCAGCTCTCAGCAGAGGAGGAGGAGGAGAGAAAGAGAGAGAGGTTAGTCCCCAAGACTGTTCATCAGAGAGGCAAGAGCCACTCCCCCGTGTGCTTCCTGCAATATGCCCAGCACTGAGGCCTCAGGGTACCTAAAAACACCCGCTGACTGGAGGTGGCAGAACCATGGGCACAATTCATCCCAACCTGGGTCTCCAGGTCCACCAAGCTCACTGTGACAGCAACACTGCCTTTAGGTGGCCTGGGAGGGCCAGAGTGTAGCCCTCACACCATCACCTGCAGCCAGGAAAGGGGCCTGTAGGGTGTGGAGTGAGAGCATGTGATGAGAACTCCCTGAAAGAGAGAGAGAGGTTGGGGGTAGAAGAGCAGAGCAGCTGCCTGTGCTCACCTTGATGGCCTGCCCAAAGAAGCCTTTCCCCAGGACCTCCCCGTGGATCAGGTCACATGGCCGGAAGATCTGCTGTGAGTTACTGCTGGAACAGCGGAGGGATTCTGAGCGGCTGATGTCACGGCTAAAGAGCAGGGGCTCCTTTGGGGAGCTGGGGCCAGGGGACTTGGAGATGCTGTTACTGCGCCTAAAAATGAAGAAAGATGAGGATAGGGCTAGGGTGATCCTCAGAGACCTGCCAGTAAAACCCTTAAGTAGAAACCTCAAGGCCACCCTACTATCCTACCAATCCCAATGTCTGTAGTTCTGGTGCTATGATGAGGGGAAGGAACTCTTAGGTCAGACAGATGTGCCATTTTGGGGCTGCAAACATCGGCAGTTTATTTAAGTATCAAAGCAGGAACCCTTGGGGTACCTGAGTGGCTCAGTGGGTTAAACCTCTGCTTCAGCTCGGGTTATGATCTCAGGGTCCTGGGATCGAGCCCTGCATTGGGCTCTCTGCTCAGTGGGAAGCCTGCTTCCCCTCTCTCTGCCTGTTCGCCTACTTGTGATTTCTCTGTCAAATAAATTAATTAATAAATAAATAAAATTTTTAAAAAGCGGGAACCCTGAGTACTCACCTGAAATGACTGTTACTAGTTTATAGCGCTCAACATGTGACAGCGCTGTAAGGTGGCAATCCACTTCCCATGTCTGCTTGAGTCAAAGTGCTAAATGGGTTAGAGCCTACCACCATCCAAAAAAACGACATGGGATTCTGGCTATTTTGCTCATCTTTCTACCTGTCTTCATTTCCCAAATTCTAAAATAATGAGCATGTATGATTCTTACAGCAACAGAGCCACTGTATTTACATTTTTAAGAGCAGTCCATAACAGTAATGGTTGGTAACTGTTACTGACTTCTTGAAGGATGGACAAGAAGGCTGAAGTCACTGCAGGTGAATTGCAACCCTGAAAACTTGTCTCCCATACATCCTGTCTCACTTGGGCTCTGAGAAAGGACTGTCCACAGGCTTCTTAGCCCTTGCTCTACTCTTTGCCGCCCACCAACCACGCCCACAGAAGCACGTAAGCTGAGCTGCCCTCTCTCCCACAATGGTATCTAAGCAGCTCTCTGGCTGCACCCATGTGCTCAAGGCTTCTCTGCCCTCGGGCGCACTACTCTACCAGCTCACTTGTGCCGAGGCCAAGAGGGCAGCCTGAAGTTTATGCCAGCAACCTGTGGAGAGGGCCCTGTTTTCAACAGATGCCAGGCAAGTGCCCTGAGTGATTCAGTCTGTTTGATCAGGAGGGCGGATAGAGAACTTGACTCAATGATACCAACAACACCTCACTTAGTGCTGACCCTTTGCTGGCACTGTGCTACTTTGTATCCCTTTCCACACTGAATCCTTATGTAATTGGTGAGACAGCCATCTTTGTCTTACAATCCCACTTCATAGATGCAGAAACAGAAGCTCGAGAGATGAAGTGATTTGTGAAGGGAGGGAGCTCAGCTCAAAGGCATGGTATGGGTGTGTCTATCTAGAGAGCTGCTGCGTCTAACTCCTGTTCTTTCAGTCTCCCTACTTGGCACCTGCATCCAGGGCGAGTGCTCCCTCCTGTTGCACCTGGACAACTTGGGTTTTAACTGTTGGTCCCTCAAATCTAAAACAGCTTGCATTCATCTCTTGCTTTATAGTTTTCAGTGTTCTTATTTATACTTATTAATCCTCCCTGTGCCCCTACTCCAGTCTCTGAGCCCCATGCCTCCCTTTGCTGGTCCTTTAGGAGCCAGCACTGGTGCTTCCTGTTCAGCTCAGGAGTTCAGTGGACAGGGCCTGATTCTCTGGTTTCTAAGGAAACCTGGCAGACAGTGGGTCAGATCACACACAGGCCCTGGCTATAAACTGTGACTCCCATGGGGGAAGCTGGGTCAGCACAATCCTCATGGCCTGTCCCTGGCCAGCGGTTTCCCTTCCTAACCCTGCCAGCCTCCCAAAGCCAGCTCAACCTCATCTGAGGGATAAGCATGGGTCAGCATGGAATCAGGATAGGAGGCAGCACCTCAGGGAGCGTCTCCTGAGTGTCCCTTCAAGATTCTCCTTGGTGTCCAGGGTGCTGAGGGTATGGGAGTGTGCAGCATTCTGCATGTGGGGAGAGAGTCGTGCATCCAGCCGCAGCTGATCCAGGCGCTGGGAGACAGGATCATGTTCAATCAAGAGCTGAAGTGTCTGGCTTGTCTGGTTAATCGCATCCTCTACCTGTAGCCAAGAGCAGTGTAAGGTTGGCTCCCACAGGCTGTCGCAACCCAGGCTACCCACCGTCAGCCCAGATGATCCAAGCACATTATGGCCAATGTTCAACTTGCTAATGGTGGCCTCCAGCTGCCAGGAGCCCCCCACTGCCCTGTCTCTGGCATACTGTCAGATATCTCATCTGTCAGGCCACCCCTGCTGTCCTGGGAATGTGCCAGCCTGACAGAGGAGGTCACCAGTGGTCACAAACTCTGTGGCAAAACAAGAGAGAGACTGGGGGTGGAGAAAGGCAAAGGCCATAGCATGATGTCCCAGAGGGTCTGTTCCATGTCCTATCCTCATGTGACAGACAAGACACACATTGTACCTCTTCCACTCGGAGTGTGCGGACAGGGGTCCCATTGATCTCCAGGATACGATCCCCAGGGTGGATGGCGTTGCGGTTGTTGGGACTGATGTGCATCCGGTTGACCCTGGGCCAGACAAGAGTTGAGGCAGGACGAAGACATCCTAAAAATGTATCTGACCAATTTCACTTCTGCAGGAAGGCTCAACACACCCCAGGCTCCTCCCAGCCCTCAAGATTCAAACCACTCACAGGAGAAATGCAATGCCCTTTACAGGGTGCCCTCAGTGAAGGGCACCCCCACTCACCCAGTGGCCTAAGCCAGACACTTGGATGGCATCTTCTCTACCTGGAGTCCCCCAACCCTCTCTGTCTTCAAAAACCCTGTCTTCACTTCATCACCATAGTTACCAACACCTCTCACCTGATCTTTCAATAGCCTCCTAAATGGTCTTACAATACCAGGCTTGTGCCTCTCCCATCCAGCACCCATTCAGCACCCATCCCAGCAATCCTTTTAGAACACTAACTGGGTTGCTTCACCTTGTTGCTTATCCCTCAAAAGACCTCCTCAGTTTTCACAATCCTTATATGTCTTAATAGCCCCTTTTCTGCCTATTCCCAACCACCCAATCTACACTAGACACAATCACAGACTCCCACCTCTGCACTGAACACAATGGCTTCCCCTCTTCATCTAATGAGGTCTGAGTACAGATCTCACTTCCTGATGACTCCCCCAACCCTCGTACCTCTCACCTATACTGCAAGCACCTGGTGCTCAGCACACAGTAAACACACAATCACTATTTACAGGGTTGGCAGCCACAGGTGCCTCATTAATGGTATGAGACAAACACAGACTCTTTCCCTATCTGGTCTCTGGTCTGGACCTAGGATGAAGTCTTAACTTTTTTCTCTTCCTTCCTCCATTTACTCAACCAACAAAACAATCATCAATGAACATGAACTACATGCCAGGCACCGCTCTAGGCCCTGGGCATGCAATACTGAACAAGACTAAGTTCCAGAAGGAACTCATCAGGAGGACAGATGATAAACTAATACACATACTCAAGCCAGATAATTTCAAAGAATAAACATGATCTGAAACTTGACATGTGAAAGGTGAGCCGTTCTGGCATTGGTATCTGGTGGGAAGCAATCGAGTCAGAGGGAAGAGTATGTGCCAAGACCCAGGTGGGGTTACAGCATAGCGAGCTCCAGGAGAAAGACATGAGATGGGGGTAAAAGGAACTCTGCACCCCTGGAACTCCATATAAGGGCTCTGTGTAACAAGTCCTGCTCTAGAGGTCCTCAAAGTACTCACTCTTTGACTTGCACAGTGGTGGCGTAGTTGGAGCAGGCCCTTTCCACGGACACGGAGAAGCCCCGTCTGCCCTCAGTGGTGGCTGGCATGGAGATGTGTGTGACGGAGTAGGGCAGCTGGTCCTGAACAGACTCAGTGGAGAGCCTCTCAAACATGGGTGCCAGAACCACCTCATTATGGCACTTCCCACTGGGAAGAGGAATATAAAGGGGGTTAAGATCCTGGAGCCCCACCTGGAAGCCCCCAACAACTACTGCATCATGTGGCTTCAAGCAATAGTACCCACATTCCCACTATTACCATCCTTGTCTGCTCAGAATGAGGAGCCCAGGGTCTCTAGGGTAGCCTAGGAATGTGGGTGCAATGACCTGGGTTCTCTTCGCTCTGCTTCTGACTCACAGTGAGAACCAAGCCCCCTTCCCCTCTTAGGGCCTCAGCCTGACTTCTTTGTCAATTGAGGCAATTGGACCAAGTGAATTTTAAGGGGCTTTTGCCTTTAACTTTCTGGGATCCTTCTCTGAGAGCATCTTCCCAGCCATTCTCCCTTCGGGAGGACTCCAGGGCCAAGTCTCATTATTCTCACAGCAGGTTGAGGACAGAGGGCAGAGAGATGTTAACTGTCTTGCTTACAGAGGTGGTTACAGGCATTGGAATGATAGGAATCCAGTGCTGTGATATGCTCGCTGTTTCTGCCCAATTCACACTGCCACCTCTTTCTCTCTCTTGGCCACTCTTGCAGGGGGAGGATGGACACCACCTTACCAGTAGAGAGTGGCATGCTGCACCAGGGCGTATGCATCCCCATCCTCAATGATCACCTTGCAGCTCATACAGGCAAAGCACTCTGGGTGGTACTTGAACTCCCCAGCCACCTGTTAGCAGACAGGGAGAAGGGTAGACAAGATGACAGACATCACCACTGGAGGGTAGGGGTAGCTGAGGTGACCTTCAGTCAAGGATGTACAGGTTCCAGTCACAATCCACCTTTGCACTCCTTGCCCTAGGAGCTTCCAGAGGACAAGTCAGATTGGTGCCTCCCTGTCATTTCTGAGATTACAAAATGTTTTGGTCTAACTCATGAAAGCAAGTCGCCAGAAGTCATCATCCCCACTAGAGAGGGACAGTTCCTCCAACACAGGGTTGGCAAATCTGTGATTAGGCTTAAAGCCCTTTTCTGGAGCAGGTAGGGAAGGTGGAACTTCTCTCTAGCGTCCCACTCCAGGGTCTCCTTTTCTGATTCTCTACACACAACGTGAGTGTATCCTCCTCAACCTGTAATGCTCTCTTCTGAGGTCTTCACCGCACTGTATTGTGTTTCCTCCCTGCCCACCAACCCACACCCAAAATCAGACTCTTCAGTTTTTAAGGGAAAGATCTTACCTGGCACTTAACTGGTATTCAACAAACATTTGTTAAATGACTGAAAAAATAAAAGGGGAGGGCTTGGCTGATGGAAGACTAGATCAAAGGCCATGGGGAACCAGAGGTGCCGTCAATGGACTCTAATGACCAAGAGGGACTCACTCACCATGACAGGTCCTGTCATCAGCAGAGAGCATCCATGGCAGAACTCCCCGAACTTCCCCCAGTAGTCCTTGTGGCAGTAAAGCTTCCCATCCTTCTCATAGTACCAGTTGGTGAGGGAATCCTGGCATTCTGAACACCTGAAAGGCAGGAGGCAAGAAATTTTTCTGGATCCTTGGAGCCAGGCTATATAGGCTGTCTCTAGCTCCCAGGTTTAACAACAAAACCGACAGACCTCTCTTTGATCCAAAGCCAGATGGGGGTAAGTTACGGTTTACTGCTAGCCCCTCAAAGGAAGTTGATTCAGAGTGAAGATGATCCCAGAAACCAGTTCTGTATTGCCTGCTTCACCTAGCAGACATTAACCTTTTTGGGTCTTCAAGCCCTTAGAGAATCTAACAAAGGTCAAGAAGCCTCTCTCAGAAAAAGGCACACACAAGGAAAATGTGCGTATTTTAAAAAAGATCTTATCCATTTATTTGACACAAAGAGAGAAAGATCACAAGTAGACAGAGAGGCAGGCAGAGAGGGAGAAGCAGGCTCCCCACTGAGCAGAGAACCCGATGTGGGGCTCGATCCCAGGACCCTGAGATCATGACCTGAGCGGAAGGCAGAGGCTTAACCCACCGAGCCACACAGGCGCCCTGAAAATATGCATATTATTTAGGTATGGGCTGTGTGTGTGGTGTGTGTGTATGTGTATGTGTGTCAAGGACTGAAACCAAGTCATGGCCCCAGTTAAAAACCTCTAGTCTACACAGGTATCTTGATGAACCAAAAAAGCTCAAATCACCTCTTTTTAAAAAACCTACCCACCATCACCACTATTACTGATGTAACACTCTTGTGAAAAAATTATGTTAAGCATTAAGAAACAATCACGCAAATCCAGAATGTGGGTCATTTTTTAAGACTACTGGTCTTGACTCTTCCAAAAAGTTAATGTTGTAAAGGAATAAAGGTACAGGGATTAAAAAAGCCTAGAGACGCAGTAACCAAGTGCAACACAAACCTAGGATTCAATTCTGGACTGAAAAACAAAACAGCCATGAGTGACATTTTTGGAACAACTAAGGAAATTTGAATTTGGGCTGTACATTAGATTATATTGTGAGGGGCACCTGAGTGGCTCAGTGGGTTGGAGCCTCTGCCTTTGGCTCGGGTCATGATCCTGGGGTCCTGGGGTTGAGCCCCGCATCGGGCTCTCTGCTCGGCGGGGAGCCTGCTTCCTCCACTCTCTCTCTCTGCCTGCCTCTCTGCCTGCTTGTGATCTGTCTGTCAAATAAATAAATAAAATCTTTAAAAAAAAAAAGATTATATTGTGAAATTACTTTCTCAGGTGCTGTAATGATACTTTGGTTATATAGAAAAATTTTTAGAAGAAACATTGTTAGAGTAAGGGTGAAAGTTACCCACAACCTAGTTTTTCATAGTTCAGCAAAAATTAAATATATTGTGTGTATGTGTGTGTGTGCATGTCTGTGTGTACATACTTAAAGAAAAAAGGGCTTGAGGTTAACAAATCTAGGTGAAGGATACATGGGTATTCTTTGAACTATTCTTTCAACTCTTCTATATAATTGAAAATTTTCAAAATAAAATAACTGGGGCAAAATTCCATTAGCACTGTGTGAGACATGTTAGATCCACAGGTCCTTTCTCCTCCAAGTTACCTGGTTGTAAAGCTCCATCCCTCAGCCAGGTTGGGTGTGTTCACAGGCCAAGTCTACATAAGATAAGCTCCTCCTCATTTCTGAGCCTCCCAGGACCCAGAGCTAAGTGCTTCCTGGCCCGCTGAGCCCATGTTATCTTTCCAGTGAAGAATCTACTCTTGCTGTCAAGACTTTATACCACCCACCCTAGCCACATCCTTCTAAGAGGCAGGATGGAGCCACCTCTTAGTGTGAATCCTGACCCTGCCAACTCATGTCATCTTGGGGAAGTTACCTGATTTCTTTGACCCAGTTTCCTCATCTGTGAAATGGACTACTGTGAAAATGAAATAACACGTATCGAACTATACAGATGTTTGTATAAAAGGCTAAGTCCAGGAGGAACTCAGGAAGTGTTAACTGCTAAGAACAGATGATAATTATGCTAGCCACTAACATTATTTGCCACTTCCTCTACTAGCTGGGTAGCTCTGGACTTCTCATTTGCTTTTCCTCCTTGACAAAATGTGACCAACAGCATCTTAGTACAAAGAGCACTGTGAAGATCAAGCGAGCTAATATATGAGGAAAGCCTTTTGCAAACTGTGAAGAGCAAAGCAAGTATACTATTACAGTAACTTGGCAAGCACTGTAGATATAAAAGATAGAGGTACAAATTTCCCTACTCCACTTTCCAAGAGCTTATAATGAGTTAGGGAAGAGAAAGTCTAAACAAAACTTTACAATGAAAGGTGAGAAGTCACAATGGGTGCTACTACTTCCGGGCACTGCAGGAGGTAGAGGAGGGAGACAGGAAGGCACTAAAGCAGCTGTGGAAAGCAACCAAGCAAGAGAGGTCTAGAGAAGCAGGACCCTGAGAATTTCTCTTTAAGGAGTGTCCAGTTCCCTCTTGGTGCTCAACTCCGATGGCATCTGCCATCAGTCATTCCAATCCTATAGCATTTCCTCTTGTTCTTTGGATGCTGAACTTCAAGGACTTGAGAGCTGGGTACAGCATGAAGAGTATGGGTATGCAGTACCTATAATGGTGTATAATCAGAATTATGAATTATTGGAGGTGGTGGAGGAAGACCCTGTTCTGGGCAAGCAGTTCAAATTCCTTTCAGTGTAAAAGGCATGCAAGATGAGCTCTGAATGAGGGAAGAATGAGGTCTGGTTCAAGTTCTTGGGAGCTACCTGTCCGAGCTACTTGCCCTTGGACAAGGCCCTTTCTCTCTCTGCATAGTTTCCCCATCTGAAAAATGAGGTAATTATACCTCATTTCCCTTAATCCTGTGCATATCAGGTCTTTCCCTAAATGATCCAAGGTTCAAATCTCAGAATCACCAATTACCACCTAACTGATGTTGGGCTGGCGGCTTCACTTCTCATCTGTGAAATGACGATACCATCTACTTTTAGGGTAGCAGTGAGGACATTAAATCCAGTTCTGAATGACTGCGAGAAGCCTAGCAAATGGCCAGCACTAGAAGCAGGGGCTTCCTTCTTGCCTCCCAGCTTCTGACTTGAAGCTCTTAGGTACCAGTCTCTCCTTCACTGGATTGTGAGCTCCTTGAGGACAGGAGCAGTCCCATTTGCTGCTGGTAGATTCAGCACCTAACAAAGGGCCTAGCAGAGTAAGCCCTTGGCAGATGTTTCCAAACTGAAAATGGTGGGAGTGGCAAGAACAGGCAGTCTAGATGGGAGCACAAGCGTTCTGTGACTCACGGTCACCAGGTCTTGCCCTTCTGCTGTCTGCAGTGGAGAAAAGCTGGTGCACATGTATTTGCACCTAACTGCAGGCCTGGGCCCTGTTACACCCTCTCAATGGTATGTGTGCTGCAGGGCACAGGAGTACCAGAACATGTCCTCCTTTCCACTGCCAATATCCTGCTTTTGTTTGTTGCGAGTAGCCCTGGCCAGGCCCAGGAGAGTGGGGAGAGAAACGAGTGCAGACACGCCGGACAGAGCCACGCCAGGCTTCTGGGAAGAACACCTGCCTGGAGAATGACATTACCAGTGCACACATCTGTTGTCAAGAAATGCCTTTGGAGGGTATGGCCAGCTATATAGTCAAAGTTGGCTGTCAGAGGTGTCTGAAGAACAGGAAGCTGAGCAGCTGATAGGAGGGCTGGCTGTGGATCCCTAAGCTGTTTTGTCACAACTGCTTCTTAGGTCACTGGAGTGGCAGACTTAGAGTCCTAGTTTAGAAATTAAGGAGAGTTACTATTACCTGTTACTTGAATGCCAACCGTATTCTGGGCACTGTAGGAGGTGCCTTACTTCCACCATCTCTAGTCTTTTTTTTTTTTTTTTTAAAGATTTTATTTATTTATTTGACAGACAGAGATCACAAGTAGGCAGAGAGGCAGGCAGAGAGAGAGACAGGAGGAAGCAGACTCCCTGCTGAGCAGAGAGCCCGATTCGGGACTCGATCCCAGGACCCTGAGATCACCACCTGAGCAGCGGCTTAACCCACTGAGCCACCCAGGAGCCCCCACCATCTCTAGTCTTGATCGCATCCTACAAGGTGACAGGATTATCCCTATTCTAAGACCAGAGACTGAAAAGCAGAGTCAAATCACTTCTGCAAAGTCACCTAATACATACTGATGGAGCTGGAGTTTTAACCTGTGTATACTTGGCCATGAAGCCATTTCTACTAGACTACATCACCAGAGTAATGCAGCATATTCACTAAGCTGGGCCTCAGGATTTGCATCTGTGAAAATAAGGTAGTCTGGAGCCCTGAGAGCTCAAGTCCTTTTGGGGATTAACACATAATGAGGTTTTTCTTTAAATCCAAGTGCTGAATGTTAAATGGCACAATGATTCTCTCCTTCCTTTAGTCCACAGCTGTGTGTTCCCCAGCAGTCTCTGCCTTTTTAAGAATCTAAAATACACTCTGAAAATTTAAGAAGCTACTCCAAAATATCCCCCCTCAGATTCTTGGAGGCCATGGTCACAATATATTTTCCAAAGCCAAGGCTTTTTTTTCCAGCTTTCAATTTTTTTTTTTTAAAGTTTCAAGTGAAAGTCAAAATCTGCCCTAGCTGTGGGTTGCCCAAGGGCATCCAGCTTAGAAGTAGTGGAGCTATAAATCAAGGTCTGAGGCATTGGTCAACACCCTCTCCCAAACAACCAGAGTGAAGAGACCCGAAACCCTCCAGCCAGGAGAGATCACAGAGAGGTCCACGTGCACTGAGGGCAACCTCCAAAATTCCTCTCCCACAGCATTAAAATGGGCCTGGGTAGCCACCAAGTGAACTAAAACTTGGGGGTTAGTTCAGTGGGCAGTTCAGATCCAAACTAAGGACTTTCTTTATTTCTTTTTTTTAAAGATTTTTATTTAAAAAAAATTTTTTTTATTTACTTATTTTAGACAGAGATCAAGCAGGTGAGCAGGTTGTAGGGTAGGGTAGGGGAACAAAGGGAGAAGGAGAGAATCTGAAGCAGATCCCTGTTGAGCATGGGAGCCTGACCCATGCTCAATCCCAGGACCTTGAGATCATGACCTGAGCCGAAATCAAGAGTCAGATGCTTTGCCCACTGAGCCACCCAGGTGCTCCTAATGATTTTATTTTTAAGTAATCGCTATACCCAATGTGGGGCTTGAATCCACAACCTCAAGATCAAGAGTCACATGTTCCACCAACCAATCCAGCCAGGGATCCCAAACTCCGGACTTTTGAGTCAGCAGGGAACACACAGTTTTTAAAAAAAAAAAAAAAAGATAATCAGGTTGAGATTCTCACAAGTAACTCAAGACCTGGGTCTACATTCCTCCTTTGCCATTTACTATCTGTGTCACCTCAAGCCAGTTATTTCATGACTCTGGGCCTTAGTCTTCTCATTTGTGCACTGGTGATGACAAAGCCTCATGAGTTTATGAGAATTACGTACAAATGCCTAGAATGATCCCAGGCAGGTGTCCAGTAAATGTTCATTTCCCTCCCTCCCCTCTTTAATTTAAGAACAAGGGCAAAGGCAAACAGACTTCTTTCCCTCTGTGCCTAAGCAGTATGGATCTGTACCTAGGCCCAGAACCAAACAGATTTCTGTGAGTAGAGAATGTCATAAAATGAATTATTTATCAAACCAGTTAGAAAGCAATTGATTATTATCAATTCCTATCAATTGGGAAATAGTTACTGTGCATCTAGAATGTGCAAGACCAAACAGGCAAGGTGCTGTGCTGGGAGAAGCCAAGTAAGACATCATCAGCCCAGCCCTCACTCACATGCACATTCTTCAGACCAAATGTTTACAGGTTAAATTTTCAACCTTATGTGGTTGAAGCAGCCACTATTCCAGTGTATTTGCAAAGGTTAAAGAACAAGCCCTTCCATGTCCTGGTAAAGGCCTGGTTGGATGCTCATCCTTAGCCTCCTGGAGGAACAGACTGTTGGAGAGCAGCTGTTTCTAGCCCCTTGCCTCTGAGCTCTGACTGGGCTAAAAAGGGAAAATGGGCAGGTGTCTCTGCCACAGCCTGAGGGTACTGAGACCAGAGATGCCAACTCTCCCCCAGGCACAGAAGGGCAGATGTAACAGGGGCCTAGTGACACTGGACCATCAGAACTCAGTCCCCTACCACTGAAAATCTCTTTATCACTCCTCTTCCTGCAGAATCTGTAGACTGAAACAGGCTGTCAATGAAGCTGTAATTATTATGGAGTATGTTGTTATCCAGTTTAAAAAAAATTAACCAAACACATAAGCCTCTGATCAGCAAGAAATAAGCGCTACCAGAGTGTGTTGATTCATTTCCAACCCAAAGCCAGGAAACCTGTAGACTCAAGTAATGCGTGTAGTCACACTTCAGGGTAAAGCCTTCATGATAAGGAAAAAGTGGAAAAAAGCTTGTGTGTCTCTGAGGAGCCACATGAGTTGCGGACTTACAGGAATCACTCAACTGATCTGAGTCCTTCACTTTCCAGATAAAGAGTCCTAAAGGACCTAACGCAGCTGCCAATGTTACTGCTAAGCTGGACAGAGTTAAAAATAATTTTTCCCTTTAAACATGGGTTGCAGGGGTACCCGGGTGGCTCAGTGGGTTAAAGCCTCTGCCTTCAGCTCAGGTCATGATCCCAGGGTCCTGGGATCAAGCCCCGCATCAGGCTCTGCTCAGCAGGGAGCCTGCCTCCCCCTCTCTCTCTGCCTGCCTCTCTGCCTACTTGTGATCTCTGTCAAATACATAAAATCTTTAAAAACAAACAAACAAACATGGGTTGCAAAAACAACAGAAAAACCAGGGGTTGCTTTAGAATACAAAGATGTACTTGTTTTCTTCAAGAGACAATGTGTAAATCAAATCCATTAAGTCAATGTTGGACATTAAGTGAAATTCTCTAAGAAAAAAGTCCTTTAAACATATCAGACAAAAAGTCACTGCTTAATTTACCTCTCCTATAAATTCCAATTTGAGCGTTTTCTTACTTGGGAGCACACCTATAATTGTATCTCCCTCCTTTCACTAGGGGCAATGGCAGAGAAGACCATGCACTCTGCTGAGTGCAGTCTGTCAGGCAGGGTGGTACAGGGTACATTAATTACATTCTTCGTTCCCTGCTCCCTCATCCCTCCCTTGTGCATTGTCACGCCTGATCATGTCCGCATGGAATTTGGTTGCGTCACTTTCCTACAACCACAGTACTAGAACTCCTGTGGACTTTGAACTCCCCCAGATACTTGGGGTCAAGGACTTAATTTGTTTCACAGAATCTGTCAAGGGTTGTGTTCAGGAGCCCAGGAAGTCCAACCCCTATGCCCTGCAGCAGAGGAAACTGAGGCCCAGGGAGGGGACTGGCCCCTGGTCAGTGAGGAGTCCTTGAGGATGCCCTGTAATAACGGAGGAGGCAGATAGTGGGAGCAGTTTTCTGACCAGTGACAGTGGTGATTGATTAGAATGATACCTGGGAGAGCAGGTCTGGGTGATCCCTCCTATGGGGCACAGGGCCCTGCATGCTGGCTATCTCTTCAGAAGTGGCTCCAGGAATGTGGCCTCTCATTTGGGGGAGGTTGTGGGGGGCTAAAGTGCATCAGTACACCCCTGACTCCAGCTGGGCAAATAAGAACTGGAGCAGAGAGAAGGTAGTCAGTTCCCCAAGGCATGGAGAGAGCAAGACAAGGAACAGGCAGACCTGGGCGGCATTGGTGGCATGACCCTCAAAAGGTCCAGGTCGAGAGTTCATTATCTGCTCTAGCTCCTGAGTTGTGTCCAGTTCCCAGAGATTAAAAGGGGCACGGCATTCCTTGCTCCTAAGGGAACCACCCCTCCCCCAAGCTGCCTTTCCAGGATTAAGAGTAAAAGGATTAATGAGGCCCTGGTCTAAACTAGTGGCTACTTCAAACACTTGGCATCTTGATTCCACATGGTAAAACCTACTCCTCAACTCAAGATCAATTCCCATTTGCTCTTCAGAAAAGAATTTTTGCCATCCCTTCAATGCGCCAGGCAAACTATGGGGGCCCTTTTTGGACTCTTTCTGCTGGAAGAGAAAAGCAAATCTGAGACTTGCCCTTGCAGGAAGTGTGAACAGAGGATGATGCAGCCTCCTGAAGGATGAATCAAACTCAGGAAGACGGGAAAAGTTGACCAGAGATCCCCCCACATGTTAATTCTGTTGAAAGTGGTTGCCTCTTCTGTAAAATGGGGATACATAGTTCCAACAGGCTTTGAGAGAATCAAAGGATAAAGTGCCTAGCGAGGGCGGGGGTGGGGGGAGCGCCTGGGTGGTTTAGTCGTTAAGAGTCTGTCTTTAACTCAGGTCATGATCCCAGTGTCCTGGAATGGAGCCCTACACTGGGCTCCCTGCTCGGTGGAAAGCCTACTTCTCCCTCTCCCACTGCTCCTGCTTGTGTTCCTTCTCTCACTGTGTCTCCATCAAATAAAAAAATAAAATCTTAAAAAAAAAAAAGTGCCTAGCAGAATGCCTGGAAGAGTCAGCACTGAGGACTGGTTCCCTTCCCCCTCCCCCAAAATCCAAAGGCTTCCCACCACTCTACCAGGGTCCAGTAATTCCGGAAAACCACATGGTGTTCTGCTTTTCTGCTCAGGGCATGGCCACCTGACTAGTATCCTGGCAGCGAGGTTTGGGCATGGAGCTGAGCTGAGGAAGCCAAAAGGGAGAGGTCGACCAGGACCACTGGTGAGGGGGAGGCAGCCCTTGGAACAACAGGCTGCTCCCAAAGAATGAAAACAAGCCCCACCCTGGCCAGGAATGGCTCCATTCAGGAGGGACCCTAAGGGCCAGAAACCCCCTGGGGAGTTTCTGTTGGAGGTAGGGTGGGGCAGAAGCAAAGAAAGGCAGGTCAGAAGTAGAAAGTTTCCACATCTCCCTCGAGAAGCCCTGCCAAAAAAGGCCCACAGAGGTCTCAGGCTTGGGGACCTGGCCTGCATGGGGTGGGTGTTGGGCGGGGGTAGGCAGAAGCTCAGAACACTCCAAAACCAATTGCCCCAGTCTTGGAAGCACCTGCCCAGGCCTTTCCCTAGCAACTGTACTCATCTGGGAGCTTAGAAGCCCTCAGAGCCAGAGGCAAAGGTGCCTTCCATTAACAGAAAAAACGTTTATAGAGTACCTACTGTGTACCAGGCTGCCCACACCCAGGCCTTGCCAGCTTCTTCCATGCTGTTTGACAAAACCTGCCTATCCTGTTTGTTCGGACAAATTCCTGGCAGACAGTACGGCCTGCAGGTGAAAGCTGGAAGAAAACACCCAATTTGTGCTCTTCCCCCGGAAGCAGTAAGAACAGGCAGGGTCACCGGCATCTTCTGGAGGCTTTTCCAGGTGTGCCTGGGAAGGAAGGAGAGCCGGAGTTCCCCAGGAGCTTCCGTCTGGGCATATCCCCCACCTCACCATTTCTAGAACATGGTGGAAGCCTTCACCAGGCCTACTCTGCTTGGGAAGAGCTTCTGCTAGCTTCTGCCTGACAGTACCAATGGTGAAGGGACAAGTGAAATCTGAGAAGCAGGTTCAGGGAGACCTCGGCCCTCCCCTCAGGACCAGGGACCAGGAAGAGGAGATGGAGAAGGAGACTCAGAGCCCAACTCACCGAAAGGGGTCTCTGGAGGTGAAGTAAGCCGGGATGGACAAGTAACTCCCCATCTTCTTCCCACACCAGATAAACAAGCTCAGCTGCAAACCCGTCTGGGAGTGCCTCAGGCTGGCTGCGGACGGCCACCATGACAGGCCCAGGGCTCCCAGCACCTCTGGCTGTGGGCGGGCTGCCCAGGGCTCACCTCTCCCTCCGGAGAAGCCGGAGGGGCGTGAGGACTCCAGGCCACTTGCCCTCCAGCAGACTCCCGCAGGGGGTCATGACTGGGACGGCTCCTCCCCAGTTCTCGGAAGCTCCAGCAGACCCTCGGGACTCCGGGAGAAAACACCTCTCTGCAGAGGCTATACACACAGAGGGATTCTCCGGCCGGGCCGGTGACTAGCTAAGAAAGAAGCGCGGCTGTCAAGTTAGCTTCTTCTTCAGTCCCTCCCCTGATGAGGGAGGGAGGGAGGGAGGAAGAGGAGGGGCTCCTCGCGGAACCGAGGTGTGTGGTTGGAGCAGCTATTAGGAAATAGACCTTGCAGACAAGGGGTGGAGCTGGGCTGGAGGGAGGCTGCAGGCTAGCGCCGCAGACAATAACCAGGACTGGCTGAGCGTCCATCCCTGAGCTGGGGAAGGGCAGGGAGAGAAAAAGAGCCCATCTGCCTCCGAGTGTCCCTAGCTTGAGGAGCCGCCCAAAGGATAGTCAGTTCTGCTCGGAGATGAAGGAAAGCATAGGAGACCAATTCCAGGCCAAGCCACGCCCCCCCCAAAGCCGGGGAGGGGGGTATCTTGGGTAGGGGAGGCAGGTCTAGAGACTAGAGAGCCAGGTCTAGAGAGCTGCCCTCTAGGTTCTGTGCTCGGGGCTGGTATCTACTGGGTCCTGGCGCTAGGTCCCCATTTCCATTTATCCCTTTCCTCTGCCTGGCCTGGGGACAGCCCCCAGAGCTAGCCAGTGCGGGTTGCCACTCCACTTCTGGGCAGAGCTGTGCTAAGCATGAGGAAAGGAGACCTAGAGTGTTAACTGACACCTGATGTTTCTCAAAGTGGCAAGCCCTGTAAGGCACTCTCTTATTTCTCCAAGATGAGAATTATCTCCATTAACAAGGAAAGCAAGGTTCAGAGAGATTAGCTAACTAACCCAAGGCCAAAATATTATTCAGTAGCAGGGCTGGGATTTAAAGATTTTTTCATTTGATATAGAGAGTGAGTGGGGGGACAGAGGGAGATGGAGAAGCAAGCTCCCTATGAGCAGGGAGCCCGAGGCAGGGCTTAATCCCAGGACCGGAGGATCACGACCTGAGTGGAAGGCAGATGCCCTACCGACCAAGCCACCCAGGCGCCCGAGGGCTGGGATTTAAATGTAGGTCCCTAAGAGAGCTCCATAGCCAGAGCTCTCAGCCCAGAGCTCATTCTAACTCTTTAAGGAGAAATATCTCCCTCAAAGCCTTTCTTCAAGTTGGAAACAGCACAGGAACTGGAGCCCAGGTCACCTGTTACCTCTCTCATTTTTTTCTTTCATTGCTAGAATGCCATCCATTGGCCCCAGGGGGCAGTGGTGGTGCTTCTACTGTGCCATGGCAACCAGGCTTCTCAAACTGAAAAATGGGGCATGATGGAGGACAAGCGTCTGGGGGGATGATGTGCCTTGGTATCTGGAGGGTGGCCTGGCAGAAGAGTAACAGCTGAGGGGATGACCAAACGGGAGCTCACCATTGGGAAAGCCCCTTATCCCTCTGCCTGCAGGACTGTGAGGGAGAAAGCAAGGTTGCTGGAGTGGGACACGTCCAAACCTCACTGTTGGACTTGAGGGAGTAACAGCAGCTCTCTCTCACCAGGCACACATTCCTCTCTACTGAAGTCACCCTGTCACCATGACAGGAAAATCTATGGCAAAGGTGGTGGCTGGGTTACAAGGGAACATTTCCCCATTCCTCTATTGATTGGGCACACAGGTAACAATGAATGTGATAAGAAAGATTGTGTTTAAACTCTATTATAAGATACCATTTATTAAACACTTAGTATGTTCCAGACTCTGTGTTAAGTGCTCTCCACTTGTTATCTATCATACTTAAACTGCTAATATACGGGGTAGATATTATCATCCCCACTTAACAGATGAGGAAACTGAGGTTTGGAAGGGTTATATCAATAACCTGAAGACAAAGCGCTAATAAGTGGTACAGCCGGGTTTCAAACCTAGTCAGTGTGATTGTAGATCAGGGGTCAAGACACTTTTCCCCTAAAGGGCCAGAGACAAATTTTAGGCTTTGCAGGCCTACACAAATACAGAATCATCATATAAACAAATGAACATGGCTATTTCCCAATAAGCCTTTATTTGTGGACAATGAAAATTGAATTTCATGGAATTTTCATGTGCCATGAAACATTCTTTTTCTCCCCTCCCGCCGTCATTAAAAAATGTAAAAATCACAGGCCAAACAAAACCAGGCAATGGGCTATAGTTTGCCATCCTCCACTCTGTAGCCAAGGCACTCAACCACTCTGCTAACTGCCCCTAATACTGAAGACCAGCTTTTGGCATGTGTGCAGAGCTCAGCCACATCTATCTACTAGCACACAGTCACCACACTCCAGACCCAGAGGCAGCCAGCAGGGAGTAAGCACTGGACAGGCGCTCACTCTACACCAAGCACTGCTCACAGCACTCACACATAAAAATGAATTTTAACCCACGCTAGTTAGTGCTATACTTTCTCCCTATTTTTTTTTAATTTGCTTTTTTTCCCAGTGTTCCAACATTCATTGTTTATGCACCACACCCAGTGCTCCATGCAATACAAGCCCTCCTTAATACCCACCACCATGCTCACCCAACCTCCCACTCCCCTCCCCTCCTCCAAAACCCTTAGCTTGTTTCTCAGAGCCCACAGTCTCTCATGGTTTGTCTCCCCCTCCGATTTCCCCCAACTCCCTTCTCCTCTCCAACTCTTTCTCCGTTTTTACAGAGGGAGGAACTGAAGTACAGAGTCTAAATTGCTTGTATCAGGCTACCCAGTAGTATAAGTGAAAGAACAAGCCAGGATTCGAACCACAGTTTCTATACTAAGCTCCACCATCGCTATGCTGGAGCCCAGTCTGGGCCGGGAGCCAGACTGTCTGGGTTTGAATGCGACAATGCAGTGTGTGTAAGCCCTTGGCACAGAGTCTGGAATACATTAAGGGTTGATAAATGTTAGCTGCTAATATCATTAAGACTATTGTTACTATCACTATGGGCTAGCTATGTGGCCTTCAGCAAGTTGCAGCCTCTGTCTGGGCCTTGGTAATATGTCTCTAAATAGCTTCCGGCTTCAACATTTGTCAACCCTATGAGGTTCCAGAGGGCTCCCTGTTTTCCTTGGGTCTGAAATTAAGTTTAAAGCTCTTGAGCCAGCTCTGAGGTGATTGGGATCCCAACCTGGGGGCCACACAGGAGCAGCAGAGGAGGTCAGGCAGGGTGGAAAGGATAAACAACACAAAGGATACCAAAAGGCCTGTCCAGCTGGAAAGCTGGGAGCTCTTTCTCCCAGTGACAGAGCCAACTATTTCGCACCAAAAATCTATTATGTTCCCTTGTAATTTGATCAGGCCAGAAGGGGGCCCCAAATTAAGTCTGGAACTAGCAAATTATCTTCTAATTGCACCCTCTGATTTCCATCTGATGAACAGAGTGCAGATGGAAGAAAATGCAAGCCACAAAGAGACTGGGGCCAGGAAGCCCATGAGCATAACTCCTCTTGACATTTCACACAGCTCTGCTATTCCAGCGGCGGCGGGCGCAGTGAGTCGGTGTCTAGGAATGCGAACAGGAGGCTGCAGGCGTTCTCTATTCCCCCCCAACTCTGCTTACAAAGGACTCGGTGGGTGGGTGGGCGGGTGTGTGTGGAACTAGTGTGAGGGCTTCTCAATGCTATGAAAACTGACTCCCCCTCAAAGAGGGGCAGCTGTCTCCCCACGTCATGAGCGGAAGCCCCTCCTAGGTGGAATCCATCTGACCTCCATAAATCCAGACTTCAGGAGGAACCACTGAAGGACTGATCACCAGATGTGATAAGCTGTTGGCTGCTCAGACTCAAGTGCGTGGTTCCTCAAGGCAAACTTCAAAGGCCTACACCACCAGAACTGGGAGGTGAAAGGTCACAGTGGAGACTATACTTCCCCCACCTGCCTTTGGATACTGGCCCTGGGTGGAAAGCTGCTCTTCTAGGTCCCTTCTACAGCATCTGGCAGAGGATTCGGCAGTTACAGATGACAGAGGCAACTGCAAGGATCCTTGAACTGGCAGTTACGGACAGGACAAGATGGCAGGAGAGGTACTAATCTCCAGCACATTTCATAAGTTGGAAACCTGATGAGGAGCCCAGCAAACTGATGCTTCAGAACCAAATGGGATGCAAGAGGCTGAAGGCAATAGCCTTCAAGGCTGGGAGACCCAAGTGAGCACTCTGCTGAGGAGTGGTGAATGAATGAATCATGGGGACCTCCCCTCAGAAGGTAGCTCTGGTTAGATCATCTGAAGCCCAAGAAACTGTGTTTGTGTGGGGCCCTCTATTGGTTGGGAGGACTCCATCCAAGGAAGGGAGCTTCTGGGGACTCTATAGCTTCTGAACCTTGAAAGGTGAGCATTGCCACCCCCATTTTCTGACCATCAGTCTCTGCTCCTCTCCTCTCTTTTTTTTTTTTTTTTAAAGATTTTATTAATTTATTTGACAGAGATCACAAGTAGGCAGAGAGTCAGGCAGAGAGAGAGAGGAAGAGAAGCAGGCTCCCTGCTGAGCAGAGAGCCCGACTTGGGGCTTCATCCCAGGACCCTGGGATCATGACCTGAGCTGAAGGCAGAGGCTTTAGCCCACTGAGCCACCCAGGTGCCCCTCCTCCTCTCTTTCAACATGACTATAGCAGTCATCTTTCTAAAACAGGAGTCCTGGAAATTCCACTGATAGAAATTTTGCCCAGAAGGGGTGCCTGGATCAGTTAAGCATCTGCCTTCTGCTCAGGTCACTGATCCCAGAGTCCTGGGACTGAGGTACCCCTCTCTACACCCACCCCTTGTGTCATCAGGGTCCCTGCTAAGCCGGAAGCCTGCTTCTCCCTCTGCCTGCCCCTGCCTCTACTTGTGTGCACACTCTCTCTCTCAAATAAATAAAATCTTAAAAAAGAAATTTTGGGGGCGCCTGGGTGGCTCAGTGGGTTAAGCCTCTGCCTTCGGCTCGGGTCATGATCTCAGGGTCCTGGGATCGAGCCCCGCATCGGGCTCTCTGCTCAGTGGGGAGCCTGCTTCCTCCTCTCTCTCTACCTGCCTCTCTGCCTGCTTGTGATCTCTGTCAAATGAATAAATAAAATCTTAAAAAAAAAAAAAAGAAAGAAATTTTGTCCAGAGAAATATTCCTACAGATGAGCTAGAACATATCCAGCACTGTTTAATACTAAAAGACTAGGAACAGTTGTGTGTCTATTACTAGGAGTGGGCTTGGGACACCTGGGTGGTTCAGTCAGTTAAGCATCTACCTTTATCTCAGACCATGATCTCAGGGTCCTGGGATTGAGCCCCTCATTCTTCTCCCTCTCCCGCTCACCCTGCTTGTGCTCTCTCTCTCCCTCTCTCTGTCAAATAAAGAAAATCTTAAAAAAAAAAATAGGAGTGAGCTAAATATAATTACATAAGCACACTATAGAATATTATGCAGCTGTTAAAAATAATGAAGTAAGGTGTTACATAAAAAATCCAAGTGTCAGAGAGAGTGTACACTATAATTCCATTATTTAAAAACTATGTGCAGGGGCTCAGTGGGTTAAAGCCTCTGTCTTCAGCTCCAGTCATGATCCCAGGGTCCTGGGATCGAGCCCCCACATCAGGCTCTCTGCTCAGCAGGGAGCCTGCTTCCTCCTCTCTCTCTCTCTCTCTGCCTGCCTCTCTGCCTGCTTATGATCTCTGTCTGTCAAATAAGTAAGTAAAATCTTTAAAAAAAACAAAAAACTCTATGTGCACAATCCTTAAAGAACATCTGGAAGACCCCACTACTTGGTTATCAGTTTCTCCTCTCAAGTAGTGAGACATCTATAAGCAGGGATAAAAACAGCATTGCTTTTCTACCATGTTGATACTGTTCGCATTATTTTCTTACACTTAAGTGCTGCTTTTTAAAATGATAAGTGGGGGGTGCCTGGGTGGCTCAGTGGGTTAAAGTCTTTGCCTTCGGCTCAGATCATGATCTCAGGCCCTGGGATCGAGCCCCGTGTTGGGCTCTCTGCTCGGCGGGGAACCTGCTTCCTTCTCTCTGCCTGCTTGTGATCTCTCTCTGTTAAATAAATAAATAAAATCCCCCCCCCAAAAATAAATAAAATGATAAGTGGAGGGGCGCCTGGCTCAGTCGTTGAGTGTCTGCCTTTGGCTTGGATCATGGTCCAGGGGTCATGGGGTCCAGTCCTGCATTAGGCTCCCTGCTCAGTGGGAAGCCTGCTTCTCTCTCCCCAACTCCCCCTGCTTGTGCTCCCTCTCTCACTGTCTCTCTCTCCCTGTCAAATAAATAAATAAATAAAATCTTAAAAAAAAAAAAAAGATAAATGGATAACAACTAAAAGAAGTCCCAAGATTTAGAACAAACACCTCCTTACACTTTTTTCCTAGTGCTCTTGTCCAAAGACAAAGCCTGCCTGGGTGCACTGCACTGAAGACTCCTGGGGCTATTTCTTTTTCTTTTTTTTAAAAAAAGATTTATTTATTTATTTATTTGAGAGAGAGAGAGAGGGAGTACATGCACAAGAGTGGGGGGGAGGGGGAGAGGGAGAAGAAGAGGGAGAGAACCAGACTCCCCACTGATAAGAAGCCTGATCCCACATCCCTGAGATCATGCCCTGAGCTGAAATCAAGAGTCAGACGCTTTACTGACTGAGCCACCCAGGCGCCCCTCCTGGGTTCTTTCTTCAGCTTCACCAGCAGGGTCATGGCTCTGGCCACCTCCTGCCCCATTCCACTTCCTGACCCAGGGACATAGGCTTGCCCAAGCCTTTGCTGTCTTAGCTCCTCCCAAAGTCTCCTCCATCTTCAGGCTGGTGGCTGTCTCCTCCTTTTTCCATGTCTAACTTCACCAGAGCACTCAATCTCCTCTGGGAAAAGTTCCTATGATGTGTCCCTAAGCACCACACGCAGGAAGGGCTCTGAGCCTGTATCTGTCTAGTGTCAGGTCAAACTACACAAGGCCCATACCAGGCTCACCCTGCATCCACTACGAAACATATGACTCAGGAACCCCCTTATGAGCAACTACAGTAGTAAAGAATGACAATGTTAACTAATGTTTATAATGCATTTTCAGTTTACAGAGGGTTTTTATACTCACCATCTAAACAGCCTCATGAGGACTACCTATAGCACAGACCGGGTAAGGGAAGCCCAGAGATGTTAGGTGATCCATCCAAGGATGCTGCTGGGAAGTGCAAGACTGAGATTAAAAGCTGCCTGCTGACCTCAAATCCCATGCCTTTTCCTTAACATGAGCCCTACCTAGCAAGGTGTTTAGGAATCCCACCTCTCCAGTATAGAGCCCCAAACTGCTGGGTGTGTTGAATTCCTGCATCTGATTTTTCTAGGTCTCCTGCCCATATTCTTACTGTCAGGATCATGAAAGAGTTTAACAAAAGCCTTGGGGCAGTCAAGAGAGGATCTCATGACTTTCAACCCAGTGAAAACATGAAGTCATGCCTTATTCACTGAATTCATGAACTTAGTCAGTGTTTCTGACTGAATCCTAGTGATCGGCTCTTTTCTAAGTGCTCCTGTCCACCTAGTTTATCATCTGCAGAATTCCACAGAATTCCATTAGGATTTGATGAGGGAGTCAAGTCAAAAGGATTATGAGTTTGCTTTTTCCAGGACCTCTTTTTTTCTCCTTTTTGAAGACTGAGCCAGTTAGCCATTTCCATTTTATTTTAATAGAACCCTGGTACATGGCAGGTGTGGGTCAAATAATCATTATACTTGGGTACTGTGCCCATTCTACCAGGTTTCTCCAAAAAGTTACAAATAGTGGTTCCGCTACTATGTCACAGAGATTTTTCTTTTTCTTTCTTTCTTTTTTTTTTTCAGTATAGTGAGAAATAATTTTCTGTCTAAAAACTAAACACATTTCATGTGATTGGGTACCCTCATGCATCTTGGGCTTCCCATCCTCCCTTCCTAGTTTCAAGTTGATGAGCTGTAAATCAAAGGACTGGACTAAATCTCTAAGGTTCTATCCAGATTTCCATGACACTTAAGACGGATGCCAAGGATTATCTTTTGCTGGGTGTTTGTTAACATGACACCACATTCCAGAAGTTGTGGACACTGCAAAACACTGACTTAAGTTCCATGAGTTAGGCACTGAGATAGGCTTGCTCATATATGCTTTCATTTAATTCTCAAAACTTTGTGAAGTTGAGGTTGCCATCTCCTTTTTACATATGAAGAACTAAGTTCACAGAGAAGGCTGTGATTTGAGGTCATGGGTCTAGGAATTGGCAGAGCTGGGATTTAACCCAAGTCCTTGGATTCCAGATCCAAGACAGTAAAGTTGCCTCAAATAACTTATTTTACACTTGCTATTTTGAGTTGCAGGCTATTTCTGAAATGTAGTTGAGAGAATAGCAGCATCAGACTCCTGGGGGCAATTTGTTGACAGTGAAGACTCCAAAGCCTTACCTGAAGCCTATAGTAAGAACTGCTTAGACGGAGCCCAAGAATCCACATTTTAAACAAGACCCAGTGTTTCTGATGCACACTGAAGACTGAATCCACTACTTTACTCTTTCCTATAGGCTCTTCCATTTGATTTTACTCTTCTCTCACATTAACCTTGAGAGGCAAGCAGGATAGGTCATTATTACCCCTGGCTATAAATGAGGAAACGATTCAGATAGGTTGTTCACCTTCTTATTGTGGACTGAGCTTAAAAAACAAATGTTTGGAGGCTGACATTTTGTAAAGCCTTGGCTCACTGCAGACTTTCACCTTCCTGGTATTGTTCTTACTCATTTGTAACCCCACAGTAGCTGCCTCTCTTTTTTTTTTCAGTGACATTATGTGGTATTCAGGGTACGGTGGGAAAAGATGGCTCCAGCATATAGGATCATCTCATGCAAGGCCACTTTTGGAACTGAAACAAAACACAAGGGCTGACATCAGCCAATTTCAAAAACAGCTGATGCCACTGTAAGAGTCAGTAATATTGAGGGGGGCCCAGTTGAGCACCCTCCGATCTAAGCAGGATCACTACAGAGCAGTCTCAGGAAGGTATGAACAGAAGATGACTGACAGAGAGAAGAAAACTGTCCTCAAATCTGGTTTGAGGTACTTGGGAAGTTTTTCCTGGTAATAATGATGAATATGGAGAAAGAGCATTTGTTAGCACCCCTCTAGTACTGCCCAAGGGAAACGGGATTCTATTAGCCTTTGGGGGAAAAATACAAGGCAAATTAGCTGCCACGGTACAGAAGCCATGCCATCCCTTGAGCTTTGATGGTTTTAGGCTTTGTAATGACATTTATAGGCAGAGGTCTGCTATGTCTCCATACTCTCACTTCAGAAGGAAAGCTCTTGCTTAGGCGAAAACTGCAGAGCAAAGAGATGGTGATGATGCATACCGAAAGGGCTTATCCATATGTCCAAAGAGAAAGGTGGTCATTTGACAAAAACATCATTTGCCTAACAAACACTGAGTACCCACTACGCTCTGGGCCCTCTGCTAAGCTCTGGGATACAAAGACGAACTAGATATGGCTCCAGACCTGGAGTGATGTTAGATGTGTAAATAAATACGAACAGAACTATAACAGAGGTATGAGAATAACAAAGGAGAAAGGCTCCTCTGTTTGGTGGGGAAGGTTCACTGGATTTGGTGAGGCTCTTCCACAGGGGACAAGATGTATCAGTTGAATCTAAAGGCTGATTACCAGGCAGACAAGAGGTATTCCAGCCTGGTGGAACAACATGTGCAAATGCACTGAGGCGTAACACAGTATGGTTCCTAAGCTGCAGAGCAGGGCACATGTGAAAGGTGACCAGAGGGGAGGCTGGGATGGTGGGAGAGGGCTAGGGCAGATCACTAAGACGTAGGTCTGTCAGGTAAAAAAGTCACCCACAGGCAGTGAAGTTATCAGAGGTGTTGACGCAACCAGAGGTTCACAATAAATGGAACATAAAGCCTAAAACACCAAAGACAGTGCTGGTCTTTAGTGGTCAGTTTGTCTCCTTGAATGTCTCAAGTCTACACTGGCTGCAGATATGCTCACTTGAAGTTGCTGGCCAGTTAGTGTTCACAAACAGCAAACTATGGCTTCATCCTCAACCAACAGTAGAGACTGAGCTGGTCATTTTATCAGCTGAAATTTGCCTGTATGGGCTACAAGCACTTAAGAATGAGGTTGTGACCCCTTATAGATAATCATCTACTGTTGCTCTGTGATACAACTTAATGTCCAACATTCAGTGTCCAAAACTGTGTTTACATAGACATTCTTCTCCTGGCTGCACTGGAAAATAAATGCTTTGGATACCTTAATAAATCTCCAGGTGATGCCAGGAAAAGAACCCTGGCCTGAAAGAGAAGACCTGATAATTTGACCTGGCTAAAAATAGACTTGCTATGTGATCTGAGGCAAGCCATTAAACCTTTCTGGGCTTCAATTTCTTCCTCTGTAAAAGGAAGGATTTAGGTTAAAAAAAAAAAAATTCCACAACAGTAGGCCAATACTGAAGACACAGGGAAGGGTTGTGGTCAGAAAAAGGTTGACTGGCTGATCACCCAGGGACCTTTCCAAGGCTACCATTACCTTGGTGAATGACCCTAATTCAGGCTTCATTTTTGGCCTCTGAGGTCCAGAAACCGGTACCGAGAGAGGTGAAGACATTCTAGGATGGCTCTAACCATTTATCAATTCCATGGTCCATTTATGAATTCACACTTGAAATTAGAACACCTATATCATCTTACAGTTACCACCTCCAGACCCTTCCCGTTATCAAGAAGTGCAAGAAGCTGAATTAGGCATCAGAAGGTTGTTCTATGAGCATGGACTTAAAGGGACATGAGCAGCCACAGAGGGAAATTTCATTCTGGCACTAGTGAGTCAGCCCAACCAACTCTGTTTACACTAAAGAACCCCCTTCTGGTGACCAAATCTGGTCACTGAATACTTCACTGGATTTTAACTCATTTTTAAAAAACATTATTTATTTATTTGAGACAGAGCGTAAGAGAGAGAACATGAGCAGGGGGAGGGGCAGAGAGAGAGGGAGAAGCAGGCTCCCCACTGAGCTGGGATTCCAATGTGGGACTTGATCCCAGGACCCCAGGATCATGAACCCAGCCAAAGGCAGAGGCTTAACCAACTGAGCCACCCAGGCTCCTCCACAATTTTTAATGGAAAAAATAGCATTACTTCTTCAGACACTTAACAATCACCGATTCACATATTATTCAGTTCTGAGAGACATGTGGCTCCCTAGTAGCTAGTAAATGGCTAACACTCATGAGTGCTCACTCCTTGTGAGGCCCTATTCCTACCTAATACTACACAGGACTTCCTTCATTTACCCCTCCATTATAACATTAGGAACTAGGCAAAAGGTTAGTATCTCCATATTATAAATGAAGAAATTTGGGCACATGGGTGACTCAGTAGTTAAGCAGCTGCCTTTGGCTCAGGTCATGTTCCCCGTGTCCTGGGATTGAGACCTGCGTTGGGCTCCCTGCTCAGCGGGAAGCTTGCTTCTCCCTCTCCCACTCCCCCTGCTTCTGTTCCCTCTCTTACTCTCTCTTTTTGCTGAATAAATAAATAAAATCTTAAAAAAAGATGAAGAAATGAAGCACAGAAGGGTAAGTAACTTGTCCAGCGTGTACAACTAATAAATATGACAGAATCAGGATCTGAACCCAAGCAATCTGGTTCTAGAGTCTGTGCTCTTAACGACCACATGACACTCCTATTACGTGTAGCTCTAAGTATTTAACCTCCAGAGGACAAATTTCATTTCTAACTTCTTGGAGAATCACCAACCTATTAACCCACTCCCTACCAAAAATTACCCATAAGTAAAAGATAATTTGTAAGTATTCCATTTTTTCCACACTCTACTTATGTATATCTTTAGCTAATGCTATCCTTCAAAGATTTCTAAAATATATAAAGAACAGGGGCACCTGGGTGGCTCAGTTAGTAAAGTGTCTGCCTTCGCTCAGGTCATAATCTTGGGGTCCTGGGATAAGCCCCACATCAGGCTCCCTGCTTTGTGGAGTCCGCTTCTCTCTCTATCTCTGTTCCTCCCCACTGCTTATGCTTTCTCTCATTCCAATAAATAAAATACTTAAAATAAATAAATAAGGGACGCCTGGGTGGCTCAGTTGGTTGGACGACTGCCTTCGGCTCAGGTCATGATCCTGGAGTCCTGGGATTGAGTCCCGCATCGGGCTCCCAGCTCCATGGGGAGTCTGCTTCTCTCTCTGACCTTCCCCTCGCTCATGCTCGCTCTCACTGTCTCTCTCTCAAGTAAATAAATAAAATCTTTAAAAATAAATAAGTAAGTAAATAAATAAAATATTAAAAAACAAATAAATGGGGGTACCTGGGTGGCACAGTAATTTAAATGTCTGACTCTTGGTTTCAGCTCAGGTTCTGATATTGGGGTCCTGAGACAGCCTCATGTTGGGCTCCAGTCTCACCATGGAGTCTGCTTAAGACTCTCTCTCCATCTGCCCCTCCTCCCACCATGCACTTTCCTCATTCTCTCTCTCTCCCTAGTAAATTAAAATATAGTGGCACCTGGATGGCTCAGTCAGGTAAGCATATGGCTCTTGATTTGGGCTCAGGTCATAATCTCAGGGTTGTGGGATTAAGCCCCGTGTTGGGCTCTGCATTGAGTATAGAGACTGCATAAGATTCTCTCTCTCTATCCCTCTCTCCCCCACTAAACAAACAATCTTACTTATGAAATTTGTCAGATTTCAATTCAAATTTGTTTCATCTACCGTAGTTGAACTCATTCTTCCCTCTACTGCTTTTCTCTCCAGTGTTTGTTCCTGTCTGGCCGGTACCTACAGAGAAGTATCACTCTGGGTCATCCTTATCTCCTTTAGGGGAAGAAGACAAAGCTTTAACTTCTCGCCTGGACACTTGCAGGCAATTTTCCAGAACAACCCAATCTCTGGAACCTACTCCTCTCTGCCACTTACAGTAACTGCAGCCACAGTGGCTGCTAAGGGAAGGATATGGAGAAGGGCAGGGAAAAGACTCACTTACACCATATCTCTTGGCCACCCCTGGCAATTCATATGACAAATATCTCCCCCATACCAATGATGTGCTCAGTGGTGACACAATGGGGGGCAAAATGTCTCATGGTCCATGACTAGGTTACACTTATAGAATATTAGAAGTCTCAGGATATCATTAAGGAGATGATCAAATGAATAAATGTAAAGTTAAAACCACAAAAAAAGCTTTAAACGGAAGGTCTGTGAAAGCATAGAAGAGGGGCCATGACCTATTCTATTACTATCTTCCTGAGACATCCAAGTAAAGATCTGAAGGTTGAAGAGGAGTTAATTAGGCCAAAAGGGAGTGAGGGCTTTCCACACAGAGAGAAAAGCAGGAACAAGGGCCTGTCAGAAGGAAGCAGAGTGTATTCTGGGCCCTGTGAAGGAAAGCAGTGAGACTGGAATAGAGAGAGCAGAAAGTTGTAGGGAGAGGCCAGACCACAAGGGGCTTTGTAGGCCACATTAAGGACTGGTCTTTATCCAAGAGTGCTACCAAGTCATGGAGATATATAAGGATGGGGAGAAAGCAGTGTGAAAAAAACATTTTTTTTTTTTAAAGTCATTCACTTTTTTAAAGTCATTCATTTTTTTAAAGTCATTCACTCTGGCCACTTTGTGGAGAATGGATTGCGTAGTGTGAGTGACTGCACAGTTAGAAGGCTATTGCAGTTATCCAGGTGAGACATGATGGTAGCCTGAAAAGGGTGGTGGTAGGAGAAATGGAAAGACCTGGATGCATTCAAAATATAATCTGGAGGGGTGCCTGGGTGGCTCAGTGGGTTAAGGCCTCTGCCTTCAGCTCGGGTCATGATCCCAGGGTCCTGGGATTGAGATCGAGCCCCAAATCGGGGCTCAGTGGGGAGCCTGCCACCCCCCTCTCTGCCAGCCTCTCTGCCTGCTTGTGATCTCTGTCAAATAAATAAATAAATAAATAAATAATCTTAAATATAAACATATATATATATATATATATATATATATATATATAAAATGTGGACAAAAAACCTGACAGGTGTGGATATGGGTAAGAGAGAAGAGCTATCAAGAAGCACTTCCAGGTTCTGACTTAGGCAGAGGGATGGATGGTTGTGCCATTAAACAGGATGGGTTATATTGAAGACAAGCCAGTTTTGGGAGAAGATTAAAAGTCTAGCTGTGTCTGAGATGTCTGGAAAACACTCAAATGGGCAGGGGAAGTTGACAGCAAGACAAACAAGACTAGAGCCCAGTGGAACGGTTCAGACCGAAACGGTTCTGAACGAAATTCAGATATGAATTTTGGGGTCATCAGAGTGTGGAGGACAACAGAAGCCATAGGTGTGAGTGAGATTGCCTGGGGAGAAACAGAATGTGCCTAGAGAAACAGTAACATTTCAGAGCCAGAGAGAGGATAAGCAAACTGGAATGACCAGAAGAATGTGCATGGGGGTGGAAACCAGGACAGTATGGAATTTCATGGAGGCCAAGAATTTCAAGAGTGACAAAGACAATAATAATAAATGCTAACATCTATTAAATCCCAATACAGCCAGGTACTGTGTGAAGGGCTCTGAATACATGATCAAATTCAATCAGCACAACCTTTTGAGGCAGGAAGCATTTCTCTTCCCCTTTTCTAGGTGAGAAAACTGGCAAAGAAACTCAAAGTCAGCTGACTCAAGATAAACTAGGACGAAAACCCAAGCAGGCTGACTCCAAACTCATTTACTTGTCTCTACAACCTCTAGTGCAATTTGGGAGGTCATATAATATGAAGCCTGAACAGCAGCCAATGAATGGACCAATGTGACTGTCCCCTGGAAACTTACCAAGGGAACGCTGTTTCAGGGGAATGAGAATGGAAGCCAGACTAGAGCCCATTATTAGAAATGCTCCATATTATGACTTTAGCTGTCTGAGGGAATCTGAGGGAGTCAGTTATGAGACGAGGCCACTATGTTAAATCTGTATCCCCAACATCATCTAATTTGGTAACTTTAATATAGCAAATGATGCTCAAAATTATAAGTGAACTGCAAATGTAAGCAGCCCAAAGTTGCCATGTGTGGCTGGCTGCAAACCCTTTACAACATACCATCCTCCAGTTTCCAGAGTGCTTACTTATCCATCACCTCTTTGATCCTCACAACTTCTTCATGAGGTGGATTACCTTTACCACATCTTTTTTTTTAACTTTAAAAAATTATTTATTTATTTATTTGACAGAGACAGAGAGAGCACAAGCAGGGGGAGTGGCAGGCAGAGGGAAAGGGAGAAGCAGGTTCTCCGATGAGCAGAGAGCCCCCTATGGAACTCGATCCCAGGACCTTGGGAGCATGACCTAAGCCAAAGGCAAACACTTAACTGACTGAGCCACCCAGGTAACCCTACTTTTACCACATCTTATAGATGAGAAACTAAAGCTCACAATGACAAAGGAACTTGCCCACAGTTACACTGCCAGCCTGGCTCAGCCAAGATTCAAATCCAGCTTCTCTGACTCCAAGTCTACTATTCCTTCTGGGGCGTCCCAGTGCTAAGAGGACCCTCTTCAGAGCCAGGGAGACCTGAGTTCAAATGTGTGAGACCCTGAGCAAGTTCTACCTTTCTGGACCTTGTTTTGTGTAAAATGGGGTTGTAGGGTTATTGTAAGGGTTGAATCAGATAATCTAAGTAAAACTCCCAATACAATGCTTAATAAATGTCTGTCATCCATCCCTGGCTCCACTCTACTCCTCTTCATCCCTGCCCCAGACAGTAGCTGTAGGGCTTCTTTGGGATCTTCATTCTCTCTTCCCAAGGAACAGAGCAGTATCAAGGCATGTTGAAGGTCACATACTGCTGCTATATGCTAGGAGTCCCACTCTGTGTTCATGCTGGACTCCCTCTTGTGGGCAGAGGAAGGCCCAGGTGTTTGTCCTCTGTCAGGCACGCACCAGTCCCCTGTTTAACTGCCAGCCTTAATGAGTTGCTGGCTGGCTGTTTCCTTAGAGATAAACTAGACAAATAAGGAAACTAAAATCAAAGTCTTGGGTCCATAAATGCAGGAGCAACATCAAAATTACAACAGCAGAGGGCAGGGTTGCTCCATGAACTCCCATGCCAGGAGCCAGGGACCCAGGAGAAACCTAACAGCACGTTTATTTGACACTTGAGAGTTCATAAAGCTTTTGAACCAATACCCTTCAGTGTTATCTGACACCACCAGTGTTTGACAGGCAGGGTGAGTGTATTTTATTCTGAAGCTACAAAAGAGGAAACTGAGCTTCACGAGGTTAAATGACATGACCATATTCAGGAATGCAGAGACTCTTGTAAGCAAGGAGTTAGAATGCCTGGATTCAAATCTCAGCTATGCTACTTACTAGCTCTGTGACTGTGAGCAAGTAAACTTCATTTCTCTATTCGTAAAATAGGTATGACCAGTACTATAGTTATTACATTGTTATAAGAATTAAGTTATGGGGTGCCTGGGTGGCTCAGTGGGTTAAAGCCCCTGCCTTTGGCTCAGGTCATGATCTCGGGGTCCTGGGATCCAGCCCCGCATGGGGCTCTCTGCTCAGCGGGGAGCCTGCTTCCCCCTCTCTCTCTGCCTGCCTCTCTGCCTACTTGTGATCTCTGTCTGTCAAATACATAAATTAAAAAAATCTTTAAAAAACAACAACAAAAAAAACTAAGTTAGATGGGGCGCCTGGGTGGCTCAGTTGGTTAAGTATCTGACTCTTGGTTTTGGTTCAGGTCATGATCTCATGGGTTGTAAGATGGTGCCCCACATCAGGTTCCCTGCTGAGCTTCTCCCTCTCCCTCTCCTCTGCCAACCCCCCCCCACCGCTATCTCTCTCTCTCTCTGAAATAAATAAATCTTAAAAAAAAAAAAAAATTAAGTTAGATGATACAAATGTGAAATGCTTAGGACAGTGTCTGGTACACAGTAAACACTCAATAAACGGTAGCCTTACTATAATTATGATGTACTATGCTTGTTGAGGTTGGGGTGCGGGTTAAGAAAATGAGCATGGCGGGGCGCCTGGGTGGCTCAGTGGGTTAAGCCGCTGCCTTCGGCTCAGGTCATGATCTCAGGGTCCTGAGATCAAGTCCCGCATCGGGCTCTCTGCTCAGCAGGAGCCTGCTTCCCTTCCTCTCTCTCTGCCTGCCTCTCTGCCTACTGTGATCTCTCTCTGTCAAATAAATAAATAAAATCCTTAAAAAAAAAAAAAGAAAAGAAAATGAGCATGACTTTCAGCATCACAGAAGCTATCCTATTGTCACCAGCCCATTACACCACAGTCTCTGGCTGCTCATTTTCACCTATCCTGAAGTCACAAATTTAGCAGAAATGGTCTGTTGCCCGATAAAATGACGACAGCTTTATATTTGTATTATTCCTTTTCCAGAGCATAGGCATTAGAAATCACTTCTCAAAAAGAGAAAGCTCAAAGAGTCTGTGCTCATGATCCCATGAAAAGAGGCCTGAAATGTTCCCAGGAGCCTTAAGTATGGAAAATACTTCAGTATTTTCCCTCTGATAATGTCCTTAGGAACCAGGTCAAGCTAGAGAGTCTCAGGTAAGGGTGATAAAGATGAATTAATAGAGGCAGTTTTCCCTTTTTCCACAACCCCTCCTCGTTGGCTAAGCACTTTTGATGAGGGTTAAAGGACAATCATCAGAAAACTTGTCAAGTTTCTTTGGTTTTCCGACATGCCAAGTCACCATTAAAAACATGCCAGCTCTATACTTTAACCTCAGCTACAAAGAATATGAAGTCTGGTTGCCTTCCTGGCCTCCTTCATGGAGAGTAAAACCAGTTCCAGAGAGCTTCTGAGAGAATGGCCCCAATGGTAGAACCAGTGGCACTGCTCAGGTCAGAGGTACTTAAGAGTCCAAATAGGCCTGTTGGGAAAGCTGTGGAGAAGAGGCAGGAGGGCTACTCAGACAAGCATCCAGGATCAGAAGGATCCTGGCCAGGTGCCCAACTGCACCAGACTACGCTACTTTCAGGAGGTTGTCAGCTGGCCTCTGCTGTACAGTCCCAGGTTCCAGCCTTCAGTGACTTCCTATTGTCCCAGGCACCTGAGAATCTGGCGGAAGCTTATCAGAGGCAGAATTATGGAACGCTACGGATGAGAGGGATGGGGTAATATAAGGAGAAGGTGAAGGGAGGAGAGTTTGGGCCAAACCCCAGCAATTTCTCCATTGAATACCCAGCTCCGCCCTGTAACTAGAAAAACAAAGGTGTGGGGGAAGGGGAAAAGAAAAGTCATTTCCTTTATTGTAACTAACTCAACTGCGCAAGAGCGAGGCTGGAAGGGAGACATGAAAAATGAATTTCTTTAGGTACCATGCAGGGAAGAAGGTCCTGCTAAAAGCAGGACACTGTGCCTAGACACTGAATTTATCAGAGAATTTAAAAGACATTCAGCTGATGCCTCATGATCCTTATAACCAGGTTATTTCTGGGGTCAGATACAGTGTTCCCAGCCCTGTAGATCTTTCTCCAATCTGGGCAAAAGTCATTTGGCTCCAAAGCAGCCTGTCTCCCCAAGGCAAATTACCAGGCTCTGTCTGAGGACTTCATGTCATCCAATTTTTGTGGGAAAGCTCAGGAGTCAGGAAATGCGCTCCTTCAATAGAGCTGGATTAGAGAAACCCTGTCCTTGAGACAAAGATGTAACTAGGAGACCTACCCCAGATGCTCTACTTCCCCACAGGCATGATCTTTGGTGTAACTGTGCCAGGGTAGTTCAAAGTTAACCTCAACCTCTGAGGCTCCACATTAGAAGACCAATGGGTATGTATTAAGAGAAATAAATGCATGCACTTAGGTGTACACAGACACACTCAAAATATAATATAAAGTGACAGCTACTGAATATTATAGGAGTTCTATGTGTCAGATGCTATGCTGAGCACTTTATATAGATTATCACATTTAATCCTCCCTGACAGCCTGTGGGATGAGTATGTATCTCCATTTTATAGATGAGGTGCCTGATGCTCAGGGCAGTCACCCAAGGACAGTTAATAAATTGCAAAGCCAGGATTTGAAACCAGACAGTCTCATTCCAGAAGCTGCACTCATCCACCAGTATCACGTACCTTACTTTTTTCTGAACATGTATGTGCGTATATGTTTTCCTCTCTACCCCCCACTCTGACACACACACACACACACACACACACGTTCCCTAACAAACTAGCCTCTAATTGGACCTAAGACTTCAGTTCTTTTTTCTTTTTTAAAAAAGATTTTATTTATTTATTTGACAGTGAGAGACAGAGAGGGAACACAAGCAGGGGGAGCGGGAGAGGGAGAAGCAGGCTCCCCACTGAGCAGGGAGCCCCATGCAGGCTCAATCCCAGGACCTGATCTATCATGACCTGAGCTGAAGGCAGATGCTTAACAAGTGAGCCACCCAGGCGCCCTGACTTCAGTTCTAAGGTCAACTCTGGTCATCCATGACCTGTCTTTGTAACTCTTTTTGTCTTGTTGGTTTCAGGCCTCTCAACTGTGATATGAAGGGTTATATCACACAATAGATGGTCCCTTCTGGTTCTGAATTTCTTTGGTGTTCAGAGAATCCAGAAATCCCCCAAATTAACTTGTTCTATCCTATTCTGGTTATTTTGGATAGAAAATATTAACACAGGGTGCCTGGGTGGCTCAGTTGGTTAAGCGACTGCCTTCGGCTCAGGTTATGATCCTGGAGTCCCCAGCTCCCTGCTCAGCAGGGAGTCTGCTTCTCCCTCTGACCCTCCCGTTTCTCATGCTCTCTCTCTCTCTCCCATTCTCTCAAATAAATAAATAAATAAAAAGAAAGAAAGAAAGAAAAGAAAAAGAAAATGTTAACACAAATAGGAAAAGAGCAGGAATAAATATGACTATATGGGTTAGGTGCCAACGTGAGCCCTGGACTAGAAACTCATTAGGATTCGCTTCAGCTCTAAATGAAAGGGCAAGTCAAAGGCTTTATCTGTTGGTCCCTTATATTTCTGACATTTTTGCTCCAGCCCTTACTAAGAATCAACTTCCCTGAGGGTAAAAGGAAGAATCAAAGCAATTAGATCCACAGAGAAGACTGGAGAGCCCAGAGTTTGAGCTGAAAGGGCAGAAAAATGCAGTTCCTCTCCAACTCTTCCAGAGGCCAGAGCTCTCCAGGCCAAATCCCCCACACCGTTCCTGGGTGGAGGCAAGCGCTTAAAGGTCAATTACATTACTTGATATCAGCATGGGGGATGCTTTGTAACATGAGCTGTGTGTGGGAGCTGGAATCTACAGCACTTGGTGCCTGTCTACAGTCTGTCCCATCTAAAGATATGAGCAACAGCCCTACCACTTCAGACCACAGGGGCACACATGCCCACCCAGCCTCCAGTGTGGAATGACTGTAGGCCAGGCACTGTTTTATGTTCTGGAGAATGCAGACAGGCTCCCACTCTTGAAGATTCCAGTCTCACAGGGGAAAGAAATAACCATTCAGTGGGTGCCTACCATGAGCTGGGCCCTTTGCATATATGATTTCATTCGATCTCAACAAGTCTATGAGATAAATTTTTAACATCCTGTTTTCCTGATGAGAAAACAAAGTCTCAGACAACAGGAACAAATCCAACTTTAAAGTCTCTGTTGTTATTTTTAAGAAACAGAGATGCCTTCAAACAATAATCTAAGAGCTAAAATAAAATTAAATAACAAAAAGCAGGAAAGTAGGGAGGCATCCTGCAGTGGAGGGCTGACTCTGCCAATTGCACTAAAAACAACCCTTGAGGCACCTGCATAATGAGTAGGGTAGCTGTGGGAAACTCATTCTTTCTGGGTCTCAGTTTCCTCATCTGTAAAGTGAGGGTGGTGCTGGGACACCTTGGAGAGGCTGTTCCCACCACTTCACCCTACTTCTAGCTGTACCCAGCCCATTTGTGACTCACTTTCACACCAAACATTTGCTCACATGCTCTTCCTTGGCACGTTCCTCCCTCTCCCCTCAACCCACACCAAAATGGGAACTCTCAAGTCAGAAACGTGTTTTTGTCTTTTCCAGAACATGAAATAGTGGCTGGCCTGTAGTACACTGGCAAAGACAGGAGGACAGACCCACTTACCGGAAGCAAGAGCTGTGCCAGGCTTCGTTGACAGTCCTGTACCGCCGCTGGCTTGGAGAGACATGGTCCCCACAGCCCCGACACTTCCAGGTATCTTCACCTGCACACAAAACCAGGGAGTTTAGAGGCCCAAAGTAGCAGGAGGTACAGGACGGGATTCTTATCATGCAGAGTAAAACTGAGTTAATGGACTTACAATGAAAGGGCTGGCCAGTGCTCTGATAAATGCATAATTTCCCCCTCCACAAGTTCTCTGGGAAGCACTTATCCAGCCTGCTCATCTCCCCAGGGACAGGAATTCATGGCCTTAAAAGCTGAGTCACATGAAAAAGCGCTCAACATCACTTAGCATCAGGGAAATAGAAATCAAAAGAGATGCTACCTCACACCAGTCAGAAAGGCTAAAATTAACAAGTCAGGAAATGACAGATGCTGGCAAGGATGCAGAGAAAGGGGAACCTTCTTACACTGTTGGTGGGAATGCAAGCTGGTGTAGCCACTCTGGAAAACAGCATGGAGGTTCCTCAAAAAGTTGAAAATAGAGCTACCCTATGACCCAGCAATCGCACTACTGGTTATTTACCCTAAAGATACAAATATAGTGATCCGAAGGGGCATGTGCACCTGAATGTTTATAGCAGTAATGTCCACAATAGCCAAACTATGGAAAGAACCTAGATGTCCACCAACAGTTGAACGATTAAAGAAAATGTGGTGTACACACACACACACACACACACACAGAGGAATACTATGCAGCCATCAAAAGATGAAATCTTGGGCACCTGGGTGGCTCAGTGGGTTAAGCCGCTGCCTTCGGCTCAGGTCATGATCTCGGGGTCCTGGGATCAAGTCCCGCATCGGGGGTCTCTGCTCAGCAGGGAGCCTGCTTCTCTCTCTCTCTCTCTCTGCGCCTGCCTCTCTGTCTACTCGTGATCTCTCTCTGTCAAATAAATAAATAAATCTTTAAAAAAAAAATGTAATCTTGCCGTTTACAACAATGTGGAAGGAACTAGAGGATATTATGCTAAGTGAAATAAGTCAATCAGAGAAAGACAATTACCATATGATCTCTCTGATATGAGGAATTTGAGTTTGAGAGGCAGGGCGGGGTGTCGTGGGGGGGAAGGGAGTGTGAAAAAAAAAAGATGGGACCAGAGAGGGAGACAAACCATAACAGACTCTTAATCTCATGCAACAAACTGAGGGTTTCTGGGGCTGGGGGAAAGGGATAGGGTGGCTGGGTTATGGACATTGGGGAGGGTATGTGCTATGGTGAGTGCTGTGAACTGTGTAAGACTGAGGATTCACAGGCCTGTACCCCTGAAGCAAATAATACATTATATGTTAATTTTTTTAAAAAGGTGAGTCTCATTCCATCTTCTAGAAATGTTCTGATTGTTCCTTTTTTTCACAGAAACAAAACCTGCCTTTTCCTAGAATTTCAGCCCTTGCTTATTATAGCTCTGAGTAGATAAAATGAACAAGGCCTCTTTCTTTTCAGGGTCAGGCCTTCCTGTGACTATTCCCAGTCAGCACCCAGAAAAACTTCTCTGGGTTAAACATGTTATTGCCTTTTCCTATTCCTCAAAAGCCCTGGTTGTATAGATATTCCATCACTGAGTCCAGGAGCTCATTCATTCAACCAACATCATGGGTCCTCTTACTGGACCCATGGTTCCTCTCCAAGCTCTATGTTGGAGACTCCTGGATAACATCATCTCTGATCTTCAAGGAGCAAATCCACTGAAAAGGAATCCTTCTCCCACACTGTAATTTTTCCCTTACATCTTATTGCAGAGTTAGAAGCAAAGTGCTATTTTAGTTTGGAGAAAGAAGTTATGGGTATAGAAGGAAAAGAACATTTAATGAACACTTCCTATATACCAAAGGCTTGTGCCAGGTGCTTTCAGAGACCCAATCTCATTTAATTCTCAAATCAATCCTGTGAAACAGGTATTAAATTTATTCTAGGGGTGGGAGACTTGAAACCCAGGGCTAGGGGGTGTCAGGCCAAGCAGCAGATCCAGCATTCCAACTCGGGCCCAGCTCATACTAAAGTCATGTTCTTTCCACTCACTCTACCATGTTGATTCCTGCTCATTCCACTTAGCAAAGTCAAGAAAGTCTTTGTAAGGGAAGCTAATACTTGAGCTAAACCTTGAAGGATGGAGAAGATTTGCCTGAGGCCGAGTAAAGATGGGGAAGGGCTGTGTAGGCTGAGAGGTTAGCATGTGCAGTAACACAGAGTGAATCCATGTCCCTCCAAAAAGGACAAAACACAATATCCCTGCTGTGGCTCAGATACCAACTTCTTGAAATAAAGAAGGCAGCTGAGATCAAGCTGTGGTACCTGACTCAGCCCTAGAAAGCAGGACAAGGTTGTTACAAAACTCCCTTTTATGCTCCCTGTATGCAGCTTTGTTCTCTCTGGGTAACTCCAGACTGCCACAGGCACGGTGACAGTCACTGAACCCTGTTTCACAGGCATAGGGGTCATGAATAGACAATGCACAGCTCCAGACACTTCAAGATTGCTCAGCAGCATTGTGGGACAGTCAGGACACAAACAAGCTGGCAAAAGGCTTTAAAACCTTGACCCACCAGTTCCTCTCCTCCAGTTCCACAGCGGTAAGACATATATGCCCATCACCACATGAGTCTAAAAATTCTCAGACTCTCAAGAGGGGCCTTTTTGTTTTTTTGGGTGGCAGTGACCCAGAGAATGCACTACTATCCTCACAAACTCAAACGTACAAAGTCTGAGAGACTTACTCAAATTAGGTTATGGATAGTGAGTGCACAAGCAATAAATTTGTAAGGTTTTCTTTTCTTTTTAAAATTATTTATTTGAGAGAGAGAGAGAGAGAGAGAGAGATAAATAGTGCACAGAGCCAGTGAGAGAGAACACAAGTGGAATGGGGACGGGCAGAAGGAGAGGGAGAAGTAGACTCCCCTGCTGAGAAGGGAGCCCGATCTGGGACTCGATCCCAGGACCCTGGGATCATGACCTGAGCCGAAGGCAAATACTTAAGAACTGAGCCACCCAGGCACCCCTATAAGAAGGTTTTCAATGAAGACAGACGTCCAAATGAATCTTCCAAGTTATAGAGGTACAGGTTTGAAACGTTTTTGGAACTCTTTTTTTTTTTTTTTTTTTAAAGATTTTATTTATTTATTTGACAGAGAGAAATCACAAGTAGATGGAGAGGCAGGCAGAGAGAGGGAGAGAGGGAAGCAGGCTCCCTGCTGAGCAGAGAGCCCGATGCGGGCCTCGATCCCAGGACCCTGAGATCATGACCCGAGCCGAAGGCAGCGGCTTAACCCACTGAGCCACCCAGGCGCCCCGTTTTTGGAACTCTTAAAGGGAAGGGTTTTTAGTTCAGTTTGTGAACTATTTTGTTCTATCCCCAGCAAATCTCATTATTTTAAGCCACATCTTGTTTCTAATTTTTATTTTTTAACCCAAAGGAATGGTCTCTAACTTGACTACTTACTCAACAATACAGCATCTTGGACCTGAATGACTTCTGGCTATTTACAAAATTCAAAAATAATCAGGACTTTCCACTATGAGGATATTTAAGATAACTTGTTATTGACACACCCTCCAGAACCTGCCCTTTCTTGTCTTGAGAAACCCAAAGCCATCCACCAACACTTATTTAGCACCTTCTCTGTGCTAAGCTCTAGGGATATAACTCCAGACTGCCTTTGGCTTAGGTCATGCTCCCAGGGTCCTGGGATTGAGCTCCACCTCAAGCTGTCTGCTCAGTGAGGAGCCTGCTTCTCCCTCTCTCTCTGCCTGTCACTTCCCCTTCTTGTGTTCTCTCTGTCAAAAGAACAGGTAAAATCTTTTAAAAAATATATATCTAGGTTAAATCTCTTTCTCATTTGCTGCTCTTTCCCAACACGACACATAGTTGGCATGGACTAAATATTTGCTGAAAGAATGACTAAAGTGTGTCCATTCAATTTAGCAATAAGTGGTCACTTTGACCCTCAGTGAGACAGTTTCAGAGAAATGGTGGGGGCGGAAGTCAGATTGCAGTAAATGGGAAGTGAGGAAATGAGGGCAGTGATGTATAGATAGCTTTTTAAAATGTGCAGCTGTGAAGGGGAGAGATGTGGTAGCTCAAGCAGAAAACAGGGTCCAGATTTTTTTTTTAAAGATTTTATTTATTTATTTGACAGAGATCACAAGTAGGCAGAGAGGCAGGCAGAGAGAGAGAGAGAGAAAGAAGGAAGCAGGCTCCCTGCCGAGCAGAGAGCCCAATGCAGGACTCAATTCCAGGACCCTGAGATCATGACCTGAGCCACTGAGTCACCCAGGCGCCCCAGATTTTTTTTTTTTAATGGGAAAGACTTGAACTAATATAAATGATAACCAGAAGGAGCCAGTGGAGAAGGGAGTAGTGATAGAGATAACAGAAAGTGCACATCTTCTGAGAGATGGGATAGGATAGACTCTAGAACAGGAGTGCCATACGAAATAGTTGAGCCTTTCTTCTGTAGACACTGGGAAGTCTGGGTGAGCCAGCTAAGACTGTGCTGTAGACAGGGAAAAGAAGTGAAAGACCTGAACCCAGGCTGTGGTGAAGGACAGGGAAGGACTGGAGAGACATTTGGAAGGTGGAACCAGGTGGGTATGAGAGAAGGGAGTAGTATAATATTAAAGGAATGAATGGCCCTCTACAACGTGGCTCCAAAGAACCTTTATTTCTCACATCTGTTACAAAGGGATGCTCTAATCACATCTTTTTTTTTTTTTTTTAAGATTTTATTTATTTATGTGACAGAAAGAGAGATCACAAGTAGACAGAGAGGCAGGCAAAGAGAGAAGGGGAAGCAGGCTCCCTGCTGAGCAGAGAGCCTGATGCGGGCCTCGATAACTGGACCCTGAGACCATGACCTGAACCCAAGGCAGAGGCCACCACCCAGGCACCCCACTAATCACATCTTGATCTATTTTCTGTTTCTGCTACACACATTGATGTTCTTGCATACTAACATTCACATCTCAAGCTTTTGGGTGTTTAAGATACTTTACTGTCTCTTTCCTTAATCAAACTTCTATCCTTCTTTGATGGTCCCCCAGAGGGGTACTTTTTTCACTTTGTCTATACCTGCTTTATATCGTTTGTTTTGTGATTATAGTTCATTATGTTTCATTATGTTTCATTCCTTCCCTCTCTCTGTTCTCCATCCCCACTCCTAGATCTAAGGGACAAAGGCTGCATTTTGACCATCTTCAAATCTCCTGAGCCTAGCATAAAACCTGATGCAGAACACACACTCCTTTGTGTGGCAAATCCAACCGAAAAGCTGGACCAACTGCCAACTCTAAAGGTAATTTCCAAAGATAAACTTCAATAGTCAGAGGAATGATTCCATTGAATAAGGATTCAGACTCTCAGGATAATTACCTATGGGTAAAGTCACAGGTAGATGCACAGGCCTCAGCTTTTCTGTTGAGCATTCACACTGTTTTTCAGTTACGTACCTGAGCAAGAGGGGCGCCTGGGTGGCTCAGGGGGTTTAAGCCTCTGCCTTCGGCTCAGGTCATGATCTCAGGGTCCTGGAATCGAGTACCGCATCAGGCTCTCTGCTCAGCAAGGAGTCTGCTTCCCCCTCTCTGCCTGCCTCTCTGCCTACTTGTGATCTCTGTCTGTCAAGTAAATAAATAAAATCTTAAACAAACAAACACAAAAAAGTACCTGAGCAAGAATATTCACCCAAAGCCTTCAGCTTCTCAAGCCCAGATATTCTTTAAAAGAAAACTCTTGGCTTCTTCAACTCTCTACAGCCCTGAAAGCTGATGATCTTAACTCTCTTACAACTTCGTTTTTTTTTTTTTTTTTTTTTTAAGTAGGCTCTACACCCAACATGGGGCTCAAACTCTAAGATCAAGACCTGCATCCTCCCCCAACTGAACCAGTCAGGTACCCCAACCCTTTTACGACCTTTATTCTAAGGAATGCAAGAGAAATATAATAATACAAAGTCTTGGAGATTACTATGAGGCCCAGTGAAAGACCAATCCAGAGTCCAGTCTGCCTGGAAAATATTTCATCTAGGAAAATACCTCATTGCACCAGGACCTTCACCCTCTACTTCTACAATATTTACTTCTCATATCAACCATGCCTACTGATTGTCAGAGGCCAGAAAAGGAGTTTGACAAATTAAATGTCCCCAGCAGCCTCAAAACAATAAGGGGCCCTTATTAGGAGTTTAATAATAAGAAAATGATTCCACAGTTTTTATTGCAATTTGTTGCTTTTAAGAAGTTATATGTATACAATGCAAAGAGGGTAAGAATTACAATAAATGGCTCATTACTAAAGTTCTTATCTTCAGGATCTTTTGAGTCCTGGCATAAAATATAGTTAAAAAATACATACATATATTCAGCTTATACACACTTCTCTCTCCTGCCTTAATAATTGGTGATGTGGCCCTCAAATAATTTCTGCAGTAGGATGACAGGAAGGTAAGGCTAGAAGGGCCCTTAAAAATCATCTACTCTAGTCCAGTCTTTCTATTTTTCTGGAAAAAAAAAATGGATTTGAAGAAGGAAATTTGATTTGCCTAACCATCAGAAAACTGGTCCAGGAGGGGCTCAAATCCAAGTTCTGAAACTACCAGACCAGTTGCATTTTTATTATCATATGCAGCCTCAGACAAGTTAGGACTTGCTTAAGACTACACAGTTATTCAGTGGAAGGGCTCAGCCTGGTACCCCAGCTCAGTGCCAGCGCATTTCTCACAAGACACTAACGTTCACCTTAATCTTGGTCTAAGAAATGGATTTCTGTAAATTAGCCCTTTTCAGACTTCAAAGTGATGAGAAAATTCCAGGTACTGAAAGCTCATGAGACCATAAAGCCTAGCCTGAACCAACATGCACAGACCCAATCCTTTCATTTGAGAAAAATCTTTGATGCTTCTCATGTTCCACTAGACAATGAGAACTAGGAACAAAACCCAGCCAGTTCAGTGCAGCACAAACAACTTTTATGGTAACTGCTGTGTTCCCTGGGAACTGGCAGGTCAGATGTATAAATCCCACTTGTCCCAGGATAAAGCAGGAAGCAGAGGGGCAGGGCAGCAACTGGTAGGGATCAACCAAAAGGGAAAAGATCACACCTTAATGAAGTGAGTACCAACAAGACTTACAGTATGATTAACATTCCTCTAGATACTCTTCTTTATATCCCAAAGGTTTTCCTCCTCACTAGCTTACCAACTATTACCAAGTGTCCATGGAAAAAAAGATTAGATGATTTTTTTTATTAACATATAGTGTATTATTAGTCCCAGGGGTACAGGTCTGTGAATCGCCAGGTTTACACACTTCACAGCACTCACCATAGCACAAACCTTCCCCAATGTCCATAACCCCACCACTCACTTCCTACCCCCCCACCCCTCAACCCCCAGCAAGGATTAGATGATTTTTAAAGGAGCTTCTGGACTTCTCCAAATCTTATATTTCTCCTTCATAAGAGGAGGGATCAAATTATTCCTTCTTGCTCTGAGGTGGTGACACCAAACTGGGGGACTCTCATTTTTTGGCTTAAGACACATACACACACACACACACACACACACACACGTGTACACACACAGACAAGACACAAACACAGACATCTCAGAAGGTTTCATTCTTGCTGTTGTTTCCATCTGCCTTTTATTTTATTAGGAAAACTTTGTAAGGGTCAAGAAGAAGAGCAGGAGCTAGACCTAGGTTTGAAACCTGGTTCTGTGTCCTTGGGCAAATTATTAAACCTCTCTGAACTTGTCCCTTAATCTTTAAAAAGAGGATAACCACCTTCCTTACAGGATTACCAAGAAGATGAAGAGAAATAACTTAATGGTTGTGAAAATACCTCCTGCGGTGCCTGGCACTTAGTTGGCAACTGAAAGCTTTTCTTTTTTTCCTTCATGTATATCTAGAGAGTTGGCTAGGGAAAGGGTTGAGTTGAATTACACTAACCTCTAAGATCTGTAGGAAATGTTTTCAAAACAAATTCAACAAACGTTTTCTACGTGCCCGTGTGCAAGACAAAGACTAGGTCATGAACTTCTGGGGCCCTTGGTGAGTAGTCATGGAGTGTAAGAGACAAGGATGTGTACAGAAATAACACATGTCAGAGAGGGACAAACTAGGTGCTGAGAGCAGCGCAAACTTGGTAGAGTAATAAGACACTTGGTAGAGAAACAAATGAGAGAGATGGTTCCTGTGGCTTTCTAGCGCTCAGGTTCTCCTTTCCAGCCATAAGTCTCCTTAACTGTGAATGAATAGGCATTTTCTTATCTGGGAGAAGGCATTTTCTTATCAGAGAACTGGTTAACCAATTAATATGTTCCCAAACAGCAGTTCACTACCCATTGTCAATGATATGGTGAAAAAACCAACTACTTTCGAGTCCTTATAACTGGACAATGGTGTCCTAAGCATATGCGAGCATGAATTAATAGAATATAAAGATCTGTAAGATGAAGACTCATACTGAAGGACTATTACTATTCCCATTTTATGAAGATGAAGCTGAAAAGCTCAACTAACAAGTGTTAGAGCTGGGTTTAGACCCAGGTCTACTAACTCTAAAGTCTATATGTTTAACTATATTTTAGATTTTCTTTCCTAGAATAAAGAAATTATAGGCAGAAAGACTTGACGATAAAATGCCAAGGTAGATGCTCAAGGAATACTCACTCTAATAAAACTAGGCGATGGTTTCATGTTCTAGCTCCTGCTGGGTATATATTAATAGGTCAAAAGAGTCTAATTCTTTTTACTATATAAACAAAGGTTAAGAATGAGAAGGTTGACAGGCTTGTAAAAGAATCCTAGAGCTCCAGGTCCTCTCACTGAAATGCCAAAGTGATACAGCACCCCTTCCTAATATGCCCCTGAACCCTAGCCCTTTCCAGGTTTGCACTGACCAAAAGCCAGCTCTGCAATGGTAATAAGCTCAGTCTCCAGAAGACATTGTAAACCTAACAGAGCCCTTTGAACATGATGGGTTTCTTTTTAGCTTTAAAACTTTGTGGTCCTCTTGGACTCTGTGTTGCTCCCTCCATCCCATATCCATGGTATCCAAATCACCCTGTCCTGCCCAACATGAGGTAATTCCTATGGTTTGTGCCTTCTTTTTTCTTTTAATTTTTAATTTTTTATAAACATATAATATATTTTTATCCCCAGGGGTACAGGTCTGTGAATCGCCAGGTTTACACGCTTCACAGCACTCACCAAAGCACATACCCTCCCCAATGTCCATAACCCCACCCCCCTTCTCCCAACCCCCCTCCTCCCAGCAACCCTCAGTTTGTTTTATGAGATTAAGAGTCACTTATGGTGGGGCCCCTGGGTGGCTCAGTGGGTTAAGCCTCTGCCTTCGGCTCGGGTCATGATCCCAGGGTCCTGGGATCGAGCCCCGAGTCGGGCTCTCTGCTCAACAGGGAGCCGGCTTCCCCTTCTCTCTCTCTCTCTCTCTCTGTCTGCCTCTGTGCCTACTTGTGATCTCTCTCTGTCAAATAAATAAATAAAATCTTTAAAAAAAAAAAAAGAGTCACTTATGGTTTGTCTCCCTCCCAATCCCATCTTGTTCCATTTATTCTTCTCCTACCCGCTTAAGCCCCCGTGTTGCATCACCACTTCCTCATATCAGGGAGATCATATGATAGTTGTCTTTCTCCGCTTGACTTATTTCGCTAAGCATGATACGCTCTAGTTCCATCCACATTGTCCCAAATGGCAAGATTTCATTTCTTTTGATGGCTGCATAGTATTCCATTGTGTGTATATACCACATCCTCTTTATCCATTCATCTGTTGATGGATATCTAGGTTCTTTCCATAGTTTGGCTATTGTGGACATTACTGCTATAAACATTCGGATTGGTCTGTGCCTTCTTCCTCATTCCTGTCACTAACACCTAAGCTCAGGGCTCACTGTACCCACCTCCAGATTAATGCCTTCCTCAGCCTTGTCCAACCCATCATGCCCACCAATGTCAGATATACAGTCTAAAAATAAAATACATCATGACTCTCCCACCCTCTAAACCTATGGTCTCTACAAATTTCACAAGTCTAGCATTAAACTCTGCACAGCATTAAACTCAGCTTTATCTTTCACTTTCTATAATTTCCCCATTTGTGCATTCTGGCCTCTACCATACATATCAATTCACTCTCCCTTGTGAAAACCTTGAAACTTGCCCAGCTATGCATCCTACTTCCAGTTTCTTCCCTACCAGGATATCACACCCCACTCCACCCTCCAAACCACTTTTAATCTACCTAAAACTTCACAAATTTTACCTCAAATTTTGGTCAGCATTTCCTGACCAGATCTGGTAGCCACCCTGGATATCTTGCTTTTCTTCAAACATGCCAAGCACATTCCTGGCTCAGGGCCATGCCTCATTTCCTTTTATTCCCTCTGCCGAAAACGTTCCTCCCACAGAGATCCAAATAGCTCACTCCCTTGCTTCATTTCTCACTTAGATGTCATTAACCAGGGAGTCTTCCCTGACCTCCCACTATCCCTATGACTTTATCCTACTTTCTTTCTCTTTGGAGCTTTTATCACTGATGTTTAATATTCATATATTTACATATTGTCTATCTCTCCCAACAGAACATACTCTCCATTAAGGAAGGGATTTGGTCTGTTTAGTTTCTTGCTGGTTCCACCAGGGCCTAGAAATGCTTGGCATATAGTAAGAATTCAATATATATTTGTTGGGATAGATATATGAATAGAGTTCTCCCCTACCTTTGAAATTCTATAATGTTATCACATATAGGCTTTCTTTCTTTCTTTCTTTCTTTAAGATATTTAATTTGACAGAGAGAGAGATAGTGAAAGGGACAAACCACATATTATTCATTTCCACAAATATTTATTACGGACTTTTTATGTGCCAGGCTCTTTACCTCAAGCAGCTAGAGTATCAGAAAGAGCACTGGAGGAGAAATCCTAGGTTAGCCCTGTCTCTACCATTAATTGAGTGACCCTTGACAAATCCATTTTTCTCCCTGGGTTTCTTCACATGTAAAACAAGGAGAGTTACATTATCTCAAGTCTCTCCTGGCTCTAGTATCTGTTAAAATTTATAAAGGTAAAACATGGCCCAGTTCAATGCCTTAGACATCACAGGTACTCAGTAAATATTTGGTTTCTTTGTTGTTGATTCTCCTGTTACAGAGGAATCTGAGTATTCTTGGAACAGTTTAGACAGAACAAGTAAAAGTTTAAGCCCCACTTCCTTCTCTGACTCCACGGGACAACGTCATTCTGGTGTTTGTGATAATAAAGGATTCTGGTGTTTGTGAGAGGACAAAGCACTGAATTTGAAGTTGGAAAATATGAACTCTGACCACTGCCATTTATTTGGCTACAGAACCTTGAACAAGTCATTTCTGAGCCTGAGTCTCCCCACACATTAAAAAAAAAAAAGTCATATTGGCCTACTCTCAACTCCTCAAAGGCACCTTTTTATGCTGTTACGTCTACTTGGAATGTTCTCTGCCCTTTTTTTTTTTTTAAGATTTTATTTATTTATTTGACAGAGAGAGATCACAAGTAGGCAGAGAGAGAGAGGAAGCAGACTCCCTGCTGAGCAGAGAGCCCAATGAGGGTCTTAATCCCAGGACCCTGAGATCATGACCTGAGCCGAAGGCAGCGGCTTAACCCACTGAGCCACCCAGGCGCCCTCTCTGCCCTTTCTTTGTTGGACTACTTTCTACTTATCCTCAAGGACCAGCATAAATTTGCTTTATTCACTCTCCAATCCCTTACTCTTACAACATTTACCTCCATTGTTTCTCTCAATTATTATAGCATTTATTTCCATTGTTACCTCAATTATTTACTATCTGTTTCTAGAACTGTAACCATCACAAAGGCAAGGACTGTGTCCATTATACTACTTTATAGTAGTATATATAGTCCATTATAGCCCATTATTCTACTCAGCACTTGGTTAAGTGCATGGCATAGAAGTATCCAACAAATATTTTCATGGACAAATGTCTAAATTAATGCACCTAGACACTTTAATACCTCTAGAAAGCTTTTGGTTCACTCAGAGCATCTAATAAACACTATCACCCTCTAGAATCTTTTACAAGTTTCTGTGAATCAAGGTTCAAAACAGGGAATGTACACAGAGGTTAGAAAAGTCACTGGAAATCATTTGAGTTGGAGAACTCTGGAAGCTAAAAAAATCAGAGAAAGGGACAGGGGATATTTATACCCCAGCCCTCTTGCTCCAGAAGCCTATTATCAAGAATGAGAAGAAAAATCCCATGCTTCCATGGTGAGGAAGTGACCCACTGGTGGCCTGGTCCTTGTATTCAGGATGGAGGAAGTGACTGTCCACAAGCTGAAAGCCAGGAAGTGGAGGCAGATATCCAAGGCAGCCTCCCTCCTCCACCATTCCCTCCTGCCACCTCTAGAAATCTTCTGGACGCTGACCCTGGTCAACCTAGAGGCTAGGCCACCCACACAGGTGGCTGGGAAACATAGCCAACAGAAAGTCCTGGTGTAGGGAGGACAGGGCAGAAGGGCAGGAAGCTGTAGGGTGGTGTGTGAGGTGACTGGGAAGGGACTGCAGGCCTGGCTAACCTAACTCTAAAGCGACCATTCACCTCTGGACAACTCTTCCTTCCAAGAGTGGTTTGGCCACATTTCTCTCTTGTCTCAGAGAGGCCAAAGGAGGACCCAGTTCCCATGGAGGCCCCAGAACCCTACGGAATAATGCTTCAAACTCTCTCTAACCTCTAATCCGTTTCCTAAACGCCAAGGGAGCCCACGCTCCGGGTTGTGGCAAAGGACCAGGGGTCACAGGCACCAAGATATCCGCGAGAAGCCTTGGATCCGGTCAGAGAAGTCATACTATCCACCATTTTCCACAGAAAACGCAGAAACCAGGGTAACTCTCGATCCTCTTATAACTGCCCCGAACCCTGAAGATCCCGCCCTCCCCATATTCCACATATCCCTCACGCCAAGGGAACCCAGACCCCCAGCTTTCTTAGAGTTTTAATTTGAGGGCTTGTGGTCACCACAAGAAAAGCTGGCCCCCTGACAGAGCCAGCATCTTTTCCTTCAGAGACCTCAACTCTCAGGGAGCCTCCCAACCCCCCTGCTCCTTGGAGCCTTCTGTCTCCGGTCCTCCAATTCTCGAAGCCCCACAACCTCTTCGCGGAGTGTTATGCTCATTCCCCCCAATTCTGCTAAGGAGCGGGAACCCACGGGAGTCCACTCAGCCCGAAACCCCCGAGGCTGCCAGCTCCCTTCAGGCGTTTTGGGCCCGGGCTTCCGAGATAACGGCGGGACAGGACGGGGAGGCCCTTCCTTACCCGCCTGCGCGGCCATGGTCCCGGGACGCGGAAATGGGGAAGTGGCGGGGACCGCAGCCGCTCCTCTCCGATCCCGCAGCCAGCCGCTTCAGGCGCCGGAGGAACTCAGCCCCGGGCGCAAGCGGGATGCATCGCCTACGGCGCCCGGGGAGGACCAAACCGCACCTGGCACCGGGGTCCGCCCGCCGACACCCCGCCCCGCCCCCGGGGCCAGGCCCCGCCCCCTGGCTCGGGCTCTATGGGGACCCTGACGCCTCCTACTGCGACCGGCGGGAGCTGGTAAAGGTGGTTGTCAAAGGCCCTGAGCTGGCTCCTCAGGAGAGTCCTCAGGACTCCCTGGTGGTCTCATCAGAGGACCTTTAGTCCATTTTACAGATGCGGGCAGGCTAGGACCTGAGGGAACAAGTTTAACTGCCTTGAAATGGCTCAGCTCATTAGAAGCAAAAGTGAGATAGGAACCCAGGTCTCCAAACTCCCAGGCAAAAGCTCTTTCCAGTAGAGTGTTTGGGACCAAGAATATGTATGAAGGGATGCCTGACTGGCTGAGTCAGTAGAGCATGTGACTCTTGATCTCAAGGTTGTAAATTTGAAACCCCACGTTGGGTGTAGAGATGGCTTAAAAATAAAAAAACTAAAAAAAATGAATATGGATAAGATAGCCCACAAAACTTAGGAGTCTGAGGGTGGACTTTTCTTAGAAGCTTCCAGCTCAGAGAAGACACTTATCTGCACCACTATGAGTAAACTGGCACCCAGTAGACAATCTCTAGGTCAAAGATGGAACGAAAGAGGTGCAACCAGCATTCCAGGGGCAGATCCTTCTTGAAGCCAAATAGGTATATAAATGAATCCAGCATACCAGATCTTCCAGTTTTTCAAGATAAGTCAAAACTCCAGGTATGTAGGTGAATTTTCCCACTCTTTAAATGTTAATAACATTTGGAAATTTTTTAAGCCATGTAGACAAAAGGAAACACTTGTGGAGTGGATTTGCCCTGCTGGCTCCTCTTTGTGGAGGAGAGAGCAGTGGAAAAGGAGTTAGAACAGAAGACTGGTTCCTGGCAGCTGTTAGCTGGCTGAGGGATCTTGAGAACCACTTCCCTTCATTGGGCTTAGTAAGGAACTGAGGTCTTCCACGTGACAAAGGATGGACTACATCAGCTGGACCTGCAGTCCCTCCCATCTAATTCTCTGGTACTGGATGTTTGGCAGCTGTCATTTCCTCTAATTGGATTTAGGTCATGGGAAAAGTGTCCAAATAACCAGGAAGAGGCAGGGATGGGGCTCAAGGAAATGGATCATGTCCTACCAAGGACAAAGTTCAATCCTGCTGTATCTGATTCCAGCACTTGAGTAAGCAAAGGTGAGCACCATTCTCTTTCTTGCTGCCCTCTACAATCCAAACTGGATGCAGGTCAGTTGGTTCTCCTCTGGGTGTGGCAGGTGGCTCCTGAAGTCCAGAGTGTGGAGAAAGTGCTGAGGGGGAGAAAGTGCTGAGGAGGGGATGTGCCTGAGTTCCTTTAATTCCTGGGAACCTCCAGTGGTTGGTTTTTACAGTTTGAGGAAATCTCTGGATTATAACAGCCACAGGATTGTGTGTTGAATTAAAGTGACAGATGACAAGCCACCTGTAGCTAGCATAAAGAAAGCAGGGATTCTATTTATCCTATACGTGCAAAAAAGTCATGCTGTGTTGCCAGGCTCACGGGCACTGACAGCCTTGAGACCAAGACCCCTGTTTGCCCCCTTTCCTTTGCCCCATAGCAACACAGTCAGGTCTGTCTCTACTCCCTCCTCTCTCATTCCACTTCCTTCCCACCTCCAGCCTCCAGGTGTTCCCTAACAGTGAGTGCAGGGATAACCAACTCCCCCTAGTTCCCTCCAAGTAAGTTTAGGTATTTTTTGAGAAAAACAAATTGAAATATAAAGAAAGAAAGTAATCTATAGAAATGGTACAACCAAGAGATAGCATTCCAATATAGATCCAAAGAATAGTCCCAAATCACTTGTGAACTTCAGGGGAACTTCTGGAGGACAGAAAAGCCCTGTGTAGGGAGAAGATGGGGTTTTCTAGTGCTCAAGTCACCTGTTCAGGTTGATTACCTGACCATAGTTTGGTCAGTCCCTGAGGCCAGAGCCTGCTGACTGATTCACAGTCAACTCTTTGGACCTATAGAAATGAGAAACCTGGACACTGAAAACCACCTTAAGGTTCAGACTCTGCCTCTCAAAAACCTTCAATAGCTCCTTGTTGCCAACAAAATAAAGGCCAAACCAGACCCTCATGAGTGAACTACATCTCACTTTGCAGCCTTCTCTCCCTACTGTCTTTACTCCAGAACTCTTTTTCCTGAATACATTCTGCCCTTGTACCACTCTGCCAATCCTATAACCCCTCCATGTTCTCTGTAATTTTATTGCCCTATTCTACCCAGAAATGCACTCGTCTCTAAATGCTTAACACATTATTTTGAATTATGTCATTTTACAAACCCTGTAAATTAATAAAAATCCACACTGATAGCCCCATTAGCCACAAGGGGCTATGTAAGTTAAAATGAAATAGAACTGAAAATTAAGTTCCTCAGTCCACTGTCCATGTTTCATGTGCTTGCCATGTATGCCTAGTGGTTACTGTGTTGGACAATGCAGATAGAGAACATCTCCATCATGGCAGAAAATTCTGTTGGACAGTACTGTTTTTAGACAATGATCAGGACGGGCTGTTAACATCACAAAGAAGGACCACCAGGCATTATGTGCCTCCTGAAATGATGCAACAAGAAGTATACACTACCATTTATGACACAGTTGTACCAAAAAACAAGTCTGAATCTGGTCAAACTTCTGGATCTAACAAGCAATTTATAGGAAATATAAAAGGAGGAGGAGCTTCTTAACACCACAGTGATACATGTAGCAAAACACTGAAGCTGTGGGAAAAATCAACAGGACAAATGAACTGGTTTCTTTTGCAGATAAACTACCAAGAAAAAAGAAAAGAGGGAACGTATGGCTGTAAGAGAGACTGAAGAGAAATCTGATACCAGGGTATGGATCTGATTTGGATCTCAGTGCAAGCAAACTGAACAAAAATGTTGAGACAGGGGTGCCTGGGTGGCTCAGTGGGATAAAGCCTCTGCCTTTGGCTCAGGTCATGATCCCAGGGTCCTGGGATTGAGCCCCGCATCGGGCTCTCTGCTCAGCAGGGAACCTGCTTCCCCCTCTCTCTGCCTGCCTCTCTGCCTACTTACGAGCTCTGTCAAGTAAATAAATAAAATCTTAAAAAAAAAAAAGTTGAGACAACTAGGAAGACTTGAGCAATGATTAGATATATGATGACATTTAGGAATTATTGTTAATTTTTTTAAGGTACATTAAATAGTATTTTGGTTATGTTTTTAAAAAATCCTTACCACTGAGATGCATATTTAAAATACTTAATGAAAAAATAAAATATCTAATAGATGGCATAGGACTAGGATTCCCTTCAAAATAGTCCAGGCAGGAGAGAGGAAGCAGTGTGAGGGTGGTGATGAAACAGGATTGGACACAAGTTGATTATTGGGGTTGGGTCATTGGTACATAGAGGCTTAACTGTCCTGTTCTACTTCAGTGTAGGTTTTGTTTTCCATTCCTTATTGGGCTCAGAAGTTCTTGGAAATCCCTCACCTTTGCATTTTCTACCAAATCTTGGTGCTACTCAATTTGCTAACTCTTAGGTCAAAGTGGAAGAGAAGGAGAAAAGAGACATTTTCAGAGGGATGACCTACAGCTCTGGTGTTCTGGGGAGCCTGAGGCTAGGCCAGGTTTGTAACCTCACTATTTTCCATCTCATCTGTGCTACTGAGGAACCTCAGGAAACTGCACAGCCACTGTTCTAGGTGGCCAGGGGCCCATCTGCCCCCTTGCAGAACATGTGGAGATACAGACACTGAATAACCTGTCATTGTCCTCAAGGTTCTGACTCTCCACAAGCTAAGCTCCATCATGGTAGCCTGCAAGCTTAGGAATTCCATACACTTGTCAGGACCAGGACCGTCAGATGGGTCACACCTTGGGCAGGGCTGTGTATGAAGCACTTCTCATCTCTAATTGTTGATGGCTACCTGAGCCTTTGCTCCTCAATGTGACATTCTCACGTATGCAGGGTTGTTTCTCAGAGGCCGGACCAGTGTGACTACTCCCCATTCCATTCATGCCCCACCCCACCTGCCCTTACCCAGACAAGTCCACAACTCACAGTAATGTAAAACCATTTGTTTAATTCTAAATCAAATCACTTTCACAACAGTGAAAATTAGTGACTGGTTAGGGTGTGCCACTGTACATGGCGTCATTCTCTGACTGTGGGTGGGACCTGGTCCTAATCCACAAAGGTGGCAGAAGGGGGTGGAGGCCAAGAACATAGACAACACACAAAAGAAAGGAAAACTGCCTTGGTAGAGGGGCAACGTGGTGAACCTGCAGAGGGGTGGTGGGAAGGGGGTTTCCTGTTGGGGCTGGGCCAGCAGTCCCAAGTTGGCTCTCCTGCCCTAGCTCCCAATAGAAGCTGAGTGGGGACCTAGAAAGTTCAAAATCAAAGGGCACATGACAAACCTGGCTTTGCTTACAGGTTCCTGGGATGCCTTTGCTGGTGGAGTTCTCCTGGGCTTACTACTTTGTTAGAGTCCAAGTGATTTCTCTTCCTATCCACAACCCTTCTTTTTAAACTTTTCTTCTTTCTGGAAACCCATTTCTGGTTGAGCCCATCTGACGGAAGTCCTCTCTCTCTCACCACTAGGTGGGGCTACCACACTGAGCGATCCCACCAATTCACTTGTGCTGAGAATTCAGGACATCCCCCTCCCAGCAACTTTCCCAACTTTGGGGATTTCCAGGAGGTGATTAAAGAGGCAAAAAAACCACTCATGAGTGGGTGTCCCAAGGTTTAAAATCCATCAGGGACACTAAAGCTGGTGGCTTAGTCCTACCAAATGAATTTGGCAAACCAACCACCTATTCAATACTTACATTTTGTCTGATTAAACACTGAAATCTGGTACTGACAGGTACAGAGGGGAAGGGGTGGGGCCTGTGGAGAGGACAGTAGGACCTCTCTCATCTTCCTTAAGGTCTTGGTTTCCACATGCTATGCAGAGCCACATCTGGAAAAAACCATTAGGTGGGGCTTTCTACCACTTGTTGGCTATGGCTGCAGGTGAGCTAGGAGCAGTGCGGATGGAAAAGTGATAGAGAGACCTCCAAAGGCTGTCCATTTCCCTCCATCTCTGGACTCTCCTGGAAGAGACTGGATTTCTAGGAAGAGGTCTGACCAGAGTGTGAACCATTCTACAATTAGACTGTCCTCCTGCCTGGAATCACTCCCTCAATCAGATTCTGAGGAAAAAGTTTATGAAATGGAAAAAAAACAAGTCAAGGGCTTGGGAAGATGATTCCCCCTGGAAATTTCCTGGGGAAGACCACACCGTATCATCATGCCAAGATTCTCTAAGCCCTGCTGCTTGGCTTTAGAAATCATCAGGAGTTGCCTGCTCCGCAGTTCCATGCTTCTCTGGCTTTAGCACACACGCAAGGAGTTTTCAGGGGTATCCACCCAAACCAGGGTTACATGTGGGTCTCCTCACTCCTGCCTCTTCATAAAGGACAATCTGGCTTCTGGGAAGATGGTCTTCAACATGCAGCTGAGCTGACTTGACAAAGCATTCCACTGGATGCACCCAGAGTTTCTGTAGCCTTGGGGACAGGGCTGCTTGTTCAGCTGTTCCTGCAGCAGAGCTCCAATTCCCACCAGAGTCCCACTGGCAGGTCTTTCCTAATGTGCAGCAGTCAGTCCCAGCTTCAGCAGTAGTCTCCACTGTGGGTCCTCTGGCAGATGTGCATACTTTGGGAGGGAAAGATGATGGGAAATCTGTGACTGAAGCCACATGTCTCTGGGGATAATCTACTCCAAGAAACCAGGAGGTCATTCAAGCCACTCTCTGGAGCCAAAGAGACTGAGCATGGCTCAGAGCCAACGCAAGATCTTTGGATCTCTGATTAATTCTAATTAGTTAGCAGCTAATTAATTAGCTGCTGCAATTATGATCGTCACAGAACAGCAATTTCTTGCATTTCTGCTCAGGAGGAGGAGACAGGGTAGAGCAGCACTGGGATATGGGGGAAAACCTCTATATGAGGAGTCCACTGATTTTGGGAGGCCACTTACCAAGGGGTATTTAAAGAGATGAAACAAAGTTTCTATTTGGTTCACCCCTTTGTTTTCCTAGTATCAAACTCAGGTGAAATTATACTGACAGTTTCTCTCTTCCTGCCTCTTCCTTGTGCAGAGTCAGGACCTGCTGAGCTGGCTGGAACAGGACTTGAGGGTGTAACTCATGAGACATGATTCAATGCCAAGGACTGAGGTTATAGCAGGGTGTTTACAGCAGTGGCCATACTCTAAAGTCCTTGACAACTGGTCTTGAGTCCCTAAGCTCTGATGGAGAAGCAAAACTCCTTGATGTGTTACTGACACCACCGATTCCAGGGGTCAGGATTAGCCAGGAAGCCAAACATCAAGAGTGGGTGTGGCATGTCACCAGTCCAGAGGCCCTGCCATGGATGTAGGCTGGGAGCTAGGCAATCAGGAGCCAGAACATGATCACTAGGGCCACAAACAGGAAGAGGCGTGACAGGAACTGCTCATCCACATACTGGGGTGTTCCAGGGACAGCTGCAGAGACAGGAGGGAAAAGAGAGGCTGTCAGAACGCTGCAGCTGTGCACAGTGCTGCCCAACTGGGCCAGAAGTTGAGAGCATCAATCTTCATCTCCTTATAGCAGAACTGCAGAGAGCCCCACACAGTGTGTCTTCCTTTTCCAGAGGAGAGGAAGTAGAGCCCCAGAGGGAAGCAGTGACTTGTCTTGCCTATCACACAGCAAACTAGGGGCAGAGCTAGGCTTCCACTCCTCCCTGCTTTGAGAAAAGCTCCTAGGTAGCTGTCCAGACATTGGGGAAAGGAGAGTAAGAAATCTATATCCAGAATGGGAAAGTTTTATCAAATATGACAAAGGAAAACTGTAATCGTGGCAAGGAGATAAAGAGATCCAGAGTCCAGCCGACTGTAGAACTCTCTTTACCTAAGGAACCCAGGGTGAACCCTGAAGCAAGAAGGGAAGCAAGCTGCCAAGGGTTCTTGCTGCCTCCATAGTGCCCTGTCCCTCATTCAGGGAAGAGCACATCCTGCCCTTTGGCATCTCCTTTGAGAAAATGCATAAATGAAGGAGAAACCTTTGAGGTAGAGGAGGTAAAGAAGGGCATTCCAAGATCTCTTGGGGCTGTACTATTCCCCAGGTAGGTGCTCTGATGATTCATGCAGGGTGTCAGTCAACAAAGACTTGTACTCATTGCCTGCAATGTGCCAAGCACCAGGATAGGGGGTGAGGAAAATTCCTGGGATGACCCAGAAATAGGTTTCAGTCCATAAGAGCCTAAGCTCCTGACCAGGAACCACACACTGATCCCTTCTACACCACACACTGTGCCCAGCACACAGGAGGTTCCAATGAGTGCAAGTAGAGCTCAAATGACCTCAGCACCTCTGCAGACTCCATGGTAAGGATCTTGGCACAAGTGCCAGATTAAGACAAAATACAGAACACCCACCTTGCTGCTGGCAAGGTGCAGCTGGCACCTTTAAACTGGCTGGAGAGAAAGGTAGTAGCAGATAACAGACCTAGAAAGGGAGAAAGGGGGCTGGTCCCAAGCCCCACATGTATCCTGAGGGAAGCTGGACAGAGATACCAGAGAATAGAAAGGCCTTGAATCCTGGTGGGTTGCCTCACTCCTTTCTGTCCCTAAATGGGACATGCACAGGGCTAGGCTTTTCTTTAGCTAGGTATCCTGGGTCTTTAATTAGGTATCCTAGGTATCATTTTATTCTTTTCATCTTATAGGCACAGAGTAGGTCTTGGGAAACATATGAACATTTTCTGATTGTAAAACAGAGCTAAACAAACACTCATCCCACAGGCTTATGGTGAGGATCCCCTGCATTTGTGATGACAAGCACTTTGAACATGCCTAAGTAGGCAATATACATTATCATGACTACCAGTAATCTGAAAAGAGTTCACATTTTGAAAAGGCTGACTGACCAAGCAGTGACAGTTATCTGTAATCTGCATACTAATGAATTCCAAATAGCCTTCAAGCAGAATTATCAAGGAAATAGGGTCTCACCTGGAGGAGGCCGCCCATCATTTATGTTAAATGCTGTGGCAAATATCCCAAAAGGAAATGCCCCAATTCCAAAAGACATCTGGAAGCCACCATCTCCAAATCCAAAACCTTGAAATCCCTGTATGGAAGAAATGCAATTCAGAACAAGCAACCTGTCAAACATGTCACCCACAGGTGGCACCTGCCTCTCCTCCCTACCCTCTGCCACCTGTTTCCAAGGGAGATATTTTTTCCTTCCATTTAGACTGCAAGGCAGAGGAACCCTGGTGGGCCCTCTGCCCTCCTGGCCTGCAAGGGGTCCAGCTAAGGAATTGTGAATGCCAGAAAGGACTGGCTCTGGTCCAAAGTAAAACAATCTGCTGGTGCAAGTTAGGGTTCTTAGAGCACAATGTTTTTTCCCAGAAGCCCACCCTAGTCAATAAAATTTTCTACATGCTTTAATAACATACATCTTATATATATATATATTGCATATATATGAGAAATATAACGAGCAAAACTGGCAACAACCCCTATACCTAATTACAAGGGAACATCGGAACAAGCGGCACATTGCTGATAATAGCAAAAAAAAGTGGAACCCTAATTAACCAACAATGGAGGTCATGATCAAAATCTTGATACACACTCTCTAAAGACCATCATGCTGACTATGCGACAACACAGAAAAACTCCTGTGACCAAGCTACCAGACAAAACTGAACACTATGGTCACAAGTACATGCCAACATGCAGGTATGGGAACAAGATATAAACAGGTATTTTCCCTCAGTTTTAATATTTTTAAGAATTTAAAAAACACAAGACAATTTTTTTCTGATTATTTTCATACATATGCTTGTTATAAGAAACTTACACATGAGAAGAATAATTGACGTAAAAAGTCAAAGATCTCCTTGTTCACCATCTTCATGGTGTATCATCCTCAGCTTTCCCCCTCCTTCTCCCACCCTCAACTTTCCCCTATACCACATCATCTTTCATATGAAAAGACTTAGTAGCAATTCTAACACTGTGAAAAAGTAACCCATTTTCTATCTTGACCAAGGTTGCAGATAGTGGAGGGGGTAGAGTTTAGACCAGAAACTAGGTCAATATGATCTGAAAACCCATGCTCTTAATTACTGTGCACATCTTATTAAATCTTCTCTCCTCCCCCACATCCCTAAGTAGATATTTAGAGCAAATGATTAAAAAATAATAAGTAGAAAATGCATTGGATTAACCGCGCTCCACAAAGAGCTGGTTGGCTTTCACTGATGAGTCCTCTGCAAGTCAGGAAAGTGGCTGTTCCCTATCCCATACCAAGCAGCTTGGCATCCAGCTCCAAACATCTTGCTGGGCAGCACTACCTACATAAAGCCTAGTAACAGATATAACAAGAGGGTAAGCCTAGACAGAAGAAAAACAACCAGTTTTCCATCTCCTCAGTGCAGATGCCTCCTACTCAGACCCAGCATGGTTGAGTTTGAGGGCTCCTGGGACCAAGGCTGCCTTACCCAGGAAGGTGCAACTGTTTCATCACGAACTACCACTTCACTGAGAGTAATCCCGAGGACTGACCCTCTGGCCTCCCTTTTAGCAATTAGCAACCTCCACACAATTCCACAAGCCCTCATATATGCGGAGTTTATGTTCCTGGGAAAATGTAGGCAAAAAGCATCACTAGTGCCTGCAGGTACTTGTATGTGTTATAGCTATGCACTAGGACCTCTGGCTTCCTGAGGTTAGGAGCTGATGCTCTCTGTTGAGAAACAGAGTCTGTGAAAGTTAAAGTGATGTCACCTGGTAGTCAGGGGGTAGCGTTTACACCAAAAACTGTCAATATGTCAATAGTGTTTAGATAAAAAACTGTCAACTGTCAATATGATCCTGGGGCACCTGGGTGGCTCAGTGGGTTAAGCCTCTGCCTTCGGATCAAGTCATGATCTCAGGGTCCTGGGATGGAGCCCCACACTGGGCTCTCTGCTCAGCAGGGAGCCTGCTCCCCCACCCACTGCCTTCCTCTTTGCCTACTTGTGATCTCTGTCCCAAAAAACCTGTCCATATGGTCCAAAAACCCCATGCTCTTAATTCTTATGGGGAAATGAAAAACTCTGTGACCACACTGTCAGACAAAACTGAACACTATCGTCTTAAGAATCCTCAGGACAATATGTAGGGATGTAGACAAGATACAGATAGGTATTTTCCCTCCAAAATTTTAATATTTTAATCTGGAGAAATGAAAATATACTTGTTAGTGTGGATAAATATTCTGCTTTTATAATTTCTTCAATATTTTATTTTATTTTTTGAAGATTTTATTTATTTATTTGACAGACAGAGATCACAAGTAGGCAGAGAGGCAGGCAGAGAGGGAGGGGAAAGCAGGCTCCCCACCAAGCAGAGAGCCCGACGCGGGGCTCGATCCCAGGACCCCGAGATCACGACCCAAGCTGAAGGCAGAGGCTTAATCCACTGAGCCACCCAAGTGCCCCAATTTCTTCAATATTTTAACAAGAAAATTTTAATATTAGGGCGCCTGGGTGGCTCAGTGGGTTAAAGCCTCTGCCTTTGGCTCAGGTCATGATCCCAGGGTCCTGGGATCAAGCCCCGCATGGGGCTCTCTGCTCAGCAGGGAGCCTGCTTCCTCCTCTTCCTCTGCCTGCTTCTCTGCCTACTTGTGATCTCTGTCTGTCAAATAAATAAAATCTTAAAAAAAAAAAAAGAAAATTTTAATACTAACATCTGACTTAAATTAGCATTTTTGAGCTAGTGATTTTTCTAAGAATTTATCCTAGTAAAAAAACCATGAACCTCAAAAATGTATCTATAAATTCATCAGAGTATTTTTAAAATGAAAAAAGAAAACAGTTAAATGTCCAACAAAGGATCAAATAATGTTAAGTTCATACAACTCAACACTAAACAGCCTGGCATGTAAAATCTCAAGATAATGTCATTAAAAAAGTCTCCCTCTCTGTGATATAAATTGGTAAGGCCAGGAATCTTTGCTATGTTCACTGATGTATCACCAGTGCCTAGAATAATGCCCAGCATCCTGAAGGCACTTAATATAGAATGAATGAAATTTTTAAAAAGAGCTACGAAACAGGAGCTAAGTATTGTTAAAAATAAACAAAAATGTATGTATACCCATATGTATACCCACTATAAAATACGTGCACATAAACAGATCTATAAAATTTACATGTGTGTATATATAAGTATAGAACAATAGAAAAAAATAGACCAAAATATTTCCTGTAGTTATCTCTGGATGGTGTGATTGTAAGTTTATTCCCTCTCCTTTCCTTTGTGTTTATTTCAATTTTTCCATTACTTTTATAATCAAGGAGAAAAAGTATAGGTCCAAGATGGAAACTTCTTAAGCCATAAGCTCATTTCTAGAAGCTTCTCCTAGAATGTTCCTCACCCCTCTGTTCTCTGGCTCTGGCCTCTGTCCTTGAGGACGGGGAGGGGTCTTCTCTCTGAAACAGAAACATCGTAAAATAAATAATTATAAAATGCTTTCAGCGGCTCTGAGTGGGGTGGGAGCTCAGGGTCAGGTCCACTATGCGCAGCACAGGAACTTATACCAAATTAAACTAAATCCTAACCTTCATTCTACTTGCGACTGTTTTGCCAACTATAAAGAAAAGCAGAGAAAAAAATCTGCTTATTCTAAGATGTTCATCATGTTGCACTAGAGCCTACTCCTCTCACAGGAGCCTGACCCAGACTGGTTGAGTGCTAGCCAGACACCTTCCCTGGACCTGTGTAATAAAGAGGTCACCAATGTTAAAAATCCCAAATCCAAACTGAAACAGGAATGGCCTGTCAGCATAGAGGGCTGAGATTCAGGATCTCTCTATCTGCCCCTATTAACTTCAGCTTTACTTCCCACTATTCCTTGGTAAGCACTCTATACACTTTGCTTTTTGCCTCTGGGTCTTAGCCTCTTCTATCACTCATCCTCAACATACTGGACTGAGGGCTTGTTAGCCGTGAGGCACTAGGCAGGACACTACCAATACTAAGACTGTGATGGACTCTACTCTTGAGGTGTTTATGGTTTAAAGGGGGCCACAATCAATCACAATACAGCATGGGAAGGGACTTCTTGAACAGAGATCTCAACCACATAGGATGGAAGCACGGCTGAGAGCAACTGATGTGAGGAAGAAGGACCACTTCAAGGAGGAGGTAACTTCAGGACTGCTCCTTGAAGATGGACCAAAATTAGCGGAGGAGGAGGGTGTTGAGCAGGACTGGGGAGGGCAGAAGAGATAGAGGGAAAACAATTACGAAGGCTCATGAATGTGAAAGGCTAAGTTCCTTTAAGAGAAGTCCAGTATATGTGGATACAGGGTATGCTGGGGGTGGGGTAGTAAGAGACAGTATGAGACACTGCTGGGAGAGTCTGGGGGTGTGTGAGCGTGTGCACGCGTATGACAGACCATGAAGTGCTCTCAGCATGACAGGGCTCTCGTAGAATGACAGACCCATCCACACCCCAAACTCCACAAAGCCTCCCAGACCTCCTGTCCCCTTTCCCTCTGTACTTTATATATCACTGCTGCAGCAACCCCCTCCTTGCAGACTCTCCTGCTAGACACCCTGCTTCCCAAGCTGCTCCTTCACAGCACTTTGCATACTTAAAACTGTGCTATCTTGTGCACTGCCTAGCACATTGCCTGCTCGCTGGCAGACACTCAGTGGATATTCATATTATAGCCCAGTGAGGAGCAACTTGGCTTCCCTCCCTTCCTGATGAACTCCCATCTGGATCCCAATTGCCTCAAAACTGAGGGTCTGTAAGCACTAAGTAGAAGGTGGAGTGAGAAGGTGCTAAATGGAAGTAAATTCATATCCAAAGGGAGGAGTAGGTGTGAGAGGTGCCCCAAGGCCTCACCTGGGGTCCTGCTGCCCAGTGCTGCCCCTGCCATAGAGCGGGATCACTTTATCTCGGCTGATGCCGGCTTTGCAAACTGGACACACTTGTCTGTTAGGTCTGGTCTCCAACCACTGCAAACAGGAGAGAAAAATGCACGAATGGTGTTTAAGCCCACTACAGAGCAATCACAGACAGCGAAACAACATGGGTCAGGGGCCTCAAACTGGAAACACTGACACCAGCACGGAACACTTCAAGGAACCCCATTCTCTGATTCCTGCTCCTGGCACTCAATAAACATTTACTAGCGGTAAAATAAAAATTGCTTTTAAATACCTCATAATTAAACAGGCTTCCTCATGCTTCATTACTTCTAGGGGCTCCCTGCAACACAGCAGGAAGGAACTCAAGCCTAGAGCTGTGTCAAGGGGTCAAGGAGAAAGCAGCATTTAATGATTTTATATCCCACTTCCTTTATCCTACTGTTGAAAGCTTCAAAACTTATGTTATGTGCTTTTTATAAATTTCCAGCAGATAAATTTATAAATTTATTAGGTTCTGCTGGAGATCAGAATGCATAGCCCTAAACGTAGTGGGAACCTCTCTCTTCCTTCCTTTACTTCTTTCTCCCACCTCAATTCTGAGACTCTAGAGCTCTGGAACTTCTGTCCTCCCCCTACATGCCTAAGCCACCTACTAGTGTGGTGCTCTTTTGCCAACAACCGTGGAGACAGTCAGCTCACAGTGATTATTCACAGCCAGCTGTGAATGCCAAGCCCTGCTCTGTCTCACCGAGCATGTGCCTGGGTCTTGGTGAATACTTAACTGACTGGTTTTCCTAATAATGTAGAGCTGAGAAAACAGACTTTTTCCCCCCTCACACAAAAACTCTCTGTTGAGACCAAAAAAATTTCTTCCTTCCTAACATTTTCAAGGCCTTTACAGGTAGGGGGAATAGTCGATATTCTAGGAGGTTCTTTTTGTAGAGGCAGAATCTCAAAAATAAAAACCACACATACTATCAAATCCAAGCTATCTATAGATAGGGAACTGTGAGCCAGAGAGGTGGCCTGCTAAGGACACAAAAACCATCGATAACAGAATCAGGACCATCCCAGGTACTATACTGACCCCTTGTTTTCAGCAAGTATCTGTCAGTGGGCAGGTGTATAATGAAGGTTGAGGGGGGTAAAACAAGCAAATGAGTCCACAAATGGGAGATTGCAGCTTCTGACAGTAGTCTCCTGAGATTAGGGGTGTCTTGTGCAACCATAGCTGATGAAAGACAAAGTAAAGTGAAATGTATCTTACCTGATGTAAACACGGCCAACTGCCAGAGTCCCCAGGGCAACCAGTCATCAAGGAGAAAGAGAATGGGGGTAAAGGAAGCAAAATGCTTTCATTAGAAAAAACACCAACGGTGGGAGCAGAAAAAATGGGAACACAGGGTGGAACTATGGAGCACTACAACCTCCCTGAGTGTCTGTGGGGAATCACTAGTACCAGAAATCAGAAAAGCATGGGCTAAAATCACAGGAAAAATCAGGCAACAGAGAGACAAGACCCCAGTCTCTACCTCTGGGATCTTACTTGTAAAGGACCCCCAGGTCCCAGACCATCCCAGACTCAGCTTCTCTACAAGTCAATCTCTGAGGGATTGTGACCTCTGAAGGAATCCAATATAGGCTAAAGACCCTCTATGCAGAAAAATTCATGAGGCATTCTCATACACACAGTGCACGCACACACACACGTGCACATACACACACAAACACACCGTATTTTAGACTCCGTTTCAGTGGGTTCCTAACCTAAGACTCACAATGTGTGACTCTAGATCTGGTTTAAGAGAATCTTCAGGCTGTCCTCAACCTTGAGTGCTCTGCTGGCAGGAAGTTGTTTAAAAGTTCAAGTTTACTATTAAAAAAATCTTTAAATAATGAAAACGGGGATGCTTCTTGGCAGAAAGGGCTACCTTTCACAGCTTAATGAGTTGTATTACCATGAACAGCTGCCCAGTCTCTCATTTTTCAAAAGAGGAAACCAAATTCAGAAACAAGAAACAACTTGCCTGTGGCACCAGGACTAAAAAGTCTCCTAACTTTCAGCTTATTGTCCCTTCTATCACCCAGCATTGGGTGCAAAAAATGATATTTACAGAATTGAAGGAAAAGTTACTCTAACTCTAGATTTTTCATTGTTACTCTCTTGGTTTATTCATCCAACTAACAGATATCCACTGCACACCTCCTGTGTGCCAGGACAGTGGAAAATGTGGGCACGGTTTCTGTCCCTCATAAAACACGACTCCTTTAGCTGAGTAAAATTTGTTGGACTCAGAGGTTAATTCCTTTCCCAGTTCCTGACCCACAGAGCCCCACCATCCAGACATGCAATCTCCCTGAATGTAACAGACACACCTGACATCTGACTCCTACATTAACCTTGCAATGTCATTCCAAACTGAGCCCAATGCACCCGAAATCACAGATCCCCTCCACTGGCAACTTCCCTTGAAGTCTATGGGGGAGAAGTGGAGGTGACTTTCCTCTAACGGAAAGTTCAAAATTATAACAAAGATGGTGATCGCTTCAATTTATTAAGCAACTATTGAGTGCCAGGATATGGCTGATTAGCTTTCCATTTGTTAATGTCATTGGAGGGTCATATTAACCTAAGACAAAGTGTAATTAATTCCATTTTACAGAAGAGGATACTGAGGTAGAAAGAGGATTGCAGATTTGCCCAGGGATAAACCACTCTGACAGGAAGCATCTGTTTCATCTTAGAGTCTATTCTTTCTAATGGTACGTTGATTTATTCTTAATTTTGTCACTTGTTTCAATTCCTGGTTTTATACTGCCCCAGAGAATCTTCAATTTCTAGGAAACAACGGTTTCTGCATAAAACTTAATGATTAGGGCAAGAGCTGCCAGAACAAAATATGCCCCATTCTGTTAATTCAATAAAGTTATCTCTTTATCTTAAACTACCTTAAATAATACTTAAATGACTCTTTCTTCACACCACTTTCCTGCTCAAAAATATCCCACAGCTTTATGTCCTAATCAATCAAATCTGGGTTTGAGAATCTGGCCCAACCCTCTCTTAACCACTCTTGTTCCCTAACACTTCCCAGTCCCCCATCCAAGGTGCTATCTGAGGTACACAGCAGTCTCAGGGTCTTGAAATCTCATACCCAAAAGTGCATATGTCTACCCTAGAAAATGTCTGCCTTGGGGGGCATGTTCTCTTTGTCTTATCTGCCATTCTTACCCCTCCACTTAGCCCAATTCACCCTTCAAGGTCCAGCTCAAAATTAAGGGAGAATAAAATCACAACATTTACCCAGAACCTCAGATCCATGAGGGACTCCTATGATGGAGGCCAGAATGAAACTAACCCTCCCACTTCATTTTGATATACATAAAATATAGCAACAATTATTAGGATCATTGCTAACACACAGTATGCAGTGTGTGCTATGTGCTCTTCTAAGCTTTTTATGTATTTTGAGTCATTTGATTGCTCACTGACAACCCTGTAAAATGAGTGTATGTAAGCACCTTGCCCAAGGTCATCCAGGACCGTAGTGGCAGAGTCAGGATTCAGAACAAGGAAGTCTGGCTCCACTGTCCTTGCTGAATGGTATACCACAGTATAACCACTGTACATACTGCCTCTTCGCTCAGCACAGCAAGTGGCACTTCGTAATTGCTCACTAACTGGTAAGTATTTTCACGTTAGAGGTGGGGGTACAGAGTCCAGAGTGGGGACAGGATTTGCCCAAGATCACTCAGCTTATCAGCAGCAGAACTGGGATAAGAACCCAGGGCTTCTGCTTCTTGGACCTGATCGTATCAGGAGGCCCAAAGTGAGTGGGAAACCTCCTGTTCCAAAGCTGCCCAAACCACAGGTTTTCTAAACATGGCCATGTGTCTTCTGTGGGTGGTGGCAGGGGCACTGACCAGAAGAGGTGGCCACACAGGCTGATGACAGCATCCTTGGCTGTGTCCAGGCAGATGTTGCACTCGAAGGTGCTGTCCTGCCCTCCACTCTCGCCAGCACCATTGCTGCTACCGCTGGGCCCCCCTGCACTGGAGTTCTCAGGGGAAGCAGAGGCCGAGGGCCCCTTGCTCGCCATCCTTGGCTGTCGGCAAACTGACTGAAGATTCTCCCCAGGAAAATCCTGAAAGGCAGAGAGGCCTTGATTATTCATTTCTGCATACCACTCTCCCCAGCTTCCATGGCAATACCCTAATCTTCTCTCAACTCCAGAAGTTCAGATGACTGAACCTTTACACAGACTCTGCAGAGGCTGCAGAGGATGATACTCATGGGGCACTACCCAGAGAACAATGACTCAAAAACTTTCATGAATAGCCTAGAAAGTACCACGCAAAACATACTGCACAAAAACAGAACATCCTCCATGCAGATGGCTCTCCAAAGGAAATGAAACCTTTTCTCACATGTCTTTACATTCTCCCAGGATAACCAACCCAGGTAATATGTGCTCAATAAAACTAAATGTTCACAGACTGTCCTCTAACTTTGGACTGCCTCTATACTGGCAGGTGAATCTGCTTAGACCAGAAGGCTTATGTCACTGCTATACATAAAAAACCAGTTATTAGTTACTATAAGTGAAAAATAAATACAAATACATAATGACAGAAAAGCTGTTTATCCTCACACAGAACCATGTGGCAATTCATATAATGCTTTAGGCAAACTTGATCTGGTCCAGTTTCTTCAGGAAACTACAGCCCAAGACCTCTCCTCTAACTGACTAATGTGGAGCTGAGACCGGGAACTCATGACCTCCAGTCTGTATTCAAACTACTGCACTGCCACAGATCAAGCTGGCCACCAAACGCTGAGAGAAAGGGACCGCTGTTCAAGACTGCCTCCAAATCAAAGAACACGCCAGGAACTGAACAAGAATGTAGACAAGACCAACACCAAGGACACCCAGAAATTCTGGGTGCAGATTAAGAATCTGTGAAGAGCTTGGTCGGACCACCCCCACCATCTTAGAAATTCTAAGCAGGAAGTGCTGGCTGGTTATCACAGCCAGAGAACCACCAGCTTGGATGCTGGCTTCAGCTAAGCCTCCAGCTTGGCAGATGTTTTAAGAACCTCCCTTCTCCTCTGTGGGCCACAGTTTCCTCATCTGTAAACTGTCTCCTAGTTGTCTCCTTCTAGCTCTGATACTGTGCTACTCCAGGTCATCTCATCCACTCTTTCCAAAGTGGGCAGCCCCTACCGTAAGTGTGGGACTCACCACTGGAGTGTCAAAAGACCGCTCTGATGTCAGCTTCCAAAGTTTGAAGATGTGAAGGACCAAAAAGCCAGTCTTCTCAGACCAACAAGCAAGCCTTCCTACACACCACCAACTCAGAACTCTGGACTCACGAGCATCCCTCACCACCACAGCACCTCTGTGACTTGGGCAGGGAGAGGAGACCAGCTCACTGCCACTTTTTCACTCAGTTACATCATTTTACATAATGTCCCTGAAGGGCAGCTGGCTGCTGGCAGCACCAGTGCCTCACTGGCCTCAGCTCCAAGACCTTCTCCCTGACCCAGTGCTTCTTCCTTTCCACATACAACTGTTCTCTTCTTCTTAGGATAGAGGCTGCTTCTGAGGGACATGTTAAGGCCTTCACATGTCATTGCAGCTCAAGTCCTGACCTGTGCGAGCTTCTTTAAAATATGTTTATCTTTTAAAATCAAGAACTGTGTGGGTACCTGGGTGGCTCCGTCAGTTAATCATCTGTCTTCAGCTCAGGTCATGATCCCAGGGTCCCAGGGTCCCAGGATCAAGTTCCTCATCAGGCTCCCTGTTCAGTAGAGAATCTGCTTCTCCCTCCACCTTTCCCTGCTGCCCATGATCTCTCTCTCTTACTCTCTCTCAAATAAATAAATAAAACCTTTAACATTAAGGACTGTGCATACAGAAGTGGAAAGACAGGGGCGCCTGGGTGGCTCAGTGGGTTAAGCCACTGCCTTCGGCTCAGGTCATGATCTCAGGGTCCTGGGATCGAGTCCCGCATCAGGCTCTCTGCTCAGCAGGGAGCCTGCTTCCTTCTCTCTCTCTCTGCCTGCCTCTCAGTGTACTTGTAATTTCTCTCTGTCAAATAAATAAATAAAATCTTTAAAAAAAAAAAAAAGAAGTGGAAAGACAATCATAAAGTCAGGTTCACTGATCAATCTTAATGACAGTCTCCTGATGTGATGCAATAGGAAGTATCCTGATGTGATGCAATAGGAAGTACATATCACCAACAATAAAGCACTCTTAAAACATGGACTCCAGGGGCACCTGGGTGCTCAGCAGTTTAAGGCCTCTGCCTTTGGCTCAGGTCATGATCTCAGGGTCCTAGGATGGTGCTCCACGTCGGGCTCTCTGCTCAGTAGGGAGCCTCTCCCCCACCCCCCGCCTGCCTCTCTGCCTACTTGTGATCTCTGTCAAATAAATAAATAAAATCTTTTAAAAAAACCAAAAAAACCATGGACTCTAATGATGTCTCCAAAATAAATTACCCATTTACAGAAAATATGGGGCATAGAAGGACATGTTTAACAACTCCAGAAGACAATCTCCAATACAAATAATCCAAGTTCTTAAAAACTAAATAGTGGGATGTGGAGTTCTAAATTGAGACTTGAGACATACCGACCACTGAAAGTGTGTGGATCTCACCGGAACCAGGTTCAAAACAACCACCTGTAAAAAGACACTTGTGAGATAATTGTTCAAATTAGATTTAGTCTGGGTATTAGTTATCTTGAGAAATTAATTTTATTGAGTATTAATTTTATTGAGTATGACAATGGTATTGCATAATTTAAAAAATACTCACCTGCTAGAAATATTTTTTTAAAAAAGATTTTATTTATTACTTGAGAGAGAGAGCGAGAGAGCGCACAAGCAGGAAGTAGAGGCAGAGGGAGAGAGAGAAGCAGGCTCCCTACTGAGCAGGGAGCCCAATGCGGGGCTCCATCCCAGGACCCCAGCATCATGGCTTGAGCCAAAGACAAACGGTTAACCAACTGAGCCACCAGGCACCCCAAGAAATATATACTTAAATATTTATGAAGGAATGATGTCTGGGATTTGCTTTAAAGTACTCCAGGGGGAGAAGTGAAAATGGAGAGAAAAGACTAAGAACAGGGAAGGTGGAGGCTGTTGGAACTAAATGATGAATGGGGGCTTATCCCATTAGCTTATTTTTGTGCTTGTACATTTCCACAATAAAAGGAATTTAAAAAAAAAACAGGTGAGGATGCATAAAAGTATGTGTCTAAACTTATTTGGGTAAAATACAAATATATAAAAGGATATACACATATATAGATACACACACATACACACACACACACACAGAGGCAAAGAAAACGTCTAGAAGGCACACACTAAACTATCAACAATTATTTCTGGGATTAGGGAATGCGGAACTTCGAATTTTATATTCTCATCCTGTTTTAATGTTTTATGACAATCAGGTTATTACTTTTATAAGAATGCTTAAAAAAACTGTAAAATGTATGTATAATATTAATTAGTTAAAATAATGAAATATAAATATTAGAAAATGTCTTTTAAAATGTGGGAAAACACACCTGGTTTTTTGTTTTTTTCCCTTTTCTTTGTTTTTAAATTATTATTACTTTTTAAAGATTATTTATTTATTTATTTGACAGAGAGAGAGAGAGGTATCACAAGTAAGCAGAGAGGCAGGTGGAGAGAGGGGGAAGCAGGCTCCCCGCCGAGCAGAGAGCCCGATGTGAGGCCCGATCCCAGGACCCCAAAACCATGACCCGAGCCGAAAGCAGAGGCTCAACCCCTTGAGCCACCCAGGCGACAATTTTAATTATTGTTTTTATTAACATATAATGTATTATTGGCCCCAGGGGTACAGGTCTGTGAACCGTTAGGCTTACACACTTCACAGCACTCACCATATCACATACCCGCCCCAATGTCCATAACCCAACCACCCTCTCCACACACCTCCTCCCTGCAGCAACCCTGTTTGTTTCATGAGATTAAGAGTTTCTTATGGTATGTCTTCCTCCCGATCCCATCTTGTTTCATTTTTTCCTTCCCTAACACCCAAACTCCCCACTCTGCCTCTCAAATTCCTCATATCAAGGGAGATCATATTATACTTGTCTTTCTCTGATTGACTTACTTCGCTCAGCATAATACCCTCTAGTTCCATCCACATTGTGCAAATTCAAGATTTCATTTCTTTTGATGGCTGCATAGTATTCCAGTGTGTGTGTGTGTGTGTGTGTGTGTGTGTGTATCACATCTTCTTTATCCATTCATCTGTTGATGGACATCTAGGTTCTTTCCATAGTTTGGCTATTGTGGACATTGCTGCTATAAATATTTGGGTGCATATGCCCCTTTGGATCACTACATTTGTAGCTTTAGGATAAATACCCAAAAGTGCGATTGCTGGGTCGTAGGGTAGCTCTATTTTCAACTTTTTGAGGAACCTCCATGCTGTTTTCCAGAGTGGCTATACCAGCTTGCATACCCACCAACAGTGTAGGAGGGTTCCCCTTTCTCTGCATCCTCGCCAGCATCTGTTGTTTCCTGGCTTGTTAATTTTAGCCATTCTGACTCGTGTGAGGTGGTTATCTCATTGTGGTTTTGATTTGTATTTCCCTGATGCTGAGTGATGTGGAGTACTTTTTCATGTGTCTGTTGGCCATCTGGATGTCTTCTTTGCAGAAATGTCTGTTCATGTCCTTTGCCCATTTCTTGATTGGATTATTTGTTCTTCGGGTGTTGAATTAGGTAAGTTCTTTATAGATTTGGATACTAGTCCTTTATCTGGTATGTCATTTGCGAGTATCTTCTCCCATTCTGTCAGTAGTCTTTTGTTTTGTTGACTGTTTCCTTTGCTCTGCAACAGCTTTTGATTTGATGAAGTCCCAATAGTTCATTTTGCCCTTGCTTCCCTTGCCTTTGGCGATGTTTCTAGGAAGAAGTTGCTGCAGCTGAGGGTGAAGAGGTTGCTGCCTGTGTTCTCAAGGATGTTGATGCATTCCTGTCTCATGTTGAGGTCTTTCATCCATTTTGAGTCTATTTTTGTGTGTAGTGTAAGGAAATGGTCCAGTTTCATCCTTCTGCATGAGGCTGTTCAATTTTTTCAACACCATTTGTTGAAGAGACTGTCTTTCTTCCATTGGACATTCTTTCCTGTTTTATCGAAGATTAGTTGACCATAGAGTGGAGGGTCTATTTCTGGGCTCTCTATTCTATTCCACTGATATATATGTCTGTTTTTGTGCCAGTACCACACTGTCTTGATGACTACAGCTTTTGTAATATAGCTTGAAGTCTAGAATTGTGATGCCACTAACTTTGGGTTTCTTTTTCAACATTCCTCTGGCTATTCGGGGTCTTTTCTGGTTCCATATAAATTTTAGGATTATTTGTTCCATTTTTTTGAAAAAAAATTGATGGTATTTTGATAGGGATTGCATTAAATGTGTAGACTGCTTTAGGTAGCATAGACATTTCCACAGTATTTGTTCTTCCAATCCATAAGCATGGAACATTTTTCCATTTCTTTGTGTCTTCCTCAATTTCCTTCATGAGTACTTTATAGTTTTCTGAGTACAGATGTAGATTCTTTGCCTCCTTGGTTAGGTTTGTTCCTAGGTATCTTATGGTTTTGGGTGCAATTGTAAATGGGATTGACTCAATTTCTCTTTCTTCTCTCTTGCTGTTGGTGTATAGAAATGCAACTGATTTCTGTGCGTTTATATCCTAACACTTTACTGAATTCCGGTATGAGTTCTAGCAGTTTTGGAGTGCAGTCTTTTAAGTTTTCCACATAAAGTATCATATCATCTGCAAAGAGTGAGAGTTTGATGACTTCTTTGCCGATTCAATGCCTTTTCTTTCTTTCTGTTGTCTGATTGCTGAGGCTAGGACTTCTAGTATTATGTTGAATAGCAGTGGTGATAGTGGACATCCCTGCCGAAACACACCTGTTTTAAAACTGTTTATAGTGACTATCTGTATTGGTGGGGTCTTAGAGGTAGTGACATATTTTCTTAGTCCTCCGCATTTACAAAACTGACATTTTTACATGTATTATTATTAAATCAGACAAAAACAAGAGCAATCGTGCATTTGAAAACAAAAACAAAAACAACAACCTCTGGGGGGCCTGGGTGGCTTAGTCAGCTAAGCATCTGCCTTTGGCTCAGGTCATGACCCTAGAGTCCTGGAATGGAGCCCTGAGCTGCCACAGGCTCTCTGCTCAGCAGGGCATCTGCTTCTACCTCTCCCTTTGCCCCTACCCATTTCAGGTGCGCATGTACAGCTGTATGCACTCTCTTTCTCTCCAATAAATGAAATCTTTAAAAAAAAAAAAAAAGTAAAAATCAAAAACATTTCTCAGTGTTCCAATTTTCCCCAAATTCTGGAAATCAACCACTCTGAGTAGATACCTTGATGACTACAATCTCTTTTCTCACCTGAAAAGTGAGGGTGTCATGCTTTCTACAGGGCTGCAAAGGTGGCCCTATGAGATAATACAGTGACCCAGGGGGTCACCAAGACCCTCAGTGACACCAGAGGGTCCACCAAGGTAGGAGGGGGCCACTGCTACTGGGCAGATGTACACAGACACCCCTTATCCTGGTTCATTAGCCCCCCACTGCACCCAACAAGGCTCTGCATGGCTCATAATCCTAAGGGACAGAAGGCTTAAGGGGACAGTCAGGATCAAGGCAGGTGTGAGGGTGGGAATGGTCAGGGGACAGTAACAGGACAGATTAGTTTGCAGATAGCAGCAGGCTTACAGCAGGTTAGACACTGGAGAGGCCTGCACATTTCAACTTCGAGCAGACCACATTAACTCTCATTCTAATTCTTAGTAGACTGACCACGTGGTCCCTACTCAGGCTCTAAAGCCTCCTCCTAGAAGGCACTAAAATGTTTGCGAAGTGAGTGCGTGTGGGCATGTGTGACTGGTTTTGATTAACAGGCTGGCTGCTCACAAACCTCTCTCTGCAACACATCATGGGCCCTAGAGCTGTGCACCTACCCATGGAGCCTTTTTTCCTCACCTCCTCCCTACCCTCATGTAAAGGAACTTTACCACGCCAAGGCAGTATGGCAGAGATGAGCAACCTTCCCCGGGGGCTAGCTACTAAACACTGCCAGAACGAGAGAATATGACCACATCCTCCTGTACCCAGCAGAAGTGGGACAATGGCTAGAGGCCAGAGGACCCTGGTTGGCTCAGGAAGTGCACAGAATAAAGGGAAGCAGGTCCTGAGCATGCCTGAGCTGCCATTCTACTAAAACTTTCTCCTGGTCCTGGTAGAGACTATGAACTTCAACCTGACCACACAACAATCCTGCTCAGGACAATTCTTCACTCCTGATCTGAATCTACTTTCTGCTTTTCAAGCACATTCACATCTATTTCCACTCTGATTGTCACTCCACTTTATAGAACAGGCTATCAGGCCAGGGAGGTTAGAGGACCTGCCCAAGGCCAGGCCACCACCCAGCGCCAAATTCAGACTTTCCAACACAACACTGGCACTCTTTTCACTTTTACATGTTATGCTTTACCATGTAGCTTTACAAAATTAAATAACTGGTCTTTGTTTTCTGTCAAGTTTATTGCGCAATGCTTTAACTTTTGAGTGAGTGTGACTCATACATTCATGCATTCAATCAATGTATGTCTAGCACCAACTACATTTAAGGCTTGGGGCTACCAGCTCTGTGTGTGGAGGGAAGTCACAAAGACCACAGCCAAGCTGAGGCTCTGGAATCTGGAATAAGAGCTAAAGAAGACACATGGATAATTATAAGAATTCTTATCCAGGGGCTCCATCAAACTTGCCTGTTTTCCTAAACAAGGCACCCTCTCAGAAATCTGGCTCCTAGGGGTACCTGGGTGGTTCAGTGGGTTAAGCAGCTGCCTTCGGCTCGGGTCATGATCTCAGGGTCCTGGGATCAAGTCCCGCATCGGGCTCTCTCTGCTTGGCGGGGAGCCTGCTTCTCTCTCTCTCTCTCTCTCTCTGCCTGCCTCTCTGCCTACTTGTGGTCTCTCTTTCTCAAATAAATAAAATCAATCTAAAAAAGAAAAAGAAGAAAGAAAGAAATCTGGCTCCTAGACCCCTCACTGATTTTCTTTTTTTTAAATTTTATTTATTTATTTGACAGACTGAGATCACAAGTAGGCAGAAAGGCAGGCAGAGAGAGAGGAGGAAGCAGGCTCCCCGCGGAGCAGAGAGCCTGACGTGGGGCTCGATCCCAGGACCCTGAGATCGTGACCTGAGCCGAAGGCAGAGGCTTTAACCGACTGAGCCACCCAAAAGCCCCCACTCAGTGATTTAAATAGGATTTGGATCTGGACAGTGCCCAAGAATCTGTATTTTCAAATAAGTGCTCCTACCTTTCACATCAGGTAATTCTTTGATGAAGTTTTGGAAACCCAGCTTCTAAACTCTACCAAAAGCACAAAGCAATATGACACAACACAGAGTTTGGGAGGGACAGCGACCTCTGGGCCTGTCCTTCAAAATGTACAAATGTACAAACCCCAGCTACAGTACAAAGAGGTCAGATAAACTTGGGGGATGGGAGACAGACAAGTCAGCTGAGATTCTCAGACCAGTCAGCACTTCTGGTCCATCTAAGACAGAACTGATCCTTAAACAAATTCATTGGGGCGCCTGGGTGGCTCAGTGGGTTAAAGCCTCTGCCTTCGGCTCGGGTCATGATCCCAGGGTCCTGGGATTGAGCCCCGAATCAGGCTCTCTGCTCAGCAGGGAGCCTGCTTCTCTCTCTCTCTCTCTCTGCCTGCCTCTCTGCCTACTTGTGATCTCTCTGTGTCAAATGAATAAATAAATAAATAAATAAATAAATAAATAAATAAATAAAAGAAAAAAGAAAAGAAAAAACAAATTCATACTTAGTTTCAAAAGACATTCCTAAATTTGAGCTGTTCAGGTTGGCACAAGTGGTACTGGGACTAAAGCAGTTTGCAATACTTAATGATCCCTTAGGAATGCAGAGCCTGGAAGCTGATATCGGCTTCCAGCTGATATTGGCTGACCCAGCATCCTCACTCCTATTACCTTCCCAGAGCTGGCTTGGTCTACCTCACAGGAACTGAGCAAGGAGGAGAACACAAAAGTTGCATATCCCTTCAGGAAACCCTGAGGAACTTGACCTCATAAAGAAATCTCTTCATAGCATCCTTGTATTCAGTTCTCAGGTTCTAGAGAACTGCAGGTATTCAAAATCTGCCTTCTTAGTGCCTTTAAACTCTAAGAATTCTTGGACCAGCGTATGCCGAGGTATCTAAGTTAATCCTAGTGATGAAGATTATAAATTTGGGTGATAAATGACTAGCACGATCTCAGAGGATACCCAGAAGAGTTCTTGTTCCTATGGACACATGCTTGTTCACGTGCCCTCACGTGGAAGCCTTCTACCAGGAACTGTAGCTTGCCCAAGCCCATCTGTGTTGCTCATTAGGCTGCTGCTGGACCACGTGTAGGCAGAGATGAGAACTGCATTCTGAAAATGTCTACATCACACTCACAGAAGACTGGAGTAGGAAGAAATCTAAGTAAGTTGATTGGAACTTGGAACACACAGAAACCAGGCTCTAAAATTTTAGAGTCTGGATGTGGTTTAGATAGGTCCCTAAAGAGAGGTCTGGCCCTCAAATACAGGAGCATGGGCATGAATGACCTTCCACGTCCGAAAGAAGAGAGGAAGCTGAGATTGGCCTCTTTTCTTTGGAGCAGCACTGCTCCTTTTCTATGGCATCCTTTAACCTCCCTATCTGCTCAACTAACCCCTCACTTATCTTCAAAGATTTTTTTTTTAAGATTTTATTTATTTATTTGAGATAGAAGTGAAAGCACAAGCTGTAGGGAGGAGCACAGGGAGAGGGAGAAGCAGGTTCCTCGCTGAGCAGGGAGCCCAACCAGGACCGAGATCATGACCTGAGCCAAAGGCAGGCAGATGCTTAACTGGATGAACCACTCAGGCACACTATCTTTAAAGATTTACCAAAGATCTTATATGCCAAGCATTCAGGATACAGAGATAAAGGGTTTCAGTCTAAAGGGGGACACAGATAAGTAAACAAGGCAGCCTAAGCTTGCTGAGTGCTGACAGAAATACACATAGAGGGCATGACTTCAAGGCATGCTGGGAAGACATAGAACACAGGAGAAGTGGACAATGCACTGTGCTGGGTTCAGGGTGGCTGGAGCCCAGAGCGCATATGGGCATGATAAGGCAGCAAGGGGCTGGGACTGAAGCAGAAGAAAGGCCTTAGATTCCTTGTGCCCTTCATATTTGAGTGGGGACTCTGGGATCAGCTATTCCTACTTTTTCATATTGTCTTCAGGTACTTCTGCATAGAAAGGGTTTTTCTTTGATTTGGTTTAAACTTCAATCCTTTTCCTTTTTTTTTTTTTTAAGACTTTATTTATTTATTTGACAGAGAGAGAGAGAGAGCAAGAAGCAGACTCCCCACTGAGCAGAGAGCCTGATGCAGGGTTTGATCCCAGGACCCTGAGATCATGACCTGAGTTGAAGGCAGAGGCTTAACCTGCTGAGCCACCTAGGCGCCCCTTTTTAAAAGATTTTATTTATTTGAAAGAAAGAGTGAGAGAGAGAATGAGCCAGGCGGAGGGGAAGGATAGAGGGAGAGGGAGAAGACTCCCCACTGAGCAAGGAGCCCCATGTGGGACTCAATCCCAGGACCCTGGGATCACAACCCTCGCTGAAGGCAGATGCTTAACTGACTAAGCCACCCAGGCACCCCTTCAGAGCTTTTCCTTAAAGCTTACCAGGTTTCATAGGAAAAGGTAAAGCAGGATTTGCATGATCAACGGTAAAAACTTTCAAGGGTCATCCGAGAGCTGCCTTTTATCATCCTTTCTATCACGGTCTTAAAATGTTCTTTATGGGGCACCTCACCCCTGCTTGTGCCAGAGCTCACGTGCCCACATTCTCTCTAAAATAAATAAAATCTTTAAAGAACAAAACACAAAAAACCAAAACTAGCATAGCAGAGGAATTTGACGGCTTTGGGTTCAAATCTCAGCTCTGCCACTTACTTGGTTAACTTTAGACATTATTTTCTGAGCCTTTATTTTACTCCTATGTGTAAAATGGGCTATTACCTTTCTCCCAGGACAGTTTATAAGAATTAAAGAGATAAAACAATAAGGCACTAGCACAGTGCCAGCAGACTTAAGAGCTTAAAAAATATTAATCTTACCCTCACTGTCAGATCTCACAAGGTACATAAAGATCTCACAAAATATAAAAAAAGTCATCCTTTTTTATATTCCCCACAGAGCTATGTAATCAGCAGGTACTTGGTTAATTTGCTTAATGAATGAGTCACAACTTCCCTTTCTGAATGGCCATCATTCTTTGAAGGCATAGTAGGTGCAACATCAGAACTGTGTATGAGAAAATCCAGAATGGGATACACTTAATTTGATTCAGGCAAAATCAGATTTTCACCAAAAGTTTTAAAATCAGGAGCCATTTTTAATATTTATTATTACCATGAATAATGTCAGCTAACACACAGCATTCTTTACATGAATTATCTCATTTAATCTTCATAACCTACCTCTGCGGTAAGTACTACCATACCATTGTTAGCATCCCCTGGGGTGTTAGATTAAGGGTTAAGAGTAGTCAGGTCATTTGATCAGAGCCAGTCAGAGGCAAAGCTTCCCAACTCCCAAGCCAATGTGCTTAACACATTTCAGTGAGCTGTTTGTGTGTCTCCATCCTTGGTCCCAGCTTCCAGGTGCCTTACTCAGTACAGGGCCAGAAACCTGAAGAACACCTCATAAATGTGCGTGGGTTGATAGATCTGATAGCCAGACTTAGAACTATACAACTCAAACAGACATCCCTCCCCACTCCCTCCTGCCTGCCTCTCGGCCTACTTGTGCTCCTTGTCTGTCAAATAAATGTTTAAAATCTTAAAAAAAAAAATCTTCAGGGGCACCTGGGTGGCTCAGTGGGTTAAGCCGCTGCCTTCGGCTCAGGTCATGATCTCAGGGTCCTGGGGTCGAGTCCCGCATCGGGCTCTCTGCTCAGCAGGGAGCCTGCTTCCCCTCTCTCTCTCTGTCTGCCTCTCCATCTACTTGTGATTTCTCTCTATCAAATAAATAAATAAATAAAATCTTTAAGAAAAAAAAAATCTTCAGATTGGAAAGATCTCAGTTAAGGGCTGTAGATTTCAAGTATAATACAGTGAAAGGAAAAATCTGGAACCAGAACTAGTCTGACACTCAACTCTGCCACTCACTAAGCCAGGGTCCTCACTTACACATAGAGTAACTTTGTCTGCCCTTCCTTCTTTTTGAGAAAAGTTTTCAAAATGAGAGTTTTGCCTTTGTTTTCATGTGGTCAGTAAATCCTTATTAATACAGAATCTATAAAATCTCATTAATTCAGATTTTACCTGAGGCTGAGCTAAAGAGCTCTAAAATATCCTGAAGGTAGAGTATAAAAAGTAAATAAAAGATAAGATTTAACTAATTAAGGAGAAAACTTCATAAGAATTTAAGAACTCCTAGCTCATACTTGACAAAACAATGATCTCACTTCTCCTTTGAAAAGGAGGTCCAAAAAAAAAAAAAGGAGGTCCAAAGGAGGAACATCAAGAGAGCATATGTAAGATAAACCAACTACAGTTTAAAGTAATAAAACCAAAATGATACCATTTAGAATAATATATAATACTGACTTTTACAAATCAGGTTTGTGTCCTGAGCCACTTGATGTTAATTGTCAGAGCAGTTCGGGAAACATTTGGAGAATGCCAAGGACTATGCTCACTGATAAAAATAAATTAGAAGGCACCTGGGTGGCTCAGTGGGTTAAGCCGCTGCCTTCAGCTCAGGTCATGATCTCAGGGTCCTGGGATCGAGTCCCGCATCGGGCTCTCTGCTCAGCAGGGAGCCTGTTTCCTCCTCTCTCTCTCTCTGCCTGCCTCTCTGCCTACTTGTGATCTCTCTCTGTCAAATAAATAAATAAAATCTTTAAAAATAAATAAATAAATAAATTAGACAAAGTTCTGGGTCCTGCCCTCAAGAAATCTATGGTCTAGTCATAATATAACTGTCCTTTTAAAAAAAGAATCTCACTGAAAAATGCCTCTGCAGAGCTGGTAGTGCTAAGAAAAGACAAGTATTTCCCTGGGCTTTTGCCCAGGACCCACTCCCATATTGAGAGAGCTGTTCCTCTTTAAAAACTTCCCCCATGACTATACCACACAGCACTTCTGAGGAGCAACTGGGAGCATGGATATCAAATAACCAGGTGCTACAGAGACTACCAGGGGAATCAACCCGGTGACTAACACCAAGAGTGGAATGGCCAGCCAGACCACTAGACCATTTCCACAGAAACAAGTCACAGCTTGCTGATTCTGACCTCTGTGTGTCCTTGGACCACCATTCAGTGATGTTTTCCTGCCACTGCTCAATGAGATGTACTCATGACATCCTAGCTGATGTGAAGAGTAGAAAAGTAGGGGCCGTGGTAGTACTATGTGACAATTCAGACCACTTCAGAGACTCTCTTTTTTTTTTAAGATTTTATTTATTTATTTGACAGAGAGAAATCACAAGTAGACGGAGAGGCAGGCAGAGAGAGAGAGGGAAGCAGGCTCCCCGCTGAGCAAAGAGCCCGACATGGGACTCGATCCCAGGACCCTGAGATCATGACCCGAGCCGAAGGCAGCGGCCTAACCCACTGAGCCACCCAGGCGCCCCCACTTCAGAGACTCTTAAGCCAGAACCCACTTGGTAGCTTCTTCCCTCCTTTAAATACTACATTTCTGGGAATAATTTTTTAGACAAAACATCAAATGCAAAGGCAACAAAAGAAAAAAATAGACAAATTAGACTTCATGAAAATTTTAAAATTTTGTTCATCAAAAGACACTAAACAGAATAAAAAGGCAATTCACAGAATGGGAGAAAATATTTGCAAATCATGTATCTAAGGGATCAATATCCAACATATATGGAAAACTCCTAAAACTTGGGACACCCTGGTGGCTGAGTTAAACGTCTGCCTTTGGCTTGGATCATGATCCCAGGGTCCTGGGATGAAGCCCTGCAGTGGGCTCCTTGCCAGTAAGGAGCCTACTTCTCCCTCTCCCTCTGCCCCTCCCTCTGCTTGTGCTTTCTCTGTCAAATAAAAAAATAAAATCTTAAAAACAAACAAACAAAAAAAATCCAAAACTAAACAACAATGAAACAACAGTCCATTTCAAAAATGGGCAAAGGAGGGGACCTTGGGTGGCTCAGTCAGTTAAGCATCTGCCTTCAGCTCAGGTCATGATCCCAGGGTCAAATTCACCATTGGGCTCCCTGCTGTTGGTGGGGGGGAGCCTGCCTTCTCCCTCTCCCTCTGCCTGCTGCTCTCCTTGCTTCCCTCTGTCAAATACATAGAATCTTTAAAAACAAAAAAGAATGGGCAAAGAACTTTATAGACATTTCTCCAAAGAGATACAAGTGGAAACAACATGAAACAACATGAAAAAATGCTCAACATCACTAATTACAAAAATCCAAATCCAAACTACAAAATACCACCTTATACCCATTAACATGGCTACTATAAAAACAAAATAAAGAAACAAAAAACAGAAAGTAACAAGTGTTGCTGAGGAGGTGGAGAAACTGGAACCTTAGTGTACTTTTGTACTTTTGGTAGGAAAGTCAAATGGCACAGCTGCCGTGGAAAACACTATGGCTATTCCTCAAAAAATTAAAAATAGAATTACCATATGATCCAGCAATTCTGTTTCTGGGTATATAGCCATAAAAACTGAAAGCAGGGTCTTAAAGAAATATCTGTACACCCACATTAATATTTCCATTATTTACAACAGCTAAAACATGGAAATAACCCAAATATACAGCCACAAATAAATAAATGGATAAACAAAATGTGATACATGCATACCATGGAGTATTCAGTCTTAAAAAGGAAGAAAATTCTAACACATACCACAACATGGATGACCCTTGGAGACATTATGCTAAGTGAAATAAACTAGGTGAAAAAGACAAATACTGTAGGATTCCAGTCATATGAGGTACTTAGAAGAGTCAAAATCACGGAGACAGAAAGTAGAACTGTGGTTGCCAGAAGTATGGGAAAGGAGGGAATGGTGAGTTACTGTCTGTTTAAAGATTTTATTTATTTGACAGACAGAGATCACAGGCAGGCAGAGAGGCAGGCAGAGAGAGAGAGGGGCAAGCAGGCTCCCTGCTGAGCAGAGAGCCTGATGCGGGGACTTGATCCCAGGACCCTGGGATCATGACCTGAGCCAAAGGTAGAGGCTTTAACCCACTAAGTGACCCAGGAACCCTTGAGTTAACTGTTTAATGGGTACAAGAGTTTCAGTTTTGCAAAATGAAGAGTTCTGGAGATAGATGGTGGTAATGGCTGCACGACAGTATGAATGTACCTAATACCACTAACCTATACACTTAAAAATGGTTAAGATGATAAATTTTATTATGTGTATTTTACTACAATAAAAAAATTGGAAAAAAGATCCTATGTTTCCACAAAGTGTCATTTATTTTATGATTCCATTAACAGAAAACATCTACAACAGGAGTTCCTGGCTGGCTCAGCTGGTTGTGTGTATGTCTTTTTTTTTTTTTTTTTTTTTAGGATTTTATTTATTTATTTGACAGAGAGAGACACAGCAAGAGAGGGAACACAAGCAGGGGGAGTGGGAGAGGGGAAGCAGGCTTACCGCTAAGCAGGGACCCCCAATGTAGGGCTTGATCCCAGGACGGTGGGATCATGACCTAAGCCGAAGGCAGAAGCTTAACGACTGAGCCACCCAGGTGCCCCAGTGTGTGTGACTCTTGAACTCATGATAGGTGTGGAGCCTACTTAAAAACTAAAAAAACAACAACAACAATAAAAATGGGTGAATGCTGTCTTAATTTTAAAAAAAGAGAAGATCTAAAATAGACAAATTCATAGAGATAAAAAGTGGATCAGAGGTTACCAGGAGCTAGGATGAAGGGGGAATGGGAAGTTACTGTTTAATGGGTATAGAGTTTCTGTTTGGTGTAATGATAAAGCTTTGGAAACACATAGTGGTGATGGTTGCACACACTGTGAATATACTTAATGCTACCAAATAGTACACCTAAAAATGGTTAAATGGTAAATTCTGTTATGTATATTTTATCACAATAAAAGTTTTTAAAAGAATCTGTGCTCCTTATTAGAAAGAAACCAGAATTCTCCTCACTAAGAACATGCTGAGTCATTGTTCTATATACCCAAGCAATACTTATTAATTTACTGAATAACCGAATGGCTAAGTGTATATATCAGAAGTAATGCTTACAAAAAAGACTGGCAAAAGCACAGAGACATCAGCATTAAAATGCTAACACGAGGGGCCTCTGTGTGGCTCAGTCCTTCCTTAGAGTGTATGACTCTTGATCTCAGGGTGTGGGCTCCAGCCCCACCTTGGGTGTGGAGATTGCTTAAAAATAAAAAATCTTTAAAAATGCTAACAAGAAAAAGCAAGCTATAGAACTATGTGCACTGAATGGTTCTAACCATTAAAAATGTACACACTGGGGGAGAAACAAGGAAATTTAAGCAACTTAATAAAGGCTCTTTTCAGAAACAATGTGGGTAGGAAGAGAGGTAAGCTTTTCTGTATTTCCCAATATGAACATGTATTACCTTCACAATTAAAATTACTGTTTTGTGCCTCTCACCCAAAATAGTTTCCACTTAGAACTTCCTAACTATTTCAAAAAACAAGTTCCAAAGTTATGTGTCCTTTTAAAGGTACTGTGATACCAATTAATAGGGGAAAAGGGCTTAGTAAAAACCAGAGTTAACTGTGGAGAATTTATTTAGGTTGAAAGAAACCTCTGTACTTCATTTAGCCCTAATTTCTCATTAAACAGCTCTGACTTCTTTACAACATAGTTCCAACCCTAGGTTGATCAGTGAACAAAGAAAAATTTAATGATGGTCAGTGGACCCCCCTTACACGTGCAAAGGTACCTCTCTACAAACTCCTCACAGAACAGTGTAATTTATAGTACAGACACACACACACACACACTCATTTCAAAGAAGAAAGTATTAAATAGAACTTATTGTGAATAGATTATCAGTGTAACTGATTACCAAGTCTAATCTAATCAGTGCGCATATTTCCTTTGACTGAGCTGGTCATGTCCTTTAATTTCTCTATTTTAGCATCTGCCTAACTGCACTTCTCTCCACCACATTTCCCATTATTTTTAAGAGTATGTTCAATATCTCCAGAGATAACCTGCCTGGTACCTGATCCAGCCACTTGCTTCTTTAAGCTTTTCATTAATATCTTGTTTTCTGCTCAACTTCACCAACCCCTGTCTGTGGCCAGGCTCTAAAATTCGTCATTAACTATTACTGGACTACTAAAACATGTATTTCAGTAGTCTCATCATCTGACCACCACTTCCCAAATTCTAGCAAATTCCTTCTTAACTGTTCAGTTTGATAAGACTTCAAAATACCTGGGATGGCTGGTTCACTAACTTTACCCTCTTTCTACTGCACATTAAGGCTCTTCAAGTGCTTTCTTCCTTTTAATCTTATTTAGATCTCATGGTCCATCCTTTTCCCCATATGCATACCTCCATAATTTCCTTCCCCCCCTTAGTTTCCATAAAGGACTTACTTTAAAAAATGTAAACCAGTAAAATATTGCCTTCCTATTTACTGATATATTAAAAGAATTGAATAGGCCTACAAGAAGGAGATTTTCTGATCAACTTACCTTGAATTTATGACCTCAAGACCCCCTGCAATTTTTTTTTTAAGATTTTATTTATTTATTTAATAGAGAGACAGCGAGAGGGGGAATACAAGCAGGGGAGTGGGAGAGGAAGAAACAGGCTTCCCGCTGAGCAAGGAACCTGAGCAGAAGGTAGACACCCAACAACTAACTGAGCCACCCAGGCACCCCAAACCCCTTGCAATTTTTAGCAATCCTTTCACCATATTTTGAGTCAATGTAATTTATAAGTCTGTGATGGCTGTTTCGTAACTTTTTACTCCTTCAGTTATAAACAGCCCTTACTTTCTCTTCACCTTCACTAATGACCATCCTTATTATTTCCCTGAAAAAAACTAAAAACAAGAGAGCTGCCTTATCTTTCTATTTCCAAACAGGACGACTTGGCTCTGTCTGTAGTCTTATATTCTTTTTTCTCTCTTTACTACCATGCATGAACTATCTCTGCTCTTAACTAAGGCTAAACTACCCACTCATACCATGGATTACATTTCCTCTCACCTGTTCAAGGTATTTGCTCCCCAAAATATACCTTTTTCCTTACATCTTTAAAGTTTGGTATTTGGATAAATCTTTTCTTATTTCTAAATCAATAAGAAAAATCTGTGTTTTCTATACTGTAATGTCTCCCATCTTAATTTCTACATACTTTATTAAAATACTTATTAAATGAGTGAATTACTCAATTAATCGTTCTCAGGAATATGCCTCTATTTGGTTTCTAATTGTGAGGATTATCATATCTCATTCCTCATCCCCCAGTCCTTCTAATCTTTGGAAAAGGAAACCTATCCTTTTTCTTTCTTTCTTTCTTTTTTTTAAGATTTTATTTAACTGTCAGAGAGTTTCAAGGCCCCTAACGCTAGAAATGCTCTTTATCTGTTATAAGTCTGAAGTAAAAGGGGAATGGTGTACATTAGTCTAACTGAATAATTCCTCTTAGTTAAATGTAAAGATTCTGCATTTTGGACATTTTTTTATTAAGGACACGAATTCTACCAACAAATAAAATGCTGGAGGAAAATGCAGACAACCCTTGTTTGGTACAGTAAAGCAGAACAATAAAAATGCAAGCTGATACTATGAAAAATGGTCATAATAACCAATGGGAAAATCACAATTATCTGTGAATTTTTAAAATTTTATCACATTAAAAACACTCTTACTATTGGTACACATGCTTAGTGAAGTGAAAAAGTAATAATCAATACTCATTTAGTTTACTGTAACTTAAAACATTAGAAACATTGAAAATTAAAGTGTCTCTTTTCTTTGTAAAAACTTTCTTTTAAAGAGAGGGGGAGGGGCAGAAGGAGAGGGACAGATAAAATTTCTTTTTTTTTTAAATTTCTTTTTATTTATTTATTTTAGAGAGCATGAGAAAGAGCAGAGAGCACAAATTGGGAAGAGGTGGAGAGGGGCAGAGGGAATGGAAGCAGCAGATTCCCCACCAAACAGGGAGTGACGTGACACTTGATCCCAGGACCCAGAGATCATGATCTGAGCTAAAGGTAGATGCTTAACCTCAAGGGAGAGGTTCCACACACAATGCAGAGTCAGATACAGGGCTTGATCTCACAACCCTGAGATCATGACCTAAGGCAAAATCAAGAGTTGGATGCTTACCCAACTGAGCCATCCAGGTGCCCCTGTTTTATTTTTTAATTATATGTGTAAGATGGTCTGGGTATAGCCAAATGCTCTGGAGTCAAAAGAGGCATAGGTGCACTGGTAGCTCTGCCACCCCACGCAGGTGCCCAATATCACAAGTCTGGAGTATTCCAAACCACCACTGACTCCTCTACTCCTTGACTGTGACCAGACAACCACCAGAGTAGCTCTCAGATGTCAGGACCTCCTAGTGGTCTTATCACATTTCAAATAATACTGTAGTACCCCTTTTACCTGACAATGGCCATGCCACCTGTGCATGATCAGTAGTGGTTGGAGCTGAGAGAAGCTCTGAATGGTCAGCAGTTTCAAAGGGACAATTACTCTGCACTTCAGCATGTCCAAATCCAACCTCATTCAGATCAGGGAGTTACTGGCATTGCCCCAGATTCTGCAGTTCAGCTCACTCTCAGTTACTTCAAGGGCTTCAGGCAATCTGCAAACTCTTTTAATATTTACATGCAAAACTGTGCGTGGTAACAAATAACTCAATTACAAAACAGACAAAGGATCTGAATAGACATTTCTCCAAAGACACACAGATGGCCAATATGCACATGAAAAGATGTTCAACATCATCAGTCATTAGGGAAATGAAAATAAAAACTACAATTAGATGCCACTTTGCAACCACCAGGGTGGCTATAATAATAACCACAAAAAGAGACAATAACAAGTGTTGAAGAGGATGTGGAGAAAATGGAACCCTCACATATTGCTAATAGGAATGTAAAATGGTGCAGCTGCTGTGGAAAACAGTTTGGCAGTTCTTCAAAAAGTTAAACATTGAGTTGCCATATGACCCAGCAAATTCCACTCCTAAGGAGACACATCTAGGAGGACTGAAAATATGTTCAAACAAAAATGTGCACATGAATGTTCACCAAAGCATTAGTCATAATAACCAAAGGGCAGAAACAATCTAAATGTCAATCAATTGATGAATGGATAAACAAAATGTGCTGTAACCATACAATGAAATATTATTCATCAAATATAATGAAGTACCAATACAGGCCACAACATGGATGAACCTAGTGAAAACATATGCTTAATGAAAGAAGCCAGACACAAAAAGACCCACATTGTAAAAAGGGCACATACTATATGAATCCATATTAGTGACTGCCAGGGGATGGAAGACGGGGGATCAAGGAGTGACTGCAAACATGTGCAGGTTTTCTTTGGGGGGACACGAAAATGGTCTGGGATTAAAATAGTGGTGATGATTATACAACCTTGTGAACATACTAAAAACTACTGAATTGTACTCTTTAAATGGTAAATTTTACAATATGTGAATTCTGTTTTTTAAAAAAATCAAAAGGGGCGCCTGGGTGGCCCAGTGGGCTAAAGCCTCTGCCTTCAGCTCAGCTGAGATAGAACCCTGCATCAGGCTCTCGGCTCAGCAGGGAGCCTGCTTCCCTTCCTCTCTCTCTGCCTGCCTCTGCCTACTTGTAATCTCTGTCAAATAAATAAATAAATAAAATCTTTAAAAAAAAAAAAACAGAAACAAAAACCTCTGCCGTCAGCTCAGGTCATGCAGGTCATGATCTCAGGGTTCTGGGATTGAGTTCCCCACCCCCAACCCATGGGGCTCCCTGCCCAGTGGGGAGCCTGCTTCTCCCTCTGCCCCTCCCCCACATTTACACTTTCTCTCTCTCTCAAACAAATAAATAAAAGCTTAAAAAAATAAAGTTTACAGTTATGAAAGACAAAAAAGACTTGAGGAGGAGTGCCTGGGTGGCTCAATGGATTAAGCCTCTGCCTTCAGCTCAGGTCATGATCTCAGGGTCCTCGGATTGAGTCCTGCATCAGGCTCTCTGGTCAGCGGGGAGCCTGCTACCCCCTCCCCCTCTGTCTGCCTCTCTGCCTACTTGTGACTTCTCTTACAATAAGTTAGTAAAATCTTTATACATTAAAAAAAAAAAAAAAGAACGAAAAAGACTTGAGGAACGGTCTCAGATCACTAGAGACTCAGGAGACTTGACAACTAAATGCAATGTGGGAAAGTGGGCTGGACCCTGGAAAAGAAAAAGAACAATGGCTAAATCTGAATAAAGTCTACAGATTAGTTAGTAGTACTGTATTAATGTTAAATTACTTATTTAGATAATTTTAACATGGCTATGTAAAATGTTAACATGAGGGAAAGCTGGGTGAAAAATATACAGGAAGTTTGTGTATTATTTTTGTAAGTCTAAAATTATTTCAAAATAAAATAAATTATACAAAAGTTTAAAAATGTTAAAAAAGTTAAAAATGTAAAAAAGTCAAAGAGTTAAAAAATGTACATGGTAAAAAATTTAGAAAATGTACACAATGCAAGTCGGGGCTGTTAAATTCTTTCTGTAAAATGCCATACCATAAATACTTTAGACTGTAAACCATATGGTCTTCGGGGCAACCACTCAACTCTTCCGCCAAAGATGATATGTAAATTAATGGGTGTGGCTGTATTCCAATAAAATCTTATTTATAGTTTTAATTTTCCTGTAATTTTCACATATCACAAAACATTATTCTTTTTTGGATCTATTCCCCACCATTTAAAAATATAAAATCCATCCCTAGCTCACATGCCATGCAAAAACAGGCAATAAAGCCAGATTTGGCCTGCATACCATAAACTGCAGACTCTCCAAATGAGAATTTGCTTTCTAAGAAGCACCAGGGTGGGTCCAGTCCAGAAAAGCATGAGACTCTTGATCTCAGGGTCATGAGTTCAAGCCCCATGTTAGGTGTAGAGACTACTTAAATAAATTAAAAAAAAAAAAAAAAAAGAATTTGCCAATGTGTGCTTCAATTAAAAAAGAAGTGTTGCATGCACAACAATTAAGTCTGGCAACGCTAGGTTAAACAAAATTAGGTATGCTTCTTTATTATAGGACATCTCACTATATTTAATGTGGTATTATATGCCGAGAAGTTCCAAGAAAAGATAATGATATACAGCATTTTCCAAACTTCTTTTTACTATGGAACACTTTTTTTCAGAAGCATCACTTCCGAGTAGCGGCCTGAAGAACACACTTTGGAAATGCTGATTCAGGTACTTTTTTAAAAGAAAAATTTCAGATTAGTAAGTATTAAAGATATCACCAAATTATGATCATTTTATTTTATTTTAATTTTTTTAAAAGATTTTATTTATTTATTTGACAGAGAGAGATCACAAGTAGGCAGAGAGGCAGGCAGAGAGAGAGGAGGAAGCAGGCTCCCCGCTGAGCAGAGAGCCCGATGCGGGACTCGATCCCAGGACCGAGATCATGACCTGAGCCGAAGGCAGCAGCCTAACCCACTGAGCCACCCAGGCGCCCCGAATTATGATCATTTTAAACCAGCACCTGGATATTATCTGAATAAGCATTTCACAATTTTGTTTTTAATCCTAGGAAACACAAACAAAGCAGGAAGGTAAACACAAGCAGGAAGCCTTAGCGCAAACACAATCTATTTTTTGGGAGGGGGATAGAATGTAAGCAGAACTGGGTCATAATATGGAATCTTTGCTCCATAGGGCACTCTATATATTCTTCAGGTTTTGAAAACGTGACCTGCTTTTAGGAACTTCAACATTCAATTAGAAAACTAAAGACAGGGATGCCTGGGTGGCTCAGTTGGTTAAGCCACTGCCTTTGGCTCAGATCATGATCCCGAGTCCCACATCGGGCTCCTTGCTCGGCAGGGGGCCTGCTTCTCTCTCTGCCTCTGGCTGCCATTCTGCCTGCTTGTGTGCCCAAGCTCGCTCGCACACACTCTCTCCAAGTAAATAAATAAAATTTTTAAAAAAGTAAAAGAAAAGAAAAAGAAAACTAAAGATGATCTAGTGGTGCATGGGGGGCTTGGTCAGCTCAGGTCATGATCTCAGGGTCCAAGCATGAGCCCTGGGGCTCTGCACTCAGTGCACAGAGTGTCCCTCTGCACTGTTCCTCACCCCCACAGGTCCTGCTCTCCCTCTCTCAAATAAAGAAGTAAGATCTAAAAAAGAAAAGAAAACTAAAGATATGCTAGAAGCATTACCTGTAGATTATACATTAGGGAGGATGAACTGGCAGGCAAGGCAAATCCCTAGGATGACTGGTTTTAAATGCTGGATGAAAAGTTAGCCGACAGATTGCAAAAATTCTCTCATTAGATATAAGAGCTATATAATACATTGGTGGATAGAGGATTAAAGAGGGATTTATGATCCGGGCAGGAAAGGCTGGCCTGAACAACCCTGAGGGGCCCTTCTCGACAAAGGTTCCTCAATTCTGTGATCCAAAGAGTTCACTGGCTTCTCCCAATCAAACACAGTCTCTCTCTCTCTCTTTTTAAAGATTTTATTTATTTGAAAGAGAAAGAGAGATCATGAGCAGAGGGCAGAAGAAGTAGACTCCCCGCTGAGCAAGGAGCCCAATGCGGGACTTGATCCCAGGAGCCTAGGATCAAGACCTGAGCCCAAGGCAGATGCTTGACTGACTCAGCCACTCAGGCGCCCTCAAACACAAAGTCTTTAACAGCATTTCCAAGTTACTCTAAGAACATAAGCTACAAACCAATGGGGTGGGGTACCTCCTTAGTTATTCAACAACACTTAAGGAGCCCTTATCAGATGGGCCATTCCAAAGTCCCTGAAAAAAAAAAAAATGGTGCAGAGGCACCTGGGTGGCTCAGTGGGTTAAAACCTCTGCCTTCAGCTTGGGTCATGATCCCAGACTCCCGGGATAGAGCCCCACATCGGGCTCTCTGCTCAGCAGGGAGCTTGCTTCCTCCTCTCTCTGCCTGCCTGCCTCTCTGCCTACTTGTGATCTCTGTCTGTCAAATAAATAAATAAAATCTTTTAAAAAATTAAATAAAAAAAAAAAGATGGGGATAGATTACATTAAATCAGACCACTAGCCTTACTTCTACAAAATGTAGGCTGGCTCGGGGGGAGGGGGGGGGGATGAAGGTGTCAAGAAAAGAGGGCAGAAAATATAAGTCAGTCAGCACCAGAAAGGTTGAAAGAGTTACTTAGAATCAGACATTTCAGGTTGGAAAGGACCTCCATCTAATATCTATATACCTCCTTTAACCGCAAGCTCATTACTTTTGGAGCCAATCCATTCCATTGCTGGTCACCTCTGACCAGCATTAAGTTCTTCAATTAAACCAAGAGAATCCGCCTACTGGTCTGAGCTCTGCCACTTTCAACCCCAAAGATAAAAAGTGAAGCCCTCTTCACCATAACAACTGTTCTCCGTTTTTAAAGACAGTTTCCTTCCACTCTTCTTTTCTGGGCTAAACATCCCAATTCTTTCAAAGATCCAGAGACGGCTCCAGCTTCCTCAAAGCAAAGAATACGGATATCTAGTACTCACAGCAGGAAAGCACTTCAAATCAGTGCCCTTCAAACATCAGTGTGTACAGGACCCCCGAGGTGTTATGTTCAAAACGTTCCCAGGTTCCGACCCAGATTCTAAATCAGAAGTCTTATTTGAGAACGGCGCTGAAAGCATGCACCTCGAGACATTTCAAAACAGACCAGTATAAGAACCATATTTTAGGCACACTGCCCTGTTTTACAAACGAGGAAACGGAGGCGCAACAAAGGGAATGGATTGGGCCCATAACGCACAACTGGCTGTATGCGGCGAAGTCTCTCGGCTCTCTCACTCCCAAGCCCAACTGTGCAAAATCATTTAAAGCACATCCACCTGAGAAGGCTGTCTCGAGCCGGGGACAGAAAGTGAGTTAGAGTGAGTTCCTGCCCGGAAAGGAGAGCTCGTGGCTGTCTTTTTCCTTCTCGGGGCCTCAGTTTCCCAAAACTATAACCACAGGATAAAAGACCACAACCCCGACTGCACCTCTTTTCTGGGGCGAGGGTCCCAAGCAGAGCGGGGGTTGTTGTCTCTGCGCCGCCGGGCCAGGTGTCTCAGCCTGTGGGCCCGGTTAAGGCAGAAGTAAGGCAGAAACCCTGCCCGCGTCCCTCAACTTCGACAGCCGCTAAACTACCACCCGAGCCCATCACGTACCTGCCTCTGTTCATCCAACACCGCTGAAGCCAACCCAGCTTATCCGTCCGTCCCTGCCACTCTGTCCCTTCAGGCTGTCGGGTAAGAACTGCGATGACTCCTACGCAGACTCCGGTCACCTGACACAAAGCCGCCCCTCTCCGAGGACTTCCGGCCATAACCGGAAAAGGTTGGTCCGCTGCGCGGGTCTCCCGCCCAGGTCAGGGGCCCTAAGGTTCCGCCTGAGGGCAGGAAGCGGAGAAACAGGGGCTGGTAGGCAGCTTTTTCAAAGAGCCTGAGTCAGGGCAGGGAAAGTACCAGCTAAGCTTGGAACATCGTGTTGAACCGAAATGTAAGGATGATGGGAATCAGAATGATGAGAACGTGTTAAAAGACACAGGAACTAACTTGAAGGAGAGATACCACTGACCAATTAGGGGCAATCTGAGCATCAAAATACATGATGATAGTGACAGAGTGTAACTAATGAAATAAAATGGTAACCCACGAGTCTGTGCTGATATAAATAAAGAAGTAAATAGATAAGGAGAAGGGAAAACCCCTCCTTTTAGTAGAATCCCAACTAACAAAACTGATGGAGTTAGAAAAACAATAATGAATGGTAGAACTAGAGGAATAGGGTAATTACACATTAAAAGTGTCTCCCATAAATTTATTGATTACGAAATGAAAATGGTAATTTTACAGAGGTATAACCTCGAGCAAGTGAATCAAAGTGATCCGAATTATAGGTCAAGTAAAGATCATGGTCCTTCCAATAAGACGCACTAATAAGGACACAACATCTTTTCTGTGATATTTCTATCAAAAATGTATAACCCATATCTCACATGGAAACATGAAATAATCCCAAATCGAGGGCACTCCACAAAATAACTGTCAGTATTATGAAAGTCAGAGATAGGCTGAGGAGCTATCCTGATTTAAAAGAGATTAAAGAGGCATGACAACAAAATGTGGTGTGTGATTCTAAATTGCATTCTAGAGGGGGAATGGGAAGCAGAATAGGTGTGATGTACAATATTGGGATAAGTGACAAATTTGAATATGGATTGTGGACTAGTTCCTAATGTCTATTGTATCAATGTTAAATTTTCTAAATTTGATCACTCTATTGTGGCTTTGTTAAGAGAATGCCCTTGTTCTTGGGAAATACTCACCGAAGTATTTTGGAGCTAAAAGGGCACAACTTAATTTTGGATTACTCAGAGAAAATTGCATGTATGTGGGGAGGCATGATTAAGCAAATGAGGTGAAATATTAAAGAGTAGTGAATCTAGGTAAAGGGTACATGGGAGTTCCTTATATACTTTTTGCAACTTTTATTTAAGTTACTAAAATTATCACCTAAATGCGGGAGTTCCTGGGTTTTAGCCAATTTACTTATTTATCTATCAAACATTTGTTTGTATTAGGGACTGGCGATAAGAGACAAGACAAGATCTTTGTTTTCATGCCTTGTGGGAAAAATATTGAACACATGATCACAAAACTAACAGACTACTTATCCTGAAAATAACAATAGTTAACATTTGCTGAGCTCTAACTAAGCACACTCCACACAATAGTTTATTTGACCCTCACAGCAGTCCTTTGAATGGCTTTGGTGGTTTTCTCCATTTTACAAATGGGTAAAGGAAAACTTTTTAAAGTTTACACAATGTTATCATTTAATTAAAAATTTCCAGGGATGCCTGGGTGGCTCAGTTGCTTAAGTCTCTGCTTTCAGCTTGGGTGGTGATCCCAGAGTCCTGGGATCGAGTCTTGCATCAGGCTCAGTGGGAAGCCTGCTTCTCCCTCTGCCTGCTGCTCCCCCTGCTTGTGCTCTCTCTCTGACAAATAATAAATAAAATCTTTTTAAAGAATTTCCAGGGGCGCCTGGGTGGCTCAGTGGGTTAAGCCGCTGCCTTCGGCTCAGGTCATGATCTCAGGGTCCTGGGATCGAGTCCCGCGTCGGGCTCTCTGCTCAGCGGAGAGCCTGCTTCCCTCTCTCTCTCTCTCTCTGGCTGCCTCTCCGTCTACTTGTGATTTCTCTCTGTCAAATTAATAAATAAAATCTTTAAAAAAAAAAAAAGAATTTCCAAATTACATACTGATAGGTGGTGGAGATGCAATTTGCACCCAGATAGTTGTTCTCTGGAGTTTTTGACATTTTCATTATTTCATTAATTCAACAAATATTTATTAACTGTCTGCAATTATCCCAAGGACTATAGGAGAGGTTGAGTCAGAGTAGGTGGTGAAGGTAGTAGATGAAATAAACTCATAGATGAAATTCTTTGTCTGCTTGTCTTCTTTTCAGGTTTCTATGAACAGAGAGTAACACAGGAAATGTTTTCAACCACACAAACCTGGATCTGGGTTCAGGCTCTGAGAAAAATAAAAGCAGTCCCTAGTATCCAGGAGCTGGCCTGGCACATACTGGTAGGCCTTGGTGTTCTCCTGTTGAACATACACCCTCCCCCAAATTACTTAATCCAAGCCCAAATCCTAAATGTCCTTTCCAACCCTCTGTTACTGAGATATCCCATCATACCTTGTGTTTTGCATCGTCCACTTTGTGATAACAAGTAATAAAACCAACCTATCCAACCACAGGTATGTTCCTGGTGGTCTTTGACTGGAGGGCATTGAAAATTCCCATGCTCACCAACTATATGAATTTAGATGAGCCGTTTCACTTACAGAAACCTCTATCTCCTCATTCATTTAATGGGGAAATTTATTTCTTCAGAAGATTATTTTGAGTATGTAGAACAGGCTTAGCACTGAATGAGCTCTGTATACTTAAAAAAAAATTCCTGCTTGAGCTAATTCCTTTGAAAAAGCCAGAGTACCATCATTATAAAACAACATGGGAGCATCAGCTTCAATTAAGACAAAGTTGTCAATTACATTCTCCTTTGATGTTTTTGCTGGTTTCATCAGGCAGACCAAAGGCAGGAGTTCAACTTTTCCTTTGTCAGAAATAAGGTCATTCTCATGGTCTCTTCTGGAAAGCAATAACCACATTCCTGAAACTTTAATATTAGGGAACCAGCACTGTTTATTTCTTCATGTTCTTGTTATTAAAGACATTCTCAAGAAATAGCAGAATTGAAACTACCAAACTTGGAAGCACTTCAGTTTAAAAAATATATCAAGTAATATCTTCTCTGTTTTACCACACTAAGGCACTTATAGACCACAAAAACACACTGTTGGTGATGTTTGCATGTATTCTCCTATAACCCAGCCTGGATTTAATATGATTTAATGCTTACAACAAATTATAATGAATAAAAAATATTCATTCCAGTGGGAAAGATTAAAAGAAATAGAAATGCTCCGATTTCTTCTTCTGCTTGCTCTGAGCATCCCAAGGACTCTCATTTTAACAGCTCTAACCTTTCTCCTGCCCCCTTCCTTCCCCTCCCCTTCCTCTTCTGATATTAGTACTAAAATTAATACTAATGCTGGCAGCTAATAGTTTGAATGTTTATTAAGGTGCTACACACTGTGCTGAGGGTTTTATGCAATTTAATCCTCACCCCTGAATCATGAAGCAAGTATTACTACCTACGAGGATCTAGAGACCCAGAGAAGTTAAGCAACATGCCCAGTGCCACACAGCTGGTAAAACTCACACTCAAGATTGGAATCCGCCTACAAAACCAGCACTTGTTGAAATGTTGCTTCACTACCCTGGGCCTGAGAGTAGGGTCTATGAAGGGACGGGAGGGGGGATGGGGCTGGAGAGGAAGGAAAGGGCTGGGGCATGCGTGGTTGGAATCTATGCAGAGGCATTCAGATCTTCTCCAGGGTACAGAGGAGAGGGTGGAGATGAGGAGCCCAAAACAAGTAAGAGGCCCCTGCAGAGCCTCAGAGGGAGCAGGAATATCAGTCAAGGAGTTTGAAGGGCCGGGAAGGTTGAATAGTGGGAAAACGCAAGTAATTGAAGTAATTGGGGATGAGAAAGCTATGATTAAGGGCTTGAGGCCTCAGATGTGTATCTTCCAGTTGAGGAGAGGCAAGAAGTCTGGTAGACCTTCTGGCTTTTTGGATCAGTTGAGGCTCACAGGCCCTTGCCCTTCTCTGAGCCTCCGTTTTCTCTTCTGTTCAATGCAGGTGGAAAATATTCCAGGATCCTAGGAACCAGCCCAACTCTGGTGGATGGCATCACTTTTTACTCTAGTCTCCTCACCTGACATGGGGGAGAATATTCCCTGGGCCTGGCCCACCCCCACCCTCACCCTTCACCCTAGGCTGGAGTCGGCCTCCCCTCATGGGTACAGGAAGCTCAGAGAGGAAGACCATGTGTGCAGACAGAAGGGAGAAAAGGCCAGAGAAATCATCCCCTAATCCTCCTCAACCCCAACCCTTAAACCAAGGAGGCTGGCAGGTTAGGAACATGACCTAGTTACCCAACCCACGGCAAATGTGCAAATCCTTGCTGTATGTCCTCGGGCATGTTACTAAGCGCCTGGGCCTTAGGTTTCTTTTGCTCTGTGCCTGGGTCCTAAGGTTAAGATAAAGCTCATTGCACCCCTGCCATTAAGCCTTGTGCCCCAGGACAGCTTAGGGTCTGTTTCTTCTGCTTCCTGTTGGAGCCTGACCTAGGACTCTGCCCTGATGGTGACCTGTTGGCTTCCTAGGTTTGGGTCTGGATAGCATTATTTGTTTAGGGACATGGCCATGAGGTGGTGTCAGAGTTGTATTCTAGAATCTTCTGGGATCCAGATCAGGAACACCTTATTCCAGGGAGATAGGCTCTTTCCAGAGTATTCTGGAATGTTCCCAAAACATGAGGTGTGGAAACCAAGTCTAGAAAACCAACGAAGGGGAAAACTAGTGAAGGAGAGGAAAATCTGAAGGCACTAAGAAATCCTGGGGTCCAAGCCCTGGGCAGTGTAGGGAGGAGGGGCCCTCACTGGGCAGCCCATCTCTGCCTTCCACCTCCAGAAGCCTAGGAAGAAAAGGTAGAATGTTCACTTAGGGCCCACTATGTGCCAGGCTTTATGGGGAGTCCTTTTAAAATATTTTTTCTCAGTGAATCCTCTTAATAGGTCATTAGGGAAAGAATTATTGACCATTTTACAGAAGAGAAAACTAAAGCTAAGAGAGATAAAAAAAAAATGTGGTCAACATCCCACCAGGAAGTAGAGCCAGATTGCATGTTTCAGAGTCCTGGAAGATGAGCTAGAAGTTAGCTCAAATAAAATACATGATATCCAGGTAAGTCTGAATTTCACATCAACAACACATGGGTCACACTTACACTAAAATTTTTTTGTTGTTTATCATAAATTCAGATTTAAATTGGTGACTTTTATTTTTTTCCTAATCTAGCAATCCTAGGTAGAGGAGATGCCCTTAGCCCCTACATGAGAATGGGAAGATCCTAGGACTGTGGAGTCCAGGAGAGAAGTTTGGATGGGACCCATGACCCCTCTCAAGTCTTGGGGACAAGTCCTAGGTACCAAGGCTACCTGATCCCTGCCACCTGCTACCTGAACAGCTCCTGGTTAGTTGTCTCTGGACACTTTCCCAGGGCCTGGGAGCAACAAAGACCTAAAGGGACAAAACCCCTCAGGCTCTCAGCTTTTTCTCACCTTGTACCCCATCTGTTTTCCTTCAACCTCTCCCATTCCAGGAAATTGCCCCACCCTTTGTCCATCCAAGTTCAGGCCAGAACTGGAATTACTCTTTTGTGTTTTCTCAAGACTAGATATAATTTGCACACAAAAAAGGTCAAAGTCTTAAGTGTTCAGCTCCACAAATTTGTACATATGTACACATTCAGGTAATACCCACACAGATGTGTGTGTGCAATACAGTGGCTTTTGACCTCATGGAATCCAAATTGAGACATACGTTAAGTGTAAAATACGCACCAGATTTTAAAGACTTAGTATGAGGAAAAGAATGTGAAATAGGTCATTGATAATTTTAGAATATTGACTACATTTTGAAATAATATTTTATGCATGGATTACATAAACATGGATCATGAGGGGCACCTGGGTGGGTTAAGCCTCTGCCTTCAGTTCAGGTCCTGATCCCAGGGTCCTGGGATTGAGCCCCACATCGGGCTCTCTGCTCAGCGGGGAACCTGCTTTCCCCCTCTCTCTCTGCCTGCCTCTCTGCCTACTTGTGATTTCCATCTGTCAAATAAATAAATAAACTCTTTAAAAAAATGGATCATGAAAATGAATTTCCCTTGTTTCTTCTACTTTTTAAACTGTGACTAGAAAATTCCAAATTATGTTTGTGGCTCACGTTAAGAGTTCTGTTGTCCAGCACTAGTGGACAGAGCGTAATTTATTTACCTGTGAGAAAGAGGTGGACCCGAAGTTCATATTGCCTAACTGGCAGAGTGGGATGGAAAATCAGGTTAGTTTGAACCCTGAAACTGTGGGTGGGTTGAATGAACTGAATGGACTGAAAGGACCTCTTCTAGGACTGAAGTTGACCTCTTCTAGGTTCCTATCTTCTTTGAGACCTAAATCAATCTTCTCTGGGGGCCTAAAGTACACTTGTCGTGTGGGGGCATCAAGAAAGAGGGCTTCCTGGAGTGGGTAATTAAACTGACACATGAAGGATGAGTAGGAATAAGCCAGGTAAGAGAGTGTTTTAGGCATAGGGAATGGCATATACAAAAGTCTTAAGAGGATCCAGTTATTAAAGAAATAAAAATAGCTCTGTATCACTAGAGTGGAGAAGTGGGAATCTGGTAGGCTTAAATCATGCATGGTATGACAGGCTTCACAACCTGAAGCCCAGGGTGGGTCAGGGGACAGACGTGGTGAGGGCTGTTTTAGAAAGATCAGGCCTGCTGCAATTTGGAGAATCCCTATTCCAAGAGAGAAAACTGAGAGCCAGAGAGGCGAAGGGCTTATCACGGTTCGACAGTGAGTTAGAGGGTAGAGACCAGAGAAGAAGGACCAGGAAGGTGCAAAAAGGGACCAGAAACTTGCAAAGACAGCCTACCTTGTTCGGGCTCTCTATGAGGTGCTGGCCTTGAGTGCCCACTAGATGGTAGCAGAGGCTGCCCCAAACATTGTGGGCTCCGGAAGCGCCTACTCTGTTGAACCCGCAAGCCTTCCTGTTCCCATCTCCCTAGTCTGGGCGTGAGGGGGCTCCTCCCTGGGCCCTCTTGTCCAGACCCAAGAGCAGCAGGAAGAGCCCTGGGTGTCAAGAGGCCCAAAGTCTCGTTCTAGCTCTAACTCCTATCTGTCATTGACTTTGGGCAAATTGACAGATAAAACTGTGCTTGAGGGGCACCTGGGTGGCTGAGTCGGTTAAGTGTCTGCCTTCAGCCTTCAGCTCAGGTTATGATTCCAGGATCCTGGAATCAAGCCCCATGTCAAGCTCTCTGCTCAGGGAGGAGCCTGCTTCACCCTTTCCCTCTCCCTCTACCTGCCATTCTTCCTAGTTCTGTGCGCTCTCTCTCTCCGTCAAGTAAATAAATAAAATCTTTAAAACACAAAACAAGGGATGCCTGGGTGGCTCAGTTGGTTAAGCAGCTGCCTTCGGCTCAGGTCATGATCCCAGCGTCCTGGGATTGAGTCCCACATCGGGCTCCTTGCTAGGCGGGGAGCCTGCTTCTCCCTCTGCCTCTGCCTGCCATTCGTCTGCCTGTGCTCGCTCTCCCCCCCCCTCTGATAAATAAATAAAATTAAAAAAAAACACAAAACAAAACAAAAACTATGCTTGAGAACTTGAGTGCTTGGCTGTAGAAATGGGATATTTATTATTTAGTCTACCAGGGCTTGAGTTCTGCAGTCAGATCCCCCTCTGGTCTCCTGATCCTTCTTTTATGCTCTCACTACCCTCTCAGTTCTGTTGAGTGAGTTAGAATCCCAAGGTCCCCAAGGTCCTCAAGGGCCAGTCCAACCCAAAGAGCGAAGGGGGGCGGGTATTGTGAGCTATGGTCTCTGAGTTAGAGCCAACAAACAGCCCAGGTTTCATCCTCAGGCAAAGAGCCCTACGTAGATTGAAAAGGTGGATAAGCAGCGGAGCTTTGGGCAAGTCCTATCTCCTCCTTGTGCCTCCACTGTGAAGGGGAATGAAGAGTTGCTGCCCTGCTTATCCTCATCTCACTGCTATGTAGGGTCATCAGATGCAGCAAATAAAAAACACAAGATACCCACTTAAATTAGAATTTCAGGTAACCAAAAAATAATTGCAATGTTGGGAACATAAACTTTTTTTTTAAGATTTTATTTATTTATTTATTTATTTGACAGAGATCACAAGTAGGCAGAGAGGCAGGCAAAGAGGTGGGGGAAGCAGGCTCCCTGCTGAGTGGAGAGCCCCATGTGGGGCTTGATCCCAGGACCCCGAAACCATGACCTGAGCTGAAGGCAGAGGCTTTAAACCCACTGACCCACCCAGGCGCCCCTGGGAACATACACTTAAACTAAAAATTATTCACTGACTTCTGAAATTCAAACGTAACTGGGCATCTCTGTATTTTATCTGACAACCTTACCACTTGGGCTTGGTGAAAATATGAATGTCAAGTGACACCTGAATAGGAGGGTTGTGATTCTTGTCCTCAGTGGCATTCTGTCCCATACCCCGAGGCCCCCTGTGGTCACCACATTGAGTTAGACAGAGCTCTCGGGGCCCATTCTGCTCCCTGTTTGCCAACAGTTCTGGAGGTGGGATCTCATGCCGTATGAACTCACATGGGCTATTCATGACCTGATGTCAGTGAGCTCCTTTCACTCCTTTCACTCCTGGGAAGTGAAAGAAAGAAAGAAAGGGGGGGAGAGAGAGAGAGAGAGAGAGAGAGAGAAAAGAAGAAGAAGAAGAAGAAGAAGAAGAAGAAGAAGAAGAAGAAGAAGAAGAGAAGAAGAAGAAAGGAAGGAAAGAAGAAAGAAAAGAAAAGAAAAGGGAAGAAAAGAAAAAGGTAGGCATGAGCATACCAACCAATAGATAATATTATGGGATCCAGCCAAGATAAAAGACTTCCCCTAAGCTGATTAGGAAGGGGAAGTGGAATCAGAGGTTGAACTCAGGGTGTGGGTAAGATCTACTGAACCTCCTGGGACCCAACTGACAGGCTGGAGTCAGTTGGAAGAATGGAAGGAGCCCACATTCTGCAGCCTGGAAACTGGGCATTAAATTAGTCGCCCTGTGATCCTGCCTGGCTCCTGCCTTCAAATCCCTGTCTACTTACCCAAGGCTGTATGTCAGCCACGGAGGTACCTTATATACAATCACATCAGTCCTCATGGTATAGGCACTATTCTCATCCCCATTTTACAAATGAGGCACAAAGAGGCAAAAGGACTTGCCTAAGATCACACAGAAAGTAAGGGAGAAGCTAGGAATTCAAATCTGGATCTTTCCTGGACTTATTCTATTCCATTACACTGCTTTTTCCCATCCCAGGCATTGGATACACCTGCAGTTTCTAGGTGGATAAATCAATCTACAAACAATGACAGTTTTATTTTTTCCATTTCAAACTTAACAATTAATATTTCTTTTTTTTTTAATTGCTGAGAGAGACAGAGCACAAATCGGGGAGAGAGACAGGAGTAGAGGGAGAAGCAGACTCCCTGCTGAGTAGGGAGCCCAATTCAGGGCTTGATCCCACGACCCTGAGATCATGACCTGAGCCAAAGGCAGATGCTTAACCTACTAATCCATCCAGGTGTCCCTGTATTTCTTTTTCTTATGTTATTGCATTGGCTGGGACTTCCAGTAGTATTAATAGTGGGTACCCAAGACATATACCTGAATCCTTCTGTGTTACTTATGTCTTGCTGTGTAATAAATATCTCAAAACATAATATCTCAAAACAACAAACATTTACCATCACACAGTTTCTGAAAATTAGGGATTAAAGAGTAGCTTTGTTGAGTGGCTCTGGTTCAGGTTCTCACAAGGTTACAGTAAAGATATCTGCCAGATTTCTTCAAAGAAAATATGCAAATGGCCAGTAAGGATGAAAAGATAATCAACATCATTAGCTGAAAAATGTAAGCAAAGCCCATAATGAGATGCCACTTTACACCCACTAAGGATGCCTATAAGATAGACAACAACAAATGTTGGCAAGGATGTGGAGAAATCAGAATTCTCAAACACTGCTGGTGAGAATGTAAAATGGTGTAGCCACTTTGGAAACAGCCTGGCAGTGCTTCAAGTGGTTAAAGATAGAGTTGCCACATAATCTAACAATTCTACTTCCAGGTATGTGCCCAAGAGAAATTAAAACATATGTTAACACAAAAATTTTTACATGAATGTTTGTGGAAACGTTATCCATAGTAACCAAAAAGTGGAAACAATCCAAGGCCCAGCAGCTAATGAATAAATAAACAAAATGGAACTTTCGTATACAATGGAATATTATCCAGTCATAAAAAGGAATGAAGTACTAATACATGCTAACAGAAATGAACCTTGAAAACATCATGCTATGTGGAAGAAGCTAGTCACAAAAGACCATCTATTGTATGATTCCATTTATATGAGATGTACAGAATAGGCAACTCTATAGAGACATGAAATAGATTAGTGGCTAATTAGAGGAAGGGAGGAAGGCAGAATGATTGTTACTTGTTACAGGATTTCTTTTTGAAATGATGAAAATGTTCTGTACTTAAAACCATTAAGTTGGGGCGCCTGGGTGGCTCAGTGGGTTAAGCCGCTGCCTTCGGCTCAGGTCATGATCTCGGGGTCCTGGGATCGAGTCCCGCATCGGGCTCTCTGCTCGGCGGGGAGCCTGCTTCCCTCTCTCTCTCTCTCTCTGCCTGCCTCTCCATCTACTTGTGATTTCTCTCTGTTAAATAAATAAATAAATCTTTAAAAAAAAAAAAAAAACCATTAAGTTGGATACCTTCAGTGAGGGAATTGTATGGTATGTGAACGATATCTCAATAAAGCTATTACCAAAGGCAGAGGGCAGGGGAGGTCAGGTGGTGCTGTATTCATCTGAAGGCTTGACTGGGCCTTAAGGATCTGCTTCCTTGTATGGCTGTTGAATGAGCCCTTAGTTCCTCACCATGTGGGCCTTTTTGTAGGCTTGCTTGGGTGTCTTTGAGTGTCTTCATGACGTGTCATCTGGCTCCCCCAGAGCGATTGATACAAGAGGGAGAGCAAGAAGGAAGGAACAATGCCTTTTATCACTGAGTCTCAGAAGTTGCGTCATGTCCACCACATTTTATATATTAGAAACAAGTGACTAAGTACAGCTCACACTGAAGGGGAGAGGAAGTAGCCTCCACCACTCGAAAGGAGGAATATCAGAGAATTCGTGCACGTCTTTAAAACACCACAGCTTCTAATATTGTTCAGTTAGTGGAATAGTTTCCAGGGTCCCTCTGACTCCCCATCTCTCTCTGTCTCTCTTCTACGCATAGTTTAAGAAGCTGTTGAATTGAATCTAATGTGTTTCTTCCTATCTACTGAGATGTCTAGTTTTTTTAAAAAGACTTTGTTTATTTGGGAGAGAGTGCACATGTGGGGGAAGGAGCAGAGGGAGAGGGAGAAACAGATTCCCCACTGAGCAGAGAGCCCCATGCAGGGCTCAATTCCAAGACCCTGCATGGTTGGTTAACCAAGTTGGTTAACCAAGTCAGATGGCTAACCAACTGGGCCACCAATGGCCTCTGAGATGTCTAATTTGAAATACTGTTGTTTCTCAGTATTTATTCCCTGAGACCTGGGACTGGGCTTCATTTATGCCACAAATACTTGGGTTTGACTCCCTACCTGGAAATCTTTTTTTTTTTTTTTAATTTTTAAAAAAGATTTTATTTATTTATTTGACAGACTGAGATCACAAATAGGCAGAGAAGCAGGCAGAGAGAGAGGAGGAAGCAGGTTCCCTGCTGAGCAGAGAGCCCCAGGCAGGGCTGGATTCCAGGACTCTGGGCAGAAGGCAGAGGCTTTAACCCACTAACCCAGCCAGGCACCCCTCTTACCTGGAAATCTTATGAGGGATAGTTCTGTACTCAGATTCCTACTCCTCAGCCCTGGAATCTCTGGAAGAAGACTGCCAACTGCGCTTCCTCCCAGCTTTCAGACTCCAACTGCCCGTTGAGTTTCTTCTTCTGATCTGCGGCGGGGGCTGCCCCAGCCAAATGGGCGGATAAATTCCCAGATGTGGCAGGACCAGCTGCAGCAACTTCAGCATCTGTAGCAACATCGGGGTAAATGTCACTGCCCTCCTGGGCAGCCCCCAACCAATGGCAGGGCACAGCCAGGGCACTCGGGCCTGCCTGTGTCTGCCCAGCTGGGGCTCTTCCATGGGCAATCTTTGGCCTAGAGCTCCCTGTTGGCTGGCTGAGATCTGCTCAGACTGGCCCCGAGGTGTGATGATCTTACCCAGCTCTCCTTCCCTTCTACTCTCTCCTCATAGATGTCAGACTTGCAACAGTTTGAAGGCTTTCCCTGTCCAATCCTGTGTCTTCCCTATCCCCTCTATCTTCCACAGGCATTTCCTCCACCACATCTCTTGCACTTCTAACTCCATTTTGGTGGTGGCTTCCTAGAGGACCCCACTGACACTAAGGCTCCCCTGGGCCACCAGACTCTGCCCCGGCAGAAAATGTGTTCCTTTCCATCTCCTGACTTGAACATGCTCTGTCCCTCCTCCCCTCCTCTCTCTGTTCACGGCTTCTGCCTCTGCCTGGCAGTAGTAGACACTCAACTGTTTTCAAATGAACGCAGAATGTTCTGGAGCTAGGCACTGCCCGCACCATTCTCCCAGCACAGAGAGCTGTGGAGAGACCTCCAGATGGGGGAGGGAATACAAGCTCCAAGGACTCCAGGCAGTGGGGAGGAAGTGCCTGAGATGGGGAGAGGGTAGGGGAGTCAAGAGTCTCCCAGGGTCACAGGAGGTCCTCCTCACAGGCCAAGAAAAATCTGACCTATCTTCTCCCCTGGTCTACTGTGTGGCTCTTGCCAAGTTCCTTCTTTTGTGAAGCCTCACTCCATCCATCTCAACAAAGGGCTGAGAAAGCCCTGCCCTGCCAGTCTCCCGAGGGAGGGGCAGGCATTGTGAGCATTAGATGAGGTCATGGCCTGGGAAGGGCAGGATGCACTGGGTCCTGGGTCTGGGGTCAGGGTGTAGGGGGGGAAAACAGAGAAGGAAGAGAGAAGAATGAAGAGAGAGAAACAGACACGCACACACACGCACAAACGAGGAAACCATGAGACATAACAAGGGAAGGAATGAGAAAGAGAAGAGGAAGGGAGGAGAGAAACCAGAAGACATTACGAAACAAAAAGAGAGGAAAACAATGAGAGGGAAAACATTAAAAGAGAAACGGGAAAAAAAGGGAAAGAGTTTGGGGAGAGGACAGGGATACTCAGAGCCAGAGAGTGGAGAAATGAGAGAAGAGAGGGTGGGATGGAGACAGGCAGAGACAGTAACTCAGAGGGAGGGGACAGCAAAACCCGGCACAGACAGACAGAGGTGAGCAAGAGAAAAGGAAAGGAAAGAGAAAATGAGATAGAGAGGGAGGAATGGAGGAGAGAGAGGGAGAGAGAAAGAAACGAGGAGAATCAGAGCCAGAGAGGGCAAGAGACCAAGAGACCGAAGGATGAGAGAGAAGCCCGGGGAGACAGAGCGGTGAGGACTGATGGACAGAGACAGGGATAAATGATCGGATCCCATGGACCCCAGCCTCTCACCTTCCCTGGCACCCACTGTGCACCCTGCCCAACCCCAGACATGTGGGAATCCAGAGGAAAACTTCATTTCCTCTTCTGTCTGCAGGGCGGGGCCCATCCTATCCTGTCCTGCTGGTTTGACTTCTGGGATCCTTTGTGCCAAGGCCTCTGAGGGGCACTCCAGTGGGAGGCAGGGCTCCGAAGTCTATCCTGTACATTGACTGACGTGGCCACCAGGTGGAATCTGAAGAGGAAAAACCCAGTGACACCTTCCCTCGAGGCCTAGGCAGGCTTCAGCCTGCCTTCCTTTGGGGCCTAGAAAGGAAGAGACCTCAAAGGTCACTTCCATTGTTTTTTTCACTGTACAGAGGAGGAAACCAAGGCTCAGAGAGGGGCAGGGACTAGCATGAAGTCATACAACCAGGTCATGGCCTAGCTGGGACTAGCTCTTGTGGATGCTGTGGTCTGAAAATCTGGGGACTTGCTTTCTCCTGGCTAAACTGTTTCCTGCCCAGGGATGTCCTGAGGTTTTAGCAACAGTGTCTTGGGTGCCAGTCACTGTGCAGAGAGCCTTCCCCAACATCCCGTGAACCGACTACTGTGATTATTCCCATCACACAGATGAGGAGACTGAGGCTCAAAGAAGTTAAGACTTCAAAGCCTGAGGTCCCACAGTGCCGGGACTCAAGTTACATATGTCTGACCTTGAAAGGTGAGTTCCTGCCACCGGACCTCCCAGCCTTCCTGGGTGATGGACTCTGTAGTACAGAAAAGAGGGCAGAGGTGAGTGGCCATTCCTACAACTGGGTAAAGTTACCAGAACATGGTTTTCAAACAATGGAATTCTTTCCAGAGAGACAGTGCTGTCCCTACCTTTGGGAACCCCAGGTCTCCCTACCCTTCCTGCCTCTACTCTTTTTAGTCCACACTCCCTTCCCCTGCTTCTGGAGAGGATTTTGGCTCCTGGGCTATTCCCACCTTCTTTCCCTTTTCATTGTCCCCAGCCATGACCTTCTGAGAGGCAGGAGCTGGCTGGTTCTGAAGCACAGAGATGGGCCTGCACACCCAGCCACCCCTCCTTCCCCCTGCTATGTATAGTAAGCTTCCCTTCCCCAGCTCTACCCACGGCCCTGCCTCACCAGGCCTTGCCCTCCTAGGATGGAGACTGAGAGGGAGGTTGGGGAGCAGTAGGCTGATGGGCTGATGGACAGACAGACAGTCAGATCACTGTCTCTGCCAGCCCTGACCTCCCAGCAAAGCTTTCTGAGAGCCGTGCTTCCAGCCTTGAAGTCCTCCCTCACTGGAGCCTGTCACCTAAAGTTTCCTCCCCCTTGATGATCCTCAGTTTCATCATAATAGCATATGAGCATCCCAGCTTTCCTGGATGGTTGGAAGCTGGGTGATACATTAGCTTTGGGACACAGAAACTCGTGCTGGCAGTAGCCCTTCCCTGACGGAGAGATCATTCTTGTCCTTTGGGAAACGCATGATGCTTGCTGTGTCCCACTGGTGGCTAAGTCCAAGGATGGAGCTGGCTGCAGACTCAGCCCTCTGCCCAGCCCTCCACTCCTCTGGGGACTCCAGTCCCTTCAAGTCCAGAGCATTAGCCCTGTCCTATTCTGTGCTCTCAAGGCCTTCTCTGGCTCTGTTTCCACCATATATCAGACTGGGAGGGTTGCTGCTTGGCCAGGCCTGTGTCTTGGAGTCCCAGGAAGTGGGGTGCCCTGGGGCGCTGTCCCCTGATTATGCCTAGAGGCTTTCTTAGAACCAGCTCTGGGCAGTGGTGTACCCCAGGTGGCCAGGGGATAGCCGCTTCCTTTCCCAGAAGCCTCAGAACCTCCCTGGGAGATGGGGTAGTGGCCACAGGGCCCCAGGCCTCCCTCACCCCCTTCACCTAGGTCTGGCAGAGGCCATGGCTGTCTGCCTACTTCATGGAGGTGGGTGTGGCAGCCACCACTGGGGAAAGGGTCTGGGGACGGAGTTCTGGGAGCTTCCTCTGAGCCCCTGAGCTCTCTTCCCTCTCCAGGAAGGTAGAGATCCCCTCCTGGCCCCCTGCCCCACAGCCCAAGGCTTTGGCTCCCACAGTCCCCATCCAGGCGGGGCTGGCAGCAGGTGACTGGATAAGAAAGGCGTGGTGAATGGGGGCGTGGGCCCTGGCAAGTGCACTCCTTGGCCAATCAGCAGCCTGCCCAGCCGGTGGATTCAGTTACAAGTCTGAGATCACCCCATACTCCAGCCTCCTTCCTACTCCTCCCAAAGCTCCATTCATTGGTCCCGCTGCACTGGGTCTGCAGGGCACTGCTTCCGCTCAATTGCTAAAGCTCCTGCCTCGTGGGCTGCGGGGGTAGGTGTCCTGGGGGCTTTGTCTGACTGGGCTGGCCTAGGACAGAATGGGGGTTCCGGTAGTGCTGTTAGGGATGCTGAGCTTCCTGGGAGTGGGAGGCCCCTCTGCCCTCCGCTGGGACAGCACCTCCTGCCACTTGGCCAGTCCCATCCCTGGCAGCCCCTTGGGGACCCTGAGCTTTCTGAGCAAAGGTGCCCAAGGACTGGCCCTGTTCCACACCCGCTGGGATAGGCATGGGAGGCTGCAAGCGTGTAGCTGGCAAGACGAGCCAGAGCTCACCGCAGCCTTCAGTGCCCTCTGTGCTGGTGAGATCACCCAGGGCTCCTTCATCCACACCCCCGGCCCCGAGCTGCAGAGAGCCCTGGCCACCCTTTGGAGTCAGTGGAGGGCCTGCAGAGGGCCTGAAGGTGCTAGGGAGAAGCGAGCGGCAGAGACCAGGGAAGACCAAGCAGGTGGAGCTCCTGGGAGCGTAAGACCTCAGCGGGTGAAGAGAGGCTGGACCATGCCTGGCACGCTGTGGTGTGGAGTAGGGGATTCTGCTGGAAACTCCTCTGAGCTGGGTGAGGCATGGGGATGTGGACTGTGTTGGGGGGCGGTGGGGGAGTGCTGGCTTTCTCCCTGGCCCGGACTCTCCCAGGCTGTGTGTCCTCGGGCGAGTGACTTAATCACTCGGTATTTCAACGTCCTTTTCTGTAAAATGGGGATGACCTTAAGTCTCATCATGGGTTGCTTAATTTAGGTCATAGATGGAAACCTCCTCGTCAAACTCGGAGTCCTCATTAATCACCATGCCTGGGAGGGGTTGGACTGGGATGGGTCCGAGGTTGGCTGAGCCAAAATACGTTACCCAAGAGGTGGTTTTATGAGGCAGGATACCCAGGGGAGTGGATGCGGAGACCCAAAGGCCTGGGTTAGCAAATGCAAGCTAAACAAGTCACTTCCCAACTCTGAGCCTGGGTTTCCTCCCCAGTACATGGAGGTGACATTTCCCTCACAGAACTGCTGGGAGCTTGACTGTGGGAAGTGCCAGGCAATTGGGAAATGCTCAGTAAAAGGCACCATTGCTCAGACTGTAACAAACTTGGATGACTTTCCTGTACTCAGTACAGCTGTCTTTGTGCACGCACGTCGGGTTGGGGGAAGGCTTTGGCACCTGAGTTGGAGCAGATTGGCATCGTGGCAATCAATGCTTCATCATGCCAGTGAAAAAGGTTGCACCCTGCCTCTTTGCCATGCCATTCTGTGCACATTCATAACTTTGGAGTTTCATTCGGGGCGTGAGCTTGGAAGCTCTGGAGGCAGACTTCACTTCCCTGGAGGAAGTCCCTTTCTCAGACAAAGCCTCCTGGGTGGGCTCCCTGGCATCTGGAGCTGCCCAATAAAGCCTGTGCCTGGTTGCTCTCTTTAAGCTTTGAAACCGAGAGTCCCACAGAGGGAGATTGACCTGAGGCCACTCAGGGCATCTGTGTCAGGGCTGGGGCAAGAACAAGGCCCCTGCTCCCTGTACCAGCGAGGCACAGCCAGCGTGGGGAGCCCCAGACCCTGCTCAGCTGATGCCCCCTCTGCTTCCTGCAGGGGTCTTCCAAGGCCCTGATCTCTGCTGCCGGGAGCATGACCACTGCCCACAGAACATCTCGCCTTTCCAGTATAGCTACGGCATCCGAAACTACCGATTCCACACCATCTCCCATTGTGACTGTGATGCCAGGTTGGCGGTGGGTAGAGAGGGCTTGGGGCTCACGGGTGGGGGTAGTTCCTGGGTGCAGAGACTGCGATTCCAAAGAACCCTAAAGGATCAGCCAGCCAGACCCCACCTTGCAGGTGGGAAAGCTGAGGCCTAGGAGAAGAGACTCTTGGATCCCAAACCATTGGCATGGTGGTGACTGGGTGGTCTTGGAGGAGGAGCCGGGGGGGCCCTCTTTGGTCCAGGGACCTGAGTGCCAGCTCTTGGGCAGGTTCCAGCAATGCCTGCAGAACCAGCGCGACTCCATCTCGGACATCGTGGGCGTGGCCTTCTTCAATGTGCTGGAGATCCCCTGCTTTGTGCTTGAGGAACAGGAGGCGTGTGTGGCGTGGTACTGGTGGGGAGGGTATGTGGCTGCCTCCTTCGATCTCCTTCCCAGCCAGAGGGGGAGCCCAGGCTCCAAGCCCTAGGAGGGAGGCTTGTCTGTATGTCTGTCCTCCAGCAAATGATGCCTCATCCTCCCTTTGCTCTCCTCAGGGCAGGGCCCAGGATGAGGAACTTCCCTGGGTGCTCTACACAGGCCAGTGGGATAAGGGATGGGACTGGCAGAGCCTTGGTCTCCATGGAGATGAACCTGGGGCTTCTTGGTTGGGGGGTGGTGGGTGGGGGAGGAAGGGATTGTGAAGTACCAATTGCCACCAATTGCTACCTTCCAGGTGTAGAACATATAGCTCCATACCCCTTGCCCGCCTCCAGTCCAGGACCATCTACAATGCCTCCTGGAGCTCCCCCACCACCCCTGTGACTCCCAGCCTCCAAAGCCCAGCCCCCAGCAAGCCTCGACAGAAGCAGCATCCTCAGAAGCGGCCGCCACAGCGGAAAGGGTCTGAGCACACCCACAAAACCAACACCACAGCCCTCTGGGTCCCCAAGGCCTCTACCAAACCTGATATGTCCCCAACAGCCTGGCTGGAGGTCACCCATCCAGGCCTCCAGTGGCCACATAATGGCCTAAAACCCCGGGGTGAGCACAGAACCTAACTTTGGGGGTTCCTGATATGGGAAGGTGGCCCTGCCTCTGTGAGGGGTTGTGTTGCTTCCTTTCTTTTTCTAAACTCCTACTGGGATATCCCAACCTCCTATCAGGTCATGCTGCAGCTAGGATTTTTGTAAGCCCTAAACTTAACCATTTCACTCCTCACTGAGCCCCTACCATGGCTCCTCTTAACTCACGATGTGCCCACATACAGGGGTCCTTAGGCACTGGCCCTGCAGACTCTACTCCCCAGCTGAAACTCCAGTCTTATAAGCCTCCTTTGGTTCCTCAAAAGCAGCTTGCTCTCTCCCACCTCTGGGCCTTTGCACATGCAGTTCCTTCTGCCTGGAGCACTCTTCCTGAGTCTTCTTATCCTTGCTCAGCAGTCTCTTCCTCCAAAAAGCCTTTCCTGATCAACAATCTGGGTTCTATGGTAGCACTGCTCTGTGTGTGCGTGTGTGTGTGTGTACATGAGACAGGAAGGATATGAGACAGGAGGACCCTGTGTTTGTGTGGCTGAGCACGTGTGCCTCTGTTTCTCCTAAATGGCAGTGGGCATCAGTGGGGATTTGCTGGGGTACTGGGCTTCCCTCACCACCATGCCCCCCAAACCCAGATGCCCGCCGGGCCTGCCGCAGCTTCCGCCGCCTGGATCAATGCGAGCAGCAGATTGGACCTCAGGAGACCAAGTTCCAGCTGCTCAATAGCGCCCATGAGCCCCTCTTCCACTGCAATTGCACACATCGGTGAGGCCTGCTCGGACCCTTGGGGGTGGGCAGCCTGCTGTGTCTGTGAGAAGGGGCTCCCGGGTGGCCAGACCCTGCCCCAGCTTAAGCCTGCCTCTGCCCTCAGTCTGGCACGCTTCCTGAGGCTCCACAGCCCACCTGAGGGCACCAACGTGCTTTGGGAGCTGCTAGGCATGACCTGCTTCGAGCTTGCCCCTCCACTGGACTGTGCTGAGGGCAAAGGGTAAGTGGTGGCCAGGCCAGGAGGGAGGGGGCGTTTTCCGAAGGGGTGGTTTGCCCATCCTCCCTTTGTGTGCCAGGGCTGAGGGGATGGGGAAGCGGGTTAAGGCAGCTCTGAGTTCCATTGTCATCTTCCCCCTGCTCCCTGGTGACCTAGCAAGTTCAGTCACCTCTCCATGCCTCCATTTTCTTACTTGTAAAAAGCTTGTAGAAACCAGGGAAATGGTATGTGCAACCCACATAGCCCAAGGTCTGCCTGGCACATAGTAAAATGTTTGCTTAACTCTCACTCCTCACCTAAAATCTCATTTCAGCTCTGATTCCCAGAGCAAGCCCCTTGTTACCATCCCCATTTCAGGGCTGAGGAAACTGAGGCCCAGATTGGCCCACGTCTCTGCAGCAAGCTGGTGGCCAAACTAGGGCCTCTGGGTGCCAACCCAGGTTTCTTCTGCCTTCCCCATTCGAGGTGTAACCCCTCCCTAGCCCCAGCCCTGCTTCGCGCCAGGTTCAGCCCCTGAGTCTGCAAAGTAGGGTGGGATCTTTGGCAGCTATGACCACCTGCCCCACTTTTCTTGGTCCACAGCTGTTCCAGAGACCCTAGGGCCATTAAGGTACCAGCCCGGCACTTGCGGCGACTTCAAAAGAGGCGACGCCAGCTCTGGGGTGTGGGCACAGGTGAGGGGCAGTTGCAGCCTTCGGATCACCCAAGAGCCCCCATGTCATTCTATGACCGCTGCCTGCGGCTGACCTTGCAGAGACCCAACAGGAGGGAGAAATCCTAGAACTGGTGATCTCAATTCCAGCTCTCCTGGGCTCCAGACGGGGCCCTGCCTCTAGCTCTGCTAGGCCCCAGGGGTTCTTGGCTTTCTCTCCATGTGTTAGACTGAAGCGTGGCTCGGGACCCCCGTGGACAGCCAGGAGGCAAGGGGAGGTGAGGCTGAAATACTGGACCACGTCTCCTGCTGTGTTGGGTGATTTAGAGCTGGTGACCCATCCCCTCTGTGCTTGGCTATGGTGTTCAGGAGGCACACTCTGATGCTCTGGGCTTGGACCTTGCCAGATGGGAATGAAGAAAGGGTAATTTATTACAGCAGCCTCCGGAGGTAGGAGGAAGAGTACTGTATCTCCTGGTTGCAAAATCAACACGTATCTCAAAAACTTGTCCAGAGGAGCCCCAGGAACCTAATTGCTGAGGCCTGAGGCAGCCGATGGGAAATGGGATGTCACAGAAGCGCCTGTGTCTGAATCCAGGGAAGGGGAGGGTGGCTGGGGGGGCACTGTCCAACCCTTTTCCCTGGGGGGTCCCTTCTCAACAGCTGCTGTGCCCTTCCTAGCCCAGCCCTGGCCCATTTTTTCCTACCCTAAACTTAAAACTCAGATCTCCTCTGTGTCCTTGAACGAGGCACCTCCCCCACTCTGAGCCTTAGTAACTCCTCTGAAAAGGGGCAGTGTGATGAGGGCCTACCTCCTAGGATTATTGAGGATTAAGGAAACCAATACATGGACAGTGCTTAGCACCTAGTAAACATTCCCTCCCTCTAACACATAGCTAGACTGTGGTTGGGTGTCTGATTCTGAGAGGTTTGCCTTCTGGAGGCCTCAGTTTGCCCACCTGTGAAATACGTCTAAGAACTGCACTGAACTCAACACAACTCAGGGTTGTGGTGCAGATGAAAAGAGATGGCATCTGTAATGTATACAGCTGGAGCCTGGTAATGATCAGATCTATCATCCTCTTGCCTCTTTAGTCCCTTTCTCTGACTACCCCCACCCCCAGACTGCTAACAAGTTAGAAAGGAGTCAGGAGTGAGGCTGGAGCATTTAATTTCTAACTGATGGCCTCCAGGATCGCATCCCCTTCCCCATCTCAGATGGGGGTCAATAGGGGTTTGCTGATTGTCACAGTTGAGGTGCCAGGACTGAGTTTGGGGGACCCCATGTGGCCAGCCCTGGCCAGGATAGAGTGGCAGGTGCAGATAAAGCTGGAGCAGCAGCAAGAGGGACACAGGTGGGTTTGCAGGAGATCAGGGCACAGTGGAGGCCACCTGGGCCCACCTGCTCACCCACCCTCAGGGCCCCAGACCCCCTTCCTCCAGCCCCTGCCGGCCCTGGGGACTGGTAGATAGGCTGCTGGGGGCTGGGGCCTCCCGATTAGGTCTCCAGGAACCCCCACCACCGGGGTCGACAGGCTCTAGGCGCAAGGCAGGCAGCAGGCCGAGGCTTTGAGGCACAGATGGTGGGAAGGCCCAGGGACCGGGCAACCCAGAGGGACCCTCCTCACTACTGCCCCGGCTGCCACCATCATGGCTCCTGTCAGGGGCCACCCGGGGCAGGCGGCGGCTCTGTGGTGAGGGGCTGCGGCTGGCACCACGGCGTTCGTGAGATGAAGGCCGAAGGGCAAGGCCGGGGAAGCGGGCTAGGCCTGGGCTGCGGCTGCGGTGCCTCTTGGACTTGCCAGGGCTGGGGCTACGGGACTTGGGTGCAAGCAGCTCCAGGGTACTGTCATCCTCGTCCTCTGAGCTGGCACTCGAGCTCTCTGTGCTGCTGCTGGCCAGCTCCGAGGTAGGCAGAGAGATCTGGGGGAGAAGGCTGGTCACTGGGCTGCCCTATTCCCCAGCCAACCACTCAAGGCGTCTTGGAACCACTCCCACCCTGGCCATGAGCAGACCCGGGAAAAGTCAGGCTACTTGTAGGAGACCATGGAGCAGAAGATAGAGGCTACAGCTTTGTGAACAGGGTCTTTGGGAAGCCCCCACTCCCGCAGTGTGATCTACTCACCTGGAAGGGCTCAGTGACACCAATAAGGATACTGTGCGTGTGGCTGTAATAGCCCAGGATGAAATCTCCATGCCCCTTGGGCAGTGACTCCTCACTGAAGGTCACCTGGTGGGCCCGGGGCATAGGCCCAGGTTGGGGTGAGGGAGGCAGCCTCAAGGACTGCCCAAGTCAAGTCCCAAGCCCCAAGAGCAACGGGGGCTTCCTCCCACCCTCGCCCTCCCTTTCAGTACCTGGTAGATGCTCCCATCCACATCCTCGTGTTTGGCCCACACGTAAGCCACGTAGTCCTTGCAGTGGCGGAAACCCACCTGGGGTGAGAGGATTCAGGGTAGTATCTTCTATCAACCCCCCACCCCTACCTCCATCCCCCCACCCCTGCTGCTGCTCCTGCTCCTCCCTTCCCTGAGGCACTGACCATCCCTGCCCTTCTCACCCGGTACAAGCCGATCCAGTCCCAGGAGCTGCGGGCAAACACGGTTTCAATGCGGTACTTCACCACGGCCTGCTCTGGCCGCACCCATTCATCGGCCACCTCCAACCGCACTAGCGGCACATCGTCCCTGTAAGCAAACTGCCCAGGGGTGGGGGCAACATTAGGGGGGGCCCCTCCTGAGTGCCCTTGGGCCCGAGTCAGCACAAATCAGCTGAGAGCCAGGGCCTCTGAAACCACCTTACAGACTGGGAAACCAAGGCTGAATAGGTCTAGGATAAATGCCAGGCTTCTCACCTCCCAGTGCAGGGCTCGTTATGGCAATAGCCTCCTTAGGGAGCAAGTATACAGCTTTGAAGGGAATAGGGCAGCCCTGGTTCTGCCCTTGCCCCTCCTCTGTCCCTCAGGGAAGGACTCAGATGGTGTGTCAGCCTCAGGCCTTTGTCCCCTCCCCTCCTATTTATCAGGTTTCGGGTTTCCCTCCCTCCTCAGCTTTTGAGCCAGGCTGTTTTCAGAAGAAACCAGAACATCCTCTCCCTGTCCCTAGGTTCCTAACAGCAGTTTTGCCAGGGGTGGCCTCTTGGAAATGCTCTCTGGGGCCTTGCAAGATCAAAACTCCCACTAAGTCCCACTCTGATTGTGTTGCTTCAGTTAAGAGACTTAAGTTCTCTGAGTCTCAGTTTCCCTCACCAGTAAAACTGGGAGGAGAATTTGGCGCTCTCAGGGCCTACAAAGACATTCAAACTGATGACAGAATCCCAGGGCTTGGCATGCGGTAGGCTCTCAACAGGTAACATTGTGCAAGCGTCAGAATCCTGGATGAGGAGGGAAAGTCAGGGTAGGGTACCAAAAAGGAGTGGTTCTCAAGATGAGGACCCTGACTGAGGGTGAACCTCATACCCAACTCCTTTACCAAACGTCACAGGAGGCCAGACTTGGGCAGCTTTCCATTCCCAGCTGAGGATACTGGCCAATGTCCCATGGACTGACCACATGACAGAGTTACCAGGGAAAACATTCTCTGGCCTGCAGGCTCCCTCTATGAGATCAAGGAAGGGAATCGGACAGCCCAGAGTTGGGGTTTAGGACTGATGTGCAGCTTGGGGTACATGCCTGCCCTACTGGGGGCCTCAGTTTCCCCATAGAAAAATAAACTGTTGGACTATGTGGTCTCCCAGGTCTGGTTCTGACATTCTAGCATTTCTTTTTACTTTGGCAACCAGACACCTCACCCCTACACACCATGCTAAGTTACAGTAACTGTTTAGAATTTAGCTTTGTATTTTTCATCTCTCAACTCCTTCTCCCCATTACTACCTCACTCACGGTGCTTGACACATGGTAAAATGGTAAATATGAATGAGTGCTATATGAAGTTTGAATAAACATTTTGATTTTGCGGGTCTTATTATATGATTACATAATGTGAATTTTCACAAAAGTGGTCCTAATCCTTTCTCGGAAGAACTGAGTTAGGATTAGTGGAGAAGGCATGGACTCTGAAAACAGACTAGCTTGGGTTCAAATTCCAATTCTTCCATTTCCCAGCCATGTGACCCTGATGTGATGCCATGTTTCTGAGCCTCAGTTTCCTCATCTGAAAATGGGGGTCATAAGCCAGTCCCACTCTGCTACAGTGAATGGATGCTGCTGAGGGTAGGTGCAAGGGGTTACCAGTAGGCCAGGTGATGCTGAGTTGGACCTGGGGATGTCATGATGGAAGGATGAGGCCAGGACTCACCTGCAGGACGAACTGGGCAGCAACTGGCTTGTGGTCACTGACTGTGTATTCCATGTGGCTGCGGTAGCTGTGCTGTGTCACCTGAAGACGGTGGCTTTCCCTTCCTGAGGGGCTGGGACCCACACCTGGAGCCTTGACCTTCCACAGGATACGGTCTGTCCAGGCTGGCTTCCGCTTCTTGGCACTGAAGTAGGCAGGGGTGACCTAAGTTTCAGGGGTTTGAGGCACAGCCCCCAACCTTGCTTCTTGCCAATCGTCTTCCCTTTCTTCCCTATCCAGAAGACCTCAGCCCATGCCTCCACCTCATCCCAGTGCTGAGCTCACCTGGTATCGTATTTATTAGTACCCACATCAAATTTGAAGGTGGGCGCAAAGTTGAGGGGCCCCTCCTGGAAGCCCTTCAGGATGGGCCAGGTGTTCTTAGCCATGTTGAGCTGTGAAAGTCCAAAAGGGCAAAATTGGACAATGGCTTGGATGGGACAGGTGAAGCCAAGAGCCAGAGCCTAGTAGACAAAAGTGTGGTGGGTCATGTTCTTTGTGTTTGGTGTTTAGGGCTGCAGGCTGGGGTTCTGCACCTGGTCCTTCTCCCAGAGCTGGTGGAGCTGGTCGCTGTCAATGGCAAACTTGACGAAGTGCAGGTCATAGCTCTCGATGCGGAAGTTGAGGTCCCCAAACCAGAACACGAGGCTGTTTGGGGATGGGGGTCAGCAGGGTCCATGGGAAGAAAAAGCCCAACCCAGATCCTTCTCCACCCACAACCAAGCCACCAAGGAATAGCAGGGGGATGTAGATAAAAAAGAAAGTTTGATTGGACCCCAAGGCAGTGCCTCTGGGCAAAGCTCCACCCGGCAGTTTCTGTCCCCCATCAAACTCACCAGCAATCGTGCTCCTTGATGTAGTTGGGGGGGCCGCCCACCCCGCATAGGCTTTGCCTCTCCCTACAAGGCCCACCCAGGCTGGTGGTACTCAGGTTCCAGGAGCCAAGTGTTCGAGACTCTGAGGCCCACCTCTCCTTCACTAGCCCCGCCCAAGCTCCATTTGGCCCCGCCCAGAGCCCATACTCGTGATCCAGGATGCCGTGTGCCCCGGGCCCCGGGAACTGCTGGAGGCTAAGGATGGTCTGGAAGTTGTCCTTGCGCTGCTCTGCCTTGTCCATGTGCGCGGGCAAGTGGCAGTTCAGGAAGCAGAGCATGTGCCCGAAGGCAGCCAGTCGCACGCTCACTCCACCCTTGTTGCCCTTGGGAGACAGGGTTGGTCGAGTCGTGGGCGGGGCCTCGGCAAGGGGAGGAGGCACTGGGCGGGGCATGGAGAGAGGGGCGAGGCCGCCAGCCAGTGGAAAAGGCTTAGAGAGGGGTGGGTTCTAGGCAGAGGAGCAGAACCGTGGGATGGGGCTGGGACTGGAAGAGGGTTGGGTCTAGAAAATGGTGTGGGGTGTGGGGTGTTGGGCGGGGTTGGGGAGAGGCAGGCGTCAGAGTAAGGGGCGGAGCATGGGGAGACCTGGCCAGTGCGAGGAGCACCCAGAGAACTAATCTATTGACCCCTTAGGGCCTTGTCCCCTCCCGGGCCGCTCCGATGCTCACCCAATAGCCACCCAGGCCGGTGCGCGTGCAATCCGTCTGCACGTCCCTCAGGAAGGGCAGGTGGTAGTACTTGGCGAACAGCAGCAGGATGACGCCCTGCATCCGCACTGTACTCACCTGCGGCCGGAGGCATGGTGATAGAGGGACAGGACACAACCCCATTCCCCGCCCTCTCCCCTCCCCCGCCCCGCCCGGCTGTGCGTTTTCCCCTAGTCTTTGAGATCTGCTCCTCCATCCTGTTTCGCGGACCCAGCAACAGAGGTCCAGCAGGCCTCACAGTGAATCAACGCAGAGCTCAGGCCGGACTCCAGGGGGCTCCCCCGTTCCAGGGCCTGAGGGAGACGTTACCAGCACGAAGTTGAAGGGTGCCAGCGCGTCCATGAAGAGCTCGCTCCACTGGTCTGTGAAGAGCGCGTCCTTGAGCCGCTTGTTGATCATGGAGTTCACTTCCTGCAACCTGCGGGTAGGGGTGGGCATAGGGGTGGGGGTGCCCTAGAAGTCCTTCTCATGGGCAAGGGTCTGGGAGGCAGGAGGGATCCAGGAACGGGGTCCACACCCCCAGCCCTCTCACCCTATGGCAATCATGTCTGCCCCATCACTGTCATTGCCGCCGCTGCCCAGGTGGAGGAGGGATGTAACGTCGTCAGGAGGCATGGCAGTGCCCACATTCCACGTGACCACAGTGATCCTGGGGTTGGGGGTATAAGAGGGGTTACCACTGGGCACCACTCCCTCCTCAACCTTCCTCCCACAGGGCTCTTTCTGGGGAAGTAAACTGAGGCAGGTGTGGGTGTAAGCTCTCAGAAGGAGGACAAGTGGGCCCAATATCCCTCCTACCAAACTCTCCCAGAGGAGGTTGATCGAGGCAGGGGTGGGCAAGTCCCTCAGGAGAAGATGCTGTCTCCTGAGGGTCCCACAGTAGGCCCAGAACCCCCAAAGAATCTTCCTTGGGCAAGTAAACTGGGGTAGTGTAGGGTAAGCCACCCCGGGAAGATGGCTAGCTTCAGAACTCAAGCCCCACCAGTGTTTCTTGGGAGAGGGCCCCCTCACCAGAAGCCAGGGTCACTCTTGCAGGTAGGCTGAGCTGACCAAGAGGATGATGAAGTGGAGGTAGAAGGGGAGGTGGTGACCGGAGCTGGTGTTTCTCGGGGCTGAAGACTGGGGCTTGCGTGCCCACAAGACCCTGCACCCTGGGTGCCGGGTCTAGGGAGGGCCGTCTCAGGGGCTGGGGGGACACAGGGGGAGCGGTTGGGGGAGCGGCTGGGGGAACGGCTGGGAGACCGGGGTGGCTTGGGCAGAGGTGGGGGCACAGTCTGGGCTGAGGAGGCTCCTGGCCGGAAGGTAGGGGACAGAAGTCCTGGGGAACGGGTGGCAGGCTCTGGAGGGCCCTGGCCCACATCCAGGGGCAGGGTCTGGGGTGGCCGGGGCAGGATAGGATCCTCAGGGCTGCTGCGGGGGGCCTCAGGCCGGGCTCTGAAAGAAGGGGAGATCCGGGTGTCCGGGGGGGGTTGGCTCAAGGATGTGGAGGCCACAGGACCAGATGCCTGAGCTGAAGCCTGGAGATGCCCTTCAGAAGAGGGGAGAGGTTTAGGGGCTGGGGGATCCCTCTGTTTAGCTGGTGTCCATCCCCCAGAGGCCAAGGTCGATGTTACAGAAGCTGGAGCCAGGACCTGGTCCTGAGAGGATGACAAAACTGGACTGAGCACTGGGGACGAGTTGAAGGGGGGCTGTGGGGGCTGCTCCTCAGGGGCCAGAGCCAGGCTCAGGCCTGAGGCAGCCAGCGCTGGCTTGGGTCCCACGGAGGCAGGTGGCACCTGCTTCTGTTCCCTGGACGTCGGAGACAGCCGGGGCGGCAGGGTGGGTGGGGGAGGCCTCGGCCCTCCTGAGGCAGACATCACCAGCTGTCCCAGGGATGTTGGAGCCAGGACTGAGCCTGCGGTCACCGGAGGAGTCTTTGGCCCACCTGAGGCAGACACGACCAACTGACCCACAGATGTTGGAGCTAGGCTGGAACTGCGGCGGGTAGGAGCTGTCTTCTGCCCTCCCGAGTTAGAGAGTGGAGCCAGGATGGGAGACACCAGAGCAGACCTTGGACCCTCTGTGGAAGGTGGCATAGCTGCTCTTGGGCCCACAGGCACTAGAGCCAGTCTTGGTTCCGAGGGTGCTAGGGCCATGTTCTCCTTCACTGGGAGCTGAAAACTTGCATCCACCTTGCAGAAGACAAGTCAAAGACTCAGGGTAATCCTAACCAGAGGCTTGGGCCCCAAGTTCCATAGAGACCCCAGCAGACTCCGTCTAGCTAAGAAAGGCATGTATTTGCAAGGATGTACTCCCTAATTTCTCACCTCAATCCATTCTGTCATGAATCAGCTTCTCTTTTGGAAGAATCAGGATGCAGAATTTTACCCCTCCCTCAAGTCTGACCCTTCTCATAGATGGGGAACCTAAGACCCCAGCTCAAATGAGGCAGGTTGTGAGCCTGAACCCAAGGGCTCTCTCCTTGCCCTCCTGACTAACACCCACTCCCTGGGCATGCCCAGGGAGTCAGCCCTCCTTGTATTTCCTCCTGCTCCACTGGCTAAGGGCTACTGACCTAACTCCCCAGATCTGCCCTCTCTGGACACCCTGGATCTAGCCTATTAAATTTGTGTCCTTTCTCCATAGTTCTTCAAGGAACCCCCAGCTTTGTCCCTGCCAAGCATCCCAAACTCCTTGGTCCCAGTCCCAGAGTTCCATATAGGAGCAGGAGCCCAGGGCTAAGACTAGCCATGTCAATTCCAAGCCCAGCTCAGTTTCACCGCAGGCAAGCACCTCTCTGCCCAGGGCCTCAGTTTTTGTCTGATGAAGGCATCTGGTGAAGGGTGGCTGGCCACATTTTGCTCCCAAGAAACCTTGGTCTCCCATTCTTTGTGTTTATGAGCTAAACATTTGCTAGGATTCCATCCAAGCCCCTGGAATAGTCCGTCCTTATCAAGAGTGATTCTAACAGAGCAAGTCCAGGATTCTGTTGATCCTGGCATTCACTTCTCTGTGCCCAGCTGTACCCTCTCCTCTGTCTCCCCCACCTCTGAGGACAGGCAAGCAGGTATCCTCCTTTTGGTAGGTGGAGTTGGGGGATGTGAGGCTCTGCGGGGACCTCCTCTCTCTTTCCCATCTGTCCTCTGTTTCTGATGCCCCTGTCTCCTGAAGACAGGATAAAACGTCCTCTGCCAGGGAGGGCAGAAGATTACCCTTGCCTTGAGGCGGCCCATCCCTGCCTCCAGACAGGCAGCTCTGTCTGTGTCCCATGTCCTTCTCGGTTCAGAGAACCTGAAACTCTGCCTCCACCTTCCTCCTCAAACTTAGCTCTTTGAGCCTGCATTTTGGGCGTCCTCCTTGGCTCCAAGTGTCCCCCCAACCACCATACCGCCTCCAGCACTAACAACTTAGACATCCCAGATGTCACCATTTTAGTCTTCAGGGACAAGCCTCCTCATTTTGCATTGGTTCAGAGAAGACAAGCAACTTGCCCAAGGTCACACAGCAAAGCTGGAGTACAGCTGGATCCCCTGACACCCGGCCCAGGGCTCTCCTGGGGGCTCCCAGAGATGTCTAACTCCATCTGTCTCTGGGTGTCCCATCACTGCCCCCTCATCCCCCAGAGTGCCCTGTTTGCCTAGCCCCTGCCGGTGGGCAGAGGACAGTGCCCACCCCTCAACCAGGGGCACCAGAGTGCCTGCGGTGTGTGGGGGTGTGTGGGACCAAGGATCAAGGATGGGGGACTAGGTTTTAGGGTTCTTACCTTGGAGGGTGCCCCAGTTTGGGAAACCCCACGGGGCACGGGCACCGGCAGGGGTCCCAGGCCAGCCCGGGTCCCTGGCCTCCTGCTGCCACTGCTGTTCTGGCCCTCCATGTCTGCAGCCCCTAGCAGCCCGGGCTCCCTTGGGCTCCGGCTCTAGCTCCTCCGCTCCCGGGAACCAGTGATGTCATCAGCCGTTTCAACCTGCTGAGAATTTAAAGACACAGGCACCTACTTCCCAACCTAGAGGTGGCCAAGGCAAGGTGGCCTGCTCTCTGGGAACTCTTCAAGCTGACTGCTGAGGCTGAAATGGTCATGCAGCGGGGTAGAGAATGTGCCCATTGGCCTGGCTTGGGTCCCAGCTGGCACCTGTCTGCCCCCACCCTCCAGCCGTTAGCCTGTGGGTCCTTACTCAAAGGTGGGTTATTGACACACCTGAGGGTAAGATAGAGACAGGTAGCTCAGAGGTCAGCACCCTTTCCAGGGCCGCAGAGACACCCGAGTCCCTGCCATAATCCTGTGAGCTGCCTTGACTCCCTGCCAGCCCAGGGTTTGCCTTGGCCCCCACCTTTGTCCCATTTTTGGGCCTTAGTGCCCGCCCCCTGCCGGGCTCTATCCTTCCCATCCCAAAGCCAGACACTCCGGCTCCAGCCACTGGAGTCCCCTCTGTCTCAGCCTCAGTACCGCCCCTACTCTTCTGCAGACACCTGGCCACCTGCCCCGGATGTTTTCACAGCCCAGCCCCTCTCTGGCAGCTTTTCTTTTTCCAGTACTCAATTGGGTGTGGTTTGGGTGAGGGACTAGCTCAAGGTCACCTGGTGGGGAGGTCTCAGCATCTCTGTTTCAGTGAAGAAAGGGAGCTTTTTCAGTGACCCAAGACCCATGGGAGCCAACTGGGGTTTCTGAGGGCAGGGAACTAAGGTGGAGAAAGGCCCAGCAGTGGGGGAACAGGTTGGTAGGAAGATGAAAAACAGGCCCAGGACCCAGCACAGGGTCCCTGGAAATGTTTGCTGAATGAACTGATGATTCAGTCAGTGAGTGAGGAGAGTAAATGAGTGACAGGGCTCAGAGGTGGGCCCTCTGCTTCTGCCTCTTTCCCTCCCTCTCTCTCATCTGCTAAGTAATCCCCGAGATCCTGATGTTTGCAGAATTGCTGGATTGCTGCGAGAGGAGTGATTGCACTCAGTGTGGCTAGAAAATGCCCAAAGTTTTGTACCCATGTACAAAGGTACAAAGGTGGTCCACGGTCACCTCTGTATCCTCATGGGCATGTGTGGTCCCCTGCATGAAAGCTGCATGGACAGATGCCTCACCCCTTCTCCTGGATGGGTTTCCTCCCTCTGCTTAACTGTCTCTGGGTCTCATCTGGGGGGACTCCTTCCCAGAGAGGGAAGGAAAATTTGGACTTACCCCTCCCAGTCCTCTGACTCCCATTGTATAGATGAGAAAACAGGACCTGTGAGCATGGAGGATCATGAGGATTGGCCTCCAATGCAATCCTGGAAGATGGGGGGTGTGGGGGCAGGGCAGATCCTTGTCCCTGGGGCCTGTCACAGGGCTCAGCCATCCACCGCTGAGAAGGGGCATCAGTGTCCTTTGGAGACCAGGCAAATGTCATGCAAATGAGCGTACGGAGGCCTGCTGCAGGCTGCAAGGCAGCCCAGGACTTCTCGTTACTGTCCCTCCCTGACGTCAGATCCCATAGGGGACTTTGTTCCTGGCCCTGCCACTGACTTACCTGGGGAGGTCGCTCTGATTCCCAATTTGCGATTTGTGTAAGGGAGACGAAAACGGCAGATGCTTCGTATGGTTGCGGTGAAGGTTCATCAAGAGGATGTAAATGGACTGTTTAGCCACGGAGCCAGAGCTCTCAGTGAGCTCTCCGTGAGGGCAGCTGCTCTGGAGTTAACATCATCAGTGCCGGCATCAGCATCAACATCACCATCATCAGCATCTGCTCCAACCTGCCCATTTAGCGGATGCTGAAACTGAGGCCCAGTGTTAACTGCATTCCTGGGGGAAGGGACAGGGACTGTGAGACCCAGACATGGCTTTGCCAGGAGAAGGGGGTGGGGGAGGCGGACCCTGGCTGAGAAGGGAGCAGGGTAAGAGCTATATTTGAGCTCCTGGTGTGATGACTAAGGAGGTTGATAACAGGCTCTGGGGCTCTGGGCGGCAGGCTGGGGGCAGCTGCCAGGGAGAACCGCCCCCCTGGAGACGGCTGTCTCCAAAGGCCCCTCCTGGTTCCCTCCCTTCCCTCACTCCAGGGAGTAGGGGGGTGGTGTGCTGAGGCAGAGGGTACATCTTGTCCAGCCCCCCTCTTGGAAACGCTTAATGCTACCCTTCAGGCTGTTTAGGTCAGGAATAGGAAAGGAGAGAGCTGGTGATTGACAAATTATCTCACTCTCCATAGTAACCCTGGGAGGTTGGTAATAAGATCTCCATTTGACAGGGGAAGAAACTGAACTCTAGGGATTACACAGCCATTAGGGGACAGAGCATGGGGTTCCCAGGAGAGAGTGGATCATTCTCCCCTATAGAAGTGACTGTTGAACTCCTTCTTTGAAGGAGAGTTGGTGTTGCCAAATTGAAAAAAAGGAGACATGCCCTGGGAAGCAGAGGGAGGAGCAGGGGCAGAAGAATGGAGTGCGGAAGGTCCAGGCTATGTATGACAGGGTATAAAATCTGGATATGTGCCCTCGTGGTCCTTCGGCTCAGAGTAAACCCACTATAAGCAGGAAAAGGAGAGAGATTTTCTCTTTCCTTCCCCCCTCTTCCTTCCCCTTATTCCACCTCCCAGGGGCACCTGAGGATGGTAAGGGTACACAAGGGGCCTATCCTCTTTCCTTTTGCTCCCTGGTCACCCTGACCCACAGAGAGGGAGGTCACACTGTGGCCACTAGCTGATAAATAAATCCCTTGTGATGTAGAGTGTGCCATAGGGTCCTGTAGGAAGGTGGAAGAGGGAAGCATTGAGGAGGGCTTCCCTGAGGAGGAAGCATACACGGCATAGAGGAACATTTCTCTTCCCCTTGCTCCAGGGTTCCTTATTGGCTCCAAGTGCCACATGTTATGTTATTGTCTCCTCCTTCTCCCACTCTGGGGCAGGTGTCATCCTTACCTCCCATTCTGCCCTGCAGAAAATGGGTTCAAGGACAAGTGACTTTCCCGAGGTCACACAGCTGGGGCTGCACTCAGGCATCCCTCCTCCCTCTCCTCAGCTCCCCCTCCTCCCAGGCAGCCCAGCACCCGCTGTCAGCTGCTCTGAAGTGAGCAGCTATTTTTATTCTGGTGCGAGGGGATCTTGGGCAGCAGAGCCATGTAGGTTAGAAGGCTCTAGGACACCGGCTTCAGCAGGAAAAGGGAGATTTACTGCAAGAACGTATGTTTGCCTGGGGGCTTGCATTTCCTGCATACCAAGATGCCCTGGGCTCTCATGTATCCAGAAATTGCTTTTCTGGAGCTCAGAACAAAGCACAGAACCAGACTAAACCATGGCCCTGAGCCCAAATCCAGTTTGAGCCCTGATTTTAGTGTTAACTGAGTGCTGATCCCATGCCAAGACTGACCCTATACCTTATCCTGATGTAGTCTTAGATGGTGCCCTGATTCTACCCATGTACTGAACCCTATCCAAGCCTGACTAAGGCTGATCCTAACTTGAGACCTTGAGTCTGGACCCAGACTGAGACCTGATCCTTATCTAAGACTGAGCCATAGTCATTTACTGAATTATAACCCCAGTCCAGACTAACCCTTGATTGTAGACTGAGCCCCGACCCCAGGTCTAGGCTAAACTCCAAGTCTAGTCATTAACTAAATCCCGAACCTGGTGGCAGATTGAGCTATGATCTTGGTCACAGACTGAGCCCTGAGCCAAATCATTGATTGAATCCTGACTTCAAAATGAGCTCTAACCCGGGGTGCCTGGGTGGCTCAGTGGGTTAGGCCTCTGCTTTTGGCTCGGGTGCTGGGATCAAGCCCCGTGTAGGGCTCTCTGCTCAGTGGGGAGCCTGCTTCCCCTTCTCTCTCTGCCTGCCTCTCTGCCTACCTGTGATCTTTCTCTCTATCAAATAAATAAAAATAAAATCTTTAAAAAAAAAAAAAAGAGCTCTAACCCTGGGTCACATAACTCTGGTCACACACTGAATCCTCGTTTCAGACTGTGCACTGACTGAATCTGGTCAAAGCCTGAGCCTTGAATATAGTCATAGACTGAGGCTTGATCTTGGTTACAAACTGAGGTCCAAGTCCAATTATTGACTGAGCCCTAACCTGACTCCAGCCCTAGACTCGGTTCTAAACCTGGCTTTAGGCCAAGGGCTGACCCTGACCCTGACCCCAGTGCAGACTAAACATCAAACCCAGCCCCATCTGAGGAAGGCTGCTAGCCTAGATTTAAAAAAATGCTACATAAGGGCATGGATTACAAGCAGAGATCTGTTCTGGGAGATCCTGGGCTTCCCATGGGTGCTGATGCCAGAATGTTCCTGCTAGTGTCTCTACCACTGGTTCCACTGGCTGGCTAGTCAACCCTCAGTAGCCCAGACAGTGGCCCCTCTAGGCCACAACATCTAGGTTAATGCATTGAGAGTGATTTGGTGGCATCTGTCCAGTGAACAACATGGGCCCATGAAGAGCTGAGGTTTGGCTCTGTCAGCAGAAAAGCCACAGGCTCCTTGGGGCCTCTGGCTTTAGCCACTCTGAGTCTCTTGCTGGGGTATGGGCTAAGGGTGAGGGAATCCAAGGCATTTGCCCCATTATTTTTGTAAATAAAGTTTACTGTTTGTATTTAGGTAATACATAATTATTATAGAAAATAGAGAAAGCAGTAGAAAGAAGAAAACCTTCACCCTATAATTCTGTCTACCAAGAGATGACCATTTTGACTTCTTGGGTTGTTTCCATCTAGATTTTGTTATTTGGTCAGGGCATATATATCTATATATATGTATTTTATAAAACTGGCTTGCTACTATGTTGATGCTACAACATCTGTTGCAGCCCACATCCTTGAGAGGCTTCTGGAATGGTTCTCAACTTGTTAAGCCAATGAGAAATTTCCATTCCCCTAGCCACAAGACTGGATCACAGATGGACTAGTGAGATATAAAGAGACTTTTACAAAAGAGAGCTTGCTTCTCTCTTGAAAAGGTTACCAGAAAAGATAATCTCCTCCTCATTAGATATAAATGAAGAACTCTGTGATCCTAGTTACTGTTGGCAGCCATCTTGATACCATGTAGCTAATGGGCCTAATAATAAGCTGACACTATGGAAGGCAGAATGGAGAGAAATCAGTTCTTGGTGACTTTATCAACCAGATCAAACCTTACCTGAAGCCCCACCTGCCACTGAATTTTTTTTTTTAAGCCAACAGATTTCCTTTATTGTTTATGCCAGTTTAATTTGGGGTTTCTGTGACTTGCAGCCCAAATTGTCACAACTCCCAACTGATATTACTGTTTTATAGCTTAAAATTTTTTTGATACCATAATTATGAACATTCTCCAGTTGTTCAGCACTATGCTGCATCATTTAAAACAATTGGATGATTTTCTTATGGAGGTACCATCATTTACTTAACTCATTCCCTGAGGAGACATGCTTAGGTTGTATTTCCAGTTTTTCACCATTATAAACAGTGGTTTTTTTCCTAATCCATAAAGAGATTTATTGCAAAAAAAAAAAAAAAAGGCTTACACTACTGTGGGGGCCAGTCGGCATGTCTGAAATCTGTGGGGCAGGCCTGCTGTCTGGAAACTTGTAGGCAGGAGGGGATGTTGCAGTCCACAGATAGAATTTTCTCTTCCACAGGGAAATTCCAGTTTTGCCTTATCTTCCACAGATGTACGCCTTGAAACACAAAAACTAGCAGGTACAAGGAGTCCAGTGCCCAGCAACTACTCAGCAACTCCTTTAATGGATGCTGCCCATGCCTTGGGAGCTAGAGTTTAGCCAGAGCCCCTGCTGACAACCACAGCTGGGTAAACAGTGTTTCAATAAACAAACTTAACCTAACAATTGTTGCCTTCTCTGATGGTTACTTTGAGTCAAATCCTGACAAGTGGAATGACTGGGTAGAAGCAATGTTTCTGGGGTTTTGATTTATTGAGTCAAATTGCCCCGCAGGAAGCTCAGATGAATTCACACTTCCATAGCAGTAAATAGAGTGTTAGATAATAGTTTATCATGTCAACAGTCTGGATAAAACCAGTTATATTTACAGTGCCTTACTGTATTTACAAAGAATGGGTATTCAATAACAACTCTAAGCCCATTATTATTATATCTTTACAATCAAGTCAGTGAATGTGAGGTAGCAGGGTATAAGCAAAGGTGTCTGTGCAAACCGGACTTAGTCCATCAGGCTTAGTGTTGTGGACCCAAGATACTTTTAGAGGTTATGAACTTGTTTTAATTTTCATTTCTTTTAAAATTTAAAGAAAAAAATAGACATATAATAATGAATCCAGCCAGGATTATATTCACTTTTTAAAAAAATTAAAGCCGTTGTAAAATGCCATTTAAAAAAATTAACTAAATTTATTTTAAAATGCCTTTTTAAATATATATTTGTTTAATGGGGGAAAAGGCCCAGGAAGGCAAAAATGCCTAGGGGTCCATGAGAGTCATAATGCAGCTTTGACTTCATGTTGAGAAGGATTCTAATTCCCAGTCTAGATTCAACAGCAAAGACCAGTGTGATCAATTTGCTGTGTCTGCCTCAGGCTTAAAGAGGGGAGGAGGCGTCCTTATCTAGTTAACTTTGGTTTGATGAAATGAGCGCAGGGACGTTTCAGGTTCAATTCCCAGATCCACGACGTCATCGGTCTACCTTTCTGATCCTGCTTCTCAACTTGCAAAACGGAGTCCACAGGGTAAGAAATGTGGTAAGAAATGAAATAATGAAAGCTAACACTGCCAGGGACTCTTCTAAAGGGCTTTATGTGTATTAACCCTTTTATCCTTCCAGCCCCTACAGAGCACGTAATATCCCACATTCCCGCCATAATGTTTGCTCCAGGGATTTGAAACCTAGATCGGAATTTCACCCAAAGAAATTAAAGACACACAAGAATTCCCCAGTCTCAGTTTCCCCATCCTCAAGTCAAGTCGCTGGCCCTGAAACTCCCTTGTCCATGCGCATCCCTCCCGCGCCCCCTGCTGGCAGAAGGGGGCACTGTCTGGCCGCATCCTGCCTTAGCGTCTGCGCTCTCGGTCGGCAGAGGGAGCGTGGACACTCTTGGGGCTGGGAAAATAAAGGCCTGAGGGCCAGAAAAGATCCCGAACCAGAGAACATTCCGAACCTTGTCAGAAGAGAGCTGAAGGCCCCAGAGCCCGCCCTGGGGTGGAGACTGACAGCTAGGGGCGGGGCCACTGGCGGGGCGGGGCCAGCCGGCTAACCGAGACGTGGCGCAGTGGTCCGGCCGTTCTCCTGTATCTTGCGGATCGTCTTCGGCCGGATTTCGATGCACCTCCCGCTGCCTCCACGGCCCCTGCTGCTGCTTCTCGCGGCATTCGCGGCCGCCGTCACTACCTTCCGGCCCGACTGGAACCGTCTGCACGGCCTGGCCCGGGCCCGGGTAGAGGTGAGTGCTTTGATCTCTAGCTCAGGGACCACTGCCCCCAACCCTGTGGCCTCTTAGCTTTGGAATCACCGCTCATTTTGGCCCCAGGACCCTCACGACTCCCAAGTCCCCCTCAGGGCCGGGACACTCCCTTCCTTTTCCCAGCCTCAGGACGCCCCAGCACCCACTGTGGAAGCCTGAGACACCCGATCTTGCGGCCTGGAAAACCGAACTCCTCCCTAATTTCCCATGCGCCTGGACAGGGGTCCCCAGACATACTGGCCCTGTCCCCTAACTCTACTCCCAGCCTGTGACTCTTCCAAACCTGCCTTCTGGGGCCTAACTTTACATCGTCCCATCACTGCACTTTTTCCCGGACTTCCCCCCCCCCACCCCAGTTCCGGTTTGTCTCTCCCTTCCCAGAGGGAGGGAAGACTTTCTGGGCGTTTACCCCACCGTGCAAAAGCCAACTGCATTACCAACACTTAACTTTGCAGCAAGCCCCAACCTCCTCTGTGGGGCAATTACCCGTCAGAGTCCCCATTTTGTTGTGTGACTTGAACCATCACAGATCTTCTAGGATCTTAGTTTTCTGTCTGACAAAAGGTGGAGGAGGAGGAAGGAGGACTAGAATAGGTGGTCCTGGGGTCTGGACTCCTGCTGGTGGTGTCCCTCCCCTCTGGGAGTGCAGGGAGGGGCCCACACATCGTTCCACGTTGCTCCCATGTTGCGGAAGCAACCAGATGGAGGCCCAGCTCTGCATGGGGACCAGATGGGAGGTATCTCTAATGGGGTCTCGAAGGGCAATTCAGAGCTGTTTCCTTCTGGCCTGCCTCCACCCTGAGGTTCTAAGGGCCAAAGTCCAGGCCCAGGACTCTACTGCCTGAGGGAAGTAACCATTTCTTTTGGGCATTGGGAGAGACAACAGTAAGGTGTGCAAGCAAGAGCCCCAAGGCTGGTAAGCACTTTGGGTCTCTGGTCTTGCTCCTCTTTTCTCTGATGGCCGTAAGCCTCAGTTTTCCTATCTGTACAGTGTTTCCCCCTTCTTTCATAAGGGAATTCCATCTTCACACTTTGGGAACTGCTGTTCCAGGGGTAATCCACAGCCCCACCCAACTCTGGGAGTAGGGTGAAATGGTCTTGAGGGTGTGTTTGGAAAGATATGAAGGACTCCCTGACCTATCTAATTTTGTCCCCCTCCAGACCTGTGGAGGATGACAGCTGAATCGCCTGAAGGAGGTAAGTTGTTCAGTTGTTTTTTGTTTTAAAAGAGGGAGGGGGGCAGAAGGAGAGGGAGAGAATCAATCTTAAGCAGGCTCCACACCTAGCACAGAGCCCAACTCGGGGCTCGATCTCACAACCCCAAGATCATGACTTGAGCCAAATTCAAGAGTCCAGCGCTTAACCGACTGAGCCAGCCAGGCGACCCTGAAGGAGGTAAGTTTGAAGAAAGAGTCTCCAGCTTTGTCTCCACTCAGCCCCTTGGGGGATGGGTAACATATTCCTACAGATTAGCTGGGGGCACGTTCCCGGGAGTGGGAGTCAAGAATGTGTGATCTCAGCTGGCTTCAGTTTCATGCTGGTATCTGGAAGGAGTTGGGGTCTGATTCTCTTGTTTTTTTCCCAGGTGAAGGCCTTCGTCACCCAGGACATCCCGTTATAGTATCCTTCTTCCGTCGTGGGGGAGGGTGAGTGGGGAGGAGGATCTGGGAGAATTTCCTTCCCCTATCTTCAGAGATAGGGTTTCCATCTGACAAGTGGAATTGATAGTGACTGCCCAGCGATTCTCTAGGTGGTAGGCAAGAGAAATTGACTAGTGATAACTGCCACAGACAAGAACCGAGAAGAGGAGGGCCCTTTACTTCTCTGAACTCTATTTCCTCACGTGTAAATGGGGGATCCCTGCCTACCTGGGCAAAAGAGGCAGAGCTGTTCACCTGCTGTTCATAGGTGGGAGTTCCCCATCTGCCTCGGGTCACCACCACACACCTTAACAACTCCAGTCACAACCTGGTAATGAAACACCTTCCAGGGGCCGACCCGGAGCTCGTCCTGCTGGGCCACCGCTACGAAGAACTAGAGGTGAGGCCTTAGAAGCCGGGCGGGGGCGGGGGCGGGGCCAGGCGCACTGACCCCAGCCCTCCTCTACTTCAGCGGATCCCACTCAGTGAAATGACCCGCGAGGAGATCAATGAGCTGGTGCAGGAGCTCGGCTTCTATCGCAAGGCGGCGCCCGACGAACCTGTTCCTCCTGAGCACTTGCAGGCGCCCGCCAAGTCCGCCGAAGGCGCTCCGGATCGCCCTGACCTTTAAGTCCCGCAGCGTGGGCCCAAACCTACCCCCCCCCCAACGCCCCCGCCTGAGCCCTGGGGACAGAATGAAGCGCTCAGCGTCCCGGGAGCACTTCCCTCGCTGAGGGCCGACGCTTCGTCCCAGAGCCGGCAGAGATGGAGTTGGGGTAACCTCCTAACCCCTTTCTTCCCTACTCAGATCAATTAAATCCTCTTCCGCATCAACTGAGACTCGACTCCTTCCTTGCTGCGGGAGGGTGGGGGAATAGGCGCCCCCCTAATACTCTCGAGAGACCCAAATACCTGGCTGCTGGAGTGGGGATATGTGCACCCCTTGCCAAGCTGCCCTGAATTGAACAAGCCTAAGAGAGGCAGAGAGGAGTCAGAGTTGTTGAAAACCAATAATTTATCAAAACGCAGCGTGTGTATGCGGGGGAGGGTGTCGCGACTGACGGCAGCAGTGGGCAGGCGCATAGGGAGGGGACGGTGCCTGGATGGTGGGGGCAGCTTGCCGCAGGCGGGCCTTGCGGGCAGGCAGGCTAGACATTCTTGCCGCGCAGGCGCAGCTCGTGGCGCCGCAGGTGGTTGTAGAGCGACTGCACATAGGTGAAGACGCACTTGGGGTCGGGCTTCTTGCCCATGATCATCATGTCCTCCACCTCCACCAGCGGCACGCAGTCCACCAGCATTCTGTAGGGAGGGGGCACGGGGGGGTGTGGTTGTCAGCGCCGGCCCCACTTCCTGTGGCTACCCTCTACCTGGAGGTCTTTTCACTGCTTGTGGCCTGTTGGGTCTTCCATAAACTCCAGATTCTTGATTGACTGAAGGGGTAAAAGCATTCCGGGAAGACAGGAAACCTTAGGCCCCACTCACCCAAGCCTAGAAGCTTCACTGTGGGAGCCAGGCCAGATAGGTGGAGGTGGAGATGGGAGAGGGGTGCCATGCCCCATTCGACTCTGGGCAGTCTGTCTCTCTACCCCTAGCCCCTGGGGGTGTGGGGGGGTGGGTGTCCTGCCTCCAGATCCCACCCATATTCTCTCTGGAGGGCCATCTCCTACACAGCCTCAATGGCACACTCCTACTGGCACAAGCCTCTGGGTTGGGCCATTGTATCCAGTAGGGCCTTACCTATGGGAAATCTTTCTCTGTAGTCAGGACCTGCCCCTGTAACCCTCTGTGCCCTGGATTAGCTCTCAGATGCCTGTCCTGGTATCTTCTGCAGAAAGGCCTGGGAAACCCTGTCCTTGCATGAGGGGATCATCCTCCTATATAAGATGGAGGACAGTGAGTGTGTGTGTGTGGGGGTAGTTATTTAATTCTTACCACCTGCTTTGGGTAGAGCAGGGGAGGCAGATGAAGGTCCCAACCAATACAGACAGGACCACCTACAACATCCTCAAGGGTAGGGCTGCCCTTCTGTCATCCTCCAGAGTGCTAGCTGTACTTTACAGATAGGGAAACTGAGTCACAGACCAGGAAGCATGTTTCAAGACCCATAGCTTAGTAGATGCAGGGCTGGGCCTTCTGGGACTCAAGCACCCCAGCCCTGGGTGTTGATACCTGCCTGGAGCCCCCTCTTCCCTACTGCAGGAGCCATCTCCCCACTCCGGAGTGAGTGGGCTGCAGCCACTAGGCAAGTGACAGCCCAGAGTTCTAAAGCTGGTGTTTGTTCTTTGGCTCCATTTCCCCCTCCTCTCCCAAAGCAAGACCTTTTCTGCCCTGCTCCCTCCCATGTCCATGTTAACTGAATTTCCTTTGGCAGGGAAGGTATAAGGGCAGGAACTGTTTCTATCACCAAAACACCAAAGGGTCCAGGACTACCTCCTCTCATCTTGTGCCTTGATCAAAGTCAAACCTGAGACCATGGTAGGGCTGAGGTCTACTCCCAGCTCACCTGGACTCCTTCATGGAAGAACCTTGGGAGGCAGGAGACCTCTGTTTCAGTCCAGGCTGTACCCCTAATCAGCTGTGTGCACTAGATAAAGCTCTGCCCTGTTCTGTGACTCAGTTTCTCCATCTTTATAGCAACAATGTCTCGACCTCATGGGAGACCCTGGGAGCACTTAGGATGAATGAGGTGGTTCTTTACTCTGTTGCTGATGTGCTATGGTGCCCTTGGCTGGATTCATTTCCCTGGCTCTACTATAGGGAAAAAGACAGCCTCTCTCTGCAGCTTCTTCAAGCTGTGGCTATCTCCCCAGGGATCCTGTGCTCCCCAACGTGGAGCTCCCTCCCACCTCTGGTGTCTTCCCTGGAGACCTTATAAAGCCATTGTTTACACTGGGGCTCACGGCTCAGGGCTCCAGCTGCCCCAGTGACAGGCCAAACACAGGGCAATTCAAGCAACAGCATGGCTGAGTCACACTTTCCAACTGGATCAGGGCTGGGTTGGGCCCCTTGCCTTCCAGGCCAGCCTGCTGGGCAGCAGCTCCTAAGTCCATATATGACCTGGAGACAGAATCAAGCCCATCCTCCCCTCACCTGCATGGCTTCTCTGGGTATATGTGTGCACATGTTGGCTTGGCCCCCCACCTCCCTTCCCCGGCTCCAGGCTTTGAGGGGCATCTGAGTTCACCACTAGCTCTGTCCCTGACTCACTTACTTTGGGCAATCCCCTCACTCTGAGCCTTTGTCTTTTCTTCTCTGTACACAATAGATGGGAAAGTGATGGGGTAAGGAAGATGGGCCGCTAAGTGGGGAGTCTGGAGTTCCAGTTTCTGGCCCTGTCTCTGACCTAAAACCTCCAGGACGCCAGGCCACTTTTCTCCTTCTCTGAGCAGCTTATCTGGAATGGACAGTTAGCTCAGGACCTGAATTCTCTACTGTGGCTCTGAGGTGAGGTGACTAGAGAGAAAATGCCAGAGCTGGTTTAGAGATCCAGAAACATCTTCCTGTTACACTGTCCCCGCTCTTGAGCTCTCCAATGAGTACGGTACCACCAGCTCCCCAGGGCCCAAACTGGAGGCCTAGCAGATTCCTTGAGCCTCCTTCTCTCTCCCCAGCTGGATACATGAGGAAGTCTGTCCTGCTTCTTATTAAGTTCCAGCTATCTAGCCCATTCCTTCCCCCCCCATCTCTCATCCAGGCATTGTTCTAAAATGCCTACCAGACGACATACATCCCTTCTCTGTTTGGAAAACTTTTGTGACTCTTGCCCTCAGGAGGTAGTTCAGACTCTCATGGCCCCTTCTTCCCTTCATACCCAGACTAAACTTCCTTCCCCTCTGGGTGTGCCATGCTCTCCATCCTTCTTGCCCCCAGCCCTGTGCATAGGCTCATCCCTCTTTCCAGGACTCCCTCTCCCTCCTTTAGCCTGAACTTGTCCTTGAGATCCCAGCTCAGTTTGCACTTTTTCAGACAACTGTCCTGGGCCTGCAGGCTGGGTCAGGTGCCTCCTCTGGGGTTCCCTCCTAGGCTTGTTCCATCTCAGTCTTGCTCATGTGGGTGATGACTGCCCCTTTATAGAATGGTCTTGCCTGCTGGGCCCTGAACTACCAGAAACAGGGCCATGTCTGGCTCCTTCTGGCTCTTCTCGGGGTCTAGTTGCTTCCCCCACCCACCTCCCGGGTCTCTCTCTGTGCCCCTCTGAGCAGATTCCAGATACAGCACAGGTGGACGAGGCGGCGTTTCTCACCGTGGGGCCCCTGAGCAGGGGTTAGGACTTTTTGGTTTTTACCAGCCCCTTCTGGACCAGACAGCGGTAGAACTCCTGGATGTACGTGTACACGCACTTCCAGTCAGGCTCTCGAAGCCGCACCATGTCCTCTGTGTCCAGGAGCTGCGGGCAGTCCGCATGGGTCCTGGGGAGGGTAGGGGGCCGGGAAGGGGCGGGGAGGCAGGGCCCGGGAGAGAAGAGGGGGAAGAGGCAGAGAAGAGAAAGGGTAGGAGAACAGAGAGACACACACATACACACACACACAGAGACAAGAGTTCAGTTACATTCTCAGTGCTGCAGTCTGTCGGCTCCCCCCCCGCATGCCCCTTCCCCCTTGTGGACGTGCCGCTCACTACCGGTCACTAATGGTGTGCGATGCAGACAGGGGTGGGGGGCCAGACCAGTCACAGGTGCAGAGAACTCTTGGGGCAAGCGGGAATGGGGGGGGCAATGGCATTGGCAACTGAGGTTGGAGAGGAGGGCTGTGCCCCAGGGAGGGGGGGGGTGAGGGAGGCGTGAGAGGAGGTGGGGGAGGGGGAAGAGGAAGAAATCTGGGGGAACCAGAAAGAGAAAAGGAGAAAAGGAAAGACAGATGGAGGGTGCTGAGGGTGAGGTGAGCAGACAGGGTAACGATTCCAAAGTGGAGGGCTTGCTGATGTCCTATATAAGCCTCTGGCAACACCTATATAGGCTGGGCGGGCCCAGGGCCCGGGCCAGGAGCCTCCTTTTGGAATCTCCAGCCGGGATCCCGTGGGAGCAGGAAGCTCTGGTGATGGTGGGAGGAGAGCAGGACAGAGAAAGGGAGAGAGAGAGGGAGGAAGGGGCAGAGGGAGAATGGAGGGGATATGGACAGGGCCACCTGGTGGGCCTTGGCAGGGGCTGGTAGGCGGGCCGGCAGCTCCTTCGTTCCGGCGGGCACCTGGCACACTCAGCAGCAGGTGGGCAGGATAGAGAGGGGAGGGGCCTTCTGGGGAAGGGGGTCTCTGCCGCTGTCTGACAGCGCAGCTGGTCAGCTCCAGGGGGCCTTGGGGCAGCTGGGCCTGGCCCAGATGCGTAGCCCCGGATGCCCAGCTGACACCAGCGGGGCTGGGGCCCACACTTACTCAGCAGATGAGAAGGCCACCTCGAAGTTCTGACGCCGGTTCTGCGGGCTGAGCTGCCCATAGTCGAAGGCCTCAGGGAAGAAGTTGTGCACTAGGGCACAGAAGGCCATCCCATCACTCCAACTTGAGGAGAAGTTCTGGATGTCCACGTGCTATGTATGGGTGGTGGGAGGACTGGTCAGCTTCCCCGTAACTTCTGTGCCCCCAGCGTTTGGCATTCCAGATGTAGGGCAATTGGGGTCAGAGAGGCCCTGTATCTCAGGGCCAAGGATGCACAGCGGTTGGGCAGTGGGAATGTGAGTATCCTTCTATTCAGTTTGTCAACTCCCACATCTGCTACTTATTGGCACAGAGCCACCAGGAAGCCCAGCACCACCCAGCTAAGACATGGTCATGCCTCCCCTATTTCCCTTGCTAATATAAATTTACGGAGCTCCCTAACTCCCATTTCCGAAAGCAGTAAGGGGGGGGACTCCAAGGGTGAGGTCTGGTTCTGAGCTGGGCCCTCAGTAGACCCTTCCACTTAATCACTTATTCTGCAATCTAGGGCATGCTGTGTGTCCTCTTTGAGCCCGTTTCCTCATCCCACAGAGGGCTTCCATCCTCCCTGCTAGGCATGGGGGCTGTGAAAAGCACAGTGGGTGAGAAGGAGTTCTGCCAAGAGGTAGGTGCAGAGCTGCCGGGTGGGGATTGGGGGTAGAAGAAAGAAGCTAGGCTGCCTGGCCTCATAGAGCTCACCTCATAGCCACGAGTCTTGGCTCGGCACCAGTCCAGCAACATCTGCTTGATGCTGTTGGCGTTAGGGACCCCAAAGCTAGTGGAGCGCTGCACGGCTGCACGGGGTCCACCAGGGCTGCTGTAGGGGTGCGTTGGGGTTGGTGGGTGGGGGAAAAGAGGCCGGGTCACATGACCATAGGGGCCACCGCCTCCGCCAGCACACCCAGCCTGTCCCCACCCCTGCCTTCCCCGTCTAGCACGGCTACCACAGCGCCTTCCCGTCTCTGGCCCCGCCCCATGTGGCCATTAGGCCCCGCCCATCCACGCCCCCTGCCACTCACCCGGCGGCACCTTCCTTCTCCAGCTTCTCAATCATGGCCTTTCGCGCCTGTGAGGCCGAGGTCTTGGGCAGGCTCTGCGCCTTCATCAGCTCCTTCTTCTTCTCTGCCTGGCGTTTCTCGAGTGCCGCCAGGCTGCCGGGCCGCGGGCTGGCCTCATCCTCGCGGTCAAAGATGCTGGGGGGTAGGGAGGAGACTGTTAGGCTCCTCCTGAGCCTCAACCCCACTTGCCAAGGAAGTCGTCTTATACTCTACACCTTGTGGTATATCCACCACCAGCAACACCGGTCAGCAAGGGAGGCATCCTCATCACACCAGTTTTGCAGAGTAGACTGAAGCTCAAAGGACATAAAGGTGGGAGCCACTCTTTTCAACAGACTTGGGCCCTGGGAGTTCTCTGAGAAGGCTCAATCTCTGATCAAGTTACTAGGTGAGTTCAGATTCTGGACACTATCAATAATGCCCACCAGCATAATCAGAATGATGGTAATAATAATAGGTCATACCTACTGAGCCTTTCCTATGTGCCATTTTAAACATCACAAGGGGAGGGAGGACCCTTGCCATTTCCACTAAAGCTGAGAAAACAGGCCTCAGGTTTCATAGGGCATGGGCGGGGGGCGTGCAAGAAGGTGATCACAGGTCTTTCTGACTCAGAGTTCTTGAACCCTGCTGGTTCCCAGCCTGCATTCTGAGCCTACCGGCCCCGAGATACTCTGTAGGATAGAGGTGTACTCCTCCCTTATGAGAATAAGGTGCAGAGTGCTCTGTGACATAGGATGTGGTCTGCAGACACTGGCAAGTGGAGGGCCACCAGGCAGCTCAGGGGCAGGCATGCCGCTCTATGGGCTCAATGCCATCACTGCCACTCAGAGCTGGGAGACCCTGAGCAAATCTCTGGCCTCCCCAGTGGTGTGGCTGCGGATCAGGAGAGATCACAAGGGGAGCAGGAGTGGCTGGATTCCTACTCTGACTCTCCCTGCCTGTATGCTTATTACCTTCCAGCACTATGGTCTACCCCTCTGTGGAATGGGTGTGCAGTGAGGTACCATGTAGTCGGGGATGGGTACCTGTGCTCACCTGCCCATCTTCTTGGATGACGATGAGGAGAAGGTCTTGGTTTGCACCATGGTGCTGCTGCCACCATCTGCAAGAAAGGGGAAGAAGAGCAGGGTGAGGGCTTGGGCTGAACGTCAGGAGATAGGGTAGGGGGTTGTGAGGGGGGGATGGTGGTAGCCACAGGCAGAGAAGAGAAAGTGACTGCTGGACAGAGACACACAGATGAAGGTACGGAGAGAGAGCTTGAGGAAGAATCTGAGGAGGTGGGCAGGCAGGCAGGCACAGGGCGACACCAGGCGGCCTTACTCTCTGAGCGCCTCACAAAACTGGACTCCACTGTGGTGGTGCGGGCCGTCCGCGTGCCATCACCTGGAGGGGCAGGGGGTGAGAGGAGGAATGTGAGGTATGGGGCCAGTGGGCTGACTATATTCCTACCTGGAGCCCCCAGCCCTGCTCAGCCCCTTACTGGAGTGGACGAGCCGCTCGGTCTTGGTGACAGTGCTGAGAGCTGAGCCATCAGCTGCCCGCTGGCTGTGCTGCGTGGTGGTCTCAGTGGCTGTGTTGCCACGGCCCTCCCCTGGCCGGGCCCGTGCCTCTTGCAGCCGCCGTTCCCGTTCCTTGTCCCGCTGGTCTGGGTGGCGTGGGGGTGGCAGGGGGGAAGCCCCATGCATGCCCAGAAGGGCCACCCATCACCCACACAGCACATATGCACAGGCACACGGGGCACACAAGATGGGGTGGAGGGCAATTTGTTAGAAATACGGAAGACACAGGGGACAAGGGCCCTCTCTAGGAGTAGCTGAGGGTGAGGAGACAGCTATAACTTGGCAGGAGGGGGTGGGGTGTGTTGGGTGGCAATGGACTCAGGCAGGAACAAGGGAATATGGACTAGCTAAACTCAAAGGGGAAGTATTTGGATCCAAGGGAGTTCCTATGGGAATGAGTAGTTTAGTTTGTTCCCAAGTGAATGAATATGCAGATCTAGGACGGAAGTAGTAGAGTTCAGGGAAGGAGAAGCTGAGTGAGGCTGGTGGCTGAATGGGTCTTTAATGGGTCCAAGGGGGAAAAGAGCAGCTGGAGGAAGACATATCTAGATCCAAGGAGGGAGTAATTGGGGGTACCTGAGAAGTAATTCAATCCAGGGAAAGAGTGGTCAGGAGAGAAGCTGGCAAGAAGGGTAACTGGGCCTAAAGAAGTAGGTGGGTGAGCAAAGGGGCTAGGCGGTCATCAGTGGGGCCTGGAGGAAGCAGTCAGCTTCAGAGAGTATCTAGAGCAGCAAGTGAATCTAGAATCTGAGGGAAAGAATAGCTGGATCCAGGAAATAGCTGTGCTCAGGGAAGGGGAAGCTGGGTAGGGGCAGAGGCTACAGAGGTCATCAGTGGCTCTCAAGGAGAGAAAAGCAGCTGGGGGAAAGAGTATTTGGATTCAGGGAAGGAGTAGCTGGCAGTACTTGGGGAAGCAATAGGATCCAAGATGGAGTAGCTAGGAAAGGGAGTAACTGGGTCTAGGATGGAGAAGAGAAGCTGGTTGTGGCTGGTATAACAGGAGTAGCCAGGGGGAAAGGCAGGGCTAGGGAAGGGAGACGCTAGATCCAGGGGGAAGGAGGCAGGGAACATCTGGGGCTAGAGAAAAAGCTGGGTAGGGCAGTTTATTGAACTAGAGGGTCCATGAATGGACCCCAGGGCAACTGGGCAAGGGAGCAGCTGGATCTAGAGTGAGGCAAGGGACTCTCTACCTCTCTTCTTTTGTCGGAGCTCGCGTAGTGCAGCCCGAATAAGCTTCCGATCCTCAAAGTCTGTCGTCTGATCCAGCTGCAGAGAGAACCGCTGTCATTACCCATCTGCTGCCTGCTGGTTCCTGGCCCCTGCCAACCCCTAGTCCACCAGATATGGCCACACCATCTTGTCCAGGATGCTTTCATCCTCGATGGCCATCAGCTCCTCAGCACTCAGCGGGCTCCGCCTCTCTGGTGCCTTGTCCACCCGGCTTTGCTCAGTGCCATTAGCCACTTCCACTGCTGCAGAGGGGGACTCTGCTGGCTCGGGTTCCATCTGCAGGGCGGGGAGAAGGCACACAGTTTAAGGAGGGGTATAGATGAAACCAACCCTGTCCCCAGAGGATGGGGGACCAGGCCCTGGGTCTGTTGGCACAGCCTTGGAAATCACCACAAACTGGTCAGACTGCCCACGCGAGGATGGTCATATTGTGGTCAGGCTCAGGTAAGAGGTGCTGACAGCCTTGCCATAGGGCTTCCCATCTCCCTGGAATTGTGTTACTGAGTTCTTTCTGGTACTTCATCCCCAGCCCCCTCCCAGGCAGGCTGTGCTGGTAGTTCCCAAGGCCTGGGTCCTCCTGGGCCAGTGCCCAGGCAGCACAAGCCATGCACATACACACACACACATGCCCCAAAGGGGCTGAACCAGGGCCCTTGGGCTCCTGACCAGGTGTCTGTCTGGGGCTGCTCAGAGCCAAGTCCTCTCTGAAGCCTGCCCCTGCTCCCTCTAAGGGGCGTGCAGCCCCAACTCAGTGCCCTACCCCTCCCAGGCCACCTTCCAACCACTTGCAGACAAGCCCCCAGCCCAGTTATTATAGCCCCTCCCCTCCTGGCAGGGCCTCTCTGTCTGCTGTGAGGGTAAGGAGAGCCGAAGTGGCAGCTGCTTTAGAGAGACTCAGCCTGGCTGGGGCAGAGTAGGGATGGGGGTGGGGGTGGGGGCTGGGGCCTGGCCAAGGGCTGCTAGGGCAGCCACCAAGCACGCCTCAGGGCCAGGAGCCTGGCACCCTCTCGCCTGAGCGTTGGAGCACCAGCATCCCCGTCCCTCTGCAGATAGGTAAACTGAGGCTCAGTGATGGTAGAGGCATATCTTAAGGACCCTCAGCAGAAGCAGAACCCCCTTAACACCACCCGCCCCCTCCTCTGCCCCGCTTCCCCAGCCCAGAGGGACTTACGAGACTGCTGCTGCGGGCAAGGCCGGCAGAGGAGCGGCGGCAGGTACTGAAGGCAGGTGGGTGGGCCACGGGGGTCCCAGCATCCTCAGCCGCCTGGAAGAGGGCCTCGGGGTCGGCAGCGGCCAGGAGCAGCTCGCTGGGCTCCAGCTCAGGCTCAAGGTCAGGCGCAAGTGGGACCCCCAGCCGAAGGCTCAGCACCTCCACCTGCCTGCCCAGTGCATCCAGCCGCCGGCTCAGCGCTGCCGTCTCCACCCGCAGATCTTCAGCGGCCCGGGCCACGGGCTCCATGGCTGAGGCTGCTGCCTCAGCTGCCTGGGTCACTGCCGCCCGGCCAGCCTCAGCCACTGCCCGCAGCTCCTCCAACGCCAAGCCCAATCGCTCCTCAAGGGCCACAGCCAGCTCAGACCCGGGCCCCGGGACCCCTGGCATGGTGATGGCAGGGGTTCTATGGTTGGGTGACAATGGGGACAGGGATAGGGACAGTTGCCTCTGGCTGGCAGTGTCAGAGTCTTTGCAGCTGGCCTGAGGGCGAAGGCAAGGGCAGTGGGCCTGCCCCGCCCCTGCTGGCCTCCGGGCCTCCCAGCCTGTCACCCGCCAGCTGGGGCTGGGGCCCGGGCCCAAATAGAAACCTATTCTGGGCTCCCTGTGGAGGGGGTTGTGGGGGAGGGGTGGCCTGCCCAAGCAGGCAGACCGCCAGGCCTGGCCCTGCACAGATCGCAGACGGGCAGCACAGCAATGCTGCACAGGTTCTGAAGGACTACCAAGGCCACAGCCCCATCCTCCGCAGATGGGGGAACCGAGGCAGGTAGCAAGGAATGGGCCTGCCTGGGCCACCATTTGCATGAGCTGTGAGGATCCAGCCTGCCAGACTCCAGAGCCTGTGCTCCTTTGCCTTTAGGCCATACAATTTTAGAAAGGCTTGAACAAATGGGGGAAATGGAGGCAGAGAGGCAGGACTTTGAGCAATGTGCTAGAACAAGTGTCTCATCCCTGACATAAACATTCTCTGGCCTGCCTGTGGCCCTTGGATCCAACCATAGATTCTGAGCCCATTTGAGGCACTTTTCTGCTTTCCCTCCATTCTAGACGGGGAAACTGAGGTGAGTTGCATTAGACGCAAGACTCACTGTTGTTACCTCCCACCCACCCCAAAGGCATCATCCCCTCACTCTCTTGGCAGAGAGCAGAGAGGTCCCTGCTCTGAGGGGGAAAGGTATTTTCTTGCCCCCACCCTCTTCCAGTCACCCCCGAGAAGGCTCAAAGCTGGCTCTAGCCATCTCACCTCAACCAAAGTCCCATTTAGTCGCCAGTGAAGCCAAGAGGACATTACCTGGGCAGCCAGACGGCCCACTGGGGAGTCCCTTCCCCAGCTCAGCTCCCAGCCGGCTGATCCCAGGCTCGGGAATGAATAATGGAAAGGTACGGCGTATTCAGTTCCTGTGGCACCTGTTAGGCTGCTGCCTCCCCCTGCCTATTCCCCCACCCATGCTTCTGCTCAACCCCTCAGAGATGTAGACGCAGATGGTAATCACTAATCTCCAATCTCCTAAGAGGCCAGGCTGATCTTGGATGAGCAGATAAGCAGCTTTGCTTCTTGGGGCTGAGGTCCAGTTTGGAAAGGAGCAGGAGCTCTGGGGCTACCACATGAAGAGGGGGCAAGCCCGCACTACCCTCTCTGAGCCTCAGTTTTCCCATCTGTTCATTAGGAATGAACCAACCAGTTTTGGAGTAAGGACCACACCAGCATGTGGGAAGCCTGAGGCCAGTACAAAGTAAGCTCCTGACACACCTGCTGGGTCTGCCCTTAGTTCTGCCGCCAACTGGCTCTGGACTATAGGTAGCCATCTTCTCTCTCCAGGCCTCAGTTTCCCTGTGTGTGCAATGCGGGGAGAAGCGGAGCAGAGGAATTCCGCTAGCCCTACATCCTGAAGCAGTCTATAGAAGACTGATGGATCGTGAGGCTGGTGGGGTAAGGAGGGGCTCACCTTAATGCTGCAGCCTCCCCGGCTACCAGGGGAGGCATGGCTGAAGCTGGTGACGTGAGTGATGCTACCCAGCTGGGCCAGGGTCCCGGGGCTGCTGATATGGGTAATGGTGCTCTTGCCCCCACTGCTGGTGCTGAGGAGGGTGGGAGGCGCCCGGAGCCCCAGCGTCAGTTCTGGAGGGGGAGAAGGGCTACTGTCAGATCAGCTGCAGTGAGGGAGATGCCAGCCAAGGCTAATGGTGCCCCTTGCTCCCAGCACAGCCTTTGGAGACACCCTGAACCTTGGCCACAGCGCTGGTCCTATTTGCAGAGCTGGGTGGGTGGCTGGCTGCAGACACTCCTTCCCAGCAGTGGTGAGAGAGCAGGGAGGCCTACCTGCCCTCTGGTTGCCTGTGGGCAGCAGCACTCGGCTAGTGGATGCTTGGCCACGGCCATCCTTGATCTCGATGGTGAATGTGGTCTTCATACTGGCCCCTGGCTCGGCAATGCTGACAGGCACGGGAAGCGGGGCACTGGGCTCCTCTGAGCGGGCCACGGGCCCCCCTGCTCCGTTTTCAAGGGGCCTGGCAGCCAAGCCCCGCCCCCTGGGGCCCTCCTCCCGGGGGTAGCTCTGAAGCTGGGCCAGGGGCCTGGCTGTTCCTCGTGGCTCCTTGCTGGGGCGGGAGGAGGTGTCACTGGGGCCCCGTGAGGAGGAGCCGCTGGAAGAGGAGGCAGGGGTAGTGCTGATGTGGGAGGGGCCCAGGAGTCTTGCTGGGGTCGAGGAACCCAGGGCCAATCGGGATGGACCATCCTGGAGCCTGGCAGCCATGGGAGAATCAGAGGTGAACTTGCGCGCACGATCCCGCACGGAGCCAGCCCGCTGGAATGGGGAAGGTCCACCGGCAGGGGTGGGGGGCTCTAGAAGGGATTAAGAGGGCTATCAGTGACGTGGTGGGCCAGGGACTGCCCCAAGTCTCCAGAAGTGGGAACAGGTAGTACCTCGGTTCTGGGCTGGCTGGCAGGGGCTGAGCACCGACAGGGAGCGTTGGCAGGGACGGGGTCCAGCCAGGTCTAGCACTTTGGAAAAATGGTGGTGGCCAGGTAGGGGAAGATAAAGGAGACTGCCTATGGGGGTTCCACATCTCCTAGTTCTCTTCTCCACACCACCTCAGCCTCTCAGCCCCTTCTTGTACTCCAGCCTCCCCATCCCATCTTGTACCTCCTTAGCTCCTGGCCTCCCCATTCAGCTGTATCTAGCTTATAGGCTCCTCCTTCTCCTCCCACACTGACCCTAGGATGACTTGGACACTCGTGGGGGCTGGGGCCAGGCTTGGGCTGGAGGAAGGGTGCCTAGATTCTCCCTGCTGATGGGGGTGGGGGACACCCCCCCCGGGGGGGGCCAGTACTACCCATGGCCTCAGCTGGGAGATGGGTGCACTCCCTTATTGGGGAAAAGAATGTGCCTGAGGCCCGTTGCCTTTCAAGGCTGCTGGGAGGCCTCTGGCCATGGGTGGGGGGGCGGGCCAGGCTGGGGGTGGGGACACTTCAGGGCAGTGGGAGGAGTGTCAGGGACTGCCTAGCCTTGAAGAAGCTGAAGCTGTCTAGGCAAGAGAGCCCATTTTCCAGACACAGAAGGGGAGGCTTGTAGCTACCTCTGCTGGGACTCTCACCTGCTCTCTTTGTGTTGGAGGGACCTTTGGTGGGACCTTGGACAGCTGGGGGCTCTGTGAGGCCAGGCAGGAGCTGCAGGGGAAACACAGCATAGGCAGAGCCTGTCTCCCAAATCAAGGAGCTCACCTGCCTGGTATCCCTGTCCCTCATCTAGACTCACCTTGCTGATCACCTGCCTCTCAGTGCTGGGGGTGGCTGGTGGTTCCTGGGGCTCAGGACTGGTGGCTCTGGGTGGCCTGGAGGGTGGCTCAGGGCTGCCCACAGCCTCAGCAGCAGGACACTGGGCCTCAGCAGGCTCTAGTGGAGGCTCAGGAGAAGCAGTGGTGGGTGAACTGATGGGCGAGGCAGGTAAGCTGGGTGTGCCCCCAGGTGGGGCCCGAAGCAGGAGTGTCACCGTGGTCACATCCCGGGTGGTGCTCTGGGGGGGTGGGGTTGGCTCTGGGACCTCTGCCTGCTGCTCCTGTTTCTCTGGCTCTGGCACCTGTGGGTGATCCACAGGATGCCGCCAAAGCTCCCCAGACTGGCAGGTGCCCAGGGCAGGGCATGCAAAGCAGAGGGGGTAGGCAGAGCTTCCCATGAGCATACCCACACACGCATGCAGGCTGATCTTCACTTCCCCGCCTCCCGGCACTGCCTAGTTGAGGGTGGTTTGGAGAGGACCAGATCCTATGCCAAGGGTAGGGGATGACAAGAGACCTGCTGGGGACTCCTGGCCTTAATAGATCCCTGGAGCAGAGGCTCCCTGACTCCTGGATCCTAGTCAGACTAATCAGTGCGTGTGTGTCTGTGGGGGTAGTCCTTCAGGGACTGGGACCCAGCGGCCTCTGCTGGCCACTTAGGGAATCTACACAGCTTGACCTCTCACCCACACTCCCTAGAGAATAGTCAATTCCCAGCAGTGCTCCACCCATCAGCTGGGATGTGATAGGCAGGCCCTGATAAGCCAAAGTCAGGATGTGGGCTTCTGGATAGGGAGGCACAGCCTCAGGGATTGGTTTAAACTGGGGAGGTAACCAGGGTCAGATTTGCATTTCAGGGAGACTGCACTGGCTACAGAGCAGAGGTCGGATGGCTATGGAGGGCCGGATGGCCATGGTGGATGAGAGGTAGGCATGGAAGTTGGGAAGCCAGCAGGGTGGTAATGGGAGACACACTCGGGAGCAGTACAGACAAGATGGCTTTGAGGGGACGGCCTGGCTAGATGCAGAGCCTGGACTGGGGGACACATGGCCAGAAGTTGTGCAGGAGAATAGGCAGAGGCCTGAGACAGAGCCTTAGTGTCCCCCAAACACCTCTCACCCCCAGTCAAGTACCAGCCTAGCAAAGATACACTGGTGCTCTCTGCTGCTGGCATCCATGGGTGCAGGACACTGGGCTACCCTTCCACCCTGCCCACCTTCCTTACCTCACACCGTTCCAGCCTCTGTGCTGCCCGTCCCTTGCTCTCCTCTCTTGAGCCACTGTTGGCATGCCCACTGCACAACCTCCCGGCCAATGTGGCGGCTGGAAGGGAAGGAAAAAAATGCCAGGTGAGTGGCCAGGAGGGGATGTGGGTGGTGAGCAACAGGGCACAGGGCGGGACTGGGGCGGGACACATACCCTCAATCTCCTGGGCCCTTATGCGGCGGATGGCAGCACGGATTAGTTTGCGTTCTTCATACTCACCGGCACCTCGCAGCTGGGGATGAGAAGCAGGCCGTGAGAGCTGGACTGTGGAGTCTGGCTCTTCACCCGCCCTGGCCCATCCCCTGCCCTGGCCTGGGCCTCACCAGTGCGGTCAGCTCTTCCACATCATTCATGGACTCCAGCCGCCCAGCCAGCCGCGCCAGAGCAGCTTGCTGCTCCGCCTCCTGCTGCTGAGAGCTGCGGGGACATCAGGACTCTGACCCCCACTGCCATAGCCAGGTCACAGAGGATGCGGGCTGAGGGCAGCGGCCAGGACTAGGTACCCAGAACCTTGGCAGGGGGCAGGTGGCAGTGCATGCCCTCTGGCTACACATTGGCACACACATGCCCATGTATGTGAGCACTAAGACCACGGGCTCCGATATGCTACTGACACAGGCATGTGTAGGACTCCACGACTGGAGAGGGGTCCGGACCCACAGACATCTCAGCGTATTCCAGATGCCTGCCTGTGCTGCCCTTTGCACACCCAGCTGGGGAGTAGACACCTGTGCTCCCACCTGCCTGCACAACACCTGCTGAACCCCCAGTGTAGCCTCCTCCCACCTGTGTGACCAAGCCTCCCTGGCCACTCACTGCAGCCAGTTCTCCTTGTTGTCCTGCCGCTCAGCACGGAAGCGCTTGGATGCCAGGGCCTCCTCCTCACGCTGCAGCTCCTGCCGCTGCAGCTCCCGGATGGCTGAGCGGATACGGCGCCGCTCAGCCAGATCTGCTGTGACCTCCAGCTGTGGGATAGGTGGGGGCGAGGGGCCAGTCATTTTGGCTGCTGGGGCAGAGGGCGGGCACCAGCTGCCCACAGCTTGGCCTGGGCCACAATGAGTGGTCTGTATCTACTCTCTCTGCCACATGCCTGTCACAAGCCTGCCCTCCCACCCACCCAGGGTCTCAGGGAGACCCGGCCCATGGAAATAGAGCTCCTAGATGGCTCACTGTGCATGATCGCTTTATAGAGTGGGCGGCGAGCAACCACCCGCCTGGGCATTGCTTCCTAAGATTTGACTCCTGTCTCAGAGTTCTTCATTGAACCCCCTAAAACAGCCTGGGAGTCAGGAGGAGTGAGGCCACCCTATGGGCTCCCAACAGGGTCCCTGGGGAGGAAAGCGTGCTTAGGATAGCTAGAGTCCACCATGTGAGCAAGGAAGATTCCCATGTTCTGTCCCAAAGCACTACAGCCTTGCTGAGAGTGGCAGCCTCATCCACATCGGACTGATGGAAAAACCTATGCAGAAGCAGGTGTTCAGGAGTCCTAGTAACTTGACTGGCTAGAGGCTATTTTTCCCCCCCATACTGACCCAGTCCTAACCACCATCAAAGGCTCCAGGGCCCAGAGTAGGAGGGTCAGCTCCCCAGACAGATAATATAGCTGCACTAGGGTCTACCCAGGGCCCTAGAGAGGGTATAAATGGGGGGTGGGAGGTGCTCCCACCAGCTTCTTAGCCCCTCAATCCCTGGGAGATTGGGGGTGGCTGGTCTAACCAGGTTCAGAAAGGGTACCTTCGCTGGGCAGTCAGCCAATTCTGTTGTACTCCCCCCTGCCCAGGCCCCACATCTCTCCCCTCTACAGTCTGTGGCTCAAGAGAGAGAGGACTGGTCCAGGGAAATCATTCAGGGGTAGGGTTCAGGAACCCTCTACCTCCTTCCTTTATAGCCTTTTCCTCCATCATTCCTTCCTACTCCAGGGCAGGGGGTCAAGTGGTGGGGACAGGTTTCAGTAGGGGTATGGGTTGGTCCAATCTGCCATCAGGTCACTTGCCCTGGTCTGAAAAGAGTAAGGAGAGTTCTGGGGGACAGATCTCTCCACGAGTCCCTCAGGCTCCACATTTCTGTGAAGCTATGGGAGGATCCCTTGAGGTTCAGGCCAGAACCCCCAGCTTGCTCCACCCTCAGTCTGCGCCTGGCTGGGTGGCTGGGAGGTCCTTAACCTCTCTGTGTCTTGGTTTTCTCATTTGCCAAAAGGAACAATTGCTCCCACCTCAGGGCAGTGGGTGGGGATGGGGGCAGTGACTTGGGGTCCCCTTGCATAGCTGTACATATAGTAAACATTACCCCCTCCGTGGTTCCAGCCACTTAGAAGGAGAGAAAGGCAAGGACAAATAAGTGTAAGATATGACGCATAAGTAACATTTATTGGGAACCTCTATGACAGACCCAGCACTGAGCCCCCAGTCTGCCCTAATCTCACAGAAACCCTAGGTGCTTTATCACTCCTATTTGACAGGTAAGGAAACTGTGGTTCAAGGGGGAGAAAAGTCATTTGCTCACAGCCAAATGACCTGAGCCAGGATCGAACCCATGTCTCTCTGACTCCAGCGTCAGCCTTGTGCTGAAATAGCTCTTTTGCTGGGGTCCCTCTGCCAAGGTGGGTACCTCAAGGGCCTTGGCACCATTGTGTAAGGAACCCTCTCTAGCCTGGACTAGAGACAACTATAAAGGCCAAAGGGGGCCTATTATAGCAGAGGGAGGGAGCAAGAGGCTTACCTTCCCACCCTCCAGTCTTGGCCTCAGAACTAGAGCTGTCTGTGTTACACTTGGAAATTGTGGGTCTGAGGAGTCAACTGGTTCAGTGCCCTTGTACAGAGGGTAAAGAGGCTAAGAGATGTCTAGCCTTCTTGTCTCCTGGGTACCTCTTCTGAATGCCCTGGGTTCCAGAGATGGGGTTCTTATCCCTGAAAACAGCATGATGTGGAAACATGGCTACCTCTGAGAAGACTCACTGTCCCCATCTGGAAAATAGGATCCTCCGGCTGATCCCCCCACCAAATGAATAGAGTGGGGCTGGGGGAAGGAAAACCTCATGCTACTGGTCGTCCCCAGCATGACGTTGCCCTTGAGCCTGGATACTGTTGGCTGACAGTACCCCTGTTGTGTGGCTTATGTTCCCTGCCCTCTCATGCCCCACCGTTGTGTGTGGAGGGGGCTGTGGGAGGGAGGGAAGGAAGTACAAAGAGCCATCGTCCACCAGAAGGAAGGGGAAGAGGATAGGGCGGTTTCCGAAACTGCCCAGTGAAATTCTCCCGGGAGGAAAGACAGCACTTCCTCCTCCTGGGAGGCCGGGTCTCCCGGCCTTTCTGTCCTCGCTCTTGGGGAATGCGGGGTGGGGTCTGAGAGGCCCCAGCATCTCTCTGGGACTCAGTCTCCCCACCAGCACTACACAGAAGACTTTCCAGGCATTTCCTCAGTCCCAGCTCCTCCAGCGACCCCGGGAAACCGGCCGTGGAGCGAGGCCTCGACAGGGGGCGCCGAAGGCCCACAGGCTCCGGAACCGCCAGTCTTCCCAGGGCACCGCCCACGCCCCTCTCGGGACGCCCGGAACCGGGCGCCCGGTGCGGAGCCAGACAGGAAGCCCCCGCCACAGCCTGCTTTAATGTCTCCGACTCCGGAGAGGAAATTAAAGCACTTAAGCAGCTTCCCTAGGTCACCCAGCTAGTGAGCGCCGGAGCTTGAACTCGGACCCCGGGACCGAGGCGGAGGGCGTCCGGGTATGTGGCAGGGGGACACGCGGCGTGGCTGTCCCCGAGTGCCCCATCCCGCGCAGGCACCCCGCCCCGTCCTCAGGAATGTGCGGGAGCGTAGGCCGGAAGCTGCTGCCCGGGTCCCCGAATCGGCCCGAAGCTGGGGCACCAGCCAGTTTTCCCTTATAAGGCCCGGCCCTGCGGGGAGGAGCCCGGCTTGGGACGCCCCCGTTCTTGCCACGAAGCCGGCGGGAGCCAGGCCGGCGTTCCGGGCGGGAACCCTCAGCAGTGCCGGGGCGAAGTAATGGCGGGCGCCGGCCGTGGAGGAACCGGGAGTGACCTTGCGCGGCTTCGCGGTCCCAAGACGATGGGCAGCGTCTAGTTAATTCTTTCCCAGCGAGGGCGCGGGGCTGGGCCGACAGCAGCTACCGCTTGGGCTTCTTTACGAGCCCACATGGGCCCAGTCGGGGTTGGCGACTGGAGAGCCCTGAGCCTCCGAGGGGACCCCTAAAGACGGAGATGCGCGAGGGCCTGACTTGCTTTCTGGCACGCTTTGCCTCTATTACCCTCAGCTGACTTCCTGAGGGGAGGTCGAGCTGACGTGGTGGGAGCTTCTGGAAAACCAATCTGCCACACAGCAGGCTGTGGCCATGGCAGACACCCAGAAAATCTAAAGGGCTTGTCTGAGGGCACACAGGCTGACTGCCTTGGTACATCATGGCAACACTGGCCACTGCCCAGTGACTCCTGTCCCCAGAAGAATGGTATGGGGGTGGGTAGGTCACTAGCCTTTTCCTAGGAAAGGTAAATCTTAATTCGCCCCCCTCCCCGCCCCAAAGGTTAAGGTCTGGGGGGCGGGGCTCTGGCCCCTCCTCCAGTTCAGTAGCTCCCTGCCCCTGATAGTGGTCACGTGCGTGTCCTGTTGTGTTGCCCTACAGCCTTTCTGTGCACCGGGACGGGTGGGCTATGTTTAGATAGGGCGATCAAGAAGCTGGGAAAAGAGTGGGCCTATTCTTCCACTCTAAGATATGGGCCCATGCCTCCTATCCCCATGCCAACTCTAGGACCTGGATATATGTTTGCACAGATCTCCCTCTCCCATTTTTCAGGTAAAGAAACTGAGGCTCAGAGAGGGAAAAATGATACACTAGAAATCACAGAGCTTATAAGGAGCCCCAAGCCCCCTCAAGGGCCCTTCCCTCTTTATGGGCTCTTCTTGCTTTGATTTATCCAAGACTTGGTCCCCCATGCCTCTCTTTGGGGTTTGGATCCTGGCACACCCTCTTTGTAGCTGGGTGCCCTCGGGGAAGTGATTTCACCTCTCTGAGACACAGTGCCCTCCTGGCTTTTGGAGCTGCTGTAGTCACAGTTTCTGTGAGATGGTCTAGCACCCAGCCTGACCCCTGCTGTGCCCTGGCATTTTTTTTTTTTTAAGATTTATTTATTTATTTTAGAGTGAGAGTGTGAGAGCAGGGGGAGAGGCCAAGGGTGAAAGAGAATCCTCAACTTGACTTCCAGCTGGGGGGGGGCAGGGTGGGCAGACGTGGGGCTGGATCCCAGGACCTTGAGATCACGACCTGCACCAAAACCAAGAGTCTGAGCCACCCAAGCGCCCCTGTGCCCTGGCATTTTAAATCATTGGTGCTACTGTTATCATTGGGCCAGCCTCCAGGGGCAGGCACGGCCCAGGTAGTTGCTTGGGAGAGCAAATCTAGCCTCCCCACACCTATAGCTACACATGGGTGAGTCCCCAGCAGTTACTGTTTAAACAGGTGGTGGCAGTGGGGGCCTGGGAGGGACCAGGCCTTAGCACCTGGCATGGACAGGCACATGCTAGTGGGTCCGTGGCACCAGTCATGCATAACAGGCTTAGTCCTGTTCGCCTGAGCCCTCCTCCTGCCCCCTCCCTCCACCCCTCCCCTCATCAGCTGAGAGGTAGCCTGGACAGGCCCTGCCTCTGACCTGGCTTGCCTGTCATCACAGCAGGGATGAATGGGCCACTTACCAGCTTCCGCAGGGCTCCCTCATCCAGCCCGGCAAAGGCCTCATCTGCCATCTTGCTGGCCCCTACCTCTGTCCGTCCCCTCCTCGTGAGATCTCCAGTGCCTGTGGCACCTGACAGCTCAGGGAATTCTGCAGGAGACAGACATGAATTAGGCATGCCGGGACCTCTGGAAAACACAGGCACTTGGGCTCTGTGCCTCAGTTTCCCTCTCTAACCCATGATCATCTGTTGGGGTCCCATCCTTGCTCCCTGTGGCTCCGGGCTGGGAGTTTCCCTCAGTCCTAGGCTGATATGCTGAAAACTTAACAAACCCTGGTTCAAGCCCAGCTAACTTAAGGCTAGCCTGCTGCGTGGCCTAAACTGGGCTCTTCACAGCGAGAGTAGAGACCTGGATTAAGGCCCACCACAGCCTGCTCACCACCAGGGGGTGCCCGCCAGACTCCAGTTTCCTGCCCCACCCACCTATCCCCAGGGCCTGCCCAGCTCCCTCCTGGGCTGAAAGCTCAGACTCCCTGGCTGTGGGATGTGCCCATATCCAAATCCATGCTGCCACTGCTCCTCATTTCCCCGGTTGATTTAATCCATTTGGAGATAACATCCCGTCTTCCAGTTCTTGACGGCAGCCCTCTATACACACTCCTTTCTTCTCCCTGTCCTAACCTCCCCCTGATGCCAGCTACCTAGACCTCATGAAGCCAGGTGTCCAGGCACCTAGCTCCTCCTGCCAACTTACACACTTCAAATTGAATTCCCCAGCTAGAATGGCCTTCAGAACCTGTACCATCCAATCTCTGGATAGGCAAAGTGAGGACTGAAAAGGGCCAGGGATTTGTCACAGGGGGGAAGAAGGATCCCAAAGACCCAGGGCAGAGATGGATTTAATCAAAATCTTGGCCCCCTCTTGCTCCTGAAGCCCCCTTCCAAAGTGCCCCTAGGGGCTCAGGACACTCCCTCTTGCCCCATCACTGCCCATCATGGCCCTCTAAATCCTGGCCTAAACTTCCAGCTCTTTCCTTCCTTCCTCAGCCCTCATGTCTTTATGGAATTCGAGGGCCCACAGCCTGACACACCATAGGTGCTTAGTTAATGTGTGGTGACTGAAATGGCCCCAGGATTGCCCCTCCAACCTTGTGTTGATTCATTCCTCAGTTATGCCTTCCCCTTCCTCAGAACACTCACTTGTCGAGTCACCCATCTGGTGAAGGGGTCTGGTGGTGGTGGGATGTCCTAATCCACAGAGCTGGGGTTCTTCAGACCCTGCCTTTTCAAGTGGCTACTTGCCTTTCCCACCCCTTAGGGTTGGATAGGTGTCAACCACCCATCTTCCCTCTGTTGGGGTCTTTGCCTCTTTCTACCTACCTACTTTGGGGTAATCCCCCCAAAATGCCTCAGCAATTCCTGACATAGGTTCTGTGGACACTCTGAGTTCCCCCATGTCTCCTGAGGGGCAGGGATCCCTAATGCGTAAGCCAGGACACCAGGGTACTACTATAGGAAGTGTCTTTCTCCTTAGTGATTCCCGCCGCTGCCTGACTTCAGTTACAGAGCTCCCTGTCACAACATAGTCTGCGGTCCCCAGGGATTGAGAGAGGCCTTAGAATAATGTGGGACCTTCCCCAAAGTGTGTGCCCCCACAGACCAGGGACCCTGAGGTTCGTGGAACCTCCTGAAGGGCCGTGGGTGGTATCCTTTCCCGCGGTCTAGAACCTTATGCCATGGTTTACAGCCCCCGTGGATGGGTGGGAGCTATCAAGTCTGGGACCCAGTTCCGGAACCCCTGTCCAGATATCCGGGTTCCACCCCCAGGACCCGTCGGGGGTCCCGGTACCTCCCAGAGGCCTGCACACCCACCTCTCAGTCCGGCCCACCCGTTCGGCGCTGGCTCTGGTTAGGTCGCTCGGGATCCGACAGAGTAGGAGCGGTCAGGCGGAAGGCGCCGCGACCGGGATCCCAGTCCCCCTCAGCAACCGTCCCCGAGATTCTGCTAGCGCCGCCCGTCCAGCCTCGCCGGCCTCCCTGCCATCCCCGCCCCTCGCTGCTGCGCCAGCCAATTCTTGGGAGGGTTCCGCCCATTCTCGTGCCCCATTGGGGAAATTCAATTTGGCGGCCACGCCCCTAGGCAGGCCCCGCCCTACGCGGGCCAGGTAGGGGATTGTAGTCTGGGGGCCACTGCATCCCCCACTTTGGCTGGTTGGGCAGGCGTGGGCAGGAGGACTCAGCTTCGCACCAAAGTAGTGGAGGGCGCCCAAAGCCGGGGTAAGTGGCGCGGGCTCGTCCGACTCGTGGAATCTTCAGAACAGCCCCTCTCCGCCCTCCTCTTTGTTCGTGAGACCTTGTCCTTTCCCCCGACTCCGCCCCCTTCTCGCGTTAGCGGTAGGTTTGGCTGCCGCCCAAGCTGCTTTCGGGACACCTGGTCCCGGCCACCTAGGAGCAGGGTTTGTGACCGGGCAGCACGTCGATCCTATGTTGGTGCATCTTGAGGAGCGTCTCAGGTGGAGTAGGATCCATCACAACTATCCTTCCCCAGTCGACACACCTTTGGATGGACGTTGCCTTTATCTGTCATGCATTTCCCTTCCGAGCCCGCGCCCTGGCCAGGGACCGCCTCTGGTTGCGCTAGCGTCCTAAATAGGGAACACGGAGTCCAGACTCTCATTCAGTAAGTGGGGAAAACAGGCCCAGAGAGATTCAACACGCCCAAGACAACACCAGAAGTCAGCCAGGGGACCCAAGAGCTCAGATCCACTGGGGAGGGTGGTCCCCGGTATTTCGTGCTGGAGGCTCAGGACCTTCCCACCGACCCACAGATCCAGGGTCATTGGATCCTACTTGTTCAAGGAGTTCGGGAGGTGGAGTCTGGAGTCCTGTCTGTCAAATAAAAACAATTCCAGCTTTTTTATTTTGTACTTGCCGCATGCCAGGTATATATACTCCCTATAACGACCATTTGAGCCCAGGATTACTGTTCTGTTTTACAGTTGAGGACAACAGCTGATGGTGGAACTGTGATTCATCCCAGCACCTTTTGAGCCCAGAATTTGCTTTTACGTGGGGGTTATGAGGGAAGTAGTTTCCGCCTATTGCCCTAGCAGAACCCCACAGCCCTGCTGTCCAGATCCTGGTGACCACCCACCCACCCAACCCACCTCAACCCCATCTAGAATAGGGCCAGTACACTCCCAGACTCTTTTAAAAGGTGTCATTTTATTTCATCCCCATCTCCCTGAGGGGTGGTTCCACTTTACCTCTGAGAAAAGCAAGACACAGAGAGGGAAGAGACTTGTGAAGGTCACACAGCAGGAGGAGCAAACAGAGCCCAGTTTGGGAGCCCACATTTGGAGGTCCCCTTCTGGGTGGGCCCCGTCTAGGCCCTCTCTACTTGACCTAGATACTGTCTTATTCACCGGAATGAGGGGCAGCCCCCTCTAAGGCTAACTTGGTCCTACTTCAAACCTCGTGCGGCCCTCGGAACAGTGGGTTAGGGTGGGGTACACCTAGGCTACCTCAGTTTCTCAGGGCCTGCCTGTGTGTCTCCAATGAAAGGCTTGCTTCTTGCTAGCCCCACACCCTCCCCCCGCCCCATACCCCATTCCGCCAGGCTGGGAGGAACCACACAGGTGATTCTATGCCTGCGGACTTACTAGGGCTTACTAATTCTTGCACACGCTCATCACGTCTTGGCAGTACGGAAGAGGTGCGTGGGTCCCTTCCTGAGGTTGAACCCTCAGGGCTGGGGTCCTCCTCCAGACCTACCGCCCAGACTCTTTCTTCCTCCCTGCAAAGGGTGGGGCGGGATGACGGGGGTGGCAAAACAAAGATCAAAGGGTAGCCAGGTACAGTGCCCAGGAAGCCTTCATCCACAGCCCAGAAAGGAGCAAACATCCCACGAGGAGAGCCTTTCAGTAATTGAGCACCCATTGCATGTCAGACACAGGGTTTGGCCTATTGCAAGTTAAGCACTGTGCAAGATAAGTATTACCTGGATTTTACAGAGGAGGAAACTTAGGGAAGTGAAGGCACCTTGGGCTGGTAATGGCATTCAAACTTGAGTGGAATTCTGCCCCATGCCTAAGGCCCTTTCCTCCATCTTGCTTCCTCTAGGATGGGGGAAATCCTGGAAGACTTCTAGAAGGAGGTGATTTGCATAATGGTCCTTGAGGAAGGGTGTGAAGAAATCCATCACACAGAGAAGATGGGGAAAGGCATGGAAGGGTATTTGCGGCAGGGAATAGTGTGAATTAAGGCTGGGAGGTTTGTAAGTAGGAAAAGGAGGAGAAACGGGTTGTAGATGAAGCGGGAAATGGAGATGGAGGTGGGCCCTGAATCTCAGGTGAACAAAATGTACGTATCTTCAAGGCACTGGGGAGGTTGGGCCTCAGTCTATCCATCTGTAAAATGAGGGGATTTGACCGGCCTGCTTCAGGCCTTCCCCAGGCAAGGGGCTATAACAGAAAGGGTCCAGATTCCTCCAGGTCCAGTCCTGGACTGGAAGAGCAGGGAGTGGATGGAGCAGCTCAGGAGCCAAGGGTAATATTTTGCTCCAGTGCCCGAGTCTGAGAATAAATATTTTACCAAGCTGGCAGTGCCAGATCCCTGAATCACCCTGGCTTCCCCTACTCCCAGCTTGGGTCCTGCAGAAGGCAAGAGAGATGATGGGTCTTAGCAATGGCTCTGCCCCAGGCAAAGTTTTGGTCCCCTCAAAGCCTCAATTTCCTTATCTGAAGAGTGGAGGAATTATGGCCTGAGCTTCCTAAGCCCTTTCCTCACTAGACTGACTATACAACATAAAATTCCAAGACTTTCAGGGAGACCCTACCTTGGGATATGCTCACAAGTGGCTGTGAGGCCAGCCAAGGCCAGAACCTTGGGCCTCTGAGGGAGTACAGGGGCTGCTGGGCACAGGGAGGGTTAGACATGGGTCAGAGCTGTGCCTGCTGTTGGGGTCTCACAGCCTAATCAGAGTAGGGGGAGACATGGTATGTGGACTCTAAAAATTGTACACAACGAAGTCCTCACTTGCTGTTTGGCATGCTGAGGGGATGGGGAAGGGCAATCTGGTGAAGGGAGGAGCATGAACAAAGGAAGGGAGGTAGGACTGTGAGGATTTTGTTGGGAAAATGTCAAATAGATGAAGCTAGAGCATAAGGTCCTTGAGGAGAGCTGGTCCTTATTGAGCTTGGTGGAATCTAAGGGCTGTAACCTTCCTCATAGGCAGAACTGGAGGCTCCCACGGTCATGGCCAGCAGTCCCAGGAATAGGAATGGGGACCTGTTTGGCAAACAGGTTTGGCAAGGCTGTCTCCTGTATGATGTCATCCAGCTGCTGTGTTCTCTGAGCAACAGTACCAGATAAACTTCCGGCCTTGGAGAAAAAGGGGACCTGGCTTTAAGTGCTGAAGGATGGGAAAGGAGTGACTCTTCATTGGAAGCTTGGAGTCAAGTGGGCTCCGGGAAGAAGGGGGCCTGAGATGCCCAGGAACCCCACTAACCCAGTTTCATGGAAAAAGGAGAGGATTCAGGATGGGCTGGCCTGGACCTCTTGTGACTTCTGGGGGGTTCTCTGATGTTTGACATCCATCTGAGGTCATGATAGTAGCCCTGTGTAATTGCCACTCAGTGGGTTGGAGCCTGGCTCCAGATCGCCCTTATAATACATGAGTGGCAATTTTGTTATTACCAAGACCCTCACAGTTCTGTAGACCTGTAAGGAAGGACCATCATTATACAGAAGAGGAGACCGGCTCAGCGAGACCAGGCCATGTCCACCCCTCACACAGGATTTGAACCTGGAATCTTTATTCTTTCTTTCTTTCTTTTCTTTTTTCTTTCTTTATTTATTTGACAGAGAGAGGGAGAGAGAGACAGCGAGAGAGGGAACACAAGCAGGGGGAGTGGGAGAGGGAGAAAAGACTCCCTGCAGAGCAGGGAGCCCCATGCAGGGCTTGATCCCAGGACCCTGGGATCATGACCTGAGCTGAAGGCAGATGCTTAATGACTGAGCCACCCAGGTGTCCCTAGAATCCTTATTCTTAACCACAGTACCCTGCCCTCTCCTCTAACGTTTGGGATCTGCCATCTGCCCACATGGGCTCTTGTCCTATTTCTTAACTATTCAGCATAGCAGCTGAATCTTGGCATCGTGGAGTCCTAGATGCCCACCTTGTGATCTGAGTAAGTGCTCTGAGTCCCAACGAGGGCAAGGAACAGGCTTTAGATTATGTAGCAGCTTGGAAGTGGAGACCCTCCGTACCCCTGATCCCAGCCTCCCAAATCCCTTGTTTCCCCCTTGGCCTGGCACACCCAGGCCTGAGATACCAACACCTGGCACATACTGAGTGCTCATTATGTACCCTTCACCCATTTAATCATCACCACGGCCCAATGAGGTAGATGCTCAGATTATAGCCATTTGATAGATAAAGACACTGAAGCTCAGAGAGGGAAAGTCACTTGTTCAAGTGGATACAACATGTCGGTGGTAGGGCTGAGGGCTGAGGCCTGAGCCCAGTTGTGTGGCCCCTTCCCCTTGGAGGACCTAATAGCCCTCATGGGAGGCACAGACCTCAAGGCGGGAGGGCAGATGGTCCCTTTGCCAGCTCCAGAGGCGAGCAGGGTCCAGTTGGTAGTTTCCACGCAGGCCTGGCCTCTCCCGGCCAGGCAGAAAAGTGCTGAGGCTGTGGAAATGCTCTGAACCTTCCCAGAGGAGGCGGCCACGGTGGGAGGGAGTGCTCGGTGCAGGCCTCAGAGCCAAGTGGAGACGTGGCGGCTGGACCCACTGCAGGCGAGGGAGGGCAGGCGGGGTGGGGCCCAAACCCAAACCGGCCTCTGGAGCAGCTTTCCCAGCCATCCGCCAGCCAGGCCTGGCCCTGCCCACCCTTCTAGCTCCCCATCTGGATTTGAGATGAGGACTCTGGGCCTAATAATAGCTGAGTGGCAGCAAAGACAGGGCCTGGAGCTACAGCAAGTGGAGGGCTAGGATCACCCCCATTGTCTCGTGCTGGCCTGGAACAGGTTTCAGAACTTTTAAAAATAATAGCAAGGGCTTGCGAAGCGCATACCGGTGCCAAGATTGGTGCTAAGGCTTAGCCCACAGTAACTCGTTTATTCCTCACAGTCACCCACTGAGATAAGATTGCTATTAGCCCTATTTGAAGGATAGAGAAACTGAGGCACAGAGTTAAGCAGCTTGCCTCTTATGGTTGCGGCTGCCTCCAGCTGCTGAGCACATACACGTCTGTCCCAGACGCTGTGCTAAGCACTTTTGTGTATTTTCCCATTTGAGGAAACTACATGAGGCATTAGGGGCAGGCTGCATTTACTGAGATGAGGAAAAAAAACACCCAGAGAAAAAAGGGACTTGCCCAAGGTCACGTGGCTCAAGAGACAGAGTAGAGACTCAAACCCAGGACTCCCAAACTCTAGGGAAGTTAAGACCTTGGCCCCTGGAATCAGACAAACCTGACTGCTGGGGACATCATGGCTCCTTAGCTTTGTGTGGCCTTGGCAATTTGCATCCCCAGCCCAAGCCTCTGTTTTCTCCTCTTAAAATGGGGGTTTGGCTGAGAAGATCCTATTCTACCCGCCAGACAGTAAGCCCATCTGGGGGGAAGTAAGTGGTTTATACTATGCATTTACATGATACATTCACGAATTCAATTCTCACAATAGCCGCTGAAGTGGGGACTCCTCTTGTCCCCCCATTTTGCAGAAGAGAGAGGAATATAAGCTCAGAGAGGGAAAGGGACTTGCCTGGGATGCTTAGCAGGTGAGTCAGGATTGGAACCCAGTGCTATGATTCCAGAGGCTGAGCTCTTATCTCTTTACACTTTGCCCTCTGAATCTGAGGCACAGAGTGGGTGTGAGCTATGCCTGTGTCACACAGCAAGGTGGGTCTTTAGGGACATATGATGCACGAAGGCCAGGAGGGGAAAAGTTGTCTGCCAGCCCCAGCTCACTGAAATCACAGATACTTTGGGTTTGGAGCTTAAGATATTCCCCAGCCTCAAAGGCTAGAGCAAGATCCAGATTTGGGGCCCTCTTTCCTAGGAGGCTAGGGTGCTGGATTCTGTTCCAATTATTATCTGCTTCATCTTCCTGGGCCTCAGTTTCCTCGTCTTTCAATTGGGGGGTACTAATATCTCCCGTGGTAGATTGTTTGCAAAAATCACTGCAATGCTTTGCTCCTTCTAAGCAAGACCCTTTGCAATGTGACCTTGAAATCCCTCCCATGAGGAGACAGAATCTGTTTCCTCTCCCCTTGAATCAGGGCTCAGCCAATGACTTATTTTCGCTAACAGAATACAGGGGAGATGACACTGCCAGTACTGAGACTGAATCCTTAGGGAGATCTTGTAAGCTTCTGCTCGTTCTCTTGGAAACTTCCAGGCTGGCATGTGACCAGACCGGGGTCTCTTGAATGAGGGTGAAAGACCACCGGAACAGGAACAAGTTGTCCGAGCTGTGGCTGTGCTCATCAGTCACCGGCTGATCCCTCGGCTGACCACAGATGAATGTGTAAGCCCAACTGAGACCAGAAGAACCTTTATCTAGGCTCAGCCCAAATTGCCCATCGGTGAAATCATGAGCTAAATAAATGGTTGCTGTTTTAAGGCACTAAGGTTGGGGTGATCTGTTATGCAGCACTGCTGTGGCAATTAATAACTGGTATACAGGTTTTTTTTTTTTTAAGTTTATTTATTTATTTAAGTAATCTCTACACATGGTGTGGGGCTTGAACTCATGACCCCAAGATAAAGAGTCGCATGTTCTTCCCATTGAGTCAGCCAGGCGCCCGGTATACAGTTTTATTCAGTGTAATTAATGTAACAAACCAAAAATCTTAGTGGCCTAACCCAGTTGGAGTTTATTTCTCACTCACACAAACTCCGATAAAGGGCAGAGCTCTCCTAACCTATCTCTTTTGGAAGGCACCTCTCTTCCAAGCAACAACTCCCTCACGCCCTCCTGGAATCTGTTTTTGAGTCTTACGCATGTAGAAAGGGAACCCAGAAATCAAGAGGCTCACACACTCTTAATTGCTTTGCCTAGGACTGCAAGCGAGGTTGAGGCTGTGCCCTTCCTGTGTGCACAGGAAGAGGGAATAGGTTGGAGAACCCAAAGCATTGTTTCTGCCACATTTTCTCTCTCCTTGGGCTGTCATGAGGGCTCAAGCAGAGAATTAACATTTATAAAGAATTAATTCTAGCACGTAGCACAGGGTGGTTTGAATAAGGAACAATTTATAGGTGAAGAATCTGAGGCTGAGAGAGGTTGAGGAATTTGCCCCAATCACACAGTAAGCCAGCTGAGCAGCTGTTTTGAGGTAGTGAAGGTTCAGGACAGATCTGGAGTTGGACAGATCTGGGTACTTCCTCGGTGTGTGGCATTAGGTTTCAATGTCCTCATCCACAAAATGGAGAGAGGAATAGGTCCAACCTCATAAGGTCGGGGGTGAGCGTTCAGGAACTTGCATATGTCAAGAGCTTAGGTTAGATCCTGGTACGTGGGCACTGCTTAGTAAGTATTAGCTATCTGAACAGATGTGATGCTACTTCTGTTCTTACCTTGCCAGGGTCAACAATTTTTTATGTTTTGTGCAAACTCCACCCCTTCCCTCCACCTCTTGTGGTGTGAATGTTCTTATTTACTTGGTTAAGAGAGGAAAACTTTTCCTCGGTTGGCTATTAGTCACTCAAAAAACCTTTACAAGCATGAAGCCCCCAAATACCCATGGGTGTTCTGCTGACAGGTCTGAAATGCCCTCATTATGGCTCCTTTTAGACTAAAGCTTGACCCTGTGAAATACATCCCCTTCCCAATGCACCCTTAGGATCATCCCATCACTGAGAAAGGGGCAAGGCGAGAGGGTCTGGAGCCAAGGGGCTCCAGCTGGGGAAAGGCCAGAGCCAGAGCAGACCCTGTTGGGTGTGTGGTCCGGGCATTCTGCAAATGTCTGTCGCACAGAGGAAAGGTCCCAGATGGGTAAGAAGTGGCTTCCCCTCCTTTTTCCCCATGTAAGCCGTCTCTGAGCCTCTCCTTGCAGCCAGCCAGCCAGAGGTTCAAGAGCATATGCTGCAACTTGGCAGGTCTCGTGGAGCTGACAGTCTGGATGGGGAGACAGACTCGGCAGACAGAGCACCATATAAAGTTATCATCACGATTTGGGTGAGCTCGTGAAGGAGGGGCCGCATGACCATGGGAGAACGTCCTGGGGGCCTACTTGAAATCATTTTTCAAGATGCGTTTCGAATGGATAATCCTGGGAGGTCAGAGAAGGTGTCTCTCAGGAGATAATTATGGCTGGATCTGGAGGATAAGAAGAAATTTGCTGAACAAAGAACTGAGTTGGTGTTGTGAGGGGTGGTGTTCCAGGCAGGGGGAATGGGCTGTGCAAATGCAGGAACAACCTCCAGGAACTGATGGAGGATCAATGTGACTGCAGTTTGAAGGGTAAAGGAGGAGTCGGGTGGGAATGAAAAGGGAGAGGGGAGCAGGAGCCAGGCCAAAGGGTCCTCGTAGGTGATAATGGTTATATAATTTGTGGGGTCTGGTGCAAAATGAAAACAGGAAAACCTGTGTTCAAATATCATTACGAATTTCAAGATTGTGACAGGAGCATTAAACCAAGTGTGGTACCCCATGGCACTGCACAGATCATACACTTGTGATGTTCCTGCCTGTGGACCATGGTAAGAAGGAAGGACTTCACTGAGGGCTGGAGAGAGCCACTGAAGGCTCTTGAGCTAGGGGTGATAAGCTCTGATTTGCACAAGCTTTAGCTGCTTATACACCTGGGTGTTATGTGACCCTCTTCTCTGTACATGTGGTCCGATTCATTTCCTGAAATGCTTTCCTCAGAAGGGCATTCTCCTGCTCAAGAACCTGCAATGGCTTCCACCCCCTAATCAGATCCAGCCCAAACTCCCTACAAGATACTCAGTGTCCTTCATAATCTGCCCTCCCACGATTTAGTTAACCTGTTGCCAACCCGGGCCGTGTGCTGAATCCCAGAGTTGATGAACTAACTCAAGGACACAAAGCAATTATAGGAGGGCAAGCCAGGACTAGAACCCAGGTCTCCTGACGTATTCCCACCCTGCCTTGGAGGAGAGTGAAGCCTCACAGTGTACTTTGTAACCCATCCTCCCAAATTAGCACAGACGTTGCATATAATAGCTGCTTGATACCTGCCCATGGCGCCCATCTTTGCCAGGGTAATTGTGTTCCAGGGTCCAGGATGTAGTCAGTGTCCTTCCTGACTCCTCCTCTCCATCCTGGCTACCTCTAGGCATTCACCACTCCCCACCGTACCTCTCAGTGCCTGGTGGGCCAGGTCCTGCCCACAGACATGTCTCTGGCCCACAAAGCCTTTTATTTTACTTTATTTCTGAAAGGTTGTATTTATTTACTTGACAGAGAGCAAAAGCAGGGGAGGAGAAGAGGGAGAGGGAGAAGCTGACTCCCTGCTGAGCAGAGAGCTCGAAGCAGACTCAAATCCAGGACCCTGGGATCATGACCTGAGCCTAAGGCAGAGGCTTAACCAACTGAACCACCCAGGTGCCCCTACACAGCTTTTAAAACCTTTTTAAATTTGTCACTGATATTTAAAAATCAGGAAATTTCACAGGGAAATCTGCATTTTTGTTTCACCGTAGTCTCCAGCCTGGGTCTAGATTCCCCCAGGGTAGCTGCTCCCTTGTGAAGTCAGTCCTCCAGTGAAGGGGTTCTGCCCTAAGCCCCCACTGGGCCTGTGGAATTTTGGACCTTGAAGAAAGAATGCCCTACTTTCCACCAAGAAGCAATCAGGATTCTGGAATGGGACCAATCAGGTGAATAATGGAGGGGTGGGGCCAAGAAAAGTAAACCCCACCCCCAGTCTCTGCCAAATGGAAGAGGGATGCCCATGACCTGGTGTTGCTGGTGTGGGTGAGAGCCTGTACATAATGGGTAAACTGGTTTGCAATTAGGGAGTAATTTGTTACCAGTTAATTAATGTACAATAGAGAGCAAGGGGGCTGGGAGGAGAATAAGGGACAGAAGCTCAGAAAGGAACCTCAGGTCTCTTTCTGGAAAAATATTATGAGGGCAATGAGGAATCCCCAGGGTAATTTTTGAAAACCTCTTTTATATTGTTGAAGGAGATGTAAATGTTCAGAAGCCCCTCTCAAAGTATTTGGTCCCTTTGAGAAGCAGGTGGGTCTAACCAGGCTGTGGTGGTTGGGGCTGGAAGGTATGGAGTGGGACTGAGACTAACCTGCTCTTACTTTGAGGGGCAAAATGCTTTTGGGTATTAGGAAATGTTCTTTGCAAAAATTAGAAACCTCCCTGGATCGCCCTCAGCAGAAGGGGACACTAATAGAAGGCCATCAGAAGTGGTATCAAGATTGTAAAACTCTAGAAACAGCAGACTCATTGTTTTAGTCCAAATTGTTTTCTGGTTTCTAGACTTCCTTGTGATCAGCCTGTTGGTAAGAAGTACACACTTCCTGCATTCAAAGTGTGGTCGGTGGACCAGTAGCTTTGGCATCTCTTAGGCACTTGTTGGAAATGCAGAGTCTCAGGCCTCCCCCCAGTGTTACTGAACCAGAATCTGTATTTCAAGAAGATTTTCAGGGAGATTCATGTGCACATTACAGTTTGGATTTTTGGCCACAAGAATCAACTGGGTGTTGAGAAGGAGGATGGTTCATAAACCTGAAGGTTCCTAGGCCTTCAAGAAGAGCTGTTGCTGGGACGCCTGGGTGGCTCAGTTGGTTGAGCAGCTAGCTGCCTTCGGCTCAGGTCATGATCCCAGCGTCCTGGGATCAAGTCCCACACTGGGCTCCTTGCTCGGCGGGGAGCCTGCTTCTCCCTCTGCCTCTGCCTGCCATTCTGTCTGCCTGTGCTCGCTCTCTCTCCCCCTCTCTCTCTGATAAATAAATAAAATATTTAAAAAAAAAAAAAAGAAGAGCTGTTGCCTTGGTGGTCTACAGGAGATGGGTGTTTTCCAGGGTCCACTGGGGAGAGGTCAATAAAATAGGCGAACAGTCTTGAGCTGCTGCCACCGATTTTTGCCCAGGTGCGAGTGGGACAGGTGGGAGATGGGCCAAAGAAACCCAGTCCTGTGACTTGTCAAAGGAGGAAGCCACTTCAGACCCTAGGGGGGATGCCCTGTATGCTGCTGGGTCTCTACTTAGGGGGCTCTATTTCAAGGCACTCATATGCTTGGTGGAAGAAGTCAGAGGGTGGCCTGGGCTGATGTCAAAGGGGACCTTCAACCGTCCTGCTTTGCTCTGGGTAAGCAGTTCCTAAAAGCTCCCCTTGGGCACAGAATGAGAGTAGCAATATTGATTTGGCCCTATAGGGAGTTTCAAAGCCTTTTAGCCTTTATCATATTTGATCTTCATAATGATCTCGCACAAAGGACCAAAAAGAAACAGCCAAGCATGGATGGCTTCTGCCTCTAAATCAGGTTGAATTCAACCCAGTGAGTGACTGTAACAACTAAGTTTAGTGAGAGCTGCTACTTAACTTATACCTCCCTCTTGATTTGTTAAAGTCCTGTTCTCAAATTAGAAGTGCTGTTGAGTTAGGACGCTGGGTCAGGGGTGAACTCATCCTTTCACACATTATGAAGTTGTTCATTTAAAGTATGCCCATGTTAGTGCTCTCTATAAGAAACAAGCTTCCATCCAAGCTTGTTCATTACATGGTGGGGTGTGAGTTTCCTTTTCAAAGCCAACATATTATTGGAGGAAGGCAGTTTCTTCTTTTACTTAATTCTGTCATGAGAGACAGACATGAGGTGTCACTTGGCACCTTGAGGCAGCTTCCAAAATTACAGACAGATTTGAGAAGGAAGTTGTCAATCTCTGTGGGGCTCACCTTAGGTCTCCAGAACTTACTAAATGACATTACAAGCAAGGCTTAGCAAGTAGGATGAGGGAGTCAGGCCAGTGAGGGCAGATAGAAGCAGGGAGGCATGAATGCACACAGGATGGAAATGGAGACATGACAACAGGTGGCGGTGATGACAGAGCTGAGATCCCTGGAAAAAGAATGAACGGTCCTAGTTAGCATTGCAGAACACTACTGCGAGCGTGGTCCTCCTTTATCCTTGGCAGCCCTGAGTGGTTAGATAGAATTATACCCATTTTACAGATAAGGATCCTAAGGTCTAGCAAGGACATGGAGCAACACATAACCAAGCCATGCTTCTCGCCCCAGGGCTTAGTGGGTGTACAGCTGATGTTTGTGGAATACAAGTAGAGACTGTGCATTTGATAGCACGTTTTAAATAACAAGAAATGGATATTTTTGTGTAGTCTTAAGTATCTCTCCACAAGACGCTTGCTAATTACAAAAGGGGCTCTTTACAATAGAGAAAGTTGGCAGAGGCCTTAACCAAGTGACCGACGTTAACATCATCAGTAATAATCATATTGACAGAATGTAGCCCCTGAATGATGTACTAAGAAGGGTACAACATTGCTTCATGGTATTCTTGCCAAAAATGCATAATCTTTATCTAATCACGAGACAACATCAGACATCCAAATTGAGGGATATTTTATAAAATGACTTACCAGCACTCTTCAGTGTCTGGGTTATAAGTGAAAAGAGAGCTTGAGGAACCGTCACAGACTGGAGGAGACTAAAAAGACATAACAAGTAAATGCAATGTGGGATTCTGACTTAGCTCCAAAAGAAAACTAGCAAAATTCAAACAAGGTCTGTATATTAGTTAATAGTATTATTATAGTAGTATTGATTTCCTGGTTCTGATCATCGTATTACAGTTGTGTAAGATGTTAATATTAGGGGAAGCTAGGTGAGGGGTACAGAAGGTGAAGATTTTAGTAGAACTCTTAACTTGTTTTTGCAAACTTCTGTAAGTCTAATTTCATGATAAAACACTTTAAGAATATGATGATAAATGAATTATATCTCAATTTTTAAAACACTACAAATCTTAACAAAGTAAAGCATGAATATGTAGCTTCTTTAGATGATAACGTCTCCTCTACCAGTGCTTATTTTTTCTCTTCTGATTTGAGATGGCATTTAGAATCTCTGTACCTTTTACATATTCTCTGCTCAAAAGTCACGTCTTCCAAGGTCTTCTCGATCTCCACAGCTAGGAGTTATATCTTCTTCCCCTGAACTCTAGTGATACTTTATCTGCCCCTTTACTAGGGTATTTATCATCTCCATGATGGACAATTATGGTATTTTCCACCTAGTCTTCTTGCCTGGCTCTTCTTTCCCCTTCTGATTCCAACCACGACTTTCTGGCAGGAGATGCCATGTTTTTACAGACCCATCCCGAGCCACAGTTGATTGGTCCAGGGGTGGACATGTGACTCAGTTGGGCCAATCAGACACCTTCTTGGACTCCTCCCTCCCACCTCCAGAACTGAGAAGTTAATTAATTGGTCTGTCTGTGGAGGCTGGTGTTGGGAGTTACGTGGAAGCTGTTAGCCGTCACCTTCTCTGCTACATGGTGGGGGATCCCTTTCTGCCGCTAGTAAGGGAAGACAGATAACACAGAGAGCAGCAGAGAGTGAGATCGAGAGAGACCGTTTCTGCTTTTTGGAGTTTTTGGAGTTTTCTGTTCTTGCCAGGTGTAGGTTGGTCGGTTGACCCTACTGTCTCCTACATAATCCCCAGAATCCAATCTCCCAACAAAATCTCCTCCCAATAAATCTTTATTAAGGTAGCCAGGATAGTTTTATGTAGCTTTCAACCTGAAGACATTCAAAGAATATAGCTACTCTGAATTATTCCTCTAAATGTTTTCTTTCTCCCACTCATCTGGAGATGGCCAAATGCCCACTGAGATACAGTTTTCACTGGCCTGCAGCTAGGGAAAAAACTAGAAGTGGTGAGTTATAAAGGTAATTGTTTTTAATTGCTAAATTCTGAGATAAGTCCTTATTAAATTTTATAGTGACAGTAGAAGGCAATGCTTTATTTTTCCTTTTCTTTGGTGCTCTTTGACAAATAACAAATGTTGCCCCATTTCGGGAGAACACTTCACTGGGATGTCAAATCCCAGAGTCTGGGAAGCACTGGTCAGGTAATGACTCCTCTGGGCCATAGCCCTTGCCTAGCTCTCTCAGCAGGCTCCTCATACTCTAGGGCAGGGCATACCTTGGAAAGGAGTGAAATGAGCTAATGGGTTTAGAGAGCTGCTCTGATCTCCTGCCTGTCACGGGGGATGATCTGATTCAGAACTGTTATAGCTTGTTCTTTCACTTCATTCTTTTATGATTTTTAAATCAGGCCAGATTTCTTTATCTATTTGCAAAATTCCCCCCTCATCCCACCTGACCTTTCCTTTTCATTGGACCTCAGGTTAATTTTCTCTTTTATCCTCATGGGAGGAGGGATGGCAACTCTCTTCTCAGAATGTGGAGGGTCAGTTCACTGTGGTGGGGAGGGAGCACGGGAAGGGGAGTTAGATAGCATTGCAGTCCAACTCTGCTTTCCCCACTGGCTGGTTGCTAACTCCCAGGCAACTCGCTTTCTTTCTCCAACCCTCAGTTTTCCCATCTGTAAAATGGGGGTGCTGTCTAGCCTACCTCTGCATGGGGCTCTTATGAGGGGCTGAGTAAGGCTTTGGCAGCAATTTGGAAACTTGAAGCAGGGAGAGAGGGAGGCCAGGAGTTGTTTTACAGGGGCAGTTGGGAGTATTTGAGTAGAAAATGATGAAATTTTTGAAATGGGAAGGTAGGAAGGTCAGTAAGTACTTCCTAGCTATTCTTGGTTATATCTCTTACTTGTGGGTAACCTCACCTCTCTGTGCCTCAGGTTCTTTGTCTGGAGAGAGCCAGGTCCCACAGCAAGGATGTCACACTGGGCACTGAATCGCACAGAGATCTGCTTAGGGAGAGAGAGAGGCGCTTCAGGTGGAGGGGTCCGAAACAAAGGCTTGGGATTAGGAATTAGTGTGGCTTGCATGAGAAACACTGGTCTCACACGATGTGTTTCCTGGGAATGATGAAAATGCTTCTCTATCATGACTAGAAGGAAACAAAATAATGCAGGAAGAGCCCTTGGCACAGACTGATACACAGCAAACTCAGACGCGGTGCTTGTCCTTGCTGCTGATGTTTTACCCATGAAGGAACCAGACTCTCTGAGAGGTGATGTGGCTGGCCTAGTCACACAATTCTTAGAGTCAGTCAGAATTTGAATCCACATCTTGACTCTAGAGGCCAGGCTCTGAACAACTGTGTTCCATACAGTCACCCCTTTGTGGGTCTCTGCTCCCGACCCCAGCTGCCTGCCTGACTCAGCAACCGTGGGTGGCCTTGCTCCTGTGCGTGGGCAGCAGAGCCCATAAGAAGCTTCCCAGTTTCTTGAAAACCAAATATGGCCAGACCGGGCCCTCTGAGGCCTGACCCCCAGGCTGGGCTTGCTCCTGCCTGCTCATCTGGGCCGTGGAGCCCTATTCTCGATATAACCTCTTGGCTCTGCCCCAGAGGACTCTGGAGAGCCTCTGTTCAGATCCCCTTCCTTGTGGGATCTTGTTGAGCAAGTTACTGAAGGAGAACATGTGAGACCAGTGTCTCATCCATGCTACAGTGATTGCTAACTCCAAGCCTTTGCTCATGAAGTCCCCTCTACCTGGGCCAGCTCACCAGCTCTTATGTATTCTTTGGTACCCAGTGTGAGGTATCTGGAAGAGATACTTCTGGACTGTGTGGCGTGGAGCCACACATCACACCCATCTACCCATCCATCCATCTCTGCCTCCCTCCCTCCCTCCCTCCCTTCCCTTTGTCCTTCCTTCTTTCCTTCCTTCCATCCAATGGGTTCTGACCTGTGCCAGTCACTTTATGTGCCAGTCTCTCCTTGCAGACTAGAAGCTTCTTGAGGATTGCAGACCAGGCACGAGAAGATAATTATTCAACCACTATCCATGGCCCAAGGCTTATCTTCACTATGGTCCTGGTGAAGCTATTATTATCACCTCCATCTCATGTTGGGAAGACTGATACTGAGAGAGGAAGTCCCAAGGATGCCCAGCAGAGAGGAGCAGAGCTGAGACTTTTCCCTGATCTGCTGGACTCCAGAGGCAGTAGGACCCAACTCCTAATGGAGGGACAGATCATGATGAGGGTCATGCCCTTGGGGGGAGGACTGGGACCACTTCTTCAGTTCTTTGTTTTTTTTAATAACATTAAAAAAAAAAGATGTTATTTATTTGACACAGAGATACAGAGAGAGCACAAGCAGAGGGAGCAACAGGCAGAGGGAGAGGGAGAAGCAGGCTTCCTGCGGAGCAAGGAGCCCGATGTGGAACTCAAACCCAGGACCCTGGAATCATGACCTGAGCCAAAGGCAGATGCTTAAGTGACTGAGCCACCCAGGTGTCCTTCTCCTTCGGTTCTTAGCTTCTGAGTAGTCAGTCACCTTAACCCAGAGCCTTTCTGAGACAACTGTCCCTCACTTTTCCTCCTCCAGCCCCTCTGTGACTGGAGCTGACACTCAACAGGGTGGCTAGAGAGGATTAATTCTTTCCCCAGGCTCCCCTTTCTGAGCCTTTGAGCGGGTCTGTCCCATCTCATAACCTGCAAAGTCCTTCTCAAGGTCACTGGCATCCTCACCTCAGCTCCACAGGGGATGGCAGAGCAGGGAGGATGTTCCCTATGGTTCAAATGGGGGACCTGAGGCCCCTGCACTGGTCACATGCCACATCAGGGGTGGCCTGGCTTCAAGGAGCAGAGCATGGAATTAGCTGCTAGATCTTTCTTGAAGCCATGGTATGAAGTGTTTAGAGTACAGCAGATCCCAGCACTGCTCCTTGCTAGCTGTGCAGCCTTGGGAGAGTGACTTAACCTTTCTGAACCTCTTCTCCTCCAACAAATGGGGATAGTGCTAGGACCCATTTGAGAGGTATTGGGAGAGTGAAATAAAATAATGCTTGAGAAGCACTTAGCACAGTGCGTGGAACACAGTGGGCACTCAGACAATGAGGGTATTATTGTGCTAAGTGCTTAACATAGAACATCAGACCAGGCCAAGGCTAATTTACTAATATCCCTTTATTGCTACTGTGTGCCAAGCTCATCCCGCAGGACACCATCCCTATAACTTGGTGCCATTTTACAGATGAGGTAACTGAGATTCAGAGAGGGAAAGTGACTTGCCCTCACTCCCTTTCCAATCAGGAAGAGACTGGGTCTGGACTCAGATCTGTGTCCATACCCTCAGCTCTGGTCTGCTCTGCTGGATTCTCCAACCTTACCATCCTAAGGCCCAGAGAGGACAAGGGATTTACTCGGGGCTCCACAGCAGCTGAGAGCAAGTCAGACTGCACTGCAGAGGGTTCTTCCATTCTGGTTGCTCTGCACAGGTCTGGATAATTCTCCAGTTTTAGAATTAAGATGGGAGCTGACTGACACGGTCATAGTCCTCAAAAGTGTTCCAGAGTCGGGCCCATGGTCTCAGGCCAGCCAGCAGATCTCAGCTTCCCTAGACAGCCCCCTCAGCCTCCGATTCCACCCAGTGACCACCCCTTCCCCACCTCCAGCTTTCTGCATGCTCTCCCTTGTTTTCAATCCGCTGAACCTTCTGCCAAAGAAAACTCTTCAATGCCCGCAAACCAGCCATCCAGGGAGGAGGCTGGCCTGGAATGTAGGAGGGGGGTCACCAAGCTGTTTGTGAGCGGACCAGCAGAGAAATGTGAGCAGCTACCTTTTTTGGGGAAAGTCAGAACTCCTGTGGGAAAGGATCCAGGCTTAGGACTCAGTTTCCCCAGGATCACCACCACAGCATTTATGGGGCTGTTGATTCAGTAGGTCTTGGGGCACTGCTGGATGCCAGGCATTGAGCTGGCCACTTGGGACCCAGCCAGGATAGCACTGAGCCTGTCCTCAGGGGCTGACTTTTCAGCAAAAGGCAGTCAGTCCCTCAGCAAGTCTCCCGATGAGTGAGAGTCAGCTGCCCCCGGCCCACAATCCCTGATCAGCACTCTTGGGGCTGGGCGGGTTTTTGGAACTCAGAATTTGGGGGCTTTAAAAGGTGACTCAGTGGGGACTGGACCCACCCACCTCCAGTCAAATCTTTGAATATTGATGTAGTGAGAAGTGTGAGTATTGAGTAAGTGGGATTTATAAAGGTCCTGCCCAGGCCCCAGTCCATTCAGGTTGGGTTTTGCCTCCACATGCGTTTTCTTCAAATACACGGAAAAGCCCTTAGTTGTCTGGGCTTTGTGGACTGTTAGAGTTGAGGACAAGGAGCTGAAGCCCTGATTCATCTCCCCATTTCCTCTGACAGGAAAACTGAGATGCAGGCCAGAGGAGTCACACACCCAAGGCCCTGGTTGGTAGGATTGCAGGAGTCCAAACTCAGAGCTTGTCATGGGCAGGGCCCCTGGATAGGGGAGAAGTAGGGGCTGAGTAGAGAAGGCTCCCGAGCCAAACCTTGGCAGCCCACCAGCCAGTTCTGCCAGGAAGGAGTTAAGAGCACCCTGGGTCTTGGCCAGGCCTCCACACGCATGGGGCTCCTCCTCACACTGCCTGCCTGTCTGGGGCCTGTTTACCAGGCGGCGCTTGCATCACCGGCTTTGACGGTGCAGTGCAAACACACTCACATTCTTGGGTCATGAGAAATGCACAATTGTGATGACATCATGCCCAGAGAGAAGATTCGCGCCAGCCTCCCTCCTGCCCACAGTCAGAGCTGTTTAATTAGTACTCTTAACCAGAGCCCTTGTCTTCTTGTAAAATCCAACTGGAGAAACTTATGGGTAGGGGGTAACGGGGGGTTGGAGTGTGTGTGTGAGTGTGTGTGTGTGTGTGTGTGTTTTAAGGGCTAAAAATAGCCTATCTGGGACTCCTTTTGGGGTATTTGTGAGTATCACTGCACCACTGTTTATATTAAATCTATGTTACACTGGACATTTTTGTCTGAATTTGGCTTGGAGACAGGATGAGAGAAACCATCCATGTCCTTTTGTTCCCTGTAGTTTTTCCTTTTGGGAGGGAGACATGTAGGCCAAGTAAAAGGGCCCTTGGAGAAGATTTAGACCAATGCTCATTATAAAGCCAAAAAAAGGGAGGCCCAGAGAGGGGAGGCCCTTGCCTGAGGTCACACAGCAGAGACTCCAAATTCCCACACCATGCATGCACATTTGGCAACACTGCCCCCAGTCCTCACTTCAGCTTTGTGAGTTGGATTTTCAGGGTGTTGGGAAGAGAGATGCTTCTAGTTAGAGCTTCCTAGGTATCTTTTGCGATCAGAGTGGAGGCAGTGGTGGTATTGGTGGATATGGAAGTGGCCGGGGAGCAGAGGAGAGACATTGGGACCACAGGAGACCTTAACCTCACTCCCCTGCACACTCAGCCCTGCAGAGGAGCTTAGCCTAGGCCATCCCAGGCTTCCTTTATCCCCCCCTTTCTCAGAAGTGCCACCCCCTCTGGCCTCCTTCTATGATGACTGAAGACTTACTTCCCACCAAGGGGTGCAGGATTTATAACAAATGAAAATAGAAGACACCCCACTGAATTTGACTTTCAGATAAACAACAAAAAATGTTTTCGTATAAATACGTCTCGTGCAATATTCGGGCATCTGACAACCTCAATCCCCTTCATCTTTATCATTCCCATTGTGGCAGATACAGTGTCTCCTGTCAGCCTTCCATCTCCTTCCTCATTAACTGAACCCTGATGTTGTCTGGGTGGCAGTGTGTCCCAGGCAATGAGTCAGTCATGATTAGTCTAAGCTCGTCATGACAATCCTGTTCTCCTGTGCCTTCCCAGACTCCTTTGCAGTCAGGAATGACCTGGTGGCTTTAAAAAAATGTCTGTAAATTTTTTGACACCCTTCCTTTGAAAAGGTGGAAACTCATCCCCACAACCTTGAATGTAGGCTAGACTTAGTGACTCATTCAAAGAGTAGCTTCTGAGGGTAGGTCATAAAAACCATTGTCGCTTCTGCCTAACTTTTGTAGATTACTCACTGGGGGGGAAACTGGTGACCATATCGTGAGGACACTCAACAGGCCTGTGGAGAGCCCACATGGGAGGAGCTAAGTCCTCCCGCTAGTGACCAGCACTAACATGCCAGGCATGTGAGTGAGACAACCTTAAAAGTGGCTTTAGCCCCAGTCAAGCCTTTGAATGATTGCAGCGTGGGCCACCATTTTGACTGCAGCACGAGCCAGAGATATCTTTGCATGAGTCATATTTTTTTAAGATTTTGTTTTTAATTAATATCTGCACCCAATGTGGGGCTCGAACTTACAGCCCTGAGATCAAGAGTTGCATACTCTACTGACTGAGCCAGCAAGGCATTCCTGTAGTAATCATATTTTAAATTTTCTATATTTTATGATGTTTAAGTGTCTTTGGAGAGCCTTGCTGGCTGGGGAAAGACTACCACTCCCGGTTAGAGCTAGCTAATTCCTAGAGACAGTGAACAAGCTGTTGGTGAGCTCACCTTTCATATACAAACCAACTAATTAATTCTGGTTCCTTACCCCCAGCCACCTCCTTATCTAACTCACGCACCAAGCCAATATTTCCCTTGACCTAGATCATTCTTGTGCCAAGTACTAGACAACTAGGGACAGCCCCTGTGCCCTAAAGTCCAATGGAATTATCTAGACTATCCAAACATCACCCTGCCCTGCCCTACTTTTCCCACAGAAAACCCAATGAAGGTTGTGGCCTTGGCCTTCTCTTGCTTCTTTTTGTCTCCTGGCTGACAGTGATGCTTTCTGCGTGGCATGCGGTGCCTCTTGTCTCTTGGAAGATGGTGAGTAGTGGTAAACTTTGCTTTTGGTGGCATTTGACTTTCCATGTGGTCATGTAGTTATCTTTTTTTTTTAGATTTTATTTATTTATTTGAGGCAGAGAGAGAGAGGGTTGGGGGAGCAGGCTCCCTGCTGAGCAGAGAGCCCGATTCAGGGCTCAATCCCAGGACCCTGGGACCATGACCTGAGCCGAAGGTAGAGGCTTTAACCCACTGAGCCACCCAGGCGCCACGTCATGTAGTCATCTTAATAAATTAAGACTCAGACACAAATCACCCCTGAGAGATCCTGACCCAGAGCCACCTAACTATGCCATCTCTAGCTGACCCACAGTAACCCAGAGATAGTAAAATGTTTATTGCTGCTTTAAGCAACTGGGTTTTGGGTAATTTGTTTCCCAACAATGTGTAACTAACACGAATGGTCATGTGACCTAGTTCTGACTAGAACCTTATAAGGGAAACTACGCTGGGGTGCTTCCAGGAAGCTTTCTTCATAAAAGGATCAGAAAGGAGAGGAGAGCTGAGGGGTATCACCCTCCATGAACAAGGATGATACTTCAAGAAATGACTGCCATCTGGGGACCTGGAGGCACTGAAAATAAGGATACAGGAGTGAAAAAGTAGAAAGCACCTCTTTTATTTATTTTTACTTATTTTAAATTTGATTATTTTTATTCTTATTAAGATTTTTTATTTATATATTTGACACAGAGAAAGAGACAGGGAGAGAAGGAATACAAGCAGGGAGAATGGGAGAGAGAGAAGCAGGCTTCTCGCCGAGCAAGGAACCTGATGTGGGGCTCGATCCCTTGACCCTGAGATCATGATCTGAGCTGAAGACAGACGCTTAATGACTGAGCCACCCAGGCACCCCTATTTTTACTTATTTTTTTTTTAAAAAGACTTATTTATTGGGGCATCTGGGTAGCTCAGTCAGTTAGACATCTGCCTTCGGCTCAGGTCATGATCCCAGGGCCCTGGGATTGAGCCTTGCATTGGGCTCCCTGTTCAATGGAGCCTGCTTCTTCCTCTCCCTCTGCTGCTCCCCCTACTTTGTTCTTTCTCTGTCAAATAAAGAAATACAATCTCAAAAATAGAGAAATATTTATTTATTTATTTTGGAGAGAGAGAGTGCATGCATGCATGAGTTGGGGGAGGGGCAGAGGGCGAGAAACCCAAGCAGGCCCCGTGCTGACTGCGAAACCCAACGTGGGGCTTGATTTCAGGATCCTGAGATCGTGATCTGAGCAGAAATTAAGAGTCAACTCTTCAATGGACTGAGCCACCCATGTGCCCCACACTTGTGTCTTTTATAACATCATTAAGCAGGTGGACTAATTCGGTGACCACCTGTGTCCAGTCTTGTCAACAAGCAAACACTCAGTGTGCTTATGGTTTGAGCTACTGTATCCTGCAATGTGCCGCTTCACGCGTTCCTAACCAATACCATCAGCGTGCACAATAGCATCTCACTGAACTGGAGTAACTTGTGCAATGACTTCATTTACCTACAATCTGAAATGAAGCTGAAAGGCCAACTGAACACCAAAACCAATCACACAACGTCCATAACAAACACCTTTCTCTTAGGCAAGTGGTCCCTGGCCTCTACTCATAGCCTTTTAGCATTTAGTTTAGACACAATTCTAACTAGCATTCCTAAGATGTCTTCCCAGGCAGAGTTGCCTAGAAATCAACTTTAGTTCAATAATCAGTCATTTGCTATTGACTATTTGCTATTGTTGCCTAGAAATAAAATTTAGTTCAATAATCAGTCATTTGCTATTGTACAAAGCACTGTGGGAGGCCCCGCTTATCCGTAAGTGAGTTTTAAGAGAGAGAGAGCAACATGATTAGATTGGCCAAGCAACGCGGACTGTAAAGTGGTGACCAGAGCAAGTCCGGAAAAAGGAAAAGAGGAAAGTTGCTAGTGAATGCCAGTTTATTCAGAAAATATATATTTCACAGTATTTTTCCATGGAAAATTCCATCAACAGGAAAAATCACTCTAACTCTTCTTAATTGTTACTAGTACTGGTTTCTAAAATACCCAAAATACTTGTATGCTTCAACTTCCTGAATCTTGTAGTTTTCACCAGTAAAATCTGTGCCAGGCCTGGATCTGAGTTCAGAAGAGTTGCAGGAGGTGGCAAATCATAGCTAACGTGATGTGACTGTTATTTCACCTGTTTAGATGGGAATACCATGGCCCAAGAACAAACAGCCCAGAGTGATGCAGCGAGCTAGTGGCAGAGGACTAGAACTCAGAACTCTGAACTTTCCCTTTTTCCAGCAGGGAGGGAGGGAACACCAGTCCCCTCAAACCACCACCCAAACATTTCCTCTCCTGACAAGGAGGGGTCTTCACCCAGTGCTGCCCACTTCCCCCACCCTGGGTCAGGAAGCTCTGTCTGTCCAGAATTTCCTGTGTGCGGGAAAGAAACAGAATGAGCAGATAAATCCTCCAATGCTTATTTTCAAGTGTGTGAGGTGGTCTTCCTGGCCTCGATGCCCTGGCCAAGAGGACCAATCATTGACATGTGTTTTGTGTGTTTCTAAAAGTATTTAGAAGGATTACACCCATGAAGCACAAGTCTAGACAGGATAGTGGAGGAGAGTATGGGTCATTGTTCCTATGCTTGGGGGGCTGCCTTGGTTTGGGTTCCCACAGAAGCAGACCCCAAGACAACTATCTAAGTTTCAGTCATCTTTCTGAGAAGTGAATCCCTGCAGGAGGGTGGGGAAGTGAGACAGGGAATGGAAGTCAGCCAGTAAGGGAAGCACTGTCAAGGTATTACTGGGGTGGACAACCAGACCTCAGCCCTCCTAGGGACCTCTGACAGTGTCAGAGCATACCTCAGTCATCCCAACCAACTGGGGGTTATCTATCCACCAATTTTCTTTCTTTAAAAATTTTATTTATTTATTCGATAGAGACAAAGAGCACAAGCAGGGAGAGCAGCAGGCAGAGGGAAAAGCAGACCCCCAGTGAGCGGGGGTTGATCCTGGGATTCTGGGATTGTGACCTGAGCCGAAAACAGACGCTTAACCGACTGAGCCACCCAGGTACGCTATCTACTGATTTTCCACCCTTCAGTGGTCCAGGGCTCTTCTGGCAGTGCCATGTCTCGGCACTTCCAGCTTACCTACGCTTAGGCACAAGTGCACATCTGAGGCTAGACTCACGCTGTCAGGCAGTTATAGGATTCACAATGAGCAGCTGTGGTGGGGAGAGGTGATTGTCAGTGGGACACGGGCAGTGTCTATTCCAGGAGTTGACTGCTAATTGGTTTTACATTCACAGGAAAAGGTGGACACAGGCCCAGGAGACATGTGTGTGCCTCCCTGTGGGAGGATGTGAAGGGTGTGTACACCACAACCACGGGGGCTTTTTCCTCCATCACCCCTTTCTTCTTGTTGGAGAGCCAGTTTTTATGTCTTCGTCTTTGACATTCTGCTAGACCACATTTCCCAGCTTTCCTTGTAGTTAGAAGTGTGCTGATCCCAGACAATGAAGAAAGGTTTTGTTTTTTGTTTTTTGTTTTTTTGCCCACGTCTGGAGGAGGCACACAGCCCAAAGGGGAGGGCTGTGTGCCTCCTCCAGACGTGGGCAAAAAAACCCCAAAGCCAAAACCAAAACCCTCCTCCTATTGGGCTTTTTCTTACTTTCACTGCATGGGCAAAGGCCAAGGGGCTGGAAAGAGGAACCCAAAGCAAGTTAGTGCTCCTGGAGGTAACGAGCAAGGAAGAGTGGTGTGAGAGGAAGGTGCATGATCCCGACACAAGATTCGTGGAGTTGTGGGAGGTAGTTGAGGGATTTGGGCCAGATGCAGCCTTGGCACCCTCCCCAATCTCCCTGAGGCAAAGCATCAGTTTAAGAAACCAGACTGTAGGGGCGCCTGCCTTCGGCTCAGGTCATGATCCCAGGGTCCTGGGATCGAGTCCCACATCGGGCTCTTTGCTCAGCAGGGAGCCTGCTTCCCTCTCTCTCTCTCTGCCTGACTCTCTGCCTACTTGTGATCTCTGTCTGTCAAATAAATAAATAAAATCTTTAAAAAAAAAACGAAAGAAAGAAAAGAAACCAGACTGTAACCAGGAGGGGCTAAACCTAGAATGTGCAGCTTGGATAGTCATGTAGTCGTGGAGTGCAGTGGGCCCCACGCCTGGAGTCCTGTGTCTCAGAGTCAGGGTCCCCTGCCCCTCCCAGTGGAGGAGGAGCTTTGCTGAGTCCTGGTCATAGCCCAGCCTCACTTCAGAGGATCATTCCCAGGTCACCCAGCCTGAATCTGGTAAAGACTTGAAATCAGGTGGCCTAGACCCTTTCTTGGGCTGAGTTCCTCTCATTCTGCACAAATGACTCTCCAATACTAGAGCCACTGGCTCTTCTTGTGGGCTAGCCTGGGAACCTCACCCCCACTGTTTTGTTAAATGTCAAGTAATGGACTTAACTAATGAAGTGTTGGGGCCAGAGCTGCTTGCCTGACCTCTGGGTCTACTTTTCGCCTGCCCCACCCCCTCCCCGGGAGCAGTGTCCTCTCGGGAAATGCAGCTGACCCAGCTGCATCCGTGGGAAGGCTTGGCCCCCCCACACCTCACCCTCCTAGCCCTGCTGAGGCCTCAGGAAATGACCCTCTTAGCAGCCATGAGCTGCGAGCCAGAGGACAATGACAGAGGGACGGAAGCCTGTTTGTCTCAACTAACTTGTCCCCTTGGCTGGATGCCAGCTGCTGGAAACACAAAGCTGAAGATTCAGTGGGAAAATATATTTTTAAGAAAAACAAACAACCCTGTGGGCTTTAGCCAACTTCTGAGGCTCTGAGGGGTTTTGTTTTCTCTAATTGCGTGTGTGTATTTGTGTGTGTGTGAGTTTAAAACGTAGATTAGGTCAGAGAATCAAAGAATCTACGGTTTGGAAGAGCAGTGGTCCCACCCAAGCTGCAGGCTCCCCTGTGGTATCTGTCTTTCTGTGGCTGGGCCCCGCCTCTCCACGCCCACCGTTAATCACATCACTCAGCTCTGGCCACAGTCCCCACCCCACCTCCGTGTACCACCTAGAGGCCCAAGAGCTTTTCTCAAATCTGAAACAGGTTACCCCTTCTAGGCCAGCTCTGTCCCTGTTCAAATGCCTCCAAGGGCCTCCCTGAGCACCCTCTCTGAAACAGCACCCCTCAGATCTTCTCTCTTAAAACACTCCTCAGGGCACTTAACCCCATCTGGACTGGTCTGGCTTGTTTACATGTGCCCTGTGCATAATAGGTACTCAGTAAACGTTTGTTGACTGAATATTTTTCAGCAGTAGTTGCATTCAGATCAGAGTTGGCTCTGAGAATCTGGTTTTTATTGAATTGCAACACATGTCATTATTGGCTTCAAACCGTGTGCCAGGGCCAGGAGGTCAATCAGTCAGGAACTCCACTCATTTGCTCATTCATTTGGAGGGCAGAACCCTGAGTAGGTGGTGATTGGGTCCTGGGGGAGGGGGACAGTGCGGAGAACAGCAGGAAAGCTTCGTGGCAGAGGGAATTCGAGGTGGGTTTTCCATCAAAAGAGAAGCCAGATGGGACGGAGGACTGTTCAACTTGAAAGAACTGTCTAGCTTGGAAAGTGTGAACATGAATGTGTTTAAAGAAAAGGAAGAGAGCCATGGAGTATGGAATTTCATTTATTCCCACTCGGGACTGCCAGGGCAGGCAGAGATGTGGTTTTATCTGGGGCTGCAGTGGGGACACTCCATTTTGTTCGCTGAAGCAATGGAGGGATGAATGTGAATGGCTGAGGTGTGGCGGGAGTGAAGCTGTTCAGTCTGGGTTTTCGTTTAGGGACAACGAAGTCAAAGAAAAATAATGATTTTGAGAAGCCTGTTTTAAGATCCTGGATGTCCCTGGCTCTAGAATTCAGTCTCCAATGATGCAGACTACCACGAGAAGGTTCTAGAAAATACAGTTGCCTGGAACCCAGCCTGGGAGAGTGTGATTCTTGGAGAGGCCCTCTCCCAGGAGTTGGGGCCTGGGCACCTGCATTTTTGCAACCTTTCCAAAGGTTCTCATCATTTGCTGGGTTTGGTGACCATGGAGGCCCTGAGAAGCGAAGGCGGCCAGACAGGGACAGAGGCAAAACGGGCATTTATTTGAACCAGGTCCATGTGGCCCTTCATGCTGACTCGCTTCATTTGCAGCCTCCCAGTGGACTAGCTTCTTTCTCCAGTTTTCTTTTCCCCTGGATGTAAGCAAGCATCTGGGCCACGGCTGAGGCTCCCCACCCCCAACTTCAAAGGTCAGGTACCTCCCAGCCTCCAGCAGGCATGTCCATTTATGGCTCTGTTGTTCCAAAATGTGGCCAAATTTATAAACTCCCCCTTCCTGGAGACACGAAACAATTTGCGCAGAGTACATTGCGGGGGCAGAGCTGGGAGCTTCGTCCAGGGCCTGGACTTCAGCCCGGCAGCCCGGGCCCAAGCCCAGCGAGTTCTGGTGTTGGATGGGCCCCATTCCTTCCCTGGGCCTCAGTTTCTCCACCTACAGAGCAGAGGAACCGGACTAGATCATTCCTGAAGTCCTTCTTAAGTTTAGACACATCCAATTTATTGCTTACAAATGCCAATTTCCTAAATCCATGGGCCCAGTCATTGTAAGAGGGCTGGCGGATGGACTGCAGCCTTCTATGCTCTTTTTCATAGCTTCTTTTCTTCCTTGAAGGCTTGCTTGTTTTTTTTTTAATTAGAAAAATTACCTAAGGTATCAATTTCCATGGTAAAATTAAAGTCCCCCTCACCTGCTCCCCATTCTTATGCTCCTCCCCAGAAATATTGATTGTCAAAAGTTTGGAGTGGTGGGCACCTGAGTGGCTCAGTTGGTTAAACTCCTGCCTTTGGCTCAGGGCATAATCCTAGAGTCCTAGGATGGAGTCTGGCATTAGGCTTCCAGCTCTGCAGGGCATCTGCTTCTCCTCTGACCTTCTCCCCTCTCATCCTCTCTCTTCCTCTCTATCTCTCTCAAATAAATAAATAAAATCTTTAAAAAGAAGTTTGGAATGGTGCTTTGAAGACAGGAGTCTCTCCCTTTATTTATACATGTATTTGTGTTCATATGGGAGGGTTTTCATAGAATTTATTTCCTACCTACATGAAAATTGCATAGATGGGCATCTCACTTTTTTTTTCTTAATGTCTTATATCTCTCTTGCTATATCAGCTTCTTTTTAAAAACAGTTTGATTGAGGTATAATTCACATACTACAAAATTCATATGTCATGAGGGTATAGGTCAATGACTTGTGAATATCTATTGCCATGCCATTTGGTAATGAGCTCTCTGTCACTGTAGGTATTCAAGGGGAGCCTGGCCAGCCATTTGGCAGGGACTATCAAGGAGCTCTCAAAATCTGATAGGAAACTGGGCTATGTGGCTTCGGAGCAGCAGTTTGGCTAAGGGGTTAGAACATTTCCACACACTCCCCACCCCCCCCAACAAGTGCCCTTAGGCCCATTTGCCAGCCCATTGCTCAGCCATAGGCAACCACTGATCCTTCTGTCTCCATAGATTTGCTTCTTCTGGACATTTCCTATAAATGGAATCATACAATCTGTTCTTTTACATCTGACTCCTTTGCTTAGCATAACAATTTAGAGGTTTTCTTGCTAATATTCTATTTTCTAGATATGCTACATCTTGTTTAATTGTTTGCCAGTTGGTGGACCCTAAGAGCGTGTCCAGTTTGGGGCTATTGGGAATGATATTGCTGTGAATGTTTACCTACAAGTCTTTGTGTGTTCTCTTGGGCAGATAACCTCAATCCTAACCCTTTAAACTGCTGTGGTATCCTCCACTGGAAGGATGCACTTGGATGTAACCAGTCCTCTATTAATGGACATTTATTTTTTTATTTTTATTTTTTAAAGATATTATTTATTTATTTGAAGATAGAGGGATATCACATATAGGCAGAGAGGCAGACAGAGAGAGGAGGGAAGCAGGTTCCCCACTGAGCAGAGATCCCGATGTGGGGCTCGATCTCAGAACCCTGAGATCATGACCTGAGCCGAAGGCAGAGGCCCAACCCACTGAGCCACCCAGGCACCCCTATTAATGGACATTTAGATTATTTTCAAGGTTTTATGCTCATAACCCTGCTGTTCAGAACTTCTTCATCCATCCATCTTTAAGGGTGTATGAAAGAAGAGAAATGGCTGGGTCACAGAGTGTGTACGTTTTACATTTGTTTAACTGTTGCCAAATCATCCTCCATGACACTCCTACCTTCTCTTCAAAGGAACAGAGAGAATGGTGAGAAAGAGAATCTGCTACAAAAATATCAACCTGGGGGCGCCTGGGTGGCTCAGTGGGTTAAAACCTCTGCCTTCAGCTCAGGTCATGATCCCAGGGTCCTGGGATCGAGCCCCGCATCGGGCTCTCTGCTCAGCGGGGAGCCTGCTTCCCCTTCTCTTTCTCTCTGTCTGCCTCTCTGCCTACTTGTGATCTCTGTCAAATAAATAAATAAAATCTTTAAAAACAAATCACCCTGCCCACTGAGGTTGAGGAACTGGACAAGGAGGAGAGGGGCCACTTCTGGATAAAATCCCTAGGGTAGGGCAGTTACAAGAGACCTGAGGTCAAGCTGGAGAAAGCAGAGGCTGGTAGAAGGACTAGAACCCTTCCTCCCAAAGCCTTTCCTTTGCAAGTGTATAATAATGAGCTCTCTTGTCACTGGAGGCGTGCAAGTGGAGCCTGGCTAGCATTTGGCAGGGGCTATCAAGGAGCTTGCACGATTTGATGGGAAACTAGGCTATGTGGCTCCTGAGCAGCAGTTTGGCTAAGGAGTTAAGAATGTGGGCTTAGGGGGTGCCTTGGTGGCTCAGTCAGTTAAGCATCACACCCTTGGTTTCAGCTCAGGTTGTGATCTCAGGGTTGTGGGAATGAGCCCAGCAGTGGGCTCCACGGCTCTGCCCAGAGTCTGCTTGAGATCCTCTTCCTCTCCCTCTGCCCCTCCCCACTCTCAGGTACACGGGGCACACTTTCTCTCCCTACAATAAAGAAATAAATCTTTAAAAAAAAATGTAGACTTAGGCTTAGCTGGCAGGGGCCCTCGTTCAAACCCCAGCTCTACCATTTTCTCTTCCCTCCAGCTCCAGGTAACCAAGATTCTGACTCCTATCATCACAGATTTATCTTTTCCATTCTAGAACTTCATACAAATATCATCACACAGAACACTCTCCTGTATCTGGCTTATTTCATTCAACCTTATGTTCATGAATTCCTGAGTTCTTTTTTTCTTTTTTCTTTTTAAATTTCGGTCTTTCATTAATTTCTTTCATCACTGAGTCACTCATTCAACAAATGTTTCTTGAGCCCTTACTGTGTGGGGCGGGCTGGCCAAACACAGTAACCTATGGCAAAGACTGGTGAACTCTGAGTCTCTCAGGATGTTCTGGTTCCAAACTATTTTGGCTCCAAATACAATGGTGACAGCCCTACTCTAAACTACCCCAGTATCTGGTAGAATCCCCAAGAGGCCACACTGCTCAGTGGCGTGGGGCTCAGACTCTGAGATCCATACATCGTGTACTTAGTATGTGCTTAGTAAACAGTGGCTATGACTGTTTCTTTGGCACAGAAGCACAGTAAGGAGCAGAGCCCTCCCCTTTGCCGAATCCCTACTGCCCCTAAAAGCTAGGTACCATTACAATCTACATTTTACCAGTGAGGAAAGGATGCTCAGAGAGGTGAGGTAACTCTTTTGATGTTGCACAGCTAATGAGTGGCTGAGCTGGAAATCAAACCCAGACTTGTCGAGTGTCAAGTTTGAGCTTCACCTCTGCTATGGGGAATCAGCTGATGATGCCTCCTCACCCTTCCTTTAAGCCAGAATCTCTCTGGACAAAGGTTGTGCACTTTGCCATTTCTTGTTGTCTTTCTTCCACTTTGCAAGGGTCGGTGGGGGGTCAACCCAGGATGTTTTCCTGGCTTTGGAATTAGTCTGTTTCAGCTTAAAATCATAGTGGAGGGGGTGGGGAGAAACACAACTCACCAGGACCAGCTCGTGCCCCTGTCCAGAGCCCTGGGGCTGGCTTCTAGGTGGTCTCACTGCAATTTGTCCATGTCTGTCCTGCTTCCTGGGGACTCCATCTTTGGGCCTTCCTGGACCCTTACTCTAAGGTTCTATCACGTGATCCCTAACGGCAGCATTTTCCTAAGTGACATGAGATTATACATCTGGGTTAGTTGTTACCAATGCCCTGACTCACCAGGCTCAGCTTGTTCCTGGGAGTGAATGAGCCTTTCATTTTAACTGCTGGCTTTTAAGGGGCCAGGCACCCATTTTTTCCAACCATGTAAAATCTATTAGAGAAGGAAAAATGTGGTTCAAAGAAGTAGTGAAGTTTTCTGCATGGGAGCACATTTTCCAGAGAAGAAAATATGTCAATCTTATGATATACTTGAGCAGCTTTCAAAAAACATTTTTTTTTCAGCACATGAACCCTCTTCCAGAGGTTATTGAAGCTGGAGCTCAGTGCACAAATGCTAAAAGTGGAGCTTCTGTGACAGGAGGAGGAGGGGTGGGGTGGCGCAGGTCCCACTCCCTCACCACTCCACTCCTTTGTGAAACTTGCCACTGGGTGGGGAACCTAGAGAACCTCTGAGAGCACCCTGGCCCAGCAGTTGAACCCTGGGTCTGAGCCCCAGGGTCATCCTTTACTAGTGTGTGACCTCAGAAAAGGCTTCTCCGGACTCAGTTTTCCCATCTGGGAAATAGCCAAGTTGTGACTAAATAAATATAAACTGAACTGCTTCCTAGTTCCAAGATTCCGTGTTACTGGGGAAAGTTTAGTTGAAGCTGTAAACTGTTGGAAATATGGGCTTTTGTAAAAAAGAAACAAAATTCTCTTCTTTGAGGACATCCGGTAACAAACTAAGGGCTATAACAGTGCTTTCTAAGTAGACGTACTGTGGGCCTCCTTGCATGAATTGATAGAAAAAAACCAAGAGGTTCATTTACTTCATTATTAGAAAGCAAGTGAAGTCAAATCAGTATGCTGTACAGCTTAAATTTATAGAGTGTTGTATGTCAATTACAGCTCCATAAAACTGGAAAAAATTGGGGATAATATTAAAGTGTTGAAAAAAATATTACCCAGGGTGCCTGGGTGGCTCAGTGGGTTAAAACCTCTGCCTTCGGCTCAGGTCATGATCCCAGGGTCCTGGGATCGAGCCCCACATTGGGCTCTCTGCTCAGCGGGGAGCCTGCTTCCTCCTCTCTCTCTGCCTGCCTCTCTGCTTACTTGTGATCTCCGTCTGTCAAATAAATAAATAAAATCTTTAAAAGAAAAAGTCACTATCATATTACCATATGTGGCAAGGGGAACACTCCAGAAAAAAATAAAAAAAAGAAGAAGAAGAAAGTAGGCTATCTATGTAATTGATTTGTCAATAACCCTTTGCTCATTATATGAAATGTACTGAGTAACGAAAAGTACTTAGTAATAAAAGCCAATTGACATGAATTTAGGCAGTTACTGAACATTAATGTAGACAGTTTTTATAAAAAAATCAAACATGCACATGCAGCTGGGATGCCCAACTGTTCCGCTCTGGTTAGATGGAGTGGTTTCTTGGGACACAGGGCTCTTAGTGCTAAAACCAGAAAAATCTCAGGCAAACTGGGAGGAGCTGGTCATTCACCTGACCTATAAGTGGTAAGCACGTGCTAGACAGTCTTCCAAACATTTTTCACATATTAACTTTTTCAACCTGCTTCACAACCCCTTAAGGGAGGTTCTATTATGATCTCTATTTTCTAGGTCCACAAGAGGAAACTAAATCTCCAAGAGGTGAGTGGCTTTTCCAAGGACACACAATTGCCTGGAGGCAGAACCAGGATGAAAACCCTCCCAATATGCCTCAGGAGGCCTGGAACTGTTAACGGTCATACCTTCTTGCTCCTGAATTGTGTCTTTGGAGAATCAGAGAGCTCTGGCCAATGTGTGACCAAGACCAGCCAGGCACTCTGGAGACCCAGGCCTGGCTCTTTGTGTAGGGTTTTTTTTTTTTCTTTTGTTTTGTTTTGTTTGTTTTTAATTTGACAGAGAGGGAGAGAGAGAGAACAAGTAGGCAGAGCAGCAGGTAAAGGGAGAGGGAGAATCAGGCTCCCTACTGAGCAGGGAGCCCAACTCGGGGCTCGATCCCAGGACCCCGGACTCATGACCTGAGCTGAAGGCAGATGCTTCACTGACTGAGCCACCCCGGCGCTCCTCTCTGTGTAATATGGAGGAACTACCAGCTTCTTTGGATGCCGTCTTCCAGCTCGGTGAATTATGGGAGCTGGTCTGGAATAATTTTTTTTAAGCAGTGTAACTTGCCAGACAGTCAAGACCCCAATATATAAAACAGACCATACTCACAAAATTTACGTTGTTAGCATTTAGCTGGAAATTCTTCTTGCTGTACAGAATTTCGGAGACTCTGCTCCATAGCCTAAGGCTTCCAGAAGCAGAGTATGAAAATGTGTGGTTTAATTGCTCTCTAAGGACTTTTGGGGCTTTAAAATTAAATCCAACATTTAATTCAAACATTTCATTTGTTCATCCCACAAAAATGTCTGAACTGCGTAAGATTTGCCAGGCGCTGGTCCAGGCACTGGGGCATCGGAGATGAGCTAGACCAGGATCTCTCCACCTCGGCACTATTGTTACTTGGGGCCAGATGATTCTTTGTCTTGTGTTGGGCCTCGCAGAATGTTTAGCAGTGTTCCTGGTCTCTATTCACTAGATGCCAGTAGCTCCTGCCCAGTGTGAGAGCCCCGAATGTCTTTCAGATGTTGCCAAATTGACCTTGGCGGGCAAAAATCCACCCTGGTTAAGAATTACTGAGCTAAACTTATAAAGATCTCTCATCTCATGAGCTTATGTTCCCTGGGGAGAGGCAGACAAGAAACATTTCTTTTTCTTTTTTTTTTTTTTAAAGACTTTATTTATTTATTTGAGAGAGAGACAGTGAGAGAGAACATGAGCGAGGAGAAGGTCAGAGGGAGAAGCAGACTCTCCATGGAGCTGGGAGCCCGATGTGGGACTCGATCCCGGGACTCCAGGATCATGACCTGAGCTGAAGGCAGTCGTCCAACCAAATGAGCCACCCAGGCATCCCGAAACATTTCTTTTTTAAAGAAGTATGTGATAAAGGGAAAATGGGGTGATGAGACAAGTATGACTGGGGGACTTCTTCAGTTGGGTGGGCAGGGAAGGTGCTCTGAGAGGATGACATTTGATCTAGAACAGGAATGTCCAGCAGGAAAGAGCCAGCCATGCAAGGATCTGAAGGAAGAGTGCTTTGGTCAGAGAAAGCACTGAGAACAAAGGCTGAAGGCCAGACAAAACTTTTCTTGATTAAGGTACAGAATAAAGGCCAGTGTGCTAGGAACATAGAGGATCAGGACAAAGGCAGGAGAAGTGAGCTGAGTGGGTGTGGAAGGCAGGTAGAAATGGGAAGAATTAAATCATTGAGGGCCTCATAAGCCATGGGAGGGAGGCTATGTTTATTTTTAAGATTTTATTTATTTATTTGACAGAGAGAGACACAGAGAGAGAGAGGGAACACAAGCAGGGAGAGTGGGAGAAGGAGAAGCAGGCTTCCTGCTGAGCAGGGAGCCTGATGCAGGGCTCCATCCCAGGACCCTGGGATCATGACCTGAGCTGAAGGCAAACGCTTAATGACTGAGCCACTCAGGCTCCAGGAGGTTATTTTTAATTATAAGCACCTGCTCTGTGCTCCTGGGCTAGGTGTTGGGGACACAAATGTGACTAAGATCATGAATCCACAGAGGATTATAGTTAGTTCTACCTGGGATGAATCTAGGCAGGCTTCATGATGGAGGTGACATTGGAGTTCACTTGAAGGATAAACAGCAACCAATTATGTGGAGAAAAGGGATCGGTGGAAATTGTTTCCCCACACATTATGCATGTGATTCTGTGTAAGTTGTTACTGACTCCTGGGTCCTATCCCCAGAGGTGGTAGGGCCCAGGAATCATATTTAACACAGCATTATAATGATTCTGATACTGGCTGGCAGTGATGGGGGGGGGGCTCACTTTGAGAATAGTGCCCCATGATTTTCTTGTCACTTTGGTGCTCAGCAGAGTATGAATGTCTGGGGAAGTCTTATTCCAGTTGGAAAGCATTCAGTGGTTTATTGTATACCAGGATCCAGGGATAGAAATGAAAGGCAGAAGGACCAATTCCCTGCCTCTCTGTGTCCCCTGTTATCCCTTATCTTGTATGAGGAAACAGAGACTCAGAAGGGCTCAATGACTCCCCCAAGGTGTACAGCTTAGAAGAGGCCCATCTGGACCCTGACTTCAGGCCTGTGGGCCCCAGATCCAGTTCTGTTTCCCCTTCCCAGCTATACTCAGACTGTTCTTCCCTGGAGATCCCTGCATACACAATCTATGAAGCCAGCCTCCACTGATTTGAAAATCAACTCTGACTCACACCAGAGGGAGCCACACGAAGCCGAGCAAGCCAGCTGCCAAAAGACTAGGGAGGAGGATGTACATGGGGTAGTCCACACAAAGCCCTAAGTGTGCAAGGGCCCCAAACGCTGGTTGTTTTTCTTCCAACGGACATACATGGAGACGAAGGGAAAAAAAATCCCACAAAAATGTTCAGACCACAGGAAATATGTTGGCAACTGTCAGAGGTGTGGACAGGGGCTCTTGCAAGAACAGGCTGGTATGAGGCAGGCGCCAGAGATGAGAGGGGGCCTGACTGCCAGGAGTGTGACTAAGAGCCTGCCTTTCCTGAACTCCAGCCTCCTTTCCTTGTTAAACTAGGTGTCTGTGCAGCTGCGACCATGCCAGGTCTGGAGCTGGAGCTGAAGAAGTGGGTGCTAAGCGTGTCACTGTGTAAGCTTGTGATCACGAAAGTGTGTAACTGTGTAAGCAACTAAGCAGGTTAAAGGGTAACCCTGAGGGAGGGCAAGCAAGCAGGTTGACGAGTAAGTGTGCAATTGTGTTAGCACTCAAGAGTGCAAGCACGTAAAAGGTCCAGGAGCAAGGAGATGAGTGTGTGGCATGGCAGGAGGTAAACATGTAAGTTGGTGAGCAGATAAGAATGTAGCTGAGCAGCTAGGTCAGGGAGGAAGCACATAATTGTGTGGGCAAGAAGTTTGTAAATAAGTGAACATGAGCAAGTAGGCAATCATACACGTGGATGAACGTGGAAGTGGGTAAACATGGAAGCATATGGGCATTTGGCTTGCTGCTGGAGCTTACGTGCTGCTTCTAGGCATGTTACTGTTTTCAGAATTGGAACCAGATCACAGTTTTGGGCTTTAATATGGTGACGTGACAGCATCTAAGACCCATTCTAGAGTACTCTCAGCACAAAACAGCCTTAGATCATTTGGGACATTATTTCTATTTATGACACAGTTAAGCAAGGCATACAAAGCTTCAGCGTGTTGGTGTGCTATAGGGGTGATTCCCCAAAGTGGCCTTAGGTGTCCATAAAGTGATTTCGGGTGGTACAAAGATAAACACTTTAAAAAAAAAAATCAATCATTGCATGAGTCTTATAGGAAAGTTTAGAATTGACCCTCCAAATGCATGAGATCATCATGCCTATTGTTTCTTAGGATGAGTTAAAATTGGTAAAATTGGTTGTTGAGTTTTAAAAACTTGAATTGACCCACTACACAACTGGGGCCCCTATGGACAACTTGAGTTGCTGGTAGTAGCAGCAGGAGCAACGTCCTGGGCCATAATAACTTCAGTTCCACTGCCAGGGCACTATGGGGTGGACCGATCTTTCCATAGTGGCAGTAGCAAGCAGCAGCAGCAGCAAAATCCTGTGTTTCCTTGCTTTCCACCCAATAACATAGGAAGACCTGGGCCCGGCGGAGTCTGCTCATCCCCACCACTGCCAGAAGGTCATCAATGACAGCTGGTGACCCAGAATAGCACTTCTTGCCAACATAGGTCACCAATACAGATTGAGCAGGAACCTCAGCATCACCAGGAGAATGAAACAGATGATAATGACTTTGCAAGGGCTCAGAAAATTAAGCTGCCATTGGAACTCAAGCCCACAGAAACAGGCCAGAACTTATACCTCAACAAGGTGATTGACGAAATATGAGATTTCATAGGATCAAGAGCCTCCTAATGTAATGAACAAAATGTCCAGGATGCAATTAAAAAATCATCTATTACCAAGAACTAGGAAAATTACAATTTGAATGAGAAAAGAAACGTAGGAGGTGCTATTAGCAAGATGAAGAGGATGTCAATTATCTGACAAGGACTTTATTTTGTTTTATTTTTTTTTAAAGATTGTATTTCTTTATATGACAGAGAGAGAGGGAACACAAGGAAGGGAAGTGGGAGAGGGAGAAACAGGCTTCCTGCTGAGGAGGGAGCCCAAATTGGAGCTCCATTTCAGGACCCCAGGACCATGACCTGAGCCGAAGGCAGGCACTTAATGACTGAGCCAGCAGGTGCCCCATCGGACAAGGATTTTAAAGCTGCCATCATCAGAATGCTTCAACAATAATTACAAATTCTCTTGAAACAAATGTAGAAATAGAAGATCTCAACAAAGGAAGAGAAGTTAAAAGAACCTAGTGGTATTTATAGAACTAAAAAATACAGTAACTAAAATAAAAACTTTATTTGATGGGTTTTCAAAAGTGGAGTGGACATGACAGAGAATAGAATTGTGAACTTGAAGACAGGACAATAGAACCTACTCAAGCTGCACAACAGAGAGAAAAAAGACAAAATACATAAAAGACATAATAAAGCATGCATCCACAATATGCAAAGAACACTTAAAACTCAACAATAAGAAGATAAACAACTTGAATTAAAAAGTGGGCCAAAAAATTTAGCAGACACCTCACTGAAGAAGATAGAAAGATGCCAAATTAGCATGTGAAAAGAGGCTCCACACCATAAGTTCACATTTAATACAAATTAGCACAACAATTAGATACCACTATATGCCTATCAGAATGTCCAAACAACATCAAATGCTGGGAGGATGTGGAGAGACAGAAACTTTCATTCATTGCTGGTGGGAATGCAAAAATGACATAACCACTTTGGAATACATCTTGGCAGTTTCTTACAAAACTGAATATATTCTTACCATACAATCCAGCAATTATGCTTCTAGTCATTTACATAAAGATGTTGTAAAGTTCACACAAAAACCTACACAAAAATTTTAATAGCAGCTTTATTTATAGTTGCCAAAAATTGGAAAGAACCAAGGTATCCTTTTGGGGGGAATAGATAAATAAACTGTGGTACATCCAGACAAATAAATATTACTCACCACTAAAAAGAAATGAGCTATCAAGCTATAAAAAGACATGGAAAAACCTTAAACCCATAGTATTATGTGAAAGAGGTCAATCTGAAAAGTTTACATACTGTATGATTCCAACTATATGATATCCTGGAAAAGGCAAAATTTATGAAGTCAGTAAAATGATCAGTTGTTATGAGGGGTTAGGGGTAGGGAGGGATGAATATGGAGAGCACAAAGGATATACGTCATTATCCATTTGTCTAAACCCATGGAATATATAAAACCCTATACGAATTCTAAGATAACTATGGATTTTAGGTGATAATGATGTGTCACTATAGATTCATTACTTATAACAAATGTACCTCTCTGGTGAAGGATATTGATAATGGGAGAGGCTATGCATGTGTGGGGGGACATGGCATATATGGAAAATCTATGTACCTTCATCTCAGTTTTGCTTTGAACCTAAAACTCCTCTAATTTTTTTTTTAATCTGAAAAATAGTGAACATAGCCTTCATGGATCTGTGAGACAATAACAAAGGATCTAACTTTCATACCATATTCCAGAAGTAGAGAAAGAGTGAGGGACTAAAAAATTGTTCAAAGAAACAATATTTGAAAACTTCTTAAATTGGGGGAAAGACATAAAAACATAGATACATGAAGTTTAGTGAATCCCAAATAGGATAAACTCAAAGAGATCTACATCAAGGCACATCATAATTAAACTTTTAAAAACCAAAGACAAATAAAAAATAGTGTAAGCAGCCAAAGAGAAATGACACATTATCTATAAAGGAATTTCACCTTGGATGACTACCATCTTCTTAACTGAAACCAAAGAGTCAGGATATAAATAGTGCATTTTTCAACTGCTGAAGAAAATAAAGAACTGCCAATCCAAAATTTAATATCCAGTGAAACTATCCTTAAGGAATAAGAAGGGTAATAAAGCCATTATAAGATGAGTGAAACTAAGAGAATTTGCTGCTAGTAGACTTTCCACTAAAGAATAGCTAAAGTTTGTTCTCTTTTCAGAAAGAAAATAACAGAGGGTTTAGAAATTAAAGAGCAGTGGAATGGATATAAATAGAATTAAACTATCTCTCACCTCATGATTTTTAATTATATTTCATGGTTGAAGCAAAATTAATGATACCATCCATTGTGGTACACAATGTATGTAGAGGACATACTTAAGACAATTATATTGAAAAAGTAGAAAAGTAAAGGATCTGAATGGAAAATATAGTTTGTACACTTTATTCAGTGTGATAAATATCAACACCAGTGGGCTATGATGAATTACATAATCATATGGTAATACCTATAACAGCTACTAGAAAAACTACAAATATTTATTTGTACATTATACATTGTGTATAATGTATTATATGATTTATATGTATATTTTATATATATTTAAACCAATATGCTAAAAAAATCATAAATGAATCAAACTGGGATTCTAAAAATGTCACTAAATGTTTAACCTACATGAAGGTAGTAAAAAGCAACAGGATGAGAAACAGAGGGAAAAAACAGAAAACACACAATAAAACATCAAGCTTAAGCCTTAACACATCAATAGTTACCTCAAATGTAAATGGTATAAAGATACCAATTTAAGACAGAAATTGGGAAAATAGACAAAAATTATGATATTTATGATTTTATGATTATACTGCCCATAAGCAGTTCATTTTAAACATAATGATATAGGCAGATTTGAAGTAAAATGATGGGATAAAGATATATCATGCAAACATTAATTTTAAAAATAAGGAGTGACTACACTAATAGTAAAAAATTAAAATTCTGAGCAAAAAAATTGCTAGAAACAAAGGACAATACCTAATGATAAAAATTATCAGTCCTTCATGAAGACAGAGCAATCCTAAATGTATAAGCACCAAACATCAGAGCTTCAAAATATAAAAGCAAAAGTGATATAATCAGGAGAAATAGATAAATCCACAATTATAGTTGGGAATTTTAACTTATAATTTTCAGCAATTGATAGAATTAGTAGACAAAGAATCAGAAGAGATACAGAAGAATTGAATAACACCATCAACTAGAAGGGCCTAATGGACATTTATAGAACTCTTTCCCTAACAAAGACAAAATATATACACCTTTCAAATGACCGAGGCACATTCATCAAGGTGAACCATATTGTGGGTCATAAAACAACTTAAACAAATTTAAAAAAAATTAAATCATATAGCATATAGCTCCAACAATACTGGAATCAAACTAGAAAACAGTAATAGAAAGACAACAGAAAAATCTCCAAACTCTTGGAAATTAAATGACATACTTTAATATAATTCATAGTTTAAAGAGGAACTATCAAAGGAAATATTTTAAAAATATACAACTGGGATGCTTGGGTGGCTCCGTGGGTCAAGAGTCTGCCTCTGGCTTAGGTCATGATCTCAGGGTCCTGAGATTGAGTCCTGCATCAGGCTCCCTGCTCAGTGGAAAGTCTGCTCCTGCCTCTCCCTCTGCTCCCCCTACCCCAGGCCCCCTCTCACGCTCTCTCTCTCTTAAACAAACAAACAAACAAATAAATAAATAAATAAAATCTTAAAAAAAAATAGAACTGAATGAAAATGAAAATACAACATTTGTGGGATGCAGCTACTGCAGTGCTGAGAGGGAAATTGATAGCACTAAAATCTTTACATTAGAAAATAGTAAAGGTAGGGGCGCCTGGGTGGCTCAGTGGGTTAAGCCTCTGCCTTTAGCTCAGGTCATGATCTCAGGATCCTGGGGTTGAGCCCCACATCAGGCTCTTTGCTCGGCAGGGACCCTGCTCCCCTCTCTCTTTCTGCCTGCCTCTCAGCCTACTTGTGATCTCTGTCTGTCAAATAAATAAATAAAATCTTAAAAAAAAAAAGAAAATGGTAAAGGTAGAATAATAACCTAATAACCTAAGTTCCCAGCTCAAGAAACTAGAAAAATAAGAGAAAAATAAACCCAAAACAGAGAGAATAAAGATAATAATAAAGAAAAGAGCAGAGGGAAATGAAATCGAAAACAGAAAAACAATGGAGAAAATTAATAAAACAAAAAGTTATTTGTTTGGGGAAAAAATTAATAAATTGACAAACCTCTAGCAAGACTGACAGAGAGAACTCAATATCAGGATGAAATGGGCAATATCATGACAAATTATAAAGCTATTAAAAGGATAATAAAAGAATACTATAAGCAACTTCACACTATTGGACTTGGAAGAGATGAACCAATTCTTTGAAAATCATAAATTACCAAAACTCAGTTAAGGTGAAATACATAACTTTAATAATGCTATAATTACTAAAGAAATTGAAATTTTAATTTAAATGCTCTCCAGTATACCATCAGGGCTTCCAGGCCCTGATGGTATACTGGAGAATGTTACCTAATAGTCAAAGAATTAATGCCAATTTTACACACTTTCTTCTAGAATATAAAAGAGGAAGATTCACTTCCTAACTCATTTTCTGAGGCTAGTACTATCCCTATAACAAACACAGACAAAGCCAGCTCAAAAAGACAAAATAATACAGATCAAGTATCTCTCATAAATTTAGACACAAAAACTCTCAAAAAATTTTTAGCAAATCAAATCCAACAATGTATAAAGAGAATAATATACTACAACCAGGTGGGATTTTTTCAAGGCATGTAAATCTGGTTAATTATTTAAAAATCAGTGAATGTAATCCACCATTACCTGTAAAAATTACACTGAAGCATAAGTGTAACAAAATATGAACAGAATCTGTCTGTTGAAAATTATAAAATTCTGAAGAAATCAAAGAAGCCCTAAATACTTGGATAAACATACCGTGTTCATGAATTAGAAGACTCATTATAGCAAAGATGTCAATTCTGCCTACATTCATCTATGGATTTAATAAAATTTCTATCAAAATCTCAGGAAGTTTTTTTTTTTCTTGTAGACAGAGACAAATTTATTCTGAGATTTATATGGGAAGAAAAGGATTCTAGGATAACAAAAACAAAATTTAAAACCAATAAAGTGGGAGGAATCAATTTTCCCAATGTTAAGGTGTACTATATACAGCTAGGGACCTGATAGAGGGACAGACACATGGACCAATGGAACAAGATAGCAAATCCAGAAATAGATCCACACAAATATGCCTAATTTTTGACAAAGAGCAAAAATAATCCAATGGAGGAAGGACAGTTTTCTCAATAAATGGTGCCTAGATATTTGGCAAAATGAAAAAAAAGTAAAGAAAGAAGAAAACCTCACACCTTATAAAACTTAACTCAATGAATTTACAGACTAAAGTGTAAAACACAAAACTATAAAACATCTAGGAAAAATAAAAAACAGGAGAAAATCTCTGGAAGCCAGAGCTAGGCAAAAAGTTTTTTTATTTGATACCAAGGGGCAATGGGTGGCTCAGTTGGTTAAGCATCCGACTCTTGATTTCTGCTCAGGTCATGATCTCGGGGTTGTGTGACCGATCCCCGTGTAGGGCTCCATGCTTATCACAGAGTCTGCTTGAGATTCTCTCTTTCCCTCCCCTCCCCTTTTATCCCTCCTCCATGCTTGTGCTCTTGCAAATAAATAAATAAAATTTTTTAAAAAAAAGATTTTTATTTATTTGTTAGAGAGAAAGAGATACAGAGCGCAAGCACAGGCAGACAGAGTGGCAGGCTAGAGGCAGAGGGAGAAGCAGGCTCCCTGCCGAGCAAGGAGCCCGATGCGGGACTCGATGCAAGGACCTGAGCCGCAAGGACCTGAGCCGAAGGCAGCCGCTTAACCAACTGAGCCACCCAGGCGTCCCAATAAATAAAATCTTAAAGAGAAAGATTTGATACTAAAAGCATGGTGTGTATAGTATATTAAGTGAAATAAACCATTCACAGAAAAAGAAAAAAAAATAGCAACTGCATGATCACACATACATGTGGAATCTAAAAAATGAAATTCATAGAAGTAGAGAGTAGAGCAGTGGTTATTAGGGGTTGGATGGTGGGGCGAGTAGGGGGATGGGGAGATATTAGTCAAAGGGTACAAAGTAGCTGTTATGTAGGATGAACATGTCTAGAGATTTAACATACAGCTTGATGACTATTGTTTTTAATACTGCATAATATACTGGAAATTTGCTAAAGGGTAGTAGATTTCTTGCGCCGAAAAAGTAGTAACTATGAGAGGATGATGTTATTTATCTTTGCTATAGTAATTGTTTCTCCATATATGTATACCAAAGCATCATGTTGTACACCTTAAATGTATACAATTTTTATTTTTATTTTTTTTAAAGATTTTATTTATTTATTTGACACATAGAGTGAGCACAAGCTAGGGGAGCAGCAGAGGGAGAGGGAAAAGCAGGTTCTCCATTGAGCACGGAGCTTGATGCAGGGCTTGACCCCAGGACCCCTGTTTGTGACCTGAGCCAAAGGCAAACACTTAACCAACTAAGCCACCCAGGCACCAATATAGTTTTTATTTTTAAAAAGAATGGTCCAGGGGCACCTGGATGGCTCAGTGGGTTAAAGCCTCTGCCTTCGGCTCAGGTCATGATCCTAAGGTCCTCGGATCAAGCCCTGCACCGGGCTCTCTGCTAGGCAGGGAGCCTGCTTTCTCCTCTCTCTCTGCCTGCCCCCCTGCCTACTTGTGATCTCTGTCTGTCAAATAAATAAATAAAGTCTTTGGGGGAAAAAAAAGCGTGGTCCATGAAGGAAAAATGATAATAAATTGGAGCTCATGAACATTAAAAACTTTTGCTCTATAGAAAAAGAATAAGTTAGGATGAAAAGACAAATGACAGATTAGGAAAAAATGTTTACAAACCACGTATCAGACAGGAGAAGAGTATCTTGAATATATAAAGAACTCTCAAAACTGAACATTAAGAAAACCAAACATTCTGATTAGAAAACGGGAAGAGATGTACAGACATTTCATTGAAGAGGATACGTACAGATGGCAAAAAAAAGCATATGAAAAGATGTTCAACATCATTAGCCATTAGAGAAATGCAAATAAAATCACCACACACTTATATGAATAAAATAATAGTTACAACACTAAATGCTGGTGAGGATGTGGAGAAACTGGATCACTCAATTGCTGGTGGGAATATAAAATGGTACAGTCTCTGAAAAACAATTTCTTTTAAAACTAAAAATGGACTTATCATATGCCCCAACAATGAAAGCTTATTTTCTTACAGAAACACATACACAAATATTCACAGTAGCTAGACTACTACTGGGAATATCCCTAATCTAGACTACCTGAATGTCCTTTAGTGGGTGAATGGTTAAAAAAACCACACTACATCCAGGGATGCCTGGGTGGCTCAGTCAGTTAAGCTTCCAATTCTTGATTTTGGTTCAGGTCATGATCTCAGGATCATGGGATCGAGCCCCATGCCAGGTTCTACACTGGGGGTGGATCCTACTTAAGATTCTCTCTCTCTTTCTCTAAAAAAAAGAAAGAAAAGAAAAAAAGAAGTTATGCTACATCCATACCATGGAATAATACTCAGCAAAAACAAAAACAAAAACTCTTGATTCAGGAAATCATTTGGATGAAAGTATGCTGAATGAAAAAAGCCAGCCTCAAAAGGAAGTATACTGCACAATTTTATTTGTGTGACATTCATTAAATAACTATAGATATGGAGCCTAGTTTAGCAGTTGCCAGGGGTTAAGAATGGATGGGGAGTGGAGTGGGTGTGACTACAAAGGAAGGCAGGAGGAAGTCTTTTGTGATGGTTGAGCTACACATGCAATAAAATTACATAGAGCCACACACACACACAGACACAAGTGCGTATCTGAACGTGTTCCAAGGATTGTACCACAATCGGTTTCCTGTTTTGTTTTTTTTAAGATTTATTTATTTGAGAGAGAGAGAGAGTGAGCGAGAGAGTCCATGACTGTGCACACTTGGAGGCAGGGAGGAGGGGCAGGTAGAGAGGGAGATGACCTCAAGCAGACTCTCCACTGAGTGCGGAACCCCACCCACGTCTGACCTCATGACCCTGAGATCGTGACCCGAGCTGAAATCAAGAGTTGGAGCCTTAACTGATGGAGCCACCCAGGCGCCCCAGGTTCCTGGTTTTGATATCAAAAGCATGGTCCATACTTCAAGTTATACAAGATGAAGATGTTGCCACTGGGGATGGCTAGGTGAAGAGTGCATGGGACCTTCCTGTACATTTCTTGTTCTTTCCAGTGAATCTATAATTATTTCAAAATAAAACATCTTAAAGTAAGCTTATTTGAGGAAAAATTTTAAGTAAACAGTAAGGGACACAGATATGGCAAAAATCATTTAGATATTGTGCTAACAGAGAGGGCATAGGGTTTTGGGATCCTGGGTTCAAATCTTTGTCGCTTACAAGTGGTGTGACTTTGGGGTCAGTCTTTGCTTCAGTTTTCTATCTGTGAAGTGGGGAGAATCAGTCCCACTTGAGGGGATTGGATGAGGCTCAGAGTTGAGTGGGTATCCTGATAGGGCAGGTGGCTTCTGATGTAGGTTTACAGTGTGAAGGAGCAGGAATCACCCTTCTGAGGTGGAATTCTCTGCCTCACCCATATGTAGGCTAAGCCCCTAGATTTGTTTGACTCCAGTGAGGGAGCTGGCTCTGAGTGATGTATCTGAGGTGGATGGTGGGTATTCCCAGAGGCTCGGGTTAAACATGGGGCAGCCTGAGAGATAAGGCTCAGCATGACTGTCCTGTCCTGGGACCCAGCATCTCCTCAGGCCACTGTGACGTAACCTGAGAATGAGTTTGTCTGAATAGGCCCCGGGGAAGATGAAGGGAAGGGATAAGCTCCCCAACCCAGCTAATTACTAGTGACCCTTTCCTACCTTTTAGGAAACTGGTGAGTTCACAGGCTGGCTTTGCCTTCTGCCCTCGTTATCTCCAACAAGCCACAGAAGGAAGCAGGGCAGCAGGGGTGGTGGCCTGGCCAGCAGACTCTTCTTGTTCAGTGAAGAATGGCTCTGAAATCCAAGAAGGTTGTAGGCCTCCTGCCACATAGGCAGGCCAAGAGTGCTTTATCCAGAACTTTCTCAGCACTGAGGAACAGACTACAAGGGCCCAGAGGAAAAGTTTACCAGGAAAAGCAGCAGCCTTCTGCTTCTGCAATGAATTTACCAGGAGGAGCTGAGATATAACACGGTGAAGTGACATCGACATTCTCAGGCTAGAGATGGTCACCTTCCTTTCTTAAGTGAAAACAAGGCTGACTCTTGACCATGACGTGGGTGATGCAAATACCTACAGGTGCCAAGATGCCAACATAAATGAAAGAGGCTCATTGGGCATAAAAAAGTAAAACAAAAACCAGTAAAAGGACAGAACCCACATGATCATCTTAATAGGTACAAAAAAAACCCTTCCGACAAAATCCAATACTTAGTAATGATAGAAGTTCTCAATAAACTTAGGATAGAAGATTATTTCCTTAATATGATGAAAAGCCTACCAACAACCGTCAATATGGTGAAAGACTTCAATGCCTTTCTGCTAAGATCAGAAACAAGGCAAGGGTTATTGGTCAATTGTACTCAAGATTGTACTGGAGGCTCTAGGTATGTATAAAGACAAAAGACAGAGAGAGAGAGAGAGAGAGAGAGGGAAAGAGAGAAGAGAGAGAGATAAAGAAATTAAAGGCACCTACTTGGGAATAAAAAAGTAAAAACGTCCTTATTCAAATATAACTTAGTCATGCATATAGAAAATCCTAAGTGGGAGGCACCTGGCTGGCTCAGTTGGTGGAGCATATAGCTCTTGATCTCAGGGTCATGAATTTGAGCTCCATATTGGGTGTAGGGTTTATGTAAAATAAATAAATAAATAAAAATAAAAATAAAGTAGAAAATCCTAAGGACTCTCTCTCCCATTACACACACAAGCTGCTAAAGCTAATAAATGAGTTCAGTAAAGTCACAGGATACAAAGTTTAAGAATGGAATTTAAAAAAATGGAATTAGAAAAATCATTCCATTCACAGTAGCATCAAAATGAATAAGATACTTAGGAATAGGGGGCGCCTGGGTGGCTCAGTGGGTTAAGCCGCTGCCTTCGGCTCAGGTCATGATCTCAGGGTCCTGGGATCGAGTTCCGCATCGGGCTTTCTGCTCAGCAGGGAGCCTGCTTCCCTCTCTCTCTCCGCCTGCCTCTCCATCTATTGTGATTTCTCTCTGTCAAATAAATAAATAAAATCTTTAAAAAAAGATACTTAGGAATAAATTTATTAAAAGGAGTACAAGACTTATACACCAAAATTTACAAAACATTGCTGAGAGAAATTTAAGAATAGCTAAATATATGGAGAGATATTCATGTTCATGACTCATTATTGTTAACATGGCCATTTTCCCTAAATTGATCTACACTTCTGGTAAAATCTGGATCAAAATCCAGCAGGATTTTTGTAGAAATTGTCAGACTTATTCTAAAATTCATATGGAAATGCAAGGTTCTAAAATAGACAAAAGAATTTGGAAAATAAAGAACAGTTGGACGACTTACACTACCCAAGTACAAACCCAACTGGCAAATGGCTAGATATATATATCAATAGAACAGAACGAAGAGCCCAGAAATAAACCCTTATGTTTATGGTCAATTGATTTGCCACAGATTGTCAAAGTCATTTGATAAGGAAAGGGTAGTTTTCTCAGCAAATGGTTTTGGTACAACTGGATATCAATATGCAAAATGAAGAATTTACACCCTTTCCTCACACCATACAGGAAAATGAACTGAAAATGGGTCACAGACATACATTTAAGAACTACAGCTATAAACCTTATAGAAGAAAACACAGGAGGAAAGCTTTATGTTCTTGAATAAAGCAAAGATTTCTTAGATATGACACTAAAATGAATATCCACAAAAGAAAAAAGGTAAGGTGGGCTTTAATAAAGTGAAAAACTTGGGGCACTGGGTGGCTAAGTCGGTTAAGCCATCTGCCTTCAACTCAGGTCATGATCCCAGCATCCTGGGATTGAGCCCTGCATCAGACTCCCTGTTCAATGGGGGAGTCTGCTTCTCCCTCTTCCTCTGTCACTCTCCCTGCTCATTCTCTCTCTCTACTCTTTCTCTCTCAAATGAATAAATAAAATCTTTTTAAAATTAAAAAAAAAATGTGGGATGCCTGGGTGGCTCAGTCAGTTGAGTGGCTGCCTTCAAATCAGGTCATGATCCTAGAGTCCCAGGATCAAGCCCCACATCGGGCTCCCTGCTCAGTGGGGAGTCCTGCTTCTCCCTTTGATCCTCTTCCCTTTTGTGCTCTCCCTCTCACTCTCTCTCTCAAATAAATGAATAAAATCTTAAAAAAATACCAAATTCTTGAAAAAAATAAAAAAATAAAATGAAAAACTTTTGTTCTGTGAAAGACAGATTTATAAAAAGACAAGAAGACAAGACATAACAGACTGGGGGGAAATATATATATATATATATATATATATATATATATATATTGTATTTATTTATTTGAGAGAGAGATAATGAGAGAGAGCATGAAGGGGGTAAGGGGAGAGGGAGGAGAGGGAGGAGAGGGAGGAGAGGGAGAAGCAGGCTCCCAGTGAGCAGGGACTCCAAAGCAGGCTCAATCCCCGGACACTGAGACCATGACCCGAGCCAAAGGCAGACACTTAACTTACTGAGCCACCCAGGTGCCCCTGGCAAAAATATTTTCAAATCATATATTTGATAAAGAACTTTTATCCTTAATATATAAATAACTCTTACAACTCAGTAACACAATACAATTTTTTAAAAAATGAACTAGAGTCCAACAATATATAATAAGAACTATACATCATACTGAGTGGGATTTATCCCTGGAATACAAGCTTGGTTTAGTATCCAAAAGTTAATTAATGTAATACACAGTAGCAGTAGAATAAATAACAAAAAGCCACATGATTATTTCAATAGATGCAGAAAAGGCATTTGACAAAACCCAACACCTTTTCATGACAAAAACAATCAACAAAATAGGAATAGAAGGGAACTTCAGCATGATAAAAGGTAACTGTGAAAAACTTACAGCTTTGGGTACCCAGGTAGCTGAGTTGGCTGGCTGACTGCCTTAGGTTCAGGTCGTGATCCTGGAGTCCAGGGATTGAGCCCCATGTCTAGCTCCCCACTCGGCAGGGAGTCTGCTTCTCCCAGTAACTGTCCTCTCTCTTATGCTCTGTCTCTCTCATCCTCTCTCTCTCAAATGAATAAATAAAATCTCAAAAAAAACCCCCAACTTATATCTACCATCATACTAAATGCTAAAAGTGTGGGTGCTTTCCCCTTAAGACTAGATACAAGACAAGACAACCACTCTTGTCACTTCTTTTCAACGTTATGTTAAAGGTTCTAGCCAGAAAAATTAGGCAAGAAAAAAAATTGAACTGGAAATGAAAAAGTGAATCTGAATTTTCCAGTGACATGATTTGTATATAGGAAATCCAAAGGAGTACATTAAAATAGCTAATAGTACTAGTAATCGAGTTCAGCAAAGTTGCAGGATGCAAGATCAATATGCAAAATTATCAACTGTATATAAAATTACAATGAACAATCTTAAAATGAAATAAGAGAACAATTCTATTTACAATAGCATAAAAAAGAATAAAATACTTAGGAACATTTAACAAAAGGTATGTAAAACAAACTCTGAAAACAAAACATGGTTGAAAGAAATGGGAAAAATCTAAATATATGGAAAAAGATGTCATGTCCATGAATTGGAAAGTCTCTATTGTTAAATGGTAATACTCTTCAAATTGATCTACGGGTTCAACAAAATCTCTATCAGAATCCCAGATGGCTTCTCTGTAGAAATTGATAAGGTGATTCTAGATTTCACATGAAATTGCAAAGGACCCAGAATAACCAAAATAATCTTGAAAAAGAACAAAGTTAGAGGACTTGCACTTCCTGATTTCAAAACTTACTACAAAGCAACAGTAATCAAGACAGTGTGTTACCGGCTTAAGGAAGAATGTATGGATGAATGAAATAGAATTGAGAGTCCAGAAGTAAGCCTATGTGTCTGTGGTCAACTGATTTTTTATAAGGGTGCCAGGTTTGTTTAATGGGAAATAATAGTCTTCAATAAATAGTGCTGGGACAACTGGATAGCCATATGCAAAAAATTGAAGTTTGATTCTTATCTTACATCATATATAAAAATTAGTGAGAAATAGATCAAAGACCTAAATGCATGAGCTAAAAGCATAAAAACTCTTAGAAGAAAATGTAGCATTGTAGCTCATGACCTCAGATTTGGCAATGGATTCCTAGATATGACGCCAAAAGCATGAAGAACAAAAGAAAAAGAGATAGAGAAATTGAACTTGACCAAAATTTAAAAAAAAAAATTGTGCTTCAAAGTGAAACTGCTTAAAAGCATCAAGTTGAAGAAAAATAAAAATGGCTACACTATTGCTTCAGTGAAGCTTGATTGATTGATTGATTTTTTTTTTAAGATTTTATTTATTTATTTGACAGACAGAGATCACAAGTAGGCAGAGAGGAAGGCAGAGAGAGAGGGAGGGAAGCAGGCTCCCTGATGAGCAGAGAGCCCGATGCGGGGCTCGATCCCAGGACCCTGGGATCATGACCCGAGCTGAAGGCAGAGGCTTTAATCCACTGAACCACCCAGGTGCCCCTGACTGATTGATTTTTGAGAGCATTTGAGCTTGGGGAGGGGGAAAGGTGGGGAGACTCACCACTGAGCAGGGAGCCCGAAGGTGGGGCTCCATCCCAGGACGCTGAGATTGTGACCTGAGCCAAAGTCAGGCACTGATTGAGTGCCCCAGGCGCCCCAAAGCTCGATTTTAAAGTAACCTTTTTCCTTCCTTCCACAAATCACTCCTCCTCCCTTCTTAGCCTTTTGTTTCAGGAACCCAGGTGCCACCCTAAAGACAGGACAAAGAAGGCGGGCAGCAAGTACACAATTCCTCTCAAAACCAGCTAGATCCTGTTTTTCCCTATAAATCCCCACTAGCCCCTTCCTCTGGGAAGGTTTGCAGTTTTTTAAGGTCGCATCCTGCTGCAGCCTCCTTTGCCTGGCAAAGCAATAAAGCTTTTGTTCCTCTTTATCCCCAGCTTTGTCTTTGTGTTATATTTTGGCTCTGACGCATGCAGGTCAGTTTTGGACAACAGATTGACAGCTTCAAGAAAGTGAAATGCTAACCCAAAGAATGGGATAAAGTATTTACAAATCATGTATCTGATAAGGGTCTGGTACCTAGAATATATAAACAACTTTTATAACTCAATAATAAAAAGCCCAAGAACTCAATTTAAAAATAAGCATAATACTAGAACGAGCATTTTCTCCAAAGGATATATACAAATAGTCAATACACACATGCAAAGATCCTCAAATTCATTAGTCATCAGATAAATGCAAATCGAAACCTTGAGACCTGCACTTAACACCCTCTAGAATGGCTATAATCAAAAAGCCAATAACAAGGATCAGTAAGGGGTCCCTGAGTGGCTCAGTCCTTAGAGCATGCGATTCTAAACCTCAGGGTCATGAGTTCAAGTCCCATGTTGGGCAGGGAGCCTACTTTAAAAACAAACAAAAAAAGTCGAGTATTGGTGAGGATGTGAAGAAATTAGATTCTTCATATACCATTGATGGAAATGTAACAAAATATGCTGCTTTGGAAAACAGCTGGGACTAAACAGAATTACCATATGACTCAGCAATTACATTTCTAGGTATATACCCAAGATAAATGAAAACATGTCCACATAAAAACTTGTACAGGAATGTTCATAGTGGCATCATATATAATAGCCCCAAACTGGAAATAATCCAAATGTCCACCGATCAGTGAATGAAAAGACAGAATATGGTAACAATGAAAAATTATTCAGTGTAGAATATTATACAGCAATAAAAAGACATGAAGTACTGATCTAAGCTACAATATGGATGAATCTCAAAAATGTTATGCTAAGTGAAATTAGCTAGACACAACTGATCGCATATTGCAAAATACCGCTTAATGAAATGCCCAGGGGAAACATATTTGTAGAGACAGAGGGCAGGTCAATGTTTGCCCAGGGCTGAGGTTGGAAGGAGAGATGAGTGCAAACACTCAGAGGGCAACTCGTTAGGGTGCTGGCGATATTATAAAATAATGGTGATGGTTGTTTAACTGTATAAAATTACTAAAAATAATTGAATCATACACTTATCTTTGGTGAATTTTATTGTATAAGTAAGTACCTCCATAAAGCTGGGAAAAATCCAATACCTGGTTGAAGGTATGTGGTGGGAGGCACAGATGAAGCAAGTTTGGCAACATATGGATAATTATTGAAGCTGGGTGATGGGTAATGGGGAGTTGTAGTAGGTTGGATTGTGTCTCCTAAAAAGGTATGTTAAAGCCCTAACCTTCAATACTTGTGATTGTGACCTTAATTAGAAATAGGGTCTTTGCAGGTATGATCAAGTCAAAATGCAGTCATGCTGATTAAAGGTGGATCCTCAATCCAATGATTGATGCCCTTACAAGGAGAGGGAGATCTGGAAATACAGAAACACACAGGACCGCATGTCATGTGAAGACAGTCAGAGATCATTGCCCACAAGCCAAAGAACAAGGATTGTTGGGAATCATCAGAAACTAGGAAGAAGCAAAGAAAGTTTTTTTCCCTAGAGCCTTCAGAGGGAGTAGAGCCCTGCTCACATCTTGACTTTGGATTTCTAGCCTCTAGAACTGCAAAAAAATACATATTTCTAAAACAAAAACAAAAACTTAAAAATGTATATATTTTTGTTGTTTTAAACCATCCAATCTGTAGTGATTTCTTAGGGCAGGCTTAAGAAAAGAATACAGAGTTCGTGATACTATTATTTCTACTTTTCTGTATGTTTGATATTTTTCACGATAAAATATTAGAAGAGAACATGGTGAGCCAACTCAGAGGCCTCCATATTAGAAACATTGGCCATGGTGAAGTCTGTGCAAACGCCTACACAGGGTACACACTCTGTCTAAATGGGACTTCTCTGCTCCCATGATGGCAGCCCTCTGGAACCTACCAGGGCTTCCAATTTGTCTAAAGAAACAATTACAAATATTTCACCCAGGTTTGTAACTCATTCAAAATCTTAAAAACTTGTGTGGCTCTTCATAGCAAGACATGGCAATCCTGTGTGTGTGTGTGTGTGTGTGTATGTGTGTGTGTGTGTGTGTTTTAATCTTTCAAAATCTCCTCATATAAGTAAGAGTAGGACAACAAAAGAAACCCTCCCCTCCACACACACATACATATACACAGTCCTTTTTTGGGCCAACTAAGATTTCTGATGAATCTGATACTCAACTAACACTGGAAATACGGGTTTCTTAAGTGCCTATTATGTGCCAAACACTGTGAAGGCATTTTATAGGCTGTATTTCTCTTAATCATCATGAGGTAGGTATTATTCATGAGGAACTGTTTTTTTCTTTATGTAAGCTTTACTCCCAATGTGGGGCTTGAACTCATGACACTGAGATCAAGAGTCTCATGCTCTATTGACTGAGCCAGCCAGGCACACCTCATGAGGAATTTTTTTACATGAGAGTAAAATGAGGCAAAGACTTTGCCTGTGTTCTCTCTAATCCACCATAACCCACAAATTGTTTTGAAAGGTCTGTATCAACTGATCTCAAAAGAATGGACCCCGGAATCAGATAGACCTGGATTCAATACTCAGGTCTCAAGTTAAACACTATATGATTGTGGGTGAGATACTAACATTCCAAGCCTCAATTTCCTCATGTGTAAAATGGGGATAATATCAGTGCTTACTTAATTCATGGGGCTATTGAAGAATGAAATAAGACAGTGTATGTCAAACTCTTAGTCTGATTCCTATAAAGGCAACTAGTAACTAGTAGATGTAAGCTATCGTTATTATTATTACTTTAAAATATAATTGCTAGGTGCAAGGATTGGTTTTTTTAAACTATAACTCCTGCCCTCCACCTTGGCACATTCAAAATTACTGACTACAAAAATCTGACTGACACCAAACTTTCTAGAAAATCCCTCTGTGAAGAAATCTTTTGGTTTTCCTTTAAAGCAAGTGGATCATATCCGTTGTTTGCCATGAGCACAAAAAACACATGTTCTCTTTAAAATGCCATGTTGCTCTTCTTGCTGGGGAGTTGCTGTCGCCAGAGACAGGATTCTTCCCTTTCACCTTGTACTGGAAGAAGGAACTGTCTGTCCAAGAGACTTGGTCTCTTGACTGTTTCTCCCTGCCTGCCCAGCAGATGGCCACTGAAGTTTTCAGTTCAATGCTGTAAGGCTGACTTTTGAGGGAATAAGCAAGTCCCAGGGCAGAGTCTGATTTGCTCAGCTGGAATTTGAAATCCACCCCTGGGCCAATCATCTGTGGTCTGAAAGGGTCATCTCAGTAGAGTGCTGCGGAGCACTGATTCTGAGAACCAGAGATGTGGGCTCTCCTGCTCATGCAGTCAGCCAAAAGTTGTTTAGACAGGCAGGTTGATTGTCAGAGAAGTCAACCATGGGCATATCCCTGGGGGAGGTTGTTAATAGTTTTCTTTTTTTGGATAGGCACCAAGTTTATTAACTCATTAATTAACCTAACCTTTTGGGGATTAGGACTTCAGAACAGAAGAAAGAGATCTTCACTTTCCATACCTTTGTATTGTTTAAATTTTTTTCTTTTTAATACACTTTTTAGAGAATCTTTTAGATTCATAGAAAAATTAACAAGATAGTAGAGTATCCTGCATCCAATTTCTCTATTATTAACATCTTCCATTAGTATGATTATATTTGCTTATAATTAGTGAATCATATTGATATGTTTTAATTAACTGAAGTTCATACTTTATTTAGATTTTCTTAGTTTTCACCTAATGTCTTTTACTGTTCTAGGATTCCTCCAGGAAACCCCTTTACATTTAATTGTCATTTCTCCTTAGGCTCCTCTTGGCTCTGACAGTTTCTCATATGTCCTGTTGTTGATGACCTTGACTGTTTTGAGAAATACTGGTCAAGTATTTTGTAGGCTGCTTCACTGCTGGACTTATCTCGTGCTTTTCTCACAAGTTTGGATTACTGGTAGGGAGACAACAGAGGTTTCCACTTTCATTACATCATATTAAGCACATATACTATCAACATGATTTATGACTGTTGATATTGGCCTTGATCACCTGGCTGACATGGTGTTTGTCAGGTTTCTCCACTGTCAGGCTACTCTTTGCTCCTCTCTCTATATTGTACACTTTGGAAGGGAGTCACCATGCACAGACTGTGCCCAATGGGTGAAGATTTATGCTTTCCCTCCTTACAAGTGAGTATCTACATAAATTATTTAGAATTCTTTTGTGTATTAGTTTCCAAGAGCTGCCATAACAAATTACCACTGACTGGGTGGCTCAAAACAACAGAAATGTATTCTCTCAGAGTTCTGGAGTCTAGAAGTCTGAGGTCAAAGTGTTGGCAGGGCCATGTTTCTTCTGAAGGGTCTGAGAAAGAATCCTTCCCTGCCCTTTCCAGCTTCTGGTGGCCCCAGGCATTACTTGACTTGCAGCAGCTTAACTCCAATCCCTGCCTTTACCTTCACGTGGCTTTATCAGTGTTATCTCTGTTCTGTGTCTTCTAACACCAATCGTTGGATATAGGGCTCACTCTAAATCCGGTAGGCTAGCACAAGACTCTTAACTAATTACATTTGCAAATACGCTATTTCCAAATAAAGTCACATTCTGAGGTGGGCATGAGATTTTAAGGGACACCATTCAGCCCACTCTATTCTGCATGGGAGTTTTGTCCTCTCTCCCCTTTCTTAATTTATTCAGTCATTTATATCATCATGGATGAATGAATATTTATTTTTTACTTTGGGTCATAATCCAATACTACTTTTTTTTTCTTGCTCAAATTATTTCAGCTTTGGCCATCAGGAACTATTTTAGTTGGTTCCGGTGATATATTCTCATTAAAAAATGTTTTTGAGTATTTCCTTACTCTCTGGCACTATAAGATGCTCCAGGCTCATATTGTATATTTCCTGCTCCTGTCCTAGAATCCACTGTTTCTCTGAGGAGTTCTGGTTCCTTTTACTGGAGAACAGCATTAGAAACCAAGATCTGGACATTAAACATTCTCCTGGCCACTGGAATGTCATTTCTTTTAGGGCTTCTCAGCTGAACAGAGAAAAAAATACTTGTGTTTAACTAATTAACTAACTAACTATACATACACATGCACGCATATCTATGCATTTTTCTATATGTTGCTACATAAAGCTGAACATGAGCTCATGTTGATGCATCCAATACTACATGGATCATTCTAGCCTTCTACTCTTGTGTACCTGTAAACTATTCCAACACAGAAAATTCTCACATCCCATTATCGGATACCCATTTACTTAATTGTTCTATTCCAATATTCAGGTATCAGAATTGTTAACCTGCACCCACATAGGAAACAGTGTTATCAACTAGAGTACAGTGCTTATGTGCAGTTTCTTTTGCCTTTAGTATTACAGACCCAACTTATTCCAAAGATCTGCTTAGATCAGCACCTGAAACCCCTTCATTTCTGAAGGTGTTTTGTAAATTCACACATTCATATAGTTAAATTCTCTTACCACAGCCTGCATTCCTTCCTAGGATCCCCCAACTTCTTAAATGATTTTTTAAAAAAATTTGCAGACATTAAGTTTCACTTTTTGTGTGGTACCATTTTGAGTTTTGAGAAATGCAATAGTGGATTATATCCACCATTACAGTATCACACAGAATTTCATGGATTTAAAAATCCTTGGCACTTATTCAACCCTCTCCATGAATGTTTGGTCTGACATTGTATGTGCTTTTCCAACACCACAGGCAGTTAACTCAATTCTGACACTATCTACCTGGAGATAGCTAAGATCCCACAGGTTAAGGATTCAGTCCTACAAGACACAACCTCCCCACCTGAACTCTCCAGAAGCTACTTGCAAGTCCAGATTGTCACTCGTGCTTCTGACAAATCAGCTATAGATTCAGAGACTCCCATGACCCCATCCTTGGGTTTTATTAATTTGCTAGAGTGGCTCGAAGAACTCAGAGAAACATTTTACTTACCAAAAGAGCCTGGGTGGCTCAGTGGGTTAAGCCTCTGCCTTAGGCTTAGGTCATGATCTCAGGATGCTGGGATCAAGCCCTACATCAGGCTCTCTGCTCAGCAGGGAGCCTGCTTCCCTCCTCTTTTGGCCTGCCTCTCTGCCGACTTGTGATCTCTGTCTGTCAAATAAAATAAGATCTTAAAAAAAAAAAAAAGATATAACCCAGGAACAGCCAGTGGAGAGAGGCATAAGGCTATGTATGTGGGTCTTCTGGGTGTGTCCCTCTCCTCACACTTCCATGTGTTCACCAACTTGGGAGCTCTCTAAACCCTGTCCTTTTGGGATTTATGAAGGCTTCCTAATATAGGAATGATTGGACTCAATCTCTAGCCCTTCTCCCCTCCCTGGAGGGAGGGGTGGGAGTGGAACTGAAAGTTCAAATCCTTGAATCCCTTGGCAACCAGCCCCCACCCTTAGTTTACCGAGGGGCTTTCCAAAAGTCACCTCATTCGTATAACAAAGACATATTTTGATCACTTTCATCACTTAGAAAATTCCAACCGTTTTAGGAGTTTTGTATCAGAACAGGGATGAAGACCAAATACTTCCATCTTGCTCTAAATCACAATATCAGACCTGGCATCCACTGATTATTTTATTGTCTTTAAAGTGTTGGATTGTCCAGTTGGTATCATCCAAGATATAGCCTTTTCATAACAGCTTCTTCCACTTTGCAATATGCATTTAAGGTTCATCCATGTCTTTTCATGGCTTAATAGCTCATTTATTTATATTTCTGAATAAAAGTCCATTGCATGAATGTACCCTAGTTTATTTATCCACTCATCTATTGAAAGACATCTTGGTTGCTTCCAGTTTGGAGCAACTGTGAATAAAGCTGCTATAAACATTTCCATGAAGTTTTTTTGTGTGAGATGTTGTTGATAATTTGGGGGGCTTTGAGCACCTGGCTTTGGCCCCTGATCATCCACATTCTCAGGTCTAGTATGAGAAACACCATTCACAGGTTGCAGCTTCATGGTGGTGGTTCTGAGGTTCTCAGAGAGCCTATTCCTCTGGCTGAGAGAATCCTTCTCCAGACTCAGCCCATAGCTTTGACTACCCAACATACTGACAGCTTGCCTGTTCCTGTTCCAGCCTATGTCGAGAGGGCTCACTAATGTCTCACTGTTTTCAACTCCTCCACCTCCAACTCCACGAATCTCAAAATGAACCCATTACCTTCTCCCTCAAACCTGCACTAGGTTCTTTATTCAATCACTTGGTGGGGGCACTCCTACCCCTATCCCCCATCCCCTCCCTGCTTCCTCCCACATCCAGTTATCTAGCCTGCAGATTCACCCTGAAGTCTCTTCCCCTTCTGTTTCATCACCACAGGTGTTCTTTAGGGGACAACTTTCTGATCTCCTCCCCTGACCCCACTCCACCCCACCCCACCTTCTGAACTTTCAGACAAACCATGCCATTTTGTGCCTCTGCAGGAGATAACCTTTCCCTCCTTAACAGTCTGGGAAATTCATATTCATCTTTCAAAATTCTGTTCAGGCATCTGGAAAGCTCTGTTTATCTTCTAATTAAATGCTTGCTACTGAAAGTGTGGTCTGCAAATGATCACACTTTTGCCATCACCTGAGAACTGGTAGAAATGCAGAATCTCAGGCTCCATCCCAGGCCTATTGAATCAGGTCCGCCTTTTTTTTTAATTTTAATTTTATTTTTAAAAAGATTTTGTTTGACAGAGAGAGAGAGAGACAGTGAGAGAGGGAATGCAAGCACGGAGAGTGGGAGAAGGAGAAGCAGGCTTCCTACTGAGCAGGGAGCCTGATGTGGGACTTCATCCTAGGAGCCTGGGATCATGACCTGGGGTGAAAGCAGATGCTTTACGACTCAGCCACCCAGGTGCCCACCTCTGACTTTTAAGTGATCCCTAGGTGATGAATGTGCATGTTAAGCTTTGAAAAGTGTTCTATATCACTTCTGATAATGAATTTTCATTTTTAACATGGGTTGCATTTTTCTATAAATATTCCTCTCAGTTTTCCCCTCAAGACTGTGAGTTCCCTGAGGTCAGGGTCAGGATCCATGTACCATTTAGGGGCCAGGCCAGGCTGTGGCAACTGAAATGGGGCCGAGATGTTTGTTTAACCTTCAGGGATTTTCAGATCTTGGTACAAGCCCTATAGTAAGGGGAAAGATTATACAAGTGAGGCTCTTCTCAAGCATTATTTTACTTTATCCTCACAAAGATGTTGTTAAATGATACATATCCCCTCTTCTCTCCCTTAGGATGAATTCATAAAAGAATAAATGCAAATGTGAACAAGAGTTTATGTATGAGAGGGGTGCCCGTGTGGCTCAGTGGGTTGGGCCTCCACCTCGGGCTCAGGTCATGATCTCAGGGTCTTGGGATCAAGCCCCGCATCCGGCTCTCTGCTCAGCAGGGAGCCTGCTTTCCCCCATCTCTCTCTGCCTGCTGCTCTGCCTACTTGTGATCTCTCTCTCTCTGTCAAATAAGTAAATAAAATCTTTTTTAAAAAAGATTTATTTTTAAAAAAAGTTTGTGTATGAGAATGTTTATAATTATAAAAAATTTGAAGACTTAAATGTCCGACTAAAAGCAACCATTAAAAATAGAGTTACAGGGGTGCCTGGGTGGCTCAGTGGGTTAAAGCCTCTTCCTTCAGCTCAGGTCATGATCCCAGGGTCCTGGGATCAAGCCCTGCATCGGGCTCTCTGCTCTGCCAGGGAGTCTGCTTCCTCCTCTCTCTCTGCCTGCTTCTCTTCCTACTTGTGATCTTTGTCTGTCAAACAAATAAATAAAATCTTTTTAAAAAATAGAGTTACAGGGGTGCTTGGGTGGCTTAGTTGGTTAAGTGACTGCCTTTGGCTCAGGTCATGATCCTGGAGTCCCTGGTTAGAGTCCTGCATCTGGCTCCTTGCTCAGAGTGGAGTCTGCTTCTCCCTTGGACTCTCCTCTTCTTAGCTATCTCTTTCTCCCTCATTCTCTCTCTCTCTCAAATAAATAAATAAATAAATAAATAAAATCTTAAAAAAAATAGTGTTACATGGGGTGCCTGACTAGCTAAGTCAGTAGAGCATGAGGCTCTTTTTTTTCTTTCTTTAAGATCTTATTTATTTATTCCACATAGAGAGAGATTACAAGTAGGCAGAGAGGCAGGCAGAGAGAGAGGGGGAAGCAGGCTCCCCACTATGCAGAAAGCCTGAAGCAGGGCTCCATGCAGGGCTCAATCCCAGGACCCTGAGGTCAAGACCTGAGCCAAAGGCAGAGGCTTAACCCACTGAGCCACCCAGGTGCCCCAGAGCATGAGACTGCTCATCTTGGCATCATGAGTTTGAGCCCCACATTAAGTAGAGATCAATTAAAATAAAAACTTAAAAAATAGTGTTGTATGAAAATATATTAATACAGCAAGATAAATGCATTACATAAAGACATACATATAATTTTTGGAAAATGATAAATTATGAATAAATTTAACAAATCCTAACTATATAGAACTCTATGTATGTAAGCATTAAAAGTAAGTCTGTCCCCTAGCATCTGTTAACTAAAGGTTAACATCAGTTATCAGATATTAATTTCTGGTCCACACATAAAGAGTTAAGTAATGACCTATGTGGTATGAAGTGATGGCTTCTAAAGTCAGCTCACATTGGAAAATTTTATTACTGTCAAAATTTCATACAGTTCAATATACATGGTCTTAATATATACTATACCTTCTTTAGTAAGTCCACCTAGTTTTCCTAAGTGAGGAATAGATCACTTTTTTTTCACTTGAGTATCAGTTTGCATTTAGGGGTCAAATTGAAACATATGTACACATAAATATACACACATCACATATATCTCTATACCTACATGTCTCTTATTAATCGCCAAACCCTTTGAGTTATATTTGGGTAATTTAAATTGAACTGTTTTTATCCCCACGTCTTTAGCACACTATAATGCTGCCTACACGAGTTGTGTCTTTCCACAGTGTCAGCCTTATTCAATCATAAAGCAAGGTTAACATGGTTAACATAATTGTTAACTGGCATTCCAAACTCAGTGGCATTTCAATAGGCATTTGGCTTCATACACATCACATAAAGCAAAGCACGGTACAAAGTAACACAACAAACAAGATACAATAAGGAGTAAGCAGTTAATGAACCAAGCACAAAGTAAGTCCATGAGCATGCAGTTGAAATGAGGAGTTGGTCTTGTCCAGGTCCATTCTTGGGGGTTATTGCTTATTATGTTGAAACAGTGGAGGATCACTATTATGTTCAGAGATCAATAGAGTATAAAGTTTAGAAGAAGTTGCCTTTCAAATGCAGTCAGACATGGAAGGGTCAGCGTCTGGAATGTCTGACAGTTTCCTGCAAAAGTCCTCCCATTTTTAATAGTATCTAAAATCTATAAAGAACTTATCAAACTCAATACCCAAAAAACAAATAATCCAATCAAGAAATGGGCAGAAGACATGAACAGACATTTTTGTTGGCCAACAGATGGCCAACAGACACATGAAAAAGTGCTCCACATCACTTGGCATCAGGAAAATACAAATCAAAACCACAATGAGATACCACCTCACACCAGTCAGTATGGCTAAATTAACAATTCAGGAAACAACAATGTTGGAGAGGATGTGGAGAAAGGGGAACCCTCTTACACTGTTGGTAGAATGCAAGCTGGTGCAGCCACTCTGGAAAACAGCATGGAGGTTCTTCAAAAAGTTGGAAATAGAGCTACCCTACGATCCAGCAATCTCACTGCTGGGTATTTACCCTAAAGCTACAAATGTAGTGATCCAAAGGGGCACATGCACCCGCATGTTTATAGCAGCAATGTCCACAATAGCCAAACTATGGAAAGAACCTAGATGTCCATCAACAGACAAGTGGATAAAGAAGATGTGGTACATATACATACAATGGGATACTATGCAGCCATCAAAAGAAAGGAAATCTTGCCATTTGCAATGATGTGGATGGAACTAGAAGGTATTATGCTGAATGAAGTCAGTCAATCAGAGAAAGACAATTATCATATGATCTCTCTGATATGAGGAATTTGAGAGGCAGGGTGGGGGTGTGGAAGATAGGGAAGGAAAAAATGAAACAAGATGGAATTGGGAGAGAGACAAACCATAAGAGACTCAATCTCACAAAACAAACAGGGTTGCTGGGGGTGGTGGGGGTGTAGGGATAGGGTGGCTGGGTTATGGACTTCGTGGAGGGTATGGTGAGTGCTGTGAAATGTTTAAGCTTGATGATTCACAGACCTGGACCCCTGGGGCCAATAATACATTATATGTTAATAAAAAAAAATTCCCCCCTTTTTAAAGGAATTTAATCAGTCCTGGATCTTTGCAGGCCACTTACCAGCTCTTGGTTCTTCCAGGCTCTCTGACTTTGCTGGTTATGAGTTCTGAGCGCTGTGAGTCTGTGCTGGTTTCAATGATGTCTGGTCCTACCTGCAACGCCCTTTGCTGCTTGTCCCTACTTAACATGAGTCACTCCTTGACATGAGTGGCTCCATCTTGCTCTGTACACCACATAAAAATGACAACATATTTTTCTGCAATTTACTTTCCTTAATATTTTCCCAAGTCCCTTCATGTAAAACCACCTTAGTACTTTCAATAACTATGTCATCACTCATGGGGCCACCATAATTTAACCACACTTTCCTTTGTTGATGGACCTTTCCACTATTTGCCATTTTTTTGTTATTATGAACAATGTTGTGTGAAAAGTAATAAAAGGAAAGTTCATATAGAGGCTGGAGGGGGCACTCTCAAGCCCTAACATTCCTCAACTGCAGACCCTACAAGAAGAGACACATCAATGCATGTGGATATTTCTTTATTATCCTTCGGGAGGAAGAAAGGCTTTCCTTCTCCCCTGGCAACAGCTGAGCCAATGAGAGACTGTCACAACTCAGCCAATGAAAAGCCACTATATTTGCAGCTCCCAGTTTACTCCAATGGACTTTTTGTTTATAACAGCCCCACCCATCTTCCCCTTTCCTCAATAACACAGCATTCCTCTCTTTTGTTCTGTGGATTTACTCATGTGGTTTTGCTTTAGATTTCGTATTCCAGCTGCAGTTCTCTGTCTTCCCCAAATAAACCAATTTTTGCTGGTAAAATAAGTGGTTTTCTTTTTAAGGGGTTAAAGTTGTCATGAACATTCATTAACATATACATTTGGCTTTCTTTTATAAAATAATATTTTATGGTTTAAAAATAATGCAGATTTGTGGTTACATTTTTATTTATTTTTATTATTATTTTCTAAAAACGGTTTATATTTAGGGTGGAATGAATGGATTTTTTAAAAAAAAGTTGGCTCTATGCCCAACATGGGGCTCAAACTCACAACCCCAAGATTAAGAGTTGCATGCTCCATCTACTGAGCCAGCTAAGCAACCCTGTGGTTAAATTTTTAAAGAAAATTATAGAAAATATAACACATAAAGATGAAAATTTTAAAATCATCCTGAATTCCATCACCACAGTATACTGAGTCTCAGTTTTTAAAAATATTTATCTTACCAGAATTTGATAGAAAAAAAAGAACTGAAGTGAAACCAGTTTCCCTCACCCTCCAAAATCCTTCTATATTTAAAAAGAGATTGTGAAATAGTGAGAGTGGGAACCTTGTGTTTTTGATTAAACTTTTCTTAATAGGTATAACTAAACTTCCATGTAGTAAAACCTCATCACCTGCCAAATGAAAATCAGAAGACAACTGTCACTGTTCATTAGACAATAAACACACACATACACATTTAAAAAAATTATTGAACGGGACACAGATTAAAACCTGAACCCACTTGAAGAGAGTAATTGAGAAAGGCCGATCCAAGAAAAGATCTAATAAAAGTGACAGATTGCTTTTAGAGAAGAAAAACAATAGACATCCTGTGAAAACATTTACTCGTGCTATCTATTTTAAAGCCAACAAAGTTAATTGTAGATTCAGATTATTAATCTCACTCCTCTCTCAATTTTTTTGTCCTCTAAGGGGGTGGGCAGTTTCATACTTGTTTAAAATAACAAACAACACCTTGCTAAGTTTGAACATGTACATTCAAGCACCTCTACTCAATGACCTGAGGCCCAACAGAATCTTGTTTTGACATCGTGGACTTGCTTGAAAGCAGGTTCCTACCCTCAGTGACATAGAACTTAAAGGTGACCACTTGCAAACATGGTTTGACAAGATGCTTTGTGAGCTAGCTAAAGACCACATAGCAGTATCTTGCCTTATTTGAGGCACTCTTTTTTCCCCTCCTTTTTACTTACTTTGAATTTTTGCTCAGAGAGACTTATGAAACTTGCATTTGAGTGACATGACTCTCCTTTGCCAAGAAGGCAATAAAGTCAGCTTTGTTTTAGATGATTTGGCGATTTTTGTTTAAATTTTGTTAAATTTTGTGAATTTTGTTTAAATCACAATCAGTTGTCCAAAATCATGTGCATTTTAGCCTGATCATGATTTTCTGACATAGCCATATCTCCCCAGCTTTTCTAACTGCACTCTCCCTTTCTAGCAGTCAGAACTTTTTTTTTTTTTTTTTTAAGATTTTACTTATTTATTTGACAGAGAGAGATCACAAGTAGAGAGAGAGGCAGGCGGAGAGAGAGAGGAGCAGACTCCCTGCTGAGGAGAGAGCCCGATGCGGGGCTCGATTCCAGGACTGTGAGATCATGACCTGAGCTGAAGGCAGCAGCTTAATCCACTGAGCCACCCAGGCGCCCCGATTTTACTTATTTATTTAAAAGAGAGTGAGGGAGAGCATGACTGGGGTGAGGATCAGAGGAAAAAACAGACTCTTCACTGAGCAGGGAGCCTGATGTGGGGCTCCATCCCAGAACCCTGAGATCACAACCTGAGTAGAAGGCAGACACGCAACCAACCAAGAGGTGGTACACCAGTCAGAGAGTCCTTTATCTTCACTTCATTTTTAATTATTTTCAGGTTTTTACTTACTCAATTTGTACAATGACATCTATTTCATTCATATAGTTTTTGTCCCAGAAATGTCTAATATTCAATTCTCATTTTGACAGATTATATTGTAGGTCTGCTGATCTATTAGGTTGGAATTTTTTCAAACTTTTTCATGCTTTAGTTCCACTATTTCTTTTTTTTTTTTTTTCCTTCTAGTCTTTTCCCTGGATTCCTTTATTAGTTTGTTGGAGTACATCCTCAAATAGTTTTTTTTCAGAAAGGGTGTATGAGAGGAAATTTTGGAGTCCCAGTCTGTCTTTTGTCCTCACATTTGCTTAACAGTATGGCTGGAGATGGACTTTTCATTCAAAATAATTTTCTCTGTACGGAGCTTCATGTAACAGAATTTTCTTTTTTTTTTAAAGATTGTATTTATTTATTTGACAGACAGAGACCACAAGTAGGCAGAGAGGCAGGCAGAGAGAGAGAGAGGAGGAAGCAGGCTCCCTGCTGAGCAGAGAGCCCGATTCGGGGCTCGATCCCAGGACCCGGGGATCATGACCTGAGCCGAAGGCAGAGGCCTAACCCACTGAGCCACCCAGGTGCCCCAGAATTTTCATTATTTTAACAATAGGTATCAGAATTCATTTAAGGGAGGGTACTGTTTAAAGGATGGGAAAATATACACTGATAAGTTCTTGTAGGTAGAGGAGGAGGGCAGGAATGTTTTGGAAAACCCAGGGGAAAAAGGAAATCAGCCATAGTGTTCATTAGGAGACAAGGCCGGGGGTTGAACTGGTTCCAAGAGAGCAGAGGCTTGGAGACAGTGTCTAATGCCCAGGATGTAGTAGAATATGTGACTGTTATGGTGCTTTTCAAAAACTATGTCCACAAATTCTTTAATACTCCTCTCTTCAAAAGATAGAGCTTAGCTCCCCTTCCCTTAAGTGTGAACTAGATTTGGTGATTTGCTTCTAATGAATAGAAAAGAAATAGAGGTAATGATGTGTGACTTCAGCACTGTGGTTTCTGTCTTAATGCCTTTGAGAGGATTGCCCCTTTCTCAGAATTCTTGCTCTGGGGGAAGCCAGCTATCAAATAGAAGTGGTGATTGTTCTGAGACTGCCATGCTGAGGGGAAGGCCAAGCTCGGCATGTGGAAAGGGAGCATCAGGAAAGATGCCCAAACTTCCTCCAGCCATATGACTGTTCTTAGCTCAGGTGCCATGCATAGATATGAGGGAGGCATCTTGGTCATTCTTATCCCAGAAGATACATCATGGAGAACAACTGAGGCCCCAGATATATGGCCTTGGATAAGCTGTCCTGGCCATCTGTAGCCATCTAAGGCATTCCCACTGGTGTCCAGGATATCGAAGCACACAGATGGTCATCCATACTGTCTTCTGCCCAATTCTGACCCTAAAGAATTGTGAGTATATTAAATGGTTGTCATTTTATGCCACAGAGTTTTGGTATGTTATTTAATAATAAACAAATGGAAGAATCCCTAGTTACAAATGTTTAACTCAGGCATTATTTTTATTTTTATTTTTAAAAAATTTTTTTGAAAGATTTTATTTATTTATTTGACAGACAGAGATCACAAGTATGCAGAGAGGCAGGCAGAGAGAGAGGAGGAAGCAGGCTCTCCGCTGAGCAGAGAGCCCAACGTGAGGCTTGATCCCAGGACCCTGGGATCATGACCTGAGCTGAAGGCAGAGGCCCCAACCCACGGAGCCACCCAGGCGCCCCTCAGGCATTCTTTTTAAAAGAAGAGTTATTTATTTTAGAGTGAGAGTGAGCAGGGAGGGGAGGGAGAGAGGGAGAAAGAACTCAAGTAGACTCCCTGCCGAGTGGGTAGCCTAATGCAGGGATCAATCCCATGACCCTGATATCATGACCTGAGCTGAAATCTAGAGTAGGATGCTCAACCAACTGAGCCACCCAGGTGCCCCTAACTTAGGCATTCTTGAAAGAATCTTTATTAAACATTTTTTTAAAGTGAAAAAAACACCTGTTTGTTGTATCACATTCAAATACAGAAGTATTATTTAGTGTTGGGACCTTATGGCACTTGCCTCCATGACTTCAGTACCTAGTTTAGGGCCTGGACTTCCAGAAGCATGATAAAGTCTACTGGATGAATAATTCTTGCCTTCCTTTTCCCATCTCCTTCCTTACCACCTTCCCTCTCACATTTTTAAAAATAATTTTATTTATTTGGGAGAGAGACAGAGGGAGAGAATGAGCAGAGTGAAGGGCAGAGGGAGAAGTAGACTCTTCCCTGAGCAGGAAGCCTGATGCAGCGCTCCATCCCAGAACTCCGGGATCATGATCTGAGCGGAAGGCAGATGCTTAACCGACTGAGCCACCCAGGCGTCCCTCCCTGAAAGTTCTGAAATGGTATGCCAGGGGTCATTTTAGCTGCTCTGGGGGGTCAGGAGATAACCAGGCCTCAGGGATAGTGGGCTGGCCAGGTCTCAGGAGGAAGGGTGCTGGCTTCCCCTATTCCAAGCCTGTGTGAGCACCCCTCTTGATTGGAGGTTAGGTTGTAACTTACACAACTGAACTCTGCCAATAAGTCCAAAAGTAACAACTTTGGGGATATGGCAGCACAACTATAATGTTATGAGGCATGTGAAGGGGGAGAAATTTCTGGGACCAACAAGATATCTGGCCTTGGGCATGTCATCTATTCTCTGGCCTCAGTTTCCTCTTTCTCAGTCCCCTTTGCCAAAGCCTAGCCTGGGAAAAACCTGAGGTCATTAAAAGTAGGGTCTGGCAACAACCCCAAATCCCAGGAACAAGTTCACCCCTCTGATGCTTCAGATTCTTTAGAAATTGTGAGCTGACACGGTGGAAAGGACAAGTTACAAAACAGTCTGTACAGAGTGTTCTCTGTTTGTAACTTTATCCAGTCTCTCTACGTAGAACCTAAGTTGGGGGAGGCGGTTTGCCAATATGTTATCTGTGGTTATTTGAGGGGGTGGGAGGAAATTATTGCTGGTAATTTTTATTTTCTTTTTGGTGTGCCTCCAAATGTTCTACAATAAATATCTATTACCTTTCATAATCAAGATATTAAAAAATTTTTTTAAATAGGCAGTTTGGCATGAAGTGGTGAAAAAGAGCAGAATTATCCATACAGCCTTGTTAGCGGAGATTGTGGGGTTTTCTAATGTATTAGCTTTCCATTGCTGTGTAACAAATGACTTAGGGGCTTAGAGCAGCACACATTTATTATCACACAGTTTGTGTGGCTTGGGAGTCCAGGCATAGCTTGGACTCTCAAGGACTTACAAAGCTCCAGTCAAGGTGTTGGCCAGACTGCATGCTCATCAGGTGGCATAAATGGGGAAGAACCTGTTTCCAAGGTCATTCAGGTTGGCAGAATTGAGTTCCTTGTGGCTGTAAGATGGAGGGCCCAGCTTCTTCCTTTCTTTGGAAACTACCCTTCTCTCCTAGAGGCTGCCCATGGTTTCTTGCCATGTGGACTTTCCCAAGATGGCCACTTACTTCAACAACTCAGCAAGGAAGAGTCCTATATAATACAATGTAGTCATAGAGGGACAGCCTTTCACTTTTGCCAGATGTTATCGGTTGGAAGCAAATCACAAGTTTCACCTCAGGGGAAAGTCCAACTCTGGCAGAATGATTACTCAAAGGTGATGTTATGGACTGAGTGTTTGTGTCCCCAAAGAATTCATGTTGAAGCCTTAACTCCCAGCATGTCTATGTTTGGAGATATGAAATCATAAGGGTAGGGCCTTCATCTGATAAGGACTAGTGTCCTTATAAGAGGAAGCACCAAAGAGCTCATTCTCTCCTCTTACACACATGGCCATGTGAGGATGGAGCAAGAAGTAGCCATCTGCAAGCCAGGAAGAGAGCCCTCACTAGAAACCACATTGGCAGGTCACCCTGATCACAGACTTTCAGGCTCTAGAACTGTGGGAGAATAAGTTTTTGTTGGATGAACCATCCACTCTGTGGTATTCTCTTATGGCACTTGGAGCTAAGACACGTGAGTGCCTGCAAGCACTGATCATGGTGGGGGCACCTTAGAGATTTTCTGCCACACTTAATATTGTGAGGTTGGCTGGAATATCAAGTAGAAATTCTGAAAGCTTCCAAGTAACAAACAAGGTGTTAAAAAAAATGTAGATTGTCCCCACAGTTTTTCATCTTAGGCCAGTGTGTGGCCTGGTAAGTTTCAATGAGCTCTTCCATGATGATTCTAATGAGGGACTAGATGGCCCACAGTTGAAGGATAGAGTCCAACAGCTTCAAATCCCTAGCCTTGCCACTTCCTACCTATAGAACCTTAGATCAGTGACTCCTCCATCCAGCCAAAGTTTCTTAATCTGATGTGAAGTGGCAAGTTCCTAAAATTATAAAACACCCTCCGGCATTGGCAGTTCCTTTCCCTAGCCAAGCCCCAGCAAAAGGAGGCTGGAATTTCTATCTTATACCCGTATCCCCATGCCCTTAAGGTTTGGGGCATGGAAAATTTGAAATCAGAAGGGGGGCAGGATTTGGAGAATGTTCAAAATGGAGGTGACCTGGGTCTTGCTTGTCCTTACATTGTTCCTTCAGGGCTTGGCGTGGGAGGGTGCTGAAATATACCACTGGCAGTGAAGAAGATGAAGGTCCAGGTATAGGTCTGGGGTACTGAAGGAAGGGCCAGAGTCCCTGGACACCAGAAGGAAAAGTAGTCCTTGGCCAAAATGTCCATGAGCAGGCAGAGAAGCCTCCATGTGGGGCCAATTTTCTGACATCACAAAGAGTCCCTGGCTGGGGGTGGGGATGTGTGTGGGCAAGTTGCCTTCAGGGCAGTATTAATATAGAATGATAAGGAATGATAATAATATAGAATGATAAAGAATTATAGAATGGTAAAGGCATGAGAAGAAGGTTATGGAATAAAACACACCATAAAGGTGTCAAATGGGATGATGCATGTAAATTGCAGAGCACAGTACCTGGCACATACATAAGGATTTTTTATTTTTAAATGGAAGTTATTGTCCTATTATGTCAAAATCTCCTAGTTTGAGTGCCTATAATGCCTCTATTGTTTATCCGCCATTGTGGATCCCACTGTTTTTCAGGCTGATAGAGATTCGTCATGTAGAAGATGGGGTTTTGGTTAGAAATCCAGGTAGAAGACCACCTACAAGTGGAGGGACTCTGATTTTCCTCCATAATGACTGGAATATTAATGGAACATAATGACTGGGTATCAACAGAGTTAACAGGCAGAAGCCTTAGCTCCATTCTTAGCATGAATAAATGATAATTATTACTACATACGGTAATATTGATATCAAGTGTTGTCTGGAACTGGCAGACTGGGTGGCATGGATGTGTTTCAGACTGTTAACCAAGGGGTATTTGAAGGAAATATACCACCAAAACCAGATTCTTGGGCATTGGGCCTGCATGCCATACTTAGGCCCCGCACTTAGGACCTCATATTTAGAAGAGCTCTGTGCTCAGAAAGGCCTCACATTTGGTTTAATGATCTACTGCCACCATCTTGAAATTCTTAACAATTTTTGAACAAGGGCCTTTGCCTTTTCATTTTGCACTGAGCCCCACAAATTGTGTAATTGGTCCTGTAACACCAGGTCTTGAGTAAAGTTCATAGTAACAACCTGTACATAAAGTTTTCGAATTTCTTATAGCTGTTTTTCTTGAAGGAGTATTTATCTATCTTGAGCACCTTCCTCCATTATGAAATTTCACAAGGGAGGGGTAGAAGGTGGACACCAAAGAATTAGAGAAAGGGGGAGGAGCCAGAACTGTGGAGAGTATATGAGGATTTCCTCCATATTAACTTGGTGGTACCCATGGATGGGTAAAAGGAAGTAGCTGGTTTCTTGTAAGGCCCATGTGTGGGGGAACATGGAAGATTGACTCAAATTTTCTAAGTAGAAGAAGACCAAGCAATGAGAAGAGCAAGGGAGGGGGGAACAAGTAGGTTCTGCTTCTTCTTTTTAGGCTGTTAGGCCTAAGGACAAGCACAGAAAGTAAAGCCAAAAGTATCTACTTATCACAAAACAGGTTCACATAGGAAAGGCTAGGCTCTGGAGGGCAGAATATGATTACAGCAGAGCTCTTTGCCTTAAAAGAGGGAACTGGGAGAGGTATCCAGGCAAAGAGCCATAAACACAGCCTGAGCCCTTGTTCCCTTTTTGGGTGCCCAAGGCATGAGGAAACAGCAATCCATTTGGCGAAGTGCTAAGAACAACTTGGTATCAACTTGCTTCTGAGCCAGGGCCAAAGATGCCTGCTATTATAGAAGTTTCTTGAAAATTTTCCACATTTACTTTTTTTTTTTTTTAAGATTTTATTTATTTATTTGACAGAGGGAGATCACAAGTAGGCAGAAACAGAGAGAGAGGGGGAAGCAGGCTCCCCACTGAGCAGAGAGCCCCCCTCCCAACTCGGGGCTCGATCGCAGGACTCTGAGATCACGACCCGAGCCGAAGGCAGAGAGGCTTTAACCCAGTGAGCCACCCAGGCGCCCCTCCATATTTACTTCTGACTACTGCAAGTTTTCCTGTTATTAGAGAAAATGAAACATCTCAAAGTGGTTATGGCGGGGGGTCTTGCTTTAGACCAGGAAGTGATGGGAAGAAGTCATGCAAACTACTTATATCCTCTGTAGGGACCACAAGGAGGTCTGAGTGTCTCCTGCCACAGGCTGCCTTTCACGGAGACCCCAGCTGGGCCCTGCCTCTGGGGCTGGCTTCCGGGGTTGTGAGACAGCTCAGTGGTGGTGGTGGTGGGGGTAGATGTGTGTGTGTGTGGCCTTGGACTCTGATTTTATGCTTGTTTTGTCTTATACTCTTCAAAATTTCTCATGTAACTTAAATGATCACACTGTAAAACAAATAGTGTAAAATACATACAGGAATATACTGCAGCATAATTTTGCTGGTCACAAGATAACTAAAGGTTTATTTTAAAATGTTCTGAAGATGGGACAGAAGTTGAATACCATCTTGGGGACGGTTGTTATTGTCTTTTGACCATGTCAGGGAGTCTTCGTGGTAAGAGTGGAATGGGGTTGATGATCCTCCTGTCACCCCCCCCTTTTCTTGCATCAACTCCACAGTCTTTGAAGCACTAATCTGCGTATGTCTTCTGGCTCCTGGACCTAGAACAGCATCTGAACTTGAATACTTTCTCCAGGAAAACTCTTTTCTCCCCAAATCCATGTAGTCCTAGGAATCTTCTGACCTTGAGAAATCAAGAATTCCTGTTCAAAGCAGCCAGGCATTGAATCAGGCAAATAAGGCTAGGATGTTTCTGTTTGTTGCTGTTGCCTCAGAAGAATGACAGTGATGAGGCTGGGTACCCCAAGGTCCCTCAGTGCTTACCACTTGAGGAAATATGGCTCTGGTCCATTTCCATGTCCTAATGACTAAGTCTGATTCCAGTTACTTTCTTTAACACTCAAAGTCCTGGCATTTCAGGATGGTGACCTGGAAGAAAGCCATAGGTCTTCCAGGATTTTCAGAATTACACCTGAACAGAAAGATCTCTTTTATTTTTGTTGGTGTGAAGGACCAGGATTCTTAACTCTTGTGACTTAAACTGGTTTTCTTTTTTTAAAACAAGCAGCAGTTTGGAGTGCTGAGTCTCAATGTGAAGTCAAAAAGTGGTGAGCCACTCATCTGTCTGGAGCATGCCCAGATTGGCCACCTGCTCTAACAGAGATGAGGAAGGACATGTTTCTATCAGTGAAAACTGACCTCCTTAATCCAGGCTTCCTGTCACATTTGCTAACAGGCCAGTTGGCACAGGTGGCATCTAAGGACCTCAGCCCACAAGAGAAATGGAATGTGACATGTTTTGCTGCCATCAGCACTCCCAAGGCTGATGGGGTAAATAAGGAATTGGTTTTTCTTATAAAAGAGATGAATATGATGGCAAGTTGAGGTTAAAAAGATGGCAAGGGAATAGCTGGCTGGCTGAGCTGAGAGGCTTCCAGGGTATTATTGTCATCATATTATTGCTAACAACAACTGCCATTTATGAAGGGCTTATTAGGTGCCAGGCAGTGTGCTCAGTACTATGTGTTCATTCTTTCTCCTAATCCTCACATTCTTTGAGATAGGGCCTGTAGCTACTTCTCCTTTTCTGAATAAACTGGTTCAGAGAGGTTAAGGAGCATGCCAGTGTCTTCGGCTTTGCCAATGCAGAAATTTCTGTGGCTCTGTCTACTGGAGTTAACAGGTTCTAAGTTTCTTTCTTTCTTTTTAAAAAGATTTTACTCATCTGAGAGAGCAAGTGAGCATGAGAAGGGGGAGGGTTAGAGGGTTAGAGGGAGAAACCAAGTCGCTGCTGAGCAGGGAGCCCAATCTGGGGCTTGATTCTGGAATTCTGGGATCATGACCTGAGCTGAAGGCAGATGCTTAACTGACTGTGCCACTCAGGTGCTCATTGATCTCATACTATTTTCTAACATTTACTATGTGTCTGGTGCTAGTAATAAATTGATATGGGATGGTTCAGTCAGGACTGTTTCATGAAACGAGAAGACAACTCAAATTGAATAGGTGAAAGTTAGATTTACTGGCTTGCAAAAAAGGTCCAGGGTTAGTTTAGCTTCAGGTATGGCTAGACCCAGGTGACAACAATGTCTTTAAGGATTCTCCTTGTTAGTCCTCTGTGCATGTTCCATTCTGACAGGTGATCTCCTATGGTAGTGAGGTTGTTACCAACAGTACTAGACTTGTAGCCTTACAGTTCTAAATTCAGTGAATTAAAAGCAAAAACAAAAGCCTTTCTCAGTTGTTTATACACCCCCACTCTCTCACCTATCAGAATTAACATAGTTTGTATAAGATTGGTTTGGCTTAGATCCTTTCCGTTACCCCTTATCTAAATACCTTCACCAAGAACTGCAGGGCTCTGGTCGGTCAGTCAGTTACAGGCTTGCCCTGGAGCCACAGGTAGCATAGAGACAGAAAATGGAAGAGGGAAAATCAAAAGAAGTGAAGATGGGTAGTGGGAATACAAAAGCAATAGGTGTCCATAGCAGTGGTAACTCTGGGAGTGGGAACTCGGGGCATCTGAGTAATAAAGCCAACTGATTAATTTCCGATGGGAGATATATGCCGTTTCATGGTGCAGCCAGTCTTCCACCTAGGGAACTGCACTTCTGTTAGTCCAGCTAGTCCAGCTAGCAGTCCAGGCTCCCTCAGTAGCATAAAATTAGAACAATGGAATAAGATGTTCCTAAGAAATATTCCTGACAAAGTGTTTGTGGGCAGATTAGTTTCAGCTGTGAAGGACAGAAAACCTCAAATACCAATTATGTTAAGAGGATAGAAGTTTCTCTTATAAACCACGTCCAGAGGTAATCAGTGCAGACCTGGTATGGTGGTTCTTCACACACACCTCCTTCTCCTTCATGGTCCGACTATGACATGCTCAGGTTTTAACCTCCAAGCCCACATTATACTCAGCTGAATGGAAGAAAGAGATGGGCACACACTTTTAAGGACAAGTTGCAGCAGTTGCTCATGCCCCATTGGCCAAAATGTAGTCAGTGGGTTACACTTATATGCGAGGGAGGCTGGGAAATGTGTTTATTCTGAGAAGAATAGATACAGGGAGAAAACCAATCTTTGTCAGAAAGTAGCACCCCAATGTATAGCTCTTTGCTGTAGAGTGGCCTATCCAAAGGCTAAAGACCAGTCACCTGAAAACCAAGCACCTTCAAAAGACAACTCTAAGGGGTGCCTGGGTGGCTCAGTGGGTTAAAGCCTCTGCCTTTGGCTCGGGTTATGATCTCAGGGTCCTGGGATCGAGCCCTGCATCAGGCTCTCTGCTCAGTTGGGAGCCTGCTTCCTCCTCTTTCTCTCTGCCTACTTGTGATCTATCAAATAAATAAATAAATAAAATCTTAAAAAAAAAAAAAGGCAACCCTAAGTATGTAAGACCTAACTAACCATTACTCTTTGTTCTTTTTATCACTCTTCTATTAGCATATTCTAATGAGAAAATGTCCAATTGCAATTTAATTGTTTCTTTAAAAATATTTAAATTTAGAAATGAGTAAATTTTCTTAAAAAAAAAAAAAAAAGGTGTGTGCTTCCCATGACTAGTGAAACAATGCCAGTATATATATTTAGTTTCCTTAAACTCTTCAGTTTACTCCACAGTTTACTCTGTGTCCACCTTTCATGATCATTCCTTGACATATTTGTAGGTTTTATTTTCACCAAAATGGGTTCACAATATATGTTACTCCATAACTTTGTCTTTTCACTTAAATATATCATGGACATGCCACAGATTAAGACCTAGAGGTCTGATTCATTCTTTTCAATAGCTGTATTAATACTCCAGCTTGTAGTTGTCCTATAAATGATTCAATCACTCCCTTTGATGGACTGTCAAGCTGTTTCCATTTTTCTGCTACCACAGGCCATGTTACAGCAAACTTCTTGCATTAATGTCCTTGTATCTCAGTGCTTTTAGTTCTTTGAGATTCAATCCTTCGAAGTGGAACTGCTAGGTTTAAAGATGCATTTAAAATTTGTAATTGCTATGGCCAGATCACCTTTTTAAGACTGCAACAATCCACATTCCCACCAATACTGTACAAAACTTTTTGTCGCTGTTTGAAATTTTGCATGATAGGTGACCTGGGGGACCCTGTTTTGATTTACATCTCCCTGCCCATGTGTACACTTGATCTGCTTTCATATGCTTATTGATTTGCCAGGGAGAAAAATGGTTTGAAGTATGGACTCAAGAGTCAAACCACTTGAGTTTGTGTCATATCACAAAACACGTGACCACCTATTGCAGGACTTGGACAAGTTACTTTATTTTTCTGAGCCTGTTTCCTTAGCTGTACAACAGGGATAATATTACCTATCTCCAAGGGTAAGTTGTATTAAATAATGCTTATAAAGTGCCTGAAACAATGTCTAGCACATAGCAAGGTCTAAGTAAGTGGTTAGTGACAATTATTGTTGATGTTTTAGATTTCTTGAGTTGCCTATTGGATGTTCTTTATTGGGATGATTGTTTTGTAGTAATCATTTTGTAGGAGCTCTCTGTATATTAATCATCAATCTGTCTTATGTTGGAAATTTTTCATGTGTCTCTCATGTCTTTTATAGAATCAAGATTTGTTTTCCCCAAATTTGTTTATGTAGTCAAGTATGTCTACAATTTCCTTGAGAACTTCTAGATTTTGTTTTGCTTATGGTCCCCATTGTATGATTATAAAGTCTCCTAAAAATTCTTCCAATATTTCATTTTACCATTTGAATTTGCAGTCCCTTTAGTATTGTCTATGTTGTGAGGCAGGAATCTTGTTGCTCTTGAGGCACTTACTGTAGATCTATTCATATAGCAGTAACACATATCAGATTTAATTTAGAATCTTCATGAAAAGAGAAACTTGGAATCCTGTTCTCATATGAAATATTATAGGAAATGCCAATATACAAAATTTGAGCTGTTTGAAGTGGTGAAAGGCTTGAGTCAGATAATGAAGAGCCTTGTAAACAAGTATAAAGTTTCAGAATAATAGTTTAGATTTTATTCTGAAACAATGGGGGACTGTTCAAAGGTCTTAGGCAGGGGAGTAACACAATCAGATCTGGGTATCAAAGATTACTCTCGTGGCTCTGCAAAGAACAGATTACAGTAGGACAGCAGTAGAGGCAGTGACACTAGAATGGCATCCTAACAGTCCTAGCAATAGATACCCTGGACAAAGCTGACAAATTGTAGATTGTTTTAAGGTATATTTACATGATACACCTTAATGACTAATATGGATGTTTGGGATGACAGAAAAGAGAAGGAAGTGACAATAATTCCTGTGTTCTAGTCCATGGAGGGCGGAGCCATTTGTCAAGAAAAGAACACTAGAAGAAAGATTTTGAGGGGAAAATGATGGGGTCAGTGTGAATTATCTGTTCATCAAGCAAGGGGATATCTATATGACAGGTGGACATTCAGATCTCAAGCTCAAGAAATATATCTGGGCTGAAAATAGGAATCCGAAATTACCAACATAGTTGGAAACCAAAGCCATAGGAATGGGGAATTCTTCATAGTAGGCGAAGAAGACCCAAGACACAGGAGGGACACTGAATCTGTTGGCCTCCTCTGACTGTAAGTTAACAAAAATTGGCCCTGGCTACCAGGCCTTTGTATATGGTTGTAAAGGGATACTGTTTACAGCCATATATATCATGATGTCTGCACAGCTGATGCAATTTACTGGAAGGACAGCAAGGCAGTTTACAAAAATTTTAGAAGCTTAACATTTAAGAAAATCAGGAATCTGGGTAACTGAGGAAACCTCAGTAACATGAACTCAAATGTCATTTACATATTATGTTCTGGTAGCATGGGAGAGGCGCAGCTTCACAAAATGAGCTGCTGTTCTCAAAGGAGGGGGAAAAGACACCTGTTGGGTAAATTCAACCACCCATTACGTTCTATCCCTTTGCTGCCCAGGACATGCATTCTTCAATGTGAATAATTTTACAAATACTTCCGTTCAACATACTGTAGAAAATGTTTTATTCTTCTTCCCAAGGTGAGAACTTAAAATTTCTGGGTAATACTGTCCTTTTAGTTCTTAAATCACACCTTGCATATGCATCTGTTAGCATTTTTAAGCATCAACACACCTGTATTAGTGAGCAGATTACTGCCTGTAGAATGGCTTCCTTATCCATTTCAAATTGTCCTACTGTCAACAGATACTTCGATATCCACATTTTGCCTCAAGAGGCACATGCTTCTGAATGACAAGGGAGAAGTACCTTTACTGGCCCCTTTGCCAATATAAATTGCTTATTCCCACTACCCTGGGATACAAAGCAAGTTTTTGCTGCCTCTAGTTAGACTCAATTCCAGACCTTCCATGTTTCTAAAGGTCTGAAGCCCATTTAACTCTCCGGTATCAATTTCTGTTATCAGTCATTTGGCTGTAAGCAAGAGAAATCTGCTTTGGCTAACAAATGAAAAGGGAATGTATTTTAAGGATAAATGGTAGTCTACAGAATCAAAGGAAAATTTGGATAACTAGGCCTTCACAACCAGAACCAGGGCACCATGGGGGATGTCCTTGCACCAACTCTGGTATAGTTTCCTTGGGACACTACCATCAAAATGACTAACCTCCTGATTTTGTTTGCATCACCTCTCTCGAGAATCATAAGTTTTGGTGAGAGGGGAATTTTGATTGGACAAGCCTTGGATCACATGATCAACTGGGGAGGTTTACAAGGCTTTAATATATAATCTAGTTCCACTAAAACCTCAGAATGGAAAGGAATATCATTTCAAACAAAAAGTGGATATTTCTGGGGCGCCTGGGTGGCTCAGTGGGTTAAGCCACTGCCTTCGGCTCAGGTCATGGTCCTAGGGTCCTGGGATCGAGTCCTGCATCCAGCTCTCTGCTCAGCGGGGAGCCTGCTTCCTCCTCTCTCTCTCTGCCTGCCTCTCCACCTACTTGTGATCTCTGTCAAGTGAATGAATAAATTCTTAAAAAAAAAAAAGAAGTGGATATTTCTCATTGAAGAAAAGGGGAAATGGGAGGCAAAAATCAATGAATGGCCATTACACTAATATTTAAATGATGGGGAGAAGAAAACTATTGACAATGGAGCAATAGCCAGAAAGGCAGGAAGAAAATGAGAAGTGTCACAACACCTAAGGGAAAAAGAGTGTGCCAAGATAAATAATGGAAGCAGACTGAGCTGCTGTAAGTTTAGATTATGTACTAGACTTAGCAATAAAAAGGTCACTATTGAACTTGTGTTATCAAAATACTGAAGGATTTCAAAGAAAACATGATTTTTTTTCCCCTTCTACCTACCTAATGTAAACACTGCAAGAGGTCTTAATAGATTAGTATCAGTTAAGAACTGGAGTAATCTTTGATGAACACTGACACTACGATACACTGATTATAAAAAACTCAGACATTTAAAGAGATATGCTTGAAAAATTAAGAATCAATTATTGAGTTCCTCAAAGAAGGTGCAACCTTGTCAGCTTCACTAATGGGAAGACAAATATATTTATCTAAATGTTCACTAACATGAAGATGGGTATTTTAAATTATTTGACTTACAGTGGTAACTTGCCAAAGTCAAACAATAAGTACTAAATTTAATTTTTAAAATTCTTTATTTTTAAATAAAGTTTAAAAGTAATATGAGTAGTGGAAAATATTCAAATACAGAAATGTATAAAGTTGAAAGTCTCATGGAATCTACACTATTTGAAGAAAGCCATTAGTAGACTTTTCTATACATCATAAAACACAAATTTTTAAGTGAGTTCATTCTATATATTTTTCTACCGTTTCTCTTAATATATCATGGCCGTTTTCCCATGTTCATACACAATAAATGTATTTTATCAATTTTAAAAGCCATGTAGATTTTCTTATATGGCTGAACCATGTGTTATTTAACCAATCCTTTACCAATAAACATTTAGGTTTTCTTCTATATTTTTCTACCATGTATTTCTTATGCTTCTGTAGTAACTTAAACATTGTCACTTCCTGTTTCATTTTGTCTTCTCAGCTGGAAGACTTCAGTGTGGCCATGACCTCCAGTTTAATAAATACTTGAATCTGTCAAATGTCAATGTTGGTAGACAGTATACTAGTCAGGACTGACTCAATTTTAAGCAATAGAAACCCAACTCAAAGTAACTTAAAGCAAAAAAGGGTATTTATTGGCTCACATAACTGAAAAGTCCATAGGGATATACTAGCTTCAGGCACGGTTGGATCCAGGGGCACAAACATTGTCATCAGGACTCAAGTCTCTCCATCATTTGGCTCTGCACTGGCTTCATTCTCTGGCTCATTTGATATGGTGGGCCCTGTTGGTTTGAGCTTTTCATACTACAAAGCCAAGCAGCCTCAGTAAAGAGAGCTTCTGAGCTTCTCCTCCACAGTTCAGTGAAAGTCCTAGGGCTGAGTATCACTAGACCAACTTGGATCACATGACCATTCCAGAATGAATCTTTATGGTGAAAGAGATGAACGATGCTGGTTCATCAGGTCTGAATTACATGTCCACCCATGAAGCTTAAAGTTAGGCCAGACTGTCTGAATCATGTGGACTGAAGATACGGAAAAGTGGTTCCAAGGAACATCACAGTTGTTACAAAGACATGGAATGGATGCTGGTCAATCAAAAACAATTGATGTCAATACTACCAGATACTGAAAAAGTTTTTAGTCTCTGTTCACTAACAGCTGGCATTTGTTACTTTCTTGATAATAAATGTATTCTGAAAACATCATGAGGAGTTAAGTTTGTCCTGTACTCAGGAAGCTTGTAATCCATTTGAATGTAATAATTGTGTCCAATAGCATGCTTTGGATGATGCAATAGTGTTTCAACAGAAGTAAACTCAGTGGTCTTGAATCTGAGAGCTCAACCATCTTGCTGACATGATGCTGGACAAGCCTCCCACTGGCAAATAGTTCTGTGAGGCTACTGAAGTCAGTGGTAAGTTTCAACTTCAGTGGAAACCTTTTTCTGTTCCTTTAGTCCTTTGCCAAGGTGAACTGGTAACATTTCTGTCACCTCTGTATTACTGCAGAAGAGAGAAATGGACAGTGCTTTCAATCTGCTGTAGTCTTTCAGATCTGGTAGAAGGGGTCTCAAGTGCTGAAAATGGTGACATATACACGTGTAGAGGCTTACTCTGCACTTAAAAAAAAAAAAAAGGGCTGCTGGTCACGTAGTATACAGCATGGTCCTTCCAGTTGTGAACATTAAGTTCTGGGGTTGGGGGGCGGTGGTAAGATGCAAGCTGCTTCTATTCAAAACTCCTTGGGTGGAACTGAGTGTAAGACAGACTGGTACCAGTTGGTAGTTTTCTCAGGCACAGCCAGTCTGATTGCAACATGTCAAAAAAGGTATACAAGGGCTGAGTCTAAACATGCAAATAGGTACCTTCATCAGGGCTAGCCACACCAACAGCCAGGATGTGATCTGTCAAAATGGGTAGACTGATGTTGAAGCTCTGTGAATTAGTTTTTATCCTGAGTACTCCAGGGTCATTCCTTAGGATTTGCTCTGGATACCATTTTCTGACCTTAAAGGGTCAGCCAGGTATAGCAGCTTTCATTTTTCTGTTTATCTGCCCAAGAACTTTCAGCTCAATAGAAGGCTATATTCTCAATTCAGACTTGAGGTTCTGTTGAGGAGTCTATGCTACATCTGGGAATGACAAGGTTGGGAGGGCCAGGTTCATGAAGGTTGGCCCTACTCTCTTTGGTAATCAAGTCTCCATCTTCTGAAACTCTGCCCATCTCTTGAGAATCAGTTTATAAACAAGGCCTTAGATTGGTTGGCTGTTGCTGCCAAAAGACTTAGATTAAGATCTGTGGCAGGGAGAGAGCAGTTAAGATCCTAAGTTTGAGTTTTAGGCTTTCTTCATTTTCAACCATCAATTCTGATACACAGCATACATTAGACTCTTGAACAGATGATCATCCTCACCTTAAGCCCCTCATTTTGACTGCGTTTGACAGGATTAAAGGGAATGACTGGCAGTGTAGATCAGTGTCTTTTTCTGTAAGTACAGAAGAGAAAATCGAGCTGACATTTTGAAGGTAGTAAAAAAATGGAGTTTGTAGATAACTTATGAACAAATAATAGTTATATGTACAAGCAAGCTAGTCATTAGATTTTTATTAGTTGAGGGTGCACAGGCCTTGTTTGATGATTTGTAGACAGAATCATGTAATCAGGGTTAGTCTAGAGAAAAAAAGATACAAAGAAACCATTCCCAGCATTTAACCAGTGCATTCATTAGAGTACAGTTGAGGACAGCTGACTCTTAAGTAGACTGTGAAGGATGGGACTGAGATTTTTCTCATGACACAAATTGACGTCTACTTGTTTAACATGATCTGGTCTGGGATTTCATGAATTGAATCCATCCTGCAGAAACAGATTAAATGTCTTAATGCCTGGGTGTATCTCAGAGCAAGGAATGTCAGCCACTCTCAGTGTAGAACAACAGTATGGAGACAGATGAAATTCCATGAAAACATCCACAGAGACAAGACACTGTGGTCTTGTAACATTAGGAAGAAGCTGCAGGAAGCTCTTGAGTGTACGGATTAAATCTTAGCTGTAGGCTGTGTAGATTTTCAAGTCCCTCTACATTTCCAAAAACAAGGTTGATGATCAGCAAGCAAGCTACCATGGCCTGGTCAAAAGGCCTACCTCCAAATATCCCTAACATCTGTAGCGGATGGTACCAGATATCAAAAGATCCATCACAAAAGAATACCTCTCACTGGTTAGAAGAAAATTTTCCAAAGGATCGCATTTAAAATCACATACATGAGAGAGAATGTTCAAAAACAAGTCTCTTGTGGATCAGGTGTTACATGTAGTTAGAGTATTCATAATTTTGGAGCAGATATGCTAATAATGGAGGAAATTTTTTAAGGTTATTAGCTCATTTATCCTGGAAACAGCAGTTAAACTGAATAATAACCAAGGAGCAGTGTAACTGTCACAGGCTGAGTCACAGTGACTTTAGTTTTGAGAATAAGATGAATAACTAGGTACCCTTTTAGGTAATGTTGCCAGAATTTCAGTTCTACTTTCATAGTTAATGGTTATCCCTTGCACACGAAGTAGAGTACCATGGCTGATGATGGGAGGTCCAATGTACAAGTTGGTCTAATATGGCCTCAATGAGGCATCATCAACTTTAGTACCAGCTTCAATACCTGGCGATTCAGGTATCCAAGGAGGATCAAGACTTCAAAGTTACGTGTTTCAAGTACCACTAGAGCGTCTGGTGTTTGTTAAAGCAGCTGGGTAAGGGGGTGTGTCAGTGTAGAGTACACATGAATTGCTGACTATATTGAATCCCAGGAATCACTGACTTGAAATCCATCTGGGGTTACAGGGCTGCTAATCTAGGTCCATTTGATACCACTTTCAGCCCATATGACTACTCTGGGGGGTGAGGCAAAGATATGCCCATCTTCTTGCACTTTTCTGATTTTGCCCACAGTAAATATTCCTAAGAATATGCAGCATCAACTGAACATGGACTGGGATGGGTAGAGATACAATCAGAATGCCATTCAGGTTGCACATGTTGTCTAGGGCAGTGGTTTTCAAACTGCGTTCTGAAGAATTCTAGGTGTTGTAAAAGTCTCCTTAGGGGTCACCATGGTGGTAAAGGAAGATGCTTGTGGCAGGTTTCAGGCCCCCCACTCCTGCTTCATCTACAGCAGCTTCTCTTTTACTCTGGGCTTCCACATAGTTTTCATCCAAAGGGCTTCATGGTCACAAAGCCTTTGGAAAACCAATGATCTAAGAATAAGTTGTTCACAAAATGCTGAAATACAAAAAATAGGTCACAGAAACCAGAAACTGTGAGCAAAGCCTGTGGTAAGCCAAGAAGGTGTCTTCCTAGTCATTCTTTCCCTAATGTGGACCACATTACAGAATGATGAAGTTAACATTCAAGTTTGCTATAAATTCTGATGGCTCAAATTGGGTTTTTGACTATCAGAGAACAGGCTATTGGCTTTAAGTGACAATAGCACTGGATTTTTGCAGTCAACATACATCTGCAAAATGCATTCCATTTCTTTGCAAATATTATCCCAAGTCCATGGCTAGATGACTTCCCTTCCAGCACTGGTATGATCTCAATGGGCCACAACTCAAATTCTAAGAAAATATTTCCTATCATCCCTCCTCCCCCTTTTCTCCATCCTTCTCCTCCTCCCTTCCCTTCCCAAACTCCTCACCAGAGATTTCAATGCCTTTGAGCTAGATTTACAGCACAATTCTAACAGAGAAGTATATTGCTAAATGTCATGGAACCCATCCAATTTGGGGTGCAACATTAACTTTTCCCCATTCCCTTCCCATATGTTCCTACAAATCCTCTAGCAGTTCCTTTAACAAAAAGAGAGTTTAACGGTCAAGATGTAGGACTCTCAGATGATTAAAGACCTACCAATTCAGTTACTGACAAGGTAAGAAATGGCTGGGGGGCCGCCTTCAAAGATGCTTTTTACTCCTGGGTCCCCAGGGCAATCAGGAAGCATTGGCTATACTACTTTAAAGCAGTTTCCCCATTCCATTTAAAGGAATGCTGTGATAATAACATTCTGTGTTTGATTAAACTTAGGACACACTGGGCTAAACAGCTCAATGAGGCTCTTTGTTGCAAGCCTTCTGAGATTCTTTAATACATGACACTGAATCAGGGGAGGGAACATATATTTTTTTACAATAAAGGATTATGGGAAATCTACGTATATATGTTATGAGTATGCATCAAATATACATACACACACATATATGAACAGCACTGCTCTAAAAAATAATGTAGGACTCATGTTAAGTACATGTTTGCGGGTAGAGGACTATAGATAAGACATTGATGTCTAGTAGTTAATAAGACTTAGGGGAAAAAAAAGGACAAAACACGAACAGGAATCTCCAGTTAATTAAGCCATTTGGGAATTTAGGAAAACCATGTGAAAAACAGATCTAAAAGTAGCTTCATGTTTCATATTACAGTCTTATCATCAGATGAACGTATGCCTTGTTGACAAGAATAATCTACCACTATGAAGAACAGTCCGCTCTTAAACCTTAGGGGTATTGCCATGGAATTCTGGTCTAAATGCAGCCATCACAAGATTATACTTACAAAATACTGGCTGACTAAGGGAACCACATCAGGAAGGTGAAAAATTTTCTGGGGTTACCAATCTCCAGTCATCTTAACACTGCAGGTGAAGTAGAGGCTAAGTTAATTCCATGGAGAGAACTGGACTGGGAGTCAGAAGGCCTGACCTCTACCACTTTGTAGCTGTATCACCTTGGATAACCTTTTAAATTTTCATTTCGTTTGCAATTTACTGTGTTATTTTGATAATTGAGATTATTTTGATAATTGAGATTAATGCATGTAAAAGTGCTTTGAAACTATAAAGTGCTATATAAACATAAGGGATTACCATTATAGGTTCTACCTGGAAGTATCAAGAGTCCTTTTCTGGAATCTGACTGGAGCTTTTTGAGATGCTGTTAGGTAAAGGGTTTCCTTAGTAGAATTTCTTAAATTTGAGTGAAAAGTTCTGGTTCCTGAGTAATCCCAAAGATGCTGTGAGTTCACTGTGCCTTTGTTTTAATCCCAATATCTGCTGGTCAGAATATCTGCTTTCTATTCAGTAGGCTACTATAGACTTGAAGTGAAAAGAATAAGATCCAGTGACCTGGATAGGATCCTAGACACTTCATGAATTTCAATCATTTGAGATTGTGGGGTATGGTCCAATGCCGTTCTTGAAAAAGATGTTGTCATACTTCAGTGTTGGTAACTAAAAAATCCTCTGGTCCAAATTTATTTTGTGTCTCTGAAGGCTTTAACTGAAGAAATGAAATGCACACTCAAGGAACAAACTGGGTCTTCGTTGTGATAAAATAGCTTCAGCTACTTGGCTTAAACAGTCTGACTTCACTATAAAGGGCTGTGCTGAATCTGGGTGGAACAGGACAGGAGTGGAGGTGAAGGCCACATCATGATGGCTGAATGCCTCTTGGATCACACTGGTCCACAGGAATGATGTCTTCTTCAGCAGTAAGGTGAAGGAATCACTGATGGCAAAAATCCAGGTACCAGATCTGTAGGCTGATGGAACAGTACAAGGAAGGTGGTCAGAAGGTCCAGGTGAACACACTCAGCAGGAGGCACAGGACTGGAAGGGACAGGAACAAAACAGGTAAGATAACAAATGCACGGAATTAGAAACACAGGGACTCTAACACCAGGGTTTGTTGTCAGCATATCAGCTGCCTGATGGGTACTAATTCTCGATAAGCCTAGCTAAGAAGCAGACAAATTTTACTGGGAGTAAAAAACCTCTCTGATTAGCAATTAGTAATGATAAGAACAGAAAGAGTTCTCTGGGAGGGACTGCTTCCTGACTCTTGAGAACAAACTGTCTTAGGGAAGCAGCAAAAAAGAATTGCCCTAGATCTCATAATCTGGGGGAGTAATCTGTATTCAGGCCGCTGAGCAGTGCCTGACTGGGGAGAAAGTAGTCCCATTGGTAGCACAAGAAGAACTGAATTTAGGTTTATACACCAACACCAGAGATCTTGTCCTTCTTCCTTTTCCAATGCTCTCCTCGAATTATCTTACGATCTTGTACTTTTAAAAGCTGTTTTTAACTTTCATTTTAACAAGATTCAATCTTGTGTGGGAAAGAACAAGGTACCTAGAGAGTAAGACCCTGGTATTTGCACCTTTCTGTTAATGCCCTATGCAATGTATCAGTTTCTCTTCATGTCTGAGGGTTCCCTACATCTTTTAAAATTTAGAAAAACAAAACAAAACAAAAACAAACAAAATGAAAAAAAAAACAAAAAAAACCACCAGGAAACACAGAAAGAAACATGACTCATAACCAGTGATCTTTTTCCTAATCACGAGTAATTAAGTTACCACGAAGCAATTAAGCAAATGCTTACAGTCTCTTTCGATAGCCCACTCTCTAAATGACTCCTTTCTATGAAAGGCTTCATCATATGCATGTAGTACATGTGGGCAAAAATCCTTAAAACAAAGCCCTGGATTTCAAGGGGCTTGCTATCTGGAAAAAGAGCAAATACTTGCAAATGACTACTTTACAAGGTATACTACGCAAAGATAGCTAAAAGGTAAACAACATGATATACAACTTAAGTTACGGAGACTCGGGGAGTAGAGAACATCTGACTGAGGAAATGGCAGTGTTCTGACAGGTGAAGAACCAGAGAATACATTCCAAAGCACAGCATGAAAAGGGCAGAGATGGTAAGTAAAGAATGAGGCATTTTGGAAAATGGCAAGTACCATAGTTCACGTTTGATGAAGTGTTGCTAGAGTTTGCACTGAAGGTCTGGCAGACACTCAGGTCTTCAAATCCCAGTAATGGTGCTGGTGGCAGTGCCTGCTCAGTTGCTGTCTCTTCTCAAAGCAAGGTCAACAGCCCCCATGTTCAAAAACAAAAATACTGAGCTCCAGAGTTCTTGTCATATCCTGACACACTCTTCAGGTCCCAGATGTTGAAAATCTGGCAATCTGGAGCCCACGCTGTGGCTACACAGAAAAGCATCTGCTCCAGCTAGTGCAGAACACGGTAGTGAAACCTTTTTGGCCTCGTATCCTGGATATCTCATGTTTTGTCATAGAATTTCAAGCTTTGAGTTCCAGTTTTTTTTTTCTCCCTTCTCCTGAAAAAAGCATCTTATAAGATCGCCACAGTCTTAAGATTCTTTTGAGGTACATCCAGATAATAACAAAAGAGCTAAAAGATCAACACATTTTTCTCCAAAACAGTCATTTTTCTGGAAGTGAGATCATTTGTCTCTGCCCTTTATGTAAAAGGAATAGTCAATTGATTTTCTCAGACATTTGTATGAAATAGCAAAACAGATAAACACCTAACCAGACAAAATACACATAAATGTGTTTATGTTCACTTGCTTAGAGCTGTACCACTGGTAAGCACCACTCCACAAAATGAAAATGTTTGAAATCCAACTGTTCAAACATTTCTATAGTGTTTGCTGGACAATGGCCAGGAATTTGATAAAAGCAGCTGACAATTAACAAAGGAGCAATCACTGGCATTTTGGCCATCTTAGTAACACACTTGCAAGCAAATAGAATACAAAGCCAGCCAGGAAAAAGCTAAGCATTGAAACACTTCCAAATCTACTGATTTTGAAGTTCAGCAGAAGTCATCATAAAACTCTTCAGAGAATGTTAACCTTCAATTAATAAAGATAAACCCCCAAACATCTTCGGGAATTCCATGCCTGGTTTAGTCTGTTCCAGTGAGCCAGCTTGCTAAAAATCCACCTGCACCATTAGTTAGCTGGCCTTGGCAGCACCATTTAAAAATAAGCCTGCTCACTACCAACCGCACAAAAGATATAAAATAGAAGCAAGTAATGGATGGCAACCATGGTTGTGGAAAATGGTCAATGAAAGAGAAAGGTAGTCAGGTACCAGTATAAGCAGCAGAACACTAAGAATTGCTGGGCAAAAGATTCAACAGGCTTCTTGATACTAGAGAACACACCCATTTCTGGTTTTAGCTGCTTTATGTGGGGGGCCATTAAACCATACCAACTTGTCAGCCACCCTTCAAGCACCCTATGGTAAAAAGAAAGGACTCAGAATAGAAGCCAAGCAGTGGAGTGTTGTTACCCCAAATATCCATTATGCATAGAAACAGCTCACATATCCCAGGGATTCAAACGGGCTTCAAATCGGTTGTGAAGGGTCCCAAATGACATCTAGGCCTCAGTTTCCTCCCTGTGGCATAAAACAATGAGTTCTTAACTCTTCTGGGTCACAGCCCCCTTTGATAACTTGCTGGCGATGGATCCTCATTCCCCCCAAAATGCAAACTCCCACTATTTCTGCATACAATTTCGGGGAGTTTGGGGTATCTCCAACTTCAATCCAAGGTTCCCAGGTTCAAAATCCAAGAACTGGGCAATTGCTAACTTTTATTACAACTCAAAAAAACCCCATTACAAACAATAATCATCCCTTACGTACACCGACGCTTTATACTTTACAAAGCGCTTTCAACCCCACAAACATTGATAGGCAGAGGAGGAAACTGAGGCGCCGACAAATTACAGAGTGATTTGCCTAAGGTCACTCGGCCAGCTGGTGGCTAGGCCCGGAAGCAAACCCAGCTCTTCCGACTCCGGGGCTTGTCTCCCCACCCCGGAGCTGCCGCCAGAGCTCCCGCCCCTCACTAAGGGGGCATAAGGAGGAAAAGGCAAAGTAGAAAGCCCACCACCAACCATCCCCCGGCGCCCTCTTGCCCCCCCAACTGGGTCCTTGCAGGCCCCGAAGGGTGGCGCCAGGCCTCCAGGCCAGCCCCGGCCACCCCCGCCTCCCCGGCCGCGCCAAATCCCGCCGCAGCCGCCGCCTCCCCGGGAGCGGGGCGGAGCAGCTGCCCGCCGCCGCCGACCACCCGGACGACTCCTCGACGAATCGCAAACGCATAGGCCGCCGCCCGAGTTCTGCGTACGAGAAGAAAGACGCGGCGCGAGCGCCAACGGCCACCGGGCGCGCGCCGCGGCGGCCGGGCCTGCGCCCCAAGAGCTGGATGCCAGAGCAGGAGAAAGAGCCGCCAACCGATCGCTCGATCGACCGCGCGCCCGCTCCTTCGCCCTACCAGACCGGGGAGGGGGGGAGGGCGCGCCAGGGCTTCTTCGAGTTAGGGACCTGACTCCCCGGCGACGAGACAAGATGGCTCCTCCGGTCCGCGCCGCAGCTACCGTCCCGGCTGCGTCGCTCGGCCCGCCCCCGGTACTGTTTCTTTAAATGGCGGAGAGGGTCATGAAAGCAGGAAGAGAGGCGCGCGCCCTCACGTGACAGGGGCGGGCCCGGCTAGCAAGATCCGGTCACGTGGAGGCCCGCTGCCCGCCAATCAGGAGGCGTCGCATCAGGGCGGGGGCGGGAGGAGCTGCGGCTCCGTGATTGGCCGAATGCGCCGCGGATGCCTCGGGGGCTTGGGGCGTCGGGGAGTGCGCGAGGCGGCCCGGGTGGTGTGCACTAGCGGAGACAAAGCGGTGGCTGAGGTGGCTGTAGCGGCTGCGGCAGCGGCGGCAGAGCAGCCTTAAACGCCGAGTTCCGTGGTGCTGAGTCCTGTCATCCTTTTATCCAGCGCGGCGCGTGGGCGGCTGGTCTCGCGGCGGCGGCGGCAGCGGCGGAGGCGGAGGCAGCACATGGTTCCAAGAGCGCGCTGCGGTTGTTGGGTTCCAATTCCGTGGGGAGGGACAAAGGCAGCTTTGAGCACCGGGCAACGCCCTGTCGGGTTGTGCGCTCTCCACACAGCCCTCGACCCGAGCCTTGAAAGCTGGGACTAACTCCTCTCCGTGAGGAGGAGGCGGCCTCGGAAGCGAGGCCCTGGTGGGCCGAGAGACGGAGGCCTCTGTCTGAGGGAAGTGGGGGGAGGGGCGTTGCCCTCTTCAGGTGATTTGGGCGGGTCAATTCTGAGGCATTTTTGTGGGTGAGTGTGAGGTAATTTGACCCATTACACTGAAGAGATTGGGACTGGAGCAGAAGCTAGGTTGGGTCTGGGCTTTGGAAAAAGGAATCGTCATCAGCGCTTAGGAGACCTTTCAGTTGGGAGGTTGTGAAGCCGGAATTAACGCCATATGCACTCCATCGACTTCATGGCCGCCAGCCTGGGGCCTATTTAAGAATCCTGGAATCATTGGTGGTGAAGAAATGGGTGACTGCTCAGTTTTATGACAGAAGCTGGTGAATTTCCGGATTGGTAAATTTTCTGATCGGAAATTTAGAGGAACAACAAGAAAAAAAAGCTTGAAGAACCTTGAAGATGGAGAAGTAATAAAACCTCCCAACTCCAGTACCATCTACTCCAAGACCACATTCAACTCCTTGAACTATCGCAACTTAATGCTAAAGCTCTTTAAAACTACAGATTTACAAGTTTTTTTTTTCCAGAATATTGCATCACAATTGAGAAGATAAAAACTTAAAGGAGAAATCAGTTGTAGTTTTAGACACCTCTTTGAATATATTTTGGATAGATACTAGGTAACCTTGTTTAACAGTAAGGAGCACAGACTTACCAAACCTTTCCTGGAAGGAATCCTGGAAAATCTATTCCATTGTTAAGTTTATATTTCCCAGTTAGTGGGTGAAGGACTGGAGATCTCACTGCACTCATGGCTTTCACAAATTACAGCAGTCTGAATCGAGCTCAGCTAACCTTTGAATATCTGCATACAAATTCGTAAGTATCTTTTAGGTGCCACTGAGGTCACTGCTAACACATTCCTTGATAATACGAAAATCTTTTTCCCAGAAATCTCTGCTTTTTTACTTTTGGGGATGTATCACTGGATGAGTCTGGAGCTCTGTATTGAAGAACTGAGATGAGTGAAATATTTGTTGCTAATCCAGAAGAATATGATCTTCATTTGTTGGATCAAAATATATTTGATCAAATGCAAGTTTTAGTTTTTGAAGTCCATATACATTGAGTTGTTTCATTCAAGGGTGTGATAGAAATCTAACGACTACTCTTCTTTGGATCGCCTGAGTTGGACTATTCTAGAATCAACTGTTTCTCTTTAGTGACACCAGTCAAAACAGTTGGGTTATAATAAGTCTGTTTTTTCCCTAATAAGAAAAAAAAAGGAATGAAGACCTTTAAATGACAACTTGTGAGAAGAAATTATTGGTTTCTCTTTTCAGCAAACAGTTGGCTTTATCTTCTTGGGAAATTCGTACCTACATCTCATATAGATTTTATATGCTAAGCAGGAAATGGCAACTTGTTTAAACTCAAAATTTAAATAGCCTTTCCCCAGAATGTGTGCAAATCACAGAACACATGTATTTATGGTTGAGTTCATGAAGAGATTATCATTACCCCATGTTGACCTGGAATGTTTTAGGGTTAATTCTTATGCCCACTCTCTTGGAAGTAATTCAGTGGGATCATAACCACATAGTGTTTTAACACATTCGTTTGCCACTTGAGTTGAAGGTAAGTATTCTACTGTTTTAGTACCTGGAGAAGTGATAAGCTACATAGATGGCCCAGAGATCTGAAGAACCACTTTAAGGGCTGAGGATACAGACTTCAGTCATCTAGTAATAGTGAAATGACTTTAAGTCTTTTATGGGAAAGGAAAATATGTTGTGATGAGAGTCTGTAATTTTTTGTTTGCTTTTTCCAATCGAGGAAATAAAATTTTTCTGAGTAGTGAAGTGAATTCCCAAATACTGATAGCCTGTTTTTTTTTTGTTTGTTTGTTTAGGAAGCGTATTATTGAACTACAGTGTTTTAGAGTAGCTACTGTAGGTGCCATTTAAGTGAAGTCTCATGCTATGGATGATGAATCTGAAACCCAGTTAGATAAGGTTGTAGATAGGTTTGTGTAGCTAGTTGATAACAGTCTTGGGTAAAATCTTCAGTATCCTTTTTTATATTTGAACTGCCATGTTTAAGAGGCAAACATTTGGAGACCGCTTAGATGATTGTGTTTGATAAATGGTTACTTCATTTCTGAATTGTGGAATGAGAGGCCAAATTTGGAATGACAGAGTCTGTGATAACTTTGGAAGACCATGAACAGGACTTGAGAAATTGGGTGGGTTCTATCTTCCCCCAAAGACTTTATTTAATGATAAAATAGTAGTTAAAACAGTTAATTGCTTCTTGCCACCTTCAACATGTATACTCTTTATAGTAACCTTGTTGGAGTAAGGAGTATTCCTATTTTGTGTTTGAGGAACAGGCTGAGATTGAGTTAACATGCCAAAAGTTATACATCTGCTAAGTGGCACATTTCACACTTCAAGATTTAAGGCAATAAAATTTATTTGGCTATAAGGGTTAGTGTCTTTAACCATTAGGCAGTACTATAGTCAGATTTACCTTTAAGGACTTGCTTTCCTTCTAAAGCAAAGGGTTTACTTCTTGTTTGGAAAGCCTATTAAATTCATCTCAGAAGTCTTTAATTTGAGATTCTGGAATATTCTTTTGCTGTCTTACTAATAGGTAAGCAGAACTAAGGTAAAGAACTGAGCTCTAGTTAAGTCACTTGTTTAAAGTGAAATTGGAGAATTTTCTGTGAATTTGACTTACCATACTGAATTGGAACCACCTGCTTGCATGACCATTTGAGGGTTGGATGTACCATTTTGGAAGCTTTAGATTGTCTAATCTGAATCAGACCTTTGAGGTTGTCTACTTTTGAATGTGTCCCATCCTGCCAGAAGGAACTATGAACACTAGAATACTGTGATAAGTTGGTTTATAGCCAATTTCAAGATTATTTATTGTGGTGGCATGACTGGAAGTTCATTTCTAAAAGCAGTTTTTGTTTTTTTTTAAAGATTTTTCCTTTATTTATCTGACAGAGATCACAAGTAGGCAGAGAAGCAGGCAGAGAGAGAGAGGAGGAAGCAGGCTCCCTGCAGAGCAGAGAGCCCGATGTGGGGCTCGATCCCAGGACCCTGGGATCATGACCTGAGCCGAACGCAGAGGCTTAACCCACTGAGCCACCCAGGTGCCCCCTGGAAGTTCATTTCTAAAAGAAACAAGTTTTTAAATTTTCATAAGATGTAACTTGTTACTCCTAGCGCTGGTGGGTAGATCTTCTCTATGTTAAGTGATGCAGTGTTACCTTTAGAAATGGGAAGATTTGTGTCATAGTACCGTCTCCTTTGTTCTAATTTTTAAAAACATAAGACTATAATAGGATGTTTGACATCTATGATATTGCCATATTGTGAATTATGAAAGCTATGGCCCTTTGCTTACTGTCCATGTAATTTGAACTTGCAGGCTGAACCCAGGTAGGCTAGAAGAATAGAAATCAATGTGGTACAATGCAGGGAGCATGCATGGGCTTGGGAGCCAGCCAAGTTTAGATTTGCCTGCTTTCATGCTGAGTCTTTGGGCAGGTTGAGTCTTAGTTTTTTCATCTATAAAAGGGGGCTAATCTGATCCTTGGTTTCTTCATCTATAAAAGGGGGCTAATCTGGCAGTTTGAGGATTATGTATAATGTTTATAAAGTACTTAGCTCATGCATGGTGCACGATAAACATTGAATAGATGGTGATTATTGTTTATTGTTTATTCAATGTATAATAATTTATATAAACCAGAAGTCCATCAGTGTAGTAGCTTGCTCTTTGGTGGTGGTCATTAGGCAGATACATTCTTAGTAAATTCTGGAGCATTTATTGAAGACAGTAAACATCTGTTTTGAGAGGGTTTTTTTGGTTGGTTTTTTTTTTTTTGAGTTTTTTTGTATGATGTTTAGGGTAATTGTTGATGGTTATTTTGGTTACATCGGCATTAAGATTTAAAGCAGGCCTGGGAAATTCTCATGATAACATGAAAGTTTAGGCTACTTTTTAAAAAATACAGGGCGTTGCTAGTATGAAATGGTAAGTTACGGTTTTTAAATAAAAGCAGTTTTATGCTGTTAGCTGCTCTTTCGTGGTAGGTTTTGTCTACTAGTAAAAACTTCCTGAGCAATCTAGATGCTAGATTCCAGATATAGTGGTAGTAGTGATGTTCCTTTTTAATAAGGTGTGTATCTTACATCACTGCAAGTACTGCAGTGGTGTAGTGGTCTGATAGAAAGTGGTCTGATAGAAAGAAGGCTTAAGATTACTGCTCTCTGTGTCTGTTCCTGTTGGCACATGTAATAAATTATCTTGGCAATATGATAGTTGTGGTTTGTTTTATCTATGTATATAGTGAATATAGAGGAAACTGTCCCCTCTAGAGACTTCATATTTTTGGGGATTTAGTTGAAATGTAGGTTCACACTCTAAATATATTAAAGCCATTTTAATGTAAAATGGATGCTCTAGTTTCTCATCTTTATTTTCTAACAGTCAAGGCAATTAACTGTTGTCAGCATCTCCAAGAACACAGCAGAAGCTATTACTGTATATGGACTTGTGGATAACCTGTTGGTTTAAATTCAGGTTGAATATAAATAGGGACACTATTTTCCTTATGTAATGAGTAGATTTACCCATAAATTTGTTACTGGAAATGCTGAGCTGCAAAACTATTTTGATCATGACACAAATGGTATAAAAGTCAATGGAAAGTGAGAGTTTGCTAAAAATCCTTGTCTTTTTTCCAGATGGTTGACCTTTCTTGGATAACATGCAAAGAATCTTTACATCTGTGAAAATAATTTTCTTTGATATTTATTCAAATACATGTTTCAAATGCTAGCAAGCAATGAATGGGTCTCTCTGAATAATATTTGAAAAAAAGGGGGGAGAAATTATGTCGGTATGTTTTTGGTTCTTTAGATTTTTAAGAAATGTTTAGAACTCTGATGTTAAGAGTTTATTAGTAGGACCCATCAATTAGTTGAAGGTCCAGAGAACGTAATGGGTGTTGCCTCTGACCTTCCCAACAGTTGTCACAAAGACCCCTTTTATGATGTGTCAGTACATATCACAAAAGTATCCCTTAGCTACATTTTATTATTTTTTAAAGATTTTATTTTTTATTTATTTGACAGAGAAATCACAAGTAGGCAGAGAGGCAGGCAGAGAGAGGGAGGGAAGCAGGCTCCCCGCTGAGCAGACAGCCCTATGTGGGGCTGATCCCAGGATCCTGAGCCCAAGGCAGAGGCTTAACCCACTGAGCCACCCCAGCGCCCCCCTTAGCCACATTTTAGCGATAGCTGTTAGGGTATCTGAAATATGTATGCGTGGAATAGCATTGACACTCTGGAACAGCGAAGGCCATTTGAAATGTTTTCTTTACATTCTGAATTTACAAGGCACATTTCTAAACATTGTATAGAAAGCAGTGAAAACTTAGCTGGAGACACTCTGTGCTTGCTGTTTGGAGATCTTACTGAATTCTAAATGTGTGTCATTTTCATTTGAAGCAGTCAGAAATAATGTATGACTGAGAAGCAGTTGCCTTCATTTTTTATTTCTTTGCCCTGATGGCAGAGGGTATCAGAATTAGTTTTGAAGATTATTTATATTCACTGTTTTCACTACCAAGGCCAGTACTTCATTCTTTTTTTTTTTTTTTTATAATTTTTTATTTGGCCAGTACTTCATTCTTAAACATATTTATTCCAAAGATTCCTGAATACAAGTTGTAGTCCCATTCTTATTATGGTTGTATTCTTTTTGTTGTTACAGGAGCTATATTTCTGAATTTCCTTCATTATAGTTAAAGTACATGTTCTCACAATGAGAAATTTACGTAGAATTTATTTTATATCTATCTAGCTATCCTTAAAAACATTTAGAGTTTAGAAAGCTAACTTAAACTCTAAGTTTCTAAGCCATTTCTAATACAGGAAAATGGTTTAAAGCTTGAGAACAAATGTTAGATTTGCTTTTTTTTTTTTAAATTTTTAAAAGATTTTTATTTATTTATCAGAGAGACGGGGGTGGGGGGAGAGAGTGAGCACAGGCAGACAGAATGGCAGGCAGAGGCAGAGGGAGAAGCAGGCTCCCTGCTGAGCAAGGAGCCCAATGTGGGATTCGATCCCAGGACGCTGGAATTATGACCTGAGCCGAAGGCAGCTGCTTAACCAACTGAGCCACCCAGGCGTCCCTGTTAGATTTGCTTTTAACTTATATTACCTTTATAAATCACCTTAATTTTCTGACATTTCTCCCTATTTCTTTAACAATCTACAGAATACTTCATTTCTTCCATTGGTAATTTGAAGATTTTAAGATGATTACAGAGGCTTAAATTTTTTAATTAAAGATAACTTTTATGCAGTTTTTTCTCTTAGAAATTATTTTTCTTTTCTTGTAAAATAGTTAAGGATTGGATTTGGTCAGAAGAATTTGAGCTCTGTTTTCTAGGTGAATTGGAGATAAGTTTCTGTTTCTTGCTAAGACATTTGTTGGTGCCACCTTTGGATTAACAGCAGATATATTCACTGATCTCATGGGAGAAAATTCTTCCTAAAATTCCAAGATTTTTTTTTTTGAACTAGTAGTTTTTTTAATTCAAATTTTGCTATTATAAAAATTTGTAGGTTAACTTGAGGGGAAACTAGGGTTCTTGGACAGTTCAGTTTTGGGTGTTTGTTTTATAAGCAAATACTTGACAATTTGTTTTTTGTTTTATATGCTGTAGTAAATGATCAGATCCTAGATACTGGTTATTTAATTTCGGTATATTTCATGCTAAATTATCAGAAATTTTCACTTTGTTGGCTGAAATGGTATAAAAATGTGGGAATAATTTATTTTTGAAAAATTGATGATGGTAATGTATTACTTAGGTTAATGATTTTAATTTTTATCAAAAGTCAGGTTTCTAGATGGACACATCCTAACTTTTTTTTTTAAAGATTTTATTTATTTATCTGACAGAGAGAAACCACAAGTACACTGAGAGGCAGGCAGAGAGAGAGAGAAGGAAGCAGGCTCCCTGCTGAGCAGGGAGCCCGATGCGGGACTCGATCTCAGGACCCTGAGATCACGACCTGAGCCGAAGGCAGCGGTTTAACCCACTGAGCCACCCAGGCGCCCCCACATCCTAACTTTTATATTGAAAGAGGACTATTCTAGGAAACAGCACAAAATAAGGAGAATGTAAATGGAGAAAGAATTTAAGGATTCATCTTATGCATAAATACCATATTTATTGAGTTCTGAATAACATGGTAATTGCGTATTTACCTAACCCAACTTTGAGCAGCCTCCTGGAAGCTTCCTGTTATCGTCTTCTAATTGTGTGTTTACCTAACCCAACTTTGAGCAGCCTCCTGTTATCTTTTTTTTTTAATTAAAAAAAATTTTTTTAATAAACATACAATGTATTTTTAGCCCCAGGGGTACAGGTCTATGAATCGCCAGGTTTACACACTTCACCATAGCACACACCCTCCCCAATGTTCATAACCCCACCCTCCTCTCCCCACCCCCCTCTCTCCCCCCCCAGCAACCCTCAGTTTGTTTTGTGAGATTAAATAAGAGTCTGATGGTTTGTCTCCCTCCTCATCCCATCTTGTTCCATTTATTCTTTTCTTACCCCCCAAACCCCACACGTTGCAGCTCCACTTCAGAGAGGTTATCTTCTTAAAAGGGCTATCAGGGACCCTAGGAAGAATACACCAAGCTGTTCTTATAAGAGGAGTCGTGCAAGAAGGTCTTCGATTCCTTTCTTTAACGTGGTGAGGGTTGTTCTTAGCTAGAGTTAAAATGTCAGGAACTAGATTATTCTCTCCTTTCTCCTCACTTTCATTTGGAATATTTTGTTTACAAACTACACAGTATCAAATGGGTTTTCTTCTTTAACCGATGGATAACATGCAAGTATTGGTAAAGCAAAATGTTAGCAAGGTGTCCATTGCATGCTTAGAGATATGCAGAAACTGATAGCTGGTTAAGGCAATGAAAAATAAAGCACTGACATTTTTCTAGGCACAATATGAGTGGTGAAAAAAAACTGCCTTTAAATCAATAGTATGTATAGGAATCTTAATGCTTCATAGTTGGTTTCTTAATAGAATAAACATGAGTAGATAACAGAACTTGATTAACATTTGAAGGGGTTTAGCAGGATCTTAAAAGGTTCTAATTTGGGGGAAGTTTAGATTTCAGTAGTATAAATTGATAGCACGAATGGGAATTTTTAGATTTTTTTCCCTAAAAACTAATATTTTATTACCTTGACTTACTAGGTGTCATAGTTCAATTATGTAATTCTTTTGCTGATTCTTAGTATTTATCATTTCAGAACTACTCATGAATTCTTGTTTGGTGCTCTTGCTGAACTGGTTGATAATGCAAGGTATGTAGTCTTTAGGCATACAATCTGTGCTTGAAAACTTCTTGGGTCATTTTGACCTTTGCTTCTGAAGATGTGGGAGGAAGACAATTCTCTAAGCAGCTGTAATTCACTCCTAAGGGGTCTCTTACCCCAGAAGTATTTTTTTTCCCCAGAATTATTTTTTTTTTTATTTTTATTTTTTATTTATTTATTTGACAGAGAGAAATCACAAGTAGTCAGAGAGGCAGGCAGAGAGAGAGAGAGGGAAGCAGGCTCCCTGCTGAGCAGAGAGCCCGACGCGGGACTCGATCCCAGGACTCTGAGATCATGACCTGAGCCGAAGGCAGCGGCCTAACCCACTGAGCCACCCAGGCGCCCCCCAGAATTATTTTTAATAGCACGTTAGTTGATACTTCTAGTTTACTTGGTTGATTTTAATTCATCCATTGCTTTTCCTAAAAATAATGAACTTATGACATCCAAAGTTATCTTCCTTTGTGTATTAGAGCACAATAATTGTAGTGAAATGCAGGGAATTAAGATAGGAACCTAGGAATCAAGTTAATGGGACAGATAAGATCTGATTTAATTTGTGCTCTCAGAACAGTACACCACCTAAAGTCTTTAAAATTATGCCACAGTTAGGTGTGTTCTCAAAATGTGTATTTTAATGTCAGATGACTTCCAAGTGATTGAAGTATCTTGTTAGCAGCTGTGCTTGGAAGAAATTCTTTAGCACTGTGTTACACTGAGCTCTTAGTGATGGAAGTCTATATAAATGTTCCTGTACAGGACTGGAAAGAAGTTTGGGTTGGCTCAAAGATAAATAACAACATCCGAAGCAAGATTCTGTTCATTACGAAAATATATCTCAGAGTTGTTTCTGAATGCAAACATAAAATTCAGACACATTGCTTATTGACCAAGTGTTGATGACTAATAAAGGAAGAGGGTAAGAGTTGCGAGAAGGTTTTTTTTTGTGTGGTTTTTTTTTTTTTTTTTTAGTAGAAGTGCTTTCTAAATGGATCCACAGTTATAATGAGCTTGCCTTTAATTTTCTGTCTGTATATCTATACTATAATCCTGTACCATTATTACTTTCATTGTTATTCACTGGGATTGTTATATGGAAGTGTGCTTGTTAACAGGTTGTTTAATCAGAATACTCCGGTTTTCTTTCAATCCTGGTTGACTCATAATTTTTGTATTCGATTTAAAAATGGTGTAGCTTAATGGAACTATATTTGAACTTGCCACTTGTTAGCTTAGTGAGACCATGGTGTGCTGTGGTAGACTGCCTTTTTGTATATCATATGGTGAACTGGAGATTCCTGGGAGTATGTGTTTCCTGGTCATGCACACATGTTGCCCATCTGTCTCATATTTGAAACTTTTTATGTGTTTGGGAATAAGTACATGTAGAACTGTATGGATTTGAGTGGATTTTTTGCATTTAAAACTTAGGAAATTCTCTGTGCCTCATTCTCCTTGCCTGCAGTTGGCAGAGTTGGACTAGATTGGTTTCAAGCCTTTATTTATGACTGAACTTGGATTTCAGCTGATGGTTGATCTAATGGAGTGCCCTAACTTCCTTTCATAAGATTATAGGCTTGTCAATTAGTCTGCTGACTGTAATGTATATGCTATGAGACCTGATTTTTCATAGGCTTTGTGGCAGATGATGTTTTTCTTTGTCCTCAGTATCTTGTACATAAGAAAAATGGACAAGTTACATTTTTTATGATGCCTATCAAATTAGTGAGAGAAACATAGTTGTGAGTCATTTTTTAGTGTGTGAAGGCAAATGTTCTTTCATCCTCTAGATATTTTTACTGCGAAATTTGTATTTAAAAGACATACAGGCCTTATGTGTCATGTGGTTATTTTGAATAATTTAGAGTTTCAGAACTGTTTCACAGACATAAGGGAAGTAGTGTTTCCGAGTGTGAAAGTGTACTTTAATGGATACAGAATTTCTGTGTGACTTCCTAAAAATAGACTCAAAATATTATGCATCCCACTTAAAATACTATATATTTTGATGGTTGATATTTCATATTTTCATTTTCATATGTTCATTTCTTTTAATTTTGCAGAGATGCTGATGCCACCAGAATAGATATTTATGCAGGTAAGTTGGACATCAGTCCTTTCTTCTGATGTTCAGTTCCTTTGAATGCGTTTATTGCTGTGCCTAAGAAGAAACGTCTAAGAGCCTGAGGAGATGGCACAATTACTCCAGGTCATAGGGTAGAAATAGGGCACCTCTAGTCAGGCATGTGATAGAAACCAAGAATATTGGTGTAAGGAAACTAACATGTGGTTCCCAGATCTATAGATCTATCTATTTATTAAATATTTTATTAAATAGAGCACGAGAGGGAGCACGAATAGGGAGGAGAGGGAGAAGCAGGCTCTCTCCTGAGCAGGCAGCCTGACTTTGTGCTTCATCCGACCCTGGGATCATGACCTGAGGTGAAGACAGATTCTTAACCTACTGAGCCACCCAGGCGCCCCTATAGATCTATTTAGATAGCCACTGAGAGATTTATAGGATGATGGGGAAGAGTATTGGGGAGTGAAGTGACCAAGTACTGGTGGTTTTACTGGTTTGGATTACTGATTGGTTGATTTTACTGGTACCTGGAGCCAGAAAGAGATTTGTTGGAGGCCGGTTTCTCTCTCTGCAACCTCAGTGAGAGTTGCTGGTGTCATTTGCATAAAACAGTGGATCAAGTGGGTTGGCAGTGGGGTTTGCTGAGGAGGTGTTCTCAGGCAGAGGTGTCAGGTAGGAAGGAGACCTGCTTTGATTGGAATTTATTTTGTTTTTGTAAAGATTTCATTTATTTGAGAGAGAAGGACAGAGAGTGAGTGCATGAGTGGGGTGCAGGGAGAAGCAGAGAGAGAGAGAGGGACAAGCAGACTCTCCATTGAGCAGGGAGCCTGATGCAGGGCTTGATTCCAAGACCCTAGATCATGATATGAGCCAGAGTCAAATGCTCAACCAACTGAGTGTACCAGACACCCTGGAATTTAAAGATATTAATGGTATCTCCTGTTCTGCTTATTTAATTGGCTCTGTTGTAAATTCTTAGTCATTATCATTGGCTTTTTAAAATTTTAAATCATTGTTTTTAAAATCATTTGCTTCCTGCCTGTTCATTGTTTGTACCAGCATGTTTTTGATCATTTGAATTGCTAGAAATTTGGAAGCAAAATAGAGGAAGATGGCTTTTTTTTTTTTTTAAGATTTTATTTATTTATTTGAGAGAGAGAAACAGTGAGAGAGAGCATGAGCGAGGAGAAGGTCAGAGGGAGAAGCAGACTCTCCATGGAGCTGGGAGCCCGATGTGGGACTCGATCCTGTGACTCCGGGATCATGACCTGAGCCGAAGGCAATCGTCCAACCAACTGAGCCACCCAGGCATCCCGGAAGATGGCTTTTAAATCCTATTTGGCTAGCATAATATATAGGTCTCTGACAAACTTTTCTAAAGTCTTAAATAACACTGAGAAAAATGAAGTGTTTTTGTGGGAATATACAGTTGTCAAATAACCGATCTTTGTAGACTCATTCATGAATGGGAACAAGCAAACAACTAAGAGACAATTTTTAGAACCTCCAGTGTTACATAATTTTATGAAAAATCTTCCCAGATACAATGAATTTCTCATGCCTGATATACTCGGGAGCAAAGAAGATAATTCAGAACAGCTAAAAATCAGCTATATTGCTTATTCTGAAAGCCTTTTGCTCAAAAGGCTATGCCAAAGTGGTGAAAATAAAACTTGTTTTATTTTTAGTAGAAAGGAACAGGAACAGGAAAGAAAGGAACAAAGTAAATATCAGGTGTTAGGGATACATCCAGAGGCACAGCAGAAGAGATGGTTACTTAAACCCTGTGGCCAAATGGAGGCACCATTCCAAGTCACAGTGTGTATCTTACATCTCAAGTGTACTTTAATGAGGAGCAATTACAGTTACCTCTGAAAGAAATGTTTTAATCCTTGTACAGACGGTAAAGCAGAGAATCAGCCTCTACTCCCAAGTGACGTCGAAAGGACAAATCATAGCTGGGTTTACTTGAAAGAAGTGTTTTAAACACAGATCACCCCTGCCCCCTCCTCCCACCTTTGGTGGTGAATTTCACTACGAAACACGCTCAGAATACAACAGAACCGTTGGATTTCAATTTAAATGAAAAAGACCCACTGTACATTTATTCTGTGCTCAGTAGTTCTTACTCCTGTTGTGCTTAGGGAAGAGTCCAGAGAGGATGTGATGGGGTCTTTTCTAAGTTCTCATTAGAGAATTTAAGTCTTTAATTGGAGAGACAGCGCTCTGCAGGTGATTAAAGAACAATAACTTGATCTTGTGGGAACTGTCAAAGCAGTTAAGGATTAAATGGTGTGATAGAAGTACTAAGCACTACAGCATTTTAGAAAAAGACTTGATTTACTCCAAATACCTCCAGATTAGGAATCCTGGCTGAGATGTCCTTAACCTCACACTTTTCTACCTCAGAGCCTTACTAACACATTCAACAGGAGGAATAAAAGCAACTTCATTTTACAAGTACAATGATAGAATTAGTAATACCCTAGTACTGTAAAGTTCTTATTGTCAGGGCACAGGGGAAAGTATTTTCCTGTCTCCCATTTGAGATTAGATTGATACTGAACTTGGAAATCCCCTTAAACATCAGATTTAGTTTGACTTCATTAAAAAGTCATGTTTTAAAAGAAGGGTGACAAAGGAACCAGACTGTTAAAGTGCAGAGGTGTTCATTTACCCAAAGCATTCCTGTTTCTGTTAGACAGGGCCAGACAATAATGTGCCTGTCAGAAGTAGACTTGGTATTTTTACTGACTTCTTGACTTCCTTGGATCGGCAGTGCCATTCCTCAAAAATCCCCTCTGTGATGCTAGTAAGTGGAAAATTAGAGCACATGTAACTGAAGTGAACACTACTCAGATTGCAAAAGAATAATGAAGAGCTTGGATTTCATTTTATTAACAACTTCTGTTAAGGACAATATTTTCTCATCTCTGACCTTTGACTTACGAGTTCCATTTTACATTTCTTCTGTTTCTTTCTGTCTCCTCTCCAGTGGGAGTTAGATGATCAGATGTCAGGCTAATTTGGAAAGCCAGACTTGGCCATCCTGGGGAGAGTTTATTTATTTATTTATTTATTTTTTTAAAAGACTTATTTATTTATTTGACAGACAGAGATTACAAGCAGGCAGAGAGGCAGACAGAGAGAGAGGAGGAAGCAGGCTCTCCGAGGAGCAGAGAGCCCGATGCGGGGCTCGATCCCAGGACCCCGGGACCATGACCCGAGCCGAAAGCAGAGGCCTCAACCCACTGAGCCAACCAGGCGCCCCCTGGGGAGAGTTTAGATGTGCATCCTTCCAAACCCATTCTGATAATCTTATTTAGCTGCTACCAGGATCTGAAGCACAACTGTAAAGAGGGAAGTTCCAAGACATTTGATGGGAGTGGGAGCATAAATCCTGCAGCTCTAGATTCTCTAGTCTCTCCTCTCTAGAACTCCCCTTCCTTCATCAAAATCCTTTGCTTGGAGGCTTCAGATAACAGTTGACTGATAGAAGTGAATATCAGGTATTAGGAATACATCTCTAACTGGTGGGATGTCTGGGGAGATAGTTTTGAGTAGGGAAACCTTCTGGTTCTTGATGCTCTAGCTTAGTGCTTCTCACAGAGTGGTCCACTGATGGATAGCATCAGCATCCCCTGGGAGCATTTTAAAATGCAAGTTCTCAGATGCCTTCTCAGACCCACACAGACTTTCTGGGGTAGAGCCCAGAATCTGTATTTTTAACAAGCTCTTCAGTTGATTCTTATGCACACTTCATTTTGCTCTACCTTACTCTTAATTTCCTGCTTAAACCCTTCTACTTAACTGATTTGCTACAGACAGTAGCATCTGTTGGACTGTAAGCTCAATGAAGGCAGTGATCATATCTGCATTATTTACTGCTGTCTTCATCATAGAGCCAGGAACAGAGAAGTGCTCAGTAAGTTGAACAGGTGATCAGGATAAGCATTGTAACCAGGTGTTGATGTGACATTGCCTATTTACAAAGTTGAAGAAGTGACTGAAGAAATTAGCTAGTCTCTTGGTCTTGAGGCAGTCTTGCAGAGGATCATGTGCTCTTGGGTACTACTAGCTGCTTACAGACTGTTGATCATTATGTGGCCAGGAGATCCTCCATTAGTGGATCTCTTACCCTTGTAAACCATCTGAAATATCTTTAAATGAAATCCTAGAACAAGAAAGGGATCTCAGGGGGCGCCTGGGTGGCTCAGTGGATTAAAGCCTCTGCCTTTGGCTCGGGTCATGATCCCAGGATCCTGGGATTGAGCCCCACATCGGGCTTTCTGCTCAGCGGGGAGCCTGCTTCCTCCTTTCTCTGCCTGCCTCTCTGCCTACTTGTGATCTCTGTCTGTCAAATAAATAAAATCTTTAAAAAAAGAAAGGGATCTCAGACCCACTGTTAAGTGATGATTCTGTGCCTAACAAACACAAGGGCCTAGAAGTAATTTCCTATACAGTTTTCAAGGAGTGCCACTTGGCTTGAACCATTCTGGATCCCAAAGCAGAATCTTCATGTGTGTTTTATGGCTGAAGTGTACAACAAATGGCTCTTGGCTAGATTTAGAACACTTATTTTACCATACTCTGTATCTGACTTAGTTTGAGTCTTCATGTTATACTTCGCTTCCTCCAGAAGGAAACGTTGGAAGCCTCTTTGCACTTTTCTTGCGCTTACTCATGCTTACTAGATCTCACTTGGATTCTCCACGCTGATAAGAGGCACGGCCATAAGGAGAAATGTTCTTATCTACCTGTAATACTTACAGGAAGGTCCTTGCTCTTGAACTCAAGAAGCACTTGTCATTAATGTTTCAGCAAAGTCAGCTTCCTGAACACGTTGTGATACTTGAAAATCTGTGGTTTATAATACTTTTGAATAGCATTTTAAATTACACTAGTCCATTTAATAGCAGGTGGTTATGACTCACTGAATCTTTAGGACAAAGAGTATTTTAAACTGGGATTCCTCAGCTTAAAGTTGGTGAACCACAGCTTACAGAGACAAAAAAGTATTCAGGAATTAGGCTCTAAAGCAGCCTTGGGTTTGTCCCTGTAGTACTTTACGAATACCTCTTGCCTTTTAGTAGAAGTGCTCTCCTGATTCCAAGGCCTGTGCTGTTCCTCCTTTGTCACATTATCTTTATCATTGGTTATAGGCACCTTGAAAACTCCAGAATCATCCCCTTCCCAATTTGGGAATCTATTCTTTAGTGTTTGTGACATGTTTAGACCCAGACTACTTTGAGTAACCACCTGCTGCTGCAGAAGACAGTTACTGAAAGAAGAGGTTCTTGCACCCACTGAAATGGCAGCCAGGTTGTTCCCCTCCTGTCAACCGGGAAGCCCTGCTGTGGCTGCACTATCAAAGGACTTAATCCTCTTGTCAAAAGACTATTCCTCCTCCTAGTCAAGCAAGTCCAACTGGGACCAGGCAGCTCTCACTGCATCTTGTGCCATCTCATTTCTAGGTTAGGGAGCCATTTCAAGGACCCGTTGCAAGCAGAGGATGTGGCAATGAGTACAGATACCCCAGAAACTCAAGTTAGCCTGGGGATAGTCATACACAGACATAGCAATTTCTGTGGCTAGTAACTGCCACCACTGTACCCACAGCATGTCTGGCTTGATAACATTGTCTGAAGGCTACTCCAGATTTAACCCACGAAGAAGATGGCCCTGTTGAATTTGAGCAATGTTGACAATGTACAATGTGTAGTAGTTGGAGTGCTTTAGTGCCCTGGGACCCATGGCAGAGGGCAGAGGTGGAAGTAATCCAGGTAGAGAGAGACAGTAAGATGATTGAGGCTTTTATGAAATAGATGCATGTTTGGGCGTGCCTGGGTGACTCAGACAGTGGGCTCAGGTCATGACCTCAGAGTCCTGGTATCAATCCCTGAGTTGGGCTCCCTGCTTGGTCGTTAGTCTAGTGGACCAGGTATCCTGCCTTCAAAGAGTCTTGTCAGTCTTTGTCATTAACTAGAAAACATTGGAGAACATTTGATAGTAATGCCCACCCTCAAGGGCCCTGACATTTACCTTACACTAGCTAGGGCTATTAGAAGGAGGAGCTAGGTTTGTCTTAACCTTTTTGGGTCAAATGTCACACTGATCTACCTTCTGACCTTACGCATGTTTCCACCCTCTGGTGGAACTACCATTGGTAATTCCTGGTAGGTAGGTAACTACCCAGTAATGGCAACCACTTCTTTTACAGAAAGGCGAGAGGACCTTCGAGGAGGATTTATGCTTTGCTTTTTGGATGATGGAGCAGGAATGGATCCAAGTAAGTGATGAGATTTTTTTTTTTTTTTTTAAGATTTTAGTTATTTATTTGAGAGAGAGACAGTGAGAGAGAGCATGAGCAAGGAGAAGGTCAGAGGGAGAAGCAGACTCCCCGTGGAGCTGGAAGCCTGATGCAGGGCTTGATCCCGGGACTCCGGGATCATGACCCGAGCCGAAGGCAGTCGTCCAACCAACTGAGCCACCCAGGCGTCCCAGAGATGATTTCTTATTTTGGGGAGGATGTAACTCTTTTTACTAAATACTTACTGTGTTGTTTTTCTGTTGCCTTACTGTTGTGACTAGAAGATACACCTGGAGAGAGAGAGGTCTGTTGCAACATCTCAGGCTTAATTCCACTAATGGATTTGCCAGGTCTTGTCCTAGCATGGTAGATAGGATCTGAATGGCAGCCTGAAGTCAGTCAGATTACCCGTCTCTTGACATTGTATTTATCAGCTTGCACAACATCCTGGAGCAGGAACTACAGAGGCCTCCCTCAGCCTTCATACATACCATGTTCTGGTAATAGAATAAGGGCATAGTGATGGTGGTACTGACAGGCCAGTCAGAGGTTGTTTCCATTTGCCTCATGGTTCTGAATTTCCTTGGAAAGTGGTTTTAGTAGACACACAGCCCTGCTTAGATTTAGCTAGGCTCAGACCTTTGATTTTTGAGGATCCTGGGGAAGAAATGTTAATGCTTTCACTTTCTTTGTACCTGTGACTTCAGGTGATGCTGCCAGTGTGATCCAGTTTGGGAAGTCGGCCAAGCGAACACCTGAGTCCACCCAGATTGGGCAGTATGGGAATGGGTTAAAATCGTAAGTATACTAGAAGCCTGTCATAGGACTCAGTACAGAATTAAGCAATACTGCTCTGCTGCTGTCCAGTGAAAACTTTTCTGTTCCTTATCCTTCTAGAGCAGAAAAAAGGTTGGAAAGAAGTAGTAGTTTGGGAGCTTAGCAACTGCTGTACAGCCAGGTTTTCCTTACAGATTGAAAGAATGAACATCCTAAACCATTTGGGGTGAGAGAAGCAAACTGTAGGTTTCTCTTGACAGTGTGCTGTGGAATTGCATTTCTCCTCCTGATGAAAATTCTTATTTTTACCCTTTGGTTTGAGGATGCAAGTGGTTGTTTTGTGGGGTTAGGATGTATCTGAGATGCTAAAGGGGTTGCTTCATGGCATTGCAGTGTTTCCTGATCACCGGCCACATGTCATGCTTTGACCAGGCATTGGGGATCCAGGGTGAGTAATGGATATCTGAATCCTCCCTCTCAGAGGACATGGTCTCCACTTCTGTGTCCTGCTGTCTTCAGATCCCTTGGGACTTCTTTCTCAGCCCTTGGTTCCCACTTGTTTGGTGTTTGGAATGTGTTGTTCTGGTTTTGAGTGAAGCCCCAAGAGAAAGGTTTCTATTTCTGAAATGCTCACTTCCAGCTGTACATACCTTTGGATGGAATAAGATTTAGTGGAATTGGAATTTGTACAAATGGAATTCTGAGTCACATTTCCAGTCTTGCTGTGGAAACGTGTTGTTTTGTTCGCGAGAGGGTGGTGCTTTGGTCAGTCAGCAGTATCAGTTGTCCCTCGCATGCAGCATGCTTTGGCAAGGAAAGAGAGTGCTTCCAAAGACATCGGGGACATGGTACCTGGACTATTTGTCTTTCAGGGGAGAAACCAAATGGTAGTAACAAGTTCTTACAATGTGCCAGGCACTTTGCTAAAAATTTTACTTGAATGATCTTATTTATTCCTTCTATTCTTATTTATTCTCATTTTCCAATGAGGAAATTGAGATTTATGGGGATGAAGTAATTTGCCCAGAGGTATAAAAGTGTAGCCCAAGGTATAAAAATATAAAAATTTTATATCTTATAAAAGGTATAAAAGTGTAGCCCAAGTGTAGAGCTGAGATATGAACCAGGTCATTTTGACTGCAGAGCTGGAGCGGTTACCCATCTCACTTCAGTCATACAAATTAAAATTCAGATCTCACCTCCGCCACTCAATTATTTCTCTGAGCTTTAGCATCCTTTTTGTAAATTGGGATTATAAATACGTGCTAAGTAAGTTAAGGATTAAATGCTCTTATTGCCTTGAGAGCCTTAGACTAGTTTCTGGATTCTTACTTTATTTCTCCTTTGATCTTTCCTTGGCAGATTCCTGGTCTGAATAGCTAAAGCTATTCAGCTAGGGTAGGGCCTAGGAGTCTCTAGGTAGGTTCCCCATTGTTCTGGTGCTGGTGCCCTAAATCCCAATAACTGAGGTCTCTTAGTGTCAGTGTGAAAGAAGTCCTGACTTCCCATCTGGATTGTAGTCCAGTCTCCTTCTACCTGATCTTAGCAGGTTGGTGGCCTCAGGCAAGCTCTTTCATGTCTCTGCATATGTGTTTTCTAATCTAGAAAATGCAGTTCTGTTCTCTGACATTCTACCTTACAGAGCAAGTTTGAGGAGCAAACAAAATAGGACTCTAACAGTGCTTAGAAGACTGGGAAGTTGCAAGTGTTATCATTAACATATTTTAGTAGACTGAGTTTTATAAAGGATGCATTCAGTTGGAGCCATCTAGTGTTGAGAGTGTATTTATTTTGAAACCAATTCAGAAGTTGAGAAAGAGTTTCAGAAGGGAGTGATTTGTGGTGAGAATAGGGCTGAGAAGCAAGGAAGCCAGCAGAGAGGTGGCATTTTTGGGGTTGTTGTTCTTAGCTCCAAGGTCAGGATCAAAGAGAGAATAAAGAAGCACAAAGTGAGAGTTTTTGCCAAATTAGGGCAAGAGCAAGCTTTGACAGAAGGGAAGGTAATATGCTATCCGTAAGCTTCAGGGGAGAAGGAGGAGGGCTGTGAAATCTGTCAGAGGAAGTAGCATTGCCAGCATCTTGGGAACTGGAGGAGGAGAAAGAGAACTTGGCAGCCCCCAGGGTGTCTCTGGATAGTGTCCTGGGCGTTTTCCTGAGCATTTGGGGAAATGGGACATGGCATTCATTTGTGTGTTTGGCATGCCAGCCTGGTTTGTATTTGTATGTAGAAGAAAGTAATGAGGCTTCCCACTGCCATCTCCTCCCTGGGGTATTATGAAGACTAATGAGATAATAGCCATAAAGCCCCAGAAGCTGCTTCGAAGAAAGGAGTTAAACAGCCCCATTGTTCAGTGGGCAATGAACTGTTGGAACTTCTGCCCTGTTCCTGTTGCCCAGAAAGGCCTGTCCTTGCCTGCACCTCACTTGATTTAATGTGGCTAAACAGAGGAAGGAAGCAGTTGATTCCATTTAGACTTTCGCCTTGTGGAACCCAGCCTCAAGGCACATTTCCCAGAAACCAGTTGCATCTAAGAGCAGGGACCGCCTATAATGAGCTTGAAGTGGCAAAACCATTTTGAGAGAGAAGATGGTTGAGATTATAGGATATGAACCAATTATAGGCCTCCTTAAAAACTAGAATTATATTGTGTTTGGTTAGCCCCTGTATTTGGTTTAGCCTTAGGATCATACCGTTTTTTTGTGTTTTTTTTTGTTTTTGTTTTTGTTTTGTTTTTTTGAGGACTTAGTGAGTGTAGATTGTGGTCTGTGCCCTTGATGGTGCTGCCATTTGATGAGTGAATGAGAAGGAATTTGTGTCAACAAAGGAAGGACCAGATGGGAACTGGATGTGGTCAGCATGGAAGATGATGTGTTGAAGGTATTAGTTCCTGGAGGGAAATTGGATGGTGGCACAGAGAGTACAGCAGCCCTTGTGTAGCTGAGATGAACCTGGTGCATGGGCAGCAGGGGTTACTTGCTGTTGTGGCAGCAGGTCAGAAGTTAAACTTGGGGCTGGTGATCTGTGGTGAATGTGCCCTAGAAGGGTAGTGAGGAAGCCTTCTTTGGAGGGTAAGTGGGGTCATGCTAATTGTGAGGAATGATGAAGGCTTATGTAAGAGCAGAGGGAATGAGGACTGTAGACCTCATCTCAGGGTCCTGTGAGGAAGGGAGGTCTTGAGGAGAGCTTTCCAAAGGCAGTTTTAGTCATGTCCAGAGGGTGAATTCGCTCTTTTTTTCAGGTGAGTTTTTGAATCCCTGGGAGAATAACCCATTTGTGCTTTCCTTTCAGGGGCTCAATGCGCATCGGGAAGGATTTTATACTCTTCACTAAGAAGGAAGACACCATGACCTGCCTCTTTTTGTCTCGGACCTTTCATGAGGAAGAAGGCATTGATGAAGTAGGTCCTTTCCTCATGGTTTGAGTCATCATTTCACATTTCCTGGGTCTGCCTAGGTTATTTGCCATGCTGTGCTTATTGGGTTTGCAGGATTGCAGCCAAGCTCCTTGTGGGATTATCTGTTTGGATTAACTTGTTGAGGGGTTAGGCAGACTTCTTAGTGCTAGAGGAGTTAAAAATTTCAAAGCTTTAACCCTACAACCCAGCAATCGCACTATGGGGTATTTACCCTAAAGCTACAAATGTAGTGATCTGAAGGGGCACATGTACCCGAATGTTTATAGCAGCAGTGTCCATAATAGCCAAACTATGGAAAGAACCTAGATGTCCATCAACAGATGAATGAATAAAGAAGATGTGGTATGTGTGTGTGTGTACGTATATGTACACACACACACACACACACACACACAGGAATACTATGCAGCCATCAAAAGAAATGAAATCTTCTCTTTTGCAAGAGAACTAGAGGGTATTATGCTGAGTGAAATAAGTCAGTTAGAGAAAGACAATTATCATATGATCTCTCTGATACGAGGAATTTGAGAGGCGGGAAGGAAAAAATGAAACAAGATGGGATCAGGAGCGAGACAAACCATAAGAGACTCTTACTCTCACAAAACAAACTGAGGGTTGCTGGGGGATTGGGGTGTAGGGATAGGGCAGCTGGGTTATAGACATGGGGGAGGGTATATGCTATGGTGAGTGCTGTGAAATGTGTAAGCCTGATGATCCACAGACCTGTACCCCTGGGGCAAATAATACATTATATGTTAATAAAAATAAAAATGAAAAATAAAGAAAAAAATCTCAAAGCTTTAGAGAATAGTTGTCTTGTTTCTGAGAATGAGGCCATCAAATGGCAGGAACCAAGAGTTGGATTTGTAACTTCTCTGAATTTAGTCTGTTGGGGTGTCAGTATGAAGAGTTGTTTTATCAAGGGGAATGTTTTGGCTTCTTGACTATGGGTGGAGAGCACAACCTGCAGTAATAATAAGAACTTATAATAGGAGCAGCACTGTCTTTCTCATATGATGGTGATTTTGTGAAATGTGCTATGATTATATTTTCCTTTTTAAGAAATTTGTTGCTTTAATGGTCTATATCAGAAGGTACAAGTCAGATATCTGTGGGGCCTGGGCAGGTAATGAAGCAGGAAAGTATATTGAAACCATCATGGTAAGTTCTTTGCTAAATGACAGATGACACTTAGCCCCAGCTCATCATTGCTATGCTGGAAAGAAGTCCTAATGAATCTAGAGTATTCTGATTTTAAAACATTAATTAGTTAATTATTAAGCTAAACACATGCTCGGTTGAGTCTCTTTGTGGCCTCGCGGTTAAGGCATCTACCGAGCTCGTCTGGTGAGGTATGTGCTTCCTCGCCAGAGAGGGGATCAGAGACTAGTCTGCCCAGCCTCAGTCTGGACTCTTTCTCCTTTCATGTGTGAGAAACGGTGGCCAGAGCTGTAAGAAGGGACTGAGAGGGTCTGCAGACAGAAATCCTGAGATAGGTGAATTTAGTTAGGGTTTCAGTCTCTCTTAGTTAGCTGTGATTTAATTTGTGCTGGCCCTATTAGATGTGAGCTTAAATCATAACAAATTAGTTCATGGTGGGAATGAAAGGCTGTTTTTTCCTACCACCTTTACTTGGCAAGCCAGTGGATTTGTTTGCCTTTTTGGTGCACAGTGTCAGTTCATCCATCATACATGCAGTGAGAGAAGTGCTATAGCTGGAATGAACAGGTTCCTGGGAGAAGGGAGGGCAGGAGAACTTTTGCCCAGGCTGTGGTTTTCAGGAATGTTTCCTGATGGACTGTGGGTAGTGAGAGGAAGGTGGTCAAGTCCATGGAAGTAGCCTGTTGAAGGCCCTGAGGGCTGGTGAGGGCTGTGGGATCAGACTTGACAGAGGGGCTACCTGAAGAAAGGTGGTGGCCTCTGGAGAGCAGGAGGGATAGGTCAGGTTTGATCTTTTAAGTAAAGGTGGTGTGGCAGTATCAGATTCTCTTTTAAAAGGATCAGTTTTGTGGGGCACCTGGGTGGCTCAGAATGTTAAGGATCTGACTCTCGATTTTACCTCACGTCAAGATCTCAGGCTCCTGAGATTGAGCCTCCATTGGGCTATGCCCAGTGCATAGCCTGCTTTAGATTCTCTCTCTCCCTTTCCTCCTCCCTGCCTGCTCTCACTCTCGGTCTCAAAAAAAAAAAAAAAAAGAAGAAGAAGAAGAAGAGGAGAGAAAGACAGGTGTTGGAGTAGATTGGTCGAGATTCCCTAGCTGTGTGTGGCCTGGCAGGACGGAAGCAGGGAGGTCCTTTAAGCATGCGAGGCCCACAAATCTGGTGTTTGATTAGTGGAGAGAGGAAGGAAGGTCATGAATGATGTTGGTTCTGGTGTGGCTGCTGGGGCATGATGTCGGCTCTTTAGAGCTGGTAAAGAATGAGAGTGGTGCCCTGCTCTTTGGTGAAGAGTGTAAGTTCCCCTGGACATGAAAAGTTAAGTCTGGGTCGTGAGCTTCTGGGGAGGCCTGGGCTCTGGGATCCTTGGTAGCAGATGAGCTCACCTAAAGTGGTGTACGCAGTGAGAGGAGGACCTGGGATCTCAGATGCTCTTCTCCAGGGAGAGGACAAGGTGGCACAAGAGACAGGAATGAGGAGATATGTAGGAGGAAAATTAGGAGACTGGTGACATTGAAATTAAAGAAGTGTTCAGATGACTGGGATAGGTGCCAGCGGAAGTATATGCTGTTTAAAGTAATGCTGTTGTGAAATTAAAATAATTTGAATAGAATAAAAAAAAATAAAGTAATGCTGTTGTCACCTGGGCTGTTGTGAAGAATGGGGGTTGCAGAGTCAGGTATAGATTCATAGAACACAAATGGAACTCAGTTCCTTGGGTGAAAAAGCTAGGTTGAATTTTTTTCCTTACTTGGTGCTAGAAGGTCACTATTTTGGATTGTACTCTAGCACAAACTCAGCCAAGATTTCAAAATAAGATCATTTTCTACTGAGTAGGAATGTGTCCAAACGAGCTCTAGGGATGAATACCATTAGGAATAAAGGTTCTTAGAAAACAGTAAAATGTCTCAGAACCCTTAACAGTAAGTGTCACCCTGACACTTCTTAAAATATAGAACCCCTTTATTCTCAGAGTAGGCCGTTTGATTTGAACCTTCGAGGTGGCTGAGACTGGTTTGCTTTACAGAGGGAATCAAATGTCAGCTATCCACAGGGCTCCTGGGCACCTGGCTGAGAGAGGAGCCACGTCTAAAGGGTGTGGCACTCGAGGGTGGGGTTTTAGAAGAAAGAGGAGGATTTTTTCCCTCCAGTTTTATTGAAGTTTAATTGACGAAGGTAGGATTTTTAAAAACATAAGATTAAATTCCATAGTATGAAAAAGTATATTAAAATACAGGTACAGGGCACCTGGGTGGCTCTGTGGGTTAAGCCTCTGGCTCAGGTCATGATCCCAGGGTTCTGGGATGGAGGCCCACATCAGGCCCTCTGCTCAGCAGGGAGCCTGCTTCCTGCTCTCTCTCTGCCTGCCTCTCTGCCTACTTGTGATCTCTCTGTCAAATAAATAAAATCTTTTTAAAAATGCAGGTACAGTTGAGAGGATAATTACAAAGTGAACACCTAGGTAACTGTCCTAATAGACTGATACTAGAAGCCCCCAGTGTGTCCCCTCACTAGCTGCATTCCTTACTGCACCTCTGAAGGAACCACCTTCAGGTAACTTTTGTAATGATTATTTCCTTGTTCTCTATATAGTTTTGGCACCTGTGTTGTATATGCATTCTTGAATAGTTTAGTTTTGTCTATTTTATGTTTATGTAAGTGGGCTCATACCATAAGATTGATTTTTTTTTCTATTTTGTCTTTTTTCATGTAACAATTTTTTGTTGTTTTTGTTTTAGTAGGGGGAGGGGCAGGGAAAGAAAGAATCTCAAGCAGGCTTTATGCCCAGCTCAGAGCCCAACATGGGGCTTGATCTCACAACCCTGAGATCATAACCTGAGTCAAAATCAGGAGTCAGACACTTAACCAACTGAGCCAACCAGTCGCCCCTCACATAGCATTGTTTTTGAGATCCATCCATGTTGATGCTAATAGCTGTTAGTTTGTTCATTATCATTACTACACACTACTCCATTGTATAAATATATGATAGTATAATTTATCCATTCTAAATTGGTTGCTGGTACATATATACAGGACACACTGCCAGGTTCTGGAGTGGAATTGCTGAGTTGTATGTTTACAGGTATCTTCAGATTCACTAGATAAGTACAGATATCTTTTCAGTAGTAGAAAGAGTAGAATTAACACCAAATTAGGAGAATGGCCAGGGCCATCCCAAGCAGGGAACTGCCTGTGCAAAGACCTCCAGGGCATAAATCAGCATATCCCAGAGGACCTAGTGCTGTGAGGCTGAGTCTTGGAAAGGGCAGAAGTCAGAGAGCCTCTGATGTCAGGCTACAAAGCTTGAATCTCTCCTCTGGGGCAGTGGGGCAGTGTGGAGCCACTGTGGAGAGGGACACGATGAGGGGTACATTTTGAGGGAGGCTGTTCTGGGTCTTCCATCAGTGTCTGCCTGTGCTTTCTCCAAAGGTGATAGTCCCATTGCCCACCTGGAATGCTCGGACCCGGGAACCTGTCACAGACAATGTGGAGAAGTTTGCCATTGAGACAGAGCTCATCTACAAGTATTCTCCCTTCCACAATGAAGAGGAAGTTATGACTCAATTCATGAAGATTCCTGGGGACAGTGGTAAGTAGGATTGAGCCTACAGTCCCTAGAATCTAGGAGCTCCAGAGCCATGAATGGTGTGGGGATGGGCAGGTGGTGCCTAGCAGGACAAAAGGATGATTTCTTTCCCAGGAACACTGGTGATCATCTTCAATCTCAAACTCATGGATAATGGAGAGCCAGAGCTAGACATAATCTCAAATCCAAGAGATATCCAGATGGCAGAGACTTCCCCAGAGGGCACGTGAGTATGGCTGAGAAGGGAGGGAAGTCTTGGAACTGGTGTTCATTTTCTCAGGGAGAAAGCTCAGGAGGTGAGTTTAGCGAAAGGGGGAGAGGGAGCTCATTCTCTGAATTTCCCAGTATTGGAGTTGATGAAGCTGAGTACTCCATCATATTTTCTTACCACAAGCAGGATGAATAGGACAGCAGCTCCACAGCTAAGCCAAAAGAAAAGATTAATTATCTCTTGCTCTGACTCCTTGATTTGGAAACAGCCTGAGAGGTGGGGGAGGATTTGCTGGGTCTTTGGTGGGGCCTGTGGTAGGGCTGGGTCAGGTGTCTGTGGAGTGCCTATGCTGGGGATTTGAGGGGTGTGCATCCCACACTGAGGGAGCAGCCCTTCAGGGTGGTGAGAAAATCCAGGATATGAGGTGGAGGGTTTGCAGAGAGGCTGTCTTGCCATTTCTTTGGCCAAGCTGGTTGTGGGTGGGTGATAGCACTCTTCCATTCCTGCCACCTCTAGGAAGCCAGAGCGGCGCTCCTTCCGTGCCTATGCTGCTGTGCTCTATATTGATCCCCGGATGCGGATCTTCATCCATGGGCACAAGGTGCAGACCAAGAGGCTCTCCTGCTGCCTATATAAGCCCAGGTAGGGGCCTGCCCACCCTGGTCTGCTGTTCCCTTGAGCTGAGAATGGGGCTGTGGCTGTATTTCTTATGGGCATTGTTGGGGTGATGGTAGGAGTGATGATGATAAGAGGCTCTGACAGTGTTGACTGCATTTGGGCCTTTAAGCTCCTTGTGATTTACTGCATAGAAACTTCTAAGTGTTGAGGAGGGGGCACAGATGGCTGGTGACCTGTGAAGATTGGCTGTTGAAGCTTTCTGAGTGTGAGTTCTATGACATGGAGGGTGCCCTACCTGGCACAATGAACTGAGCCTCTCAGCTTTAGGGCCAAGGGACCTTGAGATACTACACAGGAGAGAGCAAAGGCCCTGGCTGATTGCTGAGATTTGTTTCTTCTGTGGGATTATTGACACATCTGGTGAGTAGCGAGGTTGCTTATCAAAGATGGAGCAAGGGGAAAGTGGAATAAGGAGTTGAGGATTTTGCTAAACTAAGTTTTTGTTTTTGTTTTGTTGGGTTTTTTTGAGAGAATGAGAGAGAGAGAGCACGAGACGGGAGAGGGTCAGAGAGAGAAGCAGACTCTCCACTGAGCAGGGAGGCCTATGTGGGACTTGATACTGGGACTCCAGGATCATGACCTGAGCTAAAGGCAGTCGCTTAACGAACTGAACCAACCAGGCGCCCTAAAATAAGTTTTTGACTCATCATGAATATAGTGCAGCTTGGAAGGAAGCAGGAACGGCAGGGCAGGGTGCTTCTTGAGTTGCACAGGTTGCTGCCCTACCCTGCTGCTGCTTGGGTGTTCAGGTTGCTTTTTCCCCTGTTCAGGATGTACAAGTACACATCAAGCCGTTTCAAGACTCGCGCAGAGCAGGAGGTGAAGAAAGCTGAGCATGTAGCGCGGATTGGTAATGTGCACTCCCTGCCCCCTGGGCAGGAGGTGGGATCAGGTTGGGGTTGTCTGGGGGATACTTCTGGCCAAAGCAGGATCCAAAAAAAGCTTTGTCTAGCTAGCACCCAGGGGCAGGCTCTTCTGAACCACTGGTCTAGTTCCTCTTGCACCCCTCCCCTTGCATGCCAATCCTCTCAGCATATTTTCCCCTAGACTCTACTTTATCAGCCATTTTTAGGGACTTACCTAAAATAGCACCAACTCCTTGATTTGCCCAGAGTGAAGAATCTCACACTTTCCTTTGGCCCAAATACTTGTGAAATTAGTTTTCCTGACTCCAGGGCAAAAATCTCAAGGTTTCTCATGGTGACGGGGCTTCTTGGCAGCTTGATGGAGAGTGATTGGCTGAGGACTTTGATGCCTTCCAGCTCCTGCTGAGGATGTAACTCTGGTTGCCTTGGGCAGTTTTTGACCTGTTCTGGTTCGTTTGTAAAGTTAAAAAAAAATGTCTAAAGTATAAATAGTGCCTGTTTTGTTTGAGGCCTCCAAACAAAAGGATTTTCCTTTTTGTACTGACTCTGCATTCAAGGCAGGGAGGTTGGAGGCAGCTCTTTTGTTCCTTTGCAGTGTACATACATCTTGCCCAGTAGGTACTGCACTGTGGGATTCAGGAAGGATGACTAAGAGTTTTTGAACCTTTGTATTCTTTAATCATGGCTTCTTCTGGATTTTAGCTGAGGAGAAGGCACGGGAGGCAGAGAGCAAAGCTCGGACCTTAGAAGTTCGCCTAGGTGGAGACCTCACGCGGGACTCCAGGGTAAGGCCCCACATCTGAGCAGCTATTGTCTAACATTTCTTTTTGTTGTTGTCTAACATTTCTGGCATTAGGATCCCAGAGCTGGCCTGGCTCAGCCCCAAGCTAGTTGTGAACCCCTCGCCCTAAACCTGCAAAATGGGACATTAAGATGTTTCCATAATCATTATTGAACACACTGTATGGCAGAATCTTGGCTAATCATTTCAACATCCTAACGACAATATGGAGTGGCCACTGTTAGTATTCTCAGTTTATAGAAAGGGAGATTGAAGTGAAGATGGTCACTTGCCCCAGGTCACATACCTGAAGGGGTCTGAGCAGTTCTTTACCCCTCTGTCTGACACTATTATTTCAGTTGGGGGTGTTTCCTCCTTCATTTCAGCCTGGTCAGGTAAAGCACAGCTTTTGAGTTTGTCCCCATTAAGGTCATTTTTTCTGTAGAAAAGAAGTAAATCTCTAAGTGTGGTTCTGAATCCATGTGATTTAAACAGAAGTTTCAGATGGTGATTATAATATTGCCTGCTATGGCCCACAGCACCTCCTCCCCTCACTTGGTGCCAACGTATGTTTCCAGGTGATGTTGCGGCAGGTCCAGAACACAGCCATTACCCTGCGCAGAGAAGCAGATGTCAAGAAGCGGATCAAGGAAGCCAAGCAACGGTGAGTGCCAGGGCTGGCTTTTGTGGGTGTTTTGTTTTTAAGGTTTATTTATTTATTTATTTGCCAGAGAGAAAGAGTGAGAACTCACACAAGCAGGGGGAGAAGCAGGCTCCCTGAGCAAGGAGCCCATGTACAGGGCTTGATCCCAAGGACCCTAGCTGTAGGCAGCCACTTAACCAACTGAGCCACCCAGGTGTCCCTGGCTTTTTGTTTTTTAAAATTATGTAACGTTTGTACTCAGTATTGGCAATTAAAGAGCTTCAGGAATCCTCCCCACCTTGTGAGTTTGCTGTTCTATCACAAAGGTTGCTTTGAGAGAGCCAGTGATGTTGTGGTCCCAAATGCTTGTCAGTGCCCACTGTAGGTTTTCTCCTGAGGTAGGAAAAGTCAGGGCAGGGCCTATCCCTGGAATAGAACACCAGACCTTCCTTCCTGGCCATTCCCATTCCTCCCTCTGTTTTTTCTTTTTTTTCTCTCTCTCTTCCTTCCTTCTCCCTCCTTTTTTCTCTTCATTTTTTCTTTTTTCTCTTTTTCATTTAAAGGATATATATATATCCTTTAAATATATATATTTAATAATATATATCATATATAAGTATATATATTATATGTAGATACATCATATATATATGATACTAGCTATACAAAACTTGTAATACACAGACCATTTTTAGAAATACCATCTTAAAACTCCTTTATATTAGTACCTTCTGGTACTATTTACTCTTAATATTTTATCCCGGGTTAAAATATGGAGTAATGTTGTAGATTGAGTTTTGGAGAATGGGCACTTTCCCTAGCTCATTAGGTTATCTCCATATTCCGTTTTATGTCTGGAGCTTCTCGGAACTCTGGTCTTAGAATTCCTAAGTTGCTGTTTCTTGGCCTTCCTGCCACAAGCATATAGGTTCCTGGATTCTTCTGAGTTAGTGCACTGCTTATTTATTTATTTATTTTTTAATTTATTTATTTGACAGACAGAGATCAGAAGTAGGCAGAGGGGCAGGCGTGGGGGGGGGAGAGCAGGCTCCCTGCTAAGCAGAGAGCCCGATGTGGGGCTCGATCCCAGGACCCTGGGATTATGACCTGAGCCGAAGGCAGAGGCTTTAACCCACTGAGCCACCTGGCGCCCCAGTGCACTGCTTATTAATCCGCTTTTCAACTCCATGGTTTTGTTACTCATCACATGAGGGTCTCTTCTCTCACATACATGTTCATCGTTCTAGTGAATTTTTACCTTTTTAGAATTAATTACTGTCATATTAGTGGACTAGGTATGACCTTGTGTTTAGCCCACCATGTAACTATCTTCACACAGATTTGCAGCAGCTTCACAGTATCCCATTCATACTTAAATCTTAACATCCCTGTTTTGTTACCAGAAGCCAGCCATAGTCACATGCTTTTAATTAGGGATTCTTAGAGTCACTACACAGTACCATACCCCTACCAGGTCTGATGGGTTACACATTTGACTGGAAGTGCAAAATTTATTTCTTAACATGTCTCAAGTTTAAGCTTAAGCTCACATATCTTAAAGAAGATGGTGTTTGTTTGTTAATGGGTTGATCTGTTTACATTTATCTTGTGTCTTCTCAGAGCACTTAAAGAACCTAAGGAACTGAATTTTGTCTTTGGGGTCAACATTGAACACCGGGACCTGGATGGCATGTTCATCTATAACTGTAGCCGCCTGATCAAGATGTATGAGAAAGTGGGCCCACAGCTTGAAGGAGGCATGTGAGTATTGCCCACCAAGAGCTTTTCAGCCTAAGGTGGTGAGTGGGCCAGTGGGATGACAGAACTGTCTTCTTTCTCCCTTCAGGGCATGTGGTGGGGTTGTTGGGGTTGTTGACGTGCCCTACCTGGTCCTGGAACCTACACACAACAAGCAGGACTTTGCTGATGCCAAGGAGTACCGGCACCTGCTGCGGGCGATGGGGGAGCATCTGGCACAGTACTGGAAGGACATTGCCATTGGTAATTCCCTTTCTGTTCACTTCTTATCTTAGGAGACCCTTAGTGCCCAAGGGTATAAATTTAGGAAGAGCAAGAGGCTGGCTCCTAATATGTGTGGGTGTTTCCTTTCCAGCCCAGAGGGGAATCATCAAGTTCTGGGATGAGTTTGGCTACCTCTCTGCCAACTGGAACCAGCCCCCATCCAGTGAGCTACGTTACAAGCGTCGGAGAGCTATGGAAATCCCAACCACCATCCAGTGTGGTGAGCCGGTGGTCGGAACCTCTTTCTGACTCTCCACCATAATCCATGTCCCCTTGCTGGCCTCCTGACTTGACTTTCATGGACTCTGGGTCCCACTGGAGATGAGTCTGGTGGTGGCCCTGGGAGCTCAGCCTTGGGGCTGTGTCAAGTCCACCTGTCCCTCCTGAATGAGGCAGAGTGTATCTAACCCGCGGAGCCTAACTTTGGTGCCACGTTCTTAATGCTGTGAGTGATGATTTAGCCAGGATCCTGTCAGAGGAGGGAGAGAGGCTGGGAACATTGAAAAGTCCACAATATAAAATGTCTCTTCTTGCTGGAATCACCATCCCTGAGAAGAATTACTATTCTGCAAGGAAGGCAGAGTTGTAGCCAGCGTAAAGATCTTTGCACGGAAAGTTGGGGGCATCTTTGCCTTGGGCTTGGTTGGGAGGAGCCTGTTTACTAAAGATTGTTACGGGGCAAGGCTGATGTTTGTGGGGGTGTTTTCTGTGTCACAGATTTGTGTCTGAAGTGGCGAACCCTCCCCTTCCAGCTGAGTTCTGTGGAAAAAGATTACCCTGACACCTGGGTTTGCTCCATGAACCCTGATCCTGAGCAGGACCGGTGAGCACGTGCTCTAACAAGGAGATTATGGGTATCTCTTATCTCCCCACTGTATTCTCTCTACCTTTTGGGTAAATAACTCGCTGTGCATCTTGAGGTCAGTGCTGATATCCTCACATCTCTGTCTTGCTGCAAATAATAAGTGCCCTGGAAATAAGAATAGATGTCTGTCCTGCAGTGAGTATTCATTCTGTACATTTGGGATCCCTGAGGTTGTTGCTATGGTGAGAGAGAGCATGGGTTGGTCGAAGAGGAAGGGCCATGTCCTACTTAGGGCCCTGTTTTGCCATCACCTCCCTAACACCCTCTTTCTACAGATGTGAGGCTTCTGAACAGAAGCAGAAGGTTCCCCTGGGGACATTCAGAAAGGACCTAAAGACACAAGAAGAGAAGCAGAAGCAGTTGACAGAGAAAATTCGCCAGCAGCAGGAAAAGCTAGAAGCCCTGCAGGTGTGTGGGTCATGGGCAATGGACAGAGCTAGCTATTTTGTTTATGTATTCCAATGTGGTCAGAAAATAAGTATCCTATCAGAGAGGTAACTGCCATCAACTAAAATATCCTAACTTTTTATGACTACCTATGTGTACATAAATATATATTTTATAATAAAAATATGGAAATTATGCATCATGATACATGCTCTTTAGTGCATACTTTTTTTTTTTTTTTAAGATTTTATTTATTTATTTGTCAGAGAGAGAGAGGAGCGAGAGTGAGCACAGGCAGACAGAGTGACAGGCAGAGGCAGAGAGAGAAGCAGGCTCCCTGCCGAGCAAGGAGCCCGATGCAGGACTCGATCCCAGGACGCTGGTATCATGACCTGAGCCGAAGGCAGCCGCTCAACCAACCGAGCCATCCAGGCGTCCCTAGTGCATACTTTTCTTGAGACACTTTTTCAGAAGTCAATTTGAAAGAGTAAGAGGGTTTGTAAAATCTTATGCCCCCCCCCCTTTTTTTAAGATTATTTATTTATTTATTTATTTGACAGAGAGAAATCACAAGTAGGCAGAGAGGCAGGCAGAGAGAGAGGGGGAAGCTTGATCCCAGGACCCTGAGATCATGACCTGAGCCGAAGGCAGAGGCCCAAACCACTGAGCCACCCAGGCGCCCCTCTTATGGCTTTTTTATAACTACTTCCAAGTTATTCTCCAGAATATATATTAATTTCTGTTTTTTACAAGCAGTACATTTATTTTAAAATATTTTGCAATTTAATAGGCAAAGATACACATCTTATAATTTGAATTTCCTTTATATTTTTAAATTCAACAATTTTTTTATTCATCAATTTGTTTTTTCAGGATAGCTTATTCTCATTTTTTTCATATTTGTCAGGTTTTTGAGATGTGTTTATGATATTAATCCTTTATCATTTTTATTATAAAAAGCTTTTTCTTTTCTGGCTTCAGTTTATTTGCAGATGTTACCCAATCTGGGTGTCTTAGGCCTGCCTCTATGTCTGCTGAATCCCACTCATCCTTTCTGACCTTTTCCATCAGGCTTTTCTTACCTTTCTGGCTTCTTTTATAGGAATTTAGTTCATTGACACTTTTTCCTGGTCTCTGAATTGCTATATTAATCAGTTTGCTGATGATTTAGGGTATTTTTTTGTCTCCCCAGTAAGAATGGGAGTCTTAACAATAGTAGGATTGTGGCCTAGGTTTTCTTTTTTATATGCACACTGTCCCAGCCACATAGTAGGGATGCAAAGAGTATCCTTGAATGTTCCAAGACATTCAAACAGCCTCATCATCATGTTTGCTGTGCAGAAAACCACACCTATCCGTTCCCAAGCTGACCTGAAGAAATTGCCTTTGGAAGTGACCACCAGACCTTCTGCTGAGGTAAGGCCCAGGAGAGGGGGAAGGGCTTTTTCTTAGGTGTCTCATGCTATGCTCAGTGTTCTTACTCTCTTGTTCTCTTTCAGGAACCTGCACGTAGACCTCAGCGACCTCGGTCACCTCCTTTACCTGCTGTGATCAAGAATGCCCCGAGCAGACCCCCTTCCCTGCAACCTCCCAGGCCAGCCAGCCAGCCCCGAAAGGCTCCTGTCATCAGCAGCACCCCAAAACCTCCTGCCCTGGCAGCTCGGGAGGAGGCCAGTACATCTAGGGTGCTGCAACCACCGGAGGCACCCCGAAAGCCTGCTAACACATCGGTTAAGACTCCGCCCCGGACCACCCCTGTGGTGCAGCCACTGTCACCATCTCTGCTACCCAACTCCAAGAGCCCTCGGGAGGTCCCTGCTCCCAGAGCCATCAAGACTCCAGTGGTCAAGAAGCCAGAGCCACCCAGTAAACTCTGCCCAGTAAGATGCTTTATCTCTTCCAGCCCCGAGTCTATCCTCAGTGGTGTAGGAATGGAATCAGGCTGTGTCAAAGCTGTACTGGGGGAGCCTCACTGGAGGTCATCGAATCTAAAGCTGCTTGTTTCCTGAGGAGGAGTCTCAATAGCTGAAGGGACTTGATCTGGTCAGGGCACAGAGCAAGGTGATTTCCTGTCCAAGGAGCTCTTCACTGCTCCCTTCAAGTTCTGGTCTGCCATAAGTTTGAGTCCCCACCACCAGCTTGTATGGTATAGGTATAGGTTGGCAGCTTAGTGACAGCCGTGGTAGGCTACAATGGTCAGCATGTCTCAGGGTGGTCATAGCTGACTGGCCAGGAAGGCTAAGGGAGAAATAAAATGAGAGGCACACTCTGCTACAACTTTGAGCAAAGGGCCCTGTGGGCACAGGGATCAGGAGGTTGTTGTATACTGAGTAATGTCAGGAGGCTCAACCTTGCGGGACCTGAGAAGCATACGAGTGGAGTTCCTTTAGGCCAGGTGGAATCTTCTGCACTTAAGGGGCTGACAGGGGCCCTCCTTATGTTCCCTCTCCTCTTGCTGTAGACCACTCAGGGTCGGAAGCGGACTCTTGGGGTCTCTGACGAAGAAGAAGCTGAGGAAGAGGCTGAGAGGAGGAAAGAGAGGTCTAAGCGGGGCAAGTTTGCTGTGAAGGAAGAAAAGAAGGACTTGAATGAGGTAGGTGGTCCCAGGTTGAGGTTAGAACGTCCTTCCCCAGGATTGCAGTCTGTACCAGCTCCATTTGTTTTGTGATTTGAGCCTCCCAGAAACCCAGTTCATCTCTATAGGACTCAGTCACACAGATGACTTAGAAACATGGTGCCAGGTAGGCTTCTGAGTGAGACTGGCTTCTGGCTCTTATCACTGGCTGGAGGTCACACATAGATAAGGGAGGCTTAAAACCCTTTGCTTCCCAGTGTCTGTGACTTTTCTTCGCATACTGTCTTGTTTATAAAGGTGACAGAAGGGTAGATACTCAAGGTAGTGATTTAGAGAGCAGCTCTTGGTGAGACATGGAAATTTAAACGGCCGTATATAAGATAATATGAAGTAACAGCTAATGACCTTGGGTTCCAGTCATTTAAAAATCTGCTTTTCAGGGGCACTGGGGATGCCCCTGATAGACTCTCTTCTTCTTACAGCTCTCAGACAGTGCTGGGGAAGAGGACCCAGCTGACCTTAAGAGGGCTCAGAAAGGTGAGTTTGGGGAGGTACTTGGCAGTCTGTGGGGGAAAAGGGTAGTGGGGCCCCTCTGCCTGCAACTTCTTATCCCAAAGGCTCTTGAAGGTTTTCCTGGCTCTGGGCTCTTGTGCAGCAATGCTTCCAAGTCTGATCCTGAAAAGAATTCTGAAGATAACACACCCTTATCTGTATTTTTAGCACAGATTTCTTGGCTTGCACTTCTGGCAGGCTGTCATCCTGCTGCTCTTTGGCACCCTCCTGGCAGATGGGGAAGGAGACCAGGGTGGCTGGGCTCAATGTTCCTGGAAAAGTATGGGCAAGCATGTAGGGGTTCTTGTCCCTGCAAATCCTGGGACGGTCTCTCTCAAGGTGGCCCTGGCTGAGTCGGGAACTTTGTTAGTTTTTTGACTCTTGCTCCATCCTCATTCTCTCAGATAAAGGGTTGCACGTGGAGGTGCGTGTGAACAGGGAGTGGTACACAGGCCGTGTCACAGCCGTGGAGGTGGGCAAACATGTGGTGCGGTGGAAGGTGAAGTTCGACTACGTGCCCACAGATACCACTCCGAGAGACCGCTGGTAACACCCCTTTCCAGAGGTTGACAGAGTTGGCCAGGCCAGGGGGAGGTCTGTCCCTGGTCTCCCAGCAGGTGGCTCATCCTGGGTATCTGGGATCCACATGACACAAGTGCTGTGTGACTTCTAGGGTGGAGAAAGGCAGTGAGGACGTGCGGCTGATGAAGCCCCCTTCTCCGGAGTACCAGAGCCCTGATACACAGCAGGAGGGTGGGGAGGAGGAGGAGGAGGTGGCGGTGGCCCAGCAGGCTGTAGCCATGGCAGAGCCCTCTACTTCTGACTGCATCCGCATAGAGCCTGACACAACTGCCCCGAGCACCAATCACGAGACCATTGACCTGCTCGTCCAGATCCTCCGGTATGTATGTGTGTCTTTCCACTCTGGGGCTAACTGTGACGCTCCGCACTTTTTCTTGCTATTCTGAATTTCTGTTCCCACCTTCTCCTTTAGGAATTGTTTACGGTACTTTCTGCCTCCAAGTTTCCCCATCTCCAAGAAGGAGCTTAGTGCTATGAATTCAGATGAGCTAATATCATTTCCTCTGGTGAGTTTGGCCTAACCTTTATTTTTATTCTTTGTGGCCCTTCGCTTCGTGCTTTTTGGAATTGCCAGCTCTTGCTAGGTCTTTCTCCTCTCTTCCTGGCAGTAGCTTGTTGTGACTGGCATGTAGAAACCAACCATACGCTACTGTAAGATTCTGGGGCTGAGTCCTCACTTAGGGGCAGCAGGCCTGGTTTGACATGTCACAATGAGTATATCCTTTTTTCCCTACCCCAGCAAAGGGGGTAAACTTGTCCCAGGCAACAGGGAAGAACTTGGGCTCAAAATGCCTGAAGCTTGACTCTTAGAGCAAGGTAGAGATGTGTTGGAAGTAAGCACTGAGTGATGTTATGCTCTTGGGGCACAGGCTCTTTGCTGGAGCTCTTAATTAGCAGCAGAAGAGAGTCCTGCCTCCTAAGTAGCTTATGGTTCAGTGGGGATTAAATTTTTACTAGGTAGTTGGACATGAGACTATGAGCTGTAAGTGCTGTGGAAGCAGGTGTTGGGCTGTGGCAGCATTGGGGAGGGAGAGAGCAGCAGTCTGAAGTGCCTGTGTGACAGGGAAACTTTGAGGCAGGGAGACTTTGTGAGCAAGAGGTCAGAGTGATGAAAGTTCCCAGATTAAGGCAGCAGGCTGTGTGAGGAGCACTTTGGGAAAAAGAGAGCCTGACGGCCAGGATATGGTGCATCTTGAATGTCTGGTCTTAGGCATAGGGGCTTAAACCTTGTATAAAATGGAGGGCTAGCAAAAGTGTTGAGTTTGGGGAATTTGTCAGTCTGAACCTGGTCTAGGACAGGAGGCAACAAACTTTCTGTAGAGGGCCAGCTAGCAGATATTTTCAGCTCTGGGGGTTATATAGTCTCTGTGGTAACTACTGAACTCCACTATTACAGCATGAAAGCTGCAGTAGACAATTTGTAAAGGAGTGGATATGGCTGTGCTCCAATATAAGCAAAATATTTTTACAAAACCGGCAGCAGGCTGATTTGGCCTGGGGCTCTAGTGTGCTGACTCTGGCCTAAGAGGATACTTCTCATGGTAGTGTGGGTGGGATGGGTGGATGGGAGATGCAGGGGCAAGGCGGCAGGTCCACTTGTGAAAGGTTAGAGGTGAGGGAGTGGCAACTTGAGCCAGAGTGGTGGGAGTGAACTGGTGGGTGAAAGGGCCATGTCAGGTTGTTGACTGGAAGCAAGTGATGGGGGAGGAGGCAGAGCCCATGTGCTTCTCTATGTCTCAGACCTGTGGGAAGTGATGACAAAGCTATTAACTGGGAGAGAAAACAGAGGGTAAGGATAGGAGAGTTGATGAATTGTGATGTATGTTGGGCTGGAAGCACCAGCACCTACATTTCTGGTGATGTCCAGTAGGCAGGTGGAGATTGAGGACTGGGTGCTTAAGGGGTGCAAAGGCCAGGCCTGCAGATGGGATCTGGGAGTTGTCTTCATTGAGTGGGATAGATATTTTTATGGTTGGAATCTATGGAAGTTTTCTAGGGAGGAGTTTCTAGACAATAGAACTAGAATCGAAACTGCAAATCTAGTATTTTCAAGATGTTGGGGCCTCATGTGGCAGCTATGTGTTTGATGGTTTGCCAGAGAGGAAGAGATGGGGTTTTTAATCTCCATTCTATTTTTTTTTTTTTTTTAAAGAGATGTTAGGTGTTGAAGAAACAAGCTCAGAGAGGTGAAGAGTTGTGATAAAACCCAGATTTGAACCCAGGTACCTCTTCTTTAGGACAAGGGTCTTGCCCTTCTACCAGAATTGCCTTGCTTCCTGAGATGAGAGGGGAGAAGCAGGCAGAGGGAGCTAGAGGATGGCAGAGCTCCTGATTGCTTCCCCAGAAAGCTCCATGCCTCAGCTCTTGCTCTTGTTGAGGCTGCGGGTGCTCTCTGCAAATCCCAGGAAAAAAACCACTAACAGGATGGCTAGGGTGGCCTGGCAGCCTCTTGTCAGTCAGATTTGTTGATTTGGGCTTAAAGTTGTTGCCAGACTCAGAGCAAAGCCTGAGCGTAGTGGGATCTTTGCTGCTTAGACCAGAAACACAGCCAGGAGCATCTGAGCCTCAAAGAGTCTATTAGCTTGTGCTTATAAAAGGAAGTATATGACCAATGCATCAACTTTATAGTCTGCTGATTGTAATGTTTACAGCAACTCAAACTAATTTTTAATGTCAGGGACACAACAGATTCTAATGTTCATTATGTTTTTGTCAGTCTGTAAAAGATCCTCTTTGCTATCATACTGGAGTAAGGGTTCCATAAAGTCCTCAGGAGTCCTGCAAACATTAGATTTAAATATATCTGTTTTTAAAAAATAATATAACCTTGCAAATCTATAATAAATAAAAAGTTTAAAGCATTTTAAAAAAATAACATAGGCTTAAGACATGTACTGAGTTTTAATATTTTGGAGTCTGCTCAAACATTTATTTTGTGCTGCCAACATAATTATTTTTTACATAAAACTTCAAATTTTTTTGCCATCTTGGTTTAATAAGATAATTCTCTATATTTATATTGTAAGGTAAATGACACAGTTAAGTACTTGCCAGTAACACTTTTTAAAACCACAGTCAGGAGGCTGTAACGCTTTTTAAAAACAGGAGCCCTTCAATGGCAGGTAGCTCATACATTTTTACAGAAGCATGTAAACACAAGTTGGTAAGACTGTAGTGGTCAGCCAGAACCACTCATTTTCATCAAATGACCTTACCATTCTTACTGGTGGCTTAGGAGTAGGTGTTAAAAATTTGAGCTTTGAAAATATAGATACTGCTCAGATTTTTTTACAATTAGATTCCATGTTCGAATTTAAAATATTTCTTTTAAAAGTTTGAAAAGCCTCATGTCTAGAGAAACTGCTGGTTTACCATCAGTACCCCACATCTTGGAAATTTCGGGTACTTAGGAAAGGTAGTAAAAGCTCTGATCCTGCTTGTAGAAGTATACTACACAAATCTGGAGGTATTTGCATTGGTGGGTGTTTGATAAATATTTCTGGAAGAGAACTTTTGGTTCTTAACATTGTGGGGTGTGACTTCGGATAGACTCTCGGGAGGACTGGTGAAGTTAGAAACCTGTGATTGAGCTGGGAGAGGGACTTGTCCTTTTTGTGCGAACTGGAATGGAAGAATCATTCTTCACATTTACTAATGGCTTGCTGTCTGCCAAGGGTTGAGGACTTCACATTGGGTGATCCTATCTTCCTCCTCATGGCAGCCTCATGAGATGGGCTAGAAAACCAGCTTGTCCCTTGTGTGTGACATCCCTTCACACTGAGCATCCTTGTGCTGGGCCAGTTGGGTGAGAATACAAGTGCCGATTTAGAGCAACCCTGGGGACCCCGTAAGCTCATTCACTCACCCTCTGGGTTCCCTCCCTACAGAAAGAGTACTTCAAGCAGTATGAAGTGGGACTCCAGAATCTCTGCCATTCCTACCAGAGCCGTGCTGACTCACGGGCCAAGGCCTCCGAGGAAAGCCTGCGCACTTCTGAGAGAAAGCTCCGAGAGACAGAGGAGAAGCTGCAGAAGCTGAGGACCAACATCGTGGCGCTCCTGCAAAAGGTGCAGGAGGTGAGCCAGGCAGCCCTCTCATTGCAGCTGGACCACCTGGTGTCTCAGGGAGGGGGCCTGGGCACCTCCTGCTCCCTTCTCCCCACTCACAGGAATCTGTGGTTCCAACCCTGGCTGCACAGCATCCTGACCAAGAGGGCTGGAGGTGGTGCGGCTGCCTGGGCCTCATCCCAGCCAGACCCACGGTATCAGATTTTTGCCCTTGTTTAGATATTCTGCTTTACAACCTGGTTTGAGAATCCTCCAAGCCATAAAACAGAAAGAAGTTCTCGCTTTTCCAGATGACGCCCAGATTGGGATTGGGTTGCCTAGAAGTGGGGAGTGCCCCTGTATGGTCCTGCACCCGGGCAGTGAAAACTGTGGACTTGTTCTGTGTCTGTCCTGGGGATACTGGGTGAACCTGATAGGCAAAATAAGGTCCCTATCCTCATGGCCCAGTAGTCTGGGCCTTCCACAAGAGAAAGAAAACACGAAGGCCACTTTACTAGGGTATTCTAAGAAGAGGGTATTTGAGCTGAGAGTAGAATCAGTTACACAAGATTGGATGTAAGTGCTTTGAGCAGAGAGAAGACCTGAGGCCCAAGGTAGGGAGTTGTGGGCAATAGAAGAAGTGGGGCCTGTGTGAAGTCAGAATCCCTGGAGGGGTGTGGCACAATCCTGTTTGTAACCTAAGATATTTATTCTGGTTGGTTGTAGGAAATCCTGGAGTGGGGTGGAAATTAGAAGCCAGGGCTTGGGTGAAGAGGTTCTCACACTTACCTGGGTCAGAGATTTGGTGGCTTGAATCTTGGTGGTGACTGTGAGAAAGATTTTGTAATATTTGGGGGGAAGGAAGGAAACAGGGGTGATTCTTCTGGTTTGTCTTGAGCTTCTTGGTGAGGGAAGGTGGTAGGTAGCCTGTACTGAGACAGGCACAACCTGGGATGGAATAATGCAGTTGGAATACGGAGTCTGAGAAGTCTGCAACACATCTAAGACACCCGGGAACCTGGGGTGAAGGCAGGGCAGGAGCAAGAAATCTGGGCGTCATCTGTGCAAGAGGATGGGGATGGGGGAGAATGATCAAGAGGGGACAGGCCTGACAGCCAGGGTGGAGGGGGAAGAGGAGGGGACTCTGGGCTCAGGCTCCTTTGCCTGTGAGAAGGATGGGGAGCCCCACCACCACCTTCTGGCTTCTAGCTGACTGCTCCCTTCTATTCCAGGACATAGACATCAACACAGATGATGAGCTGGATGCCTACATCGAGGACCTGATCACCAAGGGGGACTAAGGGGCTCAGAGACAAAGATCAGCTCCTCTGCCCTTTAAGGCAGAGTTCTTGGGGGGTGGTGTTTTGTTCATGGGTTGGTGGACTTACCTTGGTTTGACTCAAGTGAGACATTTGTGCTTTTGGAGGGAAAAATACTCTGATTCTTTGAATCTTCCTCCCTAAGTTTATAAATATTTATTTTTTAAAAGAAATAAGATGCTGCACCTGCTGTGAGACCATACATTTTTCTTTTGGTGACTCTTGGGCAAAGGACAGAGAACCAGGATGCCAGGCTCCTTCAAGTCTTGTCTCCTGGCTCCTAAGATGTGGTAAACCCAGTGTCATCCATAAGTCAGAGAGGCTTTGGGGGCAGGCCTCGTCTCTTCTAGAGGATGAACAATGTTGAAATCTGAGGGGGGAGGGGAAGAGCCCTCCAGAGTGGTGCTTTTCCTATGGGCTCTGATCTGGGGGACCCCTGGGAGCTATGTGTCAGGATGAGGCTCAGTCCCGAGCTGCTCCTTCTCAGGTCAGGGACATGAATGTCAGCTCAGGCAGCTGTCAGTCATCTTAGCTGTGGCTTGTCTAAACAGCTTGGGGAAGAAAGAGCCTCCCAATTAACCTCCCCATCCACCATTCGAGTTCTCTCTGTGGCAGTGATTTCCTTAGTTAACCATAGATAGTGAGGCTTCCCACCCCAAAAACTTGAGTCCAGGTTGAGAAGTAGATCTGACTCTAGTGGGATACACACTGAATGTTTGAATTCCAAAGGATTCTTTTTGAGAGAGCTTCTTATGGAGCCCCTGGTGCTGATCTGGTGGTGACCTCTGCCTGTGGCAGGGTGGGGAGGGAGGACACTGCCTCAGATGGTGCTGGCTGATCTGGAGAACCTGCTGCTGCTGCTGCTGCTTTTACTGTTACCCCTCTGCCTGGCCCCACTGGTCCCTGCTCTGGGCCAGACTGAAGGGGTCACTGAGCCACAGGGACCCCAGAGGCAGCTTTGTTGGAAGCACACCATGCCTTCCCTCCCATCTAGTCACAGCCTCACACAGCTGTGTCCTTCAAGTGACTTCTCAGGGTCAAAGACAAAGGCAAAAGTTGCTGAGTTTCTCTTTAGTGGTCATTGGAAAAATTCTGGTTTGGTTTCCCCCAACTCTCCTCTCTCCTCTTTATTTGGGGACTTTGGGTTTTCTAGAGGCACAGGAACTATGGCCTGATACCACTGGTCTGTGATTCATCAAACGTTTCTGAGTGTGTTTCTTGCATCTACCCACCCCAGGTCAGCAGTGGCCCACATGCCACTCTGTGGCCTCTGCAGAAGACTGGGAGGTACTGGTGAGGGAAGTCTATCCACTTGTGCGTGTGTCCAGAAGCATCTGCAACTTGTGGGTTTGGGACTTCCCCAAACCACACCTCTCGGGGAGGGTTATTTGGGGGAAATACCACTCAGAACCTGGCCTCTTCCTCTGAAAGTTCTCTGAGCCTTGGGGTTTCTTGAGCTGGTAACTCCTCTCCTGTCCAGCTCGCTTTCCTTCTTCCCTGGCAGCATGTTCATTTTTGTCCCAAACCTGCTGTTTTTATTCTAAAGGAAGTTGGTTCTGCATTTTTACCAGAGGGCAATACCCAAGTTTTTTATTTATACAGCTGTAATCAAAATGCAATACTATAAAACTTTTATTGGTGAGACTCCTGAACTCAGTCTCTTTTCTTCTGTTAGCACTTTCTACTTTCATTCTTTCTACCATTATTGTTTTAAACTGTCTCCAGATTATTCCTCATCACCGTCTTCCTTTTTCTGTATTCACATTCCTTGACACTCACAGAAACAAATGCTGAATTCTTAAAACATTTCAGCTTACACTCCATGTGCCCACTTTGCTGTACTGAATGCAGCCCTTTTCCCAGGCAGAGCTCCTGCCATTCTGGGTGGGAAGATAAAGTTCGAGTCCCTCCCCTTTCCATGTGATGGGACCTGCTTGGAACTGTCTGAGGATTTGGGAGGAAAGAGGAAGTGGTTAGGCTGGTTTGTGGCCTGAGGGCCCATAGCACAATGGCAGCAAAAAGGTGAATGAGTACAGCATTGCTTGTTTTTAAGGAATGGGAGCAATGGGCTCTTTCTTTAGTTTTTAGGTGACACATACATAACAGTAAAAATTCAAACACTACTAAAGGCTGGAAAGCCTGAAAAGCAAGATACCCTTTCACCCTTGATCCCTGTTTTCTCCTTGAAAAGAATATCCATGCTGAGCACACATCTGTTTCTGCCTGTTTCCCAGTCAGTGTATCTTGGAACCTGTTTCAGAATAACCCATATGGGTCTGCTTTTTTCTTCTGCACAACCCAACAGCATTTCATTGTCTTGATGTACTGTTTAAGAGTCTACTATTTAAATATTTGGGTTAACATTTATGACAAATGCTATGATCAGAGAGAGAGAGAGTGTGTGTGTGTGTATTATTAACTAAGATCTATATGTATGTATGGAAAATTCCAAAGAGAAATGGCTGTGTCAAATGGTAGATATTAATATTAAAATATTAAGATACAGTCCAGAAAAGACCTCCAACTTTAACTCCTACCAATAGTGTATTCCCCACCACCATCACCACCACACTTGTCAGTATGTGTTTCTTCCATCCTGTGTACCCATCTGGAAGGTGAAAGTGTATTTCTGAGTTGGTTTGAATTAAGTAAGATTGAGCACCTTCATTGGCCTGTTATATCTCTGATGCAGTCTGTAGTTCTGAAACTGGATTAGGGACTTTACAAAAGTGTTTACAAAAATATAAGATGATAACTAAGGGGTCAAGTCCTCAGGAGAATGTTCACCTTGTATAACCTCTAGGCCCTGAGTGTCCCACAGATTTAGGGTTATAACCCCCTCTTTAGGATCAATACTGTATTACTAAGTCAGGACAAAGCTTTAGCATTTTTGTTTACTCAAGGAAGACACAGGTTAATAGGTTGAGAAAAACTCTGGTTCCTTCTTCATCTGAGTGACATTATTTTTTAGCTGCTCTTGTTGGGTTCAGTTCCCCATGTCTCTATGACTGCCTTTCAGACCTGTGGTTCAAGCAGTGGTAACCAAGAGTTCATAGCTCTAAGGATCAGAAAGTGATAGAGCTCAAATGTCTCTGCCATTTATTAGAATATAAGGCTTGACTGAAGTAGGCAGTAACTCCTGGCTACTTATCCCTATTGCCAGGCTATCCTGCTGGTGGGTGGTCACTAAGGTGCCTGAAAGATCCTCAGAATTCCACCAGAGGGTTCTGGCTTTTGTTGGAGATGGAACCTGAGGCTTCCTTTGTTTTTTTTTTTTTTTTTTAAAGATTTTATTTATTTGACAGCGAGAGAGATCATAAGTAGGCAGAGAGGCAGGCAGAGAGAGGGGAAGCAGGGTGCCCCCTGAGCAGAGAGCCAGATGTGGGCCCGATCCCGGGACCCTGAGACCATGACCTGAGCTGAAGCAGAGGTTTAACCCACCAAGCCACACAGGCGCCCCCTGAGGCTTCCTTTGGAATGATTGCATTGCTTTTGGGTCCCTGAACAGGTAAATGGCCTGCTTGGCCAAGGGAGGCAGAGCTCCAAGGGAACACACTTTCTCTGCTGCCCTGTTTGAGGCCTCAGACTGTTCTGTCTGTTCTTAGCACTAATGGGGTCACCCTCTCCATAGTGAGTGAGCAAGACAAAGACTGGACAGAGGAAGGCCCTGGCAAAAAGCATCTTGTTTTGCAATGAGCCAAAATATTGACCAGTCTACCCCTCTACCCCACCACCCCCACCTTTTTCATCCAGGACCTTGCAATGTGCCTGGCCTAACTAGGGTTCCTGGTGGGTCCTGTAGAAATTTCCTTCCAGCTCACATGACTTCAGAGAAATCACTGCCCAGCCTGGCTTATTTAAGGTATGAGGCTAGTTCACCTGAAATTTACTCAGAGGGCTACATGGATAGCCATTAATCTAGAGCTGGTCTGACTGAAGTTGGAATGGAGTCCAAAGCCCTTGTCCTGACCCTGAATTTTTGTGTCCAAGACTCACTGGTCCCTGCGAGCTACCTGTAGGCATTTCACTGCTTACTCAGTGGCCCTCCAGGGGTGTTACTCCATATCCATCCCCATAGCCTTTTAGCCATTTGGCCTGTTTCAGCATCCCCTAAGGGCGAGGAGCAGTGAGGCTTCCATCCATCATCTTCCCCATCCTCCTCCGGGGCTGTCCTGCAGGTTGCCTATGGTACATTCTGGCATTCCCAGCAGCTGGCAGCCAAGGTCTAGAGAGTGGGGAAGCTCATACCACTGGGGCACACTTGGACCACAAAAAGAAGGATCTGATGGATACAGACATCTCTTTTCCCCCTTTCCCTTCTAGACTTGGGTGAGAGGCTTCCATTGGGATTCGCTTCCATTGGGATTCCTGCCCCAGCAACCACCCATTGTTTGTGAAGCCCTGGCCAGCTGTAATTCACCATTTTGTACTGTCCCTCCTTTTACACTTTAGTGAAGGTCTGGGCTCTCTCCAACCCCCTCAATGCCCCTACCATTCAGGTCAATCTGTCACCAGGTGTGGGACACTACCGTGGGAGGAGAACTATTTGTTAGAAGCGAAAAAGTTTTCAGTTCCTTACTCTAACCATCTATCACAAAACATGCGCTGGAAAACTGGCTGCAAATTCTTACCTGGCCCAGAAGACGCGCGCGGCCGGGATCCAGCCGCAGTCCTATCCACCAGGCGCCGGCCTCTCCCAACCCGCTGACCGTTGCGGTCGGCCGGGGGAGACCCTACGCCAGTTCTCCAGACCCTCGAGGCGGGAACGTACAGCACCTGCACTGTGCAACTGCGTGGCACCGTCCTGCTCTCTGGCACGTGCGGCTGCGCCCTGCGCAAGCGCCTGCGAACACAACGAGCCCGCCAATGGGGCGGTGGGACCTGAGAGCAGAGGGTGGGCAGGAAGCCACTGAGACCAAACTCAGGTTCTCGAGGCCCGCTGGCTACAGGATTGGGCAGTGGAGGGCTGGCGGCACCACCAAGCAGGGCCAGATTGGGGGCAAGCTGGGGGGACGGCGGCCCCAGGGTCTTCACATCCTAAGGCGAGCGGAAGGCCTTGGGCATCCAATGACCTCCCACACCCCAAATAGAAAAGTGGCTGGTGTGTGTTTGTTTTGTTTTGTTTTCTTCTGGCGTCTGTGTATTAAGCCCAAGTTGTTATTCAACTTTTTTTCTTTTTTTTTTTTTTTACCACTGCAGAAAGTATTTTGTGTAGATGACTTTGCAGTATGGTGCTTTTATATCTGCAAGGATATATTTTATATCTACAAAGGACCTGGAAAGGAAGCTGCATGTTTTACATCTTAAAATAGCCTTCTCCAGGTAGTTTTCCTTGAAGGTCTGGCCTGCTTCCCAGCCTGTCCATCCCTCCTTGGACCTGAGGCATCTTGTGTCTCACAACCTTGGCCCATTTTCTACTGGTTTGTCCTTAGCTTGGCATATGTTGTTTCTTAAAAAGTAAACACTTTTAGGATTCAGAGAGTCTTACCATGTTTAGGAAAACCTTTCCCCTTCTCTTCATTGCCTTCCCTCCAAACATTCTCTTACGTTTTGTTGCAATATTGAAAAAAAAAATGTCAGTGTGCATTCCCTGTGAAGTACATTTTAGTTTAAGCGGTAAGGCAAGAGTCAAGCTCTGATTTTTCTTTCAGATGGAAATTCCCCATGTTCACCCCATTTATTAAGTGAACAACCATGGTCATTATTTATATTCCATTCCGTTTGGTGGGGTTGCTGTGACCCTTGGACAGGTCAGTGAAGACATCCTGTTATCAGTTGGAGAGGGGATTCTGATGTGAGAGGTGGAGCCCCAGCTGAAACTAGAGTTTTGGGGATTAGGAGCATCTAGATGGATCAATCTCCCTCACTGTTTTGTTTTGTTTTTTTTACTACTTTCCCAGCCTATTCATAGAATTTATTCTGTTAAGTGAAACTTATTTTTTTTAAGATTTTATTTTTATTCATTTGAGAGGGGGAGAGAGAGAGAGAGAGAACAAGAATGTGGGGGCAAAGTGGGAGGGAGAAGCAGATTCCCCACCGAATGGGGAGCCCAGCGTGGAGCTCCATATCAGGAGGACCTGAGCTGAAGGCAGACTCTTGACTGACTGAACCACTCAGGCACCCTTATTAAGTGAAATTTAAGATAATGTTACCAAATTTTTTCCCATCCTTGCCAAAGGAAAAAGTTCCATTGTGATTTAAATTATAATTGCATTAAATTTAGATGTAAGTTATGGGAGGGTTGACATTTTTATGACCTTAAATCTCCCCAGAGGATATGAAGTGGTTTTTCATTTAACTTTTAGTCCTACAATAAGATTTTATAATTTCTTCATACAAGTCCTGTAACTTTCTCATTTATTTCTGTGTTACGGTTTTTGTCAGTACTGTGAATGGGTTATTTTTCCCATCTCTGTTCCTGGTAATTAATGCAGAGAAAAACAAACACCTAAAATATTTTCTATGTTGTGAACTATGGTAGTTTTAAAAATAAATCTATTTTTTTAATAGATGCAAGGCATAAATTTGTTAGTACACCAATTTAATTGCCATTTTGTATTTTTTTTTTAAAATATTTCAATGCTGGAGCAATGGGTGGCTCAGTGGTTAAGCCTCTGCCTTCAGCCCAGGTCATGATCTTGGGGTCCTGGGATTGAGCCCCACATAGGGTTCTCTGCAAGTGGGGAGCCTGCTTCCCCTCCTCTCTCTGCCTGCTGCTCTGCCTACTTCTGATCTCTCTCCCTCTATCAAATAAATAGATAAAATCTTTTAAAAAAAAACTTTAAAAAATTTTAATTTTTTTAAAAGAGCATGCAAGTGAGGTGGGGCAGAGGAAGGAGAGAAAGAATCTTAAGCTGGCTCCACCTGGAGCCCTTGGCTGGGCTCAGTCTAATACCCTGATGAGCCAAAATCAAGAATCTGAAGCTTAACCGACAGAGCCATCCAGGTGCCCTGCTCTTTTGCTTTAGCTAGAAATGATGAAACAATATTAAATAATTATCTGGGTCCTGTTTCTGATGGGTTGGAAATCCAGAGTTTAGGGTTGAGCAGAATATTGGTTGTTGGTGTTGGTGAATGGCCTTTAAAGTGTGGAAAGAGTTTTTGTTTTGTTTAAACTTGGAGCTTCAGAAATGGAGCCATGGCTGCCAGTCTTACCTGAGTGGAGCACCCCGAGGCACTAGTTATGTAGAATGAAGTGTGGGTTGGGGGGCACACAGTTGTCAGGCACACAATCTTGTCAAACCATAAGAGATTTTTTTCCTTTAAGCTGCTGTTTTAACAATTATTTTTATTAGACATTGTGTTGTTGCAAAAGAATAGTATATTTATAAAATATTTATATGATAAGAATATGCCGTGTACACCTATGATCTTGTTTTTATAAAAAACATTTTTATTGGGGCGCCTGGGTGGCTCAGTGGGTTAAGCCGCTGCCTTCGGCTCAGGTCATGATCCCACGGTCCTGGGATCGAGCCCCGCATCGGGCTGTCTGCTCTCCCTCTCTGCCTGCCTCTCTGCCTGCTTGTCCTCTCTCTCTGTCAAATAAATTAAAAAAAAAAAAAAACACATTTTTATTACCTTATAAATCTGTGTGCCTCTCCTGGTGCTTCTCACCTTTCCTCCTTGCCCAACAATAACCACCATCCTGAATTTGATGTGTTTGTTTTTGCTCTTTTAAAAACTTTTACCACCTCAGTTTCTGTTCCTAAATAATTGTTTTGTTTTGCCTGTTTTTGAACTTGAGTAGACATAACATTAACTATTTTTCAATTTATTTCTTTTCAATATTGTGTTCCAGAAATTCATCCATGTTGTTAGATGTAGCTGTGATTTATTAATCTTCACTACCATATACTATTCTATCATTGCTGGATATCATACAGTAGTGAAAAATGAATCACCCCTACAATGGAACGTATAATTTTTTATCCATGTCTCTGTGACTGTCATTTGGATTGTTTCTAGGGTTTTTGGTTTTGGATGTTTTTTTGGTTTTGTTTTGTTTTGTTTTATTTTTGCTATTACAATACAGCTGTAGACATTCTCATTTCCATCCTCTGTTACATTGTATCATCCTTGGAGTAAACTTGCTGAATCATGTAGGTCATACCACTTTCAATCTTACAAGGATAATGTCAGATTATTTTCAGAAACACTTGTATATGTTTACATGCTCATTAGTACTAAGTTCTTCAATTCTCTACTTCCTCGCCTACACTTGCTATTTCTAGACTTGGATTTTTTTGCCAGTCTGGTAGGTATATAGTCGTAGGTCATTGCGGTTTTATTTTTGTCATTGTGGTTTAATTTGCACTTCCCTGATTTCTCATGTGGTTGAGCACCTTTTCTTATTTCTTTTTCTTTTTTTTTTTTTTAAGGTTTTATTTGATGGAGATCACAAGTAGGCAGAGAAGCAGGCGGGGGTGGGGGGGGAAGCAGGTTCCATGCTGAGCAGAGAGTCCAATTCGGGGCTCCATCCCAGGACCCTGGGATCATGACCTGAGCTGAAGACAGAGGCTTTAACCCACTGAGCCACCCTAGGTGTCCCTGGATTTCTTTTTTGATAAGGTGTTTGTTCAAGACTTTTGACAATTTTTTTTGTTCTTTTGTCTTCTTTTTATTGATTTGTATTTTTGTATATTCTGGATACATGTTTTTTATAAGTTATCTGTGTTGCAGATTTCTTCCACTTTTGGGGATCCTTTAAAAAAAAAACCCCTTTTTATAGAGTCTTGAGTAGAAGTTAATTTTATCGTAGACTAATTTAAATCTTTTTATTGTTTGTGTTTCTTGTAGCTTGTTTCAAGATATTCTTTCCCATCCTGAAGTCACGAAGATACTATTTTATATTAACTTATAGAGCTTGTATAGTTTTGTTCTTTACATATAAATCTTAAATCCACCTGGAAGTGACTTCTGTGTATGATATGAGATAAAGCTCCAATTCCTTACTTCTTCCTGATTGTCCCTACACCCTTTAGAAAAGTCTTACCTTTCTTCATTAATTTGCAAGAATAATTCTTATATCAAATGTTCATATATATGTAAATGTTTCTGGATTTTTATTCAGTTACATTTGGCTGTTCTCTTTTTCTCTATGCCAAAACCATACTGATTTATTATTTTACAGTAAGTTTTTATATCTAATAGAACCAGTTTAGCCACTTTTTATGCTTCAAGGGCATCTTGACTATTTTTGGTCCTTTGCATTTCCATATACATTTTAGAATAATTTAATCAAGCTCCAAGAGAAAAGGGGTTTCATTGGAATTGATTATATGTCAACAGTTTGAGAAAAACTGGTAAATAGAAGTCTCCTAAGCCATGAAGATAGTATAACTATCCATTACTTTAGATCTTTCTTTAGTGTCTCTCAAGAAAGCATTTTAATTTTCCCTTTACAGATCTTATATTTTATTTTTTAAAAAATTTTTATTTATTTGACAGAGAGCACAAGCAGGGGAATGGGAAGGAGAGGGAAAAGCAGGCTCCCCAGCTGAGTAGGGAGCCTGATGCAGGGCTCAAGCCCAGGACACTGGGATCATGACCTGAGCCAAAGACAGATGCTTAAATGACTGAGCCACCCAGATATCCCAGAGGTTTTATATTTTCTTGATTAGAAGTATCCTAGGTACCTGATGTTTTTTGATGCTGGTGTAAATGATATTTTTAAAACTTCATTTTCTGACAGTTTGTTGATATCTAAAAATGTTATTGACTTTCATGTTATACTAATTTATCTTTAGATTCTTTTGAGTTTTCTTTATATATCTGTAAGCAATGATAATTTTGTCAATTCTCATACTTCATTTATTTTTCTTGCCTTATTGCATTGGCTAGGGCTCCCAGTTCAGTGTTGAGTATAAAGGGTAAAAGCAGGTATTTTTTTTTTTTATCTCATTGGCAAAGCTTTCTCCCCCTCCTGCTCCTTTTCCTTCTCTTCCTCCTCTCTCTCTCCTCCTCCTCTTCCTTCTCCTCCTTCTCTCTCTCTCCCCCACCTCCCCCCCAGCTTCTTTACTTTCTTCTTTCTTCTGAAGATACCATTCAGCAGATTGAGGAAGTTTCCATTCCTGTTTTTAAGCATTTTTTTCCTTTTAAATATCATGGATGCATGTTGAATTCTATCTAAAGTGTTTTCTGCATCAATGGAGATGACCATGTGTAGTTTTATTTTTTTAATTAATTTTTTATTATTATCAACATATATTATTTGTTTCAGAAGTACAGGTCTGTGATTCATCAGTCTTACACAATACACAGCACTCACAACAGCACATACCCTCCCCAGTATCCTTCACCCAGCCACCCCATCCCTCCCACTCACCCTCCACTCCAGCAACCCTTAGTTTGTTTCCTGAGATTAAGAGTCTCTTATGGTTTGTCTCCCTCTAGGGTTTCTTGTTTCATTTTTTCCTCTCATCCCCTATGACCCTATGCCTTGTTTCTCAAATTCCACTTATGAGATCATATGATAATTGTCTTTCTTTGATTAACTTATTTTGCTTAGCATAATACCCTTTAGTTCTATCCACACCATTGCCAAGATTTCATTTTTTGATGGCTACATAATATTCCATTGTATATTTATACCACATCTTCTTTATCCATTCATCTGTCAATGGACATCTGGGCTCGTTCTGTAGTTTGGCTATTGTGGACATTGCTGCTATAAACGTTGGGATGCAGGTGCCCCTTTGGATCACTACATTTGTATCTTTGGGGTAAAAACTCCAGTAGTGCAATTGCTGGTTTGTAGGATAGGTCTATTTTCAACTTTTTGAGGAACTTCCATACTGTTTTCCAGAGTGGCTCCACCAGTTTGCGAGAATGGGTTTTCCCCCTAATTTCCTTTTTGTTATTGATTTTGAACTATCTTCATTTCAGCCTGAGAATATAGTCTGTATATTAGTTTTCTGAAATTTGCTGAGGCTTTATGACTAATATTCAAAAATTTTCCATGTACATTTCAAAAATATATATTCTGCAGTTATGTATGTATTACATCAAGTTTGTTAAAGGTGTTGGAAATATTGATTTTTTTTTGCCTCTCTGAGCTCTCAAAACAAGGAGATTGTGGGTTTATGGATATTATGATTGTGGGTTTATCTGTTTCTCCTTACAATTGTGTCCATTTTATTTTGAGATGTTATTAGATGCATAGGAGTTTTAGAACTTTGTGAATTTTATCTTTTATCACTATAAAAGTACTTTTTTTATTTATAGGAGTTGACATACAGAAATACATTTTTGCCTTAAAGTCTTACCTTGTCTGTATTTATGTTTTCAGTGTATTTTTGTAAACAGCATATAGCAAGGTTTTTAAAATCCAGATTTTCATTATTACCCAAAGATTTAACTTACTTAAATTTTGTGTATTATTGATGCATTACTGACTTATTTTTGTCTTAATCTGTAATTTTTATTCCACCTTATCTGCATTCCTTTTTCTTCTTTCATGCCTTCTTTTAAATTGACTGAAATCCAGCCTCCCCGTGCCCTCCTTCAATGTTTTCCCTTGTTTTGGAAATCTGTTGTTCTTTCTTTAGTGATTACTCTGTGTATTTTACCTAATACTTAACCCACTAAAGTCTAACTCCACAAAACTCTTACTATTGTTTTAGTAAGTTTTTATTCATACTTTTATTTTCCTTTGGATCCTGAAAGATATTTTCCCTGAGAATACTAACATCTTCTAATCACTTTTTTCTTCTTTCTTAGGAGGTCAACTCCCAGTCTGATCAATGCTATTAGAAGGTAATTCCCACCACCCACCCCAAATCTGAATGCTTTTAAGATTTTGTCTTAAGAGTCTTGCAGTTTCACTATATTGTATTTTGCTGTGGATGTCTTTTAATTTATTTTCCTGACTAGGATTTGTTGAGATTTACTCTGTATATTGGTCTTTCTCATGATTTCTTAGAAATTTTTAAATTATCAACTCTTTAAATAGTTCTGCTTCTAGATGCCTCAGTGCCTCAATGAGTTAAATCTGCCTTCAGCTCAGGTCATGATCCCAGGGTCCTGGGTTTGAATCCCACATCAGTCTCCTTGCTCAGTGGGGATCCTGCTTCTCCCTCTGACTGCCACTCCCCCTGCTTGTGCACTGTCTGTCAAAATCTTAAAAAAAAAAAAAGAGAGAGAGAGAGAGAGAGAGTTCTCCATTTCAATTAGACAAATATGGGACCTTCTCACTTTATTCTCCATCTTTTCTTTTGTATTTTCCACATCTTTGTGTTGTATTCCAGATTCTTTCTTCAGATCTTACTTCTAAGTTACTATTGTGCTCTTCAGTAGTACAATGTTATAAAATTATTTTTAGTGATTTTTTTGCCAATTTCTGGAAATTCTTTAATTTTTTTAAATATACTGTTACTTAGTTTCAGTAATGAAAATCCTAGAAAGCTTCTATTTCTAGAAATATATTACACGTGCTTATTTTATATTCTGTGTCTGGTAATTTCACTACATGGAGTTTTATGTCTGATTCTGCTATTATTATTTCTGTTGGCCTATGCTCATGGACCAACATGTGCTTTTATCTCCTTGTGTGTTTAGAGATATCACACTTTAAGCTATTCATTTTCCTTGCAACGTCACATCTGGGATTCCATAAGGCCTGGAATAGAGAGAACCTGCAGAGAGGATTTCTTTGCTTCTCTCATGTGACTGGGGACATTGCCAATTGCGAACATGTTATATTCTCTGCTGAAGGTTTTATTGAACCATCTAGGTAGTATGTATTTGGCTGTTAAACCAAACCAGGTGAGGGTCTGCTCCTGATTATAAATTCTTAGGAGATTCTTTTCTGCTCTGCTTAGGACTAATCTTTAAGACAAACAATTTTCCTGTATTTGATTTTGGATTCATTATATCAAAGGTCTAGACCGCTGGGAGTCCAGCTTTATGGTCAACATCTCCTGTCAAATACCCTACCTTGAAAATGTCATTTGAGGCAGTGAAAACTTAAGCTCACTGGTACAATAAGTGGCTCTGAGGGAAAAGCAGACTTCAGACTCTTACCTTTCCATGTTTCTACACTCAATATCTGGCCCAAATATTCCTTATATTCTTTCCAACTCATAGATGCTTTTAAGATGTTTTCAAATTTTATCTAGGGGTGACTGGGTGGCTCAGTGGATTAAGCCTCCGCCTTCAACTCAGGTCATGATCTCAGGATCCTGGGATCGAGTCCCACATTGGGCTCTCTGCTCGGCAGGGAGCCTGCTTCCTCCCCTCTCTCTCTCTGCCTGCCTCTCTACCTACTTGTGATCTCTCTCTGTCAAACAAATAAATAAATAAATCTTAAAATTTAAAAAAAAAAAGCCATGGCAAATTAAAAAAAAATAAGATTTTATCTAGCCTGCCTAGTTTTACATAAAGGGTGGTTGATATAATTATTTATGATGAAAAGCTTCCCAACACCAACCCATTCTTGCATTTCTGTGGTTAACCTAACTTGGGCATGGGTTTACCAACTTGAGGTATTAGTCTTTGGTATATGACTAGATTCTATTTGCTATTTAGATTTTTGAAAATTCTGTTTTTTTCTTTTTTAAAGATTTTGTTTATTTGAGACAGAGAGAGTACACACAGAGGCAGGGGGAGCAGCAGGAGAAGGAGAAGCAAGCTCCCCACTGAGCAGGGAGCCAGATACAGGGCTTGATCCCAGGACCCTGGAATCATGATCTGAGCCGAAGGCAGGTCCTTAACCAACTGAGCCACCCAGGTGTCCCCAAAATTGTATTTTTTAAAAAGATTTATTTACTTGAGAGAGAGAAAGAGAGCACACGCAAACATGTGTGCATAAGTGGGGGAGGGGCAAAGGGAGAGGGAAAAGCAGACTTCCCACTGGGTAGTCCAATACAGGGCTCAATCCTAGAACCCCAGGATCATGACCTTGGCTGGAGTCAAGAGCTTACCCAACTGAGCCACCCAGGCACCCCTGAAAATCTTCTTAAATTTAGATTGAAATACATATTTCTTCTGTGCTGTCCTTACCAGGTTTTGTTATTGAAGTTATGTTGGCCAGTTTCATAATAAGAAACTGCATTGGGGGTGTCTCTGTGCTACACTTTGACATTTTTCTGTCTGGTATCCTTTACCCATTTCATGCCAAGCCCCAGCCCTGGGGATAAGGGAACTTCAGGCCTTCTCCCCCACAGTCCGTCAGGAGCAAAGACTTGGACACTACAGTTTGTAGGAGCAGGAGTTCCCTGGGTCACTAGGTTCAGCTCTTCCCAGTTGCATATCTGAGGTCCCCTCACAATTTGTCACCACAGCCACACTTCTCAGTGGCTCTGAGGAGTATCCCCCTGAGCCTTTACTCTGGCTGGGACATCTGGCCTGGAATAAATTCAGCACCTATTTACTGAGCCTCTCCTATGTGCCAAGCACTGGGGATGCTATAGTGTCTAAGACAGACATGATTTCTATTCTCGTGAAACTTACGGTCCATTGTGAGGTGGGGGAGCTAATCAGCAAATGAATGAAATATATGGTGTGACACATCATGCCAGAGTGCAGTGGAGAAAAAAGAAGCAATTTGTTGGTAGCTTTCTAGCACATTTGGGTACATGCAGGTCAAGTCCATGTTCCCCACCTTTTTAAGAATTGCTCTAGTCTCTATTGCTAGAGGATTGCTCAGTTGTCCCATGTAGATTTCACAATCCACTTGTCAGGTGTTTAAAAAACATTCATAGGATTTTGATTTGGATCATGTTGGATTTGTAGATTTGGGAAGAACCCATATAACTGAGCTGGTCATCTGTGAAGATGGTGTTTTTCCTTTTAATTCAGGTCTTCTCTATCATTCAGTAAAATTTTAAAGTTGTATCTGTAAAGGTCTTTTGCATCTTTTTGTCAGATGAACCTTTGAGGCCCCTTAGGGTCTCAGAATCTTTTTTTGTTGCAGAATCTTTTTTTCTATGACCTTTTCTACTCAGTGATGGCTGGTGGATAGATGGCTGAGAGTAGGCTGATCTTCTGTGATCTGGTTAGAGTAGGTTCTAGAATGTCAACCTGATGTCATTCCCTGTTCAGAGCTCTGTCTGGTTCCACTCCAGGCTCTTTCCTCACATTGTTTCGGCGGACTGGCTTTTGTTACCTCTGGGCTTTGCCCATGTAGCCCATCTTCTCCCTTGGCAAATCCCTTTCCACTGCTCCCACCTCCCCAGGGCTGGGGTTCAGGTTTATGCTAGGGCTGCCTCACCTGCCCTGCCCCTTCTTGCCAGTGGTGAGAGCTAACCAGTGCCTGCCTCCCCACAGGTGGGAAAGCAAGGCCCTGGTAACGAAGGAGCTGTACAGGGCCAGACCTGGATCCCACAGCGCTGGGGCTTCAGGGCAGGTGACTGGAGCCTGGCTCTGATACTCCAGTGGTGCCATGGCCCACCCCATCCTCTCACCTGGAAGCACTGACAGGGGGAACCCCCACCACGTGAGCCAGACCAAGCTGCTCTAGGCTGGCCCTGGGAACTAGTGACCTGAGTTGTTTAGCAACCTGGGATAAAACAACAGAAGCAGTCCAGGTTATGGTTATAGAGTAACCTTGGAGCTCACCAAGGTGGGCTTCCCTCGAAGAGAAGAGTGGGGTGAGTGCCTTGACTTGGCCCCAGATAGCCCCAGGAAAAGCTGTGAATCCTCCATGAGGTTCTGCCTTTGCCCTCTGCAAGCTTCCTGGCCCAGACCCTGGTCTTCACCCTGCTCTCTCCCCTCCCCGCTTAGACCAGTTTTCCTTTCTTTCCTCAGTGCAGAGCAGAAGACAGTCCCAGGTTCTGCCCCCATGCTGCTTTATAGGGTGTCACCTGTCCTGCATCAGCCCTAATCCACCCAGTCACAGACACACTCAGGGACAGGGCCTTGGAAAACTCCAAATCCAAGGTTTTTATTACCAGTCAGAAGGTGCTCCCTCACAAACAGTGTTGAGAAGAGGTACATTGCACAGTTCCCAGCTCACCCAGCTTACCTAGCCCACCCTGCCTCTTGAGTGGGCACCCTAAGGCATCTCATATGTTGGTGTTTTCACTTTTGTTTTTTTATAAAAACAAAATCAGTCCTGGAGTATACAGAAAAAAACCCTGTGATGAATTTTCAGGACCAAACTTAAGTGGGAGGGGTTGGAGTGGGGGTTCTGAAGGGCTGGGACAGGGCCACAGTGGCCCAGTCCCCCCACCATTGGCAGAAGCCTTTGGAAGGGGGTCTGAGGGGGCGGGGCACAGCTGACAGAAGGGCTAAACTCAGACAGGAATGCCCTGTCTTCATCATTTTTTAACTTCCACATACCATAGAAATTTAAGCAAAATAGCTATTTTTATATATTTATATATCATATATATATATGTATATATATATATATATATAAATCAGGCAAATAAAGAGTTCAGGGGGTGTGGAGATGAGCACCCCAGAGGTGCCTGAGGCCGAGGTGGGACACTGGGTCTCTGGTGCCTGAGAGCACCAGCCCAGGCTGAGCTGAGTGTTTGTTCTTATTGCTGATTTGGGGCCTGGTTCTGGGGTGGGGAGCACCTGCAGGCCCTGCCCCCCAGCCCTTTCTGGCCTCTCTACAGCTGGGGAGCAGCCCTGGCATGGCCAAAGCTAGGCAAGGGGCTGTTGCCCTCAAATCTACGTGGGGGCCGCTTGGCGTCCCCTCCCCCACAGTGGGTGCGGCTGTAGCTCCAGAGACAACTGACTTGTGCTCTCCTGGGCCAGGTGGCCCCTCCAGTTCTCTTCTCTGCGGAGTCCTGTGCTCCCAGTGACTGGGCAGCTCCCATACAAACATGGCCCTGCTATGCTGAGCGACAAAATGCTCCCTGCTCAAAGGGGTCTGGCTTCCTGATGTCTTAAAAAGAAGGGGCTCTTGCCAGGACATGTTTGTGGCAAGAAAGCACACTTAGAAAGTTGTCTGCTAAGTGCTGTACTAAAAATATTTACTAAACGTCTTGGCTGGAAAGAAATGGAGATATTTTTTTCTAAAAAAGTTGAAAGTGGCTCCTCAGGAAGGGCCAGTGCCTCCCTAGCTGGGGCTGGTGACTGGGGCAGCCCAGGGCCCGGGCCAGCCTGCCTGAGTTGTAGTAACTAGGAACTGGGGTCCCAGTGGGAACCAAGTCCATAATGAAGGGGCTTGGGTGACCCGGGGCACCTGGGAGCTGAAAAGAATGCGGGTCAGCACTTCCTCCTTCCAAGGTGGGAGCCCCCAAAAAGTGTAAAAAAAGGGAGGTGGGAATGGGGCAGGGAAGGTGTGGGAGGAGGGCCATTGAATACTAAATTGAGTGCATAAAGAAGAGGTGGACCAGGCTGTGCAGGCGCCTGTATTTGCAGGAGGGGTGGCGCTCAGAAGATGTTGGGGCACATGTGCCAGTCCTGCCTCTCCTTGGCCTCCCAGTAGCCGCCCTTGTACATGCAGGCCGTCTCCCCGGTCAGTGGGTCCAGCCTCTTCTCGAACCACAGCGGCATGTACACATCGGCCTCCTTCTCTGCTGGGCAGGCACAGTGGGTGGGCTGGTGGACAGGTGGCCTCTTCCCAACCCTGCCCCCTTCCCCCGGTTTCCCCATCCCACCCCCAGGACATGGCTTTCTTCCACCCTCCCCCCACATACCCTCCCTGTCTCTGGGGTCCTCCTTCCTCCCCTTTCCCTTGCCACCCCCAGGGCATCCCTTCCTTCTGGGAACCTGTTCCCCAGCCCCAGGGTACCCTCTCTCCCTGCCTCTCAGCCCAGCCTCACCTTCCTCGGTGCCACAGCCCCTCGAGCAGGCCTCCAGCCTCCGGCGCCGCGACAAGCGCTGCTTCTCCTCCAGCCGCTGTTTCTCTGTGTTGGCCTCGTCCCAGTGGCCCTTCTCCATCAACCGCTGGTCTGGCCGCAGGCGGCTGTCCGTGGGTGCCACGCCCTCCTCATGCTCGTTGAGAGTCAGGGCCAGCTCCGAGAAGTAGTACATGTTCTCGGCGTTCTCCCTGCGGCGGCACGGGCAGCGTGAGCTGGCCGGCACGGCCCCAGGACCACCTGTCCACTCCCAGAACTCGCTCAGCCAGCTGCTCCTGTGCAGCTGGCTCCTTCTTTTCCTGCCCGCACCTTGCACACTCCCTCCACCAACCTGCATCTGTTTTGCTACATTCCACTTCTGTGGGAATTTGCCAATTTCCACCCATTTTAAAACTAGATAAACGTGATCTTGTTTCACAATCTCATTACGACTGCTTTAATGATTAGGACATGGTGCCGTCCTCTTTTCACATCTGTGATGTGGGTTATATGTGCCTTCCCCCCATTTGAAACTGTCTCGCAGATCTGTCCACTCTCTTCGTTGGTTGAAGATGAAACTTTGTTGATCCTATTTTAGATTTTTCTACTTTACTGAGTTTACTTTTATTTCTCCCCACGTTGTTAGGATTTGTTTTGCTGCCCTTTTTCTAACTTCATGAGATGGTTGCTGAGCTCATGATTTTGCAGCTTTTCTTTTCTAATATGTGTGTTTTAGGTTAGGCATTGCCCTCCAAGTATCGCATTAGCTGAATCTCACAGCTTTCATATGTATTACTTTAATTATCATGCAGTTACATTTTCTTTAAGATTATTTATTTATTTATTTATTTGAGGGAGAGAGCGCAAGTTGGGGGGGATGGAAGGAGAGGGATGGACAGACTCCACACTGAGCATGAGGTGGATGGGGGGCTTGATCTCACCTGAGATCACGAAGGGAGCGGAAATCAAGAGTCAGATGCTCAAGGGACCGAGCCATCCGGCACCCATTTATGCAATTACATTTTCTGATGTCCACTGTATCTACTTTGATCTGTGGATTAGTTGGAAGTATATTTCTTGAATTTATAAACATCTGGGGATTTTTTTCTAGTCATCTTTATTTCTACCATTGCTTTGGAGACAGAGTATACTGGTATAATTTCAGTTCTTTGAAATTTGCTAAAAGACCCAGTATTTGGTCAGTTTTTGCAGATGTTCCATGTGTTCCTGAAGAGAATGTGTTTCCTGCAGTTGTTCAGTGGAGTGTTCTATAATTGTCCAGTAAATTCTGTGGTTCAAATACTTTTTTTCCCCTTGTTTCTAGCCATTACTAAGAGAGCTTTGTTAAAATGTCCTACTTTGGTTGTCAATTAATCCATTTCTCCTTGTATTTCTGTGTTCTTTAAGTATAGGATATGTTCAAATTTAGAACTCATCTTAATGAATTGAACTTTTATCATTATGTCCCTCTTACCTCCCATCTTTTTGTTTTAAACGTCTGTTTTGTGACATTACTATAGCTATAGCAGCTTTTGTTATTTCTGTGGACATATCTTTTTCCATCCTGTTATTCCAATCTTTATTTTCTTACTTTGATGTAGCTCTTATAAACCACATATAGTTGGATTTTTAAACCTCATCTGAAATCTTGTATCTGTAATGGGAGCAATTAATGTAATTACTGATATATTGGATTTAAATCTATCTTATTTTGTTTTTTCTTTTTGTTCTTCGTTTTTGGATCTCAGGTACACAGCTTTGGATTAGTCATGATACTTACTACACGACACCCTCTTTTTATTGGTCCTTGCATGACCTGCTTGTTTTAGTGCAAACTGACCACCAGAAGAACCTCTAAGCAAAATATAGAATCCTGACAAAACCTACATCTAACCATATGGAAAACTCACCAGTCTATCCCCTTCTCAGGTAGCTGTCAGCAAGACTCCTGGGTTCATCAGTCCCTTGCTTACCTTTTAATCTAATTTTATTTCATCTTTACATAGTCTTAAATGTGTACGTATGTGTGTATATTCACATACATATATTTACATATTTGTTTTTAACTGTATAAAAAGAATCATGATGTATGTAATCTTCTGGGACTTGCTTTTTTTTCTTAATATTATGCTGCCAAAATTTATTTTGTTCCATGTGTCTGTGGTTCATTAGTTTCAACTACTGTGTAATATTCCCTCCTGTGAAATAATACCACAGTTATTCATTCAATAAATCTGTGCTGTTCACAAGTTTTTGGTTTGGAGTAATCTTATGCATGTTTCTCATTGTACATTTGCAGGAATTTCTCTTGAGTATATACCTAGAAGTGGAACTGCTGGGCCATAAAGTCTGCAATATTCTTCTTTAGGAAGTAAGGCCAACCTGCTTTTCAACATGGTGGCACCAATTCACATTCACACCAGTGATGCATAAGAAATGTTGTGGATTTGTATCTTCTTCAACACTTGATACTGTCAGACTTTTTCATTTTTTCTTAATTAAATGAAGGCAAAATGGTCTTATTGTGATTTTGATTTGCATTTCCCTGATTACCAATGATATTGATCATTTTATATGATGACTGGTTATGTGTATTTGCTCTCATGTGAAATTCTTGCTTGTGACTCTTGCACTTTTTCTGCCAGACTGTTTTGCTTTATTCATGGATGAAGTATTCTTGATTTTATTTTTTAGTTATTATTTTTAATTGTGGCCAAATTCTCAATACTGTTCTGTTGTCAGGTATTAAGTATTGTGATTATCTTCTGCAAGTTTATATATTGCCTTTTCTTTAAATGTGTATGCACACTGTCTTTAAATTGTCTCTTAAAGAGCAAGACTTCTTCTAAGGAAAAAAAAAGAGGGATGCCTGGGTGGCTTAGCCATTAACCATCTGCTTTTGGCTCAGGTCATGATCCCAGAGTCCTGGGATGGAGCCCCACATGGGACTCCCTGCGCAGCAAGAAATCTGTTTCTCCCTTTCCCGTTCCCCTTGCTTCCCCTTTCTTCTCTCACTGTGTCTTTCTCTGTCAAATAAATAAAATCTTAGAAAAAAATAAGAAAAAAATATTTTAATATAGTTGCATGCATGGTGTTCTGTGTCTTAAGATCTATTTCCTTAAGGTGTAAAAGATAATCATCAGCATTTTCTTCTTAGAGTTTAACTTGTTGTTTAACAGCAAATCAAGCTTAATACTTTTCTAAGAGCTTTGCCTGAGTCAATTTCTGTTTTAATGTAAGGGAGAGATTCAGTTAATCTTTTTCCATATGTTTAACCATTTTACCAAGTCCTTTTAGTGAACAGTGCCATCTTTCCACATGATCTCATGTCACCTTTGTTATATGCCAAAGATATATACATCCTTGGGTCTGTTTCAAGGCTCATTGTTTTATTAGAGCTACAAAATTGGGACTTACAAAATAAGTCCCAATATCTAGTAGGGCTAGTCCTTATTTCTCTGTTGTTCTTCAGAAATAGTCTGGCCCAGGGGCCCCTGGGTGGCTCAGTTGGTTAAGCATCTGTCTTCGGTCAGGTCATAATCCCAGAGTCATGGAACTGAGCCCCACATCAGGTTCCCTGCTCAGCGGGGAGTCTGCTTCTCCCTCTCCCTGTGTCCCTCCTCTCTCCCCCATGCACTCTCTCTCTCTAATAAATAAATAAATAAATAAATAAATCTTTATAAGAAAATTCTGGCCCTTTAAAAAATCTAAAAAATCACTATTATCAAGCAATGAAAATCACTATTGGGATTTTGTTTGATCTCTTTGAATGATAACATCTTTGTAATAATAAATCTTTCTATTTATGAACATTGTGTCTTTCTCCATTGATTTAGCTCTTCTTTACCATCTCAGTAAAGTTTTATAATTTTCTCTATAGAAGTCCTGAATATAAGATTTATTACAAGGTCCTTGATATTCTCTGATACAATAATTGTTTTCTCTTAAATTGTATTTTCTAGTTTTTCTTTTTAGTGTGTATAAATGCAACTGACTTTTTGCACATTAACCTTGTACTAAGACACCAAAAATGCTTTTTTTGAATCTACTGAGATTTATTTTTTATTTTTTTTTAAAGATTTTATTTATTTATTTATTTGACAGAGAGAAATCACAAGTAGATGGAGAGGCAGGCAGAGAGAGAGAGAAAAGGAAGCAGGCTCCCCGCTGAGCAGAGAGCCTGATGCGGGACTCGATCCCAGCACCCTGAGATCATGACCCGAGCCGAAGGCAGCGGCTCAACCCACTGAGCCACCCAGGTGCCCCTCTACTGAGATTTATTAATGTGATGAGTTAATTTGTGTATTTTCTAATATAAAATCATCTTTGCATGCCCATGATAAATGCAACAGGATTGATGATGAATGTTTTCTTTTTTTATACACTGTTTGATTTTCTAATGTCTTGTTTTAGAATTTTGGTTATATATTCATAAGTGAAATAGAGCAGAACTTTAATTTTCTTACAGCTCTTTTAGCTTGATTTGACATCAGGGTTATCCTGGCCTCATGCATAGAAAAGGAGAGCATTTTTTCTTTTCCTTTGATCTAAAAGATTTTATATACTATTGGGATAATATATTTCTTGAAAATTTGGTGGAATTCACCTACAAAATTATCTGGGCTTTGTGTTTTCCTTTTGGGAATTTTTAAACTACTTCAGTTTCTTTGATTATAGGACTAGTCATGCTTTTCATTTCTTTTAGACTCAGTTCTTGTTATATCTTTCTAAGAATTTGTTCTCATCTAAATTTTAATTCTTAGTACTTTGCATGTCATATTAAACTCTTCATTAATAATATTATTTCTATATTCTCGCTTGATAAGTCTTGCCAGTAGTTTTCTGTCAGATTTTTTTTTCCTCAAAGAATCAACTTTTGGCTTTTTAAACTTCTCTATTTAACTTTTTTCTATTTTACTAATCTCTGCTCTTATTTTTAAAGTTGTTTTTTTTTATTTCTTCTGGTTTATATGTTGACCTTTCTCTAATTTCTTAGATTAGAAACTCAGAAAAGAAATAGTCTCAAAACGAATGAGCTTATTTATGTGCCTATTTAAGACAATCTGTTTCCTTTAAAGCACTAACTTTGTTACATCCATTCTTACTCAATTTTAGGTATTTTGTTTTATTTTAAGATTTTATTTATTTATTTGAGAGAGAGAGAGAACAGAGGAGGGGGTAGAGGCAGAAGCAGGCTCCTCACTGAGCAGGGAGCCAGATGCAAAACTCAATCCCAGGACCCTGGGATTATGACCTGAGCTGAAAGCAGATGCTTAACTGACTGAGCCCCCATGTGCCCCAATTTTAGGTATTTTTACATTTTCATCCTCATTTATTATTTTACCCATGAGTTATTTAGCAACTTAACAATTTTTTCCAAACACGTGGGGATTTTTTGTCATCTTGTTCATAACTTCTGACTTAATTGTCTTATCATGGATGGGGTCTGTATGCTACCCTCTAAATTTGTTGAGTTTTCTCTAAGGTTCAGTACATGACAGATCTTTGCATACATTCCATGTCCACTGGGTAAAAAGTATGTTCTTTGAGTGTTGCAACTTCAAGTGTGTGGACATCCTGTGTTGTTCTGATCTCCTCAAATCCTTGTTGATCCTCTCCCCGCTGCCCTTGACTGATCACCAAGTGAGAAAGGTATGTTGAAGTCTCTCAATCTCCCACATGGTGATGGATTTACCAGTTTCTCCCTTTACATCAATATACGCTTTGTTTATTTTTGAGGCTGTTTCACTACATGCATAGTGAAACTCCTTATCTTCTTGAAGAACTTTTATATGTAGCAACTCTTTCATCCCTAATAATGCTTTTCTCTTATTAAAGTCTATTTTATCTGATATTAATATAGCTATTGTAGCTTTTTCAGTTAATATTCCCATGGTATGTCTTTCCCTTTCAACCTCTGCATGTCTTTGTTTTTTACATCTCTTAGAAGGTGTATATATCTGGATTTTTAAAAAATCCAGTCAGTATTTTGTTTTTTGACTGGTGAGTTTCATCTACTTTTATTTGTTATGTTTGGACCTATTCCTACTGTGTTGATTTATTGTTTTTATTTGTCCTTTTTCTTCTTAGTCTTTTTTACTATTCTAACATCTTTTATTTGTCTCTTCCTTCTAATAAGAACTTAGCAATCCTTCTCATCCCTTCGTGTCCTTTTCAACTCTCCTCATATCCTGACATGTTAACATTATTTACACCTTAAATTCTGCATTATTTAGGACTATTTTCTCTTTGCCTTTGGTCTTAGTCATTGTTTAAAAAAAAAAAAAACCACTCCAAAAACACAATGTTTACATCATATTATGTCTTTTACAGCAACTTCTGGATTTTTTTCTCCCCTTTTAAAGTACTATGTCTAGGGGCACCTGGGTGGCTCAGTTGATTAAGCATCCAACTCTTGATTTCAGCTCAGGTCATGATCTCACACGATCTCAGGGTCGTAAGATCGAGCGCCATGTCAGCCAAGCACTGGGTATGTGGAGCGTGGTTAAGATTGTCTCTACCCTCACCGCTCCCCCACCCCCACTGCTTGTGCTCTCCTGCATTCTCTCTCAAATAAATAAATAAATACATAAATGAACTACTATGTCTAATACCATTTTCATTGTGGGTTTTGTGTGGCAAACCTTCTGAGGCTCTTTGCCTGATGACATTTTGTTGTTGTTATGTCCTCATTATTAAATGATAGCTTGGCTGGATAAAAATCTTAGTCTTCTTAAAAAAAATCTTTTAAAAAGTCTTCTAATTTTGTTTTCTTCATTACCTTGAAAATATTACTCCAAACACTGGCTATTGAAAGATGTCAATCTTTCTGATTGTCAATCTGATTCTTTATCCTTAATTGTAATCTTCTTATACTCCTCTCTGGAAGCTACTAGAATTTTCTCCTTGGCATTTTTAATTTTCTCTATAGTATGATCTAGGTGAAAGCTTTTCTTTATCTCTTGTTTCTGAAATTCTACAGACCCTTCAGCCCAAGGTCTCCCATCTCCTTGTTTTTGTTCTGGGAAATTTATTTCCATTATTTAACTATTTCTCTCTCCTTTCCATTTTTATTTCCTTTCCTTCTGGGATTCCAGTTAAACATTATTTTAGTGGTGGTTCTAGGAATGCAGACTTCACACAGCCAAAAGTTAACATACATCTTGACCACCTTCTTGGGTAGCACAATGGCCTTTGAGAAGTTTCCTTCCATTTCTCCTTCTTCCGACTTATATGATCACACAGTTGTATTTTATGTTTAGATTCTAAAACTTGAAAGACATCACTATTCTTGTTTATTTACTGTTCACTTAGGTTCACGTAGTTTTTGTTCTTCATTCACTCATACATCTCAGATCTTCCATCTGGGATCACTTTCCTTCTGCAGGAGGTATATCCTTTAATGGGGGTCTGGTGGTGGCAAAATGAGTTTTTAATAGTCTGAAAACATAACATTTCAACACTCTGTAAATGTGTTCTCCCTGGGTGTATCATTGTCCGCCGGCAGTGAGTCTTTCTGCACATGTAAGATCTCATTTGACCATCTTCAAGCTTCCATCATTGCTGAGGAAGAGACCTCTGTCTGTTTGCTATTCCTCAGAAACTCATACATGTCTTTTTCACAACTGGCTGCTTAATATTTTCTCTTTGATTTAGTTTCAACAGTTCCACTGTACAGATTTGGTGTGGAATATTCTCTGCTGTTTGCTCTTCAGATATGTTCTCTTTCCTTCTAGACTCCCGACTAGAAGTGCACTAGACCCTGCTCTCAAACTTGATGTGCGCACAGCTACCTTTGGCGTCTTTATGGGCTCCCAGGGCTGTGGCAATACTGCTCCAGGAGTCATTCTGGGTCACTAGGTGGTAAGCTTTCTCTCTGTGGCTTTTTGTCTTTTCCGCGTTTTGTCTGTCTATCTGAAGGGTTTATTCCTTCTGACCTATTCCATTGATGGAGTTTATTAAGCCTTCCCAATTGGAGTTCTCAAGTTCAGTTGCTTAATTTTTCCTTTGCTTTGCTCCCTCTGGAACCTGCTGTGCCACTTTTTATAGTTTTCTGTTCCTTGCCCTGATGAAGGAAAACATTGGTTTTCCTTCCTTGGACTATGGGGACTCTGTCTTTATCAGCCTGTTTAAAGTCTGCATAGGATTGGCTACCACCCGATACAGTCACATTAGGATGTCAGCTGCAGAACATGGTCTCTGCCTACATGCGGACAGAACCATCCTGACCCCAGTGTCTGCTGCTCACTTCTTGCCTGGCTGGCCAGGCTCCCCTGCCTGTCTTAGGCCCCACTGCCTCTGCCTCCTTCTCCCTGCCTGCTCTTTACCCTCCCTCAGCCCCACTCACGGCAGTGGGTACTTCTTCCACAGCAGCTTGGCTGGCAGCGTCTGGTACACGGTCTTCTGCTTCCCATCTGAGCTGGGGCTGCTGGGGCTGCTTTGCACGATCTTGGCGCACTCCATCTGTTCATCCCATGAACCTGACAGCACGTAGTGAGCTTTGCCCTGGCTGTCACTTACCACTCCTGTCACCTGTGGACATGGGCAGGATCAGCACAGGCACACGCCCCTCTCCAGACCCCTCCCGTGACTCTGAGAGGTAGCCTTGCTTACCTTCCGGGCTACCTCTTTGGAGAAGTAGCTATAGGGCAAGAACTTCAGCTGGCACCGGTCCTGGGTCTTATGGTTCACAATCTCGATGTCCCCAGTCTGGTGAGGAAGGTTAGTGGTCAGCGCCCCACCTCTAGGCCACATGCCCCCTCCCCGAGGGTACCATCTGACCTGATCAATCCAGAGCTTGCCCACAATGATGTTATGCACAGTCGAGGTGCTCTTCCTCCACACGTAGTGATTCCCACTGGCCTGGAATTCTAAGTGGATGGCTCCTGGAGGCCAGATATAGGGTCAGAAGTCATGGCTTGCCATGCTAGACCCCAGCGAGCCTGTCTGCCCACGGTCCCAGGGTCCTGACAACTGGAAGCAGTATTCGTGTAAACTGGGGACAGGGCATAGGTCAGGGAGGCATTGAGGAAGCCTGGGGAGGTAGGGAGCAGATTTGCAGAGAGACTAAGGTCACTCCTAGAGGCCCCAAGCTGGCTTCTGTGTTGGTAAAACCCTCCCACTTATCCAGAAAGGCTTTCTGTCCTGGGAAAGCACAGGGCTCCAACTCACCTAGCGGCATGATGGAGAGGTATTTTCCCCGGAACTTGCTAGAGATGGTGATCTCCTGCCAGAGGCTCCAGCCATGCTTGGAAAACACGTAGTGTGCAGCTGATGGTGGGTGGTGGCTCACCTGAGACCAGACCCACAGGACATGAGCGTCTGCTGGACATGGGCCCAGGCCTGTTCCCCAACCAGCTGTGGGGACCACCTGCCCTGTGCTCAGCATGACCAGCTCCATGGCCCTGGGAGCAGGCCCCCAGGAAGGATGGTGCTCTGATGGAAAAGCAAGGGTTGGCCGTGGGACCGGCCTGGGCAGCTGTCCTGGGCTTGCTGTGGTCAGGGGAAGAGGACCAAGGCATCTCTATGCCAGGCTTGGGCTCTGAAATGGGGTGATGACAGAGGTTGGCCTCAAGGGGGCCCCTGTGACAAGCTGTGCTGATGGCTAGGAAGTGAAGTGTGACACTCTAGCTAGGGCTTCTCTGCCAACTCCCCAGTTAGCCCCCCAACTCATCTGCAAAGGGCTGCCCCCTACTGTGCCATGCTGCACAGGGGGCTCAGGCTGGGGAAGTCACTTGAACTGAGGGGCAGAGCTGGGCCCTATCTCCCTCCTGGCTAGCATGGCCCTAGAGCAGGAGGCCATATCAGTGTCCTGCCCTGGCCGCAGGGGGTGGCACAGCAAGCTCTGCACGGCCCCTGGGGCCTCCCACACCTCCCCCCTCCTCTCACAGCACTGGGCACCCCTGACTACTGTTCTCACCTGCCAGCAAGCCCTGTCAATTTCCCCTTGTTTATTCTTCCTCATTTCTGTGGCCCTGTGGTCAGAGGGTCCTGGGGCTCAGCCTCTCCCCAGCTTCCTCCCTCTCTAAGGCACCTCCTCGCTGGGTCACAACCTCAGTCAGTCTCCAGCCACAGCCTTGCGCTGGGACTGCCGCCCTGCCACCCAACTGCCCACTGGACGCTCCCACACAGGTGGCTGTTTGGACTGACCAGAGTTCTTGCCACTCCCTCCTGCATCTCTCATTGTCTCCTGTCCCTGTAAGTGGCACCTCAAGGCCTTTCTGGTCTCAGCATCACAGGTCAAACCCACCCCCCATTCCTTGTCACCCACGGCTGGGGCCCCACGTGCCCTAGAGCCCACCATACTGGCACACCTAGGGATGTGACCCCAAGGGGCTGGGCCTGGCACTCTGTGTCCTGGCTTCCTGCTCAGGCCGATGATCTAGTCTTAACAGCTGCTCACACCAAATGCTTGAGTCATCCCTGGCCCTCTTTCTTATGTTCCTTCTCTAACCCTTAGGAAATCCTGGCTGTTCTTTCTTCAAAATGCGTCTTGAATCTGCCCCCTCCCCCTCACCAGGCCATGGTGGGTGGTGCAAAGCATCTCTAGCTTTACTCTCCGCTGCAGGGGGCACATAAACAAAGGCAGGTGTCAGGACCCTCTCTACCTGCCACACAGACTGAAACCCAAAGCCTCAGGCTGCCCGCCCACTTCCTCTCGGACCTGTGCAGCTTTCTCCCTTGCTTTTGGCTCCAGCCAGCTTTCTAAAGGTGAAAGAACCATCCACTTACACAGCACCTGTCCCGCACTGCCCCCTTCAGGAGAACAGGCACCCCATCCGCTCACTTCCCAGCTGCCTGTATAGCACCTGGCGCCTCGGGGGCACTTGGTCAACTCCACTGCACGAAGAAGGGAATTCTCTCAGTAGTTCAGGCCAAGAATGCTCCGGCCGTCCTTGCTGCCTTCCCCTGCCTCCCTTCCTCCTCCCTGGCCCTCTCTCCCTACATCCAAAGCATCTGCAAATACCCAGGCTCTACTTTCTAAGCAGCCTGTGCTCTACCCACAACTGGCTTTGTGTAGGGCTACACTGCTGCCACAGCATGCCTTTTCAACTAGCCACCAGACTGTGAAATGTCTGCTTTTGGAGCTCCCCATCCCCGGGCCCCAAACAATGCCTGGCCGACAGCTGATGTCCAGCAGCCCAGCCAGGAAGCTCTATGTTGGGTACCTTCACGCAGCACCTGCCTGGGTTCTCCCAGCACCCAGGGAGGCACCGACAGATTCACCCCCCCTCAGACAAGCTCAGGCTAAGATGCTGCTGCTGAGGCTCCTAGACCCCAGGGCCTGGGTTTGGCTCTGCTCCGTGGGGAGAATATGCATGTCTGTGGGGTGGGGAAGGCATTGAGAAGCGATGGGGACAAGCTGACATCACCAACCCCCAGGGAAGGACCGCTGGGCCCCAGAAGCTCCTCACATTCTAGGCCTGCACCGTCACAGACTCAGGGTCCCCACACAGTGGAGGATCCCCTCTGCCTGCTACCTCCCCTGCTCTGGCCTACCCAGACTCCCAGAGAGCACCGCACACTTGTCCCTCAAGGGCCGCTGTGTGGTTCCTGGCAGGGGGAGGGGCCCTCCCCTTCCCCACACACCAGCCCTGACTGCCCTCACCCAACTATCTCCGGGAGGTCTGCCCCTGCTGCAGGAGGCCCAGCCTCTGACTGGACCTTGCCTTGGCCTCATGGGCTCAGGCATGGCAGGGTCAGAGGCCATGTCCCATTTGTCTCCCTGGGACAACTGGGCCTGGCAGGAGCGCCTTGGCCGGGGTGTGTGTGGGCCTTACCTGCTCACAGAGGGAGCGCAGACCCATGTCGTCAAGGCGGTCCAGCTCAAAGGTCTCCCCTAGCATGGGGTTGAAGGGCTTGGCGATGCGGTGCACAGTGGTGGAGTAGGAGGACACAGAGAAGGCGGCCACCAGGCACATCTGCTCCACTGAGCTGGTGCAGTGCACCGCCTTGTCCAGCAGGTGGTGGTACTCCAGGTCCTCCGTCAGCCGCTGGAGCATGGACAGGGGCTCGTTAAAGTTGACCTGCGGACGGGCGGTGGTCAGGCGCTGCTCCCAGCACAGCCCCGGGGCCCTCCCAGCCCGCCTGTTCTCAGATGGTCCTGGGCACTGCGGTTAGATGGTGCCTCCACAGTCAAGTTCCTCTGCCGACCCCGACTAATGCCCTGTCCAAACCCGCGCAGCTCCCTGTGCTTGCCTCCACCCTCAGTTTTCTCTACAGCCTCGTGGCTTTTGGACCTGCTGTAACTCGTACCCTGTCACTACGGTCACTGTTACTCTCCCTTCCTAGGATGTGAAGGCCACCAAGGCCAGAGTTTCTGACTTGTTCAGCACAGAATTAGAGAGTGACGGGGAGGGGTGGGTGGCTGGATGAATGAGTTTTCCTCCTATTCTGAGCTCTTGTGCTGTTTTTGGGTGAAAGCTCCTATAGGCGGCGCCCCCTCCATCCTGGTCTTGGGGCAGGGCAGGGTCACTCCCCCCTTGTGATGCTCGGCTATGACCCTAGGCCAGCCATCAAGCAGGGACTGCCCTGAGTCCTCCCCTTTCATCCTCCCAGACACTGTTATGTGGGCGTTGTTCCTTGCCCCACTTTGCAGGTGTGGATACAGAGGCGGGAGATGTGAACGGGTTTGTCCTGGGGCACACAGTGAAACCAAGTCTGGCCTGAACCCCAAACATTTGCCCCCTGGAGATGCCATCAGAGCCTGGCGACACGAGAATGCTAGCTCCATCCTCAGCCCGATGTGTGACCTCGCTGGAGTGGGTGCAAGAGACAGCTCCTGGCCCAGGAGGGCCCAGTTCTGCCACTCCCCATCTACGAGGTCGGGAGAGCCGGGACATCGGGAAGCCCTGTCAGGTGCAGAGGTGCTCTGGGGGTCCCCACATCTCTGATCAATGCAAAGCCCCTCCTTAGCTTCTTCCCTCAGAGCCTGAGACCTCTGCTCCTGGGATTTTGGCAATGTTGTTGAACACGATTTGATAATTTGTTACATGCCCCTCAGGTGTTGTTAAGAATGACACCCAGATTGCTGGCACTTAGAGGTCATTCCTTATCCATGCACAAAACAGGGCCGCCTTTGGACCCACAGCGGCTGCTCCGCACCAGCCCCTACCGGCATGGGGATCTTGGAGAGCTCCCGGCCGATGCAGTTCTTCATGATGCTCCAGAGATTAAGGCTGTAGTTGGGTTTGTCAGGGATGCGGACACGCCTCTTGACCTTGGGGGGACCCTTGGGCACAAGTGAGGCGCCATCTAGCACCTGCCAGAGAAAATGGGTTTGTGAGCAGAGGCCAGGGTGCCCCTTCGGCCTTCTAGCCCCGGCCCTCACCTCTATCCAATGCAGTCCAAAGCACTGAGCTGGCCACTGGCACGGTGCTGGCACAGGGGCAGGCTGGTAGACAGGTCAGACCAGGTGGAAGGGAGCCAGGGCACTGAGCCCGCCCCAGAGGCCCGGAGCCCAAAGTGCCAGCCTGCCTTCTAGCCACCTTTGAGGTCTCCCTTCTCACTTACATTATCTGATGAGGTCCAGTCCACTGGGCCTGTGGTCCCACCCTCCGCTTTTCTGCAAGAAACACAAAAGGGGAGGCAAATTATTTACAAATCCTGAGGCCTCCTGGGGACCTGGGCACCTTCTACCCAGACCCGTCAGTGAGGTGTAAGGGACAGCCCACTCCAAGGCTGCTTCTCCAATGGGACATGCCCACTTTGGGACATTCAGCTGTGCTGGGGGGCCCAAGGCAGTGAAGGGGCTCCCACCCACTGATGTCCCATAGGAGCAGACACTGGAGCAAAGTCACCTGAGGGCACAGGGGCAGGCTGGTAGACAGGTCAGACCAGGCGGAAGGGAGCCAGGGCACTGAGCCCTGCACACAGCCCCTCCTGGGACTGGCAGACCCAGGACCCGGATGAAGCTGGGGGTGGACATTTCCTCTGGCAGAAGCCCCTAGAGCCCTGTGGGGCCCCACTGTGTCCTCACTGTCTGCTGGTCTCTCGCACTAGACTGGGGTTTCAGAAGGGCAGGAAGTGGGTCAGATGCATGCCTGTGCCTATGAATACTTGTGGTGAGATGGTTGGCTAAGCAGCAGGGGGTGGTATGGATGAAGGATCCAAGCTCTGAGGGATCCTCGAGGACAGGTGATCTGGGCCAGCTGGGGTGAGGGGCAGGCACTTGGCAGTCAGGGCCTCAGGAAACGGGAAGGACTCACTGGGTCATTGCGCACAAGGGACCTGCCTATAGCCCAGAGGAGCTACACTGCCAGGGAAGGTGGTAGTTTGGGCCTTGGGGTTGCATCAGGAGCCTGGAGAGCCAATGAAAAGTGTCAAGCACAGGGGTCACCTGCTTGCTGGTTGGGTGGCAGAAGAGAGGCCTGGGACTGTTAGCTGAGGTGTGGAAGGTGGCTGGGTTGGGGGCACGAAGGAGGGGGCAGAGCCCAGGCCCCTGGGGACTCCAGGTATGGGAGGGGTGGGTGGGAAGCTGGAGGGGTGCACGAGGTTGACACTGCTGGGTGGTAAAGTGAAAGGAAATTCAGATCAGCCAAGCTCATTGTGAGAGCAATATAAGCAAGCAAATTTTAAAGTATCATTGGGAAATGAACTGTGATTGAGTTGGAAATACTCTGTTGATAGGACTAGAAACACCATGTTGAATTAGAGAGATCCCAAAGGCCCTTGCCCTGAGAGAAACCAGGACATGGAGTGGTGACCCATTTTGGTACACAGAGGCAAAAAAGGAGGGGCTGGGGGTTTTTACTGGCCTCCCCCTCTGTGGACTGGGCTCCAGGGAGTCCACGGAAGGCAGTGTGGGGTGTGGACTGTGAGCTGCAGATCAGACGCAGGGAATAAGGCCATCAGGAAGCCTGCTGGTCCTCATCCATGAGGGGCTGAGTGTCCTGCCTGAGGGCACGCCCGTGGGGGAGCATGGGAGGCTCTGTGACTCCGCTGTGCCCCAGGGATGATGGGTGCAGGGGGCAGCACAGGCAGCGGTCGTTTATGTCATTGTCCCCAGGACTTGGAGTGGCAGCTCCTCCCCAGGCCATGGCAGAGGAGCCACAGACACGGGTGGAACTCATCAGCCACCTCCATGTCCCCCAGAGCAGCCATACTCACGACCCTTCCAGTACTAGGGCCTGAAGCAATGTCCTAATGAGGCAACTCCGAATTGTAGCAAATCCCTGTTCATGCCCCAGGGTGCTGCCCTCTGACCCAGCCTGCCCACGCAGGGCTCCTGCTCCTCTTTTTTGGGGGTCCTGCACCAGCACGGTCCCACGCTGGGGGTGGAGGCGCTTCCTGGGGATCCGGAGTCTGACAACAGTGTCCCGGTTACCGCTGTGCTCTAGTGTGTATTTAGAAACACCCCGAAAGAGGACACTTTTATGAAAGGAGGCTTGGAAATCGAAAATAAAAGAGACTTCTTGCATGGCCTGTCTGTTTTGGAAGGCGGGCGTGGTGGAGGGAGTGGTTGGGACTGCGTGTAGCTCCAAGGCAAGAAAGCGCAGCAGACACGCCTCTCGACCTGGCCCTGGGGTCCCAGCCCCCACTCCCACCCTCTCGGCTAGAACTGGATCCTGCCAAAGCCCTGTTCTCCGCCTCCGTTAAAATGAAACCCTGATTCAAACTCTATGTGGGCATTTGAATCTGAGGAACAGAACAATCATAATAATAATAATAATCAAAATACAGTGTGAAGCAAGACTTGAAAGAAAACCCCAAGTACGAAGAACAGGTGCAGCTTAAGAACAAGGCGGGAAAGGCTAAGTCTGGCAGAGGCTCCTTCCTTCCAGGGCCGCCAGTCCTGCCTGGAGAACACACCTGTCCTCCTTGGCCTCGGTGATCACGGTGATGAAGGATGTAGAGTCTTCCATGGCGTCGAAGTACTCGGTATCTTCATCTTCCTCACTGTCCTCTCCTTTGGGAGTTAAGAGGCTTCCTGCAGATACACACAAAACCGCCGCCTCAGTTTGCAACTCTGAAAACTCACTTACCTGCCTGAGGAAGTCCAAAGCCCAAAGGGTGCCTCCCACTTTGGACCCTGTCCCCGCCCCCACCAGCCCTTCATTCCTTTCCCACTTCAGTCACCTGGGCCACATTAATGTGGCTTGGCTGCCCTGGGTCCCCTTCCTGGAATGAGCTTCCCGCTCAGTGCTTTGGCTCAAAGGCCTCTCTCCTTCTGGAAGCCTCCCCAGATTGCTCAACACGCTGGTCAGTCTGTCTGGGGCCTAGCTACCCTTTCTGATGGACCCGGCACTCCCAGCCCCAAGGCCAGGTGGGCTGCCACTTGGCACCAGGGCAGCCCTGCCACAGAGGACAGTTGGACTCACTGGACTTTTCTCATAAGAACTGGAACCTAAATGCAGGGAGATAATTACCCTTCGGTAGTGGGTGTGGGAAATACAAAGCCACCGAGGCAGGCCCAATGTGGGCATGTTAAGGGGCATGTGTACTGGGGGTCCGGGGGGGGGCGTGTAAGCAGAGCCAGCTGGCAGGAGGAGGTGAAGACAGAGCACAGATTGGAAGGAACAGAGGCTGAGCAGCCCTGAGCAAGGGACCCAGCCAGGCAGGGTGGTCCTTGCCCACTCGCCTTCGCTGAAGCTCTTGGTGGGGTTGGTGGCCCGGCCGGGGGCGCTACGGAAGGCCCGTTCGAGGCTGTTGTGCTGCTTGGCTAGCTGCTCGATGGTCTCCTCCAGGTGGATGCGCTGTTCTTGCTCATACTGTAGGGCACGCTGCCATTTCCGGCTGTGTGTCTCTGCTAGTTCCAAGAAGTCTCTGCAGGCCTGGGGAGGGGGGACAGAGTGGCCGGTGAGCACAGGGCCCAGGGCAGGGGCCTGTCTGCCCCATACCCCACACCCCACCTGCCAGTCAGTCCTAGGGTGTTCAGAAACACCTTTGCTGCCCCCTTGGCTTCGGTGGGGATGTGGGGACTTTGACTTTTCTCTCAGAGCCAGCCCAGGGACAGGCGTCCATCATGGTGGGCATCCCACAGTCAGGATGCCATCTGAGAGCACCAAACCTGGGCTGTGGCTGGTGGAGGTTTTGTTTCCACATGGCTGGGGCCCAAGTTCAGCTGCCACATCCTCGCCATGTGCCGGACCTAAGCACGACCTCTGTCCCTATGAGAACCCAAGGCCTATGTGGTGGTCAGGCCAGTCCCTGCCCGTGGCATGGGAGGAAAGAAAGCCACATTATGCCATAACTTCCTGGCTTAGAGAGGTTAAAGGGTCTTATCTGGCACAGGAACTGAGACTGGACCTTCCCACAAAGTTACCTCAAAGTCTATATCACATAACTCTGCTTTTTAAGTAAGGTTCCCCCTTCAGACTTGGGGCCTACTCTGACATTCAGATTCTTTCCAGCTTCCCAGGTCCGTAGGTGGTCCCACTACACTCTTATGAGGCAGGGGTTTGTCGTTCTGTCCCTGTGATCCCAGTGGAGAGGAGGGCCCGGGTTCAGCTGTTCCTGGAGGGCAGGGAGGGCCAAGCTAGGGACCCCTGGGTTGCCTCTTCTGGACTGAATGCAGTAGGAAGGGACACGTTTCCTCAGCCCAATGCACACCGGTGGTCTCTGGCCACCCCTCCCCGGCCCTCCCTTTCCCCACACGTCACATGCTATCTGACCCCGAGGGTTGGAGTCATGCTTTTCTGGAGGGAGAAGGGCACACAGCCCCTCATCAGTGACCCAGGGACAATGCAGCTCTATCCTGACAGCTGTCGGGAGGAACCAGGGAGGTGATGTGGAGTGCTGGGCCAAGCAGCCCTCATCGACACTCCCTGGGAGGCACCAGAGGCATGGGTGCCACCCCCACTGCTCAGACTTCTCTCACGTCTCCCCCAGGGAAGGCTCCTGAGCCGGCTCGGTCAGGTCCCCTGAGATACTCACTCACTCACCCCAACCACCTGCAATCTCATGCCTACAGATCAGCTTCTCTGCTGACTCTGCCTGTTTCTCTTCATCCCATGGATCCCCAAACTCAGCGGCTACTCTGAGCATCCGCTGGATGAGTGAACACCCTGCTGAGGGGTGGCTGTGGGGGCCTCTCAGGAGAGCAGGGGCGGATAGCACGTCGCCAGCGGCAGACCCCAGCCGGCATCTCTCTCTCCTCAAGCCTACCCCCTCGTGCCTTCCCTGTCATCTCACCTCCCAGCACCCGTGCGGAGTGGGCTGGGCAAGGCTTCCTCCCTGACACCCTTACCCCCCACACACCATTCTAAAGATGGGATGGGGACCCAAGGAAACCAGCAAAGTAGAGTAATAAGGCTTGCTATCAGGAGTGGGAAGGCCTGGACTCCTGCACAAGCCACTCAGCCCCTCTGAGCCCATGTCCCGAGACACAACAGTAATACCAGACAGAGCCCAGGCTCCCAGCTTCGCTGTCCACCCGGGCCCAGCAAAATCCTCAAGGCAGAGGAGTGGGGTCATCCCCAATTGACATATGAAGAAACTGAGGCTCAGGTTCCTGCAGCTCCCTTGCAAGGCTCTGGGGAGGAAGTATATTCACTCCACCTCAGATTCAGGAGTGTCCCCACTCTCCCCAAAAGGTCCCTGCCTGGTCACACCTAAGCCACTGTAACCAGCTTCTCCAGAAGGGGGCAGGGATTTATACCGGCAGATGACCCAGCGCAGGTTGGGATGGGAGTAGAGAAATCTCCTTATGCATTGAACAGGCTCTGGAGACAATAGAGGCTGCCCCAGGAGCAGCCGCACGTCTGGGGCTTTCTAGAGTTTGCAAATTATGTATCTGTGAGGCTCAGCTGCTGGTGTGGGGCTACAGTCACGGACCATCACGCAGTTTGGGGACGAGGACATGCCTGATTGCCACTCCCTAGCTTTTGACTTGGGAGCCAAGCCTTTACCACCCAGGGTCCTGCAGTGGCCTTGTCCCTGGTCCCTGCTCCCCCCTCACCACTGCAGGCCTCAGGGTAGGGGGCCTTGACAGCAGACACACAACCACTGACTCCAAAGGCCAGACTAGAAGGCTCCTCTTTGCTGGGTCTGCTCTAGTGGTATTGAAAGTAGTAGTGGTAGAGCGTGGTGGGCAGAGGACCCCTCTGGGCACCTCAGAAATGTTCCAGACGCTTCTAGGAGTCCTGTGGGTGGGGAGGGGCTCCCCACCCCCTTCCGCAGATTGTGAAACAGGCTCTGAGGTCACACGGCCAGAGGTAGCAGACACAGAGCGGAACCCCAGCTCCTTATCCTGGAGCTCTGTCCACTCTGAGCCACCCCTCCCTTGAGAGCCCTGGCCCACGGCCTCTGTGATTTCCCACAGCCCTGAGCTCTGCCACCGCGCCCAGTCAAGTCAGTCTCGGATCCTGCTATCTGTTTGCAGACCCAGGACGGAGTCCCAGTACCGCAAGCGTGCCGGTCGGCCCACCGCTGGCCCAGGCAGCCTGCCAGGCGTTATTGAGCTGGGTGCGCGGTGCGGGTCGGAAGGGGGCCCAGTGCTGGTGGAGGAGGACCGCCCTCACTTCTCTGGGTGGGCATGGGTGCCGAGCACACTGCCATAGGGAAGCCCCTTGCCAGGTCTCCCTGCCCCTGTCCCCCTGTGAGCCCGAGGCCTAGGGAGAAGGGGCTGCCCAAGGGGACAAGCAGGCCCGGCCCAAGAGCCAGGCTTCCCCCACAGAGCCAGGCCTGCCTGCCCCAAGGTGAGTGTGCAGGAGCCTAGGTCGGCCCACGCACACAGCCTTTTTATAGACAGGATACACAATGGGTGCCTCATGGCTGTCTGGGTTCGAAGTCTGTGGGTGCTCTGCTCTGCTCTCAGTCTGTGCCTGCTGCCTGCCCCCAACCCCCAGGAAGGTCTGGCAGCAGCACCCAGACACTCACCTCCCCCCTTGCCCTCCTCCAGCTCCGCTCCCCCACACAATGCCTTCCACAGCTCCCTGGGGACCCTCTACAGCTCCTGCCATCCTCTCCCTGTCACTGGGTTTTAACATCCACGGGCGCTCTGCTTTCACGGAACCCATGGCTTTTAAAACAAGACTGGTCAGAGAGCCACAAACAACAGTATAAAACAGGAGCCAGAGGTCGCAGTAAATATGCCCCACAAAACCATGCCAGAGGACTCGGTGTGGCCTCTGGGCTTTCTGGCCACAAGAGCAAAGGGGGAAAGACAAACGCGGTGTGAAGATGAATTAGGCTCCCTCTCTCCCACCCCTGAGGTTCTGATGGGCTTGGGCTCTCACTGCCTTAGAAATGACCATTTTCTCCTCCAAAGGAAAATGGAATGTTTGTTGTATTTCGAGGAAGAGCTGACAGCCTCTCACAGACCTGGCCGCACATCCTCTCCAGCCTCATCTCCCGGGGACCCATTATCCCATGTCACCTGCATGTGGCCCACCAGGCATGTTGTCACCCTCCCTCTGGCTCTGTCCCAAACATACCTACTTATTCTGAAGCCTGGCCCGCCACCCGCATGCTGCACCCCTGCCGTGGGCCAGAGCTGTCTGGGGCATTCTTGCAAGCGCGGAGCTCCCTGTTTTAACAGAGGCTCAGGGAGGCCAAAGTACTTGCTCAAGGTCCCAGGCGGCGTGTGTAGGACCCGAGTCCCAGGCCCTGTGGACGCCATCTGCAGTCTCCCAGAGCATGGAACCAGCCCTGTCACCACTTTGTACAGCTAAGCATCATGGCCTGGAGATTCCGTGGCCTTCCTGGAGGGAAGCTGGGCTCCCAGAGATGCTCACTAGCAAGGATGTCAAGGAATAGCCCTGTTCAAGCACCAGGACTCAGTGGTGCCTCCACAAAGCCTGTTACCAGCACCTGTCCTTGTGGCGGAGGATGGGGCCCAAGCGGCCAGGGCTGCTGGCTGACAACCTGGTTGGGGGTGACCTCCAGCTCGCTGCCCCTGAAGGACCAAGGGTGTGGGGCAACAGGGGCCAGGACAGGGGCCTCACGTGGCTGGGTTGGGTACATGAAGGTCGTAGAGTGTCACAGTCACCTAGAGATAAGGGCAGGGCAGAGGCTGCTACACTCCAGTATAGAGGGGCTCCTGGGGCTGGACCAAGGCCTTGACTGCTGCTCCTAGAGGAAGGGGGTCATTTGCAGTGGAGAAACTGCCTTGGTCACCGCATGGGCCATGGCGAGCTCCCCCACCCCTTTTATCCCATGTGCCTACCTGGTGTCCCTCCTCAACTCCCAAGGCTTCCTCTGCTGCTGCTGGCCTTCTCCAGGCCCCATCCTATTGCCCGGGAATGCTGAGCTGGGCTGTGCCCTGTGTGCTCACTAAGCTGGATTAGGCCAGGGGCCCGCAGGGGGGCCAGCTGGGGGCAGTTTCCGGGGCCCCAGGGAGGGGCCGGGTGGACCTGCGCCCTGAACACTGTCACGTTTCCCCTGAGGCTCTGCCATAGTTCTCAGAGGGCTCGTGCCCTTCCCTGAGCAAGAGCGGTTTCCTATGCCACCTAAACCCCCTACCCTATTAGCTCTTAAATGATGCAAGGCACCAGGAATGGGCAGAACAAAGGAGCCCAGCCTCTGGACCCCTCAAGGGCATTGCCTGCTGCCTACCCTGGGCCAGGCCTATAGCCTCCTGGGCCTTGGTGTCCTCAGGGGAAGAAAGTCGAACCCCAGGAGTCCTGCAGAGTCCCTGATTCCATGACCCGTTGAGGAATCGCCCTCTGGTGGGAACAAGTTTCCAGTTTCCGAGCCCTGTCCCTTCCTCCCCCTCCCAGGGCTGTGGAAAGGATCCCCGAGATGAAGAGATGTGGGGTCCTGTGGGCAGTGTGGAGGATGGGGAGCCTGCCAAGCTGCTCCAAAGCAGAGTGGGAACCCAAAAGCCCGGGACAGAAAAGACAGCTCTCCCTCGACCCTGTACTGGGGCTGGCTCTGCTCAGCAACAGGCTGGGGGGCTGGGAGGCTCTGCCTGTCCACCAGGGGCTCTCCCTTCTCAGAAGCCCCACCCAGTGAAGGCGGCTGTGAGGCCTGCTCACCCAAGCTGTGTGAGCTCTGAAGGGAGCTGCTGTGGGTCATCCTGAGGGGATCCTGTGGGACAGACCAAGTGGCTCTGAGCTGGAAACCTTTGCGCAGCTGTGCCAGGAGGAAGGAGGACAAACTCTAATCGCTTTTTTTTCCTAATCCTAATCCAGACAATGACCTCGCTGTCCCTAAAGACGGGCAGGTGAGCAGGGTGTGGGGTCAGCCAGCCTGGGTCCGATGACCATCCTGTGTGTGGCCCAGGGAGCCTCTCAAGCTCTCGGGAGGGTCTGCAGAGCCAAGACCCTGGTTAAGCCTGGCCTTCAGGGATCACTCGGGAAGCACCATCTCCCGTGTTGTCTCCCCTCTAGACGGGACCATGAGGAAGATGCCAGAAGACTGTGGGATGTTAGGGTGGGTGACCGTTGGGACTCATGGAGGAGGTGGAGAGATGGGCCAAATGGCCAGAGGTTGCAGGTTGGGTGAGTGCCAACTGAGAGGGCCAGTTTGGCGATGGGCTCTGTCTCTAGCCACCAGCACACAGCAAGTTCTGGTAACCATGGATGCAGGAGGGATGGGAGAAAGGCCTGCACTTCCACCTGTGGTCAGACAGAACCCGCCGGATGTCTGACTGCCAGATGTCTGGCCTGCAGGGACCCTCAGGCTTTAGGGCTCCCAGGTGAGTCGGCAGCTGGACCCTTTGGCTCTCAGAGTCATGGGGGGCTGCCCATCCACCATCTAACCCCCCACACTGGTCCTCACATGGCCAGCCTGACTGCGGACCTGCCTCTCACTGGCCTTCTATCATAAAAGGAGCCAATAGGACAAAGTCGTTCAGAGTGCTCATCTCCTCGAGCCATTGTGCGTGGCCAGAAGCTCACAACTGGGGACACACTGGGGTCAACAGGGTCTTTCCTTCTACTCCTCCCCTAGGAGCAGCAGGCTGCCCTCAGTGCATGCCTCCCAGTGGCTGGAAGGGGCAGTGCTGAGATATAGGCCAGGCTTGCAAGGCTCAGAGGTGGCCGCAGCAGATGCCCAAACATCCAGGCCTCCAAGACCAAGAGTGGGGACCCGTGGAGTCCCCACGGAGAGCGTGGAGTCACGACAGTAGCGCTGGGCTAACCTAGGGGTTGTGGGGGGAGGGCTGTGGGGGAGGTCAGGCCCAGCCAAACTGCCACACTGCATCTCCAGCACCCTCCTGGCCCCTAGAGACCAAGCAGCTCCCAGGCCAGGCTGGACCAGCCACCTGCCTGTGGCCCCACCTCGCCCAATGCCCAGAACAGACTCCACGCTCATGGGCGCCAGCCCTTCGCAAACACCGGGCAGGGGGATGGTCACGGCTTCTCCCCAATGTGACTCACTTGTGGCACTGGAGAGGCAGGTTTTCACTTCAGTTCAAACTTTAAAATAGCGCTTTCCACATTCAAAATAGTTTACCCCTTGCGCACAGGAACCAGCACCATCTGGCCGCCAGTTTGCCAACTGATTTTAAACAGTTACAGAATCTATTTTTATTCCTCTCCCCAGGCCCCAAATGAGCAAGCTGTCAGGAGCGGAACAGCGGTCAGCTGGACCTGCCCACGAGCCCCAGAAGGACCGGGCAGGCAGCTCCAGGGCCGCTACCCCCTGCTCTGCTTGGGTGGGCGCGAGAACCCCTTCGTGATCTCCAAATGGGGCTGAGAGAAGCCTCAGAGTATTTCCAGCAGCAAAAGAGCTCTGGTCTGGGCTTTATTTCTATGATGCCCCAAATATGAGGCTTTGTCTGTATCTGCACACATCTCCCAGCTGGCCCTACTTGCCCCACCCTGTCCACGCCCGCCTGCACTTTTTTCTTCCAGCTCCCTTCAGCTGGACTGGGGGCCAAGCCCCCCTGAGACAGGCTGCACCAGTGCCTCTCCCCACAGCGTCCCCGCCTTCGGAATCCGCACCCTCATCCTGCCCCACCACCTCTACTGCAGGCACCAAACGGTGTGTCTTGCAAGCCACTACCTTCCTGGGTAAACTGAGAGCCCCCAAGTGTGCTGTCTGTCCCCTCAGGCCCTTGGAAGTAGGCCTGGCGGGCATCCACCCTCTGTGGGCCAGTGCCACTTCCTGCCTCCACTGGGCACCTCGGCCATCTCTCATTTACTGAGGGGCTCCCCCCGACCCGGCTCTGCTTGCTCACTGGCTGATCAAGACCTTTCGGGGAAAGGCCCTCCTGCATCTTATCTGCATCTGTAGGACTGACCGCTGGACCCCAGTCCGGCACTGTGACGGCAGAAGTAGGGATAAGACAGTAAGGGGCCCCCATTCTTCTAGTGGCTCCTTCCCACTCCTTGCAGTGCCCCCGACCCCGAGACCAGATCCCTCCCCTGCACAGCCACTCTGTGTGGGCCCTGCTGTCAACAAACCCAGCAAGGGGGTAGCCACGCAGCTCCTCCCAGCAGTCAGAGCCACCAGCCCTTCTTAAGCAATGCGGTGGGGAGTGCGCTTCTCAAGGGGCTCCACGTGCCTGTCCTTACCTCACCTGTGGTCCATGCTCCAAGCAGCAGGAGGCTATTGCAGAAACTTGGGTTGGACCACAGTCCTCAGCTGCTGGAGCCTCATTCAGAATGCAAAGTGTGGTGTTCTCCATGAGCGTAAGCACCCAGTATATCCTGTGAGCAACTCTATCTCCCCAGGCCTCCCCTCCACCATTGCCACACTCCCCCCTCCTCTGGCATCCGCTGCTCCAGGCCTGCCTGAGAATCTAGTGCAGGCTCTTCTCCCCACCTCCCTCCAGGTGCCGTCCCCTCCCGCCAGTGTGCAAGGGGGGGCCTCCCACCCCACCTCATCAGCCTGTTTTTTTCCCTCTGAGGGTCTTCTGGCCTTGAGCATGCCTCATCATCTGTGTGGTCCCAAGGGGTTTCTCCAAGGGGTCTTTGTTCCCTGTGTGCCCAGGGCCTAGACCAAGGCCTGACTTGATTAGGGAGGAATTCCAGAGGGCCTCCTACACCCGCACAGTCCCCCCGCCCCTTGCAAAGTGCTCAGTGCCTGTGAGCCAGGCCAGCCCAGCCTGAACTCACTGCACCTAAGGGCCCTGGGGTGTCCCTGTGGCTGGAGGACCTGAGTCCTGGGCCCCAACATAAGTCACGAACTCTGAGGAACCTCTCACATCTCACCCCCCTGAATGTCCATGGCAATACCGAGGGTTTTTTCTGCGGGGAGCAGGGGCCATGAGGCTGGCATGCAGGCCTCACGGGCCACCCTTAGGAGGCTGGGATCACCTGGCAAAGCGCAGGTGTGCTGGGCCTGGTGACGGGTGGTGTGCCTCAGCCCTTCGGCACAGACCCCACAGCCAGCATTGCAGGTGGTCCAGGGCCCAGTGGCTATAACCCCAAGTGCTCGTCGAATAGCCAGGCCTGCCCCCACCATAGGCAAGATGACTGCTCTGGGCCTCAGGGTGACACCTGACTAACACAAACGATGTTGATGACAAGGAAGCCACAATGACCCCAACCTCATGTGGCTGTTGTGAGGCGCAAACAAAGGCACAGGAAGAATGCTGGCGGAGTGCTGTTGTTACCGGTCACCTTCCCAGTGGCCTGGCCTTCAATTCTGCTTTACCCCAAAGATGAACTTACAGGAAAAGAGAATGAAAACTGGAATTGACTCTTTTCCTTTATGGAAACGAATACCCAAAGCAGGAGCTGGGAAGACAGATTAACTCGACCGCGCTCCACCTTACACCTGGGACCAGCCTGATGCGCCCGCACACCAGGTGCGCCCTGGGTCCCAGGAAGGACACGCGACGCTGGGGCGCTGAGGTTAAAGACTCCATCTATGAACCAAAGTTGTTTCATGGTGCCTTGAGGTCCCTCCTCCGATGGTGGGCGAGTTCACAGCTACGCAAACAGCAATTGATGCAGGGGCCCATGGGGCTGCTTCGGATAAGACTTGCAAAATTCCCCCTCCAGGGAGCGCACCACCACCCCAGCCCTGTGTTCCCTACCTGCTCGTTCTCACTTGAGGCCGAGGCTCCGGAGGCTGGGAGCTGTGCTACCCATGGAAGCTTCGGGGTTTCCCTGTGGGCTGCCCAGGCCAGCAGGGGTGGGGGTGGGGGGATGGACAAGATGCTGCATCCACGGAGGCCGCGTGGACAGATGTGGTCCCTATTCATACCTTTCCTTCCTGCCTGTGAGGGACTCTCCTCACTGGTCTGGGCCCCACTCCGTGCCTTCTGCAGGTCCTGCCTTGGCTCCCAGGATGTCCAGCTAGCTCCCCAGCAAGGGGATGGCGGATATTGGTCATCCAGGCTTGAGCCCCTCTCCCAGCCAAATGTGAACCTCCCCAGCCCTTCCCTAGGCCTTCTACACATTTGACCTTCAAAAGTGGGCCTCTGAGCTACTGTCCATGCTGCTCCTTGAGAAGGCTGCACAGCCACCCTGAGGTGTGACAGGCTATCACAGGGTGGGTCCTCTGGATCATGAGCTCCAGGGGCAACGCTGAGTCCCTGCCTGGCACAAACCCAGCGAAGGCTCAGTGGGAAGCTGCTCAGGTCTGGGTTCAAGTTCCAACAGCCAGGCCTTTCCTAACTGCAGGGGCCATGTAGACACGGCTTCACCAACCAAAACCACGAGCGGAGGGAGGGGGCCAGGACTCAGTACAGCCCTCTTGTGAAAAACGCAACTTATGAGTTAATTTCATAAGTCTCACTTCCTATTTCTCCGTGACCAGGCTGGGTCATTTCTCTGCAAGATGGAGTGACAAGTGGCTCTGGCTGAGGGTTGCATGCCAGACCCACTTTCTCACTGACCTTATTCAGGCGAGGAAATGGAAGGAGCATGGCTCTGTAAATGGTAACAGCAGGCAAACATGAGATGTGGGCTACTTAGAATTCTCTTTTCTGAGATATGACACCCATTTGGGTTCCAACAGCACATACTGGGCACTCCCACTGGGTACTCCCAACTGCTGTTGGGGACACAGGTGAGTTAAAATCCGAGGCAGATGTCAAAGTAACTGGGGAAAGTGCACAGTGAGCTCAGTGAAGCACAGCAGTGTCCGGTGGTTCCAGAGGGTTCTAGCCAGAAGGAACAACTTCCTGATAAGGAGCGTGGACAGCCTCCCGGCCCTGGTGACATCCATGTGGGATTCTAGAGGATGTAAAGGAATCTACCAGGTATCTAAAGGGTGGGGAAAATTCTAGAAGGTACAGCACAGGCAAAGACACAGAGAGGTGGAACACTGTGGCACTGTTCAACATTCCTGATCCAGAAACTTGTTCTGAGCCTCTTGATTCCTCCAACATTTACGGAAGGGAAGGGGTTGTGCTCCACTCAAGGTGAGTCTCACTGCACTGGCCCCCTGGGGGCAGTGGCACAGGAATGGGCTGTGTCACTAACCATGGTTCCTATGGAATGGTCTAAGGAATTGTCCAGCCTCCCTTCCCTGCTGGGAGCTAGGGTCTACAGGCTTGGAAGGTTCCCAAAACACCTTTTCCCAAATCTGAAGGAGATTTGATTGTCCCTCTGACTTTTCTCCTGAAGGCTCAACAACCCCAGACTCTTGGCCATCTTGGGTAAAAGTGAAGGTGACCCAGCTGGTCCCTCTCTGTGTGTGAAGAGTGCTGCTTGCCCAGGACCCTCTACAAGATGTGCTCCTCCATAGGCTCTGGCCAGCCATCCCTCATTTTCTTCTCCACTTGTAGGACTCAATCTCAGTCAGAGCCCACGACGAGGTGGAAAACCACAGCCATTCGTAGTTCACAGGAGGGAGGCCTGCCCTCTAGTGGCAGTGGGAATAGATTCCCCAAACTCAGGTATGGGGGATGCTGGAAGCTTCCCTCCAGAGAGCAAGAGTATCCGGTCAGGGTGCAGGAGGGGGCGTTGCAAAGGGATCTCAACAGTGGGGAGAAACAGGTTCCTCCTTTCATAGCAAGAACTGGAATGACCTGGGGAACCACAGTTTGTGCCTTCTGGGGACAACGGGGGTAGCCTCCACTCATCCTGGGTCCCCAGCTTCCCAGGAAGTGCCCTGGTATGGCTGTAGCCTAAAGGTAAGACACAAAGCAGGGACTCAGGTCCTGAGACTGGGGGGGCTTTACCCTGGTGATGCAAGGCCCCCAGTCCGTGTGCTGACCACAGAGAGGAGGGGGCCTTTGCCACCCTTGGAGGTCTCATCCTCACTGCCTCTGAGCATGTGAGGGCATCATTGCCCCCATGAGCCTCACTGACCTGACCTTGCATTTTGGCTCGGATACCTACCAGCTGGGTGACCCTGGGCAGCTTGGGTGACTTCTCTGAGCCTTGGTTTCCACTTTGCACTAACCTAGTGGTATTAACAAGGTTGTAGCAAGGGGTGAGTGGTCTTGGGTGTGAATGCACATGGCTTCCTTAGTTACAGATCCCTGGTCCAACCCCTTCCTTTTAATAGGGGTAGAAGCCAAGGCCTGGCCAGGGGTGGGGATACTTTGTCCAGGGGGCCTCTGCAGAAAGTGTGAGTTTAGACATTTGGGGTCTGACAACTGTGTAAGTGAACTCCCTGCCCAGAACTGACTCAGTCCCCGCCCTGTGAGGCATGATGTCAGGAATGGGTCCCAGGAGAAAGGCGGGCCTCTGCACAGGTCTGGGCTGCCAGCACAGCCCGCTGGGCCCAGCCCCTCACTTCTGGGTGTGCCCCCTGACAGAGGAGATAGGTGGGAGGGACCCTCACATCAGGTTCATGGCAGCGGGTGGGCAAAGCCCAACCCAGGGTGCAGCTCTCCGACACTCTGGGGGACTTTCCCAGTGCTGGAACTGCAAACAGGGTTCTGTAACTCACCCCAGGGGCTTGCTTCCCATCAAACAATTCATTACACACTTAGATGGTGCGCGGTTTCTATGGCTTCCTAACACAGATGAGCCTCTGATGTCTGATAAAAGATTTCTGCTAAAGACACCAGCTGAGAAGCTCATTATCTGGGAAAAGTCAGAGCTGCTTACTCGAGACAAAGCCTATTCGGTCCTGGCAGGCGGGGAGGCCGTACCGGGGAAGCCGTGAGTGGGCGACGGCCTCTGGGCCCAGTGGGGAAACACAAGTGCGTCATTCTGTCATCAAGTGCCTCATATCTGGGCCTGTCACTGCAAGAAGGGCAGTGACCCAGACCCTAAGAGTCTGGGGGCTGTAAGGAGGCTGGCTGGCCTAAGAGGGAGAGCGCAGAACAAAGGGAGTACAAACCGATGATGGGACCGACCCACAGGGCAGCCTCTGGGCGGACACGCCCAATGCACCCCCAGATTCACCCCTGTGTGTGTGGAGAAAGGTCTGCGCTTGCTTCAGGCCCCGGGCTACAGATTCCTCAGGCCTCCTCCTGCAGCAGTGGCAGCTCCAGGGGCACGGTGGGTGCAGGGAGAGTGTGTGTGGAGGTGGGTGTGGTCCACTCTCCCTACAGGGACTGCCCACATTCCCAGTGAGCCAGACCTGGGGCAAGTCTCTGATGGCCACAATTTTACCCCAAGGTCTTGGCCCCGCCGTGGGCTCTGGCGTCCACTTTCCCACTCTTCTCTTCTGGCTCGGCTCTGGTTGAATTGTCTTGATTGGGAGGCTGGGCACTAGTACTGCCCATTGTTGCTGGCCAGCCTGATGGCCTGCCTGAGCCACCACCTCTGGATGTGGCCACCTCTTCTGAGGTGGCCTCCACTTCCCCACACCTCCCCCTCTCTGGTCTCCTTGTCCCGATATGCCCCTCCTGGGGGCTGTCCACGGGAGGAAGCTGTTGCGGTCAGACCTTTATCTACAGGATGGAGGCCTAAAAGAGCATCCACATCTTGGGGAAAAACTCATGGGGCAGGAGTAAAAAGGGCCCAAAAGCCCAGGTAAGCATTATATTCTTTGCCTCCATGGACAGACCCTCCCAGCTCCCAGTCACAGCAATGTGGCTTCCAGAATCCCGGGGAAAGTGGCGATCCCCAAGGCTGTGCCTCTCAGTTTATGGACTGTGGCTACTCATTTGGCTATTGTCAGGTTGGAACGACCCCTGGCAGGTGCACCTTCAAGCTCTCCTGGCTAAGGGAACCCACGGCACCGGGCCTCCAGCTGCACACCTGCTCCAGGGGTCACTGGACCCTGATCCTGTTGCTTCTGAGCAGCGTACTCAGGGAAGGAGCAGTAGCAGCCATTGTGGATCAGCATGGCCGCCTTGTCCCCAATGTGTGGGCGGAGCCACCTGCTCCACCTGGGGCCAGGGCCCCAAGCTCCCATCAGGATTCACACTTCACTGGGGTCCCCAGCAGGCAGCTACAGACCTTTGGGAAATGACCTGAGGCCACCAAGAAATGGAGCCCTGGTTTGTCAAGCACCCTGGCCACCACCTACTTGGGGACTGCGGTGCTGGTGACAGGGAGTAGCTCCTTCTGGGAGCCCTGTCCCCAGTGTGTGGGGGCCAGCAGTGCAGGTGGGTACTTACATTGATCATAGCATTTGAGGTGATGCGAAAGAGGGTGGCCCGCTCATTCACGGCCTTCAGCTTCTCACTGCTCTCATAGGGGATTTTGAGGCCGTCCAGCTCACTCAGGGAGCGCTGGAGCGCAGCGCCATGCTTGGCGATGAGGTCATTGCACGTGCTGAGGTCGTCCAACTTCAAGGAGAGGCTCTGGATGGTGCAGTGTAGCTCGCTCTTATCAGCTGGAGAGGCAGTCTCGTCGTCGTCGTCCCCAGAGTCATCTGAGGAAGGGAGAAGGGTTGCCATGGTGGTTAACTGGCCAACACAACACTGAGAAGCCCATGTGGCCTGGGTCCAGGAGGAGGGAACAGATAGAGCCCCCCCCCCCAACCAAACAGAGTGCCCTAACTGGTTCCAGCTCCTGCTCCCGGCCAGCCCTCCAGAGTGGGCGTGGGCCCTCCTGAGTCCATGGGAGGAAACGGAAAGGGGGACCAGCTTGACAGACAGTGCCTGCCCCGCACTGCGGAAGGGGCAAGCCTGTAGACACCTGCCTGCGTGGGGGGCACTAGTCCCCTAAGCTGTGCCACATGGGCCAGGGTGGCCCTTGCTGGGTGGGGAGGTGGAGATCGCCGCAAGGAGCAGCTCCTGTCACAGACGAGGGACACCGGATGAAGGCCAGCTCCTCTCCCCACATCATGGTCCCAGCCAAAGCCAACCCATACTTTCCTGTTGGCCTCACTCTACCCCGAGCTCCGCGCCCAACAGCCGGCCACGCTGAACTGCCCTGTTCTGTGCAATACCTGAGTGAGTGCTCAGGCTTGGGGCCTCTCCCACAGGGCCCTCACTGCTTGCAACCACCTCCTAGTCCCCCTACCTCCTCAGAGGCCTCACCCCTACCCAGACCCAGCCCCATCTTCAGAGCCTGCCTAAAGACCCCCAGGCCAAAGTCATCTTCCCCTGCCCTGCTTCTGCCCCCCAGCCTTCCCCACCCAACTCCCCTGCACGAACAAGGCCACTCTCATTTATCAAATCCCTTTAGTCCAGGCATGGGCCATGGCATCTCTGTGGCCTTGTCAGGATAGGGACGATGCCATCCCCCAGGGACAGACAGGTAGCTGGGGTCCCCCCGACCAGTCTATCTGCCTCTGCAGCCACCCTCTTCACACCAGGGTCAGGCGGGTGCCCCCTCTCCACTGGCAGATCCGCTCACTTCTCAAAAAGCTGCCCGGGTGCCCTCAAGGGGACATTCTTGGGAGTCTGGGGTGCCTTGGAGCCCAGCCCACTGCAGCCCTGCCTGTGTTCAAAGGCAGGGTGGTGGGGACCTTGTGGTTGGGGGGGGCGCACTGCTGTGGGTGGGGTAGGTGGGCAGCTGGCCTGGGCTCTGCTCCATGCGACCATAGAGAGGCTGTCGCTGGCACGTGAGTGTCCAAGCCTATAAGTGACAGGGGTTTCTGAAATGTCTTGTTTCAGAAACAATCAGCACAAAACGTTTTTTTGGCGGGGAGGGGGGCGGGAAGGAAATCTGTAACCCAAGATACAAATTTTTTTACAAAAGCAGATACTGTGAGGGAACAGCTTTCTTCCCACGACAGACAGGGCTCATGGGGGTGGCTGTGGCTGAGTTATGACTCTGAGCCTGCCCTGAGCAGGTGGTGGTGCCAGGCCGACTGGTGGCCTGGGACCCGCATGGGCTGGAGGCTGGGGGTGCAGTGGGCCAGCAGCATCCAGGCTGGGGCAGGGGCTCTCCCTTTCCCCACAGTAGCTAGCCCAGCGACGGCTCGGAAATGACCTGGGGTCTGGAGACACATGTGCGGCGCCAGCCTCTGGGCCACCCGCTCGAGTGGGGTGAACGCTGAGTCTCACGCACTGAGTCTCACGCACAGCCTCACTCACTGTCAGCAGACAGTGAGAAGGGAGGAAAGGCACATTCTTGGACACCAAGCCACCCATTTCGGGCGCTGTGGTTAAGGGGCAGAGCTGGATCCGAATCCAGGTCTGTTGAGCATCAGAGCCTGGGCACTCAGTTACGATATAAGCTCCTGTCACCTTTCCAGGCTCAACAGGTGTTAACACCCAGAATGGCCCAGAATGGCCAGTCACCGACCAGTCAGAGCAAGGGCTTCTGTACACTGGGAGGGCTGTGTGGGGACACACCAGCTGCGGGTCAGCCTGAATGGGACCCCACCCTCCCACCCCCGACACACATACCGTTCTCTAAGCAAGAAGCACAACCAGCCTAACTTGGAGCCTCTGCCTGTGTGGTGGGCAGAGTGGGTAACCACATTTCTACTTAACTTGTTAATAAGCAGCTCTTAGGGTCCAGGTCCAGCAGCCAGGGACGTGGGGATGTACTTGTTCTGTTCCCAAATCATGCGCTGTGTCATTGGAAGATTCTTGGGTCAGCGGTTCCTGACCAGCACAGTGTTCTATGGGGGTGGCAGGGAGATTCCGTCCCAGAAGGACGTGGGATTGGAAGAATGAGGGAGGCAGGGCAGGTGCAGGGTGGAGGAGAGGGAGGGAGTGGGTGAGTGAAGCAATGAAGGATCTTGGGCATTTCACAGGAGGCCTGGCAGGGGTTCTCGGTGGTATGCACGGAGATGGCGGTCACACACGAGAGGGCAGTGTCTGGACAAGAGCAAAGGCAGTAGGGGGGAAGGAGCTATTTGGAGAGGAGGGATGGTAAAGGACTTCTGGCTCCACCGAGAAGACTGAACCTTCATTCCTTGGCAAGAGGGAGAGTAGGGGCACTCGAGCAGAGATCCATGGGAAAGACAAGACTGGTGGCAAGTGGCAAGATGAACAGAGAGATCAGAGCAGCCACAGGAGGCCAAGGGCTGGAAAGAACAGGACCTTTGAACCCAGCTGAAAAGGGCTGAAGGCCACACCCACCCAGCTGCAAGGCTATGACCCTCTAGTAACAGCCATGATCCCAGGCAGAATCAGTCCCTGGCCAGTCCTCGAGGGTGAGGCCTAGCAAGTCATGTGTCCTGACATGTGGCCTAGCTGCTCACTTCCCCCACAGTGTCAGGGGCTGTTTCAGCTGAGCACAGTGCTATGAACAACCCCCAACTCAGGCCTGGGCGGAAGCAGAGCTAAATAAACCCTGGCAGAGGACTCTGCCTCTGATATGATGACCTCTGACCATGCTGAGTCTCCAGGTCTCAGTGTGGGGTTGGGGTCCTTGCAAGGAGCAGACTCACATTAGAAAGAGAGATGAAACTCGTTATTAGAGGCATAAATAAAACTATCACTGTGACGTTACTCGAACTAGAAAAAATAGTGAATGGCATTGAATTAGCTTTGGCTTTCTGAAGGATAAACCAGCAGCTACCCCTCAAGGGCGGAAAAATGGCTCTTCAGCTTCCATGGCTTGCCTCTTCCTTTGATGGGGGAACTCCACTGCGGGGGGAGGGGCTGTAGTGGAATTTGGTCCAAAGGAAAGCAAACTTGTATGCACAAAGTTGTTCAAGCCTGTGGCTCTCAAGCTTATGGCCTTGGGAGTTCTCAAGCTTTTATGACCGTTTTATGACACTGCCTGTCCCCTCTGTTTAAACCACATCTCCACAAAACAGCCAACACTAACATATCCACAAACGTAAAACCCTACAGAAATTCTGCAACTCTATGAATGCAAGAAGAGCAGCAACTGAAATCTAGGGCGAGGTCAAAGCCAGGCTCATGGGCCACAGGAGCTCCTGCCCTGGCCTGCCTCAAAGCCCACATGAAGACCACAGCTTAGTGTCCTTAGCAGCTCTGGGGGGAGGGGTGGTCAGGTTGTCCTAGGGTGGCATAAACATAAATGTTCTACTTTCCCGGGCGCCTCCTTCTTAGCTACTGCTTTATCTCTGTTCACAACAACTGATAGAGCTTTGGGGGAGGCAGACTTTGGCCCTAAGATAAAGAATAATCTCACTGCCCAGTGAGGACTCTAAGGGTGCTCCCGGTCCTCCCCGTCTTCTGCTGCACTCATTTCTCCTCATTTTCTTCAGCTGTGGTCAGCTGATATAGGGGTAGCAAGAGCGTTCGGGCCCAGCCTCTTGGGCCGTCAGGTGACACCGCTTGTGGAATGTCTAGGCTGAGCCCAAGAGGACAGACTGATCCCTGAACTCCTTCCAGAGCACGGGTGCCTTTAGGTCATGCCCATTGCACCCAGGCCCATGCCTTTGCATTAAGATGGGAAAACTGAGGCCCAGACCGAGGAGAGGGGCTTGGTCAAGGTCAGACGCTGGAGCCACAGCAAAGGCAGCTGTAATTAGCTTTTACTGAGTCCCTCCTCTGTCAGACAGGGCCCAGACCTTTCCAAATGGCTAAGACGCATTTGCTAAGGGCTCAGACCCTGGGACCCAGGACAGATGACCCAGATACCTTTCCCAGGAGAGGAGTCCATGGTGGTGGTGGTGGTGGGGGGGAGGCTGCTTTATGCGCCTGATATCAGAGCCTCCTCCCCAGGCGGTGGGATGCCGGCCTCTGATCACAGCAGCTGTGGGATGCCGGCCTCTGATCACAGCCACGTACCAGCTGCTGCCATCAAGGGCCCACAGTGCTGGGGGGCACTTAGGCCTGCAGGGGCACAGTGGTGAGGCTCACTTCCTCTCTCAGCATAGCCAGGGGACAGGCAGGAGAGGGTAGGCAGGGGGCTGCCTTTACTGGGCAGCAGGTGTGAGCAAAGGGGCCAGTGAAAGCACCCCAAAGTACACAGGGCACCTGTCGTTTGCTTGGTGAGGACCTTTCTGCCCATCCTTCCCTCGATCCCTTCACCAGGAATCTTGGTCCCTTCACTGGGGTTGAGTCTTTCCCCTTCGCTCCACGACAGGCCCTGTCACCCTGGCCCTGCAGTGTCCCTCACTGCCTGCCTCCGCTGAGCTCCCTGCAGCCACCTGCTCTGCTTCCCCCATCTGGCTTCCGGCTGGCTCTGCACCGGGCTGGGGCCCTCTGGGAATGCAAGGGCTGTACTCGGACCCAATCGGGTCTCAGCAGCTCACAAAAAAAAAAAAAAAACTCTGGAAGAGGCAGCTTCCCACTGCGCAGTGAGGAAGCAGCTGGATGAGAGGGCAGTGTCCTAACCGTGCACCCTTAGCACCCCCATTTCACAGCTGAGGAAACTGAGGCTCAGAACAGGAAGGGTCCAACGGGTGTGAGGGGCGGAGCTGGGGTGTCCCATCCCCCAGCCCCTTCATGGGCTCATGGGCTTATCCTCCCACAAAGCTCATGCCTGCTTTGCAAAAAACTGACTGCTGTCGTGCTGTGCTTCCCAGCGGGGCTGCTAAGACCACCTTTCTGAACTCCCACCACGCTTCCTTGGGCCTTGCTCGGTGCATTGCTGCTCCTGGCGTGCTTCTAACACTCAGATCAAACCTCCCAGCAAAGCGGCTAAGCAGGAGCCTGTTGACTGGCTCTCCGTCCTTGGAAGCTGTGGTTTCTGAAACAGGACACTGGGCCTGGAAGATGGAGAAGCCGACTCTGCTCTTGATCTTCCCCAGGGATGGCACAGGTCCAGACGACCTGCACCTTCTAATGAAAATGAATTCTCAGTAACTGCGGGGGATCTCAGCCTGACATTCCTTAGCCGGTGGCACTCCCAAGCTCCAGACTACAGAACACTAAAGAACAAATTGATTTGGCCCCTGAGGCAGACTCGGAGCTCGAGATGAGGTGTGGGCAGCTCTTGGGACTGTGGGACCATGTGAAACAAATGCGCCAGCCTATTCTCAGACACCACCATTTCTAGAAAGGCACTGATTCCTAATATGCCCATCAGTTTTCATCAGCTACATGCAAGAATGAGTTCTTTCTGTGAGAAGAGAATATATCCCAGGGCGTTGGGTGGCTCAGTAAGTTGAGCGTCCGACTCTTTGACACTTGATGCTCAGGTCATGATCTCAGGGTCATGAGATTGAGCCCCATGTTGGGCTCCTTGCTGGGCATGAATCCTGCTTAGGGTTCTCGCTCTCCACCTCTCCCCTTCCCCGACAACAACAACAACATGAACAACAACATGAAGAGAATAAATCCATAAAACTCAGCAGTCACGGGGCGCCTGGGTGGCTCAGTTGGTTGTGCAACTGCCTTCAGCTCAGGTCATGATCCCAGAGTCCTGGGATCGAGTCCTGTATCAGAATCCCAACTCCATGGGGAATCTGCTTCTCTCTCTGACCCTCCCCGTTCTCATGCTCTCTCTCTCATTCTCTCTCTCAAATAAACAAATAAAATCTTAAACAAAACAAAACAAAACAAAAACCTCAGCAGACACAACTTGCCTGTCCATCTTGGCCAGGCCCGCAGAGCCTGGCAGTGGCCTTTCATCCATGGCAAGCTCTCTGAATATGAGTTTCCAACCTTTGGTTGCCATACTGGCTTGGCTAGTCCTCCTCCAGCCCCCTCATGCATGTCCTTCCTAGAACTTCAGAATGTCACCTTTTTTAGAAGGGTTGTTACAGATATAATTGGTCAAGATGAGGTCATACTAGAATAGGGTGGCTCCTTAATATGATTGATGTCCTTAGGAGAAGAAAAGACACTGAAATATATGTGATGCAGAGACAGAGAGACTGGAGGGACAGATATGTTCTCAAGCCAAAGAATGGCAAGGACTGTCGGCAACACTGGAAGCTGAGAAAGGCCTGGAACAGATTCTCCTTAGGCCCTCAGAGGGAACAGCCTGGCCAACACCTTGATTCCAGATTTCTGGCCTCCAGAACTGTAAGAGGATGAACTTCTATGGTTCTCTGCCTCTGTTTTGTGGTTGTTTGCTATGGCAACCCTAAGGAACGAAAACAGTGGCTTAAAACCACACTCATTTGTTCCTGACGGTTGTGAAGATCATAAGTTGTCCAATCAAGGTGTTTTAGGGCCCTGAAATCAGTCCTAAAGTCAGGGCTGTGTTCCTCCTGGAAGCTCCAGGGGAGAATCTCTTTCTTGTTTCCATGCCTTCTCTGGGCAAGTGGAGGCTTCCCACATTCCCTGGCCTGCAGCCCTGACCCCATCCTCAAAGCCAATGGAGTAGGGTCCCCTGGACCCTGACCCTCCGGCCTCCCTCCTAGAAGGACGCTTGTTATGACATTGGGCCCACCTGGCTAATCCAGGAAAGCCTCCCCATGTCAGCATCCTTAACCACATCTGCAGGATCCCTCCATCATGTATGGTAACATGTGCATAGGTTCTGGGAATTAGGACATGGACATCTATGGGGGCCATTATCCAGCTCCACACAAGGGAGCTGTGGCTGAGTTCAACACTGGGCCATCCTGTCACCTGCCATGGATCATCACATTTGACCTACTGCCCTGGGGTGGTGTGGTTCCTGGATGCTCTCCCGTTAAACTGGGAGACCCCTCCCTGGGCACAGAGTCCTCACAGGTCCCTGTGTACCCCCAACCCCCAAAGCCTGGTACATAGGTCTTCCTACTGCTCAGAGAGGAGCTGAGATCTGGCCAAGCAGTCCTGCCTTGACCCCACCTGGCTGGGGGTTAAGTGCACTCCTCTCCAGGTGTGGGGATATCCACAGCTGCTCTGGAAAAGGACTTAAGTGCCCAGCATGCAGCCAGTGTCGAGCCAGGACTTACTGGACCCCCGACCCCTCCAGATCCTAGTCATCCTTACCAGTCTTCAACCACAGAGGCCCGGAGCCACAGGGAGTCCCAGGGTGTTGGCCGTGCCCCCTGCTCCTGCTCCCCACTCGGGGCTCTCCTCAATGCCCTTGATTGGCCAGCTCAGACGGAGGAGCCCTCTAGGGACCCCCAACAGTGCTGGGACCCTGTTTTACCCTCTTTTACCAGGGGACTCCAGGAAGGAGGGGGTTGCCATGGAAACACAACAGTGGAGCCAGGTAGGCTATTTTTAGAAGTAGAGCTTTTTTAATTTTCTCATCTGTGGAGGAAAATGGATCAGGTTTCTGGGTGGGGAAGCCCTGTGCGAGGTGGAGAGGGGGGCGGGCAGCAAACACAGCCTTGGAACCAAGAAAGCAAAAGGCGGCACAGACTGGTTTGGAGGGGGCAGGGAGACATGGTGAGGATGTGGGAGTCAGAGGCCCTAGGGCCACTCCACTGTCTCTTGCTTGTTTCTCTGGGAAGCCTGGCTTTGTCCTCATCTGCCCATGAGCTCCTTGGGCACAGGGTGGCCAGGGGTCCTCTCTCCTTACCCACTGTACTGGAGATGAGTGAGAGCAGCTGTGACTGTGTAGAGACCTCAGGACAGGCAAGGTCAAGGCCCAGGGAAGCCCAGCTCTCACCCCGCTCTCTGCACCTGAACCCAGTACTAGGCTCTACGGGCTGTGTGTGTGTGTGTGTGTGTGGCGGCGGCGGGGGGGGTCGGGGGGAGGATGCTGAGATGGGTCCTGATTGCAGAGGAAGGAGACAGGCCTGTGGGAGTAGAGGGACAAGCACACAGGCCCCAGGAGGGTCCTGAGCAGGAACTCCCCCACCCCAGGCCCCATGCTCCACGCCCAGCAAGACACCTGTCATTGACCCAACTTCTTTCCCCTTCCTGGCTCCTCAGCTCCCCCCAAGCCCCCTGTAGAGACCTCAGGGCCTCCGTGATTTTCCACTTCAGCCCTAATCCCTAGATTTCTTTCCTCCTTTACTCCGTCTGCCAGATGGCTCCTCTACCCCGAGACCCCGGACACATGTTGTCTCAATGTCTCAATGTCTGTGTGTCCTTTCTCACCACAGGCCCTGTCTTGGCCTTGCACGGAGAGAGTGGTGAAAGAGCCCGCCCCTGCCACGGCAGGGAGAGCCTGCCTTAGGGCGGTAGGGGCTCCACACCTGCGGGCTCCCACCCACCCATCCTGGGGCCGCTGACGGCCCTTCCCTCACCAGTAGGACGAATCCTGGAACAGCATAGCACCCGCGAGGCCAGCAGCATGGTTAATGGGGAAAGACACTACTCCCTTCCCCCTTGTGAAAAGAGCTCCTCGTGGGTCCCTGATGCCCCCTCGGCAGGACTTTCAGTCCACCCTGAGCCAGAAGGACTCTGCACAGGGAGCAGGTCTGGCTGTGCAAAGGCCTCTGGGAAGACACAGATGCAGAGGGCATCAGTTTCAAGTGGGAATCTCGGGGGGCGCTGCACTTCCTGCAGAAAACAGCCATTTCCAATCTGTAGCGTTAGACCCTCAAAAATTCAATTACAGCAGGTTTGGTGACTTTTATTTAGTTTTTGGGAGCTTTGTTAGGCTGCTGGAATTGGATCTCGGAATCCAATTAGGCAGCTGCTGAGAAGAGAGAGAAACAGGCCCTGAGGCATGTGGACGGGATGTCAAGGGACTTCGGTGAGTCTGAGTATGACCAGCCCGGGCGCTCAGCAGCGCTCTACTCTGCGCTTCCATAGCTGTGTCATTCCTACATGCAACATGGTGTGTGAAAAGAATCACACCCCAAAGAGGGAAGGGTGACACGGAAGTTAAGGATCATGCGCAAGACCCCAAGGCTCCTAGAAGGGGGAGCTGGAATTGGCGGTGTGGTTTTTACAGAGAGCCTGGGGGCACCTGCCACTCCATAGCCCTGGAGTCTGAGAGATGAGGGACCGGGGCAGCTTGCTATACCCAGCCCTGAGTGAACCCCCTGCCTGCCGGGGTCCTAAAGCTGGGCTGGGGAGTGGGGACAGGCAGGGAGACAAGCCCTGCCTATCAGGTGGCGCAGGTGTTCTGGTCCCCTGCCCTGGAGGGGGACCTGCTATCACTCTGCTCCACTGAGGCAAAAGGGATAGGGAGGCTGAGAGGTCTCTGGGTGCTTCTGAGAGAATAGGGAGCCTATGACCTCTGGCAGAGAAGGGGCTTGGAAGCTCCTGGGTGACAGTGTTGGATGGGGGACTTCAGGCTGGGCTGGGTCCCCCAGGGGCCTGCGGGAGGAGGTGCATGCACCATGGGATGGTGACACTGCAGGGCACGGAGGGAGCAGGGACACTCTCCCGGAGCACTGAGTATAAGCACCTCTAAAGTGCAGTGCATGAGGTCAGAGGGCTTGGTCTGGGGAGCGAGGCATGTGGACCAGGTCAGCTGTGACAGGGAGCCACTGAGGGCTCATGGGAATGGGAGTGGCTGCCAAGGCATGGATGGTCCTTCCTGACTGGGGAACCCGGAAGGAAAGCAAGTCTGCCTTCCCCAGAGTAGGTCCTGTGGGACACTAGTCTTATAGAGAGCTCTGCAAAAAGGGAATCAGTGATGATTTAAAATAAAATAAGTAAAAATAGAAAAGCAGCTTTGGAAAATAGGATGAATGCCATCCCTCCCCAAAGGGGGCAGGAGACTGAATACTCAGAGAAGCTTGGACTCAAGGGCCCTGGAAGGCGTGTCAGGATCCACGTGGATGGAAAAATCCAGTAACAATAAATAATAAATTGTGAGACCCTGGCAGGCAGCTGGGAAACATAAGCCAGAGCACCACCGTTGTCTTGGCCTTTGGTCTGTGGCTCCCCCTCCTCCTCCTTTCTCTGGTGACCAGCACTGGGCATATTGAGGGCATCAGGTACCTGCTGAGACCGTATCTGGGCTCTCTGGCAACTTTCCCCAGAGAGGGGTCCAGGGGTGACATCCTAACTAGAGGCAATGATCAGCAAAGCCAAGGGATGGGGCCTGTGGGATGCATGCACAGGAGCTGATACAGAAACTGGGCTTTGCTTCCATCTATCAGAGCTGCAACGGGCAGGCAGAACCATCAGCCCACAGACACATCCGTGGCTACCAAATCTCCCATCTTTCCAGGGAAAAATACCCACTGGGACCCCCTGACTGGCTACAGACTCCAGCAAGCGGAAGGCGGGCAAAAATCTCCAAGGGGGAAGAAACCCATCTCCTTTCCTCTCACTGGAGGCGGCTGGGGTCAAAGACACGAGCCACAGTGAAGGGTGAAAATTAAGTTTACATGAGTGACGGGATCCCCACAGAACCTGGTGCCTCCCTGACTGAGCAGAAACCTGGGACCAGGAGCCACATGGTATTCTCAGGATCAGGAAGAGCTATGGAAGTAGGGCCCACCTCCACCAGGGAAATAAACACTGGTACAGAGATGGAACATAAAAATAGAGGTGCGTGCTCCAATTACGGCAGCCACTGTGACGCTGAGGACAACCTGCCGCCCACAGCCACCTCCGCCTGTCAGAGTGCCCAGCCTACGTTAGCTTCCACTCTAACCTGGGGTTTCTGAGGCGGGGCAGCGGGGGAGTCTCTCTGAGGGAGTAAGGGTATCATTCAGGGTCAAGCCCTGTAGGGAGCTGACGCCCTCCTGGGGCCTCTGGTTCACCTGGCTGCTTTGTCTTGGTGGGAGATTCACCCTAGGACCACAAGGTGCCGAAGTGGGTTGTTCCCCAGCCACCCAGAGGCAGGTGCATAAGGGCTGGGCTCTGGGCTATTATTGCAGCCTGCTCCCCTAGAGTGAGCTGACTGGGGCAAGGAGCTGCAGCTTTCATCTGAGCCCTTGGTTAATGGGCATGGGACCAGCAAGAAGGGTCTTTTTTTTTTTTTTTAATTGTTAAATTTTTATTTGACAGACAGATCACAAGTAGGCACAGAGGCAGGCAGAGAGAGGAGGAAGCAGGATCTCCGCTGAGCGGAAAGCCCGATATGGGACTCAATCCCAGGACCATGAGATCGTGACCCGAGCCGAAGGCAGAGGCTTAACCCACTGAGCCACCCAGGTGCCCCAAGAAGGGTCTTTAATGGACAACAAGGAATCCCACCTCTCTGTTTCATTTTGCTCAGCACACACATGCATCTCAAGGCCAAAGCAAAGGGGACTCAATTCTAAACCAAGATTTGGCAGCCCCCACATGAGAAGCCACTGATCTGTCCCAGACGGCGCCAGCACTGTTGAGCCGGTCATTGGAAACTACTAGTTTACATTTTCCTGGCTGGAGGACAGCCACGGCTGCTTATCCTTGGAAACCATCTGATGTCCATGTAATCACCCTAAAGAACTTTCCACGTGCAGCTGCCTCTGGGCGTCCACAAGGAGTGAGTCGAGGCAGGAGGCCCGGGGTGGGCAGAAGGGTCCCATCACCCAGGAGCCATGTCTGCCTGGCTGGTCCTCCCGTGCCCAAGCCAGGTACGCAGGAACTAGGAACCCGTTGAATGAATGGACGACGCCAGAGACAGCAGGTGGAAGAGTTTTGCGAACTGCTATGGCGTGTGGGTGTAAGTGGTGGGGAGGACCATGGCGCTTTGGGGTTAGGAGAGGAGCCCAGGTTCAGGGCTTCTCTGTACGCCGCCCCTGGTTCTTGAGCTACTACAGGAATCCAAAGTGAAGTGACTCACAACCCAGCTGACCTGTGACCTACCCTCCTTGGCCAGACCTCACTGCAAGGTCCCTGTAAAGATCCTCTTTCCCCCCCTGCACACCTTCTTTGGGCCCTCCCTCCTCTTGTGGCTGCAGGGTGGCGATGGAGGGAGCCCGGCCCTGGCTGAGCTGAGCGGGGAGGGCAGGGAGAGACCCACAGTCCCGTGGAGGTGGAGTCCCAGACTGCGTTCCATGGGAGGCAGCCAAGACAACCCATGTCTTAAACAAACAAGGGGATAAAGGCGCCTCTCTCACCGAACTGCCCTAGTAAGAGCTGCTTTCCCCTTCCTTTCATGAGTCGAACAGGCCAGGAACGCATCACCCCTTGGCCTTGCACAGCTGGGTAACCGCTTAAACTCTAGTTCTTCATCTGTAAAATGGGTTCATACCTTTGAAGTGTTCAGCACAGTGCCTGGCCCACAATGAGGCCACAAATAGCGGCCATTATTCCCAGGCTATAAAAATGATCCCCACTTGAGGTAGAAAAACTGAAAAGCTCCGTAGAAAAAAGTGTAAAGTAGCAAAGAAATGATCACCAGCAGTTCCCCTCAAGATGACCTCATCTGTCTGTCCGGTGCCTGTGGCAGCTTCTCCCTGCCCACTCAAACGTGTCACACAGATGGGGGCACTGCCCTCCCTTGTCCCCAGTGCCCTGCCTGCCGGGTGGCCAAGAACACCCACAGATGAGACCTGTCTGGGGCCAGGGGAGCAAGTGGGAAAGCTCATCATTGGAAAAGCGTGTGCCCCCGGGTCCAGGCACACCCGCACCTCGTCAGTGTGCATCTCTGGAGGCGTCCCTGAGCCCGGCCCAGCCAGGCATGCAGAACCTGAGGACCACGTGGCAGAAGTGCCCCCTAGGGAAGGCCTGTCTCTAATGGCAACACCAGAAGAGCACACTTGGCAGACACAGAAAGAAAATGGGCACAGAAAACAGGCACAGAGTGAGGCTGTACTCAGGGGGGTAGGGTGCGGTGGGGAGGATTTTTGTGGAGGCTATTTTGGCTCCTCCAAAGCTCCTTTTATTCCCCTCCCAGTTCTGGGTCACAGTCCATGCACCTGGGAGCCTGCCATCTCTCTCTATTTGTCGGCATCTGAGCATTTTTCCTGGAGAACACCAAGGGCACTGGACAGCTCTCCCTTGTGGGGCCTCTTGGGAAGCCAAAGGCGTGGCCTCAGGCTGCTAGAGGCCGTGAACCCTGACCCAGAACTGATGAAGAGAGGCCGACATGAGGGTCAGTGAGGCCAAGGAAGGTATTCCTGCACCTGGAAGAATTTAAGGCCTGGCTGATTGCCAATGTAGTTCTTTGTTTTCTGTTTCCTACGTTCCCAGGTCATTACGGAAGACCACAGGACAGGCCCTCAGTTTAAGTGTTTGGACACCAACAGGCCATGTGACTTTGAGCAGATCTCATTCCTTCCCTGGGCCTCCCTGTTTGCTCCTGTAAGAGGAAGGCCCTCTGCAGAGAAGGCCTGCCAGCTACAGTTAGGTTCACAAAGGCATGTCCTCGATCCTGGGGTTCCAGGCCCCAAGGCCTCTCATGTTGCTGCGCTCTGGGAGTGGGAAGAGGAGGACAGGACTGTAAACAACCACTTCCTCTGGGTTTGACAATTCAGCAGAACTACTCATTTCTGAAGAAGCCTTGGGAGCCAGGCCAGAGGCAGGATCCATGGGCGCCCCCACCACTGTGAGACAGAGTAGAAAGCCAACCCAGGGTAACTGCATCCAGCCAGGTAGGCTGAGCCCATGTCTGTCACCTGGAGATTCGGTTCCAGAGCTCAGATCCAGAGTGGGGAGGAGGCAAAGGGGCCGAGGATAGGTCTGCAGCAGAAAAGACTCGAGGGAATCATTCAGCGGCACCCTCTCCCCTCTGCATGGGTCCTTTCCCCAGCAGTTAGTATGGAACAGCTCCCACGGAGGCTGTGTCCCAGCCCAGGTCCACCATCACCTCCCTGCCCTGTCTCCTCCGCACCCACATCTGTTGGACTCAGGGTAGGGGCAGTCACCGCCCACAGTTTAGGGGGACCCTACCAGTAGGACCAGCTTTACCCACCGCTGAGGGTGTAACCTCTAGTTCCAAGGATTGGCTTTGGGGAAAGCTATCCAAATTGTTGTTGCTAAAGAGGAAAATCAATCTGAAAATAATGAGGTCTCAGCACTAAGCCCATATTCGGGAAGCAAGCTGCTTAACAGGAACTTGGCCAAAGACAAGCGTGGTGGGATTTAGCCGGCCGAAGCCCAGGGTGACGGTCACGGTCCCAGCCTCCCTGCAGCCTTGGGCTCTGACCCCCGACCCCCTGCTTGCCTAGCCTCCTTCAGGGGAATACCGCTTCCTACGGGGCCAGGTTCCTGGCAGTTACATTTCTTACTGTAAGGTAATAAATTGGTTTGTTATTTTCTAGAAGAAACGGAAATTAGAAATTCCTATATGGATGGTCAAGAAAATAAAGGTGACTGTTCCTAAAAATAAAGGAGGGCTGTTTCCAACTGCCAAGTCCTGGTGACCAGGAGCTGGCTCCAGGCAGGAAATAACACCTTAGGGAGCCTTGCAGGGGGCAGGGTTGACGTGGTGGAAGTGGGAGCTATTGTGAGGCCAGGGGAAGGAAAAACCTGTGGAGGAGGTAGGGGTGGGCAGGAGTGGGAAAGAAAAAATCTTATGTCAGAGCAGAGCCTGAGAGGAGGGCCATTGCTCACACCCTAGTACTGGGGACCCCGTTACTCAGCAGCTGCTCCCTGGGCCTTCAGGGGGACTCCTCACAGCATGAGTGACCCCAGGCTAGGACCTTCCCCTCAATTGTGGATCTGCTTCATGCCTGGGGACTTCTCACATAGGCTGTGGGGCTGAGAGACCTGAACACATCCAAAGAGGCTCACAGCACTCGGGCTGTGAGGGGGTCAGAATATGATCCGGCAAAATCCAACACCCCACAGAGGTGGGCTTGAATTCCAGCCAGACTACAGAGGTCCAACATCTTTGGGCCAAGTTTCCACCCAAGACCCATTTCAGATTGGCTTCACAGTGGCCTGGTGGTGTTCCCCTTCACTAGGTCATTCTGTGGCTGAGAACCTTCTGCGGTTCTCGCCCTAGGCCTACCCATGCTAGAAGGGGGAAAGAATGACAGAGCATGTAGTAGGCGTCTGTGAGACCTTTGGGGGCTGAGCTGAGGAATATCCAAGGCCATTTTAGACCAGAGGGCCTTGGGGCCTTGGAATGGCCAAGTCCTGCAAAGAGTCCCTTTTCTGGAGCAGGTGAGATAGAGGCAGAGAGCTGGGCAACGACAGCAGTGGTCACTGCTGGCTAACAACACAAGTTACTTTAAGGTCATAAAACACTCTGCCAGACAGTGCTCCCTGGGCCAGCCACACCACGTCGCTGTGCCATGGGCTCCACTGGCCGTTAATATCAGGGGTGCTGAGGAGCCATGAGGCCAGATGCTTGCCTTGGGTCATCTGTGGGCAGCTTTGACCCTAGGACTTAGCTACTGGGGCCCTGAGAAGGGAGGTGCCCAAAGACAAAGAAGACTGTAAAGCTTCTTTACAGTCTGAAAGAAAAAAAGAAAACAACCCTAGAACTGTATAGCTCATAAAAATGTCTTTCAAAAATAAAGTTGAAAGAAAGAGAAATAAAACCTAAGAGAATCGGTGCCTGGCCAACTTGCCCTGTAAGAAACGTTAAAGTTCTTCAACCTGAGAGAAAATGATACCAAATGGAAACTCAGATCCCGGCAAAGGGGTGCTAAGAGAGATAAATAGGTGAATAAATGCAAAAGATGTTGGTTTTCTCACTTAAATTTCATTTAGAGATAACTGACTGCATCGAGCAAGGAAAAAAAGTATATTGTAGGGTTTATATCATCTTTAAAAGTAAAACAGGATACAGCAGAGGGGATGGGGACAATGGAAGAGCATCATTAGATGCTCTTAGAGCTGGATCAGTGAGGATTTGAAGGAAGACTGTGATGTGTTCCCGATGTGTAATGTAAATCCTAGAGGATCCTACCAAGAAGAGAGATGGAGAGCTATGGATTAATAAAGGGGAAAAATGGGAATACTAAATACTAAAAACTATACCACAGATGGCAGGCAAGGAGAAAAAACGGTGCATGAAAATAGAAGAGACCAAAATAAATAGCAAAATGGTAGATTTAAACCCAACCATATCAATAATTACACAAGTTAAAATGGTCTTGACACTCTGATTAAATGTCAGAGACTTTATCGGACTGGAAAAAAAAAAAAGCAAGACTCATGATATATCTACAAAGACCCCCCTTAAATATAGAAGCATAGATAAACTAACCAACCCTATCCTTTCTACAAGAAACACAACTTTAAATATATGATACCAATGGGTTAAATGCACAATATTGGACAAGGAAACACCAGGCAAATAGCAATTACAAGATCAACATCCCAAAGGAGGCTTGAGGACAGAGATAAAGAGGAAAATTCAAGACATCAGCTCATCAAGATGTTACAAACTTCTGAATGTGAATCCAACTTACGGCAAGTTTAAAGTACATGAAGCAGAAACAGAAATGAAATGAAAAAGAGACAAACCTACAATTATAGCTAGAGATTTCAGTACTACTGTCTTAGGAATTGATAGAATTAGATAAAAGTGAATAAGGATTTATAGGTTGTGAATCTTCTAAGTATTCTTTATCAGTCAACTTGACCTAATGGGAAACTTATAGAACACTCCACATTACAATGACAGGATACATATTCCTTTCAACAATACATGAAACATTTACTGTATTGGTGCATATGCTGGGCCACAAATCAAGTCTAAATGTAAATTATAAAATGTATGTTCTCTCACTGCTACAAATTAAAAAGCAATAACAAAAAAGTATCTGGAAAATACCCAACTACATGGAAATCAAATCACACACTTCTAAATAACTGCTGAGTCAAATTAAAAACCCACATAGGAGGGGCCCCTGGGTAGCTCAGTTGGTTGAGTGCCTGCTTTTGACTCAGGTCATTATCCCAGAGTCCTGGGATCGAGCCCCACATGGGTCTCCTGCTTCTCCCTCTCTCTCTGCCTCCCCCTCCACTTGTACGCTCGCTCTCCCTCTCTCCCTCTCTCTCTCTCTCTCCAACAAATGAATAAATAATCTTTAAAAAAAAAACACAGGAAATTAGAAAATATTCTGAAATGGGTAATGAAGAAAATGCACCATACCAAATTTGTGGGATGCAGCTAAAGCAGTGCTTGGAGAGAAATGCATAGCTTTAAATGCTTATTATACAAAAGAAGAAAGGCTTTAAAGAACTATTTATGATGATCTAAGATGATGATAGATCTAAAATATCTATTTATGATGATTTATTCATGGATGATCTAAGCTTCCACCTTAAGAAACTAGAAAAAGAAAAGCAACTTACACTCAAAATGAGTAGAAGGGATAAAATGGTAAAGATAAGAGCAGAAACCAATGAAACAGAAAACAGAATAACAATGGAAAGTTTATATTAAAAGTTTTGGAAAGATTTTCTTTGGAATGATCTAGAAATTTATATGCCTCTAGCTAGAATAATCAAGAAAGAAGGAAAATGCAAATTACCAATAACAGGAATGGAAAAAAAAATCACTATAGCTCCTTTTGTCATTAAAGGGATAGTAAAAGAATATTATGTAAAATATTATGCGGGTAAGTTTGACACCTTTGATGAAACAGATTATTTTTTGAAAGAACAAGTTACCAGAAATGACACAAGAAAAAGAAAAAAAAAAGGCCATTATGAAGAAACTGAATTTAAAATTAAAAACCTTTTCCTCAAAGAAAACTGAGGTACAGATGGCTGCACTGGTGAATTCTACCAAATATTTAGGGAAGAAATAATACAATTAGCATACAAACTCTGTCAAAAAATAGAAGAGGGAGTCTCGATTATTTTACGAGGCACTACCTCATCTTAGAAGGTACCAGTATTACACATACCAAAAGCAGACAAAGACATTACAAGAAAACTACAGCCCAAGATCCCTCCTGAATATGGAAGCAAAATTCCCTGACAAAAACTTTAGTCAATAAAATTCAGCTACAAAAGATACTATATCATGAACAAGTGGGGTTTGTCTCAGGAATGTGAGGTTTAATGTTTTAAATTAATATTAATAGCATAAAGAAAAAATATAATCACCTCAACAAATACTAAAAAAAGCATTTGACAAAATTCAACACCTATTCAAGACAAAAACCCAGACACTTGGAAGAATACGGAACTTTCGCATCATTACATAAGACATCTATAAAAATCCTACAGTTATCATCATACTTGATGATGAAAAGTTGAACTTCTTTCCCTAAGATCAGGAACAAGGCAAGTCTGCTCTCACCACTCTTACTCAATATTATACCAGTGGTCCTTGCCAGTGCAATAAGGAAATAAAAAGAAATCAAAAGCATACAAGTTAGAAAGAAAGAAGTAAAAAGCCTTTAAGTACAGACAACATAATCACATATACAGGAAATCCTGAGGAATGTGAAGAATAGCCACTAGAACAGGTGAACTTAAGGTTGCAGAATAAAAGATTATATATACAACACTTGTATTTCTACAATACAAGCAACAAATAGGTGGAAAAATAACATTTTAAAAAACACTATTTGTAATAACATCAAAACCAGTAAATATTGTCAACAAATTTAACAAAATCTGTACAAGAAAACACATAGCCTAGAGAAATTAAAGAAAACAAAAATAAATATCACATTCATGAATTAAAAACTTCAATATCATTAAGATATCAATTCTCCACAAATTAACCTATAAATTGAATGCAATTCCAATCAACATCCCAGATTTTTTTTAAAAGATTTTATTTATTTATTTGACAGACAGAGATCACAAGTAGGCAGAGAGGCAGGCAGAGAGAGAGGAAGGAAGCAGGCTCCCCGCCAAGCAGAGAGGCGGATGCGGGGCTCAATCCCAGGAACCTGAGACCATGACCTGAGCCGAAGGCAGAGGCTTTAACCCACTGAGCCACCCAGGTGTCCCAGCAGATCTTTTTTTGTAGGAACTGACAGGCCAATTCTAAAACTTAAAGAGAAACACAAGAACAAGAAACAGCCAAAACCATTTGGGAAGAATACGAAGCTGGCGGACTTATACTACTTGACTTCATGACTTACTAGACATTTACTCCATTTATAATGGAATATAATAGAGTTCAGAAATAGACACATGCATGTATGATCAACTGATTTTTAACAAAATTGTCAAGGTAAGTCAATGAGGGAAATGTTTCATTTTTTAAAAATATTTTATTTATTTATTTGACAGAGAGAGAGAGAGGGAGATCACAAGTAGGCAGAGAGGCAGGCAGAGAGAGAGGGGGAAGCAGGCTCCCTGCTGAGCAGAGAGCCCGATGCAGGGCTTGATCCCAGGACTCTGAGATCATGACCTGAGCCAAAGGCAGAAAGGCTTAACCCACTGAGCTACCCAGGTGTCCTAAATAGCTTCATATTTAAAAGAAAATTGTGCTTGAGGATTCACTGAATATTCACATGGAAGAAGAAAATAACCATGACAACATACCATACACAAAATTAACTGAAAGTAGGGGCGCCTGGGTGGCTCAGTCATTAAGCATCTGCTTTTGGCTCAGGTCATGATCCCAGGGTCCTGGGATCAAGCTCCGCATCAGGCTCTCTGCTTGCTGGGGAGCCTGCTTCCTTCTCTCTCTCTCGCTCTCTCTCTCTGCCTGTCACTCTGCCTACTTGTGATCTCTCTCTGTCAAATAAACAAATAAAATCTTTTTTTAAAAATGCTAGACAAATGAAACAGGAAGATCAGTGGTTGTGATGGGCGTGAAGGGCATTGACTGACAAGGAGCATGAGGGAACTTTTGGGGATAATAAAAATGTTTTATATCTTACTTGAAGTAGTGGTTATACACATGTATACATTTGTTAAAACTCACAGAATGGTTAAAATAAGTACATTTGATTGTACTTAAATTATACATCAATAAAGTTGATTTAAAAAGAAAAAAAAAGGATAACCACCTACTGATCCCAGTGTAGTAATATATTCTACAGATATGCAGATATGTGTAGATATGTGACCAAAGACTGATGTGTGATACATGTACATTTCAGGAGCACCTGGCTGGCTCAATTGGAGGAGCACACGACTGTTGATCTCAGGGTTGTGAGCCCAAGCCCCAGGTTGGGTATAGAGAGTACTTAAATAAAACTTAAAAAAAAGATAAATATACATTTCAGGATGTTTGCAAGAGTAATAAGTCTATAAATATCCTAAATGCCCTTCAGACGGGACTGGTTATTAAACTATGATACATGTATATAACAGAGTACTATGTCAGTGTTAAAAGAATCCATGAGCTTCTGTGTGATATGAAAAAAAACTTGAAGACAAAGTCAATGAAGATGATCAAGGTGCAAAACGGCATTATAGTTGATTCAGTTCACTTTTTTTTTATTATTCAGTTCACTTTTTAAAGAGTATCCATAATGTATGTGTTTTTAAAGAGCATATAAGAAAAACAATTGATAAGACTGATAAAACCAAAATCTGATTCTTTTAAAATAATCAGTAAAATCTATACACTTCTAGCCAGACCAAGAAAGAAAAAAAAAAAAAAAAAGGCATAACCAAGTAGCAATATCAGCAATGAAAGAGGGTCATCACTGCGGACATTAAAGGATAAGAAGGAAATTTTGTAAACAACTGTGTCCACAGATTCAATGACTTAGAGATTAAATAAATCCTTGAGATACAAAGCCACTGCAAGTCAGTAAAAAATAAATTAAAAAAAAACCCGAATAGTGTATTAGGGAAATTGATTTTATAGTTAAACGTATTTAAGGAAACTCAGGGCTCACAAGGATCTGCTGACAAATTCTACCAAACACTTAAGGATGAAACACTATCAATTCTACCCAGACTCTGCTGGAAAATTAAAGAGGAGGGAATATTTCCCAGTTTATTTTATAAGGCCAGAATTACCCGATACCAGAACCAGGAAAAGACATTACAAAACAAATGACAAATATCCTATAGACCGATATTCCTCATGAACAAAGACACAAAAATCCTCAAAAAGAAATATCAAATATAATCCAACAGTACATAAAAAGGGAAAGGTATCTTGAATAACTGAAGTTTATTCCGGAAATGCAAGGTTGGCTTAACATTCAAATATCCACCAATGAAAGACAACCCAATTAAAAAATTAGGATTTGAGGGGCACCTGGGTAGCTCAGTTAAGTGTCTGACTCTTGACCTGGCTCAGGTCTTAATGTCATGGTCACAATCCATGCTGGGGGTGGAGCCTACTTTAAGGGGGGAAAAAAAAAAAAAGGAAAGTAAGGGATTTGAAAATAAGTAAATAAATAAATAATAAAGGAAAATAAAACTTTAAAAATGGGCTTTGAACAGACAAGGTTCTGAAGAAATGGCCAATAACCACATGAAAAAATGCTCAGTATCATTTGTTGTCAGAAGAAGAAAAGATAAGTGTGGGTAAGAATGCAGAAAAACTGGACCCTTCATCCTAGTGGGAATATAAAATAGCACAGCTGCTGTTAAAAAAAAACAGTTTAGCAGTTATTACAGAACTCAGCAATCCCACCCTAGGTATACGCCCAAGAAAAATGAAAGCACGTGTCTACATGAAAATATGTGTATGAATGTTTACTGCATGGTACTGTTACTCATGGTAGCCAAAAAGTGAAAATAACCTAAATGTCCATCAGCAGATGAGGACTACAGAGGAAGGACCCAGGACAATGTCAGCACCCTGACCACATCTCCGCCCTACCACCCACCATGGAACATTTAAGGAAGCCACAGTCACACTGGGGCTAAGGGCAAACTGCCTACAGTGGGCCCGGGGTGAGAACGTGGCCATCTGATCCCCAGCACACTGCACTGCTCAAAAGAACTGACTGATGAGACAGCCTGGAGGCACAGCGGCTCATAGCATCTTATATCTGCTGAATCGGTTCCTTAATCGCATTACTCACTTAACGTGCTGACTGTGTGTGCCAGCTACCATGTGGGGTGCTGGGGACATAAGCAGCAGTCTGTAAGGATCACTATGTCCCCAAGCCTCATTCTCCAGCCAACATCAACCCAGAACTCCAGTCAACACCACTTCTCGGGGTTCCTAGTTTCTCTCCTGTCTCAGCTGCCCACTCTGTCCTAACTGCCAGTCACCTGTCCTGCTGTGTCTTACCTGCATTCCAGACAACTTTTCTCTTGACCACACCTGCATCTTTGCCTAGAAAATTGCCCCAAAGTATAAAAACGGTGGTGAATATCTTTGGAAAGCTTTCCCTGAAATATCTCAAGTAGGGAAGCAGGGGAGGATTAAAACCTCAAACAAACCAGATCTTGTTATATTTAAATTTTAATTACTTTCCTTTTGCCAGGCAAAGAAAGAGAAAGGGGATAAAGCCTTAAACTTTCAGTTGGTGGAGCAAGTGTGATTTGCAGGCGATGGTTTTTGATGTGTGCAGAGTTCAGAGGCTAAGAGTGTGTGCTGTGATCCTAACTGCCTGAGTGTTAACAAGCCTGGCTCTGCCAGTTGTTAGCAGCATGGCCCAGGGTGTAACCTCTCGAGACTCAGTTTTTTCATATGTAAAATGGGAATAATTATAACATCACCCTGATAAGCTGCCAGACTTGATCAACAAGATATCAAAATGTATTACAAGGTACTTAAGGCAGCGTGATACTGGTAAGAGGGAAAAATTGTTCTGTGAAAGGAGAGAGCATCCCCAAAAGACCCAGACATATGTTAAAGGTAGTAGAGCAGATCAGTGGGTAAAAAAAAGACTGCTCAATAAACAGTACTAGACCAAAGAATTGACTATATGAAGAAAAATGAGGGGCGCCTGGGTGGCTCAGTGGGTTAAAGCCTCTGCCTTCGGCTCAAGTCATGATCTCAGGGTCCTGAAATCGAGCCCCTTATCGGGCTCTCTGCTAAGCAGGGAGCCTGCTTCCTCCTCTCTCTCTCTCTGCCTGCCTCTCTGCCTACTTGTGATCTCTTTCAAATAAATAAATAAAATCTTTAAAAAAAATGAAATTAACCACATATTTCATATCCTATCCAGAAATCAGTTCTGGATGTATTAAACACTTCATTCTGAAAATTTTAAACTTTTAAGAAGAAAATATAGAAAAATATGTTATCTCTAGACAAAAACCTAAGACTGAATTTATCATAAGACTGGTAAATTCAACCACATTAAAATTAAGGAGTGTCTTAAAAAATTAAATTAAATTAAATTGAAGAGTGTCTATTGACAGTGTGGTAATGGCATAATGATATACATATAGATCAGTGGGACACAACTGAGAATCCAAAAATAAGCCCTTACATTTAGGGCCAGATAATTTTTAATAAGGATGCTAAGACAATTAAACAGAGAGAAGAATAGTGCTTTCGGGGTGTCTGGGTGGCTCAGTTGGTTAAGTGACCTTCTGCTTTTGGCTCAGGTCAAGATCTCAGGGTCTTGGGATGGAGCCCCGCAGGGGGCTCCCTGCTCAGTGGGGCGCCTGCTTCTCCCTCTCCCTCTGCCATTCCCTCTGCTTGTGCCTGTCTCTCTTTCAAGTAAATAAGTAAAATCTTTTTAAAAAGAGAAAGAAAAGAATAGTGTTTTCAATAGATGATGCTGGAAAACATCTAAAAGAATGAAGTCGGACCCCTTCCTCACGTCCACAAAACCTAACTCAAAATGGATCATACCCCTAGAAGTTAAGAGCTAAAAGTATAAAATTCTTAAAAGAAAAGACAGAAATTCATCCTCATGAGTTTAGGCAGTAGATTCCTAGATATGGCACAAAAGTGACAAAAGAAAAAAAATAGATAAGCCAGACACTAACAAAATTAAAAACTTCTGTGCTACAAATGATACCATTAAGAGGGGGAGAAGACAACCCCCAGAATGGGAGGAAACGTTTGCAAATGATTTATCTGATAAAAGACATCCAGAACATACAAAGCAATAAGAGGCAAATAACTTAAATAAAACATGGACAAAGGATTAGAATAGACATTTCTCCAAAGAAGATACACAAAAAGCAAGTACAGGGGGAAATGCCCAACATTATTGGTCATTAGGAAAATGAAAATCAAAGCCATAACGAGATACCACTTCACACCCACTAAGATGGCAACAATAATAATCAGAAAGTGACAAGTGTTGGCAAAGATATGGAGAAATTGCAACCCCAAGGCACTGCTGTCTGTGGTAATATAAAATGATACAGTTGCTATGCAACACAGTTTGGCAGTCCCTTTAAACTGTATAACCCAGCAATATGACCATGTGCCCCAGCAATCCCACTTGTAGAAATGGAAACTTACATCCACACAGAAACGTATATATCAATATTCACAGCAGGATCATTCATGAGAGTCAAAAAAAGAGAACTAGTACAAATGCCCATCATCTGTACTTTGATGAACAGATAAAATAAAATGTGGTATAACCACACAACGAAATATTATATGGTGATAAAAAGGAATGAATTACCGATACATGCAACATAGATTAATCTTAGAACATTATGCTAAGTGCAGACCCAAAAATATATGACATCTATCTGTCATATCCAGGATAAGCAAATCTAGAGAGACGAAAAGTAGGTCAGTGGTTGCTTAGGGTTGGTAGAGGGAGGACGGATAGGGAATGACTACTATGATTTCCTTTAGGAGGGACAAAAATATTCCACAATTAGATTATGATGATGGTTGCATACTCGTGACTATACTAAAAAATTGAATTATACACTTTCTATGAGTGACTTGTATGGTATATGAATATTTCAATAAAGCTATTTAAAAGTGTATTCATCAGAAGACATCATAAACAAAATGATATAAAAATATAGACTAAAAGCTTATCACTGATGCTAAACATCCAGGTCATATAAGGAGCTACCAATTCATAAAGACAAACCATCAACAGAAAAGTGCGTTTCACATAAGAAGAAATATATACTCCCCAATAAAACCCTCACACTATTTTGATATCAAGATAATGCCAGTTAAGATCACACAAAAATACCATTTTAGGGTCATCAGAATTGCAAGAATACACATCACAATACCCAACAATGTAATTAAATCTTAGAAACATAATGTTGAAAGAGAAAAAACAAGTCCAAAAGATGCACACAATCTGATTAAAATTATTTGTGATTATCTCTGTGCAACAGAATTAAAGATACTTTTTATTTTCTTCTAAGTGCCTAAATTTTCTACACTGGGCATGAATTATCTTTGTAATCTGGAAAATAAGTCAAAAATTATTTTAACAGCCAAATGGCAATGGTTTGGTACTGCATCCTCTGATATCTATCTAGCAGTGGATGGCTAGCTCCGTGGATTCCCGACTGTGCCAACTGTGTGTCTCCAAGCCTCAGTTTCCTCGTCTGTACCACAGGGGTTGGGTAAATCCCCCACAAGCTCCAAACTCTATGTAATTCATGAGGAGAATGCAGGAGGTGCATTCCAGAAGTTGCCCCCCAAGTCCCCTGAAGAATGTCACTACTCAGAACACACACCAGGGCTCACACAACCTATTTCTGTGGAAATCCATTTGTTCCACTCAGAACACCACCATGTTTCAGAGCCCCCTGTGAAGTTAACACTCCCTCCCCTCTGCCCCTTCACCTCTGGAAACTCTGCTGTTTGGTGGAGGACCACCGGGACGGGGATCAGGGAGGCAGCCTGGCAGGTACAACTAGCTACTGATTTTCAGCAGCTCTCTGGGAGGGCGCATAGCTATTGGCTACTGTCAGTCAAGGGCAGTGGGAGTGGGGTTCCATTCAGAAGCCCATCCACATCTGGATCTGGAACCTCTGCATCTGGAATGAGCCCTGGGGAAGCTGAAGGGTGGATTCAGCACAGCAGGGAAGCCACTTCCCAGGGGGAGAGGGGTCACAGGCACGGGACCTGTGCAGGCACACAGTCCCCTAAGTCAGAAGGACCCCAGGCTTGGTTTGATGTTCAGCTGTCTCCCTCTTGAAACTCTTAATAATTTTTAAATAAGGGGTCCCTACAGCTTATGCAGCAGATCGTGCTTGGGGAGGACAGTTCCAAGGACCATTTCTCAGAACCTCGTCCACTGAGCAAAGGAGGGCAGTGCCAGGGTCCGAGGAAGTCCTGTCTGGCTTGGGTTCCAGCCACGTCCAGCATAAACAACAACATTCATCATGCTTTCCTTTGGGTTTCCACACGAGGGCAGGAAAAGGTGTAGCAGATGACCCACAGAAGGGTCACCAAATAATAACCAAAGTGGCCGGTGGGAGGAGGGTTCATCCTTTCTGGTTAGTCACGTGTAACTGAAAACACTAATGAGGCCCAATTTTATGCCTGGTTAAAAAATACTCCTCAGAGGGCACCTGGGTGGCTCAGTGGGTTAAGCCTCGGCCTTCGGCTCAGGTCATGATCCCGGAGTCCTGGGATCGAGCCCTGCATCGGGCTCTCTGCTCAGTAGGGAGCCTGCTTCCTCCTCTCTCTCTCTCTGCCTGCTTGTGATCTCTGCCTGTCAAATAAATAAATAAAATCTTTAAAAAAAGAAAAAGAAAAAGAAAAAATAATCCTCAGAATAATGGAAGGCTAGTGTAGGGCAGGTGGGAGAGAAGCAGATGCCCACACTCAGCCCTGTGAGCGTCACGGACCAGAACACTAAGGCCGAGGGCCATGGAGCGCCAAAGGGAAGCCTTCATATTCTCTAGCTCAGCTATCACACTCCTGGGAATTTGTCCCGGGAAAGAGAAACCAAAGAAAAATTTTACATGCCAAAGATGCTCAGGCAGCAGTTTGGCTCCAGTGACAATCTGGGAAGAAGCGAAATGCCTAACAGAAGGAAAAGGCGTTCCACAGCCATTCAACAGATGCATATTAAGCCTGTGGTAACGTGGGAAAGTGTTTATGATGTAACAGCCATGTGAAAATGGTACTTTTTTTTTTTTTTTGGTCTCTCAGTGATGTAAAACGGATGTTCACATAAAGGAAAAACACTGGCTAAAAATAGAGACCTGAAAACAGGGGCGTGAGGGGTAATGGAGTTATGGAAACACCAGGATCTTGAACATCTGGAACTGTTACCTTAAATGGTAAGCAACCCTTAAAAATAATTAACGGGCAGGGTGCAGAGGCTGGGCCGAGATGAAGCTTAGTTTGGCCAAGAATAAAGTGTATGCGTGTGGGTGTGCGCGTGTGGGTGTGTGTTTTAGGGGGAAGTGAGGAGTGGGTTTGTGGGGGCAGTACTTCATTAGGCAGAAGGGCAGCTGCCAAATGGTCAATGAGCCAAGATTCACGCTCTCCAGAGGCACCCCCCTCTGGCCAAACTGCACTGCTTCTGACATAAAAATACCCTGGGCAGAGGGTGGGACCCAGGGGGCTTTGATGACTGTCCGTTCTAGCCTCTCAGGGAAAACATTTGTCCACTAACCAGCTCCTGCCTATGGCCTTGAGGACATGGACACACCAAAGAGCTGCCCATGTAGGGAATCCCCCTGCCCCCCAGTCCATGGCCTTCTTTGACCTCACCACTCATCAAGCCTGCACAGCTCTGATTAATGAAGTTGTGCGTCAGGTGTTATTATTCTGCACAAATGTCAGAGGCAAGCAGGACATAAAAGGAAATTTTATCTTTGGGGCACCTGGGTGGCTCAGTAGGTTAAAACCTCTGCCTTCGGCTCAGGTCATGATCCCAGGGTCCTGGGATCGAGCCCCACATTGGGCTCTCTGCTCAGCAGGGAGCCTGCTTTCCCCTCTCTCTCTCTCTGACTGCCTCTCTGCCTACTTGTGATCTCTGTCTGTCAAATAATTAAATAAAATATTTTTTTTAAAGATTTTATTTATTTATTTGACAGACAGAGATCACAAGTAGGCAGAGAGGCAGGCAGAGAGAGAAAGGGAAGCAGGCTCCCTGCTGAGCAGAGAGCCCGATGCGGGGCTCGATCTCAGGACCCTGAGATCATGACCTGAGCTGAAGGCAGAGGCCTTAACCCTCTGAGCCACCCAGGCGCCCCAATAAAATATTTTTTTTTTTAAAAAAGGGAAATTTTATCTTTGGCAGCCTGGAGCCCATGACTTCATCTTTATTCATAATGTTCATCTATTTGATCAACCAGTCTGAGCTTATTGGCACTTTACAGAAAAACCAGGCAACGGAGGAACAACTTGTTTCTGCAGAGGGCAGTGCCACTTGCTGTAGGACTGCCCCCAGCAGTCACCTCTCTTGGAGTGGCACCCAGGCAGCCCTCTTTCTCTCTTTGCCTAGAGGCAACAGAGATCACTGTATAATCCTCACGGACAGCCAATCGTTGCTCCTAGTATGTGTTTATATTAATAGGACTGTTGCATCTGGTTGGGCAGGTTACCCACTGCACGAGCACAGGCAGCACCTTTCGCAAGGGACACCGTAGATTTGTTTTTATTATAACAGCAGATGAAAGCAAAGAGTGTTGCTCTAACAAACTTACTATTTACAGCAGGTTCAGGATCAGTGTAAGTAAAAGGTCTTGAGGAAGGGGTGCCCTTTTCTAAAGCGGACTCACTGCGGCTCTGCACACCAACCTGTGAACAATCAGTGAACTAGCTCCCTAGAGAGCCCACTACATTCTCCAGGCCTCCTGGCGCCACCAGTGGCACCAGAACCCTGGCTGGGGCAGCTCAGGGCCTGTCACAGCCTTGTCGCTTCCATGTTGCCAATACTCGCTTCACTGACATGCTGCTATTCGAGGGTGCAGCCATGAGCGCCAGGCAGCTGCTATTCTCTCCTGTCCTCCAAATAGAGGTCACTTCTGTTCATGACTCTCCGTCCTCTCTCAGTCCTCAAATCCAGCACAGCGGTCCACTGGCCACCCGGGGGCTCAGAGCCGGCACAGGCAGGAAGCCCATTGGTGGACACGGGCCTCCCCACAGCCAATCAGAACCACTGCGGAAAGCCTGCTCCGCCCACCTTCCTCCCCTCTCCTTCCCACCTCCTGCCTTCAGCTCTCCACTCTCCCCACCTGACCCGATGGCCTGCTTCCCCCTCCCGCACACAATGACACCATCACGCTCCCCCATGTGCAGCCCTCCGCAGTGCCCCCAAAGTGTTGCTCTCTCCACCTGGGGTGCCCCTGCCTGCCGCCCATCTAAAACCCACCCCTTACCTGCCTGCCCACAGCGGGCCCTCTATGCAGGGCTCCCTGCCTACCTACATTTCACCTCACTGTCCCCTGACATCCTCTTTCCTCAGAGCTCATGAGCTCCTGAGAGCCTCAGGCTGTGTGATTATTCTCAGATATTCTCTACAGGGCATGACCTCCTGTGTTCTGAGTCTGGCCAACCAGGGCCATGCCCCTTGTCCATTCCCTCCCTAAGGAACAGGTGTGGCAGATCAGAAAGATTCGAGCCAGGCTCCACCATGCCTAGTCCCTTCGGGCTGGATTTCTGTCACCTGGCTGTGGACACGGTGTGCCCCACACAGCTACTGGGACAGTCCTTAGCACAGAGTGAACAGCCAGCCAGATTTTCTGCTCCATAGAAAAGACAAATTCTTCTGTCTTGTCTTAACCATTAACTGCTTGAGCCCCCAGCCTCACCCACTGTGGCTTCTCCTCAGGCCAGCCTTGTTCAGAGTCCCACAGATTCTCAGTCTATACCGCTCCCTTGTTGGCCTTCCCCTGCCCCTTGACTCTCCATCCACAGACATGTTGAAATGTGCCAGCACTCAGACTGTGCAGGCTCTGAGTCCTGCTTAAGCCTGTGATCTGGGGAAAGTCCTTTAGCCTCAGTTTCCCCACCTGTAGAATGATACAATACAATGATACAATAATCGTCTTATTTGCTACCCCTGATTAAGCCCCCATGTGTGTACTGAGAGCTTCACATTTCCCCTGACTTTAAGCCCCCAAAAGTAATAGTAATAATGATGAGTAGCTACCATGTGCCAGGCAGGGGGGGCTCTTATACAGATTGCTCACTGCCCCTATCCCATGGGCATGCAGATAGAGGCTCCCCCAAAGTAACATCTATGAGAGAATGTCCTGCTCCCATGCATCACACCAAGTAATGGTGACACTCATGAGGCCAGATGTCCTTCCCAGAGAGGACAGAAATGGGGTCAGTGCTGCCCTAAAACCTCCTTTCTAGAAGCCATACTCCTCCTCCAGAGCCACCAGAGCTCACGGCCTTTCCTGCCCACCTGTCTTTTGAGAGCCAACCCATCAGTGAGGCCTTCCTCCACCTCTCACCTGTCTCACTTCACTCAAACCTAAGTGAGCACCTGCCTTTCCCCAGCCTCCTCCTGTCCACTCATCCTCCAACACCCATCTGGCTGTCACCTCCTCCAGGAAGTTCTTTATGATCTCTTATGTTCCCCCTGCTCACATCTCTGAGCTTCCTAGTTTTTCCAGGGGAGCCACCTGCCATACATAGTGGCACTAGAAGGGAGACAGAAGGACTGATTCCACCTGCTGCTTCAATCTTGAATCGAGAGAGTTCGTTGCTTATGGAACAGCAATTGGCAAAAGTGCTACATGCTTGGGAGTGGGGGGCACATCACACACAAACCCAGGCTTCACCTCTGGGTGCTTACAGCTTCTGAGGAGAGCAAGGCTTGCACTCGACAATCCAGGTCCACTGCAGAAGGGAGGCCCAGAAGAGGTATAAGGGGAGAAGTTACCTCAAGCCTTGAGGGGTTTGGGGAAACTTCAAGAGGAACTGGGATGGGCATGGGACATCAAAGGATGAGTTTGATTAACATGTGAGGGATGAGCAAGGACATTCAGCTGAGTGGGCAGAGCAGAGTGTGAGGTTAGATTGGGTGAGCAGTGAGGTCATGCCCAATGAGGTCACGGATGCTAATCTTGGGGCACTGCACTGGGGGGCCATTCTGCACCTACACAGAAAGTGATCAGAATGGAGAGCTGGTCCCTTACTTCATGCCTCAGTCCTTCTTCCCAAGGACCTAGCAGACACCTGGGAACACAATGCAGGGGAACACAAGATTGGACAAGTTGACAAGCCCCAAAATGAACACAGAAGAATCCCACCTGTGACTTTCTGAAGGACACCACATCTGACAGCAATTCTCAGCTGATGTTCCATGAAGCCCCTTCTCTGAGAATGGTACCTGTCCTAGGCCTCAAAGATGTAAAAACAAACAAACCAACAAACACCCCTCCACAAAACCAGAGACCCAGGCGTTCATATCATAGCCACACAGAAGCTGGAGTGTGCGTGCCACCGAGTCCACTGGGAGCCTGAGCAGAGACACCTAATAACCTGCTTGGTCCCACATACCTGACCTTGATGGCTCTCGTTCCCGGTCCCCTCCTGTTTCCATCAGAAACAGGCCCATCAGAGCTGGTCTCAAGACACGGAAGCTGGCTCATGGGTACGCAAGGGAGCCGCAAATGGGAAAGCAGTGACCTCAGCAGTGCCGTGGGCAGGGTCACCTGGCTCGGACCTCTACTGAGTCTACCTTGCCAGGGCAGCGGGTCCCTATTTTGTGCTCTTTCAGAACTTTGCATTCTGAAAACATGTCCAAGTCCTATATACAACTGTATACACGCGTGCATACGCACAAACCAACATCTGATTCGGTAGAGCTTACAAACGACCCTGAATGGGCATTTCCCCATCTGTGGGGTCCCAGCCCTGTTTGAAGCACGGACTGATTGATTAGTAGGCATGGAGACATATTATCTCATTTTGACCTCCCAGCCTCCTTGCCAGGTAAGTAGATTTTGCAGCATCTTTTAGACAAGAAAATTGCCCATCAAAAAGGTGAAGAAGCTAGCTGAAGTTCAGGCAAGCGTTGGGGATGTGGTTTGAACAGGCCATTCCCCAAGGAGGAGGGGCCTCGTGTCAAGGATTCCCCAGGGCTCCTCTTCACATGCCAGGGCCTGAGAGCAAGACAGACACCAGCCCTTCGCAACTCACTCCTCCTCTGTCATGTACCAAGGTGGGAACCACCGAGGCCCACAGAGGGATAGGGACATGCCCGTGGTGACACAACCCAGCGGCAAAGGCAGGATAGGTACTCAGGCCCCCCAGCACCCTGGATCCTCTGGGGGAAGCCCACCCGCTGTGGAGGAACAGCCTGTGTGAGGAACCTCCGCAGTTCAGACGTTGTCCTATCACCTACATGATCACCGCCTAGACCTCGGCCCCCAGTCCCCAGAGTAGGCTGCGTGCCAGCTGGTTCTTCGACTTGCACGATTTCACTAGAACCCTTTTCTAAGGGGAAATGGGTCTGGAGTGGCCTCTCATTGCAATACCTTTCAATGTGTCAGAAACGAGACAGTCAGTCTCACCTTATCTACAAGTTGGGGAGGAGAACCCCGTGGCCATGCCTGCCACACCCATAATGTGAGGGCCCTCGAGGCACCCCCCTCCCAGAACAACCTGCTCACCAGTCCTCCCGAAGGCCTCATCTCGGCTTTCCTCACTCTGCTCTTTGTAGCTGGCCAGAATCATCGTGCCCGCAGAAATGTTCTGTTTGGCCTCGCGGGGCACCAGAGGGGCACCCTCTGCAGTCTGCCTCCGGGACATCTGACACTGGGGCTGAACCGTGGCTGCTCTTGACTGTGGTGCCAGCTCCTGGGCTGTGGGAGAAGGCACCCACTGCTCCAGGCCCTGTGCTAAGCACCATGCCCACCACCCCTCACAATATCCTCAGCTCCTCGTCCCCAGAACCCATTGTGGAGAGTGGAACAGTCACAAGAAGGGTAAGACAGAACGCCTAGCCTGGAGAGGTCTAGTAATCAAAGAGGTTACTATGTCATCAGCCCTGAGGTGCAGAGGTTTGAACTTCCGGACAAAAATGAACACTCGAAGTGTCTTGATGGCTCAGTCAGTTAGGCATCTGACTCTTGGTTTCGGCTCAGGTCTTAATTTCATGGTTGTGGAATTGAGCCCCATGATAAGCTCTGCGCTCGCTCCGTGGGGAGCCTGCTTCAGATTCTTTCTCCCTCTCGCTCTGCCCCTCCCTGCTCTGGCATGCACGTACTCTCTCTCTCTCTCTCTCTCAAATACATAAATAAAACCTTGCCCCGCCAAGTGAGCATCCTCTCACAACCAAGCAGAAAGCAAGTGGATACCAGGCCCAATGCTACCTGCCAGCAGCAAATGTTCTAGAGAATGGCAACCAAGAAAATCATCAGGCAGGCCAATAGAAGAAAAATTAACACCTAACCATACATTCTTTTTTTCTTTTCAGATTAACTCCAAATTCACCCTCAGAATAAATTCGGCAAAAACGTTATCAGGAACATTTAGACTTTTCATTAAGAGCATAATCGCATTAGAAAGGGCTCTCCATCTAAAATTAAACTTGGAAATCAAAATCAATCTAAAACCAGAAGACATACTTTATATAAAATTCACTGTCGGTTTCTGTAAAGCATTCTCAAGACAGGACCACAGGATCAGCTCCCACGAAAAGAAATCTCAAATGTTTGAAATTACAAACACCCTGAGACTTCAGATGGTGTTTTCAGGAGGACATGCATGATTAAACCTGACTCCAGGGCTGAGGCCTGGAGTTCACAACTTGGAAGATGTCTGCCCTACACCAGGCCTCATGAAGCCGTTAGTGTGACCAGTCAGCAAAATTAATTACAAGGCTTGTTACAGATAAGAGGGAGTTAATTCCTAAAAGGAGCTCTTTCTAATGAATTTCGTGTTAAGCAAATTTAACTGCATCTGTATCTTCTAGGTCTACAGAGTCGAAGAATCCTATTTGTTCCCCAGAGTCTCAAACTCTAACAGAAACAATAAGGTAAACTGCAAGTTTCACTCATGCAAAATCTCCAATAATGCAAATTTCAAGCATCAGGAATTGCAGGCAGAAACTTAAACGGTTTGCAAGATTTCAACCTTAACAACAGCTGCTGAGGAAGGAAGGCTCTTAGGCGCATGCCTGCCTAGCCCCCTTGTCCAGCCCCTTGTGGAGACCACCGCCTGGGGGTGCAACCTCAAACCTAAACCCAGGCGGCCACTTACACTGAATCTCCTGATCTGTCACAGCTTGTTCAAAGGGCAAAGAGTAGTTGGTTGGGTCATGCACTGAGCACAGCTGCCCCAACGGTGGTGGGGGCGGGGAGGGGGGGCAGGACGAGGTTCTTGTGGACTGAGCAGCAATTCTGCCAGTGTCCCAAGCCAACTCTGGGGAGGGAAGGATAGGTGGGTGGATTAAACAGGTACCTCCTCTTCCCGCCCCTTATTTCCAGAAAGCTCTGGATTATATTTTGTTTCCTTTTTGCAGGGGTTAATCAGAGATGGGTCTCTAGCCACAGCCCTCTCTCCAAAATGCCCCGCGCCAGATGCGAGTCCGGAGAGCACACGCTGGCGGGGTACCGGGACAGGGGTTTCCCGAGGCTCCCCGCGCTCCCCACGCCGCGAGGGAGTGACATCAGAGGCTCGCTTGGACTGATCATGCAGCAAGCCCAGCTCCCGGCGAACAGGCGCAGGGGAATTCGGCCTCTGGGCGGAAGCCGGGCAGCACTAACCCTTCTTAAGTTTATTCAGGCAGCCGGAGCTGCAGAAGGAGCGCACGGAGGCCGACTCCCAGCAGCCGCGTCCCTTCATTCCCGCGGCGGGGCGGCCTCCGAGCAGCCGGACGCTACATGGCGCCGGGCCCAGGGTCTCCCACGGTCGCGCGCACAGCTCGGCGGGCCTCCCGGCGGAGGCGGCGGGTGCTAGTGGTCCCGGCGCCGCGTTACCACAATGCACCACTGCTGCCGGCCCGCCCGGTGCACGAGCCCGTTAACTCCGTCGGCGCCACGGGAGCCTAGCGGAGCTCGAGTTGCGGCCGCCCCCTCTCTTCTCTCAGGAGGGCTGCCCTCACCGGCACGCTCCTTGCTTGTCCGTGAGACCCCCAGGGGACCCAGGTGGGACCCAGGTGTCCGGCGGGCTCCTCAGTTAAACGTCACATGTTAACGACAAAATGAGAGCGATGGTGTCGCCTCCTGCAGTAGCGGGATTGGCGGTGCTTTATTTCAAAGGAAAAGATGCCCTTGAGAGCTAAGTGGCACATGGGAAATGGGGTTGGCCCAGAGCCTGACGATGATTCCAGGAAATCGGGGTCACCTCTGAGCCCTGGTTACCCTCTGATTCCCCTGTGGCGCCTCTTGTGCCCGGTGCACCTGTGTCTGAGCGCCCGCTGACACCTGTACACCGTCCTGGAAGGAGGCAAGGAGCGGGGCCCCAGGGAGTCCAGCTACCACTGCTCCCACAGGACTGCTGGCACCTGGGGACCAACCTCTGTCTCTGCCAGACCTCTCTGAGCACAGTTTACCTGTCCAGCTGCCTGCAGGAGTTCTCCGCGGTATGTGTGATGGGCATCACGTCCCAGCTGTCCGAATCTGACCTCCCAATGGCCCCCTAGACCTCTGTCCTTACCCTTCCCCCAGTCATCCCCACTTCAGCTAAGGAGCAGCACGGACCTTCCAGTTGCTCAGTACAGAAACCTGGAGACCCTTACTCCCAAGTCTCTTAGACCCACCTCCTGCTGGTCAGCACACCATGACAAGTTCTACTAGAACACAACCAGGATCCCATCTCTTCCCACCACCCCCAAGCTGCCACCCAGGCCGGACCCAGCATCATCTTCCTTGTGGACTCTGCTAGAACCTCCCAGCAGGTCTCCGGCTGCCACCCAGCCCTGCCCCGACCCCCCGCCATGGCTTACACTTCATACAACAGCCAAGAGATCCTACTCTCAGACTCTGTCATACATCCACTCAGTGGTCTCTAAGCCCCCACAGGCATACCCATACTGTTCCCCTTTCTCCCTCGGCTCCAGCCACACTCACAACTTGGGTTGCACACACACCTGCTGGAAGACAGTCCAAACCCGGGCTGGTCCTGCTTCTTGGCCCTGGCCCCCACCTTCCTCCGCCCTGTTCAGGTCTTGTTTTTCCCCACTGGCTGACAAACTCTGGGCCCTGGGACGAGGCTTTGGGCCCTGCTCCATCCCTGACAAAGCCCTCCCCAACACCACCTCTTCACAGTTCAGTCAAGGGAATTTATCAAATGTAATCTATTGAAACTGAATCAAGTTTCACCAATTTAAAGGTTTTCAAATATACCATGAAGCTCCTATTAAAATAAACTCAGGGAAGGTGCTGCTGGGTCAATAATTCCCTCTAGGCCTTTGAAGCGACTGAGTATTTCCTCCACCTAGGGAATTAATCTAGAGCAATTGGGTTAGATTTACTGGCCCAGGGGATGTAAGGCATTTAGCCATTCTGGGCCTTGATTTTTTACTACAAAATGAAGAGCATAATAATAATGCAAATAGCAACCAGTGGAGTGCTGACTCAATGCCAAGTGCTGGGCTAAGCTTTACCCACATTTCTTGCAGTGCCTCATCTAATCCCCACCAGATAGCCTCTGGTAAGTTCCACCAACATCCTCTTTTATAGACAAGCAAACTAAGGCTCTGAGGTAAACGGACTTGCCTAGGGTCACCTGGCTTGGACCTAGCCTCTTCTGTCTGACCTTGGAGACAGACTCTGAACCACGTCCTGTGGGGCCCCTTAAGCACAATACTGCTCCCCAAGCTCCCAGAGGCCTCATAAGGAAAAGGGGGGTGAGACCGGAAATGTGACCCGAGTGCTCTGGGAAATGTTTATAAACACACAGGCAATTTTTAAAGGATTTGCACATGGAAGAATAATCCAACCCAGGATATTTAACCAGCCACTCTGAACATCACGGACTCTGGAAGCTGGAAGCATCTTTTGAATGCGGAGCTGTGCCCTCCATCTCACAGCAGAGCAGGGGAGGGCAGAGCAGCTGAGAACCTTTACGCCCATCCTCACAGTGAATGGATGCTGGACTCTCAGCCCCTGCTTCCTTGGTCCCCTTCCCCTCACCTGCAGCTGCAAAGAGGAAGAGCTGGGAACAACACACACCCAGGGAGGAAATGAAAATAGTGAAGAAAAACAGGAAAGGAAAGTCATGCGGTATTACAAAGGCAAACACACATGTTTTCTTCTTTTCTCCATAATTGTTTCATGCTATAACTCACATCAAACAAGTATGAGGCCCTGCTCACGTGGAATTCTTCAAAAATCTACTATCTGGCTTCGCAGGCAGCCGAAGAGTGCCAATTTGTCCTTAAAGGAGAGGACACATTACCTGAAATGTCTTAGTTGACCCAGCAGCCGGATCACCAAGAGAGAGCATCAGATGACCGACAGGTAGTTCCAGCAGCTCTCCTGGCTACCCTGAGGCCTGTCAAAGTTTCCTTCCTGCCCCTGTGTGTGACAGTGAGGCTGAAACCCAGCCTGCTCCTGTCCCCCATCCTGAACAGCTCCAAGTGGACAGCCTCCAACACCCTACACATGATGTCCTAAAATCAAATGAACTAACTCTGTGACCTTCCTGAGATCCACTCACCCCAAATACCCTGCAGTGACAATCCTGGAGGTAACTGCAACCCTCCCTCTAGGCTATAGCTGACCCTACATCAAGGCCACTGTCTTTGGTCACTTCTGAGTTTTTGGATTCCCCTCAGGTCTATGGTGACATTTTCCTTGTCACATCCTCTCTGGGCAGCAGCAGCCTCCCTAGAGGCTGGCCTCCCCACTTCCACTTGCTACCAAAACATTGTTATGCAGGCTCTGCTTCCAGGATGTTCCCTGTTTTGCTCATTAATATGGTATGCGCAGACACTCAACTAAGATTCACACAGGCACGCATGTGTGGGGTAACTGGGTGTATGGCCACCCATCCCAGTCCTGGAGGCAACAGAGAATCAGGTCCCGGGAAACTGTTATGAGGCATCAGGTGGAGTGGGGGAACATAGCTCAGAACCACAAACACACGTCCACACCTTCCAGCCCAGATGGTGGGCCCCCGGGGATTCATCACAAATGAACGATGGGAAAGGAACACAAAACTCTGCATCCAGTGCCATTTGTTGCAAAAACTGGGACGCAACCTAAGACCCTAACAGCAGGCAAATGCTTATTTCAACAACTTTACGGAATATCACAGAGCCATCAGACTCATGTACGTGATGACTCTGCAGAAATAAGAAACTGTGCTTAAAAAGAAAATGCTGAGGAAGAAGACAAAACATGTAATATATTTATAATTGTGGGGAAACTATCCATACCCGGAAATGTTAAAATACTAGAATCACAGGTGAATTTCTTCCAGTCTGGGCTCCCAGAATGCCTCGGGCTTCTTTCTTTCCTGGGACCTAACTTGCCCTGGGGTGGGAGTTCCTATTAACTTGTCCATCTCCCACACAGACAGCAAACTCCTCAAAGGCAGAGAGTGTGTTCTTTTCTTACTGCTCCCAGTCTCTCGGGTGGCCCAGCATATGGTAGGCACAGAATGAATGAATGAGCACGGGAATAAACAGATAAATTAACTCATTGATAAACTGATCAATGAAAGCCACTTTTCCAGGAGCCCTATTTGGCCCAACCTACAAAACCCACACCACCTTCTTACCTTCCCAAGCTTCCCGTCACCACCCCACAACCCCTCACAGATGGCATTTCTTGGCACACCACCACGCAGCCCCTTCCCCTCTGCACCTCTGCCCTTGACCAGACTTTGACTGGACCACACAGAGGTGAACACAGACTGGGGAGGTCCACAAGGGCAAGATCTAATGGTGGCTTCCTGACCTGAGTTGGCCACAGCCTTCCACTGCTGTGGGTCTGAGAGACATTTGGTGGGCCCTCTGGGCCTCAGGCTCATCACTAATGAGGGGCTCAGGCCCACAGCAGAAAAGGTACTGACGTCTGTGGTGTCTGGATGTCTGCAGGACATACAAGTTCCTTGTGCAGTTATCTTAAGAATGAAGCCCTTTAAAACATCAGCATTCTAAGAATAGCCACGCATAGATGCTGACTGCTATCATTAATAAATCAGTGTGCATCAAAGCCAAAGAATTAATTTGAAAGCAATTTATGATAATATGTTGCTAGGCAATTAAAATAAACTTCCGAGGGGGAAAAATTTTCAATTTATTGTTGATTATTTCAGATCAGATAGATGGAATAGGGGAGTTTGAAAAATGGCAAACACGAGACAGATTTCACTGGGGATGATACCTGGCCTGACTCTGCCAGCATGTGCCTTCTGCTACCGGGAACTGCCCCAAAGGTCCCCTCCCTGGGAGCTGAGTCTGGTGGGCTTTGTTCTAGAGTGAGCCAGGGGCTACACTATAGCTCTGCACATGTGTTTGGAAGGAGAGGCCTGCCTGAGGATCTGCCAGGTCGCCTAGAGGACCCCATGGAGAACTGGGGTCAGGTCCCAGCAGGCAGCTCTGAAGATGCTGGCCTCTTCTTAGCCCTTTCTGTTCCCAGAAGTGGCTGACCCAGCTGGCCCATTCAATCACTTCTACTAGTTATTGACCAAAAGGCCTTTTGCTTGTTGACGGCCTAAATGTCACTTCGACTAACAAATCCCTCACAAGGTGAGAGAGCTGGGATTCCCAAGGGATTACTACCCATTTATTTGTCTGGTCTTCAAGTATTCCTTTTTTTAAAATTTTTCTTTTTTTTTTTTTTTAAAGATTTTTCTTTATTTATTTAACAGACAGAGATCACAAGTAGGCAGAGAGGCAGGCAGAAGAGAGGCAGGCAGGGAGAGGGGGAAGCAGGCTCCCTGCTGTGCAGAGAAGCAGGCTCCCTGCTGTGCAGAGAGCCCGATGCGGGGCTCGATCCCAGGACCCTGAGATCATGACCTGAGGCGAAGGCAGAGGCTTAACCCACTGAGCCACCCAGGCACCCCTAAAAAATTTCTTTTAAAGAAAGTGACAACAGAAACCATTGAAAGTACAGATCTACTGCAGAATGTTCCTCCTCTTTTCTTGGCCATTAAAAAAATACAAATTAAAGCCTTGAGGTAGGTACCCTTTTAAGTATATTAAAATGGCCCCAAATGCATTTAATTATTAACACCAAATGCAAGTGAGATGACAGAGAAGCTGGCATACTCATTCATTGTTGGTGACACAGAACATCGGTACACTCATTCCAGAAAGAGATTTTACAGCTCATCGAGGTGCTGTGATGATGTTGCTTCCCTTAACTCAGTAATCTGACTCCTGGGAATTTTCCCTCAGGAAATAATTCAAGAGATGCTAAGAGCATTCAGTCCAAGGACACTCATTGCATCATTATCGGTAATGGCATAAAGGGGAACCTCAGATGCACAAAAATCAGAAGATAATTCAAAACATTAGAGTGCCTCAGCATGGTGGAATAGTACACAGTCATTAAAATGATCATTATAAAGATAGAGAGACTGTTAGTTATAATGTGGGGTGAAAAAGACAGAGCCCGAAGGCCAGGTGTAATATGGCCGAAGATGTGAGACACGGGCGTATGTGCAGGGTGGAGAAGAGAAGGTAACGAGCAAAATCAAAAAACAGTTTTGCGAGGCTGTGGGATTATTGGGGAGTTACGAATATTCCAAATGCTCTTTATCTTACTTTTTCCGCACACTTTCCCACATATTTCCCACTTTGTCCACATATATATTCCATGTATTTTTCCACAATAACAACAAAAATTGAGCAAGATACATTCAGTCAAACGGATTATTTCAAACCCATTCCCAAGGGGCCCAAGGAAGTACAGAAGAGTCAGCTGGGAGTAAGGGCTCTGCCTCTGTGAGGCAATGGGATGGCAGGAGAACAGGAGGGGACCAGTGAACGGGAGGTCAGGGCAGTGGAGCCAAAGCAGCATCAGATGTGTGGGTCTGAGCACAGAGCTGCAACCCGCTCCCTGGGTGACAGAAAGCAAGTCCAGGAGCCTCTCTGACCCTGATTCTCATCCAGGCACAGGACTGTCTCCCTTAGGGGCTGAATTGTGTCCCCTCCCTGCCTCCAAATTCGTATGTGGAGGTTCAAACCCCCAGTGATACAGAATATGACAATATTCGGAGACAGAGCCTTTGAAGAGGTGACTAAGGTAAAATGAGGCCCCTGTTCCATATGACTGGTGTCTTTACAAGAGAAGGAGGGAAGGACATAGACACACGCAGACTAAGGGATGACTACTGAGGAGAACATGAGAAGGCAACTACGTATGAGCCAAGGAGAGAGGCCTCAGAAGAAACCAAACTTGAGACACCGCAATCTCAGAACTGTGAGAAAGCACATTTCTGGGGCACCTGGGTGGCTCAGTCAGTTAAGTGGCTGCCTTCAGCTCAGGTTGTTGATCCTGGGGTCCTGGGATGGAGCAAATTGGGCTCCCTGCTCTACGGAGACCCTGCTTCTCCTTCTGCCTCTGTCCCTCTCTCTCTGTCTCTCATGAATAAATAAATAAAATCTTTAAAAAAAAAAAAAAGAAGAAAGAAGATGCATTTCTGTTGCTTAAGCCACCCAGTCTCCAGTATTTTGGGGCAGCTCCAGCAAACAAATATACCTCCCTTTGCAGAGCCCCAAAGACAACATCACTGGCACAGGGCAGGCACCCAAAAGACATCTGGGAAAAGTGAACCAGGTCAGAGGCAGGGGTTTGGCGCCCTAAAAACCACTGCCCCAGACAAGGCCTGTGCTGGGAGACTGGGTCTCAGTGTCCATCAATGAGTTAGTTTCACTGTGAAGTTCAGAACGACTATGAAGTCCTGCAAGACAGCCTCTCCTGTGGTTCCCATGGCAGCTAGGATGAGGTTGGGAAGGACAGACAGCACTGTACATAGCTGGCAAAATGAGATTTTAGTGAAGTTGAGGGTTTTTTTGCAAAGTCAAAGAGCAAGCACAGACCAAGAAGGGTCACTACTACAACATCTTAAGCCTCCAAACTCCACTTCTCCCCACTAAGAAATAAGGCTCCGATTGATTGATCCTACAACGTGAATGTTTAGAAAGTCCATAGTACCATAGCTACCATAAATCGAGTTAAAAGATAAGCAGCACAGAAAATGCTTGGAAAATAAACAACGGACAAAGGAGAGATCACTGCAACTCACCATGAACTCCTACAAATCAGCATAAAAGCACAAGTATCTAAATGGTAAAATGGCAATAAATACGAACATACAAGTCACAAAATGTGCATGATCAGTCAACAAACAGAAGTATACTCAGTCTCTACTGGTAATAAAGGAAAGGCAAAATAGAGCAAAGAAATGCCTTGTCATTCACCCATCAGAGCAACAAAGCATAACAAGAATGATGGGGTAGCTTCCATTGACAATCCACTCTACCGGGAGATATAAATTTATGCCCTGTTTTTGACTGACGATTTGATAGTGTCTATGGCTATCCATCACGGGTATCCTCCTCTAGTCTAGCAATTCTACTCCTAGGAATCTATACACATGTGCATTACTTTGCACGCACAAGCAGGACCGCTACAGCATTCTGTTAAATAAAAATGTGAAGAACCTAACCATCCCTCGAGAGGGAAATGATTAAATAAATTATGATACACTTTAAAATTCTATGCCATTATTTTTAAAATGAGCTAAGTCTATTTGTGTCGACATGTAAAGATCTCTAAAATATATTCGTAAGGGAAAAAGCAAGCTGCTTATCGATATCCACGATACGATCTCATTTCTATATATGTAAGTGCGTGTGGGGGTGTGTGTGGACTTACATGGCTTTGTAAAAGCATGGGGAAAGATCTGGAAAAGTATCACTGCTAACCAATGGGTGTGTGTACGTTTCCTAGGAGGGAGGTAATGAAAGATGACTGAATCTTACGTCCTATATTTTAGAGTCTTTAAAATACTTTACAAGTGTGCATTTCCCAACAAATGCCATCTCTCAACAAATTATAGTTGGTAAGAGTGTGCCGGGATCAGCTCCTGCTCATGTTGAAACCTGAGACCCTACCAAAGGCTCTCTAATGGTGGAAGGTCAGGCAAGAAGGCGGGTGAATAATGAGGGAGTTGGAGGGCAGGAGAGGCCAGAGGTCACATCAGAGAAGCCACCACACATCAGGGCACACAAACCAACCTGGCAAGCAGCAATCAGAGAGGGGCTGGATCATTTGACGCACCCGTGGCACAATCCCCATGAGGCGGAGGAGCAGAGCCGCCCATGGTGACGGGCCCTGCAAAGAACGGACATAGCTGCAACCAGGTGCAGGCTTAGGCACCTGTCACTCGGCCAGGCGGCGGCCTCACCCCACCCTCAGCCACCAGGCTGTTGGCAGATGCTCAAGGCCAGGGGTACCAGTGACCTTGAGAGTAGCGGAGGTGGCTCAGGGGCGAGGCTCAGGACAGGTCACCACATGGATGTCACCAGGGCTGCTCTGGGTGGCAGTGTCCAGAGAGGTGTCGGGAGAAGTGCCAGAAAAGGAGAGAGGATGTTAGAGGCATGTGTCAACCAAAGACACAGGGAAGAAGTGACAGATACACGGCTGTTCTAAAGAGTCATCCTGAAACGCAGCAGCCCCATGGGATGCCCTCTCTGGTGCCCTCACTGTGGCAGGCATGAGTCATGCCAATGGCCTCTTCCTGAAACTCCCTGCTTCCCAGCCCTGTAGCCACAACCCCCGCTGTCCTCCGACCTCCTCTCTCGTGGCTCCCAGGCCCGAGTCAGTCCTCACTCCCATGTTCTTCCCACTCCCTGCTGGATGGGGCACAAGTGATGGTGCCCTTGCCCATGGCTCGTTGTCCAGTCTCCCTGTTCATGTTTCCCCCTCTGTACCATTGCTGTGGCCCTCCCCTTCAAGCTCCAGATCTCTAAGACCACCAGAAGTCCCCCACATCAACCTGTCCCCCGCTGAGACCAGTATCCCTCCTCTGCTCCCTCATGACCCCCTTTCCCCCTCCAGACAATTCTTTCTGCCCACAGGCACCAGGCTGGAGACCTGAGGGCCAGCTTTATGGTTTCTCCCTCCCCTTGGGTCCCTACATGCAATGCATCCCCAAGTTGTAAGGATGCTAACTTCAAAATAGTTTGCAAACCCATACCCTATTCTCCACCTGGGGGAGTAAGCCACCCACCCGCTCACTTCCAAGGTCTCAGCTTCCACATTTATCCCTTCCGATCCTTCCTTCAAGCTGCCATGTGGACAATTTACTGAAAATACACCACCTGCTCTCTGTCACTTCCCTTCCATGGCTCCCTGATACCCACAGCAGCAAGCTCAAGTTCAAACTCCATAGCCCACCAGGAGCTAAGCCTTGTGGGCCTCAGCAATTCCCCATTTCTTACTCCTTAGCTTCACCTTTGCTCCTCCTAGCCCTGCCTTTGTTCACCTGGCTGAGATCCCCTGTCTTTCCTTCCTTCCGCCAGCTCCTGTCATCTCTGGATACCGGGTGTGGGCCCCTCCCTGCACGAGCCTTACTTGACAGCTGCCACCTCAGAGAGGGGATGCAAGACTATTTGGAGAAGGGCCCTTCCTCAGGGTTCTCATCACACCCTTACCCATTGCTTGCTGCACTCATCACACTGACTCGTATGGCTCTTGTCTGTCCCCCTGCAAATAAATGGTCAGTGCCTTGGGGCTGGGAAGGGGGTGCACTCGCTGTATCAGTTTCCTAGGGCCACACAAACTGGATGGCTTCCAATAGCAGTAATTTATTCTCTCACAATTCTGGAAGCTAGGTGTTGATAGGGCCATGCTCCCTCTGAAGTCTGAGGGAAGGATCTTTCCTTGCCTCTTTTAGTTTCTGGTGGTCCCAGGTATTCTTTGGCTTGGGGTAGCATAAGTGGGGTCTCTGCCTCCATCTTCACATGGCCCTCCCCTTCGTGTCTGTGTCTGAGTCCGGATTTCCCTCACTTTAGAAGGACATCCATCATATTGGATTAGGGACTACACTCATGACCCTATCTTAACTTGATGACATCTGCAAAGACCCTATTTCCAGTCATATTCATAAGTACTAAGGGGTTGGGTCTTTAATGTAGCTTTTGGGGGGACAAAATACAACCCATTGTCCTCACTTTGGCATCGTTATTGCCCAGAACTGCTCAGGGATGAATGAGTCGGGGTGCTCTGGGTCTAGGCAGCGGAGGAACAGTCAAAGGAGGAAGGCATCTTGAAGGAGGTGGCTCTGAAGCCGGGCCTCAGGAGGTGGGAGAGGGAAGGGACATGACCATGAGAAAAGAGGAAGACCTCATGAGAGAGGAGGGAGAGGCGGGCTGCACGAGAGGCCTCGGCTCTGTGCTTTAAACTGCTGGGAGCTAGGTCAGCCTGCAGAAAGGCTTTTCAGGCCGGGCTGAGGCATCTGCTCTGGTTCTGTGAGGCAGTAGGGGGCCAGGGCAGTAGGGAGCCAGGGAACGTTCATCAGGAAAGCAGTGACAAGAGCAGAACCAGTGTTCCTGAAAGATGAAACTGCCCAAGGCATAGAGGGGCGAGTCTAAAAGGAGCCTCCCAGTGCAGGGAGCCCCAATAATGAGGGCAGTGGCAGCACGGCAAGGAGAGAATCCAGAGAAAATGCGACAGAATGGACGGGGCATGACCTCAGGCAGCAAGGAGAGGAAGGAGTTGAAGCCTGCAGGGGCTTGGGGTTCAGGGGCCAGTGACTGAAAAGGGCAGCCCAGGGAGAGCAGCCTGCCTGCAGGAGCGGCGATCAGTTTAGCCTCATGAAATGCTGTTTAATTTAAAAAGCCAGCTCACGCATGCACTCATTAAGTAACCACTGAGGAGGGGCATGTGTGCAAAGCGGCTATAAGAGTCCACGCGCCTCGTAAATAATTCAAGTTTATGGGCAACAAACACGTCTTTTTCTATCAACGCCTGGTACCCAAGCTGTTAGCAGCAGGCGTTTTGGAAGAAAGGTCTCAAGGCAAGGGAACTGGAAACTCAATGGAATCACCTTTAAATTACCTCATCACCTCGGGGAAATGGAAATCAATGCAGTCTGCAAAAGGCTACCTACCCTACCGTCTGCCAGCATAGGCCAGATGGAGCTAGTTCCCAGGTGGGTGAGCCAGGAGCAGAGGGAGTTGTCTGCCTCGGGGCATCTCTGGGATCAGCAGAGGTCCGGGGACTTAAGCTGCCCTTTCTGATGGAGCCACCAACTTCCAACCATCCCAGACATCCTAGAGAGGCTCTGAGGAGACACAGCCTTAGGAGACGCTCTTGCCTTGGGTGATGGAATAAAGACCCTGCCCTCCAATCCCCCTATCTTCATGAGGGCCTCAGGCTCTTCATTATCAGGAAAGGCTGGCCTCATTTATTTCCTAAGGGCCCTTCTACCTTCCAAAGCTCTGCTTACTGCTGCGGCTGCAGTCCTGGCTGCCTAATCACAAACAAGCATCATCCCTAGTCGAGGAAGGGAAGACCCAGCAATCCTGAAAGGGAGGGTCTCAGACACTAACACCTCCAGGTCGTGATTCTGTATAGCTGATCCGAGCCCCTGCTTATTCTTCCTCCTCCAACCAGCCGCCCAGCAATGGGTGCTGGCACCTCAGTCGGAGAAGAGAGCACTGGATTGTGAGCCTGGAGATCCAGGTGACTGCAGGTGTGTTGCTCCCCCTTGATATGCCATCAGCTCATCTGTGAGGCCCTCTCCCCAGCCAGCCAGGCAGGTGTCACAGTCAGGCCTTAGGCACCTGTGATCTAACCTCCAAGCCTCAGTTTCCTCATGCTCCCCATAGGATGTGGTAATGGTTCTATTTCCTGGGATTGTTATGAGGGCTGAGTTACTATAGGAAAGTCTGGCCAGCGTTAGCTGCTATTACTGCAGGGTATGGGGACCTGAGCAGGAATAGAAGACACACGTTGTTGAAGGACAACACAGTCCCCAGGAGGGACAGCAGAAGAAAGAAAATCATCAAGAAAACCATCCCCTGCCACGTAGCCTTTCCTGGAAGGGGTTTCTCTGAAAAGAGACCCATACCCCATGGCCTTTGGTATTGAGACTCCCTTCCTCCTGGAGGGTCCACTCCCCTTGTCCTTTTGCCGGAGTTCCACTGCTAGCCATCCAAGGTCCCTGGATGATAGCAGACCCAAAGACAGCCTCCGCCTCGGGAACACTACCTCCAGCAGGACTGGGCTACCCAAAGCAAACCACTGAGTCCTTTCATGACTGTCATGGTTTTAGCATAAACACTAATGTGTGGGGATTTTTGTCCCACTATGCTCAGATTCTTCTAATAATCAGTGACAGTAGACTATGGCAAGAGATATCAAGGATAACACTGAGCCCCTTTCAATCCTGTGCTAAGTTTACATATCAGGCAGCTGTTACTTTCTCTATCTTACAAATGATAAAACTGATGTTCAGGGGACACCTGGGTGGCTCAGTCGGTTAAGCATCGAATTCTTGATTTTGGGTCAGGTCATGATTTTGGATCATGAACTCAGGGTGGTGAGATCGAGCTCAGCAAAGGGCTCCACGTTCAGGCAGGAGTCTGCTTCTCTCCCTCTGCCCCTCCCCCTGCTTCCTCTCTCTCAAACAAATACATCTAATTAAAACAAAAACAAAAACAAAAAACCCCTGAGGCTCAGAGAGGCTAAATCATGGCATACAGTTAATAAGAGATGAAATAGGAATTTTAACTGGGGTCTCTCAGTCTACAAAGTAAGGCCTTTCTTCACTCCTTTTCATGCCACAGCGATCACCACCTTCCCTAGCAGCACTCTATCGGGAACCCAAGATGAATTACTTTCACCAAAATGAAACTTGCTCCATTGCCGTATATTCGTCACTATATCTTTATTTTCTGCCATGGACTTGAGAAATCCAGTCAGAAAGGCTCTGTTCATATTTTTCATGCACATTTTAGGATTGTACATAGATGAAGACTTGCATGTGATATAATCAAGTGTAAGACTTCTGAACAGAAACTGTGAGCTGGATCTACAACTGTGTATCACCTAGACAACCCTCAGATGTTACCTTGCTCGGTTACAGAGGAGAACATGAGCCCACCTTAATTATTGAGGAGGTTTTAAATTGCTCAGTTTGTGAATAAAAATAGGTAGGCTGATTGCATTACAGGTGTAGAGCAGGCTAAAAATATATAGATAACCCACCTTGATCTAGTTACAGAAGACTTTGGGCCCATAAAGGTATTTTCAAAACAATCAACATGCAAAGCTCAAATTCACTGTTTTTCCAAAGCAAAAGCAGTAGCCTGCTGCTCAGCCAGCCTGTCTTTCATGCATTTGGATTTCATATCTCTATGAACCAAGTCAGCGAGGATGTCAAAGTACAGTTATGAGTCAGCCATCCTTCCAGACAACTACTCTCTAAAGAGATTTATTCATCTGGCCAAAATACAAAGTGTTTACATGGTGGGTCAAAACTTACCTACTCAAAACAAAAATGCTCTGGGGTGGAAAAAAAGTGGTCAAGGATAACATCAATCAAGTATAGGTTAGATATGCCGTTATTATACTTTCCCCAGTCCGACCTTTCCTCTCTACAGAACACTGGCCAGAGATAAATGGTACCTGGTACCTACCGAATGGTACCCAGGAACGCCACAACATTCTTGGCACACATTTCCATCAGCACTGCAGCACCATTGCAGCTCACACCGACCCTAAAACTAGCACATCATCTCTCTCAGCTTTTCCACCTCTCTTTCATTTCATCAGCACCACTGCCAGGCATCCAATGATCCAAGGAAGCTGCCCACCAGAGACATTTCTGATGCACATAGCTCAGGCTAGACAGTTGGAACAAAACACAGACCCCAGTCCTCCAGCAGGAGCCTGTCGGGATTCAGAAGCATCGTTAACATCCACCTGGTTACAGCAGGCAATTTACAAGGTTCAGAATCTAGACCTCTCCAGGGCCCTGGAGGATGGTCCCTCCAACTCCGTCCCCTTCTTTCCACCCCTTCACCTCCCCCAACACACCGAAAGTCCTTTGTCGAGGCAGTAGAGCCCCCCAATAGCCCACCCATCAGGTTCTAGGGAGTCAAGAGGTCTATCTGTCTGACCTTGCCAGGTGATGGAGATGGGAACCGAATGCTGGTGGGATCGAAGGCAGAGGTGACCCATCAAGTTTAAACACATCTCCCCCTTCAGTGGATGGCTCAAAGCAGGAGGGGGGCAGCTTTAAGGACTGAGGAAGCCCAAGGCTCCTGGCTGGGTAGTTGCCCAGCGTGACCCCAAACTGCTTACTCAGAGGCACAGGCCAGCTGGAGAAGGGCTTTTCCTGTGACAGGCACCACCGGAGTTTAAAATCCCCTTTGCGTGCTGGGAAAAAACACACACACACACACACACACACACTAGCAGGGAGTGCCTGCTCAGTATCCACTCCAAAGCTCTTCTGCCTCTGTCCAGCTCACTCCTAACAGTCAGGGGCACTCAAGTGACCCTTGCCCTTGAAGTCCTGGTAATGGTAGCTCAGGTGCCCAAGGAGACTGGAGGAAGGCAGAGAGAGGGCTTTACCTCTTGCTTGTAGCCCCTGGGGAAGGCTCGAGCCTACCTTCCCTGCTAAAAGATGGCTGGCCTCTGTCTGGGCTGAATTCCCGTGGCTGGTCTACACGGGCCAGTCCCCTGCACAGAGAGGGGAGAGTATTGTCCTTGTGACACCAACCCAGGTGAACATCCCTTCTCAGTGTCATATGGTGGGCAGCACCCAGGGTGGTGAAGAAGACATGCTTAGTGACTGCCCTTAGACTTCTAGCTAAACCCTTTGTCCCCTGGCTTGTGAGGGCAGAGGGGCCTACCCTCTATCCCGGGACTGGGTCAGAACCAGGGCAGAGATCTGAACCCTCAGTCCAGTAGGCTGCTCAAGATCAGGGCTGGAAAAAATTTACAACGGGTAAGGAAAAATTTAAAAGCCCAAGAGATCCCATGCCCCGGGACCCGCCCGCCCCATGCCTGCTCCATCTGCCCCAACTCACCCCAGGAAGGGGCTCCCGGGTGTGGAAGCGGGTCTGGCCCCGAGGCTGCGGGGGCTCTTGCAGCCGCTGCCGCCGCCGCCGCCTTCCCGCCGCCGCGCTCTCAGTCCATCTCGGTGCAGTGCCGGCTGCCACCGCCGTGCCAAGCCCGGGAGAAGGAGGGCGGTCCCCGGATTGGGTGTGTGCTACCCGGCGGCCCCGGGCCCGCCTCCCCGCCGCGGCCGCCCCTTCAGCACCGCGGACAGCGGCCAGCCCGGTTGCTCCCAGAGCAGCCAAGCCGAGAGGAGCGGTGCGGCGGCTCTGCCCGCCCGCCAGTCAGACGGTGCGCGGCAGGGGCGCGGCGCACCGCGTCCTCATTCCTCCAACCTCCTCCCCACCCGCCCGAGGAGGCAGCCTCCTCAGGGCCCCGCTCCAAGAGCGAAGGGCGCCTCGTGAGGCCACCAGACAGTGCCCAGAGGACCGGACGCGCCTCCTCCGGCCGGGTCAAAGCAGGGATTAGCGCTCTCCTCCCGCCCAGCCGGTTAGACAAAGGCAAGCTCTCGGTGTCGGAAGGGCAGCGGAAAGCTCAGCTCAGCCTCTTAAAATGCGGGAGCACGGGCCGGAACCCGACCCGGCCCTAAGGGCTCAATCGAGGCCAAAGAGGGCTGGCCCTTTGCCTGGGTCCCGAGTGGGAGGGGCTCAAGCACTCATTTCTCCTCTGTGATACACCCCGGGTGTTGTAAGGAGTTAACCAGAGTGTCTTGGGATCTTGGGGAGGGAGAGCCTTTGGGGTTCCATCCCCACCTGGAATCCAATTCCCACCTCCACATCCTTGGTGCCAGAGCATCAGTCAACCAAGGGATGGGACTACTGGAGCCTGCTGACATCACTCAGAACGCTTCCACGTTTTCCATTTCTGTTAAAATCCAGGAAACCTGATTTCTCCTGCCAGGAAACCTGCCACGGAGATGAGGGGCTCCGGTTCTAGAAGCCTCTGCCACAGACCAGAAACATGACCTGGCCCAACCTTTCCTCTGCCTTCAGTGAGCCTCAGCTTTTCCTCTGGGATGTGGGGGTGGGGTAGAGCTACCTCTGACTCCAAGTCTGAACTAACTCAGCCTCTCTGGCCAAGCAGAAGAATCCAAGACTGGACAGCCACCCACAGCCCACCTCCCTTCATGGTCTTTCTGAGTACAAGATGAGGAGACCCTTCTTCCCACTGCCAAAACTGGCCAATCTTGCTTAATTCTTTCTAAACAAACCACAACTTTTATGCCTCATTAATTCAAATCCAAAGACATGTTGATTTTTTACCATTTGGTTGAGTCCCTGGTCTGAAGGGAGAAGACCAAATGGAATGAGTTCAAGTCGAGGTTAATAAATGCTATCTGATCAGGCATGAGGCACTCCGCTCAAACATTCACAGATCAAGGCTGTTGCACAAAGAGCCCAGAGCTGAAACATTCAGGAAGGGCACCGCAGGAACAGGAATGAGAATCTGCCATTCAGAAAATGCAGCAACGGGAGGGGGTGGGGCTAGTTCAGTTTCCACATCAAGGAAGAAAAATCACAATCCACCTGTGGTGACTTTAAAAAGAAACAAAACCGGGCACCTGGGTGGCTCAATGGGTTAAGCCTCTGCCTTCAACTCTGGTCATGATCTCAAGGTCCTGGGATTGAGGCCCACATCCATGGGGCTCTCTGCTCAGCGGGGAACCTGCTTCCCCCTCCCCCTCTGCCTGCCTCTCTGCCTACTTATGATCTCTCTCTCTGTGTCAAATAAATAAATAAAATCTTTTTAAAAAATAAATAAAAAGAAACAAAACCACTACTTCTACAGTCTTTTAACTTAACATCTTTTTTCTCCCCTCCTTTGAAAATTACTTCCAAGAGCTCGCTCTTTCTTTCTTTCTTTTCTTTCTCTTTTTAAGTAGCATACCATCAAAATCCAAAGACAAGAAACAAGTCAGGTTCCAGGGACACCAGGTTATGTGGGCTTCCTGCTGCATTGGTCACAAGCATCAGATGGGGGACGGGGTGCCTATCTGCCTTCCCAACATCCAACAATTGCCCAAACATCCAAGAGTTGCCAAGCAGACATATTGACACTTATGAGGAAAGTCTTTTTTTGTGTGTATTTCCTCATTTGTAGTGGAATTTCTTGAGGATTTTGTGACAGAGGATTCCTTCAATTTAACTCTTTTAGTTGTCTAACTATGGCACATTCAGCAATCACCAGCATGTCTGCATCCTTGCCTTTCAGGAGATCAGTGAGGGGACCCAGTGAAGCCCATTTCTACACACACACACACACACACACACACACACACTACTAGCAGAAAGCACACATTTTCTACACATTTTCTAGTGTATACTCACATATACACTAAAGATCACAAGAGATTCAGGATTTGGAACAACAGAAGTGATCCAAGCCACACGGCAAGATTGTAAATTCCAGTGCAGTTATTCAGTTATTCTATAGGTTTTGGAAAAGCCTAAAAACTGGAACACATTCCAATGATTCTCAACCACAAAGGCAGGAAGACACTTCTGCCCCAGGCCCCATTCCTCCCTCTGCCCCAAGGCTCAGACCCTGCTCTTTGACCTCACTACACAGTCTCTTTCTAGTGGGCAGACTATGACTACCACTCCTGCGAAAGCTAGTAAACCACCCCAACCTGCCTGGAATGCACCCTTTCTACCAATACTCCTGGTAAATCCCAACCAAGTCCATCCTTCCCTCCCAGCCCAGCTGTACTTTGCTCCCTCTGTTATGCACTGAAAACCTGAGCATGTCCTTGGCTTATCCCCTCTTCCTCCCTTATAACCAACATACCAGGGTCCACCAGTGCCTTCCTTAGCCCACTCTTTCCTGCTCACCCAACTGGGGACCTGGACCCAACTGTCTCTCTCTCTCTCCCTGGTCCACCATGGCAGTCTCCTCCCTGGGACCCTGCCCCCTCTCCTAACCTCCTTTCTAGCCATATATCTCTTCTGGTATAGCTTATCACTACGTCTGTTACCAGTCTAAAATGCCATCAGCATACTACTAACCAAGCAAGGTTCAACTTCAAACCTAACACTCAGAGTCCTAGGCAGACATGCCCTCTCTATCCCATTTCCCAGGGCCTCCTAGTGACAACTCTGACCTCTGGCCACAATGTCTCAAGTCTTTGCCTCATGACCTAGACTGTCCTTTGTCAGTGCTGAGTATCTGCCCCACTATTCCTCACCTGGCCGCCAAGTTCCCTGTCCATCCATTAGTGCTGCAAAGCTCTTAATCGAGAAGTGATCCCAAGTGCAGTTGTGGCCAGTGCTGGGTCTGGTGTCAGGCAGTGCATGCTTACCCTTCTGGGGCATGGCTCCTCACCCTGGCCTTCATTTTCACTTCAGTGAGCTCTTAGAGCACTTCCTGCCAGTACCATGCACCAGACAATTCATCTTTCCAACCACCTACACCACTACCTACCTGTTCATGCCCAGGCAGACTACTTCTCCAGAAAGTCTACATGAGCCCATGTCTTCTGTTTTCGTGGGGGTTTGTCAGTTTCTAGAAAAGTGTTAATAGGGCTATTGAGAGGTGCTCAATAGTTCTTGAATGAGCAAACTCAGCATGGATAATAGCAAGAAAGGGATCCTTTTAAACCTGTTTGAATTTTATCTAATTCATATTTTTTTCTCGCTCTCCTCATCCTCAGGCCACATCCTGCCAAGCTGGACTTGGGATGGCAGGCAGGGGAGAAAGAGGTTCTAGGCTGCCAGAGAATTCACAGAACAAATTCTTGCCAGTGGGTGATAAAGACTGATAAGCATTATGTGATATGTTATTATATAGTTGTATTCCAGACCCTTCAAGTAACTCGACAAACCAAATGACAGGGCAAATTGGAACCCAGTGACAGGCTGAGTAACCTATTCCCACATAGCGATGCTTCAGAAACACAGCTATTGGCATTGACTCCTCCACAGGAGTGGTGAGGGGCTGGATAAGCCACTGTCAATTTTCTGCAGACTGGAGATTATTTGCTGCTTTCACCAAAGTAGTAACTGACATAAATCTACTCTAGGAACAAAGCAAACTAGCAACCAGCTTTAAAAAGCACCCTACCTGAAGAAATCAGGCCAGGGATAGACTCCTAGCTCTGGCATATACTTGCAATGAAACCCAGGGCAAGTCGCTTTCTCACTTTGGGGCTCAGTTGCCTTATCTGTAACAAGTAGGCACTGGATTAACTAATTCTGGCAGTCTTTTTTACCTACAAAAATTCAGTGGCTCTTCAGAAATAAACCCTCATATATGCAATCAAAGGTTCTTTGCCAAGGGTGCTAAGATCATGCAATTGGGAAATGACAGTCTTTTCAACAAATGGTACTGGGAAACCTGGATGCCCACATGCAAAAGATACAAAAATTAACTCAAAATGGATCAAAGCCCTAAATGTAAGACCTAAAACAATAAAATTCTTAGAAGAAAACATAGGACAAAAGTTTCACAACACTGGATTTAGCAATGACTTCTTAGGCACAGGAAGTGAAAGAATAAACAGATAAATTGGACTTTGTAAAAATTAATAACTTTTGTGCATCTAAAGACACTATTGGCAGAGTCAAAAGCTGAAAATATTTGCAAATTGGGAGAAAATATTTGCAAATTGTGTCTGAGATAGGATTAATAGCTAGAATATATAATTGCTAGAATATACAAAAAACTCCTAAAACTGGGCAACAAAAATTAACCTGATTCAAAAATGGGCAAAAGACTTGAATAGACATTTCTCCAAAGAAGATCTACAAATGGGCAATAAGCACATGAAAAGATGTTCAACATCATCAATCATTAGTGAAATGCAAATCTAAAACATTTGAGATATCACCTCACATCTATTTGAATGGCTAATATTTTAAAAATAAACAAAATAAGTATTGGTGAGGATGTGGAGAAATTGGGAACCATGTGTGCTGTTGGTGGGAATATAAAATGGTGCAGCTGCTATGAAAAACAATACGGTGGATTCCTCAAAAATTTAAAAATAGAATTATAATGGTTAAGCTATCCTACTTCTGGGTATTTACCCCAAAGAATTGAGAGCAGGGTCTTAAAGAGGTATTTCTACACCCACATTCATACACAGCAGTATTATTTACAATAGCAGAAAGATGGAAGCAACATAAGTGTCCATTAATGGACGAAAGGAGAAGTAAATGTGATATATACATTCAGCATAATACTAATCAACCTTGAAAAGAAAGCAAATTCTGACATGTGCTACAACTTGAATGAACCTTGAAGAAATTCTGCTAAGTGAAATAAGCCAGTAACAAAAAGAAAAAAACTTTATGATTCCACTTATATGAGGTACCCAGAGTCGTGAAGTTCATAGAGACGGAAAGTAAAATGTTGTCATGGGGGATGGAATGGGGACCAAGGGAGTGGGGAGAAGGGTTTATTGTTTCTTGGCTATAGCATTTCAGTTTTGCGAGATAAAGCATTCTGAGATGAATGGTGGTGGCTGTTGAACAATATGACTGTATTTAATACCACTGAACCATACACTTAAAAGCAGTTAAAATTTCAAGTATATACTATAATAATATTATTAATATTATTAAGAAGTTAAAAAATAAAGAAATCTGTTCTGAAGTATATGTATTAAAAGAGTGGAAGAGAATTTTTTTGAAATATTAAGTAGTTGGTTAAGCTTAATATCAGTTATTTCCCTTGTAAATATATATTTTATTTATTTATTTGTTTGTTTGACAGACAGAGATCACAAGTAGGCAGAGAGGAAGGGCGGGGGGAACAGTTTCCCCTCCAAGCACAGAGCCCGACTCAGGGCTTGATCCCAGGACCCCGGGACCATGACCTGAGCCGAGGCAGAGACTTTAACCCACTGAGCCACCCAGGCGCCCCTCCTTGTAAATATATTTTTAATGCTTAGAAACTTATGATATACAAAGGACTAAAAGCAGGAAAAACAAATAAATTCAACCCTGAATACCATGTTTGTAGCTTTGACTGACTAAGGAGCTCTCAGTTAGGTGGATCCCAGCCCAGGAGACCAGATTTCCCTTAGCAGTCACCAAGCAGCCACATCTACATAAACTGGGGGCCTTGAGTCCTCATATCTCCTGGTAAGTTCTCAAAGACTTAATGTTCTCCCTTAACGAAGCCCACGGGCATTTAGGGAAACCTAAGAAAACACCACAAGAGAGAAACTTAACCTTCAAAAACACAGATGGCTGAAATGTCAAGAGCCGTGAGAAGAAATACTTGGCATATCCACGGTGTCCTAAGCAGTTTGATTGGCAAGAAGCTAACTTCAAAATAACTATAATTAATAATTTTAAAGGAAAAAAAAGACAAAATGGATACATAGATGTAGCATTTCAACAGAACTGGAAATCTATAAAAGTAATCACATGAACATTCCAGGATTTTAAAATATTGTATCTGAAATTAAGAATTCATTGAATTGGCTTCACGGCAGAATGGGTAAAGTAGAAAGCAGGATTAATGAACTCAAAGTCTGGTTAATCAAAATATCCAGAGGAAAAAAAGATGGTAAAGACAGAACAGAGTGTAAAGTTCACTTGGATGATCACCAAGAGGTCTAACATACATACATGTAATTTGAGTCCTATGGAGAAAGACAGAAAGAGAAAGAAAGAATAAGCCAGAAGCAGTCATGGCAGAAATAATGACTGAATTTTCCCAAATCTGGTGAAAGACATTAGCCCACAGATTCAAGATGCTCAGTGAGCCCCAAGACGGAGAACTATAAATCAAATCTTTCCTAGGTACATTACAGTCAGTCTTTAAAAATCAAATACAGAGAAAAAAAACTTAAAGGCAGCTGGAGGGGAAAATAAAAAGATATGCTCTTTTCAAAGGAGCAGTAAGACTAATTCGGATTGTTATCATTTCAATACAAAATAGAGAAAAAGAAGATAATAGGATTTTAAAGCTTCAAAAAGGAGGGAAGGGAGGGAAGAAGGAAGGAAGGGAGGCAGGGTGAGCTACTAATCTAGAATTCTATACCCTGGGAGAAGATCCTCCAAAACTTAAGGTGAAATAAAGAAATTTTAAGGCAAAATAAAAAACAAAAAGCAAAGAATTCACTGCCAGTAGACATGCATCACAAGAAATACTCAAGTTCTTTGTACTGAAGGAAAATGGTCCCAGACAGAAGAAATTCAGAAAGGAATAAAGAACATCAGAATTATTTTTTAATGTAATTAAATATAAATATTGCTTAAAACACCATTATAATGCTCTGTGGAATTTATAACATATAAGAGCATTAAGAAGAATTTAATTTGTGGATTCTTAAATTATTTGGGAAGTGGTAAGAGTACTAATTTAAAGTAGACTATAATATATGAAAGAGTCATATTATAATCTCTTTTATTAAAAGAATGAGAGAGGTGCCTGTGTGGCACAGTCAGTTAAGCACCCAATTCTTGGTTTCAGCTCAGGTCATGATCTCAGAGCTGTGAAATCAAGCCCTACATCGGGCTCCAAGCCCAGCAGGGAGTCTGCATGAGGATTCTCTCTCCCTCTCCCCCCGACTCATCCTCTCTCTTTCTCTAAAATAAATAAATACATCTTATTTTAAAATAAGGATGAGAGAAAGTACAATTAAGAATGAATAAAAGAGAATAAAATCATTTAAAAATGCCTGATTTATAACAAAAAAATGAAAGAGAAGGAACATCCAAGTGGTAGCATGTATCAGAATATCCTCTCTTTTTAAGCCTGCATAATATTCCATCGCACAGATAGACCACGTTCTGTTTATCCATTTATCATCGATGGACACTTGGGTTGCTTCCCCTTTTTGGGTATTGTGAATAACGCTTCTGAGAATATGAATATTTGTACAACCTAAATCGTGTTTGAAATCAACCTTTTGGCTGAAGGATGACCTTGATTCCTTGTACTTCCAGTATGTAGACAATGTAGTGGACAGTGGGCAGACAATGAAGTAGAGAACCTGAAGTCAGATAGACCTCGATGCCAAGTCAAGCTCTGCTACTTACTAGTTCAGTGGCTGTGGGCAAGTTTCTTGGAAGGTTACACATAACACACATTAAAATGCCAGGCGCAGCATGTTATTCTCACCAGGTCAGAGCACCTCTCTGTTGTCTTGTGGGCTGGGAAGTATTCTAGACTCTGGGCCCTTAAAGTGTCGGTGGAGAACATGCCTGAGGCTTATGCTTTTCATAAAGTCATTTTCCCTCACAACCGGCAAGAAGACAAAAACAGAACTTGTAACAGCTGCCAATCACCTCTAAAAAACATGCTGTCAACCAATGATAATTGGCCTAAGTGTATTTTACATTTTGCTTAAAAATACTGTTTCCGTTCATCTGACTTTAAATGCCACATGCTGGTGGCAAACCCAGATTATGAATGACTCATGAATAGACACAATGACTAATTAAACCCAATAGAGACTATTCATTAAAAAATAGAAATGTAAACTTTTACCCAAGGGCTTGCAAATAAATGTCTGTAGGAAGCATTTGAGGAAGGTTTATAACCTCAGCCTTCTCAGTAAACAACACTGCAGATGGTAGATGAAAAAAATGCTTGCATTCGTAAACTATTTCTTATCATGCAAACCATGGTGATCGAAGCTCCTATGCACGGTTCCTAAATCCTTAGTTTTTTGCTGTTTTGATACATGCTTATGTATGCTTAGCCATGAGCCTTTTGACTCTATTTCTATACTTTGGTGATGTCTATCTATGTATCCATTGATATGGGGACAGGCTAGGAGCCTAGCTGGGTTCTTAATAAAACTATTTACTGCAAAGTCTCCTGAAATCCCCACTGGTCTGAACCCAGCCCTGGGACATGACTATGACCCTCTCAGTCTCGCTGTTCTGTGCTAGCTAAGGTACTCTGCCAGTCCACAATTTATTTTTCTCTATCAACAAAGTGAAATTACAGTTGACAACATTTTTCACAAGACCGTGGCACTGATATGGTAAAGAGATAGGATTGGTCATATCTAAAATTCCCTAATACATGTAAACTCTTGGAGTCTGAAAAAAGGGAGTGTTGGCAACAGGGATCATGTTGCTGTCGACTGTCAAAGACCTTCCACATAATGGAACTTAAAAACCAATGAAACAGATCCTATCCCCCTTGGTTTCAGGGCAGCCACTTGATAAGTGGGGCAAGCATAGAGATAACAGAGAAACATCTCTTAACTGATTTTTAAATTGTTGATACAAGAGCTTATCAGTCTTGAAATGACCCTTAACCACATTTGCCAGTGGATTCTCAGTCAGTTACCACATCTCAAACAACTTAACCTGGGAAGTACTCTCTGCAACTTTCTTTCCTTCTCTCTTCCTCCCTCTCCTCCCCCCTCTCTTAAATACAGTTTGCTATATCCCTTAGGATTGCTTTTTGCATGGCTTAAGAATCTTTCTGAAATAGTGCCTGAAAGCCATAGAAACTGGAACACACACACACACACACACACACTCTCTCTCTCTCTCTCTCTCAATCCAGCCCCCAAACTGAGATCTCTTTGATAGTTCAAGACCAATGTGAAGCCTCCAACTTCGTCCTCTTTCCCACCTCCCTCCAAATCCATCACGGGTCCTATGTATGAATATGTAAATCAGATGTGCAGCCAGAGCTCCTACGAATGGGTGATGCAGTTTCAAGTTGTCCAATCTTTTCTATCCCTTCTCTCCCTGAAAAGGGGGTCAAACGCCAGTGCTATGTATTTTCATGGGGCTACATATCCAGAGTCTTTCCTAAGGTGGGGAATATGTGGAGGCAGAGGGTGACACTTAAAAGGACAGAGACAGTAAACCCCTGTGGAGCATCTGGCCAATCAATGCCTCCAGCTTCAGAAACCCACACCCGTCAGCCACTGCAACAAACTACGCGTCTTCCAACCTCAAGGGCCCATGTCCTTCTTCTGAAGCTCGGTCACCCTCCCGCCCACCACCACCACCACCCTGCTTCTTTCTGATGACAGCCATTGTCTCACAGAGAGAGATGCACAAGAAACAACATGTGTTCTCACTGAGATTCACATCCCTCCTACCCCCAGATAACATGGCACAAAATAGAATGAAGCTGTGCTCTAAAATGGAAATAGAGTTCCCACCAGAAGAGGAGGCAAAGCTGCTACAGAGAATCTCAAAAGCAGACCCTGTTCTTAGAGAAAAGTTCATCCTGCCTGTGAGCTTGAGGTTAGAACTGAAGTCTGTCCACCTTCTGGCCATTGGTGCTGCCTTCCGAAAGGCTGCACCCAAACCACTTCCAATCAAACCATTTCTTTCTCCTTAGGGAGACTTGGACTTGGGGGCCTCCAGTGGACTTGGGAGCCTCAGCCAATGCTTATTCTATGTGGTGAGCCCCAAAGAGAGGCACTGGGTTCTCCTGGGGTTCTTTTAGGTTTTAGTTTGCCTTTTTTCTTCTGCTTTTTTAAAAAAAAAATATTCTATTTATTTATTTGACAGAGAGAGAGAGACAGCCAGAGAGGGAATACAAGCAGGGGGAATTGGAGAGAGAGAAGCAGACTCCCCACTGAGCAGGGAGCCTGATGCAAGGCTCCATCTCAGGACCCTGGGATCATGACCTAAGCCAAAGGCAGCTGCTTAACAACTGAGCCACCCAGGTGCCCCTTTTTTCTGATTTTTGAGTGTCCTGTAAGTTGGTTTTTCTCTCTGCAAGCATCTGAGCTGAATGGGTGGGTCAATGGAAGAGAGACCTTATTCACTTGTCTTAGCTACTGGCTCCTGGAACTGATTAGAAGATGAACGATTTGGAAAGTAGATGGGCCGGATCATTTCTAAGAGGAAGCAGATTTCATTGCCAAGAAATCCTAGTGTTTGAATGCACAGAGGATGCATTCCCCATCTGATGGCCAGACTCAGGCCCTCCCTCTCTGGTCAGGATTGGACTTCCTTCCAGAGCCCCATCCCAAAACCCGGAGCATGCATCTCAGAGATGGAACAGTAAACCTTCCAAGATCCTCCGTTTAAGCCAGAAATAGTACAGTTCTTTCCAAGAGGGTACAACAATCCAAAGCTGATGTTTCACTGGTCAAGGCCAGGAGCAAACATTTCACGTTCATTTTTCCTGTAGGACACTGTCTCTGAGATGGCCATACATGTCAACGGCCTCAAGCCAAGCCATTTTTTCCGTTTCATGGTACTGCATGTAGATTTGCCCAAAACTATGAAAAATTAATTATTCACCCACCCCCAAAGAAGGCCTGAACCAAAAGTCAACATTTACAACATATTCATTAACACGGTCCCTGGCATTAGAGACTCATTACACGGGAGCCGCGGTGCTAATCTAATTTTACATGAAAGGAGATAGGTAATTGCAGGAGCCCTGAAAATCTGAGCCATGGCAACATCATTTTATGCTCCTCTTTGAATCTGTCAGATTAAATCATACCAAGGGCTCCTCGAGTGAAAGGGGAATAATGTGGCTAGAAGTCTAGGGCCCAGCTCTGAGCACACAGTCCACCACCAGCTCTCCAGGCTGCAGAGGGCTGGGCTCTCTTTACTGAAGTCTTCTCCTTGGAGGCAGATCTCCCATGGGCTCTGGGTGGGATTCTGCATTTTCAAAGTGATTGACATGGCATCGGGGAAACCATGGACAAAAAGGGACATTCCTCAGTTGATCAGACTATCCCCAACACCACCATTGTTACTGTCACTTGTATTGGTGCCATAAGGTTGGGCAGGGCGCTGACACTTTACACATCCTCACAATGGCCTGATTCTTCAAATAATGGAACCAGAGCTCAGGAAGATTGGCGGGGGACGGTGTGGGGGGCGTGGGGGGGAGGATTAGATCACATGTCCCGGGTCACATGGCTGGAAAGCCACGCAGCTGAGATCCTAGGTTGGTTGGCTTCTGGTTCTGCAGACACCATAAGGAACAAACAGGACACTGAGCTCGGGTCTGCCCCTGAAGCTCTCAAATCCCAGGGCTTTGAGAAGAGCTTCTCTCCTTCCCCGCTGCCAGCAAATCCTGTCACCAGCCCTGCCTCCCTCTGACATGCTCTTTACCCTGCAGCCGAGGCACAGAACTGAGAGGATCAGGCTCCAGGGTAGCACCTTTCTGAGAGACTCAGCCTTTCTTGGGATCCAGCAGGGAATGTAGCCAGGAAGGCCTTTCATGATCCATGATGTGGCTCCTCCAGCCTCACACTAGGACATGCCCACCCCATCCCAGCCCTCTCTGTTTGGGTTTTGGGTCACTCTTGAACTATTTGGAGCTCTCCTTATGGTCATGCTCCTCCCCACCTCTGGCCTCATTTTCACTTGCCCTCACCGCACTTCATCGGGCAGATTCCTCCTTGACCTTCAGGCCTCAACTTACACATCACCTCCTCCAGGCAGCCTTCCCTGACCCTCCAAAGTGGGCAAGGTGCCTCTCCTTATGTTTCCTTTGCTGAGGTGTATCATCATACATCCTTCACTGTGATTTTTCTGCTGTTTGGTCTCCTCACAGCAGGCAGTGAGGTCCCTGGAGACAGCAACTGGTTTTGTTTTCCATTAAGTTTCCATTAAATCCTCATCTCCTAGCATTGTCTGGCACAGAGAAGTATGCAGCAAATATTTACTGTATACAGACTTAAAATATACTAAACTCTATAAAATTTAACCAGGAAGCAAGTTTCCCAATTCATAAATATTAATCAGTGCTTTAGATATACAATTAAAATTATTCAAAGAACCAAACGTGGTCCACATATGACAGGGTTGGAAAGGAAAATTTAATTTACAATTAAACTGCAACCTCAAACAAAACCCCAATGGGATATTTTAAGTAAAACTTGAGCTGATTCTAAAATTTACATAGAAGGGGGAAATCCCAACATATTTTTGAAATTAAGGAACAGTGAGGGAGGATTTATCCGACTAGCTGTCAAACTCTACCATAAAGCTACAGTGACAGGCAGAGATAATGATAAAGGCAGAGATGATGATACAGGCAGAGAGATATAGGGGGATACAGGCAGAGAGAATGATAAAGAGATCAATGGAGAGTAGTGTTCAAAAACAGAATAAATTCTTCTGAGGAAAATGAGATATATTTGGGGAAAATGAGATATATTTTTGGAAAACATAAAATTAGATGCCTACCCCATATCTTGCATGAAAACAAATTCCAGAAGGATATAACTTAAAGCACATTTGTTAATGGTCCCTCCCTTCCCAAGTGGTGTGAATGGCACCTTTATCACTAAGTGAACTCCCAAAAAGTATAAATCTATTTCTGGAGATCCCAGTCTGGTTTTAAGAATGAAAAGAAGGATTTCCACCTATGGCATTTTTATTTTTTTATTTTTTATTTTTTTTTAAGATTTTATTTATTTATTTGAAAGACAGAGATCACAAGTAGGCAGAGAGGCAGGCAGAGACAGAGAGGGAAGTAGGCTTCCTGCCGAGCAGAAAGCCCGATGCGGGGCTCGATCCCAGGACCCTGGGATCATGACCTGAGCCGAAGGCAGAGGCTTAACCCACTGAGCCACCCAGGCACCCACCTATGGCATTTTTAATAAGCAACCACAGACTCAGCTCTGGACACTTACGCCCACCTCTGAAAATGCCATCCCTGTTTCTGAAGCCCCTCTGTGGGAAGAAACAGTCACTCTACAGATACACACCGAAGACAACTTTCAATGAACATAGTCTGAGTGATTACAGCGGCCATTTCTGAGACCCACACTCTCTCTCTGTCACTTGCCTGCCTGACCCAAGTAGGCGTGGATCTGGGAAATTTCTGGGGCTCATGGGTAATGTTGGCGAGGTAGAAGTATTAATGGAGTTATTCGTTTACCTTTAGACAGAAACGTGCTCTCTGAACAAGTCTCCCTGCCTCTGAGATGTGGTATTTCATGTCCCAGGGGGATGAAAACAGAAGGAACCTGTGTTTTCGGTAAGCCGCCTTCACTGATTCCCCCGGGGGTACCAATGACTAGGAGCATATGCGCACAGGTCCCTACTCCTTGAAGCAAGGAAAACATATATAAGACACTGCAATGCCTGAGAAAACATACAATCATATTCTTTGAAGGCAAAATGATTGTTCATCAACATTTCCTCAGGTTTTTCTGGGATGGTTGACCCAGTGTCCCCCAGTCTGGCCCCTTTCAGATTGCTGGTGGGCATTTAAATCATACACCCATTTTGGAAGACAGTTTGGCCATTTCTTAGAAAGTGAAGCACGGGTCTACTACCCTATAACCCAGCCCTTGCACTCCTAGGTAATTTACCCAAGAGAAAATAAACAATGTGTCTGTACAAAGGTGTGGACAGGAACGTTTATGGCAGCTCTATCTGTGTGACTCCCTGAGACAGTGCCCCAGACACACCCTGCACAGGACCCAGTACCACCTACGGTCAAGTCTCAGTACCTGGGTGTGGGGAAAGTACATCCCTTCATGTCTCCTTCCCTCCAAACAGCCCAAGGTCAGAATGCTTCAACCCACTTCAGCGGTATTTTACACAGGGAAACAAAGCATCAGTGGGTCTCTGGGGAGTGCAGGCTCCACAGGAGAAATGGAGAGGCAGATGGTGGATGTCCCGGCCGAGAGACCCTCCCCCTCCCCAGCTCCTCACTGGCCTTTTCATACCCACAACTCGGAGCTGAGGCCTGAGCCACAGGACAGGTGACTCAGTGAGTGGCGGGAACCACGGAGTTAAAAATGCAGGAATGGCCACCTTTTGAGGAGGATGGGTTTTAATATTAAAAGAAGTGCATGGCATTTACTTTTGGGTTGCTTGAAATGAGTGTACAAAGCCCAAGGAATGGGAAGTTGACTTGATAGAATTTAGATCCACAAATGCCAAAGGGATTCATGAAAATGGTGTAACAGTATCTTAGCGGCCAGGGAATGGAAAGTGCCAGAGTCACAGCCCACCGGCATTTCACAAGCTTTGGTTTGCTATCCAAGAGTAGGGGCTTAGTAAAGCTCCCTGATGAGATTTTCAGCTGCTTTTCCACTCACTGGTGCCTGAATGTGTTCCCAGGACCTGCTACAGGATAATCACTTTGATGGTTTGAGAAGAGATGGATCACTGTGGCCTGTTTACGGCAAGAGCCTTGACACTGGCATCCTGAAGACAAAACTGGGTGACTCACGCTTTGCAAATAACACCCAGGAGCTGTGCCTTTCTGCTCCCTCAGGGCTGTGAGCCCCTGAAGGACTGAAAGCTCAGCCTGAATAATCCTCCAATTCAGGCACTTTCGTCTTAAATTTTAAATTGACTACAAATAGATGAAAGTTTTTGCTTCACATTGAACCTGAATCTGACTGGCACGCCAGAAATGCACATCTAAAAGGAAAAATCATGAGCAAAGAAATACTGAAGAGTAAGAGGAGAGCCTGAGGGGTGGGGATGAGCTGGATTTCTATGTAACAGAAGAGCTGGGAGCGAACTGGAGGGAGAAAGGACAAGCAAAGGTCTGGGCCATCCAGGTGGGTAGGTGGTAGCAAGGTGAGTAGTGAGGACCAGGGAAAGAAGACCCAGTCATCAAAGGGGTCAAAGTCCTTCTGCTTCAAGTCTGGTCCCTGCCACTCAAGCACAAGATTGAATCCCTCGTTTATTCCCTTAGCTCCAGTTCAACTTCATTCTGGAGAGGAACTGGGGATACTTAAAGGGGGGGGGCACTTCCTTTCTGGATCTTTCCCAGAGAAGGGCAGGGTATGTGTTGCTTCTGCCTAGCTACTGCAGTAGCACGTGTACCCAGGAAGTGCAGGGAGGTCAAGACAGGTAAGGCAGGAAGGCATCCGTTTCCTGATAAGCTGAAGTCCAGCCATTCAGGAGCAGGCCAGGTGGCAGTGCTGCCAGGGACCCCCTTCTGGAAGTTTTGCCAAATGCCTGGGGAATGCCACTCTGTGCTGGGCAGTGGGCACAGAGAGTGGAGAAGGGGGTGCTGGTCCTCAAAGAACTCAAGCCAAGTCCAAGACTCAAGTCCAAGCTGTTAGGAGTATGCATCCCATCCAAAAAAAATTTTTTTTAGAAGTTTGATCACTTGCCCCCGGTAGATGAACAATTATTTCCTGATTATATACGTGTTGTACTACTTGACTTAACACTCCTGCAGGGCACTTATCACCTTCTTAAAGCAACTGGGCTGGGGGCGCCTGGGTGGCTCAGTGGGTTAAAGCCTCTGCCTTCAGCTCAGGTCATGATCCTAGGGTCCTGGGATCAAGCCCCACATCGGGCTCTCTGCTCAGCGGGGAGCCTGTTTTCCTCCTCTCTCTGCCTGCCTCTCTGCCTACTTGTGATCTCTGTCAAATAAACAAATAAAACATTAAAAAAAAAAAAGCCACTGGGCTGGAGGACAATGGAATCAAGAGCCATCATGCCACCTGCACATCCCCTCCTTCTCCCCCAAAGACACAACTTTTCCTAGGAAAGCATCACAGAAGAGAGGACAGCGGCATGCATGGACACTATATTTGCAACAGGCCACAACTGGAAGCTGCTTGTGTCTAGCCAAAGGACAGCATGAAAACTAGGGCTAGAAGCAAGCATCAAGAGTGACAACCAAGGCCCCAGTGATGGCAAATACAGATGCTGGGAAGCCGAAGGAAATGAGAACGTGTGGTGTTCTGTACAACTTCAGCTGCTTGTGCAGTGGGTGGGAGCAGGGAGATACAAGTAGGGCCCTAAAGGCGTGGCCATGGCTGGAACCATGGCATGTTTTTAATTCTTCTTTTCAGTGTCCTTTAATGCCACCATAATGTCTTTAATAGCATAGGAAATCAAGCTTAAGTGAATGGCAAAGGACGATTATTCTCACCAGATCTCTCTTCCTCCCTCTCTTCCAAAAGAGTATCGATTTCCTACCACCAGCGCCCCAGGTCCCCATCCCCCAGCTTTCAAACTGATGGGCGCATCTGAGAACAGCCCCTGGCTCTACGAATGGGGCCTCCACCTTCCCAGGCTGTGGCCATCACTCTCCCTAACAGCTCTGAGCCTTTCCTTGGCTGAAGGTCCTGTGCGCTGTCACTGTGGATGCCACACATGGCATTTTTCTCCTGCATTTGATTATCAACTGATGGCCTTGAGCTATGGTGGCATCTGTGAGACCCTTCGCGGGGTGCGACAGAGCATTTCTATACAAATGGGAAATTAGTGGTACTTTTAACTATGGCAAAGAATTTAGAGACGGGAGCACCTTCTCTAAACCAAGCCATCCTTTTTCTGGTAAGGAGAGTGTAAACTGGAAGGTTTATAACCTTGGCAACAGTATCAAAATGGGAAACATGCACTTGATCCAGTGATCTCTTGCCTAAGAATTTACCCTTCTAGAAATCACACTACTGCCAAGGGGTAAAAAAAAAACCAACAACAACAACACAGAAATGCTCGTGCCGGTAGTTTTTTTGGTAATAGGGAAACATTGCAAACAGCCTAAATGGTTAAAAAGTATTAAGTTAATTATGCTATATCCATTTGGTGGAATATTATACACCATTAAAATGACATTAAAATTAGATATTCAAACAGGTAATATTAAAGAACTGTTATCTCGGATGTATAAGTCATCCTAAATTTATGCTTTTATAAGAGTCCTTGTTTTTTAGAGATACACAGTAAAATGTTTGCAGGTGGAGCTTTTTAGAAAATAATAGGGGGATGGGTGGGGAGATGGGATAATTAGGTGATGGGCATTAAGGAGGGGATGTGATGAGCACTGGGCATTATATGCAACTGATAAGTTACTGAACACCACATCTGAAACGGAATTTAAATAATTAAAAAAAATAAATAATAACAAACAAACAAATAAATAATAGGGGGGAAAGCAGACTAGTGGTTGCCAGGGGTGGAGGAAAGGGGGAAATAGGAAGTGACTGCTTAATGGGTATGGGGTTTCCTTCAGGGGTGATGAGAATGTTCTAGAACTATATGGGGGGCATGACATTGTAAATGTGCTCAGTACCATTAATGGTGAATTTTGTGTTATGTGTGCTTACTACGATAAAAAAAAAAAAATAGGGGCACAGAAGCTGGCTGAGATGAAATAAGATTGGCTGTAACTGAGAACTGCTCAAAAATGAGGGATTATAGCCGGGGACTCTGTGTGTGTGTGTGTGTGTGTGTGTGTGTGTGTGTGTACGTGTGTACGTGACTTGCTACCAAGTTGTCATAATAAGCCGTGACACAAATGTATATCTGTCAGCATGGGATGCCCACAACATGCTGGGGCTGAGTCAGCTGCAAAACTGGATACTGGGAATTCCCCCTCCCACCAATGATGTGAAAAGTATAGATCTACCTGCACTTCTCTGCATAAATTAAAACGTTTGTAATGCTGCTCAGTACAAGATCTCACAGTGATCATTTCTGGGTTGGTAGGTTTGAGATTTTTCTCCCTAGTCTCCATTTTCCAGGATGGTTTACTCTTCTCTTTTTCCATGGAGTGTAGTTTTATAAAAGGATAAAGCTTTTCTCTTAAAAGGCAGACATGTTTGGAAACACCCTTTTTAACTCCAGCGTTCTGACTGAATGGCCCTGTGTAATGGCACATTCCTCACAAAAGCCACCGGGCACCTAGCACTTACTCCAATGACCACGACTGTCTGTGACGACCATCACCCTAAGGAGGGGCTGCAGAGGGCCCAACTTTATTGTTGGGCACTTCGGCCAAGGACAACCCCAACAGAGACCCCTGGCAACTCTTTTCTCTCATGCGCCTTCATCCAGTGTCATAGTCAATCACCCTGTGGAGTCAGCGGGACCAGCGCTGAGGTTGTCCCTATTTCAGAGAGGACGACTCTAAAGCCAGTGCCCACATACCCCAGCCGAACAGCCCAGGCAGGACCCACCCAACATGGACTCTCCCCTCCCCCAGAAACCACTCTTCATGGGTGGTTAGGACCCCGCTGCTGTGGGCGGAGTCCAGTCTTCCACTCAGGAGGCAAAGACTGATACATGTTGATCTTGCATACAGGAGCAAAACCTTAGCCCCCTGATGATCGCTCACAGCCAGGTGTTTCCAGCTCCCACTGCTTGTCCTGTGAGCAGCAGCGGCTGGAGGGCTCAACTACCCATTGCTGAGGACTCAGAACCTCCCTTGTGGTCTCTCTAGATCAGTGGCCGAGGGTCCTTCCCGATCTCCCACACTCCGGGTAATGCCCTTCAGAAGGACACGCTCTTCAAACTCAGCTCTGTGATGATGCCCACGCAAGTGATCTGAATGGCCTGAAGGCTCGGCACCCAGAAGGTATGAATGAAAGGAACAAGGCACCTTCTACGTTAGTTCATTCATTCCCCTCCTTCCGTGCCTTCCTTCATCTACCTTGCTGAGTATCTCCTCTGAGAGGAGCAAGGCCTAGACACCGGGAACATCAGGGAAGTCAGACGTCAAATAGGTATGGTCACAAGTCAGGAACGACCGGGACTGTGGTAAAGGCTCTGAGGAGCTCCCCGCAGACACAGAGCTGCCGCATCGATGACAAGATGTCCCTCAGACCAGTCTGGCCTCCCCACATCCAGCGTTGAACAGAGATGAGGAAAAGATGGGCCCAGGTTAGCTGCCACTCTTCCAAAGCAGGCCCCTGCACCGGGACTCAAGAACCTAATTAAAATGAAAAACCCATTCCTCAGGAGAGGCCACCCCCTCCCTCTCCGAGCAGTCCAGCCCCTCTCTGAGCAGTCGAGTGTTTCCAGCTGCCTTCTGTGGAAAAATGTAAGGAAGGCAGTGCTGGCAGGAGAGGAAAATCCACCACTCAGTCATCTAAAAGCAGAACTCGCCCACCAGAATCCCAGTTTGCCGTCTCCATCCTGGCCCCACACGAACCCACTAGGGCGATTTCTCCTCTCTCTGCAGAGGGTCGTGCCCCAAGCTTCAGGAGCTGCAACTCCTGCCTGGGCAGCCAAAGGAGACCCGCATTCAGCCTGGCTCTCTGGCCTCGTGGCTGCCTGCTGGGTCAGCCGCGTTCGTCCCTGCTCCCACCTAGACTGAGACAGCCTACAGGCATGCGGCACTGTGCACACCAAACATCAGAGTGCTGGACGGAATGTTCTTTCTGCATCCAGGCACTAAATGCCTTTGTCCTTTCCATGGGAGGAGAAAAGACCCCTGATGCGGGAGCCCTGGGAGAGCATTGCCAGCTGAATGGGCAGGGCCAACATGGCCAAGATCTGTAAAGCCTCCCAGGGAGCCGCCCCCACAGGCTTCCTTAGAAAACCACCAGCCCCGCCCCTCACCCTAGCCCTTGCCACCCTCCTGGTCAGCCTTGGTTTCAAAGCTAATTCGGACCTCAGAGGTGACAGCTCTGCCCCAGTGGTTCTTAGACCTTTTGTAGTGGAATCCATTTATCAAACAGATGTCCTTTATCAGAGACCCCCAGACACAGAACAAGGGAAGCTACTTAGGCTGACAGAGTGAAAGGAGGCCACACCAGAGCCCCATACACTGCCCAAGGTGCAGGAATTCCTCCTGCCCAGCTGTGTGCCAAATGTGTATCATGCTGCTGCAAGCCAGCCTCTGCTGGGCCCAGCTCTTCCTGTGCTCACTAGGGCCACCCTGCCAGCACGGCCCACTGGTGAGGGGCCTCTAGAAGCTTCCTGTCTCTTGCCCCTGCCCCCGGGCGACTTGTCCTCTCCCCCAATGATTCTCTTCCACAATTCATGGTTATTACACCCACCTGCTGGTCTGGCCTCCCTCCAGAGCTGGGTATGAGCTCACCATGGTTTCGAGGTCTGGGCTGGATGTGGGCAAGGGGCACCTGCTGTCTGCCCTCCTATTCTTTTTCCTGCTCCTGTTCCTGGAGGGAACAGTAAGGGACTACTGGATGGAGGCTGGAGGTGCTCAGGGTAGGTTCTGCAGAAGATGTCACATCTCAGGAGGACCCAAGAGGGGACAGATTTTCTCCCTTACTAAATACATTCAGGTGGCCCTCAGGTATGACCCTGACTCCCCTGTCTGCACCTGATAGGACCAGGGCCGGGTACCTGCTCCAACCTGCTCTGGGGCCTCTCGCCCAAGAATTTGAAACTGGGGCCCAGAGACAGCAGCCAAAGGTGGGCACAACCAGAGCAGGTCAGCCCCACTGGCAGAACAGGGTTAGAGAAGAACACAGAGGTCTACCTACAGACGGAAGGAAAATGGGAGGGGATACCAGGGAGAACCAGAAATGGGAAAGCCAAGAACAGCTGACGACACATTCTGTCCCTCCAGGACACACCCCGAGCTTAATTCCTTTAATAACTTTAAACTTTCACTTTAGTGAAAGTATAACTTTCACTAAAGACAGTTTGAGTGGGTTTTCATTCCTTGCCACTAAATAACCCCGAATAGGAAACCATGACAAAGCAATAATTTAAAAAAAAAAGAATTAGTAAACAGGTCCCTGTCTATAACAGTGTTTCCAGTGCAGTGAGGAGACATCCCCACATGCACGAGTTCTGTTGTCCCGTAGGGATACAGACTGAAGAGTCCAGGGTGGTGATAATGACCGGCATCTGTCACCTGAGCCACCTGGTTCCCTGTCTCCTACAGGTGTTTTGTATTCTTCTATTGCTGTTGTTCTTGTTACTTATCCTCATAACCATGGTGTGATATGGCCATCATTCTTCCCTTTGATGGGCAGAGAAACTAAGGCTTTGAAGGGTTCATCCAAAGTCACAAAGTGACTTGGAGCAAAGCCACAATCCCAAATGTTGCAGCCCTTTTCCTAAGTCACACTCCTTCACCCCGCCCTGCAACTGAGACTCCGCAGAGCCCAGCCTTCCAGGTTTATATCTCAGAATACCTAGCCTTGACCTTTCAGAGTTCCTCTCCAAGTCAAAGTTCAAACTGGCAAAGTAAGGTACAAGAGGGATCCAGGAAGGGGACCCAGCCCAGCGCGCCTTGGGTTTGGGTCACACATTCTGTCCTGGCCTCTAGGGCCCTCTGCATGGAGCTGGTGACGTGATGAGCCGACAGCCTCACCTGTGTCAGAGTCTGGCGCTCATGCCCCCAGGTACACAAGCAGGTTAACATCTAAATGGTAACAAAGCATAAGCCTTATAAATCTGATCATTACAAAGGGAAGTGCTATTATGTCTGTTAGTTGCCAAGAAAGCAATTAGTAATCAAGGTACTTGCCCTGGCAGGAAAATGAGGCTTAAACCATCTTAATGGTAAGATTATATCAAATGCAGACAGTGACCTTTTGTCTACTTTTTTAGTCAGTGACTCTGACCTACTAATCCTCTTATAATGACTACCTCCCAATGCAAACACATCTTAGAATGCCTGTTTTCTCCTGAAATAAGGGGGCCATCTTTTGCCCAGCTCCTGGGCTTAACGGGCAGGCGAGGGTCATAAAGGAAGAGCTGGAGTCAGGAGAGACGCAACCTGTCGTCCTCACTGTGAAAATCCAACTCGATTTCTCTGAGAACAGCATCAGTCTCTTCCGATTCTGCATGTACATTCCAACTCGCCGGTGACCCATTTACCCTGAGCCTCTTTCAGCCAGCACCGATTTACAGGAGTCCCCTGGGGACAAAGCTGCTGCCATCTGTATGGGTCACAGGGTCACATCTAAATCCAAATCGCCACCATCCCCTACAGAACAGATACCATCGCTTCGCTAAGTTCCCTTGTGCTGGCTCTTGCTTTTGCTAATTGAGAGCTAACTCCAGTTCATGCCCTGCTCTCTACTTTGCAGGGCCTCCTGGCAAGGCCAAAGCAATAGGAGTCTCCGTCCTTCCACGACCTCCCAAGCCACGCCACACCCTGCTTCTTTGTGAAGGGCCAGAATTTTCTCCCTGCTGACGGATGTTAAATTCCTCTTTGGTTTCTTCAAACTCTGACTAAAATGCTTTGTGCTCGGCTGGAAGCACAGGCGTTCCCCCCCTTTCTCGGCCACTGCATCCCTATTTCCAATTCCTTTATACCTTCCTGGACAGTGGAGAGAGCTCCCTTAAATAAACCGCATTCCGAACCACTGTTCATTTCTCAGGTGTGATAATGGTACTTAGGTTATGTTAAATTTTTAAGAAGGAATCCTTACTCTTTTAAAGGCACGTCCTGAAAGTTTAACAAATGGAATGACTTAAGGTCGGCAATTGGCTTCAAAATGGTGGGGGAAGAGACCAGAGGAGACAAGGATAGGGTGATAACTGAGTAACAGGTATGTGTGTGGGTTCCTGAGACTCTTCTGTCCACTTGTCTTTAGGTCTTAAATTTTCCACAACAAAAAGGCTTTACAAAAGTCCCATCCCCAGGGTTTTGGGCATCCTTGAGTCTACATGTCCCACCTGAGCTTTACCTGCATCCTTTTCAACTGGCACTTGTTTACTAAGCAACTACTACACTTGAGGTGTAGAGTCAAAGCTGCAGAGTCAAAGAGACCGGCTCCACCTGTGAGGAGCTCTCAGGAGGCTGTCCTGGCCTGCACAGTCCTGTCCTTTATTTTAATGAAGTCCCCAAAGCTTCACTTCTCAAATTGGGCCCTAGCTTTTCTCTCTCCCACAGCAGGGTGGGCAGTCAGGGCCTCCCCTTCCTTGGCCACATATGATGGAGTGAGCCCAGCTTCCAGTCCTGGCATCCCTGACGGGGTACCAGCTCCCTCCGTTCTTCTGTCATCCCTACTGAGTGAGGTGGCCCAGGTGTGGGTCAGGGTGGACGAGAGTTTCAGAGAAAGAGAGGCCAATCCATCCACTCGTTGGTGGGTTTGGGTGAGGCCGACCCCTCTGTCCCACAACTTGCTGACAAAGGACCAAGGGCCAGGACACGTCCCCCCTCCCATGGGGATAAGAAGCATAGACAAAAGCACTGAGACCACGAGGGGCTCCAGGCCTGGATACCTGGACATGGGAGACTGGCTCACCCAGAGAGCTCCAAGCCAGAAACCGACCTCCTTTCCAAACAAGGCACAGATGTGTTGATTTGGTCAGAAGTCTGTGTGGCATTCTCAAGGAAGCCTGAATTCACAGCCAAAGTGGGGAAGGAACACCCACCTTGAGCTGCTCGCCTATCGACGAGCAACTTACTGGGTACCGTGGAATGTTCATTCTGGGGCAGCCATGGAAACCGAAGGCAATCCTGCAGTCAGCAATACGCTTCACCACTGTCAAGGTCAACAGCCAATAATTCACACCCATATCCCCACTGTGACAGTTCAGGTGAGGACCGTGACGATGAGAGTCTGATTAGTAAAGGGTATATCACTCCCAATGCAGACCCAAGGCCTCTTGTCAGGAAGAAAAAAGGCTGCGCCTACACCTGGAAGACAGGGGCCAAGAACTCGGATACGAACGCACCTGGTGCTCACCCTAACGGCCTCTTTTGTCTCTCTATATCCAGTGCATTAAATAATTACACGGGAGTAAATTAGAATTAAATCCCCATTCAACGGAAACCATGAAATTTAGAAATGGAGGAAGCCAGCCCGCTGTGGCAAGGAATCCAGGGAGTCTGAACAGATGACATTTCTTAACCTGAGATCCACGGAGGGCCAGCATGAACCCTGTATGGAACACCTATTAAAAGTGGGGTCCCTGGGGCGCCTGGGTGGCTCAGTGGGTTAAGCCGCTGCCTTCGGCTCAGGTCATGATCTCAGGGTCCTGGGATCGAGTCCCGCATCGAGCTCTCTGCTCTGCAGGGAGCCTGCTTCCTCCTCTCCCTCTCTCTGCCTGTCTGCCTGCTTATGATCTCTGTCTGTCAAATAAATAAATAAAATCTTTAAAAAAAAAAAAAAAAGTGGGGTCCCTGGGCACCACATGACCATCATGTCAGAATCTTGGTGGTCCTCCCCTAAGACTTTTTAATGTGCTCATCTCAGGGGGCTTCATGCCCACCTACCAGAGTTAAAGAGGAGTTATTCAGGGTTTTCTTTTGTGTGTGTCTTGTTGAACCAATGCCAGTCTATATTTTACTAACTTAATAAGCTCACAAGAGACCTCATTACACCTTCTGGCCAGCTAGGCAGATGGGATCTTCCTCTTTGGGACTGAAGGATCTAAGAGCTAATAGCTTGAGCGGGCTACCTTTTCCCTTTGTGCTGAGAAGGGTACAGCCCTGTCCCCACCTAGCCTCTAGGGACTGAAGACAGAGGAGGTGGCCACAGAAGAACCTACTACAGGTTTAGTACGTGCAGGCATTCTCCGAGCGCTAAGGGACCACTCCCCCACAACGCGTAAGGAACTCCACATTTCGGGAAGCCATGCCTTCAAATGGGAAGAGAAGAGCATTGAGTGGACCAAGGAGAGACCCGCATTTCTCCAGGGTCCTTGCATCTCCAGGCACAAAGGCAGCAGGTATTCCAGGAGCTGTTTACAGAACCAGAACAAATCCATCTTCCCCAGGAATTTATTTCCAGCTCTGGGAACCACAGCCAACAGGGACAGAGGGAAAGCCTTTGAAGTCCTACCTTTTAGAGGATTTTCATTTCGGAGCAATTGGATGGCAGGCTGCCCAGATGCTCTGTAGGGTCAACCCCTAGGGCGACCGGCCACCCAAAACCCCCTGACCCCCTGCTCAAATGCCAGCCTTGGTTGTTCTAAGGGCAGAATCTGGGCTGCCTGGGATAATTCGGAGCACAGGGCTGTGATGTCAGAATAGGGCTATGACATCAATGTGAGAGTAGGCCAGTCTGGGGAAGCAGGGCAGAAGATAGGGAGCTCCTAAAGGCCGGGATCAGTCCCCCTGCAAGTAAGGCCAAGAGAGAGAGAGGTGTCTGGCTCTGCGTTCACTTCTTTATAGCCTCTCAGAGCCCCACTCGGATGTAGACCCGCAGAGCTTCTGAAAATGATTCACTAGTACTGAGAGGTAAGTTGCAGGCCCGCCAACCTGTCTCTGCTTCCTTAAGATTTTAGGAACAAAGAAAATGAACAACCATCCTCTAGCTCCCCCCTGTGTCAAGTGAAAAAATACGCACTATTTTCTGACTGGGAGGTTCAACCCTGGGCCCTACCCAGGGAGTCAGGGGGACAGTTCCCAAGCAGGCTGATGGTCAAGATCCCCCAGGATACAGTCAAATACAGAGACATAAAATGCAGGACAATCTTTACATTTGAACTCCAGATACATAATAAATAAATTTTGGTATATGTCTGCACTATTACATGGGACATACTGATATTAAAACATTATTGCTATGATCTTGAAGTTCACATTAAACTGGGAAACCTGTATTTCTATTTGCAAAATCTGGCACTTGTACCTAAGGAGGTATTTTTTTGTTGTTGTTGTTTTTTAATGCAGGTGCCCTCCCCTACCCCACCCTGCCCCACCCCACCCAGTGCTGCTCCCATTCATTCAGATTTATCAGGGCAGGGAGACCTGGGAACCTATATTACTTTAAAGCTGCTGTAAAGTTAAAATGGCTATTATCAATAATTACATCTAATTGTTCTTGAGCATTTGTCAAATCAAGTGCTAAATTATTTCTCATACATTCTCTAAGTTAATCTTAGAGGTTATTACCTCTAAGAGGTGGGTCTGTTATTAAGCCCACATTACAGTGGAGAGAATGAGGGAAAAGACAGCAAGCAACTTGCCCAAGATCACACAGCAGGTATGGATTGAACCCAGGGAAGCTTGCTTCCACTGGCCTAGGAATCTTGGAACTGCAAGGACCCTGACAAATGGGAATCTGAGGCTCTGAGAAGTACATATTCACACTAAGCACTAGCTACTGGTCCCTAGGAGCTAAGCCAAGATGCAGAGAGCAAGCACCTAGCCCAGGCAAGGAGCTGGCTCAGGGAAGTTTCCAGAATGGCTCCCTCCTGGAAGAAGAAGAAGACCTAAGGAAAAACAGGGTGTGGGAAAGGGGTGGGTGCTTGGGAAGAGGGGTTGCAGGTAAGAGGTTCAGCGTGCCTTGGCAGAAGGATAGTGTGCTGATGAGGAGAGGGGAAGCCGGGTAGATCTGGAGGGCAGGGGAAAGCCCAAGAAGGAATGTGAGTCAAAATTGCCTTTTGTTTTCAAATTAACTTACAGCAAATTTTACTTTCTTGTTGTACAGTCCTATGCATTTTAACACATGTATAGCTTCATAGCACACCTCCACTGGGACACAGAGCAGCTTCATCACCCTCTAAACACTCCCTCATGCTATAATTTTGTACCACACCCTCCCTCCACCCCTCACGCCTGGCAATCACTGATCTGGCCTTCATCTCTAGAGTTTTTGCCTTTTCCAGAATGTTAGATAAATGGAGTCATATGACTTTTCGAGAACGGCTTCTTTCACTTGGCATAATCCCTTTGAGGTTCATCCAAGTTGCTGTATGTATGGGTCACTCATTCATTGTCATTGCTGAGTGGTTCTTCATTGTGTTGTGGACAAGTTTGCTCAGCTGGTGACACTTGGTTAGTTTCCAGTACTTTGCCATTAAGACCAATACTGCAGGGGTGCCTGGGTGGCTCAGTTGGTTAAGCCTCTGCCTTCAGCTTAGCTCATGATCCTGGAGTCCTGGGATCGAGTCCCGCTTCTGGCTCCCTGATCCTCAGGAAGCCTCCTTCTCCCTCTCCTTCTGCTGCTCCTCACTACTTGTGTTCTCCCTCTGTCTCTGTCAAATAAATAAATAAAATCTTTAAAAAAAAAAAAAAAACCAAAGAGGCCAAAGCTGCTCTGAACATTTGGGTGCAGGCTGTTGTGTGAACTTGTTTCTATTTCTCTGGGATAAAGGTGCACAATTGTGACTGCTGGGTCATGTGGTCCTTGCATGTTTAGTATTGTCAGAAACTGCTGAACTATTTCCAGGGTTGCTGCGCCATTTTATGTTCCCACCAGCCGTGTATAGGACAGATCCTTGCCAGCATTTGGTATCATCACTATTTTTTATTTCAGCTGTTCTAATAAGTGTGTAGTAATCACTCATAATGATCTTAATTTGCATTTCTCTAATAGCTAATGATAATGATCACCTTTTCATGTACTTATTTGAAGCCTGTATCTTCACTTCAGTGAATTATCTGTTTGTGTTTCTTTCCCCATTTATATTTAGATTGTCCTTTTATTGTTGAGTTTTTACATTTCATTATATATTTGCAAATATTTTCTCCCAGCATGTACTTTGCCTTTTCATCCTTTTGATAGGGTCTTTTGCAATGCCAAAGTCTTCAAATTTTAAGTCCCAATTTATTTTTTTTTCAAGATTCCATTTATTTATTTGACAGACAGAGATCACAAGTAGGCAGAGAGGCAGGCAGAGAGAGAGAGAGAGAGAGAGAGAGAGAGAAGCAGGCTTCCTGCGGAGCAGGGAGCCTGATGCGGGGCTCGATCCCAGGACCCTGAGATCATGACCCGAGCCGAAGGCAGCAGCCCAAACCACTGAGCCACCCAGGCGCCCCTAAGTCCCAATTTATTAATGTTTTCTCTTATGGAGTGTGCTTCTCATATCTTAGACATGTCTTGGAACACTTCATCTAGCGCTAGGTCCCAAAAGTATCCTAAATTTTCTTCTAAAAGTTTTATAGTTTTACATTTAAATCCATGCTCCATTTTGAATTAATTTTTGTATACCATTTGATGCTTAGGTTGAAGTGGTTTGTTTGTTTGTTTGTCTATGAACGTCCAAAGACTCCAGCATCAAGGTACTTTGTCAAAAAGTCAGTTTGGTGTATCTGTGTTTATTTTTGGTTATTCTGTTAAATTGATTTATAGGCCTCTGTTCCTCCACCAACATCATGTAGCCTTTATTACTCTAGCTATACAGTAAGTCTTAGCATCAGATAAAGTGATTTCTTCCACTTTATTCTTTTTCAAAACTGCTTTAGCCATTCAAGTTCCTTTGTATTTCTATATAAAATTTAGAGTAAGCTATAAAACATCTTGCTAAGATTTTGATTAAACATGTAGATAAATTCTGGGAAAGCTGACATCTTTATTATGTTGAGTCTCTCGGCCCATGGACATGGTATGTCTCTCCATTTCTTCAGATAGTGAATTTCTTTTCATCAACAATTTGTAATTTTTAGCATACAGATCCTGTATGAAATTTGTTAGATTTATATTGAAGTATTTCATTTTGAGGAAGCAGAGTAAAAGCTTCACATTCTTTATGAAATTCAATTTATCAATTTTCTTCATTAATGGATTATGCTTTTGATGTCATATTTAAGAACTCTTTTCTTAACCTTGGGTCACAAAAGTATTGTATGTTTTCTTTTAAAGGTGTTATAGTTTTGTGTTTTATATTTTGAGTTAGCTTTTGCCAGCACAACACTATCTTCATTACAGCTTCTTTATAATGTCTTAACTTTGGATAATTACTCCAACTTTATCCCTTTTTTTCAAAATTGTTTTAGCTATTCTAGTTCATTTGTCTTTCCATATAAATTTATAATAAGCTTGTATACACTGAAAAAAAATGTCTTGCTACAGGATTTTTATTGGAATTGCATTAAATCCATTGACCATTTTGAAAGAACTGACATCCTTACTCTGTTGAGTCTTCTGATCCATGGTCTTTTATCTGAATTTTATAGTTTTCAACATACAGATGCTATATAAGTTTTGTGATATTTATACTTCAGATTTTTGGGGGGTACTTTACAAATATATATTTTTAAATTTTGGTTTCTAAAGGCTCACTGCAGGCACATAGAAATACGATTGGTCTTTGGGATGCCTGGGTAGCTCAGTTGGTTGAGTGTCTGCCTTCAGCTCAGGTCATGGTCCTCAGGTTCTGGGATGGAGTGCCTCGTCAGGTTCCCCACTCAGTGGGGAGTCTGCTCTCCCTCTGCCCCCCTCCCACTCATACTCACTCTCTCAAGTTTTTTTTTTTTCTTTAAAGAAATATGACTGGTCTTTGTGTATTGATCTTGTATCCTGTAACTTTGCTAACTCACTTATTCTGAGAGTCAATTTCATAGGGTCTTCTACATAGCCATCATGTCATTTGCAAATAGGGATAAGTTTTTGTTTCTTCTTTTCTAATCTGAATGCCTTTGGTTTCTTTTTCTTACGTTATTATGCTGTCTAGGACTTTTAGTTTGAGGATGAATATGAGTTGTGAGAATGGACTTCCTTGCCTTGTTGATGATCCTAGGTGTCTTTCACCACTAAAATTGCTCTTAAACAAGTGGAAAAATTCCTTCACTTGGAAGAATTCCCAGTTTTCTGAACGTTTGTATTTGTTTATATATTTTTTATTTATTTTTTAAGATTTACTTATTTGACTGAGAGAGCACAAGCAGGAGGAGCAGCAAAGGGAGAAGCAGGCTCCCCGGAGCAAGGGGCCCAATGTGGGGCTCGATGTGGGGCTCAATGTGGGCCTTGATCCCGGGACTCTGGGATCGTGACCAGAGCCAAAGGCAGATACTTAACCAACTGAACCACCCAGGCATGTCTGCTGAACGTTTTTACCGTGAATGATACTGAAATTTTTTCAAGCGTTTTTTCTGCATCAATTGACATGATCATGTAGTTTTTATTTAGACCATTAATACGGTGATTCCACTGATTGCTTTTCAAATACTGAACCTACATTGCACAACTAGTATGAATCCCACTCGATCATGATGTATTATTCTACTTATATATTGCTGGATTCAAGCTACTAATAGTTAGTTGAGGACTCTTTCATCTATGCTCATGAGAAATATTGGTCTTAATTTTTCTCTTCTTGTACTAGCTTTGTTCTGTTTGCTATCAGGGGAATGCACTGGGAAGTGTTTCTTCATTTTTTATTTTCTGGAAGAGGTTGTGTGCAAATGGTGTTATTACTTCTTCAAATGTTTGGTAGAATTCACCAATGAAATCACCTGAGCCTGAATATTTCTTCTTCTTCTTTTCTCTCTCTCTTTTTTTTTCAGGGTTTTAAACAATGAATACAATTTCTTTAATGATATAGGATTATTCAGGTTATATACTTGATCTTCGGTGCATTTTGGAGTTTATGACTTTTGAAGAATCCATTTATTTCATCTAAGTTGTCAGAATTGTGGGTAGAGTTACTTGTAGCATTCCCTTATTATTATTTTATGTCCATGGAATTTATACTGCTAATTGCTTCTTTCATTCCTTCATTTCATTCCTGATGTGGGTACTTTGATATTTTCATTTTAGCAGGCAATTGACCTAGTTGGGTTCAAGCCACAAGTTCTGACCAACCTTCTCCTGGTGATGGTTTCATTACCAGTTCCCTTTCCAATGCCTTTGCAGTGCTACATGAATCTCTCCCTCATATGTGCCAGTCAGTGGCCATCGGGACCTTGAAGTTCATGTGGCTTTTAGTTCAGTTCTCCAAGTATGCAGTTTAGGATCTGATTCATGCATGTGCAGCTTGAACGTGAACCTAGCAGTTCATAAACAACTTCACAGGGTCACTTTCCCAAGCTCCTCTCTGCGATATCTTGGTATTTTCCAGTTCCCAAGGGCTCCTTCTTTCTGTCCTCTGGCCCAAGACTGGGGCTTTATTTACTTATCTCTACTGCCCATTTCCCATCATTGCACACACATCTAGGGCCAAGTGTGGGAGGAGAAAGAGAATAATGCAACAGGGGTTCTCATTCACCTCCTTGGGACCACAGCTCTTTCTCCTGGAGGGGAGGGTTTCCCTCAAAGCTTTAAGCACCTGCAGCCCCTCACGGCTACTATCATTGCCAAGAGAACTTCCTGCTCCTTGGGCCTGAACAAGAAGGCTTGTCCTGGAGCTCTCTCTGCCTGCTCTCTCATGGGTCTCCCCCAAGTCCAGACTGGAAGGAAAGAAGTTATAAACTTACCACCTGTTCATTGTTACTTCAGATTACGGTCTTCTCCACTCTACTTGTGGCTACTTAATGTCCAGGGTGCTTACATAGCTGCCCCACGCATTCTGTGCAGGTTTTCTAGATGCACAAAGTGAAGTGCTCTCACTTCATCCTCCTGAGGACTAGAATCAAGCTGAATTGCCATTTAGAAGACTCATCTGGCTGTTGAGGAGTCTCTAATGGAAGACTTTGGAGTCCTGAATCTGGGAGGCCATACAGATGAAGGGCAGCAGGCAGACGCAAGACTGCTCAGGGCTGGGACTCACAGGATCGCATGACAGCTGAACGTGAGAGGTGAAGGAGGGCAGGACACTTGGGTTTACAACTGGTCCCACTTCCACATCTGGAAGGTCACCTAAGACTACGACGAGGGTGATTTTGAGGCAGTGGGCAGTGGGTCAGGAGGAACAGGGGAGACAGGAGAATAGCTGCAGAACCAGGTCCCACTGGAGTCACACAGGGGTGGATGCCTGGAGGTGGCTAAGTCTGAGGTGGTCCCGAAGCTTGAGTTTGTTGTTCTATGGAATGAGAAAGAGGCAAGGTGCTTTGCTGGGGTAATGAGGGTATGTAGAGTGGCAAGGACTTCAAGAGCCACTGGAAGATGGGAAAGTAAGCTGTCAGGGGACCCACACTGGGTCCTAGGTTTGAGGGTGTGCTGATCTATGTGGTTGAGAGAGGTTGCCCCCAGAACTTGGCTGTGTGTCATACGTACCTTGGCTCAGTGAAGGGGCCCTACTTCCTGCCTGAAGGCAGAATGTGGAGAACTGAAGGGTCATTACCAAAAGAGCAACAGCCTCCCTACTGTCAACTGAGCAGCCATCACACTCCAGTTGCTGAGCTAAGCAGTTTGTAATATGATTTAATTTATTCCTCTCGACAACTTTAAGAGGTCTTTATCAATAAACACATTTTCAGGGTAAGGAAACAGAGACATAGAGTGGTCAAGCGACTTAGCTGAAGTAACCCAGCTAGTGAATGGCACAGCTGGGATTCAAGCCCAGGGCTGTCTGGTTCCCAGGCTGCCCCATGGGTTGGCGGAGAACATGTGGGTGTGATGGAAGCTGGGCAATCAGGCGAGGGAGGAAGACCCCTCTCAGTAGCGATTGGGGGACAGATACTGGGCCCAGTCAAGCAAGGGAGAATAAGAAAAGGGAAGGCAGCTTCTAGAGGAGGAGCCAGAGGTCTAGAAGTGTACTGAGAGGGTAAGTGCTGTGGCAGCCAAAAAGGAGTCAGACTCTGACTTCAAATTACTGAGCCAGCGCCCCAGGATCCAGAGGGAGCTCTGTGGAGAAGGCAGATGGGATCTGTGATACCAAGGCACAGCTGAAGACACAAGGGTGTGCCAGCCAGAGGACAAGACCCTGGAACTTGGGGACAAGCTCCACAGCTGAGGGCCCTGGTGAAACTGAGGGCTGAGATGATGGGAAGCAATCACAGCAGGGGCACCAAGATGCCAAGATTTGGATGAATGAGTGGGGAGGAGGCAAATGCTGCAGATGGGCATGACCCTGGCCTGGTCACTTGCCCCTCTCCGGGGGCTACCTAGATGTAAATTCATTCTCCTGATTGTGTTCTTCTCCCCAAAGGTACCACCTTCTGATGACCCCACAGGGACCTTTTTAAAAAGACAAGTGAGGGGCACCTCGGTGGCTCAGTCTCTGGGCGTTTGTCTTCGGCTCAGGTCAAGATCCTGACCAGGGTCCTGGGATTGACTCGCGCATCGGGCTCCCTGCTCTGCGGGAAATTTGCTTCTCCCTCTCCCACTCCCCTGTTTGTTTTCCTTCTCTCACTGTGTCTCTCTCTGTCAAATAAAGAAATAAAATATAAATTTTAAAAAAATTTAAAAAGACAAGCGAGTGAGCAAAGGCACACATGCAAGCCGCCCCAGCACGCACAACACAACCTCAGAAGGGCTTTCATCCAGCCACCAGATGGCAGCTGCAGACATCAGATAAAGCCTTCCATTGTCAAACGAGGCCCACATTTCAGAAGCTGCTGAAAGAGTAAGTCATCCAGTCCCGGGACCGCTTGTCTCCTTATCAAAATATCAGAAGACTCCATGTACTTCCTCACACAGATTCGTCTATAACACAAGAGGAAAATCTTGTAAATCTGAGATGAAGGAAAGACTATCCTGAAAGGCCGGTGGGCTCTGCTCTTTCTGGTGACATGAGTCCCTGCCCATCTCCAGTTCTGCTGGAAGTTCCCCTGATGAGCTTCCCCAGACCCTTGTGTCTTCAGCTGTGCCTTGGTATCACAGATCCCATCTGCCTTCTCCACAGAGCTCCCTCTGGATCCTGGGGCGCTGGCTCAGTAATTTGAAGTCAGAGTCTGACTCCTCATCTCTTCCTCCGGAGGGTCAGGGGCACCCAGCAGTGTAGACATTGTCTCCAGTGTTCCACGGCAGCTGGCAGAGGCCCACGGGAGGACACAAGCAGGATGATCACAGCTTGGGTTTGGCAGGTCGGTTGTGCTAAAAGGTCAAGAAGCCAAGAAGGCCCTGGCAGGAGGTCTCCACACAGGAGACCCATGGGGAAGGCTGCACAGTGGGAGGCTGGATGGACACAAAAAAAACAGAGGACAAGGACCTTCAGGAGCTTGAAGGCAGAGGTGGGGACGATCAGTGATGGGGAGAACAAGACATGGTTAGCAATGGCAATACATCAGTGGAAGGCTTCCTAGAGGTAGGAACTGACAGAGGGGACAGCCTTAGGAGATGAACAAAGATGATGCCAGGGCTGGACAGGTCATCTAGACCCTCCCCCCACCCCTCTTCCAGTGAAGTGGCAGGAGGTCAGAGGTGAGCAGCAGGAGACCTGCAGAACAGCTCCAGGTAAAAGAGTCAGCCATACCTGGGGCTGGTGAGCACCAGAGGCAGGCTTCCATGAGGGAGGCTGAAAGAGAGCTTCAAGAAAGAACTAAGGACAGGGGAAGGGGAGCAGGGCTGGCCACAAAACAGGTCAGGGTGTGAGTGAGGAGCAGGGGGAGAAGTCTAGGGAGGGAGGAGCCACGTGGCCTAGAGTCCACGAGGGGCAGGGGTCAAAGTACACCATCATGGTGGACCCCACATCCATGCCTGCTGTTGCTCTCAGTTCCAGTGAGAATGTTCTTGAATGGCCCTGTCCCATAATCCTTTCTTTCACTGTTCTGTTGTGGAAGGCCCCTCAACCTGCCCCGTCTGATGGGGGTGCTCAGCCTACCCCCCCATCCCAGGTCCTCTGCCCCCTCCTGTGGGAGTACTGGCCTGAGGTGGGTGGCTGCTGGGTCCACCGCCAGGTCCCTTTTCCCACATTGGGTTCTGGGTAGGTATCCCTGTGTCCTGGGCCTCAGGGACACCTCAGGCGTAGCTCATCTCTTCCTCCGGAGGGTCAGGGGCACCCAGCAGCCTACTCTCAATCCCCACCAGAGAGCTCCTCCAAGGCTGGGTCCAGGCCTGGGCCTGTTCATCTCAGTTCCCCACACACGGCTCAGTCCTGGGGATACAGAAGGATACGAATCAAGAGCCCTTGGTGACAAATGCATGCACTTTACTCTTTTAAGGAACATCTCGGCTTCAAGCAACCTCACATTGCTGGACTGCTTGCTTGCTTTCACAGAAAAGGAGCCTGGTGTCAACAATAAAAAGCACCATAAACGGAGGGAGCATTAACTGAACAAACAACATCTAGGGAGTCTGAGCTCCCGCTGCGTACTTGGAGAAGCCCGACCAATTTTTGGCTGAAGTCCATTTTCTTTAGTGATTATTTACAAAAAGGTTAAAAGAAAAATCTTTTTTCCCCCACATAGCGGAAAGAAAGAATCGACAACTATGTCAGTATCATTTTTGTAAGGGCTCTGTGCTTCTGATCTCTCGAGGCCTATTCAACATGACATAATTCAGTGTAATGAATAAGGATAAGTAAACTCAAACAAGGAACCCCAAACACATAGGCAGGAGGAAATCTGGGGGTCTTCACTAAGCAAAACAGGGAATACAAATTGACTGGAGAAAAGATCATTGGGTTATAGGGATCTGACAGGACATGGTGCCTCACTGCTTTCAAATCATTATAATTTGAAATAATGTGTAAGCAATTCCCTTCCCTTTGAAGGGGTGCAGGCAAATCAGCCCTTCCGGGGGATGAGCCCAATGGCAGCTGTTAAGCAAACCCCTTCTCAAAGGGGTGGAATTAACTAAAGTCCTCAAACCATTAGATACAAGGTCCTTGGGCCAAAAGTAGGTCCTTCTGCTGTGTGGGGGCTTCTGCTGCTGACCGAAGGGGCTTGGGTCTCCCGGGACAGGCTGAGGGATTCTGTGCTCTGGCTGCTGAACCAGTCTGCCCTTCCGGCTACTGTCCTCCCTCCAGGAGCCCTGTGCCCCCAGCCACATGGAGGCCCTAGCTCCAGAGCTTGGGCCACCCCTACCAGATTGACCTCCAACCTCCCTTTGGGGACTGCTGGGCTGAGGGAGGATGCAGCCGGAATGCACACAGCATCCCCCAGCCACAGAGAACCCCCAGGGTCCCTGAATACATCTGTTCCTTTGCTCCAGCCATTCCCATCCCCACCGCCTGGACAGTCGTCCTTCTTCCCTGCACACCCCCACCTCCACCTCCATATTCCAAACCCTTCCTGTCCCTCCAAAACCCACCTCAGCTCTCCGCTCCTACAAGCAGCCTTCCCTGACGTTCCCTCTCCCACCCACCCCAGCGGCGACAGCCTCCTACCTTGCACTGCGCTAATTCACCTGCAAATCTCTCTAACCTCCGTGGGAACTGTCACGCCTCGTTCGTGAAGTTTGAGTTCATGTAGGACTATGCCATTTGAATGACGTTCGTTCCCTCTGAAAGGTTAATATACAAGAGCACATACTGTGCAGAGGTCTACTGGGGGTGATGTTTTAATCTAATACAAACTACTGTGGCCTGGAGATAGGTGGTTCCTTCTTTTGGCCCATTTCAGACAACAAGCAAGTTAAGGCCACAAATACAAAACTGGCAAGCTCAAAAGGCCAAGTTTCAGGTGTCTAAGGGGCAAGAGAGCAGAGACAGACACGGGCTGCTGAGGGCTGGGCTCCAAGAATGTGTCCAGGTCCTGGGCTTGGCAGAAGGCCCACAGCTGGGGCAGAGCCACTGTCCCAGCACCCAGAGTCCTGATAGACACAGAACCTCCCCCAAGATGACCATGACTCATCCCTCTCCACCCACCAGTGGCATGTCCCTAGCCGAGGGGAGAGCAGCTCTCTTCCCAGGGATGCAGACCTCTGCAGCTGCTGTGCTGCATTTCAGGGAAATATGTGTCGGTGGAGGTAGGTCGTTTTAAAAGTGAAAGCATTTCTTCCCTTCATTGTTCAAACACCCTGGGTGCTTGACCTTCTGCGGATGATTCTGTCCTATCCTCTGCTATGAGCTGTGGGCAGGATGATTTATGAGTGCTGGGCCGCACTCCCTGACCACAGTGCTGGGATGAATGGAATTGGTCGCCCACAGCACTACACACTTCCCATATATTATCCTGTAATGCTTCTGGTTCCTGAGCAGGGGTGCTGAAGATGAGGAATCTGGAGCTCGAGAAATATTCACACGTTCGACTGAGGCCCCAGAGCTGGCTGGAGCTTAGTGAGAAGCCTCACTAACCATCCATTTTGTAGGTAAAGAGACAGAGATCCCCAAAGACACAGTGACTTGTCCAAGGTCAGAACTGACCCTCTTCGGCTCAGCACCTGGCCCATAGTACCACAGAACATTCTACCAATTTGGAAAGTGAATGGCAAAAGAAACACAGCTCAGAAGGACAACCTTCCTCTTGAAGGACCCTTGGGACCTCCACCCCCAGCCCAGCTCTCTGCTGCAACCGTCCATCAGGTCCCTACCATCTCCCCTCCCTTTTGGAGTATGCTGGGTTTTTTCTTAGCCTCAGAAGAAATCAGTCTCATCTCTTCCATTGCTGGTTCTGCTGTGTCTCCCAATGCCACAAAAAAAGAAGAAGAAAAGACCAAAACAAAAACAGGTCTGCATTCTCATTCACATTCTCTGACTCTTCAAACTTTCAATATGAGCCGTCTCTGCCTGGTCTTCCTTTCTCCACATTAAATGTCATGAGTTCCCTCATCTGCTCCAGTGGTGACAGACATAGAGAAACCACGGCACCCCAAGCCTCCTCTCCAAGGACAATTCAAGCACAGTCAAGGGTGTCTTGGTGGCTGTGCACACTAACCCCACAACAAACCCTCACTACACCGACCCCAGTGCCAAGTCCAGGGCTGGGCCCAGAGGTCACCATGGAAATAAGACAACACAGGATCTCTCTGCCCTGAAGGAACTAAGGTTTTATGAAAGAGATGGCAGTAAGTAACTAAACAAGCCAGTCCGCTAATGAGGGCTGATCACAGGGAATAAAATAAGGATCTACCATGGAGCTGTTTTAGGAGAAGCACCAGACAAGCCAAGAGTAGGAGCTCGTGTGTTCTAGGCAGAGAGGAGATGCCAGCAAGTACAAAGGTCCTGAGGCAGAAGCTGAAGATGGTGAGCAGGGAGAGAGTGAGGGAAGAAGGCCATAGATTGTCATGCAAGTTAAGGAGCTTGGATTTTACCCTGAGAGCACTGGCGAGCCACCTGAGATGGTGTGTGTGTCTGTGTGTGTCTTTATGTGTGAGTGTGTGTGTGTGTGTGTGTGTGTGTGTTAAAATACTCATAAAATTTAACATGCTAACCATTTTCAGTGTGTAATTCAGTGCTATTCAGTACATTCACAATGCGCAACCATCATCTCTACCTCCCCAACACTTTTGTGACCCAAAAAGAAACCCTGTACCCACTAAGCAGACACTTCTCATCCTCTCTCCCCAGCCCCTGGCAACTACTCCTTTGCTGTCAGTCTCTCTGGATTTTCCTAGTCTGGACATTTCATATACATAGAATCATATAACATGTGGCCTCTGTATCTGGCCTCTTTTACAAAATGTGTTTTCAAGGTTCATCCATGGAATAACAGGTTCATCCATGGAATAACATGTATCAGTACTTCATTCCTTTTTGTTGCTCAGTAATATTCCATTGTGTGGCTGTACCACATCCATTCATCCATTTATCTCATGGTGGACACTAGGACTGGGTTCACCTTTTGGCTCCTGTGGATAATGGATGCTATGAACATTCCCGTACAAGTTTTTGTTTGAACACCTGCTTTCAATTCTTTGGGGTGTATACCTCAGAGTGGATTTGCTAGGGTCCTATGAGTGATTATATGTTTAACTTAGAAAGCCCTAAAACATTTTCCACAGCAGCTGCACCATTTTACCTTCCTACTGGCAATGCTTGCGGATTCTAATCTTCCACATCCCTAACAACACTTACTTTCCTTTGTTGTCTTTTCTTGATTTTTGTTTTGATAGTTGCCATCCTAATGGGTATGAAGTGGTGTCTTGTGGTTCTGATTGTCATTTTCTTAATGACTAACAATGCTGATTATCTTTTCACATGTTTAGTAGCCATTCGGATATCTTATTTGAAGAAATACCTATTCAAGTACTCCATCCCTTTATTTCCTGGATTCTAGACTCATCTAAAACTTGTCTTGCAAATATTCTCTCCCATTCTGTGGATTGTCTTATCTCTTTCTTGGTAAGTGTCCTTAGGTGTGCAAAAGTTTAAAATTTTGATAAAGTCTAATTCATGTATTTTTTTGTCTTTGGCTGCTTATGCTTTTGGTGTCAATCTAAAATGCCATTGCCAAACTCAAGGTCATCAATTTTTACTTCTTTTTTTTTTCTTAGAGCATTATGGTTTTAACTCTTACATTTAGGTCTTCGATGCATTTGACTTAAAAAAAATATCTTATTTATTTGACAGAGAGATTACAAGCAGGCAGAGAGGCAGGCAGAGAGAGGGGAGGAAGCAGGCTCCCTGCTGAGCAGAGAGCAGAGAGAACAGAGCAGAGCGCTTGTTTTTCTATTCTCTATTTCATTTATCTCATTTATATCTCTGCTGAGCAGAGATCCTGATGCGGGGCTTGATCCCAGGACCCTGGATCATGACCTGCGCGAAAGGCAGAGGCTTAACCCACTGAGCCACCCAGGTGCCCCTCTTTGATGCATTTGAGTAAGTTTTTGTATATGGTGTCAGGTAGAGGTCCAACTTCATTATTTTACTTGTGGACACCCAGTCTTCTCAGCACCATTTGTGGAAGAGACTATCTTTTTCCTATTGAATGACCTTGGTACCCTTGTTGAAAATCCATTGCCCATCTTTCTAGACTCTCAATTTTATTTTATTGATCTTCAAGTCTACCCTTAGGTCAGTACCACACTGTTTTGACTGTTGTAGTTTTTTTCCTTAAAGATTTATTTATTTTTTTTTTTTTTAGAGAGAGAGCATGCTGAGGCAGAGGGAAAGGGAGAGAGAAACTCAAGCAGACTCTGTGCTGAGTGTGGAGCCTGACGTGGGGCTCAATCTCACAATTCTGAGATCTTGTGATGCTGAGATGAACACCGGAGCCAAACCAAGAGTTGGATGCTTAACTGACTGTGCCACCCAGGTGCCCCTTTTGATTGCTGTAGCTTTATAGTACGTTTTGAATTGGAAAGAGTTCTCTAACTTTGTCTTCTTTTTCAAGACTGTTTTGGCTATTTTAGGTTCTCTGGGATGGTTTTTTCTACTTCCAAGAAAAAAGGCCATTGGAATTTTGATATGAATTTTACTGAATCTATACATTGCTTTGGGCAATACTGCCATATTAATAATATTAAGTCTTCCAATCCATGAACACGTCATTCCATTTATTTAGGTCTTCTTCAATTTCTTCTGCAATTTTTTAAATTTAGTTTCCAGTGAACATCTCATCTTTTTGGTTAAATTTATTCCTCAGTATTTTATGATCTGTAAGTTTGTTGATCTGGTGCCCTATAGCTTTGCTGAATTTGTGTATTAGCTTTAATAGTTGTGTGTGTGTGTGTGTGTGTGTATTCTTGGGGATTTTCTATACATAGGACTGTGTCATCTGCTAATAGGAAGTTTTACTGCTTCCTTTCCAATTTTCCTTTTTATTTCCTTTTCTTGTCTAGAACTTCCAGTACAATGGAGAAGAGCCATGGTGAAAATAGTTATCCTTGTCTTGTTCCTGATCTTAGGGGAAAACATTCAGTTTTTTACCATTGAATATGATGTTAGTTGTGGGTTTTTCATAAATGCCCTTTATCATGTTGAGGAAGTTACCTCCTAGTCTGACTTTGCTGATGTTTTTATCATAAAATGTTTTTTATCATAAAAGGATTTTGTCAAATCCTTTTTCTGCAACAGTTGAGATGATCATGTGAGGGTTTTTTTCCTTCAGTCAATGTATTGTATTGTACTGATTGGTTTCTTACATTGAACTGCTCTTGCATTCCTGGAATAAATCCCACTTGGTCATGGTGTATAATCCTTTTGATATGCTGTTGGATTTTGTTTGCTTATATTGTGTTGAGGAATTTTACATCTATTATTCATAAGGGGTAATAGTTTATAGTTTTCTTCTCTTGGGATGTCTTTGTTTGGCTTTGGTATAGGGCCAGGCTCACAGAGTAAGTTAGAAAATGTTTCCCTCCTCTTCATTTTTTGGAAGTTTGAGAAGTATTGGTATTAATTCTTCTTTAAATGTTTAGTAGAATTCACCAGTGAAACCATCTGGTCCTGGACTTTTCTTTGTTGGAAAATTTTTGAGGACTGATTCAATCTCTTTACTTAACTATTTTCTATTTCTTCTTTAGTCAGTTTTGGTAACCTGTGTGTTTTTAAGAATTTGTCCATTTCGTCTACTTTGTCTAATTTGTTGGCATACAATTGCTCATAGAATTATTTTATAATCCTTCTGTTTCTGTGAGGTCAGTATGTCCTTATAATGAAAATGTCCTCATTTTCATTTCTGATTTTAGTAATTTGAGTTTTTCCTCTTTTATTCCTAATCAGTCTAGTGAAAGGTATGCAAATTTTGCTGATTGTTTCAAAAACCAACTTTCGGGGGAACCCTCCTAAACTGTTGGTGGGAATGCAAGCTGGTGCAGCCACTCTGGAAAAGAGCATGGAGGTTCCTCAAAAAGTTGAAAATAGAGCTACCCTACGACCCAGCAATCACACTACTGGGTATTTACCCTAAAGACACAAATGCAGTGATTTGAAGGGGCATGTGCACCTGAATGTTTATAGCAGCAATGTCCACAATAGCCAAACTATGGAAAGAACCTAGATGTCCATCAACAGATGAATGGATAAAGAAGATGTGGTATATACATACAATGGAACACTATGCAGTTATTAAAAGAAATGAAATCTTGCATTTGCAGCGACATGGATGGAACTAGAGGGTATTATGCTGAGCAAAATAAGTCAATCAGAGAAAGATAATTATCATATGATCTCCCTGATATGAGGAATTTGTGAGGCACAGTGGGCGTTGTGGGGGTTAGGGAAGGAAGAAATGAAACAAGATGGGATCAGGAGGGAAACACACCATAAGAGACTCTTAATCTCACAAAACGAACTGAGGGTTGCTGGGGGGGGGTGGTTGAGTTATGGACTTTGGGGAGCATATGTGCTATGGTGAGTGCTGTGAAGTGTATAAAATTGGCAATTCACAGACCTGCACCCCTGGAGCTAATAATACATTATATGTTAATAAAAAATAAAAAACTTTCAGTTTCACTGATTTTTCTCTATTGTTTTTTTTTTAAGATTTTATTTATTTCACAGACAGAGATCACAAGTAGGCAGAGAGGCAGGCAGATAGAGAGTGAGAGAAGGAAGCAGGCTCCCTGCTGAGCAGGGAGCCCGATGTGGGACTCGATCCCAGGACCCTGAGATCATGACCTGAGCCGAAGGCAGCGGCTTAACCCACTGAGCCACCCAGGCACCCCTCTATTGTTTTTCTATTCTCTATTTCATTTATCTCAACTCTGATATTTATTTCCTTCCTTCTCCTAGCTTTGGCTTAGTTTGTTCTTAATCCAGTTCCTTAAGATGGAAGGTTTGGTTACTGATTTGAGATTTTCTGTCTTTTTAAAATGTATACTTGAGTGCTCACTTCGGCAGCACATACACTAAAATGTATATTTGATAGCTATAAATTTCCCTCTGAGCACTGCTTTTGCTGTATCCCCTAAATTTTGGTATGTTGTGTTTTCATTTTCATTCATCTCTAAGTGTTTTCTAATTTCTCTTGTGATTTCATCTTTGAATCATAGGTTGTTCAAGAGAGTTTTGTTTAATTTCTACATATTTGTGAATTTTCTCATGTTTCTTCTGTAACTGATCTCTAGCTTCATTTCACTATAGTTTGAAAAGACACTTCTAGGATTTCAGTCTTCTTAAATCTATTGAGACTTGTTCTGTAGCCTGACATTTAGTGTATTGTGGAGAATTTTTTGCATCCACTTGAGAAGAACGTATGTCTTCTGCTTTTTTGGGTGAGTGTCCTGTGCATGTCTGTTAAGTCTAGTTCGTTTGTAGCATCCAAGAGTTGTAAGCAGTGCAGTTATATGATTAAATTTCCATTTTTTAATATGTCATTCTGCCTGTGGTTTGGAGAACTGGTTTGGAGAGGAAGAGATTGTTGCCGACCTCCAGATGAGAAGGGATGGTGCCTGGACTGGGGTGGTGGCAGAAAAGCTAGGGAGTAGAAGATGTTTTCAAGCAAGTAGAGGCAGGAAGTAGGCTTCCTGCTAGATGAGAGATGGTCCACAGTGTAAAAGGAATAGATGGGTCCTGGGATGACCTGCAGGGGATCTACCTGGAGTGCCCTTGACCTAGCTTGGTCACTACCAGCCAGAGTCAAGGAGAACCACACCAGATTGCCTTCCCTCCTTCAGGATTACCTGAAACTGACTCCATGTGAAAGTCACAAACCACAACTCTCCAACATCAGCCTGAGAATGGTGGGAGAAGGCTGTTGCCTTGCAGAGAATGCTACCACAAGACTTATTTTTTAGGAAATAATCAACCTTTCTATAAAAAGCACGGTACCTTCCTAAAGACTTCTCCTTCACATACATTAGTTCGTTTATGTTTCAAAATACCCAAAGGAGAGGAATCCTACCATTTCTCATCAACATATAGCAAGTGCTATTTTAAACTATACCTGAATATTTGTCCTTTGTCCTTAGCTGGGAGGCTAACCCCTGGGGAACAAAAGACAAATACTGTGTTGCCAATCCCTGACTATGCCAAGGGGTATGAAATGAAGGAAGGTGAGCCTGAGGTAACTCCCTCTGGGGGTCCCAACCTCTCCTAGAAGAAGTCCAGGCTTAGCAATTTTTAGCACTCCCAGCTGAGTTAACAAGCAGTCACCACAGTGGCTTTCCAAAGACTTCTGAACAGAAAGCATGAGTGTTACTTGGGGTCTCAGCATAGCCTTTGCCTAAGATGGCCCCCACATCCTCCTTCACTGGGAAATGGAGTGATACCCGGGGGACCCCCTGCCAAGCTCAGCATCACTGTTGACACACCAGAGTCACACAAATGCTGAGCCCAAGGAATAGTCACCAGGGGCCTGGGGGGTGGAGGTGGAATCCATGCTCCAAATGTGTGAGACCAGAAGAGAAGATCAGACTCATGTTCAATGACCTTGCATGTGCACTGAGAAGCTAGTACTGGGAGAGACCCCACCACAACAAGCCTAGGGATGGGGCATGGTGACTGATATCACAGCCCCTCTCACCCTGCTTCATGCTAGAGCTCCTTCCCCACGACTCAGTGTCTCCCTAACCAGCCTGTGTGATAGAACAGAGGCTGTGACTCGTTCTCACCTGGAGCCCTGCCTCCCTAAAAGAAGCCCATACACATCTAAGGAAAGATGCACCATTTTGTGTTAACTTCAGAAGAATCACAGTTTCCCAATCTCTCCTCATCATGTGTGTAGACCTAGTTTTCACTCATCTGAAACATGTGCTATCACTCTCGGTGGACAAGGCTATGGAAAGCAGAAGTTCCCGCACCTGCTGCAGGGATCTGAGAGCACAACCCCTATGGAAAGCAGCTCGACAATCTCTCAGAATTACAAAGACACACTCGTGTTGGCCCGGCAACCCCACCCCCTGGAACGGATACTTCATTTATACTTCTGCAAATGTGAAATGGAAATGCAAGGTTACTCACTCCAGCACAGTGTGTCATAACAAGATAAACAACTTAAGTGTTCAACAACAGGCTTTGGATTCAGTAAACTATGATACATCCGTGTAACCAAGGGCTAGACTATTGTAAAAACAAGGAGGAAGCTTCTTATGTGCTGGTAGGGGAAAAAAATTCCAAGATCTATTGCTAAATGGAAAGAAAGCAAGGTGCAAGACTGCATTTAGTTTAAAATAAGAACCAATTTGGGGGCACTTGGGTGGCTCAGTTAAATGACTGCCTTCGGCTCAGCTCATGATCCTGGATCCCAGGATCGAGTCCCACATCGGGCTCCCTGCTCTCATGCTCTCTCTCTCTCATTCTCTCTCTCTCTCAAATAAATAAAATCTTAAAAAAAATAAATAAAATAAGTACCAATTTTAATATATACGTAAAAGACACAAGGTAGCTCTGGTTGCCTCCAGGGGGGATCACAGGGGGGATCACAGGGTGGGAGGTCAAGGGCAGGCTTTATTGCATGGACTTTTGAAACTGTTGACTTATGAATCATATAAAGACATTGCATATGAAGAAAGTGACCATATGAAAGTAAACACTTAGATGTCTTGCTCCGGATATCTGAGCCGGCCTTCCACCCAAGCACAGGCAGCAGCTCTGGCTAAACGGTTTTTCAATCTCTGTAACAGGCCTGGGGAAAAGTCTGGCCCCAGACCCAGATGCACGATCCCACACTCCCACCCCTGCTCTGCCTCTGGCTCTCACACACCACAGCATCTGAAGGGTCCGCTGAAGTCCAGGAACCAGACTTGTCCAAAGAAAGACACACACAGCCCTGCTCACCACAAATATTTCTGTCCCAAGAACCGCCAGCCAACCTTGACCACCTGAGCCTCTCCTTGCTGAGAATACGTGGAGCTAAAGGGGAAGGGTGAACGCATAGCTCCGCCTTCCAGGGCTGGTCTGGACTGGCCTGGGTCTCCTGGTTACCACCACCCCCAAACGCTTTCGATGCCCACTTCTCTCCAGACCCACGGCCCTGCGTGTACACCCGCTCACCAAGTGCTCACTACCTGAGTGGCTGCTCATCATGCGGACAGCCTTGGCCTTGGCCAGCTCCAGGGCGGTGATCCACTGCTGCCGCTCCACCTCCGAGCTGGCCTTGAGGTGGTAGGTCCTTGCCCCACTGGTCAGCACGATACCGCAAGAGTCCTCCGTGTCAAAGTGCGCGGTGGACAGGTTGATGGTGCCACGGCAGGTGTGGGCCATTTCCCCCTGATTTCTGTAGGATGCAAGAGAAGGAATCGAGTGAGGCTCCCAAACTAAATAGTTCTAGACTAAAGAAAGCCTTGGGGCAAATCCTCAGAATCTCAGATCTTTGGCACTGGGGGAGACCATGGAGTCAGAGCTGGATGGGACTGACTGGAAGAGGCTCCACTGGGTGGAGATGGCAGAGAGAGGAAAGGACTGCATCAGGGCCAACTGCAGGGGACACCTGAGGTGCACTGAGCCCTTGCAGACACTGGGAAATGGAGAAGGGTGACCCTCTAGTGTCCTGTGAGGCAGGGTAGTCCTCTAACTCCACTCCAGCCTCCTCCCACCTGTAGTCTCAGAACCACAGAGTTGGAGCAGGGGACACTCTGCCACTGAAAATGAGATTAGGGACCTGGAACCTCAGGAAATGAACTTGGAGGCACCCCCTAGCAGGAGTGAGTTGGAAACAGGAGCGAGCTGGAAACAGCAATGGCTGGCCTAATGCAGTGTGACCTCATGACTGAGTGAGGGACTGAGCCTTTCTTGGTCATAAGATTGTGGAGCTAATGGTACCAAATTAAGGGGAAGCTGAGGTGACCAAAGTGTGGGACACTCCCAGCTATGACCAGTGTCTGAAAACGGAGAGCAACCATCATGACTGGATCTGCTTAATTCACCCCTTCACAACTCAAAGAAAATTCAGCACCCTCACGATGTCCCAAATCTCCTTCCACAGAGAGGGTTGGAAAAGGAGGAGCTATCGGTCAGCACGTAACACTGCCAGCAACAGGAGCTCATTCGGTAATTCTGTGGCCCTCTGATGCTCCTTCATTCCCCCTGGCTATTCCTCATCTGTCACTTTCTTGATTCTTTTACTAGTCCTATTTTCTTAAAGATTTACTTACTGATTTTTAGAGAGTGAAAGCATGCACACAGGTGAGTTGCAAGTGGGGCAGAGGGAGAGGGAGAAGAGAATCTCAAGGCTGCTTCCTGCTGAGCATGGAGCCCAACAAAGGAGCTGCCCGTGGGGCTTGATGCCAGGCTCCATCTCACAACTCTGAGATCATGACCTGAGCAAAATCAAGAGTCAGCTGCTTAACCCACTGAGGCACCCCTCTTCTACCAATTCTAAAGTCAAATGAAATGACACTCAGTAAGACATTTGGCTTTCATGTGAATAGCGGTCGCCTTTTATAATTCCTTCCTGCTTTGGTTACATTCCCTAGAGAAGATGACATAGATGGACACAGAGGTCCAGCTCAAAGGTGCTTACATCTTCCACTTGAAGGAGACCCCTTCTAATTTACAAAACTAGAAAACTGGGCATGCCTATTGGAAGCTTGCCCTTTTGGGTTCAAGAACTTTTAGGTTAGACCTATTCACGTATTATTTTTTTTTTAAGATTTTATTTGTTTATTTTACAGAGAGAGACACAGTGAGAGAGGGGCACAAACAGGGGGAGGGGGAGAGGGAGAAGCAGGCTTCCCTCTGAGCTGGGAGCCCAATGTGGGGCTCCATCCCATGACCCTGGGATCATGACCTGAGCCAAAGGCATCCGCTTAACAACGGAGCCACCCAGGTGTCCCAGGACCTATTCACGTATTAAACAGTCTAGTAATTAACCAAAAATGCCACTGTGACTCAGCTCAAAAAGGAGAGGGATGTGAATATTCCAGACAGAGGGAACCGAAGAGGCAAACACCATGAGACCAAGTGGAGTTTACAGCTTTCAGAGAACAAGAAAAAGTTCCGTGTGGCTGGAGCACTAAGAACAGCAGAGTGAATGAGAAAAAGATGACGCTGGTAAATTTTATAGGGACCAAATGTAAAGCCTTGCAGATTGTGTTAAGGATTTAGACTTTTATCTCAAAACTAAAACAGTGGGCCTCCTGGGCCTCACATCAAGAAAGAAGCAGGTGTGGTCGAGAGTCACAGAAATTCCTATAGAAAATGGGGGAAAAGTAGTACCTGGAGTGAGATATGATATGGAAGCCTGGCCACTGTGTGGTATGGGGGCTGGGCTGGAAGTTATCCGGTGGCTATTGTATTGGATTACAACCCACTGACCAAAATAAATACCCTGAGTCCATGCTGAGGTAAGTATATAGTTGAAGGGATAGATGAATGGGGAAGAAGGGACAGATCTTAATAAAAGCAGATGTGATCATAGAAATAGAAAATCACTGAATGCAATGTGGGATTCTGGATTGCATTATAAAATTTTCAAAAAAGACATTAGAGAAAAACTTGTGAAATATGAATAAAGTCAGAGGTTTAGTTGATAGTATCATATAATGTTAATTTTCCACTTTTGACAATTGTACTTTGCTGAGATAAGATGTTAATGTTAGGGGAAGCTAGGTGACTGGTATATGAGAACTCTTTGAACTTGCAACTCTTCTGTAAGACTTAGGTTTTTTTTTTCCTTTCTTTTTCCTCTTGTTAGTAGTAGACCACCAGTTTATTACAAAAGTACAAAACTCAGGAACAGACAGATGGAAGATACATAGGATAAGGTAGGGGAAAGGCTATGGGGTTTCCATGTTTTCTGAGCACATCACATCCCCAAATCTTCACATGTTAACAACCTGGAAACTCTGTGACTTCAAAATTAAAAATAAAAATTTTTAATGGTGCCATAGCACTCTTCCCAGGACCATAGCTAATATGAAATCTCGTATCTGAAACTTGAATTCACTCGCCCTGAGTCTCAGAGATGGAGATATTCCCAAGGTCACTGAAGGACAGAAGCCCTAAACCACCCCCATAATGTCTGGTTCTGGACTAGGCTCCTCACAGAGTGAGGAGAAGGCCCTCCAAAAATCACTAGAGAGGGATAGGGTGGCTGGGCGATGGACAATGGGGAGAGTATGTGCTATGGTGAGAGCCATGAATTGTGTAAGACTGATGATTCACAGAACTGGACCCCTGAAGCAAATAATACATTATATGTTAATAAAAAAATAAAATAAAATAAAAATCACTAGAAAAAGAAGAGGAGAGTGGTAGGTAAGTCTCAGGGAAAGAGGGAGAATCTCCCAATCAGGACAAACTGAAAATCTAAATTCAAAACCCATGAAGAAAATCAATGCTAACAAAGAAAACAACAAAGTCAAATGCTAAGCAGATAAATCACTTCACACAAAAATGGATCTATCAGAAAGATATTTTTAAATGAATATATATAGGCTTAATATTCTCAAAGATAAATGTGTAACATCAATAAAGAGCAATAATTTGTGAAACAAAAACTGGAAAAACAAAACAACAGGTAGACATGAAAAAGTAACAGGAGATTTCAGCAAATGAAAATATAGCAGATAAAATTCACCAGTCACCCAGCATCCACATCAAAATTTAGCTGTAACTCTTTGTAACTAGAGTTAATTTTCATTAAAAGACAAGGAGATTAATTCTTCAGTTTTAGTTTGCTGCATTACTGTCTCTACACATGTGAATTTAGGAATTAAAGGCGCATTAAAACCATCAATGTCTAATACGTTTGCTTGTCTTGGAATTTAACTCTGTTCTTTTTTCTTTAAATGTTTTGTGGTCAATCCATTCTCCACCAGTAGCCTGCTTTTTGTCCTGTTACTCATTTTTTAAAATTTCACTTGAGGAAATTTTCAATTTCAATTTCAAAGTAGGTCCAAAAGGGTCTAAAATTCAGGGACATTTCCTAAAATTCATGCTATTTTCTGGGAGTAGTACACCTACCCATGTTGCCTGTAAAAGTTTTTGTTTCTCCCACTGTGAGTTCTGGCTGAGGCAATCCCTTCTATGAGAGTTGACCTTCTAGGGCCACCCAGCAGCCCAGATGGTAGAAAAGTTAAGCCCCACTCATGGCACACTGTCAACTTGGGTTTGCCTGCTACACTGGCAACTCCTGTCCTACCCACCCTGGGAGGGGAACTTTGAAGGTGTGCAAAAACCCCAAACTCTCTATTGTCATCGAGCCCTGGGCATCTTCAGTGCCTCAAGACAAACTAGGCCATGTCCTAGGTCCTGCCATTTATGTCAGAACCCATATCCAGAGCACATGATTATTTATCTTCTGCCAGTTTTTAAAAGAAACTCATTCTGTGGCATTACTTTACATTTGGTGGACACTTCAAGCATTTAGAACAAGTAGAGACAAACTATGGAACACCTGCAATAAAAACTTAAGAGAGGTTAACTACAACTAACATCATTCTAAGTAAGTCACACTGACTCTCAACCAAATAATATTTATCCAGTTCTTATGGCCAATATCCTCAGCAGAGATGAGAGTATGACAGCAGCTATCAGAACTTGGAAGTCTCTAATAGTTAATGTTAGCACTTTGGCTTGTGGCTAACCCAACCCACCTATATTGAGTACAAACCTTATGTACCAACTCAGAGTCCTAAACTACTTCTCTTATTGCTTTTGGTACTTCATTTGGCTTGAGTCACCACTCCATTTCTGGGCTTGGAAGGGATGCTGAGTGTCAGAGTATGGGATCTGGCTTCCTGACTGGCCATCAAGAGACTGGATTTTTGCAACCCACTAATGAGAAGATGTTAGCATCCCACAGGCTGAACAATGACCAGTGGCAAGTGGGAAATAGATGGGAAGGTAAAGTCTCCTGATTTTTGCCCCTCAGGGGACCTTTCCAAAGTATATTTTATCCTTGCAAACCTTCTGGAGAAGTTGATGAGCCCAGAGAACATGAGTAGTCTCTGTGATTACAGTTTGCTATGAAGTAGGGGCCATACCATTAAAGTCTCACATCACATTACATCTTCCCCTGGTCTTTCTTCACCTTTTTGCCTCCACATCACCAAGGCTCATCTTGCTGAGTGTTCAACCTACCAGTAGGAGGGACTGACACTAAACCTCCATGGCATGACCCACTCTTTGGGAACCATAAGAAGCCACCAATCAGATTAGACCACTTTCACCTTGGAGGGGGTGCAGGGGGTTAAGATATTTTTCCTTAGTGGAATCAACATGTTTTCTAGTAATAGGGTTGCCTTTGGCAGCACTACAGTCCACAGTTATCGAATCCTCACGTGCTGGCCTGGATTCTCATATGACACAACCTCAGGCCGAGTCACCCATTTCAACCAAGGCAGTGAACCAATGACTACTGACTGGAGTTCACTGCCTTGGTTGAAATGTTGTTCCTCACAAGCCACCAGCCTGACAGAAGAATGGAATGGCTTGTTGAAGGCTCAGCTGGGGCATCTACTGAGGAGATGTATTGTGTGTTTGAGTATCTATCCTCCAGGATGAAGTGTATGTCTTAAACTGACGACTGATATCTGGGGCCATATCCTGTATGATTACAGAAGGTGGGTCCGGGAGAGGCCTTGCTCACCATTGCACACGATGACCTCTGGCAGAGTTTGTGCTCCCCATCAGCTGGGCTCAGCTGGGTCAGAGGTTCTCCTTCCAGGGAAAGGGAAAACACAACACAATAAGGTTTCTATTCAACTGGAAGCTGACACTAGTCCCTGGCCACTTTCTGCTCCTCGGGGCAGTGACCAACAGACCAAAAAGGGAGTGACAGTACTGCTGGGGTTACTGATGCTAATTGCCATGGAGAGTGAGGTTAGTGGCACATATGGGGATGGGAGGGGAATGTCTGGAATCAAGTTGGGAGGATTCCCTGGAGACTCTCTCAGTATTTCCATGTCTGCTAATGGTTATGAACAGGCAAAGCAACAAGGAACTCAGAGCCCTCAGGACAAACGTCACAGACCAGCCAAAGTGCTAGCAGAGAGTGAAGAGTTTCTAGAACAGGTGGTGGAGGAGGAAGATCACGAATATTAGTTATAGTGTCAGGACAGACTCAGCAGCAGTAAATGGGCTTGTCTCGCAGCCTTCTTGCTTCTTTCTTCCAGGGAATCCCAGCTGGCCACCCGGAAGGGGACGCTGTCACTGCCTGGACTTGCACCTCCCCTCCCATGGAAGGGGTAAGGATGTCTTCGTTCTCTCAGGAGAATGGAGGTCCCCACATCGTAGGAGGAGAGCTGACACCATGGGAGGGCACGAGTGGACCTGAGTAGCGCAAGGTGTGGAGCATATTGGACACAAACCTTGTGCACCTTCTCAGATTCCCTCGACCACCTCCTTCTCTGTCTCTCTCTCAGTCGGTACCTCATCTTTGCCCAATTGTCCCTTCACTTCTGGTCTTTCGTGAAATGCCACAGTGGGAAATGAGAGGTGAAAACAGAGGGGGCAGATAAAGTCCCCCTCCACTCTTCCTTCTGCAGACTTCGCAGGGCTATGTTTTCTCCTTACCTATCTTCCGGAGAAGCCCATGTGCCAGACCTGCTGTGTCTCCCTGCAGCTCACTATGGTGTGACATCCATCCTCCCACTTCCTGGTTCTGTCTCTCTGCCCTGGGATTGCATCTTGCACACAAAGAGCCCTCTCTTAGGGCTCTTGGGTGGCTCAGTTGGTTAAGCATCTTCAGCTTTAATAGTGATCCTGGGGTCCTGGGATTGAGCCCTGCATTGGGCTGGTTCCCTGCTGGGATCCTGCTTCTCCCTCTGCCCCTTCCCCCACTCATGTGCAGGCTCAGGTGTGTTCTCCCCCTTCTCTCTCTCTCTAAGGTAAAAAATCAACCTTTTTTTTTTTTAAGTGTCAGCTTTTTTTTTTTTTTTAAGATTTTATTTATTCATTTGGCAGAAAGAGAGAGATCACAAGTACACAGAGAGGCAGGCAGAGAGTGGGGGGAGCAGGCTCCCCACTGAGCAGAGAGCCAGGACCCTGAGCTCCATCCCAGGACCCTGAGATCATGACCTGAGCCGAAGGCAGAGGCTTAACCCACTGAGCCAGGTGCACCAAGTGTCAGCTTTTTAATCCTTGCCTTGGGCTATGTTTTCTAGAGGACCTTCATAAAGAAGAAAAAAAGTCCACAGGCAAAAAAAAATTGACAAGCCACATATTTGAATGCAAACCCATTGAAAGACAAAAGATACTGATCTGGAGCAAAGCACTTAGCCTTGTGTGTGACTTTCATTCAATGCTAGCTCAAGCTGAATCTGATTCACTGGCAAATTCCGCTCCAATCTTCCAAATCCAAATTCAGCAAGTACTTCCTATCGGTCACTATATATAGGAATTGTGCTAGAAACTGGAGAGGGGGTAAATATAAAGATAAATAAAACACATTTTCTGGCCTCAAAGAACATTCTGTCTTGTGAGAAAGGCCTGTAAATGGCAAGCTACTATTTAATAGGCAGAGGAAAATAAATTCAAAATGGAGTATTCACTTTATGAAAATTCATTGAGTTGCAGCCTTATAATTTACCTACTTTTCTGCATATATGTTACACACATGCAGTATATTGTGTGTATATTGTCAATAAAAAGTCTGCTTTAAAAACAACTCAAGGGGTGCCTGGTGGCTCAGTCGTTAAGGGTCTACTTTCAGCTCAGGTCATGATTCCAGAGTCCTGGGATCGAGCCCCACATCGGCCTCCCTGTTCATCAGGAAGCCTGCTTCTCCCTCTCCCACTCCCCTGCTTGTGTTCCTTCTCTCCCTGTGTCTCTGTCGAATAAATAAATAAAATCTTAAAAAAAAAAAAAAAAACTCGAAATGGAAGAATAGGTTGCCAGTGGTGGGAGCTCAGGAGACAGAATGACCCTCTCTGTCCTAGAGGGATCAAGGAGGTACACTGGAGCAGAATTTCAAACAGTGAGGGGACTCTGCCCAGACAAAGGCTAGAAGGAGAACTAAACCAACCCAGAGCAGTGGTGTGGGAGGGTGTGGCTCTGGAAAAGCCCAGAGGAGAAGGTCCATACATGGCATGGCTTGATGATGGGTGTTAAAAGTTAAACTGTGTCCCCCAGAAAGATATGCTGAAGTCCTCATCCCCATTACCAGCAAATGTGACCTTATTTGGAAATATGGTCTTTAAAGATATAATCAAGTTAAGATGAGGTCCTTAGGGCGGGCCCTAATCCAGTACTGGACTGGTGTCCTTCTAAGGGGAGGAAGAAAGACACAGGGACACAGGGCAGTAGGGAGGGACGTGATGCATCTACAAATCAAGGAACACCAAAGGTCCCTGGCAAACATCAGAAGTGAGCCAAGCCTGGAACCACACCTCCCCTAGAAGATTCAGAGAGAGCATGGCCCTGTTAAGCCCTTCTTTTTGGACTTCCAGCCTCCAGAACTGTGAGAATATTAATTTCTACTGTTTGAAGCCACCCAGCTGGTGGGGTTTTCTTACAGAATTCCTAGGACACTAACATGATGTTTGAATAGATGAGCGCAGGAATGGCCTTTTAGAAGTTTCCATGCAGCTCAGCTGGTTTCTTTCTATGCATCAACCTTGGGGCTGGATTTCAGCCTTCCACATAGGCTCCACCTAGAACATGCAGGAGCCCATATGGCTCCTCTTGTTTCTAGAGCAGCCCTGCCCCAGAACTACCCATCACAGCTCAGAGCTCTCTCTTTGTCCTATTCCACCGGGGCTGGAGCACCCAGCATGGTCTTCAGCAAAGATTCCAGGATTCAGGTTCCACCAAGGACATGCATTAACACAAGACTTAAATGTGAAAGCAGGTTAGGAGGGAAATGAGCAGAAGAAAAGTGATCCCCTGACGTGGCAGGAGCTGTGACAGAAGGAGCGGGTTTTCATCGCCATCAGCTTCCTGATTCCGTGGCTCCCTACAGCAGCATCAGCCGCCTCCCAGGTGAGCTAGTGAGAGTCTGGGACCCGCGATGCTCATGACCTTCAGCTCACAGCTGTTCTACTAGCCCTCCCAGGGACTAGGAAGCTACCTAACCCCGGACAGCACAGCCTTTCAGCTAACCCTAGCCAGGGGCGTTTCTGGTATGCGCAGCTGAGTCCTGGCCAAGGCACCTTCCCAGAGCCTACATCATCTCAGAATGAATACCCGTGACTGCAAAACAAGCTTTGACGTGTGCTCTTTGGGATCTGTGGCTACCGAGGTGTGCACAGGCCAATCCCATGCGCTTGCAGAGGGCTCTTTTTTGGTTTTGTTCTGTTTTGTTTTGCAAAGTTTTTAAAATCTGGATCTAGAGATGCAAAATGTATAGCCAACAACCCAGTTAGAAGTAGGCAAAAGATGTGAGCAGATACTTCAAAAAAAGAGGGTCTCCAAATAGTTAAAGAATGTATGAAAACGTGCTCAACCTCACTGAAGTCGTCAGTAAGCATACATGTGATTCAGTAGTAAACCAGTGATCAGTAAACATACGATCCCGCCCTTCCACTCCTCTAGGCTTCCCTGTTAGGGATGTATGTATATGTGAGGTTTATCAAAAGAGACGTACTGGAATGTCTGCAGTACTCTTCCTAAAAGCCCCCCAAACTGCACCACCAGGCGTCTCCATCCATGCCAAAATGGATAAACAATGGTGATTTGGTTTATCTGTGCGGTGGCTCATCCAGACGGTGGAGTATTACACAGCCCTGAGAATAAATGCGTGACAACTACACAAACAGCCTGGAAACACCTCTCACATACAATACTGAGCAGAAGAAGCTGGACACAAAGAAAACATATTGTGTGAGTCTACTTAGACAAAGTACAGTAACAGGCAAAACTAAGCGCTGGGGCAAGGAGTCAAGGCAGCAGCTCCACTTGCGGAGCGAAGACTGGAGGAGACACAGTGGGGAGGCTTCTGGAGGGGGAGGTGGGGCACTGGTCCTATTTTATTTCTTTAGCAGGAGCAACGGCTTGTCACTGTGTTCATTTGGGGAACATTCTCTGAGCTTACACTTAGTTGCCACTTGTCTGTGTGTATCAAACTTCATTAAAACTACCTCTTTTTTTTTTTTGCTTAAGATATGCAGAGCTGGGGTTCTGTTGTTCTTGACTAAGAACCTGTTAGCACAGGTGGATGGCGGCCACAGAAGGGACGTCAGAGGGCAGACAGGACAGTGAAGAAGGTCGTACAAGAGACACAGGCAGGAGAAACAGTACATTTCGGATCTTCTACCTCTCAGGCCACAGGGATGCAGTTAGGACCCTTCCAGGTCTAAGTAACAAAGTTCAGCTGATTCATTTGGCTGAGGGCTGCCTTAGGAGTGTCCCACATGGATGAGCCACTTGAGATGTGGTGGGAAAGGCAGGAATGTTACCTCCCTGTTCCAGATGCAGAGGCCAAGAGGCTTGGCTCTGTAGGCAGCTCACAGCAGGTCCCAAAGGGGACCAGGCCACTAGAACCAGGCCCACCCACCCACCTGCAGCCCTGCCTCCTACCCCCAGGGTTGCATGGGCCAAAGATGGTTAAATAGTGCCATCCAAAAAATGCTCCATACAGCGGCTGTCAGAAATGGCCAAACAGAAACATCTCCTGGGCAGATGAGACTGTCACCGTGAGACCTGACACCATTTCGCTTTGCTTCTGGCCTCTTTTCCATTTAAAGCTTCCCTTGAGAAATGTTAAATAAATGCTGCTACACATTCTATGGGAAGGACATTTCTAATGTGATTTTTTAAATAAAAGCGGAGACTTGGGAGCCATTCTCCAGTTACTTAAATTCACGTCACTCCGAGTTTATGCAAATGGAGGATGACACACAGTAATTGACAAAGGCCATACAACTTACACCCAGACAGTGCTTCACTCTCCATGGGAGACTGTCACAAACATGATTCCTTTAGTCCTCCCAAGGACCAAGTGGGCAAAGCAGACATTGATTTGTTCACAAATATTCAATATATTGCAAACGGCAGGCACCTGCAGGAGGGAATCAGCCTCATTTTGCAGCCAAGAAAGTGGAGGAGGCCAGGAAAAGGTAAATCATGCACCGCTGTCCATAAGACTGGTAAACAATAAAGCCAGGCTGGAGCTGGGTTTCTCTGCCACCAGCACAGGGCTCTTTCCCTAGGGAATCCTGGTGTCTCCCTCCAGAAAATACTTCATCTGGTCATTGCTTCTATTTGGCGCTTGTAAGTGAGAACGAAAGTTCTGCGAGACACAGAACTGGCCTCTTTCTCTCTCTCTCTTTTGCTAAAACTCCATTCTGAATCTGTCAATATGCTGCATGAAACCCCTTCGACCACTCTTCATTTTCTGCAGGAAAAAGTCCTTGCTCCTGGATAAGACTTTCCAGCTCTTCCTGAATAGAAATTTCCTATTTCTCCTGCCTGTGTCTCTTGTACGACTTTCTTCATTATCCTCTCTGCGCTCTGATATTCCTTCTGTGACTGCTGTCCACCTGTGCTGGCAGGTTATTAGTCAAGAACAACAGAAACCCAGCTCCTGATACTTTAACCAAAAAAGGAGGAATTTACTGGAAAAATCTTCAGGAGCTCATAGGATTCGTGGAAAGGCAGGAAGACAGAGCTCACAGAGCGGGGAGAGAACAGGAAGGCTGGGCGGCCAGATCCATCGCCCAAAGTCATGTTCTGGAGAGGACATTGCTGCCTGGGCACAGGGTGGTGATGCTCCTTGGCTCTGCTAGTCATTGCTGCCTCCACTGCCATGAAAGAATCCCCCAATCCCTGCTCTTTTAAATGTCAAGTTTGAATGAATTTTATACATAAGATGGTACAACATTTTTCAAGGGCTGAAAGGAAAGAATAGTCAACCCAGAATCCAGTGCAAATATCCCCTAGGAATGATAGAAACATTAAGGACATTCTGAAATGAAGGAAAACAAAGAGAATTTGTCACCAGAAGACCTACTCTAAAAGAATGGCGAAAGAAAGGTTCTCTAAAAAGAAAGGAAATGATAAAAAGAAAGAATCTTAGAACATCAGGAAGGAGAAAGAACATGATAAATGAAAATATGGGTTAAGACAATGGATGTTTCTTCACTTGGGTTTTCTGAATTATGTTTGATGGTTGAAGTGAAAATTTAGATACGGTTCTACATGTATACAGAGGGAAACTTAAGACTATATCATACTAGGGCGCCTGGGTGGCTCAGTGGGTTAAGCCGCTGCCTTTGGCTCAGGTCATGATCTCAGGGTCCTGGGATCGAGTCCTGCATCGGGCTCTCTGCTCAGCAGGGAGCCTGCTTCCTCCTCTCTCTCTCTCTGCCTGCCTCTCTGCCTACTTGTGATCTCTCTCTGTCAAATAAATAAATAAATAATCTTTGGGACGCCTGGGTGGCTCAGTTGGTTAAGCAGCTGCCTTCGGCTCAGGTCATGATCCCAGCGTCCTGGGATCGAGTCCCACATCGGGCTCCTTGCTCCACGGGGAGCCTGCTTCTCCCTCTGACTCTGCCTTCCACTCTGTCTGCCTGTGCTCGCTTTCGCTCACGCTCTATCTCTGACAAATAAATAAATAAAATCTTTTAAAAAAAAAATAAATAAATAAATAATCTTTAAAAAAAAAAAAAAGACTATATCATACTATAAATGGGGGCAGGTAGAGGAACTTCCAGGGAAGTAAAGGTTCTATACTTCATTGAAACTGGTTAAATGACACCAGCAGATATGATAAGTCGTGTATACATAATGTAATATATGGAGAGATCACTAAAAAAGTTAACCAAAGAGATACACTCAAAAACACTGTATAATTAAATACAGTTCCCATATGACCCAGCAATTCCACTCCCAGATATATAGCCAAGAGAAATGAAAATATATGTCCACACAAAAACTTGTATACAAACTTTTACAACAGCATTACACATAACAGGTAGAAATAGCCCAGATATCCATCAGTAGATGAATGAATAATTACAACAAAAATTGGTGTATTATATAGTGGAATCATATTCATACAATGGAATATTATTTAGCCATAAAAAGGAACAAAGTACTGGTCTATGCTACAACTTGGATGAACCTTGAACACTATGCTAAGTGAAAGAAGCCAGTCACAAAATTCCACACATTATATGATTTCATCCATGTGAAAGTCCATGATAGGGAAATATATAGAGGCAGAGGGTATATGAGTGGTCACTTAGGGCTGGGGGAAGATTTGGGGGTAAGGATGGCAGAGTAGTGATAGCTAAAGGGTATGGGATTTCTTTTGGAGGTCATGCAAATATTCTAAAATTGACTGTGATGGTTACACATACCCGCGAATACATTAAAAAAAGCTGTATTAAGTGGATGACTTCCACAGTATATGAATCATATCACAAAATTTAGAAGAAGAATAACAACTGTAATACACTGAAAGGCATCAAGTCAAGAAGTGCATAATGATACCAAAAATTAAGTCATTACTAACCTTGGAGAGATGCTAGAAGTTCAACTCATTTGTCTGGTAACTGGTGAATAAAAGAAAGCATGGAATATTTTTCCTACCATTTCCATATTAGGAAAACTATTGGGTAAGCAAATGGTTAGATGAGGAGAAGTTTCTCTTTATAGAATTATTTCTACTAACAACTACAAAAGGAATGATAGAATATCATCATTTTGCAACCTGTACTGAACCAATGGGTCTAGGAAATTGTCTACAATGGCTGCTGGTGTGTGTATGTGTGTGAGAGAGAGAGAGAGAGAACCAGACAACATGTGTGCCCTTTCAATATACCTGTGAATCATTCTGCCAGTATAATTGACTCTTACTCTGAATCCCTAGCCATCAGTTTACAGGAAATTAAAGAGACAGAAGAGTTATCATAAGCAACATTAGGGAGATGCAATCAGCAAAATCCTGCCTGGGGCAAACTAGAGAACAAATGACCTAGTTTCCTTTTTTTTTTTTAAGATTTTATTTATTTATTTGTCAGAGAGAGAGAGAGAGAGCACAAGCAGGGGGTGTGGCAGGCAGAGGGAGAAGCAGGCTCCCTGCTGAGCAAGGAGCCCAATGCAGAACTCAATCCCAGGACCCTGGGATCATGACTGAGCCAAAGGAAGATGCTTAACCCACTGAGCCACCCAGGTGCCCCTGACCTAGTTTCTTCAGTCAATTAATTACAAAGGGAAAAAAAGAGAGAAGGAGAACCTATAAATCAAAAGAGACTGTGGGGCTCCTTCCCCTTTCCCAGGCTGTTCTCAGCCATGGGGATTCAGACAGCACAACCAGCAACATCAGGAGAGCTGAGCCCTGAGGCAGAGAGGTTTGGCTGGTATCACCGGCAAGATTAGCAACACTAAGGTCAAGAAAATTCACTGAGTTGGGACGCATGGGTCCTGGGATCAAGTCCCACAAAGGACTCAGTTGGGAGCCTACTTCTCCCTCTGCCTGTCAATTCCCTGCTGTGCACTCGCTCTTACTCTCTTCCTCTCTCTCTTTTCCACAGATAAATAAATACAATCATTAAAGAAAATTCAGCAAGTATGACTGGGTGTGGAGGAACAGACAGGATTTGGTCAGCATGGCTAAGAGAGTAGTTTCATACAGGAAATTGAGCAAATATGTAAATTTATTGAGGATAGGGGGAGACAGAGCTCTTATTGTCAGAGTCTGAAGTTGGAAATATGGAAGGGGAAGGTGAGAAGGAACTGTCTCTATCCACAGAGAGAGCCCAGAAGCAATGATGTCCCAATGGCAATGAGCACACCCAGCATCCAGAATTTGGCTTCTAAATTTTCTAATAAAAGGGACTGGGGTTAATCTGAGAAGTGCACATTTGACTACAAGATAAACCAGGAACATGATGTTGTTTATAAAGTAAGGAAATGTTCAGAGTGATGGGTAACATCAAAGGGACACAGGAGGCAGTTTAAAAAGATTCCTCCTGGGGCACCTTTGTGGCTCAGTTGGTTAAGTGGCTGCCTTCAGCTCAGGTCATGATCCCAGGGTTCTGGGATCAAGCCCTGCATTGGGCTCCGTGCTCAGCGGAGAGCCTGCTTCTCCCTCTCCTTCTGCCTGCTGCTCTGCCTCCTTGTGCTCTCTCTCTCTCCATCAAATTAATTAATTAATTAATTAAATCTTAGAAAAAAAAAAAAGATTCCTCCTACCCAAAGCTGGGAAAATTTGAGTATCAATATAAATGAGAGTTACTTATAATAACCCACTAGATGAGACAAAAATCCATGATGTCATACTGATATGAATAGATGAACAGATAAGTAAATAAAAAGCTGCTCCTTATAGTACAATGCATTCTAATAAATGTGCATTGTACGTTTATAGTGTTATAAGAAAAGAATAGTGTTATAAGAAAATAGTGTTATAAGAAAAATAGTGTTATAAGAAAAAATACTGTTACAAGAAAAACCACCAACTGGCAGACATCAAAATAATAACTTATTTGATTCAGCCAAGAAAAACAAATGTACTAAAAACCAGTGGGATTTGTTCAAGAACTGTGTTTTGCCTAGCCTCAAAGTGTCTCCACATAAAACTACATTCTAATTTAATTCTAATTAATTATGCATTAATTCATGATTATATTAATTATATTCTAGTTGTATCCTAATTAATTATTCTAGGTAACTAAAGTATAATTAGATTCTAATCAATTACTGATTCTGATTAATTGCTTACAATTCCAATAAATTGTTGATTCTGACTAATTAATTACTTATTAATTAGTTGGTTCTGATAAATTACTTATTAATTGATAATTATAAGTTAACTTTATAGTGGAGAAATCCGGCAAACACCATCTTAATGAAATGATGAAAGTTACATCACTAGTAGCAGGACAAATCAATGTCACGTGCCTCCTGATATGATGCACTATGAGGGACACAGCAGTGCAACATGTGCCACAAGCACGGGTCCTGAATCTAGACATAAGGGAACACTAGGTAATCCCAAACTGAGGCACATTCAACAAAGTAACTGGTACGTATTTATCAAAAATGTCCAGGTCATGAAAAACAAGAAGAAATGGAAGGACTGCTCCAGACTGAAACTCAAGTGACAAGATAACCAAATGTAATCAGTGACCCTGGATTGGCTCTTGTACCTCTAAAGGACCTCACTGAGACAACTGGCAAAGTCTGGATGGGATCTATGGATTAGATGACAGCATCGTATCAATGTTTACACTGTAGATATAGGAGAATGCCCTTGTTTTAAGGAACACACACTGAAGTATTAAGTGGTAATAGGCATCATGTCTGAAACTTTCAAAATCTTAAGAAATAGTATGGATAAATATAACATAGAGAATGATAAAGTAAATAGAGCATAGTAACAATTGGCTGATATGCGAGATGGGTACATAGGAGCTATCTGCACTATTCTTGAAATTTTCCTCTAAGTTTGAAATTATTTCAATATAAAACGTTTATCTAAAAAATCTGGGGAGGGGACTCCTGGGTGGCTCAGTGGGTTAAGCGTCTGCCTTTAGCTTAGGTCATGATCCCAGGGTCCTGGGATTGAGTACTGCACTGGGGTCCTTGCTCAGTGGGAAGCCTGCTTCTCCCTCTACTTGTGCTCTCTCTTTCTCCTCTCTCTCACTCTCTCTCTCTGAGACAAATGATTAAAATCTTTTTTGTAATTATTTTTTATTTTTTATAAACATATAATGTATTTTTATCCCCAGGGGTACAGGTCTGTGAATCGCCAGGTTTACACACTTCACAGCACTCACCCTAGTGCATACCCTCCCCAATGTCCATAACCCCACCCCCCTTCTCCTAACCCCACTCCCCCCAGCAACCCTCAGTTTGTTTTGTGAGATTAAGAGTCACTTATGGTTTGTCTCCCTCCCAATCCCACCTTGTTTCATTCATTCTTCTCCTACCCCCTTAACCCCCCATGTTGCATCTCCACTTCCTCATATCAGGGAGATCATATGATAGTTGTCTTTCTCCGATTTACTTAACAAATGAATAAAATCTTTTAAAAAACTGGGGAGGGGCGCCTGGGTGGCTCAGTGGGTTAGGCCTCTGCCTTCAGCTCAGGTCATGATCTCAGGGTCCTAGGATCCAACCCCCGCTTTGGGTTCTCTGCTCAATGGGGAGCCTGCTTCCCCCCTTCTCTCTGCCTGCCTCTGCCTACTTGTGATCTCTCTCTCAAATAAATAAGTAAACAAAATATTATTAAAAAAAAAAAAACCTGGGGAGAAATATCAATGATTGCAATAAATGTACCTTATTTGGATCCTGATTTCTAGAAACTGTAAAAGCAATTTTAAATCAATGGGGAAATTTTAATATTGACTGGACATTTGATAATATTAAAGAATCAGTGTTAAACTTTTAGGCATGTTAATGCCATTTTGATCCTTTTTTTAAAAAACCTTCATCTCTACATACTGAAATATTTATAAACATTAATTATTATTACAATTATTTTTAAACTTAATTATTAAAATTAGGTTAAAGATGTCTGGGGCTTGCTTCAAATTAAGCGAGGGTGAGGAGACCATAGACTGACCCAAAGGTAAAACTTGTACACACTGAGTGAGGGAAACATGGGGTTCATTATATCAATATCTCTATTTTCATATGTTTAAATTTTCCCATAATAAAAAAATAAAATCCATTTGAAATCCATTGCATTTTAAGTTCTCTCCTGTGTGTAACGATGACCAACAGCAGTGCTGAACTGATTTTTTTTTAAGATTTTATTTATTATCCATTTGAGACAGAGAGAGAGAGAGCACACAAGCCAGGGGGAGGGGCAGAGGGAGAGGGAGAAGAAGCAGGCTCCCCACTGAGCAGGGAACCCAACACGGGACTCGATCCCAGGACTCTGAGGATCATGACCTGAGCCAAAAGTAGACTCTCAACTGACTAAGCCACTCAGGCACCCCATGAATTACGTTGCCTTTTTATTTTTTTTTTAAGATTTTATTTATTTATTTTAAAGTAAATGCTACACCCAACGTGGAGCTTGAACTCTCGACCCTCAGGTCAGGAGTCACATGCTCTACCTACTAAGCCTGCCAGGCGCCCCTGTGCTGAACTGCTTTGATGTTGAAGGGAACCTCTTGAATCTCACTGAGCGAGGCACAGGAATGAGGCTGTGCACTGAGTGTCTCAGGAGGAGATAAAAGATGACAGGTCCGCAGGGCACAGGACTGGATCTATTTCAAGACCGAGTCATGGGCACAGACCAATTCAAGGTAGTTGAACAGATTTGTTTGTTTGTTTGTTTGTTTTAAGTCATCACACAGTCTCTGCAGCTGCAGCCACAATCTACAGAATGTTCCTAGCAACCTAGATTCTTCCTTTTACAAGTGACCTGTTAGCTTAAAATTTCAGCAGCACTAAAACAAACCCCCCAAAAATATTACACTAAGCAAAGGAAGTTCTAAAAAAGAAAACCAGTTAGCAAGCCAAGCAAAAGACTGAAACACTACAAATTAGAAGTCAATTAAGGAAACACTTGGATGGAATTTTAACACACCGAAGCCAATTACAAATTTAAATGCACAGATTACAATGCAAGCTCACAGATCTATCTGATGGGAAGACAAGTCATTTGTTCAGGAATTCTACTTCCTTTTGTGGCCTCTGGTCATATGCACATTGATATTAATATTAGATGCAATATTCTTTGCTAGAAGTGACTCCCACCTAGTTTCAAATGAAAGAGGAATGGCAGTTGAACTCCCACCAAAACATGACAGCAGCGTGCAAAGCTGAAGGCCTCACACCACAGGCGGTCACAGACTTCCCCAGCAGAGACTGTGTTTAAAACCACTGTTGCCCCGGCTTGTCACATTTGCTGTTTTGTTCAGTCAATGTGACAGGCCAGGCACTAGGTTCAAACCAGTGAAGACAACAGATGAGATCCAGGCTTCTGCCATGGGGTGATAGCTCTCCTGGACCCCCACAGAATCCAACAAGAGTATAAGACCTTCTGTCTCTCTTCCACCATTTGGACTGAACAAGGGAAGTGTCCTGTCAGCATGGAGGGGGTCTCCCTATGAAAAGGTTCCTGAACTCCAGAAGGATAGACCACAGCTTGGCTATACCCAAAAGAGGCCTCAAACAGGTCTTCCTTACCCTCTGTCAAATCCAGCCCTGCTTTCCTTAACTGTACATGTTAAGCAGGAGTGAGAGGTTAAACGGAAGCTTTTCACTAATTAAACACTTAGACTAGCAAATCCTTACATTCAAAACATCCCTCTCAGTTATGAAAGGGTTTACCAGGTACTCCTCATGGTTTGTTTCAATAGCCAAGTAGGGCTGTTTACAGATGACAAAATTGGGGGCCACAGAGGTTTGGAGACTTTCTCCCATATTGACAGGGCTGATTATACAACTAACAAGATAATGTGGAAATGACAGTCAAAAATTTGAAAAGGTGAAAAAAAAAGGGCAAAACAAAACAAACAAACAAAAACAACCAACTAACCATTGTGGTTTCTGCTTGCTCTGCCTTGGACCACCCTATCTGCCATGTTGTGAGGACTTTCAAGCAGCCCTTTGGAGAGGCCCATGGAGAGAGGCACTGAGGCCAGCACAACCTTGCCAGGCACATAAGCGAGCCATGTTCAGAGTGGAGCCTCTAGCCCTTGTCCAGCCTTCAGGGAACCGCAGCCCTCATGAGAAATCCCAAGGCAGAATCACTCCCAACTAACCATGCATTCATGCGTTCTGGCCCCACCAAAACCATCAGATAATATTTATTATTGTTTTAAGCCACTACATTTTAGGATGATTTGTTATGCAAGAAGAGAAAATACATAGGGACGCCAAGCCAGCTTCTCTGAGGATGGAGAGTATGGCTGTGAGGAAGGGATAAGTCCAACAGTGTGGGACAGAGAAACACCACAATGAAGACAGAGATTGCCTGGAAACCCATCTCAGCTCAAAAGAGGAAGAACTTTCTAACAGAGTTATCTAAGGAATACCAGCTTGTCTTGGAAGATAAAGGTCTGCTCTCTGTCACCAGAGAGGTTTGCTCAAAGGCTAATGCTAATAGGACAAAGATGCCATAAGGAGAAGGCAATGAACTTCAAGTCAATGGTTGGACCAGATGACTTTTAAGTTCCTTTCCTACCAGAGAATCTTCCATACCATGTAACTTACCCAGGGACCTGGAAAATCGTCCTCCCCAGCTTCCCAGGCTCCAATGACCTGCTTGGGCAGTATGTGTTTGGCTAACAGTTACTGAAAATTGATTTATTCCAGGAGGAAACACATGAAACAGCACATGAGCTACTGATCCTACCCTCAAACCAGCTGCACACGTACACGGACATACTGACACCAAGTACAAACTAGGGCTGACAGGGGAAAGGAGGCAAGAGGCCTGCAGCCCAAAGCCATTAATGTCTAGAAGTCCACAAAGACAGTGAGTGCTGTGAGACACCCAGGTAAATGCAAGTGAGAGAGAACACACCCTGGGAATCTGCTAGGGGGTTAAGAGTACCCTCATCTCCAGAAGGCAATGACTCAGTAAACTGGCAAGCAAAATAAATGAAAACTTAGGACAACTGCAAGACTCGGAAGAAGGAAATCAATTCTATGCCTGCAACTGGAAAAATAATTTCATTTTCTCAAAATGGAAAATCCAAGGAAGGTGTCTTTCTTGTCACAGCATGTAAACAACACAGCACTGTAAACAATGCAGCCGCTTAGTCCACTTGCAAGTCTCCCCAAACCAGGAATAAGAACACACCACTCGCCCATCTGTGGTTCCTCAAAAGCATCACCCAGTCAGCCACCAGCCTCCCTGCTGCCTGGACTCTGATCTCCAAGCCAACAGACATTTCTGTGTCATGTCCACTGCCAGGCAGAGATCATCTTTAATAGCTCATCTCACTCCCAACTTCTTCCAATTGCTCCCTCGTCAAATTCTCAAGGAAGTTAGGGCTAAAAGGAATCCCACAGATCACCCAGTCCAGAGTGTGATAACTGGAAGGAAGGGTAGAGGCTGGGATAGACTGAATTATTTTTTCCCAATTCCTAATGTGCTCCCTGAATTACAATTACATGTCCACACCCTTCGTCATGGGACTTTGGAGGGTCACCCACTATAGTGGGGAGTGGGTACCCTCTGACCCCACTGATAGGACATGGGGCCGTGTGCCTTGATTCAGCTGATGGAATATGGACCAGAGTGAAGGCATGCAAGCTTGAGCCAGGCGCTCCCTTTCCCACTCACCCTCCTATTCTTCTACCATCATGGCGAGAAGACAGACTCTGCTAACCCACTTGTTTAAGGCAGAGGCGTGTCCCGGGGCCACTGCTGGAGGCAGATCTGCTCCAGCCATCTGTAGACATGCAAACACGAATAAATCACCCTTGCTTTAAACCTCTGAGTTTTGGATGATTTATTTGGGGGCTGCCTGATCTAGGAGCACAAGTGAGCTGAGGACCCAGTTCTAACTCTCATCTACCCCCTCCCCTATTAAGATGTACACAGAGCCCACTGTCAATGGGGTGTGACACTAGAGAAAGAAACCAGAAGATGATTCCAGAAAGGCAGAGATGAGGCTGGTCCTGAGGGTAAGCACGGTTGTATGTGTTTGGGATGAATGGACAATGAAAAGGAGTGTCTCGTGCCCAAATGCAAGGTACATGTCAGCAGTCTTTGTCAGCAACCTAACTGTCTGCTTTTGATTTCCCCCTGCCTTCTCTTAGGCTTTTGCTGTCATTCTTTTTGCAAGCGGATGGCTTACTAGCCAGTTACAGAAGCCTGGAGATGTGGGGAGGGAACTTAGTTAGAGGTCTGTCTCCTTGGATTAACTTCCCACAGTCCCAGATGACGGAGCTGCAGGTAGACCCAGAAAATGGTAGAGTGCCCTAGCCAGTCAGTATAGATGCTGTTCAAATGGGTTTGATTTTCAAGCCTGCATGTATGGTACCAGAATGCCAAGACCAGTCAGCGGGGAAAGGACAGTCTCTTCAACAAATGGTCCTGGGAAAACTGAATGCCTACAAGCAAAAGGAGGAAACTGGAGCCTTAACTGACTCCAGGTTTGGGTTAAGACAAGTATAAAAAGAGCCTGGAACATGTTTTCAAGCTAGACCCAGGAAACACCATTGGGGTCCTACCCAAAAGACTCCAGAGCCAACTGAAGAGGCCCCGATGCTGGCAAAGACAAGGTAGGATAATATGAACGTCATGAAGGGCAATAGAACAGGGGCTGAAACACAGCAAACATGTTTGCATCCATGAGATGATAGTGTTTGAAGATTTTTTTTTCTTAAAGATTTTTTATTTATTTGACAAAGAGAGCGATCACAAGTAGGCAGAGGGACAGGCAGAGAGAGTGGAGGAAGCAGGCTCCCTGCTGAACAGAAAGTCTAGGGGTGCCTGGGTGGCTCAGTGGGTTAAGCTGCTGCCTTCGGCTCAGGTCATGATCTCGGAGTCCTGGGATCGAGTCCCACATCGGGCTCTCTGCTCAGCAGGGAGCCTGCTTCCTCCTCTCTGCCTGCCTCTCTGCCTACTTGTGATCTCTCTCTGTCAAATAAATAAATAAAATCTTTAAAAAAAAAAAAAGAAAGTCTGATGCAGGGCTCCATCCCAGGACCCTGAGATCATGACTTGAGCCAAAGACAGAGGCTTAACCCACTGAGCCACCCAGGCACCCCCCCCCTTTTTTTATAAGATTTTTTTTTAATTATTTATTTGACAGAGAGAGAGATCACAAGTAGGCAGAGAGGCAGGTAGAGAGAGAAGGGGATATGAGATGATAGTGGGTTTTGTTTTGTTTTGTTTTTAAAGATTTTATTTATTTATTTATTTGACAGAAAGAGATCACAAGTAGGCAGAGAAAAAGAGAGGGAAGCAGGCTCCCTGCTGAGCAGAAAGCCCTATTCCAGACTCGATCCCAGGACCCTGAGATCATGACCTGAGCCAAAGGCAGCAGCTTAACCCACTGAGCCACTCAGGCACCTGAGATGATACTGTTTTAGAAAAAACAAATGAAATGGATTGGTAACCATTGGAAGATAAGAACCAATTTGTGATTTTGAGAGCTTGTGATTAAAAGGAAAGAATCAAAAATGTATTCTGCCTTTCCTGTGTGAACTGTAGCCTGTGAGTAACCAGAGTAGTAGATGAGGGGAGGTTTCTCTTCCTAGAAGTATTCCTGCTAATAAATAAGGAAGAAATCATAGAATTACACTAATCGAAGACTGGTTATCACCAGTAGCTAACATCACAAACCAAGAAGCCACCAGATATTATGAGCTCCTGATGGAAGAACACATCATCACTTGATCGAGTTTCTAGATCCATCTGTCAAATTAAAGAACTGCGGAGGACATGTTAACCTACACGAAGAGAATGCAATCAGCAAAACCCAGACTGTGTGAAATTCTGTGGGTAGACCGTACTTGGGTCCTGATACAAATGAATCAAAAAAACACTTTATGACATTTGAGACAACTGAAACTGCGAACACCGAATATTTGATGATAATAAGGAATTATTATTAATTTTAGTGTCACAATGGTATTGTGGATATGTTCTTAAAAATCCTTATCCTCTGGGTGGCTCAGTGGGTTAAAGCCACTGCCTTCGGTTCAGGTCATGATCCAGGGATCCTGGGATCAAGCCCCATGTCGGGCTTTCTACTCGGCGGGGAGCCTGCTTTCCCCTCCCTCTCTCTGCCTGCCTCTCTGTCTACTTGTGATCTCTGTCTGTCAAATAAATAAATAAAATCTTTTTAAAAAAATCCTTATCCTCTAGAGATACATACTGAAACATTTACAGGTGAAATGTGATATGTGGGATTCACTTGAAATGGTGGGGGACTGAGATGAAAGAAGATTGGCCAGAAAGTTAATAATTGCTGAAACTGGGTAATGGGTGTACAGGGGTTTGTTATACTACTGTCTACTCTCATATATGTTTAAAATTCTTCATACCGAAGCATTTTAAATACAAATGAACACAATGAGCTGTCAGTACTGTCACATATCCTTGGCTCCTGCTGAGCCTCAGAGAAGGAGCTAAAAATCTGAGCAATGTGTATCTTCTGTGTTCACTCGATTCTCCTGGCAATTCAGTTACTCCCCGTGTTCTACTGCAATAGTCCCAGGCTGTATGCTGGGTTTTTATAAATGGGAAAAGATTAAAATGACAAAGTGTCTTCTATTAAAAAAAAAAAAAAAAAGGACTTCACTGGAATTTGAGAATCTACTAAGTAGAAGGCACTATGTCCAGCAACCAAAGGGAAGCTACAACAGGAAGGCACAGCCCCAGGCTCTAGAGGGGAGAAGCCAGGTGTTAATCTAAAGGAGGGAGACAAACCAACATCGTTCTCATAGGGTTACACAGCCAAATGACATAATATACAAAAGGAGCATCAAAGGAAGGTCGGCTCTGCCAGCTCAGCTCATCGCAGGGGAATGCAGGCAGGTTCACCCTGAGATGACTTGGAATTAAGACTGTCAGCTAGGATGTCAGTAGTAACGAAGGGGAGATCTCCTGGCTGATAGGATGGCTGGTGCAGACATCTGAAGGGGAGTCTGAAGGGCATGTGGTGTGCAGATGGAGGAAAAAGGCAAGTCTGGCAGAAGATGGGTCAAGGCCAAGGGACCAAGAGAGAGGAAGAGAGGGAAGGGGCACTCAGCTGGGCAGGACGGTGAGGGGTGAGCCCAGGAAGAACACACGCTGTATTTTGGGAAGACGGGACCTATTGCAGCTTCAAAGGACAGCACGATCTGGCGCTGTCCTATGCGGCAAGCTCAGCAGTGCCATATGCCCTCTTCTTGGTTAGGCAATGGCCCAGCAATGCAGATCAAATGGTGTGAGTCAAGATTGTTAAATTGGCCTTCAGTGCACGGCGCTGCGACCAAGCGTGTGATGAGGTGTCAAGACAAGTGGAACTCAGTGATCAGGACTCTTAAAAACAGAAACAGACGCGGGAAAGAGTCCCGTGTAAAAGAAAACACACATCAACAAATCAACAGTTTGCTTCATGGATCTGGTTATGAAAGGAGCCTCTTAAAGCCACATCTCTGTGGGGCGACACTTGGAATGTGTGATTCACCACCCATTAAAGCTGCCTATTTCGATTCTGTTCAGGGTGTTTCTTACCATCTCCTGCTCCCTGTATGGCAGTTTACAGGGGAGTATATTTCTCTCTACCTAGGATAAGCAGACATTGATCTGGGTTTAAGGAACCCCGCACCCTTTGCACAGACCTGTCTTTCTTTGCTCATGCGATTTGCCAGCTATACCCTGGAAGATGACAGGAGGCATGGGAGCTGCTTGCTTGAACACCCAGCTCCCTGGGAGCTCCCCCATGGCACTGGGTCCAAACCTGCTGGCTTTTTACCAAATGGCCGGGATGGGTATGGATTTCCCTCCTTCCCTTCCTCCTCCATGCAGTGGTTTCATGATGGTATGCACGTCTGTCTCCCACACTGCCTTATAGATTGTTGCCCTCGATAAATAATACAACCAGAGCTGGTATATGCTTACTGTCACAAATATTCCAGACTGCTTATCAGGCCCCAGTCTTGGATTAACAGACCCTCCCCAAAGGAGACACCAGGATCAGTAGCAGCTGAAGAACTCACACCACACATTCCATCAATGGCACAGAAGTATTTGCAAAGGAGGAAGAACATGTGGCAAGTGGCCCCTAGTCATATGCAAAATCAAGTCACCAAAGGTGTCTCCCAGGGAAGGTCTAATGACAAAAGCATCTATGAAACAATAAAGGGACAAGCAGTGTGGCCAGAGACTCCATAGAGAAGTCCCTCAGGCACACAGAGCAGTGGGCCACACCCATACTCTGCAAGACTGGTGTGTTCTGACGGGTGGTAAGAAGCCACTCTGCCACTCAACGCCAAGTGTGAGCCCTCACACTCCCTGAACCAGAGTGAGTGTTGGCCCCTACCTAGGCCCTGGTGTTATTGAAGTCTGCAAGGAGGAAGAGGTCAGAGCTATGCAGAAAAGAATGAACACAGCTGGCCTGAGACCACTTATCCTTTGAGAGGTTTACCCTGGGCTGGCATCTGAGAGTCTGGATTTGGGGAGGGCCCCCCCAACTCACTGACTGCCACCCGTGGCTCACTGTGCCTAAACTACTTGCACAAACTCACGGTCTATGCGGAATACCTGCTTTCATTCTGGCAGTCTGGACGGTAGGTGTGAGCCAGGCAGACGGCGCCCACGTGGTCAGCCCCCTCTACCCCCCGCAGCGAAAACCATGGCCACTGAGTCTCTGATGAGCTTCTCTGGCTACCAACCTTTCCCGCATGTTGTCGCAACTCATTGCTGGAGGAACCAAGCGTGACCTGTGTGACTCCAAGGGGTGAGGACCCTCAGAGGCTTGCCCATGGTTTCCCCAGACTTCAGCCCCATGTCCTTCCCCCTTTTGCTGATGGGGCTTTGCCCCCTTTCACTGTAATAAAGCACCGCTATGAACACAAATAGATGAGAGTCCTAGGAGTCCTTCTGGCTCCTTAGGGAACCTGGAGGGTTCATCTTGGAGATCCCAACACAGGGCCCCACCCAGAGGCTCCGCCCCATGAGGTGGGTGGAGTCTGTGAGCTATCCCCTGGGGCTATCCATGAAGACCCTCTTCTCCCTCCATATATCAGAACCACGCTCCTGGCCTGCGCTCCTCCCTGAAACCGTGAACTAGACATCGCTCTGACACCTCAGAGAACCCCACAGATGTGAGGGCCTGTTATTCGATTGGATTTAGGGTGGAGGCGTCACCTCTGACTCATGGCCTGCTTCCCACAGGGTCTTGCACACGGAGGGTATGCAAAGCAAACCTTCCGGTGCGTAGGAAACTAGTTGAAGGCGCTATAAGGTTGAGACAAGCCCTTTTAATAGCTTTACCTTCGCTCCCTGTTCCTCCAACCACTGCCACACTTTACAAAAATGACAAGTCATCCTAGGTATACACAGATCATGTACCTAGACACTTGCAACCCTATGGAAATAGAACTAGGACAACAGAAAGAGGCTACTGCTTCACTGAAGAGTCTCTTTCAACACAGTCGAATCTGTCAACATAATATATCCACATAATCTGCATTTCATAACTGTATCTGGCAGTCCGGGCTTCAGCCGGCAATCTCCCACTTATCCTCCCAATCTCATTCCAGCAAACAACTTTTTGAAACTGAAAACAAATTAATAAAAACCCAAGTTTGGCACTAACATCCTTGGCTTTCTGAAATCTCATAAAATTGCAGGCAATTCTCATTCATTCACTCATGCTCCCATTCAAATTAGCCAAACCACTGAGAACATATCCATGGCAAAGCACCTGCGAGGCTCCATGGGGGAAGACAAAGAAGACGCCAAACTTGGCCATGGTGTTCCTTTGGCACAAAAGCTGTCTGCAGAAATGCCTACACAGTGCGTGTGTGTGTGTGTGTGTGTGTGTGTCCCAGAGAAAGAAGATATGGCCCTTGATCAGTCATGGGCCAATGTGGGTATTTCAAACAGGAGAAAACCCATGCAGGGATGTATGAACATAAGGGGTGTAACTGTTGAAAATGAAGATTAGAGAAGACAAGGCAAGTCCGGGGCCCTACTGGGTGGGTTGTTAGCACCACAGTGGCGGGGCGCTGTCCAGGGCAGAGGCTGGAAGCTGGGCCATTAGTGCAGCAGGAGGCAGACCTGACCCACAATTTGGCCCTAGGAACGGAGCAGAGGGACTAAAGGAGAAAGACAGGCAGGGCCCGCGATTCCATCTGATGTTGGAATAGAGGAGGAGGAGGCAGCAAGCATGACTCAGAGGTTTTCAGCTATTCATAGAAAGAGAAAAGTTAGCAGGAGGAGCAGGCTTGGTGGGGAAAATTACAATTCATGTCACTAGACTTTGCTAAGAACATTGGTGTGTACAGTGCTCTTTCAAAATATGCTGCCAGTCCACTCATGACCTCCTGGCTAAATGTTAAGAAAATTCACTTCAAGCAAATGTGGACGTGTTATCAGCCTGTGCATTCCTTTTCAGCTTCCCAGTGGTCTTACAGTATGAAATACTGGGTGATATTTTAAAGGAAAGCTGAATCCAAGATGATAAGGCCACCATCTTCTAGGGCAGAGACGCCAGTGGCTTAACCTGCAGACTTGCCCTCTCGGGGCCACTTCGCGGCTGCAGAGTCCTTCCCATTCCCGTCCTTCAAGGATTCCCTAGAGTGACGCTGAGAACACTACTATTTCCTGGCACCCCGTCTCCATGAAAGTTTGCCTTTCAGAGATGGTCTCACCGGAAGAAGGAATACGTGATCCCTCCTAGAGTCAAAGATGTCTTGGTCTTCTCTTACCTGACCTTCTCTTACCTTACCTGACCTACAGTGGGCCCAGCTCAGCAAACACTCAACAGTCTTCCCCAGCCGAAGACTCAACATTTATTCTTACTTGACCGCAGCCTTCTTTCTTACAGACCCAGGCTAATTTCTTTGAGGTCTTCCTTGCTAACTGGCCTAGCCATGCCTACCGTGCAGATCAGTCAAAACAACAAATAAATCAAAACAAATGCTTCTGTTTGAAATCGTTTCCTAGGAAACAAATGTCATTTACGGTGCCACCAAAGAGGCAACTGGCATAAACAAACCAGAATTTTGCTTAACCCAATCAATTTCATCATTAATATGGAGAAAGTTCGTGCATGGAACACTCTTGCCCTAAGGACTTGCTGAAGTGATACCTTGGAAAATTCCACAGCACTTGTGAATTCTTCCCTAACTTCATGTAATCACATGTTCTCTATGAGAGGAGAACTGGGGATAAAATTTGTTAAATGGGAACTAATAACCCAAAGACCATATTCTCTTTGTGTCCAAACAGATATATGATTAATCATGCCTTAATCGTGCCAGCGATAGAATAAGAACCTCATCTTCTGTTATTGAGATTCCTGGCACATTGCTGGAAAGAAATAAAAACCTGCCAACAATTGCGGATACTTCCGGGAAATTGTTTCTATATGTGACAGTATTTACAAAGAGGGTCTTTTAATCCTGATTATAGGACTGTAACCAAGCCCAGCTGTTGGCACGAGGTACTTCCTCCCTTAGAATAAGCTTAAGTGATCAAATGAGTTTCTCAAGCAAAATCCAGGGCAGAAGTACCTGAGAAAGCCACACTTCACAGAGAAATTCTAATCCAAACCTCCACTGATTTTCCACTAAGGTACAAATAATGGGGATGGAAACTCAGGTCGAGACTGTGAGATACCATAGTATACCCACTTGATTGATAAAATCAATGCAGACAATACCGAGTGTTACAAAGGATATGAGTCTACAAAACCTCCTAACTTCCAGTGGGAGTATAAACATTGGAACGACTGCTTTGGAAAACAGTTTGGCGTTATGTAAGGTGAGCCTTCACGTTCCTACAACCCAGCAATTTCACCCAAGAGAAACTCCTGGACATGTACAAGAACTGTCATGGTCAGGGGTCCCTGGGTGGCTTGGGTCATGATCCCGGGGTCCTGGGGTCAAGCCCTGCATCAGGCCCCCTGCTCAGTAGGGAGCTTGCTTCTCCCTCTCCCTCCACCTGCTCCTCCCCTGCTTATGCTCTCTCTCTCTCCTTCTCTGTCAAATAAATAAATAAAATCTTAAAAAAAGAGAGAGAGAGAACTGTCATGGTCAGCCATCAAGAGGAGAACTAAATAGAGAAATAAGAAGTGGCACACTCATGTCCTGGATTGTTAAAAAGCTGTCAGAATAAGTCCCCCCAAATCACATATTGTGCAATACCCTATTTTATAAAGTAAAAATGGCTGAAATGAAAAGTATGAGGCTTTTAGAACTGCATATAGATGAGATAAAACTGAACTAAAAGGAAAGAAAGAGGACGGTGTTGCAAATTTGGGGTGGTGGTTACCCCAGAGTGGGACAGGCTGGAGCACAAGAAATAGGGGTCCACATTTTCTCTGAAGATATTTCTCTGAACACCAGGTTTCACGTAGTTAGAAGAAAAAAAAAAGAGAGAGTAATAAAACAAAATTAGAGTGGTCTTTCCAAAAGGGAAGCTTGCAAGGGAAATGGCTCTGATTCCTTCTCCACCAGGCTCATCACCCTCACAGGTTAAACCCGGCTCTCCCTGCCCCTACGGGAGAGAGCTCATGAATAAAAATTCACTCTGTCTTCAGCTCACAAACACTTGAATATTGCCCCTCTTCTAGCCCCACACATTTGGAGAGCCACGCAGGGACGCCTGGGTGACTCAGTTGGTTAAGATCTGCCTTTGGCTCAGGTCATCATCCCGGGGTCCTGGAATCAAGCATCAGGCTCCCTGCTCAGTGGAGATCCTGCTTCTGCCTGCCACTCTCCCTACTTGTGCTCCCTCTCTGTCAAATAAATAAAAAAGAAATCTTAAAAAAAAAAAGAAGAAGAAGAAGAAGAAAGAATGAAAGAAAGAAAGAAAGAAAAAAGAAAAGAACCACTAAGAGCTGGGATTCCAGGCAGGGTAAGAAGAGAACACACACAGCACATACACATACAGCACTGGGCACAGACAGATCCCACATAACCCACACTGCTGCCATCAGGGCTATGAGCCACAGGCCTGGAGGGTGCTCTATCCCCAGCACAGAGGGCAGCCCTGAGGGTTTTCCAGAAGGTGCAACAAGAGTGCAAGGAAGAAGCGGAAGTTTGGGCTCCACCTTGGAAGGGCTTCTTCTGCACTTGGAGACTCACTCATCCCCCGATCATGCCTTAATTGTGCCCGGAGGGGCATTTGGGCGCCCTCCGTGAGGGAGGCCCCTCTGGACGAGCCATGGAAGGTTTGTTCCTTCGACCCTGGTTTCCTTTCCTCTAAAATGGGAATGAGGACATTTTCGTGGAAAGACACATGTAGGACTATGATGGCACAGGGCTGTCCTAATGTAGGGAATCATTCATTTTACCCAGACAGGTCAAGCCACAGTTCTGCCCACCTTGGAGCCTAGAAATGTCCAAAAACAAAGCTACAGAGCTGGACTGTGCAGCATACACACCAGAAACTTGCTCCCACCCCCACCACCCCCCCAAACCAATATCTGTCCCCACAACCTTATCAGCAAGCAGTAAGAATTTTTCTTGTTGCCCAGAGAATCTGCACCTTTGAGATAACCTTGAAATGCCAACTGTCTACACAGTTATTTTAGAGAAAAGAAAATGGGACCTCTTTGCTCTTTCAAATAGAATAAAACAAAACAAAATTGCATGGGGTCAGATTTTACTTCCACTAGAAATGTGGGACCCTTATAAACATTACCTTGACCCTTCTAGGTTAGTATTACCTGGTAAACACAGATAACTCAACAATGCGAACTCAAGCATGAGTGGGCATTAGGACACAGATCTGGGACAGGCACAGAGCCTGGAGTACAACAGGCCCAGGTCAGACTCTCTCTCCATTGCTAGGGTGGCCAGTCCACAGCTGACAGTGACACATTTATAGCAAATTGCTGATTTGCTACCACTGTATGTCTTGGTGAAATGTTTACACACCTAACAGAGAATGGTAAGTGGGATAAAAACACCCTTTGGAAAAGAATCATTTCTTGTTTGGTTGCCGAACTATAAGAACGCTATGTTCTGTGTGATCTGGAGGGAGCAGCTGAGGGGCACCAATATACCACATGAGAAAGGCACAGGAGAAATATTTGTCACTTTTCTCCCCTGCCAGGAATTAATGACAGTGATTCCCGTTTTGGAGTGGGAACCATTGCTTAAATTCAATGGAGCTCCCCAATTATCAAGGGCATCAACAGAATCAACAATCCTCCAGAAGCTATATTCCCAAAATGCTAGGAAGGATCCTACAAACCCTATAGTGAGTGACCTGAAGGGATACGGCTTGACCAAGTGAAGTCATGGAAGTGACCTGGATTGCACCAGACAGCGAGGCAGGGCCCTCCTGTTTGCAACGACAATGGAGCAGTCCTTCTCAGACTGTGGTCTGGAGCAGCAGCATCTGGGAACTTGTGAGAAATGCCAAAGCTTGGATCCTCCTAGACCCCTAGACTGCATCAGAAACTCAGCAGAGAGCAGTACTTGGTGTTTCAATAAGCCTTCCAGGGAATTCTAATGCCGGCTCAGGTTTGAACAAATGGCATAGAGTGATCTGAGATCTCACAGTTGAAACCGACTCTCCCCAGTAAACATTCTAGGCACTAGCCTAAGAAAGGAGAGAAGCCTCTGGTATCTTTCTCCCTTTCATCAGGCAGACAGTGCTAGCTATCTCACCACTGGACTTCAATTTTGAATCCCATGCTGCTTTCTGCCATAAGGAAGGTGGCAGTGGGCTGCTTCTGGTTCTCCACAGAATGCTAGGATGGGCCCCTAAAACATAGGCACTGTATCTGATACAACTGGAATTCTGTGCCCATCCCAAGGCCTGGCCGCCAGGGGCGTCAGGAAAAGTGGAAAATAAACTAAGTGACCAGCTAAGGGGAGGGAGAACAATCAGTCCTTTCCACAGTGGGTCCCCTTAGATCCTGAACCAGAATCAAAGACGTTGGGGAACTGACACCGTTTGGCTGCCTGAGGTTCCACTACCACCAAGACCAGAGGGGCCCTGAGGCCCCAGGTCACTCTCACTCCACCTCTCCACTCACTCCTTAAACCCAAGCTGGTGGGGGAGGTGTGGTGGTCAGGGCCCCCAGCCCTCGGAGGCTGGTCAGAGATATTTTTTCTCCTGCTAGAGTCCATGTTCCCAAACATCCCTCAGCTAGTGGCAGTGTCCTCCATCCCTAGACAACCTCTGTCACCATCAGGGCTGCATCACCACCCTCCAACCTCAGATGCCCCAATGTGGCACCCGCGTACCTGTAGTAAGACAGCAGACCATTGCTGAGCACGAACCAACGGCGCTGGTAGCCTTTCAGGTAGTTGGTCCATTTCAGCAGCCAGCCCTTGAAGCTGTCCAGAGGCAGTAAGACCTTGGGCGCTGTGAAGGTCGTGCCAGTCCCTGACATTGGAACCCCAAGAGACGCCTTGGCCTGTCCGGGTCGCAGCAGGGGCGGGGGCTTTGACACCGCCAGCGACCCCAGCTCGGGTTTGGTCCAGGGCGCACTCCCCACTACTGACCCCAGTGCCGGCAGCTGCTCTGATGAGGCCTTGGGGCAGGTCCCAGCCCCTATACTTGAGCCCAACTCTGGCCGGGGCCCTGACCCCCGCCCCAAACCCAGCAGCAGTTCTGTTCCCTGTCTAGACTCTGGCCTTGGCTCAGACGTCTTCTCAGACACAGGTTCCAATCTTGGCACCGGCTCAGAAAGTGGCTCCGGCACCTCTTCTGACCCCGGCTGCCGCTCGGGCTTCGGCACAGGCTGGGGCGGAGGCTTGGGCTGAGGCTTGGGCTGGGGCTTGGGCTCCGGTCCGGGGCCAGGCGTGGAAACGCTCATGGTCGGCGCCGCCGTGTGGCAGGACAGGCAGGGGACAACCGTGAACAGCGAAGAGAGTCCGCGGGAGCGGCCGCCACAGCCGCTGCCTCGGCACAGAGCGGCCGCTTTCCCCATAGAGCCCGCCGACCGGAGCGCGGCCGAGTCGCGGGGAGGGGGAAGCGGGAGGCGGGGGCCGGGGGCGGGGCCGGGGGCGCCGTCACGAGCGCGCGGCACGGGGCGGGGGCGCGCGCAGGTCCCCTCGCGGCCCCGTGCGCCCCGAGCAGCCAGCGCCGGCCGACTGTTGTCCTCCCCGCGCGCAGAGGGCCGGAGTTGGTCCAGTTGTCCCTCCCTTGCGTCGCCAGTGCTGGGCTCAGGTCTGGCCCTTGGAAGGCGCCCTGGAAACACCTGTGGCGCTAGAGCTTCGCGGGCGGGCGACGCGGAAGGGACGGCGCGCTTTAGGCCACCCTCTCTGCCTGCGCTCCAACCGGTGCCAGGCGCTGGGGGAACAATGATGAATGTGGAGCCCGCCGGCTCCCAGCGCAGCTCTGCCTGCCGGGCTCGGTGCCGGCGCTCCTCCGTCCGGGGTGGGTTCGCTCCCCGAAACCCCGGAGATCGCGGTGTGGGGGAGCAGGTGCCGCGCTCAGAAACCACGAAATGCGCCCGAAGCACGGGGGCCCAGGCGGATGACGCTAAAAGCTGCGGAGGACGCCCACCGCCCCCCATGGGGGTCTGTGGGTCCTTACCCCGAAGAGGAGGTTCAATGGCTGAAGTCACCAACGCCTCCAACCTCCTGAGCAAGCTGGCCTCGAGTTCATGCCCCGGCACTTGGCTGCAAGTCGCGGCATAGTCAGGCTCTCTAAACGAATACAGAAAGAGTTTTTGTAAACTGGGCTTTTTAGGTGTAACAAGGACATCTAAAAGCGGAGTTCTTAACTTGGACCTCCTGGATATCCCTGGGTAATCCTGCCTGGCAGTCTATGAGGCTTCTGCAATCTTGCCTACAGAGTTTTATGTGTCTGTGTATTTTTCTAGGGAGAAAGTCCACGTTTTTCATGAGATTCCCAAAGAAGTCTGTGATCCCAGAAAGGTTAAATGTTTTAAAGACTGCCCTAAAGGGAAAGGTCGGTGGTTGCCACAAATAACGGGATATACAAGTGGAAATGTTGACTTTGGTCCTCCCACCCAGATCCTTCCTTTTCTAGACTTCTGTGCTGGCTCCCCTCTACCTTTTGCCCACTGTTCTTTCCTGAGCTTTACTTGTGACAAGACTGCCCATGCAGGGACCAGACTCCTACACAAAGTGATAGCCTGAGCCAAGCAGGCTGGAAGGTGCAGGTGGTGCAGACATTCCCCAAACAGAACTCCTTGCTATCTTTTCTGATGACTCTGGGACTCCTTACTGGGACACTTAGCCCTGAATAGCGGTCTTACCTGCAGATTTTTGTGAGCTCGGGAATGCAGAGACCTACCTATCTTGGTATATCATGTAAATACAAAGATGGTCTCGGTTTGAGTCAAGGAAAAATGGTTGCCTCTGAGAACTGGGCAACTGGGGGATGGAGTTGGAGTGTTTGCTTTTCACTTCTACTCTTTGAACCTTTTGAACGTTTTAACTGCGTTTCACCTATTCAAAAAATAATGTTTCAGTTTGTCCCAAGAAAGCTTATTGGAAATTTAGTTTTCCATCTGCATTTTCCTGGGATTCTGAGTCAGTAGGTCTGGGGTGGAATCTGGGGGCATGCGTTTTAATGAGCTCCCCAGGGGTGGATCATTGACCACACTTTGATGGATGGCGATGTCAAGAGAAAATCTTGGGCTCTGGGCATCAGATCCACTACAGAAATCCCAGCCCAGCCACTCCCTACCTATAGGACCTTCAGCCACCTCATTGAGCTTCCTCTTACTCATCTGTAAAATGAAGATAATAATCCCTACCTCATCAGTTGAGAGTAATAAAATCATGTATGTAAAGCACATTTGGCATAGTAAATGCTCAGTAAGTATTCTCTAGCTATTTAACTAGAGGGTTGCTCTGTGAAATGTTTCATGAAATGAATTAAACAGAGGCCAGAGCAGAGAGATGAGACCAAGGTTAATAGGCTTGGAAAACAGCCACAACAGTGGAAAAGCTCAGCGCTGGCTATGCATGTGCCAGACGTGTTTGCAACCCCAAGGAAGGAATCCAACTATTAAAAGTTTAATGATATGTTTTGGGGCGCCTGGGTGGCTCAGTGGGTTAAGCCGCTGCCTTCGGCTCAGGTCGTGATCTCAGGGTCCTGGGATCGAGTCCCGCGTCGGGCTCTCTGCTCAGCAGGGAGCCTGCTTCCCTCTCTCTCTCTCTGCCTGCCTCTCTGCCTGCTTGTGATCTCTGTCTGTCAAATAAATAAATAAATAAAATCTTTAAAAAAAAAAAAAAAAAAAAAAAGTTTAATGATATGTTTTGACTGCTGCAACAAATGGATAATAGGCTCTAAGGCAGCTGCCAGAGTGAGTGAAGAAGGTATCACAGAAAGGGCAAGGTTTGCACTGAGTCAGAGGGCAGGGAGTGGAGGGACATTCAAGGCAAAGAAATCAACATGTACAAAGCCTCAAACAGGAGAGAACATCTTGTTGGAAAAACAAAGAGCTCAGCATATCTGAAAGACCAGAGCAGGAGATGAAACAGGGAGCTAGGTGGACACCACACAATCAGGAATACCTTATAACCTACAGAAAATGGGTCTCCTGGGCTCTGGGATCTCCTGGGAGATTTTTGAAAAAAAATTTTTTTAAAGATTTTATTTATTGTTTGACAGAAACAGCCAGAGAGGGAACATAAACAGGGGAAGTGGGAGAGGGAGAAGCAAGCTCCCCGATGAGCAGGGAGCCCGATGCGGGGCTTGATCCCAGGACCCTGGGATCATGACCCGAGCCGAAGGCAAACGCTCAACAGCTGAGCCACCCAGGTGCCCCAGATTTTTGAAATTTAAAATGCCAGATTCCACCTGCTGGAGAAATGGATATCTCCCAGTCTGGGGCAGAAAATATGCAAGATGAGCCTGCCTGAGACATCTTATCACCCCCAGAAAGTAAAGAGGCCATTAAGGACTTAGAAGCCAACTTGAAAGGGGCTCCCACAGGCCTAGGACAGGCCAATTTGAGCATCCAAAAGAATTACAATAGGCTTAACATCAAATATTTGAAGATCCATAAGTTAGACCCACAAATTCCTAAAGTTACATAAAGAGAAACAAAACTTCATTGGTTGCCTTTGATGACCAACACCAGTTCATTATTCTGAAAACTGATGTTAAGTCTGTATCCTTCCTTTCTTATACAAACCCTCTATAACTAAGGAGTTTATGAGGGAGAAATCTTTATTATAAAGAATTGGCTAATGAATGAGAAAGAATAACAAAATTAGAAAGAAATGTCATCTTTGGCAACCCCAGATGAAATAATGGGTCCAGACAATGATCATCAAAGCTTCTAAGTGATGGGGTCAATGGGGGAACTTCATAAAGGACTTAACAGACTGATGTCAGCTGAATCTACAGATGAATCGTCCACCGCCAAAAATGCAATGACAGGACATTATGTGTCTCTGGATGTAACCCAATAGGATACACAAATGAAGCATTTGTACTTTTCCCCTCCTCTTACCTCCAAAAAAAACCCTAAACCTGAATTGTATCCAGCTTGTAGCCTGATCGGTATAAAAGAAATGGAAGAGACAAAGAAACATGCTGAGTGACCCAAGAAGTGAATCAATCAAATTCATAAAATAGGAAAGCCCATATCCAAATGACCATGTATTCAATAAATACATGGCCTATGGGGGGGGGGAGGTGGGAAAAGGAACATGTTATCCATTTTAAAAAGACTTAAGAGACATGTCAACAGATGCAGTATGTGAACCTTCTTTGGACCCTAATTCAAACCTGTTGCAAAAAATGTATTTCAGGGACAATTTTAGGAAATATTAAGAAATTGTTAATTTTGTTATGTGTTAGAATGGTTTGTGTTTTCTTAAGGATTTATCTATAGAGATACATTCTGATTTCCCTCTGGGTGAAACTATATGATACTTGGATTTGCTTTCAAATAATACAGCTTTTTAAAAAATGAGGTGGGAGGACGCCTGGGTGGCTCAATTGGTTAAGCTGCTGCCTTCAGCTCAGGTCATGATCCCGGCGTCCTGGGATCGAGTCCCACATTGGGCTCCTTGCCTGGCGGGGAGCCTGCTTCTCCCTCTGCCTCTGCCTGCTGCTCTGTCTGCCTGTGCTCGCTCTAGCTCCTCTCTCTCTGACAAATAAAAAATACCTTAAAAAAAAAAAAATGAGGTGGGTGGGGAGCAGATGATAAACGAATGGCCAGGGGTTGACAGTGTCCCAGCCAGGTAATGGGTATACATGCATACATTATATTGTTTCCTTGGCTTTTGCTTTTGTGTACGTTTGAAAAATTACTACGAAATGCCTTTGTTTTACAAATGTTGGGCCTTTTTCAAACCTCACCTCCTACCTTTCCAACCTGTAAGTTCCCCCATGTTTCTATAAGAAGGAATCAAGGTTCACAGAGCTAAAGGCCTGCCTGGAGTCACACCAAGGACAAATGGGGAACCAGCTTCAAACAGAAGTTTCTCTAGCCCCAAATCCTGTTCACCTGTGTCATAAGAGAACAGAGACACCAGACATACCTGCCCCCAGACACCTGCCTCCCATCCCCGAAAGAAGCCTTGCTAGGCTGCCCCTGAGGACCTTAGGAGTGGGAAAAGCTAAAGAGGGACAATCAGAGAAGGCCCTTGTGGGAGGGAAGACTCCAGGGTAGCTGATCCAACCTCGTGCCACAGAGCTGGTCACAGCCACCACTTAGACCTGCGGTCAAGCCCAAGGTCACATTGCTAACTGGATCCCTGTCTGGCTGGCTAAGTTGGTAAATCATGCAACTCTTGATCTCAGGGTTGTGAGTTCAAGTCCCAGGTTGGGTGTGGAGTCTATTTATTTATTTATTTATTTATTTAATTTATTTGACAGACAGAGATCACAATAGGCAGAGAGAAAGAAAGGAGGAAGCAGGCTCCCCGCCAAGCAGAGAGTCTGATGTGGGGCTCGATCCCAGGACCCTGAGATCATGACCTGAGCCGAAGGCAGAAGCTTTAACCCACTGAGCCATCCAGGCGCCCCTGTGGAGCCTATTTAAATTAATCAATCAATCACAATAAACCCAGGCCTTTCTGTTCCCATTGGTCTTCCTTTGAAATTCAGACAGATTCTCTTACAAGCTTGTGGGCACTGATAGAAATATTCATAGTAGTTCATGTCTTTTTTATTTATTTTTTTACCGAGGAAAGGATATGTATGAGCTAAGAGCACAAGTGTGGAAGGAAGGCCTCTGTTCAAATCCCAGGTTGGCTGCTTTCTGGTTGTATGTCCCTTAGTAAATACCTTGTAAAATGAGTTGATGTAAGTTTCTTCTGCTTTTATACAAATAGGACTGGTTTCCCTCTGGTCCTTTCGCTAAATGAGAATATCCAGCTAGAAGCCCCGTGAGGCAGAATCATAAATAGCAGAGTCAGGAGGCCTCTATTCTATGGTACCAACATCCACACTGCAAGTTCTAGCTGACCTGACATACTGAATTCAATTTCTTTAGAGAAAAGCCATCCTGTTTTCTGCCTGGGAGAAATGTTACCTGCACTTTGGAAACTTGAGTGTAGAAAAGAGTAGGACAGTGGTTAGGGGCAGGTATCCACCACCCCACAGGCCCATCTCCCCAGGTTGTGTGTGAGTTTATTTTATGCTAAGTAGATACAAAAGAATATCATAAAAATATGTTTAAGGCCTACAATAACATTAGAGGTGACTCTTAGTAACTAGCTTAAGGAATACAATCTCCTATTTTCATTCTCTTTCCTCCTTCCTCCCTTCTTCTATAACCTGTTGACTTTGAGTCCAAAGCCTCCCTCAGTTCTTTCAAGCCAGCTGACTCCCATCTCCTCCTTAGTTGGCGAAGAGAATGTTCTTGGCTGCTACCTTCACCCGTTTCATTCATCCAGAGCTCTCCAGTTCTTCCGTATTCCAAGCACTTGTTGAAATCTCTCATTCACCAATGATCCACCTTTCTTTGAAATGGAAACACCCCCCAACATGGCCTTCCCAAGCCCCCATGGCTGTTTTCTCTGTCTCCTACAGAATTTGTCACCTTCTAAATGATTTAGTTGGTTTATTTGTCTCCTCTTATTAGGATGTAAGCTCCAGGATGGCAGGAATTTTTTCTTTCATTGCTCTACCATCAGGGCCTAGAAGCAGACTCAGCATATAATAGGAATTCAAGGAATACTTGTGGAGTGAGGTCTTCTTCCTAGTTCTCTTTGCTATTGAGTGTTTAGTACTTTTTGAATTTTCTATACTTCTATTTCAGTGGGGTCTCAAGAAAGAGGAGAGGTCAACATGGGTGCGAGTCGCACATCCTGAACTAGAAGTCTCAAAGTCAGTTGTCTTAATGTGGGGGGGGAATGGGGGGGATCGTGGACCCCCATAAGATGATGATGGAACCTAGAAAATATACAAATCAGCATTTACATCTAACATTTTACGTACAGTTTATGAAGATCACGAACGTCATCTTAAGGACCTGTGATCTTAGAACATTTCTGGAAAGATGCAGAGAAAACCGTTAACTTGGTGGTCCCAGAGAGGAGCAAGAGGGCAGTTCCCATTTCGTTATATTGACTGTATATTTCATTTTTCTATAAAGAGCAAGTTTAAAGTTGTAGAAACTAGTTAAATATTTTAAAGGAACCCGTGTTCTCACACTCTGGGGTGATCACAAACTCACTTGTCTTCAGGGGCTAGGGAGTAAGTGCTCTTTGCTTTCGGTCAAAAATCATGGTAGGAGCTGTTGCTAATCAGAGCTTGAATACTGCACCTAAAGTGCTTAACCTCGAGAGTGGAAAACATAGACCAAATTCAACACCCACACTGTCAGCCCCAAGAGGACTATTGGTTAGCAACCTCTGATTTGCCCTCTACCTAGAGTGATAGAAATCATAGGCTGTGTTTGAAAATCTTTCTGGGGGTGCCTGGGTGGTTCAGTCATTGGGCATCTGCCTTAGGCTCAGGTCATGTTCTCAGGGTCTTGGGATAGAGCCCCGAGTCGGGCTCTCTGCTTAGTGGGGAGCCTGCTTCCTCCTCTCTCTCTGCCTGCCTCTCTGCCTACTTGTGATCTCTATCTCTGTCAAATAAATAAATAAAACCTTTGAAAAAAAATCTTTCTGGATAGTCAATGACTCTTCAGTGACAGAGCACATGAATCTCTGAGGCAGTAGAAGGAAAAAGAAAACAGAAAACATCTGGGAAATGACCCGGGAGTTCCAAAGAATATGGTCAGTGGTACATAATGCAAATTTCACAAAGAAAGGGGCAGCCAAGCTTCCCTTTGTCCAGGCCCTGCCAGTGGGAGCTCCCAGTCCCATTAGAGAATGAAGGGAATATGGTGAGGGACAGTAACACCAGGTATGACAGATGGGAAGGGCGCATCTCATCCAGGAAGGGAAAGCTCACACCAGGGCGGGCTTCATGAGGGTGGAGCAGAAACCAGGCCCTTAAAGGGTCTGAGCTGAATTTCAAGTGGAGAGGAGGGAGGGCTGTATCCCTCGCAGGGTAAACAGTAGGAGCAGAGGTTCCAACTGGAAAATCAAGAGGCCTCTTTGGAGAAGAGAGAGAATTCATGAAGTTTGGCTCTTGGGAAGAAGGACAGAAAATAAGTTTGGAAAGCTTGGTTCCACAGGCTCAGATGCTCCTGGCCCTCTAATTTGCTTTTTAAACAAAGCCAAGGAATTATCTTTCCCTGTGACCATTTTATCCTGCAGAGCCTGTGTACTCGCCCAGTAGAACTACCAGACGGAGGCCTGGTTGGGGCCCCAGTGACTGACCACTGCTCTGTGACCACGTTCCCACAAGGCACTCACCGACTAATGGGTTATGTGTATATCGCAGTCCAACCTCTTCCTCCTGAAGGATTAACTGAAATCCGAGGGAAGAGAGAAATCCACCAAAGCCCAGAGACAGGATGTATGCCACACAAGGTCTCAGAGCAAAAGGAAGGGGGCTCACTGTCCTGCACCTGGCTGCCTCTCGAGGTTTACATGTGAACTTCAAGTACATCACAACAATTACAATTACACCCCAACCCCCTTCACATTTACCCAGCAAGGGGCCAGGCCTCGTGCCGGGTTGCTGATGTGAGCGTTTGCTCACTGAGTGTGAGCTCAGTGAGCTCACTACAAAGGTAGGTACCACAATTATTCCCATTTTCAGATGAGAAAGTAAAGCTCCAAGGTCAGGGGGAGGGTAAAATAACTTTCTCCTGAGAGACAGAGCTAAGATTTTGACTCAGAGTCATCCAGCTACAGAGCACACATCCATCAGATGAACGAGACCTTTCTCCGGAGTGAGGAATGAAGACATGGGCAGCCTTCCAGGCTTGTGGGCAGCATTTCCAGTGGCCGAAGGGTTGAACAGGGCAGATACAGCCCATATAATTCTCTCTGTAGAGCCCAAAGGAGGCACCAGCCACCGACAATCAGGGTTTTCATCTGATTCATTTTTCCCCCCTAGAGACATTCAAATGTAAGCTCCATGAAGGCGGGTAATTTGAGTCAGTTTTGTTCTAGCACTTTCGAGAGGGCCAAACAAGGAGCTCAAAAAACACATGCTGATCGAAGCAGAAGGTGAATGCTGGTGAGCCACAGGAAGAACTGAGAAAGACCGTCACACAGAGCTTCTCCCCGAGGCTCACTCCAGCGGTGAAACCTTGGAAGTGCTCCCAAGAGGAGTACACTGGCTGAAATGATCTCATCAGGAATCATTCTGCGAAGTGATAAATATATGAGTAAAGCAAAACTCACCCTAAATTATCATTTTGTATAAGGCTGGCTTTGCTCAGAGCAGACGTCTCTCCCATCCATTCAAATGCTGGTGTTTAGGGAGCACTATTGCGTGCCAAGCCCTTTGCCACATCTCAGGATCTGAGAACTGGAAGTAAGTCTCCATATCAGCCACCAGGTTGCAGGTGGGAAAACTAAAGCCCAAAGGAAGTTTACTTGGGGGTGTAGGGAGTCCCAGGCCAGCTCCTGGCTCTGCCCCCTCAGCTCTCAGAGCCCGGCACAGAGTTCCAAAGTCAGCAGCTGGACCAGGCTCTGTACTGTAACACCCGGAGTAACACTTCTGGATTCCACAAGGAGCCGGACTGGGCTACGTCCCCACCACTTTGTGTTATGGGTCCCCAGGAATGAAATGACTTGGCCACCCTCCCGGACCCCAGCGCACAAGCCTGAGCCTTCCCGCAGATGATAGCTGAACGCACAAGTGTCTGCTGACCCCTTGTGGTTACTGTGGGATCTGTCCTGGCCTCGGGTTGCTCCTCTGGGACATTCCAGCCTCAGAGAGCTTTCCCACCGTTTTTACCCTGTGGGCTCCTCCCTACAATCCCAGGAGGCAAGGAGAGACAGGATTCCAACTCCCATTTTACAAATGAGTGTGGCATCGTCCTGTGATCCAGTCCCAAATCCATCATGAGTTCCTTACCTGCCCAGGTGCCCTGCACAACAAGGCAGGCAGCTTTCAGGTTTTTTCAGCCCCACAAACTCTCCGAGTGGAGAAGTGACTTGCCCAAGGTCAGAGTGAATCCAGGCACAGGCAGTCCAAGTGAATAGGTCACCCCATGTCCCCACACTGATCAGGAAAACTGAGGATCACAGCAACAAGAAAACTGGTTCCTCTTCCTTTGTATTCGGACTGTGTGCTGAAGGGCCACATGGAGAGTTGAGTGGATGGACAGAGGGATGGATGGATGGATGGATGGGTAGACTAATGGGATGGATATGTAAGAACTCTGTGTTTCCTCCTCACTGCAGCTGGAGAAGCTAGCTGCCTCCCCCGCTCCCTGATAAGCTATGGCTGGAGTACTAGCTGCCTAGCCCCTTGGCAGCCTGCTCCACACTCACCTGCTGGGGTTTTGTTTTGTTTTGTTTTGTTTTTTTAAAGATTTTATTCATGTATTCGATGGAGGGAGGGAGGCAGAAAGCACAAACAGGCAGAGCGGTAGGCAGAGGGAGAGCAAGAAGCAGACTCCCTGCTGAGCAAGGAGCCTGATGTGGGGCTTGATTCCAGGACCTTGGGTTCATGACCGAAGCTAAAGGCAGATGCTCAACGGACTGAGCCACCCAGGCACCCTTCCACACTCACCTGCTGGGGTTTCGAAACCACTGCCCCTGATCTGCCATGAGGGGAATGATTCCTCATCCAGGACTCCTGCCGTGTCACTGACCTCTGTGGAGAAGAGTCAGAGACCAGGGCCATGAACAGGTCCACAACACAGGACTCCCTCACAGAGCTGTTTCTGCCTCCAAAAATGGCTGGAATTGAGTTTGGTGCTCACAGTGGGGCTGTGGATCACCAAAGTGACCGGATGATATGGAAAGAGAGTCCCCTATGCGTCTCGCAGCCTGGCTCAAACCTACTGACTCTGAGCAAATTCCTTAGCCTCTCTGTGCCTCGGTTGTCTCACCTGTAGGATGGGCACACTACCTGACAAGTGTCGTGAGGACTGAATGAGGTAAGATATGAAGTGCCTTGCATCTAACAGGTGCTCAGTAAATAGAACTTCCCTCCCTTTGTTCCAGGGCATGGAGAAATTCTGGAGAGGGAAGGAAAACACGGTCCACTGGGTCCCTGGCAAGTCTTCTAAACTGGGAAGTTTTTCCAAGTACTCTAAAGTAGTGACAGGGTAGGTGTATAGGGGATAGTGGCGATAGGGCAGGAGGGGAGGAAATGTATTTTCAGCAAGAATTGAAGGTGTGCTCAAACAGACTTGATCTGTTTAAAAGAGAGTAGCATTCATCTAATGGGTAAAGAAGATACAGTATATACACACAATGGAAACAACTCAACCATCAAAATAAACAAAACCTTGCCATTCGCAAAGACATAGATGGAACTAGAGGGTATAATGACAAGCAAAGCAAGTCAATCAGAGAACGACAATTATCAGATGATCTCACTCATATGTGGAATTTAAGAAGCAAAACAGAGGATCATGGGGGAAGAGAGGAAAAAATAATGTCAGACGATGTTAGAGAGGGAGACAATCCAAAGAGACTCTTAATCATAGGAAACAAACTGAGGGTTGCCGGAGAGCAGGTGGGTGGGAGGATGGGGTAATTGGGTGATAGACATTAAGGAGGGCTCTTGATATAATGAGCACTGGGGGGCGCCTGGGTGGCTCAGTGGGTTAAAGCCCTGCCTTCAGCTCAGGTTATGATCCCAGGGCCCCAGGATCGAGCCCCGCATCGGGGTCTCTGCTTGGCAGGGAGCCTGCTTCCTCCTCTCTCTCTGCCTGCCTCCCCACTTATTTGTGATCTCTGCCTCTCAAATAAATAAATAAAATATTTAATAATAATAATAATAATAATGAACACTGGGTGTCATATAAGACTGATGAATCACTGACCTCTACCACTGAAACAAATAATATACTATATGTTAATTGAATTTAAAAAAAAAATTTTTTAAAGAGTATCATTCATCTGTCCCTGCCCTTGGAATGTTCTTCAGACACAAAGGATATTCCATGAGCTTGCCCAAGGGTGAAACTGAGAACATCTTTTCACAGCTAAGGGGCAGTAGGAGAGATTCCTGTGCCTTACTCCATCCCACTCATCTAGATCTCCCTAACCCAGCCTAACTCTCCCTAAACAGCCTATCTCCATCCCAGGATCACTGACAAGGTCTTCTAAGCCACTTGGTAGAAGGGAGACTTGGAGTTTTGTCCAGCTGACATTACAGCAGAGGCCTTTGCAACACTACCCTTGAAATCACACTCCAGAAGGCTCTAGGTTCCAGGCCCTCCACTCCCAACGAGAGTAATAAAGATGGGGAACTTAACACATGGTGGTTAGAAGACGGTCTCCAGAACGAGACAAGCATATGGTAGCCTTTGCCATTTACTAGCTGCCCAACCTTAGGTGGGATTCTTACTCTCTGGGTCTCAATTTCTTACCTATTAGACGGGGCTAATAAAATTATCTACTTCGTTGTTGGGAGGGTTCAAAGAATCATGTTTGAAAAGAGCTGAGCCTTGTGCCTGGCACAGGAGTGCTGAATAAATGTTAATACGGTGATAGTCTTGACTACTGGAATGGGCTTCCAGGTGAGACTTCATCTGAACCGAGAGTTTTGCACATGTGCACATGTGTCACAGCAGCTACCGAACTAAAGACTCTCTAAACCTCTCCTTAGCTTCAAGATTCTATTTCTCGAATAATATCTTCCCATCCCTCACCCCTCCATTCTTCCCTTGCTGATTTTTCTTCCCTTTAGTCTTCTTATTCCTCCCCAACAAATTAGGCGGCCTATCCAGAATTCCACTGCTGCTTGTCCCCTGCTTAAATGCAACATCCCACAGTTTTTAATGCAAAAATGGGAAGACAGAGTCTGCACACTCAGAGGTGAGTTGGTGACTTATAAAAGTGACTTCCCATTAGGTTAACATCTCACTCCCAGGGGATCCCTCAGTCCTTTGGGCCACAGTATGAGGACGCCAAGACCTGCCGCCAAGGCCAGCCATCCGGGAAGATATATGCGGCTGGAGGTTAGACTGGAGTCAGGCTCAGGGAAGCTGCATTAAGTGAGCTCCTGGAGGCAGGCAGATCTCCTAGGGACAGTTTAGAGAAAGAGGAGCTGGGACTGCTCGGTGGGCCCTCTGAAGACTCTAAGATCCCCACAGCCTTTCCCCTTTCCTGGCACACTGGCTGATGGCCAAGGAAAAATACCTATTGAAAGGAAACAAACACACCAAGATAGGAATGACACCAAAGTGCCAGCAGTGGTTGATCTACCAGAAGAGGTTTTTGACAGATGTGGCCACATTGCTTGTATGATAAACTGTAAATCTTTAAAATCAATTATTCTAATCAGCTGTGATCAGCCAAGAAAACAGACAAGAGCTTAGAAAAAGACTATTTTCACCCCCCACTGAAAAGTAGCACACTCCAGTTCTCAAACGGAGACCATAGAGGAGGGAAAGAAAAACATTATGAACCAGATCAGGCTCTTGCTGTTCCGTTTAGGGGAAAGCCTGCTGCTGGGCAGCAAGCCTGGAGAGGGGCAAGATGCGGAGCAGGTAGAGTGAGGACTTCCTGGGGAAGCCTTCCAAAAGCCACCCAGAGGACAGAGATTCTTACCTAGTAGGTGCTGTGATGCAAAATGACCGCTCCGTGGCAGTCAGGAAACTTGCTTCTAGTTCTCTGCCACTGACTTGTGGCAGGACCCTAGGCCAATCAAGTCACCTCTCCGGGCTTCAGTTCCCTCATCTGTAAAACGAGGGGACTTGATTCACTTAAAAAACATATATACTAGGCTCTTGCTCTGTGCCCTGTGCTAACGCTATAATACAAAGGGGAAGAGTCATTTATTCAGAAAACACTCAGTGTCAACTCCGTTTACTAGGCATTGTGGTTACAGATGAGTAAGTTGGCATCCTCGCCATTAAGACATTCACATTGTCAGGGAGACAGTGAGCAAACAAGAAATGGCGAACCACAAACCCGGTGCAGACAGAGGAGTGGGCACAGCAAGGAGTGGCCTTTTCTACTGAGGCCTCGTGGGGGAAGTGTCCAGGGAGAGGCCTGGACTGGATCTTGGAGGATCCTTGGTCCCTGCTCTCAAAGACTGTACCATCTAATTAGGGGCCTGGACAAATGCCCAAATGTTCTTGTTCTACCACACAAGGCAGAATGAAGCCACCCTGGGAAATCCAAGTTCAGAGGGGAGAGGAAACCCATGTGACAAAGGCAGGGGAGGCTGGGGGAAGGGCAGGCAGGAAGCAGAAGGAGATCCAAAAACTTGTGCAGAAAATAGCATTGAGATAAACTTTGAAGAATGAAGAGTTTCCTGGGAGCCTTGGGGGGCTGGAGGGGTATGTTGGATGAGGGGCCTGTGCATGTAAAGGGACAACGTGGGGACTGTCAGGGTGTAGTCGGGATAGCAGGGAGGCCAGGAAGTGGGGACTGGCAAGGCTGGAAGCCATCGAGAGCCATCAGGATCAGAGCCATCCGCAACGAAGGGCCCTGGCCCAAGCACTCCACATCCTCACACTGGCTCCAGGAGGCAGGTTCCCTCACTACCACCCCATTCTTTTAGATAAGGAACCAGAGGCTCAGAGATGTTACAAAGTCACACAGTGGCAGATAGAGCACTGAACCTAGGTCTGTCCGATGCCTCACCTTGACCCCTCGCCACTAGCCAGTCGCACTACTGAATCCTTCCCATCTAAGGTACCACACCCTGTCCCAGGACAGTTGGCCTGACATTTCAGTTCAGACACATGGGTACCAAAGCTCGATCTTGGCCTTAACATTGGAAGCCCAGGCTCGATTGGGCCTCCTCCCAATCAGGCAGCTACAGGACCGTCAGCATTGCCTTCACCAGAACGTATGGAGTGGTGGGGCAGGGCAAGGAGTATTACACTTGCTGAGAGCATTTGCGCTCCACGGTCCGCTGGTCTCATTTTATTGTAGTTCTACGGTGGTGTAGGTGGGTGATTTCTGCCGTCACCGCCCACAGCCTCTCATCGTCTTGAACATGGGGGGAAGATCATTCCGCCTTGACTAGGGTGGCTGGCTTTTCTTGTTACGCTGGAGTTTGAAGTGGACCTTGTACAGGCGGATGCTATCCAGGTACTGCTGGATGGTCATGGATTCCCGTCTCCAGCGCCCCAGCTTCCTGAGCTGGTCTATCATGAACTTTTTCTTCAGGTGGTCATACAAATGGCTCATCTTTCTCTTGGTCTTGTCTGAGGCTCTTATCTTAAAAAAAAACAAAAACAAAAACAAAACAGAGCTGATGTGAGGATGAAGAGGCTACTTCACAGAAAGTGAGACACCTGTGCTGCCGAGGTGGTGGAAAATGGGCTGGGTGGACTCAATATTCCCTAAATAGATTGACTCCTAGTGAGCCTCCGTTTCCCTATTTTGTAAAATGTGGACATGGAACTGCATAATCCTTACGGTACCTCTGACAGTCTGCAGCCCAGGGGCCTGAGTTGGACCTCAACATCTCTATTGGAAAACTGGTCAGAAAGAGCTGTGGGGGTGGGGAAGGATCCTTAGAGCCTATGATTCACTTAGTGCTTCCCACACATTGTCTCTGACATTCCCTACATCACATGGACCTCATTTATTTTGTCTAGCATATCATTTCTGTCCTGTCTCCAAGACTGTAAGCGCTAGGAAGGCACATCCTTCATCTTGCTCACTCATTTGCTTATTCCAAACAGCTAGCTGTGAAATGGACACTAAAAAAATCAGCTGCGGGTCTTCAGAGCAACTACAACGTAGTCAGGAAGGTCGGGCACGTGCCCAAACACTTCTAAGTGAGGCAGAGAGTGACACATCCCTACAGGAAGTACAGAACTCCAAGAAGGGAGATATGGAGAAAAGCCTCGTGGAGGGCTGACTTATAAATTGGGATTGGGTTTCGAAGGATGCGCATGTGAAAACAGAACCAGGTGAGAGGTGATCCTGGGAGCTGACATTTTTGCAAACTCTCCTGGGGATTCTAAGCCCAGACAGCGTCTCAGAACCCAGCACCATGTAAACAAAGGAGAGCTCCATGAAGGTCAGTCAGGGTTGCCATGATAATCTGAGAAAGGGAACAAAGCCTGAGCCAAGAACCTAAGTGGATCTTGGGAACAAGGAATGAAGAGGGGGGATGGGTGTGTTCTCAGAGTGTGCTCGGATGATTCCCAAGACACAGGGTTTTAGGGGTTCTTGTCAAGGTCCTGAGAAACCAGTAGCTAGCTACAGCTGCCTCTTCTTCTCATGTGAGCACTTTCGGGAGCAAGACAGAAACACCGCCATGCTGCCACTCAGGCGTCCTAGCCACTGAGCTCCTACAGGCTGGGCCCTCAGCAAATCACCAGGTCTACAAACAAGGAGAAGACAGTCTTTACCCTTCAGGGAAGATGTCAGTCAGACCCAGGTTTGCAAATCTACAGTGATGCATTGTGTGACCTTAGTGAAGTTACTCCGTCTCTCAGAGCCTCAATTTCCTGAACTATTAATAATACATAATACATTGGGTGCCTGGGTGGCTCAGTGGGTTAAGCCTCTGCCTTTGGCTCGGTTCGTGATCTCAGGGTGCCTGCTTCCTCCTCTCTCTCTCTCTGCCTGCCTCTCTGCCTACTTATGATCTCTGTCAAATAAATAAATAAAATATTTAAAAAATAAAATAATACATAATACATAGTACATATGGATGTTAAATACCTAAAACACATAAGGGCTCAATATAGTGTTAAAAAGAGAACTCTGGGGGCGGCTGGGTGGCTCAGCAGGTTAAGCCTCTGCCTTCAGCTTGGGTCATGATCTTAGGGTCCTGGGATCGAGCCCCTCGTCGGGCTCTCTGCTCAGCGGGGAGCCTGCTTTCCCCTCTCTCTCTGCCTGCCTCTCTGCCTACTTGTAATCTGTCAAATAAATAAATAAATCTTAAAAAAAAAAAAAAAGGAGAACTTCTGGATGCCTGGAGGGGGGCACAGCCCTCTGGTTCATATAAAGCACCTCAGGAGAGTCTCCAGTTATAGCATCTCACAGATCCTCAGCCCACTTGCCAGGGATAGAACATCCCCTCCCCTGCTGGTGATAGAAACTGGCCAATCCCTCCTGGGCCAATCAAAAGAGCCCACACCACCTGGCCACACTGACTGGGGCAAGGATGGGCCAGTGAGACACCCTGGGCCAACTGGAGTTTCTCCAGGATCTGTCCAGTGTGAGCCAAGAGTGGAAGCACTCCATTTCCTTTCTAGGCTACAGGCCAGGGTTTCCTGTGGCCACACTCACTGGGGACAGCCAGCCTGATGATGATGCCAACATGCACAACGACACAGAAAAAAGTTGCAAAGGGGAAGTGGAAGACACCTCCGATGGTACTGGAGTCCCTGGCTCCTCTCATCCCAAATATTGGTGACCTTGCCCTACCCATCCTGATGACGTAAACACATTGTTCTCTATTCTGCTTGCACTAGTTCATGTTCAGTTTGAGTCACCTACAACTGAGAGGATCCTAATAGATCCTGTTTTACAAATGAGAAAAGGGAGTCCTGGAGGAAATGTCATCCCCTGAGGTCATACAAAGCTCTCTCATCCATTGCCAAGTCCATTCCCTTTCCACAACATCATGCCACTGAAGTTTAGCAGAGGAAGGAACACCCAGACCCCTGTTCTTTTGGTCTCTTTGGCGTTTAAGAGGCTTTAGCACCATCTCTTGAGCCTTTTCTACTCTTTTTAATGTCAGAATCTCACAGTCCCATCTAGATTTGGCCCTGAACATGGAGAGAGGTCAACAGAGTCAAGAAGGGGGCAGCAACTCAAATCTGGGCTTCCTGCTCCACTTAAAGAAATTAATACATTCTCACAGTCCATCGTGTTCCCCAGCCTCTTCCTAGTGCCCAAAACAGTGCCTATCCCAAGCAGCCTCTAAGGATGCATTTAATGACTCTAAAATCTGTGATTTCCCCCCCCCCCACCCCAGCCCAGGCTACTGGGGAGAGTAAAGTGAACATGGGTCAAGCCACAAACACCTTCTAATGCAAAATCTTTTTTTTTTTTTTTTAAAGATTTTATTTATTAATTTGACAGAGAGAAATCACAAGTAGACGGAGAGGCAGCCAGAGAGAGAGAGAGAGAGGGAGGGAAGCAGGCTCCCTGCTGAGCAGAGAGCCCGATGCGGGACTCGATCCCAGGACCCTGAGATCATGACCCGAGCCGAAGGCAGCGGCTTAACCCACTGAGCCACCCAGGCGCCCCTAATGCAAAATCTTTGATGACCTTACCTCCATCTCATAGATTCGTTGTGCACTGAGGTTGTCACGAATAATCACCCGAGATAAGTTACTCTTGGGTAAAAACTTTTTCACCGCTGCTTCGCTAGAATTCATTAGGCTGGAAGTGGGAGGGAAAAGTGGCACAGGGTGAGATGGCTGGGGCCCAGGCTAGGACAGGGACTGATTTGATGGGGTCTGTGGGGAGTGACTGAGGCTTTCCCAGGATTCATAGGAGAAGCACAGAAGCACAGTTGTCATAATTGTCAGAGGAGCAGGGAGTAGACCTAGGCTGCTTCTTGCAGAAAATGTTACTAAACGGGTATTTTCTGGATGCTGAGAGGAAAAGTCATTCTGAAAGGCCCACAGCAGTCCACAAAAAAGAACTGTCCTCAGAAGCAGCCAGCTTAAGAAGAAAAAATATGATGAAACAGGAGGTGGGGGGTCTCAAAGAAGAGCAAAAGCTGTATGGTAGGGTGCAGAGGGACAAATTTGATTGGGGTTAAGTGGGGAGCATGTGCTTGGCACTTGGCAGGGGGAGGGATCAGAGGAAGCAGGGCAAAGGGGGGCTGGAGGTTAGGCTGGTTAATAGGGGAATCCTAAGGGAAGAAGGAATTCTAAGGGAAGAGGGTTTTGGAAGAAGTTTAGAAAAGTGAGGCCAAGTTTGTGGTGGAAAGAGGTTTGAGGAGTCTTCCTAAGATGGGATGGGAGGGGTTGGGGGAGGTATGGACTGGAGCCAGGTGCCCTAGGTAAAACCAGAGGTAAAAATTTGGCCAAAATGAAGAATTGGTCAAGAATGGATAATGCCAGGGGTGCCTGGGTGGCTCAGTGGGTTGAGGCCTCTGCCTTTGGCTCGGGTCATGATCTCAGGGTCCTGGGATTGAGCCCCGCATTGGGCTCTCTGCTCAGCGGGGAGCCTGCTTCCTCCTCTCTCTCTCTCTGCCTGCCTCTCTGCCTACTTGTGATCTCTGTCAAATAAATAAATGAAATCTTTTTTTAAAAAAAATACTATCTTTCTGGGGTGCCTGAGTGGCTCGGTCAGTTAAAGAGGCTGCTGAGGGCGTTTGGGTTCCCAGGCTCCAGAGGGTGCGAGGAGCTGCACTGGGAAGGAGCCTGGCTCGCTTGGGGTTTAAGAGAGTACCCGGCTGTGAAGTGCTCGGGGCTCCGGGGGAACCAAGGCCGAGGTCCCAAGGGCCGCTGGAGGAACGGGGATCTGGTAAAGCCCTGGGCACCAGGGCCGAACCTGAAGAGCACCGGCTGCTGCGCGGTCCGCGGCCGCAGGAAGCAGATCTGCGGCTGGGTCGCTACGTGGATTTCGGGTTGGCTGATGAATCTAACGTGCCGGGAGGCCAAGGTCGTGGTGGTGCCGGAACTGGTGGTCGCCTGGGAGGCCAATGAAACTGATGGCGAGCCCAGGTTCCATGTGACCGAGGGCCTGGACTGCTTGGCAGCCGAGTCTACCATGCTAGAGAACGACTCGGCCAAGCGAGCCAGAGCCTGAGCCAAGCTCGGAGGGCGAGCGCGCGGAAGCTGAGTGAATCCCTGGGCCCACCCGGCGCGCAGAGCAAAACGCGTTGCCCGAGAGACGCGTGACGGAAGGTAGGACCTTGGGGCGGGACGTATGCGCGGAGTCTAGGAGGCTGAGGACGCAGCAGGATTGTCCCTCGGCAGCCGCCGTGGTTGCAGCCCGGCGCGTTGCCGTGGAGACTGGCTGGCCGAGGTGGAGCCGGCTGCCGCGCGCTGAGCTGATTCTACTTCTCCGCCAGGACTCATGTGGCCCCCGCGTGATCGCGGGGCGGGTAACGGGGTAAGACCCGGCGGGGCAGCTCCAGGGAACCGAGACGAGACCGGGGTTTCCAGAAGACCCGGCACAGCGGATTCCTCCCTGCGAGGAGGGACCATTGCTATGGAAACCAGAGCGCTGGGCAGCGGGGGATTGTGGCTCCCAGATGGTGACCGATCTTCTGTCTCCCCGAGACCCTCACCCGAGGCTTCGGGCGCGATTGATTTCTGAACGAACCTGCCCTCCCGCCCACGGGAGAGAGGTAAGACTGTGGGGGTGGTCTTGACATCCAGCAGGCGAGGGAGCCCATTCCTGCGTCAACTCCCCAGGAAACCCGGCGGGCTCACCCGTGGGAGTGGCTCTTTGCTCTTGTCAAGCCGTGGACTTCTTTCCACGCTTATAACCTGGGATTAATGAACGCCCCGCGGTCTTTGCCGACTTTTCCCACACGTAGTGAGACTAGAAAGACCAGCTTTCGGACCTTGCTTTGTGACCCGAGACATTTCCTTGTCTCCTCTCTACCTCACTTTCCCGTGTGTAAAGTGGAGATATTAACCATAGACACTTATTATGTCGGCTTGAAGATCGAACCAGATGAAGGAAGCCAAAGGCTTTGTAAGCTATAAAATGGTGAAACTAACCGCCACCACCCTCCCCCACACACTAAATGTTCTTCAGATCTTCGTTTCATTTCTTGAGGCAATCCTTGCAACTCCCTGGCCCGGAGCCTGAAATAAATCCCTTTATTCTTCACTCCCATAAAGCCCTACATTTCAATGTCCCTAACACCAGCAAGAATGGTTAGATGTTTATAAGGGCTTATTCTGTGTCAGGTCCTGTGTCACACACTTTACCTCGGGTTACTTCTTTCCATCCTCAGATGATCCTTATGAGACAGGCACTGTTAATCCTATTTTCCAGCTCTGTTGTGCCTATAATTGCCATTTAATGTCTGTCTCTCCCACTAGACTTTGAGCTCTGTGAAAGAAGGGGCTGTGACTGTCTTGTACATTTCAGTATCCCCAGCACCTAATACAGAGCCTGATAAATATCACTTGACTAGCATGAGAAAGTCTCTTCTCGCATCACTACCCTCACCTTCAAGAGAAGTGTCTCTGCACACTTGTTGTCACTGTGCTGAATAGCAGTTCCTCTATTCCTGTTGCCCACTGGGCACTATTTTGGGGGACCCTTGGTCCACTCTTCTCTGGGTTTTTTGGGTGACAAGGATCCATTATTTTGAGTGATGGGACATCCCTTAGTATTAGGCTTTCAGCTGAGCTGGGGAGCTTTTCTCTGCCCCCACATGACTTTAGGCAAACAGCCCCATCTGGCCTTCCTGGGGTGAGCCTGATGCATTTGACTCCGGGGCATTGGCTGGTAGGATTTCCTATGTAGCCTTTGGCCTTCTTCTCCAGCAGCTAAGGAACCACCCTCCCCTCCACCAAGCTCTTACCCCAAATTCTAGACAAACAAGGCCAGGAAACTCATTCTCCCCAGAAGATCTCTGAGATGGCAGAGTCGTGGCTATTGAAGTCATTCCTCATTCAACACATATTTATCAGTAAGAGTAAAGACAGTTACAGCAAATCCTAGTAGAATCCCAAATTCCCAGTGAATCCTGAATCAAGACAAAAACTACGTCTTTAGGAAGTGGTAGGAAGCAGAGCACATAGGACTTAGAAAGCCTGGAGCAAGGACTTATTAAACCTCGGGGAGGGGTATGGATCCAAAAGGTTTCCCTCAGAAAGTGACCCTTAGCTAAGATCCCAAGTCCTCTGCTGAATGAAACAGATCAGAGTCTGGTAGACTTGTCGGGAAAGAGGGTTCTGGGCCAAGAGAGCAGCAAAGGCAAAGGCCCTGGGCCAGGGAGGACCAGGTATCCATATGGCACTGCAAATTGCTCGGCATAGCCAAGGCCCTTTAGGATGGAGGAAAAGAGGCTAGTGATGGGCACGAGCCAGACCACAAATGGCCTTGACAATAAAGCTAAGGGGCTCTATCTCACTGTCCTGACCGTGGACAGCCACTGAAATATATTAAGCAGAGGAACAGAATTCTGCTCCTTGTTTGTCTCTGCCTGATGAAGACTGCCATTTGGCCTTGAGAATTGTGCTCTAAGTCTGAATACTCCTGTTTCAGTGGAGTAGGGGAAACTGTGCTATTTTTGCAGCTTTGCTTAAGACGGGGAGAGTGAAGGGCCTGGGATTTCTTAGGAGAAAGCAGGGTTGTCCCCCTCCCTGGGTGCATTGCCACAGCCCTGCAGCACACAGCATCATGCTGGTACAGCTTGTCTACCTGAGGCCCCTTTGCTGCTCTGGGAGCTGCTATAGTGTCCCTCATGCTGGCCTCAGGAAGCTGTCAGTTGCCTTCCTCCCTAGGCACTCTCCTTAGAGGCAAGGTGCAGGAGCTTGGTTAATGATATAGGACTCTATAATTTGAGGTCACTTTCACAGGGAAAGTGAGGGTTTCCTCACTTTCTTCAGAGGGTTCTTGGAGCTGGGAAGCTGAGACCCTCCTCTCTCTTATACTACCAGTGACTCCTCATGTCACTGCTTCAGAGTCTTATGATTTGAGCATAACGTCAGAACAGAAACAAGACTGTGCAAGGGGCTCCCACTTAAAGGGAGAGGAGGGCTGTGTGAACCTAGACAGAGAGGCCAGGGCCTTTGTGTTTGATTGACACAAGTCAGCCTGCCCAGCTGGAGATGGGGAGCCCCTCAAGGGCAGCCTTGACTTCCAGACTTGGAGATCAGATTTCAGGGTAGCTCTGCTGTGATGGTCAGGGGACCGCCTTGGGGATCCTGTTATAGACCCAACCATCCATATCCCAGAAATCCCCTGGTGTTGGCTCTCCGGCCCAGCTGGGCTCCTGCTCTCCAACCATTCTCTTCCTCCTTGCAGTTTTCCATGGCACAACCCAACAGAAAGATGTAGCCTTTGTGCCTCTCTGGCCGCTGACCCCCTGGCCCGATGACAGCACCCCCGTGTCCCTTTCCGGTTCAGTTCCGGCAGCCCTCGGTCAGCGGCCTCTCCCAGATCACCAGCAGCCTGTACATCAGCAATGGGGCAGCTGCCAACAACAAGCTCCTGCTCGCCAGCAACCAGATCACCACGGTCATCAACGTCTCGGTCGAAGTGGTAAATACCTTATACGAGGACATCCAGTACATACAGGTACCTGTGGCCGACACCCCCACCTCACGTCTTTGTGACTTCTTTGATCCCATTGCTGACCACATCCACAGCGTGGAGGTGAAGCAGGGCCGCACACTGCTGCATTGTGCCGCTGGAGTGAGCCGCTCTGCCGCACTCTGCCTCGCCTACCTCATGAAGTACCACGCCATGTCCCTGCGGGATGCCCACGCATGGACCAGGTCATGCCGGCCCATCATCCGGCCCAACCATGGCTTCTGGGAGCAGCTCGTCCACTACGAGTTCCAGCTGTTCGGCAAGAACACCGTGCACATGGTCAGCTCCCCAATGGGAGTGATCCCTGACATCTACGAGAAGGAGGTCTGTTTGATGATTCCTCTGTGAGCCATCCTGCCAGCCCCCCACACTCAGGTCAAGGGTGCAGATCTGCTGTGGACCCTCCACCCAGACCTGAATGTAAACATTTCACTTCTGCTGATACAGAAAAAAAACAGATGAGGCCTTTCATAAGGGCCAGGAAAAAAAGGAAAGGTGCTGTAGCTTTTAATCTTATTATCCCTATCTTCAAAGATTAACTCCACTAACCATACAGGGGTGCAGAGAAGTTTCCTACCCTTGTGAGTGACAGGTCATGGCTGCTGGCCAGAGGGGAAGAGTGAGGCAAGTGCCCAGGCCAGATAGACTAGCACCTAAAGCATTTGGCAAGCCTGGAATCCTGCTGCCCTCGCCCATACCGACTAACCCAGGAATGAGTCAGCCACAGTTCCATTAAATTCTTTTAAACCCAAAGCCAGAGCCTTAAGCATCGTGGCGTCACAGTAAGTGGGCCAACCCACTAGGTAAGTGGCCTTTGGGTGGTTCTCTGGGAGTCTTGGGGGCCCAGGCCAACCCTGCTTCCACCTTCAACCCACAGGGCTCCAACTCTGGTTTTCTGGATGGGATTTACACATGACATAGTTTGCAAAGAAAGCATTCCACAGTATAAGAATTTAAAAAAAAATAGTTTCGATTTTGAGTGCTGTGGTACATGGCAAGGTCTCAAAGTACCCTTGGCAGTCCCCTGCCAGCCCTTGACGGAAGGTGGCATTAGCTTCCTTCTGGGGGGCACATGTGGAGAGCAGGCCTGATGTCAGGTTTCAGGCATTCCTCTCCCAGGTACTGATTTGCAAGGCTAGAGCTGCAGACCAGAACCTGGCCTTGTCACCTCCTCCCCATGGGATTCAGACTTCTTGGTGCCTCAGCTTTCTCATCTGTCCAAGCAATGACAGCCCTTTCTGGAAATCACAGCATTGCCATGGAGGTTCAAAGATCCCTAACACGGGGCCTGGCACAGGGTAGGTGCTTAGGGTAGCAACTTTTGACACGAATGATGCTTTGGCCCTGCTGGCCTGGGTCAGTGTGGTCATCCTCACGATGGCATTTCCCCACATTTGTGCACAGCCCTTCACTTGTTTACAAAGTGCTCTTCCAAAAAGTCATCCTGTGGGGGAAAAATGTGGTTTAAAGGCTTTTCAGACCCTACCTTAGAAGAGGCCTGGACTTTTTAGCCTTTTCAGAGTTTATATTGTGTTTAATCCACGAATGACTGGGGGTCCTAGAGCAAGGAGCACACTTCCAGCTTCCCCCAAAAGGCCTTGTTTAGATTGCTGACCATTAATGCCAGTGCTGGCTAACCTCTGGGGTCCATGGGAACAAATGAATGGGCCCCACCTATAAGCCCAGAAATCCAGGATTTTTCAAACCCCCCCCCAGGGGCTTGAGGCCTGACTCAAGACCAACTAATCTAATCCAGAGGTTTTCAGACCAACAATATATGAGACAGACAAAAGCACAACAGCTCTGGGAGTCCAGAGCCCAGTGGAAGCCAAATGCCTTCTCCCTCCAAACCTATCCCATCCCCACTTCCATAAAGGGCATGCCCAGGGGTGTAATTTTAGGGTGCAAGGGAGAAGGAAAATCCCTGCTTTAGACTTCTTGTTTTACAGGTGAATAAACAGACCCACAAACAACAGGGCTGGTGCAAAGCAGCCTTTCTGGAAGAAACCCAGATGGAAAATTTCTTTCATAGTCTTTTCAAAGAGAAATTGGTTGGGACATATTTTAACTTCATTTTTAAAAATTTTGAATTAACATACCATAAAATTAACTTTTTTGTATGTACAGTTCTGTTTTAACACATTTGTGTAACTACCTCTGCAATCAGGACACAGGGCAGTTCCATCACCCACAAAATTATGCCACCCGTTTGTATTCAAACGTCTGCCCTGCCCCAGGCCTCTGGCACATACCAAACTGATCTCTGTTCCTATAAATTTGCCTTTTCCAGAACGTCACATACATAGCATCATAGAAGATGTAACTTCTGGATGTAACTGGCTGCTTTCACTATGTCTTTGAGAATCATACGTTTTACTTTTTATAGCTAAGCAGTGTTCCATTGTATGGATAACCACAGTTCATTTTAATATTCACCCATTGAAGGATATTTGGGTGGTTCCCAGTTTGGGAAATTTTTAAATAAAACTGCTACAAACATTTGTACGTAGGTTTTTATGTGAACATAAGTTTTCATTTATCTAGGGTATATGCCTAAAAAGTGGGATTGATCTGTTGGTTATATGGTAAAGGTTCTGTTTAACTTTATGAAAAACTACCAGACTTCCAGAGTGCCTGTATGTTTTGCATCCTATCCACTTTCTCACTGGTATTTGGTACTGCCAATATTTTTTATTTTAGCCATTCTGATAGGTGTGTGGTACCAGTTCATTGTGGTTTTAAATTGCATTTTCCTAATGGTTAATGATGCTGAGCATCTTTTTGTGTGGTTCATTGCCTTCTACATACCCTCTTTGGTGAAGTGTCTGTTCAACTCTTTTGTCCATTTTAAAATTAGGCTGTTTTCTTACTCTTGAGTGTTAAGAGCACTTTATACATTCTGGATACAGGTCCTTTGTCAGATACAGATTTGTAAATATTTTTTCCCAGTCTAGCTTGTCTTTTCATTTCTCTTAGAAGTATTTTTTACAGAGCAAAGTTTTTAATTTTGATGAAGAGCAACTTGCCAGTTTTTCTTCTTATGGACTGTTCTTCATATCTGTAAAGTTTCGCAGGTGAGGTAAACACACCAGATGAGGTAGGTGCAAGGCAAGATTTATTAAAGGCACTCTCCAGGGAAGTTTCAGGGCTCTGGAGAAGGGGAGCCAGGAAAGTCATACCGGGAGGAGGTGGGCACTCTCCTGCGAGGTTCTGCAACTCGGAAAAGGGGAGGTGAGGAAGTGGAAGTCGAACTGGGTGGGTGTCAGGCGGGGGGTCTTTTATCAGGCCAAGGCAGAGCATGGGCTCACATCCATATATGGTAAGGTATTTGGTGACCAGAGGGTATGGGGTAAGGGCTCTTGAAACTCCTATTTCCTGCATAGGTATTGGGTTACCTATTGAGAGTGACCCTTTTGGCAGGAGGGTCAAGGGTTAAGGAAAGGCGGGGAGGGGGCTAGAAGATGGAGGCCCCTGCGGTTATTTCTGTTGTTCCTCCTGCATTCCCGGAAACGCTGACCCAACAATATCTGTGGACTCTACTTCATATCTAAGAACTCTTTGCCTAACCCCAGAGCACAAAGATTCTCTCCAATGTTAAGATTTGAGGGTCAAAATTTTTCACTTATTTTTATGATCCTTTGGTATAAGGTGTGAATATTAGTTTGAGACTCATATTTTTTCATATAGATGTCTAATGGTTTCAGCTACATTTGTTGAGTCCTTTATTGAGCTGCCTTGCTTCTTTCTGTAGGACTGTTTTGGACTCTTTATTCTGTGTGATATATATGTCTTTCTCTTCACCAATCCCACACTATCTTGATTACCTTGGCATTATAGTAAATTTTAAAGTCAGATAGTGAGTCCTCCAATTTTCTTTTTAAAAGGATTGTTTGGGTTATTCTACTTTCTTTGTCTTTCACATAAATTTTAGAACCAACTTGTCTGTAACAGCAACAACAAATATAAACTCCTACTGGGATTTCAATTCAAAGTGTATTAAATCTTTTGTCCAGTTTGGGGGAGAACTGCCACCTTTACTCTGTTGAATCTTCCAATCCATGAATATAGTATATCTCCCCATTGAGTTAGGTCTTTGATGTCTTTCATCAGTGTTTTGTGGTTTTCAGCATATAAATCTTAATGTATTATACTGTATTTATTCCTAAGTATTTCAGTTGAGGGAGAGCACTGTGAAAAATAATTTTGATGTTGGTTTCCAATCGTTGGTTGTTGGTATTATATAGAAATGTAATTGATTTTTGTGTATTGACTTTGTATCCTGTGACCCTGCTAAGAGCATTTTTGTAGAATCCTTGGCAATCTACATATAGACAATCTTGTCGTGTGCAAATAGAAATAGTTTTATTTCTTCCTTTCCAATCAGAATGTCTTTGATTTATTATTTTATTACACTGGCTATGACTTCCAGTATGATGATGAATATGAATGATGAAAATGGACATTCTTGCTTTATTCTTGATCTTAGAAAGTGTTCCATCTTTTACCATTGATTGTGATGTTAACTATAGGCTTTTTGTAGTTAAGGAAGCCCTTTATTAAGGCAGTTAGGGAAGAGTAAGAAAGTATTTTCTCCCCTTCTATTTACTGTAAGAGATGTGTGAATTGGTGTTATTTTTCCTTTAAATGTTTGGTAGAATTCACCAGTGAAGCCCTTGGGACCTGGACACTTCTTTTTCATAAGGATTTAACAATGAATTCAATTCTTCTAATAGTTAAAATGACTAAGTTATCTATTTCATCTTGGATGAGTTTTGGTACTTTGTGAATTTTCAGGAATAGTGTCATTTCATCCAGGTTGTCAAATATATGCACATAGAGTTATTTATAGTATTCCTTATTATCTTAATTATCTGCAGGGTCCACAGAAATATCTTTTCATTCTTAATGATGATAATTTGTCTTCTCTCTTTATTTCTTTGTTAGTTTGTCTACAGGTTTACTAGTTTTTAAAATCTTTTTAAACAATTACCTACCATGTTTTTTATTTTCTCTATTGTTCTTCCCTTCCCTACTTCATTGATTTCTGTTCTTTATTTTTTTTCAGTTCTGCTTGTTTCAAATGTATCTTGTTCTCTTTTCTAATTTCATAAGGTAGAAACTTAGATTATTGATTTTAGACCTGCCTCCCACAAATTTTTATATACTGCATTTTCATTTTTGTTCATTTCAGAATGTTTTCTAATTTCTCTTGAAATGTTCTCCTTTACCCATGTATTGCTTAGAAGTGTATAGTTTAATTTCTAAGTATTGTAAATTTTACCACTAGTTCTCTGTTACTGGTTTCTATTTAATTACATCATGATCAGAGGACATAAGTTGTATGATTTTATTTCTTTAAATTTGTTAATGTTAACTTTACCATGTAGGATGTGGTCTATCTTGGTGAACGTTTCATGTGCACTTGAGGAAAAAAACATCATTTTGGATAGGGTGGTCAATAAAAATCAGTTTATTGATTGATGATGACTGATGGTGGTTTCAATTCTTTTATACCTTGTTTTTCTGTTTACTTGGTCTATTGATTACCGAGAGAAGAGTGTAGGAAATACTTAAATATGGATTTGCCTATACCTCCTTTCACTTCTCTTAATCTTTTGTCTCATGTATTTTGAAGTTTTTTTGTTAGGTACATACTTATTGAGGACTGTTATGTCTTTACTGTAAATTGACCTTTTTTCAACATGCAGTGTCCCTTTACCCTTCTTAATTTTTTGAAGTCTACTTTGCCTGATATGACTAATAGCCACTCTAGTTTTCTTTTAAGTAGTATTTGCATGATACATCTTTTTACATCCTTTTTCTTTGAATCCACTGTATTGTTAGATTGAAAATGGGTTTCTTGGAGCACTTGGGTGGCTCAGTCAGTTAAGTCTGCCTTTGGTCTGGGTCACAAGCCCCACATCAGGCTCCTTGCTCATCGGAGAGCCTGTTTTTCCCTCTCCCTCTGCCACTCCCCCTGCTTGTGTGCTCTCTCATCTGTCTCTCTCTCTCTCAAATAAACTAATTAATTAATTAAAAAATAAAAATTTTAAAAAAGAGGGGTGCCTGGGTGGCCCCGTTTGTTGAACACCGGCCTTCAGCTCAGGTCATGATCCGGGGACCTGGGATTGAGGCCTACATGGGGCTCCCTGCTCAGTAGGGAACCTACTTCTCCCTCTGCTCCTCCCCCCTGCTTGTGATTGCTCCCTCTCTCATACTCTCTCTTTCAAATAAATAAATAATTTTTTTTAAATGGTTTTCTTGTAGATACCATATAGTTGGGGCTTTTTAAACATGTCTAATCTGTCTTCTAATTGGTGCATTTAGACCAAAATTATCAATATTTGGATTTAGGTCTGCCATTTTGTTTTCTGCTTGTCCTCTGTTTTACTTTTTCCTGCCTTTTTTTTTGGACTATTCAATATTTTTAAAGTATTCCATTTTAATTTTCTATTTAATTACATATTTAACTTTTTAGAAGTGACACTAGATAATATACATACTTAACATTTTAGAATCTATTTAGAATTAATATCTTAACCACTTTCCTCTGATGTTCAATGGATAATGTATTAGTTTTATCTACCTGCTATAACAAATTACTATAAACTTAGCCACTTAAAGCAATACCTATTCATATTTCACAATTTCTGTCAGTCAGAAGTCTGGTTCGGCTTGACTGAATCTTTTGCTTAGGGTCTCACAGGCCAAAGTCAAGATGTTTCATAAGGTTGAAATCACGTGTGTTTTTTCTTACTGGAGGCTCTGGGAAGGATTCTGTTTCCAAGCTTTTTGAGGTTGTTGACTGAATTCAGTTCCTTGTAGTTGTAGGACAAAGGACTCCATTTCCTTACTATCAGCTGGTTAATCTTTTCTCCTAGAAGCTGCCCACATTCCTTCAAATGCTATCAAGGGGGTTGAGTCCCTCTCACACTTTGAATACCTTTGACTTTTCTTTCTGTTGTATCTCTCTGAATCTAGCCAGAGAAAATTCTCTGGTTTTAAGGATTTGTGTGATTAGGTTAGGCCTGCCCAGTAATCCAGATAATACTTATTTTAAAGTCCATACCCTCAATTAGATCTACAAAGTCATGTAGAGTAACACTCACTGTTTCTAGGAAATATGGCAGGGACATCTTTGAAAGGAATAGGCATTCTGACTGTCACAGTTAATTTCTATTGATCTATCTTCAAGTTCACAGAGTTCCCTCTATTATCTCTATTCTGCTACTAAGGCTGATGAAGTCCCAGAACCTAAGTCAGGTTCGGTGGGGTGAGGAGGTTCGGAGCCGACGACTAAAGAAAGAATTCTTAAGACATCTTTGGTGCAAAATGGTGGTTTATTAAAGCACGGGGACAGGACCCGTGGGCAGGAAGAGCTGCGGCTGCCCCGGGTTGTGAGGGGTGGTTGGTTATATACGCAGGAGTTGGGTAGGTGAGGACAAAGGGGTATTCAGAAGGGCTATTGGGGCAAAGAATACTATCAGGGTATTGAAGGCTTAGTTACTATCAAGTAAAGACAATTGAGAGTCTCCTGGTGGAATGTTACATTCCTGCCATCAAGCATCCTTGTTAATGAGATTTAGGTTTAGAAGAAATTTAACTTTATTTACTTTTCCTTCTACCTCCACCTCCTTCGGTTTTTATGGAGGGGAGGGTGACATTAGGCTTGAGAAACTGAGTTCTGTGTCTTTGGAATTTGGGCTATTGATAAGGTAACTTCTTTGTTTGTAAATCTCAAGGACATTTGCAAACCAAGGGAGACTCCTGTCTTGCAGGACTGTGATCTTAGCAAGTTAACTATTTATCATTTTATGGCAGTCAGGGGTGCCTGAGGAATGCCACACCTATGGAGGGGAGCGGATGGAAGGGGGGGGGGTGAGCAAGGCGCCAGCTCTTGCTTTGTCCTCAGCCAGCCTCCTGCTCCCTCATCAAGGCCATTCAGGACATTTTAAAAACAATTTTTAAAAATATTTTAATTATTTATTTGACAGAGATCACAAGTAGGCAGAGAGGCAGGCAGAGAGAGAGGAGGAAGCAGGCTCCCTGCTGAGCAGAGAGCCCGATGCAGGGCTCCATTCCAGGACCCCAGGATCATGACCTGAGCCGAAGGCAGAAGCTTTAACCTACTGAGCCACCCAGGTGCCCTGATATTTTCAAATTTTGATGAATATAATTTCTTAGTTTTAAGTTTTCTATTTGGTTATTTTCTGTATCTTCTGTCTTTCTGCTAAATCATTTTATCTTTTCATTTGTAAAGTCTTTTTCCCATAATTCCATCTAGGTCATCTCAGTGTTCAGACTTATCTGGTTCTTTGTATGGAGAGTAATTTTAATTATATCCTAAACATTTTCAATATTATGTTTTGAGACTCTGGGTTGGTTAAATCCTATGGAAAATGATGAGTTTTGTTTTAGGAGGCAGTTGACCCACTGAGGTTCAGTTCTGATCTGCCTCCTGTGGACTGTTAAAAACAAGACTGTTAGGTCCCCCAATAATGGTCCGTGATTAAATGGAGCGAGACTGATATAAAGCGAAGGTCAAGCAAAGCTTTATTCCGCACCAAGCATCAAGAATCAGACCGAATATTCAGGGCCGCACCTCTTACAAGAGAGGGCCACCTCTCTCTGCTTCACAGACTAGCTTTTAAGGGGAAAGGCCATGTGGTTGGGCCTGACCACACATGGGTGGTCAATGAAATTATAACACACAAAGAAAGCTGCACAGTCATGCTAGGTGACCAACTGAATTACAATTTACCCTAGTAGATGTTTGAATTAACCTATCACCTTGGTCAGAATTGGTGCCCAAAAGCCGTCCAGAGGGTGGGGCCCATACTCCTTGGTAACTCGGGAGACAGTATACATCCCCCCCCACTGATCGGATGTCTCCACCTGGCCTGACCCACCCTGGTATTTGGGCTTTGTTACCTGGGGCTGGTTTCTAGGACTTGTTTTTAAGTAAGTCCCCTGGGGGAAGGGGAGCAGGGACAGTTTAAGGGTTAAATAACAAGGTAATTGTTTAACGGATGGAAGCCCTCTGGCTAAATAGGTCCTTACAAAGACTATGAGCACAAAATGGAGTCATTTATGCTAAGCCTCATGCCACCAAACTGAGACTTAAATTAATTACAGTTTTGGCCCTACCAGAAATGGAATTTCAAACCAGTCTATCAGGAGTTGCCTGATCAGGATGCCTGGGTGGCTCAGTCAGTTCAGCATCTGCATTAGGCTCAGGTCATGATCCCAGGATCCTGGGATCAAGCTCCACATTGAGCTCCCTGCTCAGCAGGGAGTCTCCTTCTCCCTCTGCCCCCCCCCATTCCTGTGTGCTCTTTTTCTCTCTCTCAAAAATAGATAAAATCTTTTTTTAAAAGATGAAACAGGGTGTTTCTTTTTTCTTTTTTTAAAAGATTTTATTTATTTATTTGACAGAGACAGAGAGACACTGTGAGAGGGAACACAAGCAGGGAGAGTGGCAGAAGGAGAAGCAGACTTCTTGCGGAGCACGGAGCCTGATGTGGGGCTCGAACCCAGGACCCTGGGATCCTGACCTGAGCCAAAGGCAGATGCTCAATGACTGAACCACCCAGGTGCACAGAAATAAATGAAATCTTTAAAAAAATAAAATAAAAGGGACGCCTGGGTGGCTCAGTTGGTTAAATGGCTGCCTTTGGCTCAGGTCATGATCCCAGCATCCTGGGATCGAGTCCCACATCGGGCTCCTTGCTTAGCAGGAAGCCTGCTTCTCAGGAAGCCTGCTTCTCCCTCTGCCTCTGCCTGCCACTCTGTCTGCCTGTGCTTGCTCTCTCTGACAAAAAAAAAAAAAAAAAAAAAAAAGGAGTTGCTTGATTAGCACTCGTTAGATAACCTGCCTGATAGATCCTTGACATCCCCTAAAGAAAAATAACCTTGCAGTAATCTACCCACTTTTTTGCCTAAAATAACTTCCTTATACCTAATCCCTTCTGCTTAAAAAAGTCTTTCATTTTGTACAGCTCCTTGGAGCTTCTTTCTTTCTGGTAGTTTGAATGCTGCCAGATCCATGAATCATTGAATAAAGCCAGTAAGATCTTTCAAATCTACACAGCTGGTGCACCTGGGTGGTTCTGTCGGTTAAGTATCTACCTTCGGCTCTGGCTGTGATCCTGGGGTCCTGGGATCGAGTCCTGCATCAGACTCCCCTGCTTCTCCCTCTGCCTCTCACTCTCTCTCTGTCTCTCATGAAGAAATAAATAAAATCTTTTTTTTTAAGATTTTATTTATTTATTTATTTGTCAGAGAGAGAGAGAAATTGCACAAGCAGGCAGAGTGGCAGGCAGAGGCGGAGAGAGAAGCAGGCTTCCTGCCGAGCAAGGGGCCCAATGCAGGACTCGATCCCAGGACCCTGGGATCATGACCTGAGCTGAAGGCAGTGGCCTAACCGACTGAGCCACCCAGGCATCCCAGAAATAAATAAAATCTTAAAGAAAAAGAATGTCATTCAAAGGGCCATAGTTCCAGTGTCAGTTCAATTTTCCAAACTTTGGCAATGTACTTTAGATCTATCCTAATTCTGTACCACCCAGGGGCCAGTCTGGGTGGTCTCCCTAGTTTAGTTCTGAAAGTCACTGGAATACTGTTTAGACTCAGATCCATGCCTAGAGCCTGGCAGTTCATATGCAACTTTTTAGGCTCCATTTCCCCAGCTCCTTCCTCTCCAGGATCTCCCCCACATTTTGGAGTCTTCAAGGCTACCTATCCCCAGGTCCTCCATGTGGAAATCAGAGCCTTTGGCTTCCCTGCTCTGCTGCAGACATTCTGTGGCTGGGTCTGCTCTGGAGCCAGGCAAAGACAGAAAAGGCAATGGGAATTCCTTCCCCTGACCCGCGCTCCCTCCCTCCATACACACTTTTTAGAACAAGGCTCTTTTGGTCCAAGGGAAGGATTCCCCTCAGGATTTTAGGTGCTTTCCCAGCTGCTCCTGCCCTTGTTGCTGCCCTGAGTTTGTTTATTTATTTATTTTATTAATTTTTTTTGACACACAGCAAGAGAGGGAACACAAGCAGGAGTGGGAGAGGGAGAGGGAGAATAGGCTTCTGGTGGAGCAGGAGGCTTCTGGGGGGAGGAGGTGGAGGGAGGAAGCTGGATGGGGGGGGGGGGGGGGGGGGGGGGGGGGGGGGGAGGTTGGGGGGGGGGGGGGGGGGGGGGGGGGGGGGGGGGACGGGGGGGGGGGGGGGGGGGGGGGGGGGGGGGGGGGGGGGGGGGGACAGGACACTCAATCCCAGGACCCTGGGATCATGACCTGAGCCAAAGGCAGACGCTTAACCACTAAGCCACCCAAGCACCCTTGCCCTGAATTTTAACTTAAGTACGAGGCTTGCCTGAGAGTAGGGCAAAAGAAGAGTAAAGGGAAAAAGAAAAAAAGGGAGGGTTCTCTTACTTTGTCCTAAAGGGGCCCTTCTTTCTACTCCTCAGACCAGGAAGATAGGGCTTCTTGGAGTTTTTTCTTCCATGCCCTGTGCACAGTTCCAGGAGTCATGCTGCCTTTGAGACCAGGCCAGGAGATACAGGAACAAAAAACAAAACAGGAAGCTCACTGCCAGATTGTTTATACTTCAAGTTCTGATTCCCTTCCCCAAACCACCTGCTACCATTTCATTTTTCAAGTCCTCAGAAAGCTGTTCCATTCAGTCCCATGTTTTTGGTTGCGTTTGGGGGAAGGACAGATGATGCTTACTCTATCTTACTCAGAATTGGAACCCTAAGAAATTTATTTTTAAAGATATATGCCCATTTGTGGAAAAAGAAAAACAAATACAGTCTATCTGTAACACTATCTTGAAGCAATAACCAAGTCAACATTTTGGTATAGTGGTATATTTCCTTCCATGCATTTTTTTTTTCATAGTTGAGAAAATATAGTTTTGGATCCTCCTTTTTATTTATTTATTTATTTATTTATTTATTTTAAAGATTTTATTTATTTATTTGACAGAGAGAAATCACAAGTAGACTGAGAGGCAGGCAGAGAGAGAGAGGGAAGCAGGCTCCCTGCTGAGCAGAGAGCCGATGCGGGTCTCGATCCCAGGACCCTGAGATCATGACCTGAGCTGAAGGCAGTGGCTTAACCCACTGAGCCACCCAGGTGCCCCTGGATCCTCCTTTTTAAATTATTCTTTTTAATTTTCTGAATTGGTTGTGGTAGGATCAAAAGAGTTCACATCTGGGGCACCTGGGTGGTTCAGTGGTTAAAGCCTCTGCTTTCGGCTCAGGTCATAGTCTCAGGGTCCTGGGATCGAGCCCCACATCTGGCTCTCTGCTCAGCAGGGAGCCTGTTTCCCTCTCTCTCTCTCTCTGCTTGCCTCTCTGCCTACTTGTGATCTCTGTCAAATAAATAAATAAAATATTTAAAAAGGAAAAAAAAGGAATTCACATCCTAAGAGGAAGAGGTTGAGACTGAGGGCTCTTGAGAGGGTCCAAGTCCTTTTCCCAAGTAGTTCACTCTGTTCCTTCAGACTCAGTAGGGTGATCCTTGACTCAAACAACCTAGGAAAAGTAGGTCATGTGGGAGCTTTAGTATTATGCAGTAATAGGGAAGAATGAAATGATTCTCACAGCCCAACATCCTGGCTTGGAGCAGGGATTCCAGGTCTCTGTGATTTTATGAACCTTTAACCTTCCAACTTTAAAAGTACAGAATTTCTTTCTTTCTTTATGGTGAATTAAAGAATTAAATTTGGCTTAAGAAGTTTCTGTGAAGTTCATTATACCCCTGTCAGAGAAATAGTGACATGCTCGTGGTCCTGGAAATTTCCCTGAACAACATTTGTTAAGATGGCGATCTCATTACAAACCCCAAGGACACGTAGCTTTTGACCCTACAGCACACAAACCCTCCTTACCTATATCCTGGGATGTTACATCCAAATGCCCTAAGAATCCATCAATCTCACATCGAGATTTAGGATCTATATCACTTAAGAAGCTGGAAGAGAGTTGAAAGGTTGATTTCCATTCTGCTTTGTAACTTCAGGCAGACCCTGGAATTTTTCTGGAATTCTGCTGACTCCATAAAAATGGGAGTCACAATGGCATCTGTAGTGGCCCTGAGGATGTGTCCCACAGACCTCCAATGACAGCAAGTAAAACCAACGAAGAGCAGTGTGAAATCTATCACCACATTTCTGCTCAGGCTAGACTTCCCTCAGGCTCCTTCTAGACAGTTCCCGAGCACAGCAGGAATACTGAAGCAGACCCATTCCTGGGAGACATGGGGGCTCTTCTGGTTGCCTTCCTTGGTTCAAGGGCTCTGATGGCCTTGCTGAACCTTCCTTAGACCACAGGGTGGTCAGGAACACTTACACCCAACCTCACTTTCTCCTCCACTCAGAGTCTTACATCATGGTCTACATCTCTCCCAGCCTTCCCAGCTCCCTTCCCATGTTCTCTGGCAGATGTTTGCCCTCATAATACCCTTGCACTTTCATTCCATCTTGGTGTCTGCTTCTCAGAGGATCCAGAATAAATCACCATTCCTGCCCAACTCTCAGAGGTGCCTAGAGACACCCCAAAGCAGAAAGCTTTCAATACATGTAAAAGCCTTTTTCCACAAGTGTTTCTAGAATTCCCCTCGGCAAAATATCTGTAATGCTTTCCCCTGAAGAAAAACAAAAAGTTTTGCTGCCTCATCTGGGGGATACCGGCTGGCAACTTCTGTGGGTGACACTCCCTGTGAACCTGGGCCAGACCCTACAGACCTCCCCAGCTTCACGCTTCACATCCTGGCTCTGAGTAGAAATGGCAGGGAAAATGGCAGAATCCTCCCAAATTAGGAGATAAGGCTCAAGCCCTGCTGTTCCCCCTTTGCATCAGATTTGTGCTATGGTCTGAATATTTGAAATTTTTATGTTCCAAACCTAATGCCCAAGATGATGGTATCAGGCGGTAGGGACTTTGGGAGGTGATGAGGGCGTGAGAGCGTACCCATCATGAATGGGCTCCGTGTCCTTACAAAAGAGGCCCCAGAGAGCGAGTAGCCCCTCTGCTATGTAAGGATACAAAACCGTGACCTAGAAGAGGTCCCACCCTCCAGCCATGCTGGCACCCTGAGCTCAGACTTGCAGCCTCCAGAGCTGTGAGAAATAAATTCCTGGGGTGCCTGGGTGGCTCAGTGGGTTAAAGCCTCTGCTTTCAGCTCTGGTCATGATCCCAGGGTCCTGGGATCAAGCCCCACATCGGGTTATCTGCTCAGCAGGGAGCCTGCTTCCCCCTCTCTCTCTGCCTGCCTCTCTGCCTACTTGTGATCTCTGTCAAATAAATAAATAAAATCTTTAAAAAAAAAAAAAAGAAAGAAGAAAGAAGAAAGGAAGGAAGGAAGGAAGGAAGGAAGGAAGGAAGAAAGAAATTCCTGTCATTTATAAGCCACCCAGCCTGGGGCACCTGTCACAGCAGCCTGAGCAGACGTAGCTCATCATCGTGGCTCTTCCTCCTCCTCAGTTTCCTCATACTATATGATAAGGATTGGACTAGATTTGTGGGAAGTTTGGCAGAGGGGCCTCTGGGGTGAGGGGCTTCCTCGTTCAGCTAAGGAACCTCAGCTTTGGCTTCTTTGATATTGGGCTCCGGGATAAAGCACATGGGCAGGATTCGAACACTAGAGAAAGTTCACATACCAAGAGAAATGCTCAGTCTATGCAGCAGGTAGTGATGCACAAGAATCTACCCAGCTGGGTTGCTGGCAAGGCTGGGAGAAGGGGGAGGCGCACGTGATGAGGGGGCAGAAGGAGGCCTAGATTCTGGAACGTTCCATCAGCCCCAGGCAGCAGGGGGTGGCTTCATCAGACCAGAAGAATCACAGGGAGTGGGCTTGGAGATAACAAAGCACCCAGGGCTTCAAATACCAGACGAAGGAGCCCAGACCTCCTCTCGGCTGCAAGTGGGGAGCACAGAAAGCAGCCTCCGGCCCTCACTGAGCAGACATTTGCCAAAATGTTCACTGTGGGCAGGATCCTAATGTGCTATATCTGGGAGGACATGGAGGTGTGCCAACAAAATCCCACCTGGGGCCTCATTCCCTGTGGTCCCAAGCTGTGTCCTTCATGGTCTCATTCAATGAACATCGAACATTTGCCGATATGGCAACCAGTCTGAGCTGACCTCACAGAGCCCTTCTTCTTGGTATTCATGCCCTTAGGGTAGCCGAGGTAGGAAGGCCCCTATTGAGTAGGGTTGACCTAAGATATCAGAGAAATGACAGTATTTGAGTTAAACAATAATTGAAGATATTAGAGAAAGGAGTGTGACTTTTGAAATTGGGTCACAAAGGACATTGTGGCTTTTGGCTCTCTTTATCACTCACTCTGAGAGAAGCCAACCACCATGTCATGAGGACACTCAAGATGCCCTGTGGAGAGGCCCACGTGGCAAGGAACCGAGGTCACCTGCCCCAACAGACGTGTGGATGACCCATCTTGGAAGTGGACCCTCCAGGTCCAGCCAAGCCTTCATATGAGCCACAGCCCTGGGCGACTTCCAGAGCTATTCCACTAAGCCAGTCCCAAATACCCGAACCCAAGAAACTGTCAGATAATTCACGTGTGTTGCTTTAAGCCACAATGTTTAGGGATGATTTGTTACCCCATTTGTTACACAGCTGATGGTACTCTGTACTGTGCCCAGGACACTGTCCCCACTGTCCTCTGGACCACAGTACCTCTTCCCAGATCTCTCTACAACCTGTCAATTCCCCTTCCGTTTCCCTTCCGCATAGGATCCAGAGGAAACTAAAGGGCCACTCTCAAGAAATATGTGTTGAAAAAAAAAAAAAGAAAGAACTATGTGTTGAACATCATGGCTCTCGCCTGCTCACGGCCTCTCCCATGGCTCTCCAATGTATCGGGTGTTCTTTCCAGGAAGTAGCAGCGGCAGTGCGATGGTGGAGTTTCTGGCTTCCCTGAGCTGATGTGGGAACAGACCAGAGAGCAAGAAGAGCCCTTGTTTGCTCTGGCCTCTGGAATGACAATCCCAGGGCCCCCTGGGGAGGCAGGGAGGGGCCCCCTGGCAGCTGGGGCTAAGACAAGGCCGGAGCTTTGTTCTGAATCCACAATGGCAGGACGCCCAGCACAGACCCAGATCCTCGGCTTCCTCCAAAGCAGGGCAAGGGGGTGGGAGCTGGGGCATCCCTCCCACTGTGCTCTAAGAGCTAGCCCTGGGGTGGGGGGGGGGGGGCTCTCAGTGTGCAATGGGAGACTGGGCTGGAGGGAAGTGGCTCCTATGAAGAGCCTTGGGGAGGAACTAGGAGCTCTGTTGGTTCTGTTTTGAGTCATTCTGCTAACATTTCTTGAGGACCTATTGGGTTTCAGGCACTACTGCTAAGCACTTAGCCCGCTGCAGGCCCCTCTGAACCCTCCCATCCCCCCACCTAGCCAGGGTTCAGTTCTACTGCTGCCTCCCCTTAACACAGAGGCACAAGAAGCAAAGGCCCTTGCCCGGGGTCACACAGCTTAGACACACCAGAGCTGGGGTTTGGACCCAGGTCTGACTCCTGTTCTTGGCAAGTATTCTCTTTCACCTACTCTAGCCATGCCTGGCACTGTGCTGGTGCTGGGGAGACAGTGGTGAGCAGGACAGCTGTCTTGGCCTTTCTAGAGCCCAGTCTGGTGGAGAAGAGAAGTGACAAACTAGTTCCGACAGTGGGATGGGCTCAGTGCCCCACTTGAGTGCAGGGAGCTGGGGTGACCTTTAGCTGCAGCTCTTGACTCAGCTTGGCATGGGGCAGGACAGCAGTAGGGGTAGGAAAGAGCTTCCCAAGGAACGTGACCTCTGTTCTCCTGGGGACAAGGCTTCCCAGCAGGGAAGTGGTGGGGGGGGGACGGTGTACAAAGACTGAGGCCTAGAGAAGTGGAGTGACTTGCCCGAGGCAATCAACTAGTAAAAGGCTAGAGTCCAGAGGCGCAGTGGCCGGTGATGGAAATCACCCATTAAGCCCTTCCCACCGGTTAGTCCAGTAATCCTCACTGCCCACTCCCAATGACACCGAGAGACCAAATGAGAGGGTCCACATAGCGAGGAAGGGGGCCGAGATACAAGCCCGGGTTTTCTGATACAAAGCCCAGGGAGGGCTTTAAATATGACCTTGAGGGAATATCCTCAATGCTGGATGGTCCTGAGTCTGGTGACAAGCCCGCCCCCGGGTCAAGCAGGGCTCCAATTCACCCTGGCCCTGCGCCCATAGCCACCAAGGGCTGGCTCCGATCTGATGGGGTTTGGGGGCCAGGGCAGGCTCACCCTTCTACCAAGCATTCCATGGGTGTCCGGGAGCCAGGGCAAGGGTGCTGCAGGGAGGCTCCTACTTGGGCAGGGGGCTCCCTGGAAAGAGAAAAAAGGGTCCAGAGTACTAGTGAGGCTCTGCTCAGGCAGAGACATCTGATCCATCCTGTCTGGCCAAGCCTCAGAGGGGAGGCTGGAAATGCCCAGGCTGCACAGGGACAGGGCAGGGCCAGCGGCATCTCTGAGTCACAGGCAGGGTGGGTAGTGAGTGACTCAGCCTGGGCCCACTTCCCCTCCAAAAGGCCAGCCTGGGTGGAGACCAGGGCCAGGAAACCCTGAGCCTGTCCTTCCCAGGCCAGGTGCCTGTTGGTAAGGATGGGAGGTAGAGCCCAAGGAAAGGAAGTGAGACAGGAATCTGGTAAGGCCACGGGAGCCAGATCCTAATGGTCTTGTGGTCTGGGGCAGGAAGTTCTGACTTTAGCCCAGGAGCAGTATAGAGCTCCAGAAGGTGTGTGTTTTAGAAAGAACCTTCTGGGGCTATGTAGAAGGTGAAGTAGAGAAGCTAGAGCAGAGCAGGGAGGAAACCATTGTCACCATGAAGAATGTGAGCAATGGCCAGAAGAGAAGGGGGCCCAGACAGGCCCTGATGGGTAAGGGGGGATGTCTTTGTTTCTGGGTAGGGGATCCAGCAGCCAGCAGGCCCAGAGCTCTCCCTGTATTTCCTTGGCTGTCACCCTGAGGAATGACACAGTTCTACAAGCAAAAATAGTTTATTTGAGGATGGAAGACCCAAAATTGGGAGGCCGAGGGGTGAGGCTACAGCAGCTGCCTGGAGTTGGCACTGATGACCCCAATCCCCAGGGGATCCCAGCAATAAAGAAGCCCTTCCCTGGGCCCCCTAGCTGCCTCCCCCACTTCCTGGAGGAAGGATTGTGCAATCGCCAAGAATCATCATCATCGTCATCAGAACATGGTGAGGTTTTCAAAGTTTGGCCAGCAATTTTTGGAGTAGTAGTTGGTGCTCATTGTGATAATCAGTCCCTCAAGCACAGTGACTGTGCCAGGTCTGGACCCACCATCCAGTGGTGAGTGAGGTCCGTGATGAGAGGCAGGCAAGGGACAGGAGGTGGTTTCTCTCTGGGAATCCCATTCCAGCCTCCAAGATGGTCCTTCCAAAAGGATCCCCCACCACCTCTCTCCCAAGGCCCCAGTGGCTGCCTGCTCTCTGCTTTTCCCATGGCCACTGGCCAAGGTTGGATTCAGGCTGGGGCTGTCCCAGGGAGCCCAGCTGGTCCCTTGGTCTCAAAGACCTTTGCCAGTCCGGTCCCTCTGCCAGAAGGCCCGGCGGGTAGCCCAGGAGGCCACGAACTCGCAGTTGTGGTAAAGGAACATTCCTGAAAGGGTGAGTGCAATGCCCACGTAGCTGAGGGCGCTGAGGCGGCTGCCAAACAGGAGTCGGGACAGGATGAGATTGCCCACGACAGTGAGGTTGCCCAGGACGTGGACGGTGAGGGCGGAGGTGAGAGCCAGCAGGGAGAAGCTGGCCAAGTTGTAGAGCACAGACAGCACACAGCTGAGCAGGACGCAGGCCCAGAGGTGGGAGCTGGTGGGAGCAGGTGGCAGGGCCACACCGGCCTCCAACACCAGGGCCGCACCCGCCAGCAGGCAGAAGCTGGGCACCGAGGTGGCATACAGCAGGGTCACCGCATCCAGCCTCTCCTCCTGTAACAGGGCACCTGCAACCAGGACAACAGCCATCAGCACCCAGAGGTAGACAGCTCCCCCCCACCCACAACCTGGACGACCCAGCAGGGGCTCCGGGGCCCATCACCCTGGAAGCCTGCACCAATCCCTCAGGCGATATTAGTAGCTCCTGCTCCTTCCCATGACAGTCCAGAATCTACCCATGTTCCCTTTGCTGTGACCTATACCCACTCCTTACCAGCTGGGACCTGACACTTAACTTCTGTGTCACCTGCAAAGGTAGGCAACAACACCTCACACATGGTGTTGTTGTAAGATTAACAGAGAGGACACAAAGCCTTTGTAGGGTAAGTGCTCACTCAATGTAAAAAGGTAAATAAATAAGCCTATTTTCATTCACTTCCAACTGCCTTCCACAGCCTGAAAGGATAATCTGCTTGTGATAGCCAAAAGATAAAAAAAACATGAACTGTGGCTCCAAAAAAAAAAAAATCTTTGGGCGCTTCCCAGACCCTGAAGAAAAATAGCCTAGGTTCTTAAGCAGCTGCGAAGGCCCTGTACCAAGTGACCCTGATCCACCTTTCTTGATCTCCGTCCTTACCCACCCACCACCCCACACCGCAGCGCCCACCACCACAGCAGCAGACAAGCCAGCAGAAGGTCCCAGCTCGGCCACTTCCTAGCCAAAAAAAAAAAAAAAAAGTTTTATGATAATAAATTGGAGTCAGATGGTGGATTCATTCATTGCTTCATTCACTTATGACCCCTGGGATGACAGGCAAACAAGAAGAAAGTCATTGTTTGCCCTTGGCTGTCCCTCCCTGTTTAGAACTCATAATCAGCATCTTTTGCTACTACCAACACTAAGTCTTGTCAAGATGAATCCAGGACTAAGTGGAAACCTTTTGGTTTTGCAAGCAAAGAGAGGATCGTACCAGCTTGCATATGGGCGAATGTGTGCCCGAGTGTGCACATGTGTGTGTGTGTGTGTGTCTACGCTTATATATGTTAATACTCAGCTGTTCACAAAGGAAGCAGTGCCCATCGTCAAAGTAAGACACTGCTCGGGTGAAATGACAGTATTTGCACACCAGCGATGATGTTCTGGGGCCTTCTCCAAGCTTGAGTGGAGAGAGATGAGTAATTGATCGAGGCCCCCTCCCGGGGCTCTTGGAGCCTCTGTGCATTTTCTGACACACGCTTTCCAAAGAGCCATAGGGGCGCTTACTCATAGGCTAGAAGAGGAAAACTGTATTTCTCTCTCAGTTTCATTTTGATGTTTTGGCTTTGTTCTCTAGGCAACAGTCCCTCCGGCTCAAGCATTTCTAGAAATGAACAGATAATTGGAATGCCTCCTGCTCATTCACTCCCAATTTAGCACTATTACAAGCAAGCAGCACGTGGCTTGTATGTTAAAGGTCCCATCATTGGAAGGTGTTGAGGTGAACTTCACCTTGAAGTTCAGCCTCCGTGATGTAGCCAGGCAAGAAGGTCCTAACCTCCCCACCACCTCCAGTGCCTTTTGCCCATTCTGCATCCCACCCAGCCTCTGCCTGCCCTCCCTGCAGCCAAGGGAAAGAACAGTAGTCCTCTGCCACAGGCCACTCGTCCCACCCAGGGCCCCCAAATGCCAGCCTACGGCCCTGCCTTCTGAATGACCCCTCCCTGCCTAGCCCCATCAAACCCTCTATTTCAATCTCTTCTTCTCTAAAGGCAATTTTGTTTCAGCATCTGAACACACTCAGGCTTCTGCCACAGACAGACAAATGTTCTTTAGACTCTGTTCCGCTGGCTGCTGGCTTAGCCCAGCTTTGCTCCATCACTAGCTGTGTGATATCACACAAGTCACTCTAGGCCTCATCTCCTCGTGTGTGACAACACCCCTGCTCACGGGAGCGTGCGAGGCGCTGAGCCCAGGACCTGGTGCCCAGTGGCGATTGCTCTCCACAAGAGCTGTCATGATCCCCACACTGCCCCTGCCGGCTGCCACCTGGGCCCCTGGCAAGGCGTGCTTCTCACTCCCAGAATGCCCTCTCCTCTTGTCTCCTCAGGAAAAAGAAACCACCCCTGACCACACCTGTGCCCACCTTGGCTCTAGAACTTTTCTCCTGTCCTTGAAGTCTCTGCCCCTTGAGTGCATCTCCCCACCAGCCTGAGAGCTCAAGCAGGGACCAAGTCAGACTGCTCTCTGCTACAGGTGGGTTCAGCAAGCTGGCACCCCACTTCCCAGCCTTTCTGGGAGCGTAGCCCCACCTTGGCGTGCTAGTGGCCCAGATTGGAAGGAAATGACTAGCCCTGCCCATGGCCGCCTGGGTGCTCCTCTTCTGGCCTCTCACCCCTACTCCACAGAGTCTGCTCTCAGCCTGCCATTTGCACTCTAGTCTGAATCTGGAGCCCCTGGAAGTAGAAACCTCCTCTTGTCCAAAACCCATCTCACTTCCTGGCTCCAGTCTGTTCCCCCATCTCTGCCAGGCTCCTAGCTCGGTTGGGGAAGGGGGTGCCCTCCAGCCTCCTAAGCTCCCTCCTTAGCACCCTGACCCATGTACCCTAACCAGTCTGCCAATTCTGCTATCAGAACCATTAATAACCTAGCCACTGAAGGAGTACGTGGCTGTGCCAGGCCTCAAGGCCGGGTACTGGGGGACATGGAGATGTCCAAAGCCAGTCCATGTCCTCTCAGCGCTCCTGTCTGGTGGGATGCAATCAGGTAGCCAAGTGGCTACAATACGGGACATCACAGTTGGGACAAGGGAAGCAGAGGATGCTGTGGGAGCCTGGAGGACGCACCCCACCCACCTTGAGGGCCAGGTGGTTGACACTCGGTAGAGAAGGAGGGAGCTGGCACAAGCCAAGAAACAGACCAATGCCAGGCACCTGCTCTTTCATGCCTGAGGCCTAGGTGAGAAGCAGGCATGCTATGGGCCTGAAGGCTGGGGCCTTCCCAGCCTTGTGACCTTGCCCGGGGTGGGGTGGGGGTGGGAGGGCAAGAGGTCAGGTTTCCCGCTGCCGACTCATGCCCAGAACTCAGGCCCAAGCTCAGTCACCAGTTCTCATGTAACCCGAAGGCAAAAATAGAAGGGAGCTTTGGCCCTGCCTCAGGGCCCAAGAGGATGGGGCCAGGGCCTCCGAGTTCTGACTCTGAAGATGCCAGGAACGGCTGAGCTCTGACTTCCACCTTCCCTTGCCTGCAGGATGCCCCCAACCCCAGCCTAGGGGGTCCCTTGAAGCCCCCTCCTTCTTCTCCCAGGCCTGGGTCACAGATCTCAGGGCAGGAAGGGGGGACACAGCAAGACGCCCATGGGACTCCATCAACGCCAATCCTCCTCCTCCGAACAGATAGGGAGACTGAGGCCCGGATAAGACCCAGATCTGCTCAAAGTTGACCTGCAATATGAGCAAAGGCGTGGCTGGATCCCAGGCCTCCCCACCCCGAGTGGGTATCCTGCCCTCCCCCACATCTCCCTTAGGTTGAGGCAGAGAGACAGTGGGGCTGAGACTCAGATGTCCCTTGGTAAGACAGGAAGGCATTACCCTCACACACAGGGATTTAACAGGGTCTAGGCCTGGAGCCTCCAACTCGCCTTTTGTCCAGAGCCCCCCATCTCCTTTCTTCGGAGTGAGGTGACCTGGTGACCTCTAGGTCTTGGTCCCTGGCCTAGCAAATGAGAATGAAGGTGGTAGTTGCCATGGCAATTCAAGGTCAGCACCCAGCATGGGGCCTGTTAAATTGCAGCTCCCAGTAAACATAGCGCTTTCCAGATTTTAGCCAAACTCCTCGGCTTCCAAATCCCAGCTCAAGGTCTCACCCTCCTTCTCTCTCCTGGGTCCCCATTATCAGATCTCCCTCAGGGTCCAACGCCTCACACCACACCACTTGGACAGCACGGAGTCTGACTGCCTGGGTTCAGATCTTGCCGCTGCTGCTCACTAGCCACGTGACCCAGGGCAATTCTCTACCCGTAAGTGGACAATACAGTGACTTCCTTTATCAGGGCAGTGTGGCGATCCAATGAGATAAAGGGCTTGAAAAAATGTGAGACAGATCAACAGCAACTGTTATCAAATATCGGCTGGAGTCTGACCCTAAGTTGGGGGCTTGGGATCCTCTGCGCTGTCGGTCCTTTCTAAGCCTCAGTCTCTGCCTTTTACAAAGGCATGAACCTCAGTTTCTCCATCTGGAAAAAAGGAATAATAGCCATACCCCCCTCAGGGCCATCCAGGCCACACACCCACCCCAAACCCCACCTTCTCAGCCGGTGGCCCAGGCACTCACTCTGCTGGATGGACTTGAGGCCCCGGAGGCAGGTAGCAGCCAGCAGGAAGCCACAGCCCGCGGGTGGGGTCCGGAGCTCACCAGCCAGGCTGCAGGCGGCCCCCAGGCAGAGGGGGCCCATGGCGGCAAATTGCAGCGGGTGGTGGCGCCGGCCCAGCAGCAGCGCCGACAGGGCCAGCGTGATCAGCGGTGTGGTGGTGGTGGCCAGCTGTGCCAGGTCCAGGGGCACAGAGCTCAGGCCCACGTTGCCACAGGCCATCGAGGTACCAAAGGTGAGGCTGAGCAGCAGCACTTGACGGCGGGTGCGGCGGGGCATGGGACGCTGTGCCCCCCAGCGGCACACTAGTGCTGCTGCCAGCATGTGCAGCGCAGACAGCAGCAGGGGCCGACCGAAGCCGTGCACAGTGAAGATCCACTTGTTGAGGCTTGACATGCTGGCCCCTGCCAGCAGCCACACCAGCGCTGCCACTGCCACCCGGGCCCGGCCAGGCTGCCCAAGGGCCTGGGGGGTGTCGGGGGGCCACTCGGGGGACCCAGCCACCCGTGCACCACTAGTTGCTGCCACTGCCTCCGCTGAGGTCATCCTGCCATCATGGTGCTCCAGCAGGCTGCGACACATCCGTACCAGTGGGTATGGGGCAGGAGAACAGCTCTCCAGTGACCAGCTATAGGCCACCAGAGAGTCCCACTCTGGGCCAGGCCGGATCCAGTTCCTCAGATCCTGGGCCCAGTCTTAGACAGGTGAGGACACTGCTTCTTGTCCCAGGCCTGTGCCAGCTAAGGTCTGGGTACTATGCTGTGCTCCTGGCTGCAGCACGGCCAAACCCAGGCCGAGCGGCTGGCATGCCAGGCTCTCCGGTGCTCAAGCTCGCCTAGTACGCTGCAGGAACCTCTGCCCAATCCCAGGTGAAGTCCCCACTCTTCGCGCTTTTAAGCCCACTCCACGATTAGATAATATAATCCTCGTTCCTTTTTCTCTTCGGTCTAGACTCCGCGACCTACGGCTTGTTCAGGCCGGGCCCCGGCCCGGGAGGGGCGATCCGGTCACCGGCTCTCGGTGCTGCCCGGTGGTCGCGGCTCGCTTCTTCCGACAGTGCGACCAGGCCCAGCAGCTAGCTGACACACCGGCCCGCGCTCAGGCCGGTGCCAGGAGACGAGCTCGCTCGGCTCGGCTCGGCTAGGCTCCGGCAGGGCCTGCGCGCCAGCTCCGGCTCCTGGCGGCTCCGGCTCCCGGCGGCCCGCGATGCGGCTCCTGCTGCAGCTCCGGCCAGGCTTCAGCCCCGCCAGCCCGGCGGGCGAGGCCCCGCGCTCTTAAGCCCCGCCTCCACTGCCACCACCTGAGCCCCACCCGGAAAGTTGAGCTGAGCCCCCAGCACCGCCCCTGGCGAGGCCCCGCCCCCGGAGTCAGGAGCGATATCTCGCTCCTCCCCCAAGCCGCCCGCTCACAGCCCCTCCTCCATCCTCCTAGGACGTAGTCCCTCCGACAGCAGAGTCCCCCAGCTGGAGTGGCCAGGTTGCTTGTCCCCCTCTCCCCTACCAGCGAGGGATCAGAATCCTCCACACCCAGCGCCAAGGCAAGCCCCCGATAGAGACCAACGCAGGGCGGGGACAGTGAGGTGCCTTTTTGAGGGAGCCCGATAAAACCCCCAGCCTCACAAGGGACTGCATCTTCAAGGACCCCCACCCAGGGACCCTCATCCCAGGACTAGTCTCGGAACCACTCGATCTCTGGCCACAGTTATTCCGTGGGACCTCAACATCCAAAAGAGTTGGACCACCGGGTCCCTTAAGGCTCCTCCATAGCCCCTCCCTATTCCCAGCGCTTCCTCCCTCTCCCAGCCCAGGGCCGGCCCTCCTAGGCAGGCACAGGGAAACTGAATCACCAAGGCCACCCACATTTGTGGAAGCGGGGTACCAGCCAGCATCTATCCCTGGCCAGCAGCCCCTGTCCCATCTCCTGGGCACTCAGAACTGACTCACAGCTAAACTTCCTGGGGTCCACCCTCTGCCCCAAGTCCTAGCAGGACAAAGAGCCCCCGGGAGGGCTGGGAGCCAGAGCAGCTGCCACTAAGCCCTTGCCCCTGTTTGGGTCTCTCCTTTCCAATCTGAACGACGGATGCTCTCTTTGCTCAGGGTTGGGTAAACCGCACACCCCAGAGCAGAACAAGCTGATTCGCATTCCAGGCTGGACCCTGGACTCTGAGTTCTGGAGTCCAAGTGCGCAGAAACCAAGGTGGAATGCCTGGCGCAGGCTGGTGTCCACTGCCAGCTGCGAGCCTCTTTTCTGACGTCAGGCTTCCTTCCCTGCAGAAGTTGCCCACCGGAACACGGCTCACCCTTGGCCTGTTGTCTGACCAGCAAGTCCTGAAGACACCAGCCTGTCCGGAGGAACAAGACCTCAAAGGGAATCACTTAGCTCGGTCCACGGCGCCGCCTCGTGGTCAGACGCGGAACGACAAGTGTCCCGCAAGCTCCATCATAATCACTGGACAAGGATTTGCACAGCCTATGTCCTCCACCTCCCCAACCCGGTACCTCCGGCACCCGCCCTCATTTTCACCGGAGACCTGGTGAATCAAACGCTCTCTGGTGGGCCCAGGAATCTGAATTTTTACATTTGCCTCTGGTAATTCCGATGCCTGCTGGAGCCTGCAAATAGCTGGTTAATGGCCCAAATTCTAGGACAAGGGATATCCAGGTCAATAACTGAAATAAAGGGGTATTTAGACAGGGTTTCTCCTGGAGGGGTTGTGGGAGAGAACTGAGCTAGCCAAGGGGAAACCTCCCCGCACACCCACTTCCTGAAGAAGAGTAATCAGTGCCCCCTAAGGGTTATATTCTTTTTCAGATTTTGTCAGTTTCCCAGGAAGTTTCCTTTAATTAAAATTATAGTAATTTAAAAACTATTAAACACCCTGACCTTCTCAGAGCAGGGAGTGATACACAGTGTTTACAGCTCTTCCAAGCACCTCCTACCTGCCATGCCTGATAAGGGGTAGGTTAGAGGATTATTCAAGATGAGGCCTGATTGGGCATGGTGGGATGGACAGAGCTGCCCACATTGTGGTGGGGGGCAAGGGAGAGGCTGAGGGCACAGCTCAAAGCAGGGACTGTGCAGCCTGAGTGCAGGTGGGGGATTCAGAATAGGTCTGTCTGGGTCCAGAGCCCCAAGTTGTTGTTGTTGTTGTTTTTTTTTCCCCTAAGATTCTCTTTATTTGAGAGAGAGACAGAGAGAGAGCATGAGCAGGGGGAGGAGGCAAAGGGACAGGGAGAAGCAGACTACCCACTGAGCAGGGAGCTTGAGGCAAGGCTTGATCCCAGGACCCTGAGATCATGGCCTGAGCGGAAGGCCACTGAGACACTCCCTAGAGCCCCAGTTTTTAACCTGCCTTGACTTGTAGACCCCAAGACTCTCCACAGGATTTTCCCCTATGCAAAAATGGGGCTGTTTCATGGTCCTTGGGGTCCATCCAAAAGCCCAGAGCCCCCCAAAGCAGGCTGCTCTTGCCCAGACTCCCAAATCCCTCACATCCGACTGCTGCCTTTTGGGGCCCCACCTGGAAGCAGGTGACTCAGGAAGGGACTCTGGGGGGTACCAGGAGAAGAACCCATTTCTAGCAACTGGGCTGCAGAGACTGTGGGACAGACCTCTCTCATCACTGCATGTCCCTAGATAAATCATTTCACTGCTAGGGCCTCAGTTTCCCCACCTGTGACATGAGCTCACAGGCATGAACATGCTAAGCAAACCCAGGTGCCATCCCAGGGTTGTGAGAGAGGGGAAATGGTCTGTCTGGAGAGACCTGTCTACAGATCTAAATGCCGGTGGGACACAAACCTGGTTCTCAATCCCCAGGGACTCTCAGATTCTCACTATGGGGCCCTGCACCAGACATGCTTGTGCTCTCACCGACACCCCTTCTCAGGGTCCAGCAGATTCTGCCAGGCTAGACACCGGGCCCAGAATCCATAGGCAGGCTAGGCTGGACAGACCCCCTCTCTAGGCTTTGGGACATAGTCTGAGGAAGGGAGAGGGGGCTGGGGAATTGAACTGGAAGGTGACAGAGTCACTGCTGGGGCCATACTCAGAAGAAGCTGATGAGGGAAAGACACAGAGACTAGTGAGCATAGTGGAGGTGATAGAATTTGAGCCCTAACTTCCATTTCCCTACCACCCCTGACTGCCCCTGAGTTGGTGGGCTGGGTTTTTTCAGCCAATATCCTTTGATCTGAGTAGGATTCAGTAGTTTCCTGCTCCTCAGAGCCAAACACACCCCAACTAAAATAGTCCCTTTGGAGGGTAGATCACACCCCATTTGTGTACCCTCAAATGCCCAGTGCAGGGGGGTCCCTATCGTTCCTGTCCATCCTCTCTCTAGCCTGGCCTGAGACCTGCCACTGCCAGTATCCTCTCTGTGGGAGGGGCCTGTGGTTTCCTCACCTGCTGTCTTGTCCGGGTACCAAAGTGGCAAGTACCTAGGGCCTGTGGTCAATGGGGGAGGATCTGGGCTCTGCCACCTCCAGGTCACACAGCCTGGACAAGGTCACTCAGCCCTCTCTGAGTCTCCACCCTTCTTTGACAGGACCGTAGAAGAACCACAGAGCCCAGAGCAGGTTCTGAATCCTCTGAAAAGCCCCCATGATGGTGATCAAGAGGGACAGTGAACAAGCCCTCTGGGGTCCTGAGCTCAGATATTTCATCTTGAAAATAGGCTGCATCTCTGTGTGGCTTTCTGATATTCTGATGATTGTTTCAATATAAGAATTTTTTAAATCACCTACTTCCCTTCCCTCCCCAGGCCCCAAATATTTGAAACTGGAGCTCTAGAAAGAGGCATCTATATAACACTCTTATCAGAGAGCCCCCATGAAGGCAGGCCCCCCTTCCTAACCTCAGTGAGGTGGGGCATGTGGGGTGTCTTCCTGGCCTGAACCCTACTTCCCAGAGGTCAGCCCAGAGTTCAGGGCCCTCCCACTAACAGGCAAGGTCCCTGGCCCCAGGCCACTGAGGCCTGGGGAGGTACCCTGTGTTGGGGAAAAAAAAATGCTCTAAGCTCCTGGGTTCTGCCATGTAATTAAAAATACCATGGAAGCCCCCCAATTTTCAGTGTTTGAGTGCAAGAGCCAGGAGGTCACCTCAGGCCAGGCCTGTGTCTCCTCAGCCATGCCCCCGCCTGACATTGTGGGTGAGTCACACGCCCTTGTTGAGTACCAATTTTCTTATCCACAAAGCAGAGATGAAAACAAAAATACCCACAACCTCAGAGTTGTGCGAGGAAGCATCTAGCAAGGAGATATTCCCTCAACAGTAATCAGTGTTGGCACCGCCAGCAGGGCTCCCTCCCAGCCCCCTCCCCTGCCTTCCTGTGCTGCCTCCAGGGGCCCCCTCTTCCTGTGCTCCAGCCCCCCCCCCGCCCCCCCCCTACTCAGTTTTGAGCTTGAGGCATCGGGACACCAGGGCAGGTGCACAATCAACACTTTAATCATTCCAGAGACAGGCTTTGAGCAGCTCTGCAGCGCCCCCCAGCGGCCACTCTGCCATCCTGAAGGCCGGAGTACAGAGCAGGGATCAGGCCGCAGCCCCCAGGGCCAGAGAGGTCTCCTCACAGGACCCCAGTCCCAGAGGGGGCAGTACTCACGACACCAGTGGCCGGTGACTTCTCCTCCTTGTGTTGAGGAGGCTGAGCTGCTTTAGACCCCTTCCGACCAGGAGCAGACCTTTGGGGGTGCCAGTGGGGCCAGGAGGGGCCAGACGCCGGCAGACAGCTCCCCAGGGAAGGTGCGTGGTTCCCTGATTCAGGGTGGGGGATGGCTGAGGACCTTGGCAAGGGTGGTGGCTGAGTAATCCAGGGGACACTGCTCCAAGTACACTGAGGTAGCAGCAGGGCTGGGCGTGCGCCTGTTACTTCGATGTCTGGAGGGCAGGCGGAGGCCCCTGGAGGTAGGCCAGGCTGCTGGGGTGGGTGAGCCCAGGGACTACCAGCTGACCAGCCTCAGCTCGATGGTTTGTCCATCCTTGGGGGTATAGTCAGCAATGCCTGCAGAAACAGGTTGAGCATTGGGTGGGGAGGGTTAGCAGGACAGAGAATCCTACCCCCTACCACCACCTCTTCTTATGGACAAGCGCCCTGAGGCCAGGGTGTATGAGATCTACTGAGGGCTTGGTGGTGGGAAAGTGGGAGCTGTCCAGAGCCAGTCTGGAAACTGAAATCAGCTGTGACCTCAGGGCTCCTGAGGCCCCCCAAGTTCATTTTACAGTGGGGGAGCCTGCCAGGCAGAGGGGTTGGGACAGCATTCTGGATAACCAGCATGGGGCCAAAGGAACCAGAGAACCCTGACAACACCTGATAGACAGGGTCACTGTCTTCAGGGTCTCTTGAGGGGCCATCAGGAAGGGAGATTTGCTCAGTGTGGTCTGGAAGGACAACCAAGACCACGAGTGAAGTCTGCTGGAGCCAGCCTCTGCCCACTAGAGACAGTCAAGGCCCCAGCATGGCATCTGGGGACAAGCCCCAGCTCTGTTCTCATCAGCGGTGTGACTTTGGGCAAGTTATTTCACCTTTGGGAGTTCTGGCATTCCCATTACTGTAGTCATTTCAGAAATGGGCTTGCCGCAGGTTACACCCTCCAGCCCAGGCTTTATCAGTAATAGAAGCCAGATCTGGGGTCTCCATCTGCCTCCTCTTTACTTCTCAATCTGTTCAGAAGCAGGCAGGGAAAGAATGGCTTTTCTTGGGCTCCCTCAGAAAGGCCCACATTCTGGAAGGCATTTGGCCCAATGCCTGGCACTCAGTAGGTGCCCAGCAGAAGCTCTGGGTAGCAAGAGCAAGGACAGATGACCCTTCAGAATCTGTCTGGTGACCGGGCTAATGCACAAGGATGCTCACGACTGCTTGAACTGTAGGAGTTAAAACCCTAACTATCCAGCAGGAATGGAGAACCGCAGCCTCCCCATCTCACTCCATGCCCCACTGCAGAACCCAGTGCTGAGGCAGGCCCTGCCTGGCCCACACCAGTTGTGTGGCAATCCTTGTTCTCCAGCTGATGGCAAGCGCGCAGCCCAGGCCATCTCCTAACAACAAGGATGGGTCCAGGAATGTGCCCGTGTCCCAATTCCACCTTTGTCTGCTTGGGGCAAAGTTTTAAAAGGGAGCTGCCCTAGGAAAACGCAAGAACGGTGAGGAAGCCAACAAAAAGAGGAGTACGGAGTCCCGGGAAACAGGGCTGGAGTCCAGGTTATACCAGCCCCAAAGTCCTCGTTCCCTCTCGACTCTGGACACTTGAGCTAATGGAGATCATAGAGTGGAAGCCAGTCTGCATCGTTTCCTGTTACCTGCAGCCCCAAATACCTTGCGAGTGATATATTCTACATGGTATTCCAAAGGATGGGGAAGATCTACATGTAACAGCACAGAGGTCTACAATATGTTAAGAATGAGAAAAATAAGTTGCAGGGTGCCTGGCCAGCTCAGTCGGTAGAGCAGGTGACTCTTGATCTCACGGTTGTGAGTTCGAGTCCCACACTGGGCACAGAACTTACCTTATTATTACATTTTTCTTTTACTAAAGTGATAGAAGTTTATTAAGTGAAAATAAAGAAAAAGGTCTTAAGACAGAGAGGGGTCCCAACAGGGTTGCCCTAGAGCTTTCTTTAAAAAATAAATAAATAAATAGGGGCTACTAGGTGGCTCAGTTATTAAGCGTCTGCCTTCAGCTCAGGTCATGATCCCAGGGTTCTGGGATTAAGTGTCCTTGCTCAATGGGGTGCCTGCTTCTCCCTCTCTTCCCACCTCCTGCTCTCTCTTGCCATCTCTGTTTCTCTCTCTCAAATAAATAAATAAAATCTTTTAATAAAATAACAAGTAAATAAATAAAATATTTGTTTAAAAAAAGAAAAAAAATTTTTTTTAAGTTGGAAAACAGGGGTGCCTGGATGGCTCAGTGGGTTAAAGTCTCTGCCTTCGGCTCAGGTCATGATCCCAGGGTCCTGGGATCGAGTCCCGCATCGGGCTCTCTGCTCAGCAGGGAACCTGCTTCCCTTCCTCTCTCTGCCTGCCTCTCTGCCTACCTGTTATCTCTGTCTGTCAAATAAATAAAAATAAAATCTTGAAAAAAAAATAAATAAAGTTGCAAAACAGTATACAGAGCTGCCAACCCAGTATGCTCACTTAGCTGCACACGGCTATTGTGCATTTGAAGTCTTAGAACAAAAAAAGCATGCAAAAATGCCATTCATAATTTTACATTGATTATATATCTTGGAATAATAGTATCTTGTATAATTTGCTTAAATGAGATGTATCGTTAATATTAGTGTCACCACATAGAAAATTTGGAATTACACACATGCCTCGCATTTACTTTCTGTTGGATGGCATTGCTACAGAGCATGGCTCCATTTTTCTGAAAAATATTACTTTTATTTATTTATTTATTTATTTGAGAGAGCGAGAGCGAGCGAGAGAGGGGACACAAGCAGGGGGAGTGGGTGAGGGAGCAGACTGCCCACTGAGCAGGGAGCATGGTGTGGGACTCAATTCCAGGGCCCTGGGATTAGGACCTGAGCTGAAGACAGACACTTAACAACTGAGCCACCCAGGTGCCCCAAAACATACATATTTAAAAAATTAGCTGGAAGAAAACACACCAACAGTTAAAAGAAGCGATTTCTGGGGAGCAAATGATAGGTGGTTTCAATTTTCCTCTTTTTTGCCTGGTTTCCTAGAGTTGCCACAATAACTTACATAAACATTCTTAAGCATTCAGTTCAGTAACTTAGAAACCACTTCGCACATCAGTTATCTTCTGAGGCGGAGGCCCAGAAAGGCTCAGGGGAAAGCCGAAGTGAGCCAGGGAAGCCTCGAGGCAACAAGGCCAAAGGGGGGCAATGTCCAGAGGTGGCGGGCCGCCAGACTCACCTTCTAGCAGCGGGGTGTTGGGGGCTTGGAGGAGCTGCCAGAACTCGCGTTCCCCAGCTTCTTTCCCCATCACAGAGGTCAGGAAGGGGCCTGACAAGGAGTTCCGTGTCTCATACCTACCAAAGGGAGAGGCAGAGGGAGAAGAGGTGACTTTTGCTTCCACTGACCCAAGGACAGAAGCGGAACTATCCCCACCAGCGAAGTCCTGGTCTTTCCTTTCCAGGTCACGGGCCTCACCTCTGCCCCTCTTCTGCTGCCCCCTGACGCTGCCCGCTCTGGGGACTTCATCCCTGCACACTAACCAGGACCATGGCCTCTAGGAAGGGACACCTGCTACGTGACTGGCTCGGCAGCTGCCCCCTCTCTGGAAGCTGGCATTGCAGGGGTGAGGAGCAGAAGCCATTAGCACCACATACAATATGCCAATGCCCAATGAGAGAGGGCAAAGCCAGCGTGCAGAGAAGCAGAAGGTGCGGGGCAGAGACACCTGGTGGTGGCAGTGGGTCTCTGCTTTTGGAAGGTTCTGTGGCTCAGGAGCACTCCCCTCTTCTTGTGGCTGGGGGGCTCAGTCTTCTCTTTCATTCTACACACCTCATGCTCCCCGTTACCAGAGAGGACTGGAGTTAGGTTTCTGGCCTTGGCAACCAAGAGACTCCTTATTCACACCATCCGCCCCCTGAGTCTCCAGCCGTGCATTTCTCCAAACCATGTGGACACAGCTGCCAGAGGGGTCCTCTTAAAAGCCTGTGGGTCACGTTCTTCCTCCGCAAAAGGCTTATCAATGGTTCTGTCTTAGAGATGGAGGGTTTTTATATTCTTAAGAGACAGAAAACCACTCAAGGTGACTTCGTCCAAGGGAAAGTGTTGTTTGAGGGGGTGTCGCAAAGCAGCCCCCATCGCCATCATTCCCTACCTCTGTGGGTCCACATGGCTGCTTGGAGCACGTCTGTTTCTCTCTCTCTCTCTCTCCTCTCTTTCTCCCTGGATCTCTCTTTCTGCAGTCCAGCTCTCTCGGCCGGGCATTCATATGCCTCCAGACATAACCTTCCTGCCTGGCCTCTGCACCCAGTAAAGGCACCCACCTTCACTGACTCTGTCCACTCTGTCCCTGATTGGTATCCTTGTTGTCTCAAGGTCTGCTGGACAGCAGCCTGCCAAGGTGCTATGTGTGCGGCCGTCTGGGGCTGTGTGGGCCCCTGTAAGGGCTGCAGTATGTGCTGCAGGCTGCTGGGAAGAGAACTGAGGCGGGCTTAGTAGTGAATGGAGTGTTCGGGGCCAGGGAAGGTCCTATGAAGTCACAGCTGCTGGGTCAAACTCAGGCTTGACGGTAACTCGGGTCAACTCGGGTCAAGCAGCTGAGAGCATCGGGCTCCTCCCACGCCTGGCTTTGTACCCCTGCTCCTCAGCGAACAGTCCTTATCTGAATGTTATTCTTTGTACACTTTATATCTGATTTGCAAAGTCATTTATGGTTTATAGATGTCTGGAGCCAGAAAGAGAAGGGACTTTTAACAGCAAACATGATAGTATGCATCTAAGTCATAGTATAACAGAAATAACCCAGGGTCTGGAAGAATATTTGTTCTTTAAGGGGGGGGGGCCTTTGTATATCTCGGGCCTGACATTCCCTGGCCCAGACAACCTCCAGGCACCAGCTGTGGGCCCTCCCTAACTGCAGGGTGTTGTCCTTTGGGAACTCCACATGGGCAGAGAAATTGGGGCCCACAGAAACTAAGGCATATCTTTCTAGAAGAGAAGAATCTGGGTGACCTGGTAGAGGGCACTCAACTCCTCTAGTTCCGACTCCCCATTGGTAGCCCAAGAATCCCATCCGTGTTATTCAGGCGTGGGCATGAGAGCGGCACTCCAGAACCGCCTGGCCCCAGACTTGTCCTATCTTGTCAGGGTGAGAGGCAGGTTTAAGGATGTTGCCCAACCTCCACATATTAGAGGACTCGTCCTGGGTACTTCATCACAGGGATGAGGCCAAGATCCTCTGATGAGAAAAATTCTGATTCTTTCAAAAGCTGACCTGTGTTGAGCTTACTAAGTGCAGGGGGCCACGTCCTCTATGTGCACTAATTCCCAGATTCCTTGCATGGCCCTGCAAGGAGCAAGGCACGGCTGGTGTTCTCACTGGGTGACAGGTCAATAACAAACTGGTTCCAGGTCCCGAGTGGGAGAGTGATGGAGCTGGGAGTCCAGTGCGGATGTTCTACCCCCAGAGAATGTTCTCAAAGCCATTGACAAAGCTGGCCTGCAGCTGCCAGTCTCCACTACAGCCCAGGCCATTCAGGAGTGGAGAAGGGGAAAGCAGAGCCTGGCCCAGCCCCTCTCCTGGGGAACCTCCTCTTCCATCCCCATCCCATCCGCGTCCTGTTTCAGGGATGTGGGGTCAGATGGGGTGAGGACTGGGAGGTGGGGGGGTCTCACGTGAATCCTGTGAGTTCCTGGGCCTTCTTAAGGACATCTTCCAAGGAGGACCCAGCAGGGACAGAGATGCGGTGTCTATATGGTTGCAAGGCATGGGGGACCTTCAGCATGACACTGATGAGCTCTTGGGTCTGTGAAGGGGTCTCCACAGCTGGCTGTAATAGGACTATGCCAGGGAGAGAGGAAGGGGTAGCTGGTGTGAGGGCAGGGGGTCAGGTGTTAGTCCTCCTTTCTTCCCTCAAAGACACTGTGGCCCATTTCAGCCAGCATCCCCGCTAGTTTGCTAGTTCCCAGCCCAGCCTCCCCTGTCTTTAACCTCCATGTCCCCTGGCTGCCCAAGGTTGGGCCCCTTACTGGTATTTCTGCCTCCAGTACTCCCTTCCCACCTATCTGCCACACAGCACCCCAGAGGGCTCTTTCTAGAACATGCATCTGTTCCTATCACCTCTGTGAGTCTCCCCTCCTCTTCATTCTCCTGCCTGCAGCTCCGGCTCATTCTCCCAGAGCCCACTCTCTAGTAGGACCCTCCCCCAAAATTTCAGCCTTTTATACCTCGGCACCTTTGTTCCTGCTGTCCCCTCTCTGCCCTGTCCTTGCTACTGCTCTTCTCCACTGGAAAATCTCACTCACCAACTCAAGTCTTTCTCCCAGATGAAACCTTGATTCCGGCTGCAAATTGCGACTCATTAGGATGTACCAGTGCTACCCAAAATGTATCCCTCCCCATTCATCCACTCAAACATTTCTGACCTGGGGATCACACAGGGGGCTGCGGATTCATGGCCCACCCAGAGCTCTCTCTTTGGTATCTCTCCCCCTACACTGTGGCTTTCTGAAAGCTCTGACTGCACCTTCACTGCCAGTGTGTCCCACGTGAACCATCAAACCCCTGCTGACTCAGCAAACCAGGACAAGGCAACCTCCCTTCCCCGGGACCTGCACACTTCGGGGAACACTCGGCACACTGAAAAGAACAGGGCTCCCGTTGGAAGGCCCAGCTACCTCTTGGTGCCTCGCAGTCTGGAGAGATGAGATCCACATAGCTCTTGCCATTCAGGACAGGCAGCAGTTGGGAAATTATGAGAACATTCTTGAAGGCCCCATCCTGCATACTGGCCAACAGAGCAGCCCTTGCCTTGAGGCATGCCCTGCCCAGTTTCTCTCCAGGCATGGAGGAGTTCATCAGTAACTAGTGACAGAATGGGGAAGAGAAGGAGGAGGCAGGTCAGCTGGCACTGAGGAGCCAGGTCTGCCAGTCCCTGACCAAGCCACTGCCCATCGAACACCAGACTGGACTCTGGCCCCAAGCTCTCTTTCCTACCTGCAGCGCCAGAGGGGTGCTGTAGACATTTCCAAAGTGGCCTTCGGAGGTCTGTGCCTTGAGAATCTTCTGTCGTACTGTACTAATGGCCTGGGTGATCCGGTGTCTCTGATTGGGATTGAGGTTAGATTGCTCCAGACAGATGAAGGCCAAGCCTGCCATGGCCACTGTGTCTGCAATGGACAGAGCCAATAAGGGTCAGTCTAGGCAAGGCCATGGGGCAATGGGCTGCCATCAGAGGCTTGAAGAAGGGGCACGGTCAGATCAGCGTTTTAGGAAATTTTTACCACCAAGGGGGACCAACGGAGCCCAGTTTGTCCAGAACTTTCCCAGTTTGGCCACTGTTAAGTTCAGTGTCCTGGGATGCCCCTTAGTTCCAGGAAAACAAGAATGGTTGCTCACCCTACCCCCATCTACTGTTTAGGGGTTAGAGGTTAGGAAGAGAGCCCAGAGAAGGGAGGCTCAAGAGGACTTTATCCTACACCACTCATTCCCAAACCTACCTGCACATTGGAATCATCAGGGAAGTTTGGAACAGATTGATGGCTAGGTCCACACCCAGGTGATCTGATTTCATAGGCCCAGGGAGCTGCCCTGGAGGGTTTGAAGCACCACCCCCCCTCAAAAGTCCTGCCCCCACCCTAAGCTGATTTACTGGGTCCACAGTGGTTCTTCTATAAGCCTCAAGCAGAGCAAGTCCTCTGTGGCCTTCTCTCTGCGGCACCACCTCACCCTTTCAAGCTACTCCAACCAAACCCAGCCTATGCGAGGCACACACACTCACAGACCGCCTGACCTACAAGAGACCCTGAATCACAATGACAAGAAAGGGCACTGGAGGCCCCAGGTAACACACTGAGGTAGCAGTTCCACAATCCAGGTCTCAGGCTTCCCAGCTTATATGAGGACAAGATCATAGCTATGTATCCAGGACTTTCTTCATGCCAGGCACCATGACAACTGCTTGACTTATAAGGCGTCTTCTATCAGGATACTGCTGGGAGGTTATTTACAGGAGAAACCCAAACAGAAAGGCCAGCTGACTTGACTCAGGGTGGCCTACAATAAGTGTGTGACAGAGCTGGGGTCCGGGTCCCAGGCCTGCTCCAACACTGGCTCATGACCACCACACCACACACACGAGCCCTCCCTCCCTTTGTCCCAAGGAAAGGTGAGCACAGGGCAGGGGGAGGCAGCCCTCAGTTGGGGCTGGGGGATGGCGGAGTGCCAGCCTGGCTTTAGTGGGGCCTCGCCTACTCACCCACAGACAGGCGGTCCTGTTGGAGGTGCTGGTCATGTTTCACGGCATAAAGGAGCTTGCCCACCACGCTGTCATGGAGCCGCTTCTGGTGGACACACAGGGCCAGGATGCCCAGGCCATACTGGTAGTAGCTGGTGCGGGGGTGGCCCTTGTGATTGGACCCTGGGAGAGTGGAGACCATGCATGGGGCAGGGGCTTCGTGCCAGGCCTGAGGGGTGGCCACTCTGTCCCCTCCCAGCAACCAGCCCAGCCAGCACATAGGACCCCACTGCCCACACTTCCCAACCCCCTCCTTTGGGTCACGGGACCCTTCATTCTTCATTCCCTCAACCCATTCTTGCTAAGGGTCCACTCTGCGTCAGGTGCTGTGCTGCTCAGACAGGTGACCAAGCCAGCGGTGACCAGCCAGGTCTCCAACCGTAACAACCTGTACCCACGGCAGCATGATTAGAACTGAAATGTGGACCAAGGGCTCTGGGGCCACACAGTAGAGGTCTTTGAGGAGCTGGGGCATCAGGGCAGGGTTCTCTAAGAGGCAATGATGCTGACCAGATCGGGGTGGGGAGGAGGAGCTAAGGTGGAGCAGGAAACTAGTAGTGGAAGGATATCTTCTGGAAAGAGAGAACATATATGAAGACCCTGATCTGAAAGCTGAGAAATCAGCATGACTAAAGCCAGAAAGGCAGGGGAGTGAGCCAGGAAGTGGGTCCACAGGTCCTGAAGAGGAGAAAAGGGCAGGCGGATGGGCCCAAAGACAGCAGTGAGCTGCCTGTGCAGGGTTTGAGCAGCTAACGAGATCAAATTTATATTTCAAATGCTTGCCCTGACTGTCGTGTGCTGAGTTGAATCAGGTGGCAGGACAGTTAGCAGAGAGAGGCTGAGGAGCAAGCAGGATGGAGGCCATGCAGTCGTCCCAGAGGCAGTCAGTCAGTCCAGTTGTGGTGGCTGAACAGAACTTGCCAACAGAGTGCATGTGGGGTACAGGAAAGGCTCAATCAAGGCTCGATCAAAGCGACTGCAGCAGGCCCAAGCCTCTAGGTGGACAGTGAGACAGGCAGAGCAGAAGGTATGAAATGAGGCCTGGGGGGAAAAAAACCCAAAGTTCTGACTTAGATGCTTCCCCAGAGAATGTGATCTGATGAGGGCCCCCCTCCACACTTGGCAGGCCATGTCCTCTCACCAATGGCCCTCTTCTCGTCCTCCAGGAACCGCTTCAGCTGGGAGACCAGCCTATCCCCCTTGCGGCCTCCAACAAACTCACAGTTAGCCCTGAGAGCCATCAGGTAGAGGGCCAGCTGGCCCATGGAGGGCTTGGCCTGGTTGTTACTGCTGTCATCATCGACGGCAAGCCTAGGACAAAGCCAGTAAACAAAACTTCTGTAAGAAAATGCCACCATGGTAAGCCTGGGTTGGAGCACCCCAGGAACATCATAAAGTGAAAAGAATCCTAACAATTAGGAATTTTGCTAGAACTACCAAAAGTAGACGGAGTCAGCTCTGCATGTCGTAAGGTGCATGCCATACATATTTCATAAAGATAAAAAATTAGACTCAAGGACAAGCCCCAACGGCTCTGACGTCCAAATGACCTATGGTTGCCCCCACTGTTCTGATCACACTTTGCCCATACAGTCTTCCCTCTCTTCCCCCTCCCTGCCCTGTGTCCACTGTCTGAGAGGGAGTCCAAGCAGGAGCTGCTTCGTGGTGTTCCCAATCCTTCATCTCTCATTGAAACACCCACACTGAGCCTCAGAAGGCCTCCCATCAATGCCCCCTGGAAAGGGAGCACAGAGTTAGACGCTGCTAGATCCTGCTTCTGGGCTTGGGTGGGGGTTGGGGGTGAGGGCACAGACTGTGGTCATGGATCAGTGATGTCTGTCTCCAGCCTAGTCAAGCCAACCCCATTCTGCAGATGGAGAAAGTGCCAAAGGAGACAAAAGTTGCCCAAAGTCTCCCAACAAAGCAGTGGGAGCCCAAACCAGAAGGCAGGTAACCCTTAGGAGGTAGAGCAAGGCATGGGGAAAGGAGAAGAAAGTGAACAGCGATACCCCAGGAGCCTCTGCTGGTAGTTGAGCTTGAGAATGTGCAGATAGAAGGCCTCCCTGGCCCCTGCCTGCAGGCTGGAGAGGCGTAGGCCCACGTAGATACTGGGGTTGAGGTGCTCCAGGGAGAGCCAGTTCATCCAGGGCAAGAGGCGCTGGCCCAGCCTCTCCACCAGCTTGCTGTCCACCTCTGGTACTTCTTAGGAAAGAGAACAGGCCAAGTGAGGTTGTAGGACCAGGCCTTCGGAAAGGAACTGCTTTTACCTTACCAGAGCCTTCTCTAGGGAATAAACCTCTCTACTCCACCTCCATCTGGCACAGGTAACACTTGTATGGGAAAAGGTGGCAGGTAAACAGGGGAAAGCAGGTATCCCAAAAGAGCAGTTGAAATGGGCCAGGGAGAGTTGGTGGGCTGAGGGCAGAGAAAGCTGGTACCAGGCAACCACTCTGCCATGAGGAGTAACAGAGAGCGGGGCCCAAGCCTCATGCTGTGTCCCAAGCCCTGTACCCGACCTCACTTGGTCCTCCTCATGCCAGCCCTGTCATCATCGTTCTGCACAAAAGAGGAAACAGCCATTCAAAGTCATGTTGTGTCTTACATAGGCTGCAGAGCCAAAGATGAGCCTTCCTGCAAAGCCAGTTCTTCAGTGCTCTGACAAATCCATTTACAAAAACTGCAACCCACACACAGAACACATTGCACACCCAATTTCAAAATACCGCAGGCTGGGGCACACGGGTGGCTCAGTCAGTTAAGCCTTGTTCTCTTGATTTCAGCTCAGGTCATGATCTCAGGATCCAGGGATTAAGCCCCGCAAGGGCAGGGGGGAGTCTGCTTGAGGATTCTCCCCCCCTTTTCTTCTCCTCCACCCACCCTCTAAAATAAATAAATCTTTAAAAAACAAACACAAAAAAACAAACAAAAAACCCATTCTATGCTGCCCATGGCTAACCAGGGCTGTCTGGTGAGCTTCCTCTGCACAGATCTCAAAATAATACTTTTCCTGCCATGTCTGTAGGTGCAGAGGACCTGAGTCCGAAGAGTGAGTCGGTAGAAAGCCAACCATTCTCTGTGTGCTTTGGGGTTTGCCTGAAACTGAATCACGAAAAACATGGGGAAGCGGAAGCCTCAGGGGCATCTCCCAGCCCCAGCTGACCCTGCCTGCCTCCCTTCAGGAAGGAACCTGAGCACTGTGGGTGGCCTGGGAGGCACTTTGGACTTTTCCCCATTTACTGCCTCCCAGTTATCTGCAGAGATCCAGTTGCCTCCGCTGTGGCTGTGCTATGTCCCAGGATGCCAGGCAGACTGCCCCTCCCAGGGCATTGAGCCCTGGAACTGCCACCAGAGCTCTTCACCTGTGCAAGGACCAGGGTTCTTCTCATAACTGGCCCATCCCTCTTGGCTTGCATCCCACCATCTTTTTTTTTTTTTTCTTTCTTTTTTTTTTGGATAAGTAATCTCTATGTCCAGTGTGGGGCTCAAACTCATGACCCTGAGATCTAGAGTCGTCATGCTCTGAGGACAGAGCCAGCCAGGCGCCCCTACAGGTCTCACCATCTTATGCCTGTTTTTCCAAAAGTCACAGGTATTTGCTGCTATCTGTGAAGGGGCTAGAGGGGGTGGAGGTTGGGGACAGGGGTTGCTTTTCTTTCCTTTCTCTTTCTCAGTACTTTTCTGGGACTGCCTCCCATTTCTGTAGGCATTTTTCCCTCTCTGTCTGGATGTGTCTCATTCTCTACCTCTTTCAGCCTGTCCTTCTGGTCATCTGTCTCTCTCTTTCCCTCTCCCTTTTCTTCAGACTGGTAGGAGAGCCTCACCCCAACCCAGGCTCTGCCCTCCAGCAAGTGAGTCAGCCCTGGGATTAGAAGTGATAAGAAGAGGAACCAGAGCTATAAAGAGAAGCTCATAACCACAATTCACCCTCCTTAAAAGGAAAATTCACCTCTGTCATTAAAGTGGCCCAGGGCCATCTCCTTCCCATGGAGCCTCTTGCACACCAGGCCATGCAGCTCTGCCAGCTGACTAGCCTTGACATTCCGAAGCAGAGGAGCCCACCCTGGGCAAGCAGTAGTGCAGCTTTCTTGTCAATTTCACAACAGCAGAGCTTTGAACCGTAAAGTTTGAGATCCTCCACACCACATCAAGGAGGAAGACAGGGAAGCATTCTCAGCCCATTTTGCAGGAGAGGGAATGAGGCCTGGGCAGCTAAGTGGCTCAGCTGTAGGGGGCTGCACCTGTGCAAGGACCAGAGTCCAGGGCTTCTGTCAGGTCTATGGGCCAACTACTTTAGTAGCTCATGCCCAGTGAGGTCTGGGTCCCAGGTCTCCCCTGGGGACTGTTTGGACGGGAACCAAGAGCCAAGGGCTGAGGGGTCTGTTTGCACTTAATGGAATACAGGTTGTAAGCTCCTGGTGCCCAGAGAAGACCATGACCTGGAGTTCGGAGAACAGAGTCCAGCAAAGCCCTGGAAAGCTGGAATGCCTTAGCAGGTCACCTGATTCCCCCAACCTTTGACTGACTCATCTGTCATCTGAAACTGCCTCTCAACTTCTCCAAAGACACCAGGACCCAGGGAGGGAAAGCATATTGCACATAAGGCTGGGGGCAGAATACAAGGAGGGAAGCAAGGTGGGTAGCCCCAGAGCACAGAGGCTTCCCTGCCTGCCTTCTTCTTTCTCCCTATCTCCAGTGCACAAATAGCCCAGGCCTGCGTTCAGACTCCCAGACAGATCCCAACAGGCCCCTGGGGATGCTGGGACACAGAGCCGAAGCAGTCAGGTTCCTGTGTGTGCAATGTAACACAAATGTCTTGCCATGACCTGCCCCCATGCCTCTCTCAGACTCGTCTCCATTAAGGGTGCCTGCATACTTACTTCCCTCTGCCTGGGATGCCCCCTACTCCTTTTCTTTTCAGCTCCTTTTCCTTCTCTGGGTCTCAATACCCCCTGTCGTGCCTGGTCCTTGGAGAGCCTTCCCTCAACTCTCTCCCTCAATCAGTGGCCCCCAGCTCTCTACCTCCATGCCTGGTTCGCTTCCTTTCACACTCCCCGCAGCCCCAAACACAGCACAGATTTGCTTCCTGACTTCTTTTAACTGTCCCCTTTACTAGAACAGATGCACTAGGAAGACAGGGATGGGACTGGTCTCTCTCTATTCCTTCCCCAAAGCCCAGCGCTGCACTGGCTAGAAGTCTCAGTCAATGCATGTTGAATGAATAAATAAACTAATGACTTTAATGGGAGCAGTTTTGTCTGGTGGGCTGTCAGACATATAGAGCTGACCCTCTAACAATGTGTGTTTGAACTATGTGGGTCTATACGTGAATTTTTCTTGATATAGTACAGAACTTTAAATGTATTTTTTTTGGAAGATTTTGTTTATTTATTTGAGAGAGAGAGAAAGAGACAGCAGAAGCAGGGCAAGGGGTAGAAGGAGAAGCAGACAACCTGCTGAGCAGGGAGCCTGGACATGGGGCTCTGGGCCTCATTCCAGAATGCTGGGATAGAGACCGGAGCAGAAGGCAGACACTGAACCGACTGAGCCTCCCAGATGTCCCAAATCTACTCTTTTCCTGGTGATCTCCTCAACAACATTTTCCTTTTTTTTTTTTTAAGCTGACTTTACCACAAGAATACAGGATATAATACACATAACATACAAAATATGTGTTGTTTATCTTATTAGTAAGGCTTCCAGTCAACAGTAGGATATTAGTAGTTCGTTAAGTTTCTGGGGAGTCAAAAGACACACACGGATTCTGGGCTGCATGGAGGGTCGGCAGCCCTAACCCACCTTGTTCGAGGGTCAACCATAATTAATCTCAATACAGGGTGTCAAACACTGAGGTCCAGCTAAGTCCCAACTGCTGTGGAAGCCCAAAGGGGCAGATAAACTGTACCGTCCCACACATCCAAGCCTCAGTTTCTCCAGCTACATACTGAGGGGTTTGGACAAGGCAGTCCTCCCTCCTAAGGCTCCAGGAGGAAAGAGGCACAGGGTAGATCTGGTTACTTACCGCAGACATCAGCGAGAGCCCCCAGGCCCCCAAGTAGGAAGAGGAGGGCCCCAAGGTGCCTCATGGCAGGAGCGTATAGGTGAACAGACTCCTGGAGCTGGTCTTGCACAGCTGGTCACTGCTCAGAAAGAGGCTGCTTCCTGTCACTGATTAATCCCTCCACGCCCCCAGCAGGACGCTGCTAAATCAGCAGAGAGAAAGGGGAAAAGATCTGTAGCTGAATTGAAAGCGAGGCCAAAGAACAGAGGAAGGAAGGGCAGTGTTTTCCTGGAGGTAAGGAGTGGGGGTGGGGGCAGACAAATAGGAATGGTGTGAGACATCCCGAGGCCAGCCACATTCCGTCCCCGCTGCCTAAGAGCACTGGGCAGGCACAGAGGGCCTAACATGTGATCTGCCCAAGTCTGTCCACCTGCGCCGGCACGGTAGCCTCCTCGCTGTTCCAGCGGTGGACAGACAGGGCTGGGGTGCTTACCTGGTGCCCACCCCCGCCCAAAAGGAATCCCTGGGAGGGCCCAACCAGGTCTGGCTCAGGGAGCGGAACTGAGCGCTGTGGCGGTCACGTGAGCGACTGCTGACGTCAGCGGTTCTCGCCTGGCCTGCCCCGCTGTCAGGGGTGGGAGGGGTGGGAGCCGGACCAGACCGGCTGGTTTTCTCAACCAACCAGAAAGACAAAACAAAACGAGAAACAGTATTTAATCACTTGAGACACCAGAACCCTGGGTAGCAGGGCTGCTTGTTAGGACTAGGAAAATAATCTTAACAAAAACAAAACAAAACAAAACAAAAATCTCAGTAGAGGCGCCTGGGTAGCTCAGTCATTAAGCAGCTGCCTTCCCCTTAGGTCATGATCTCAGGATCCGGCTCCCTGCTCCCCAGCTTCTCCGCAGTCTCCCACTCCCCCTGCTTGTGTTCCTGCTCTCACTATCTCTGTCAAATAAATAAATAAATAAATAAATAAATAAAATCGTTTTTAAAAAATCTCTGTAAGCAGAAGAGAGAAGGAAGGATTCCTCCTCTGCGTAACCTCACAGGAAAATCAACGTGCAAGAGTTAAGCCTAGCGGTCTGCGTGACCTTTCCAAACTCTCTTGAGTTTGAAATAGTTCTCTTGTATGAAATGGGAGGGTTGGACAAGATCATTTTAACTAAGCGCTCTTCCAGCTCAACCTGTGAAAATGTTATCATCTGAAAACACCTCTAACCATTTACTCTAATGAGAATTTTATGGCAGTCATATTGTGGCTAACTGCCAAGATTCATTCTTTCAAGATAATCTGGTTTTGCGCCTGATTTACCACAAGTCAAGCTCCTCACATGGACAAATACAGATACACGCATCTGTTTACAGAAGTACTTTACAAGATACAATTAGATTGTCTGGCTGGAGAAGGCAAGGTGTGGCCCATCCGAGTGAGGTTCTGGGGAATGAAGGAGGTCAGCTGGAGGCCCAATTTCTGCAGATTCTCAGGTTTAGACCTCCAGGGGAGCCCCAGCAATTTGTGGGCAATGGAACTGTGTTGATCTGGCACAGGACTGCTTTGGCTCCTGCAACCCTGTCTGTGCCAGGTGGTGGTGATTGTGGTTCCTGCCGCCTCCAGGAGGGCAGTCTGGAGGAGGTGACCATGGTGGAGGGGTTCCCTATCCCCCAGCCTCTGGGAGAAGCAGCTTCCTCCAGGAGGGTGACCCTCTGATTCCCATGGACTCAAAGGCGCTGTGGCAACCCACCAGGGAAGAGGTGCATTTCCCATAGCTATCAGGAACAGAACAACTGGGGGCAACGCTGGGTTGTTTTAGGTAATATTGTCAGGAAAAGTAAAAAGGAAAGATGACTAAAATGTTTGGTTCAGGATTTCTATTTAGGGGTCTATACCAAGAAAGTGAAAATTAGCTTGGAATGAGCAAGTGAAAGTCTGCCAGTCCATGCATCAGGAAAGGTACTGATGAAGTCAGCTGCAATGTTAACAGATTACTTTTCCCAAGGTCATGTTACAGCTGTAAGTGTCCCGATAATCAGGTTCTTTGAGTGACTATTACTTTTTTTTTTTTTTTTTAGATTTTATTTATTTATTTGACAGACAGAGATCACAAGTAGGCAGAGAGGCAGACAGAGAGAGGAGGAAGCAGGCTCCCTGCGGAGCAGAGAGTCCGATATGGGGCTCGATCCCAGGACCCTGGGATCATGACCTGAGCCAAAGGCACAGGCTTTAACCCACTGAGCCACCCAGGCGCCCCTGACTATTACTTTTTTACTGAGACTTCTTTTTTCCCCCTAAAATCATAAATTTGCTGTTGGAAATCCTAATTGTAAGAAAGAAACATGTCTAGAGGACCTAAGTTACTTGGACACAGAGAAGATGCCTGAGGTCAGGAGTTTCCGAACTTAACATTATACACCTGTCTCTGTAGTTCCCAAGGGAAAAGGACTCTGGGTCCACTTTGCTGTCCAGATCTGAAGTCGACCCCTCTCACTCAGTACTGTAATGCGCTGAGCATAGCAAAGCACTCCTTGGTTTACATTTCACCTAACCCCAGTGTCTAGCCAAATGCTTTAATAACCTTTCTATTTGTGTGGTCAGAGCCCCACAGTTGCTCTGCTCCACAGAGGAGCCTACAGATTCAAAACAGCTCCAAGGTTCTGTCTGAGAAGTTCTCTTGAGACCCGCCAGCAGGAATCCAGTGTGCTCCCTCCAGGGGTCCTGGTCAGGACAACCAGCCTTTGAGGAGGGAGGAAGGTTCAGGGGAAAGATGGAAAGGCTGTCCCAGGACAGGATCACTCAGACTGTCCGTGGCGTCCCTGCACTGCATAGATTAAGATAGCCTAATAATCTTGGGTCCTGTGCAAGGCTCTTTTCTCTTACTAAACTGGAATTCAGACCTTTAGAAATTGGAAACTCACCTAGAGGACATTTGCCCCGTAGCATTCTTTCATGGATTTTTTTTTATGTGTTACTTTTCTTTTTTTAAGATTTTAAGATTTTATTTATTTATTTATTTCAGAGAGAGAGAGCACCAGAGGGAAGCAGACTCCCTGCTGAGCAGGGAGCCCAATGTGGGACTTGACTGAGCCACTCAGCCACCCCTTCCTTGATTTTTTTATAATTTAGAGTTTTCTGCATATAGATCCTACACATTTTTTTTTTTTAATGTAGGCTCCACACCCAACGTGGACTTGATCTCACAACCCGAGATGAAGAATTGCATGCTCCACTGACTGAGCCATTCAGGTGCCCCAATCCTATACATGTTTTGTTCAATTTACTGCTCACTTTGTTTTATTTCTCTGCCTTTTGGAATTCTTTGAGGCCTAGGTTTGAAATAGATTCTTAAAGAGCTATGGTTTCCTTCTGCCACATACTGAGATGGTTTTCCAAGCCTGTTTCTTATAAAATGGGACTGGAATACCATAGTCATAGGTTTCTTATTAGGATCTCATGAGGATGCTTATGAAATGCTTAGAAGTGTGGCTGTCATATGGTTCAAACTCATTCCATTTTAGCACTTGTTGATGACTAACTATCAAAATCCAGGAAAAAGGGCACTTGGGTGGCTCAGTGGATTAAGCATCTGCCTTCAACTCAGGTCATGATCCCAGGGTCCTGGGATTGAGCCCTGCATCGGGCTCCATGCTCAGCGGGAACCTGATTCTCCCTCTCCCACTCCCCCTGCTTGTGTTCCTTCCTCTCTGTTTCTCTCTCTATCAAATAAATAAATAAAACCTTTAAAAAAAATAAAAGAAATCAAGGAAGATCTAAACAAATGGAAAGATATTCTGTGTCCATCAACTGGAAGACTCAGTATTATTAAGATGTCACGGTGACACAGATGTCATCATGATCTAGAGATTTAAATGACCCCAGTCAAAATCCCAGTAAGCTATTTTGTGTTGATAAAATGATTCTAAAGCTTCTGTGGAGAGGCAAAAGACCTAGAATAATCAACAAAATACTGAAAACAAACAAAGTTGGAGGAATGACACTACCTAATTTCAAGATTTACATAAAGGTACAGTAATCAAGATGGTGTAGAGGTCGTGAAAGAATCAACGGGTGGACCAATGGAACAGAATAGAAATGGGAAGAGAAATAGACCCACACAAAAATTGTCCACCGATATCTTGACAAAGGAGCAAAGGAAATTGACAAGGGAGAAAAGATAGTCATTTCAGCAAATGTGCTGGAACAATTGGATATCCATATGTGAAAAAAAAAAGTTTATTTAGACATATACCTTATACTTCTCATAAAAAATTGAGAACTGAACATAACATACCAAGCTATAAAATTTAAAACTTCTGGAAGAGGTTATGACTTTTTAGAAGCAACATCAAAGTCATAGTCTGTGAAAGAAATAATTGATAAGCTGAACTTCACTAAAATTAAAAACTTCTGCTCTGCTGAGGACACAGTCAAAAACAAAAGGACGAATAAATAAAATAAATGAGAAGACAAGGGGCACCTGGATGGCTTAGTTAAGCATCTGCCTTTGGCTCAGTTCATGATCCCAGGACCCTGGGATCCAGCCCCACACTGGGCTCCCCACTCAGCAGGAAGCCTGCTCTCTCTCACCCTCTGCCTGCCACTCCCTCTGCTTGTGTGCTCTCTTTCTCCATCTTTCTCTCTCTGTCAAATAAATAAATAAATCTTTAAAAAAAAATGAGAAGACAAGCCACTGACTGGGAGAAAATATTTACAAAAGACATGATAAAAACTTATCCAGGGGCGCCTGGGTGGCTCAGTGGGTTAAGCCTCTGCCTTCAGCTCAGGTCATGATCAGGGTCCTGGGATCGAGCCCCGCATCGGGCTCCTTGCTCAGCGGGGAGCCTGCTTCTCTCTCTGCCTCTGCCTGCCTCTCTGCCTGCTTGTGATCTCTGTCTCTCTCTCTCTCTCTCTCTGTCAAATAAATAAATAAAACCTTAAAAAAAAAAACTTATCCAAAATACACAAAGAACTCTTAAAAGTCAACAATAAGAAAACAACCAACCCAATTTTAAAAATGGGCAGCAGACACTTGATCAAAGATGATATATAAATGGTAAATAAGCATATGAAAAGATGCTCCACATATGTCATTAGGAAATTGCAAAGTAAAACAACAATGATACCACTACACACTTATAGTCAAAATCAGGGTAGTGTGTGGCTCAGTTGGTTGAGGGTCCCAACTCTTGATCTCAGCTCAGGTCTTGATCTCAGGGTTGTGAATCCAAGCCTCAGGGATTGATCTCAGGGTTGTGAATTCAAGTGTTGTTGAGTCGACACTGAGTGTGGAGCCTACTTTAATAAATAAATGAATAAATAAATAAAATTTTAGAAGATTTTAAAAAGGAGTGCCTGGGTGGCTTAATAGGTTAAGCATTAGACTCTTGATTTTGGCTCAGGTCATGCTCTCAGGATTGTGAGATTGAGCCCCGTGCTGGACTCTATGCTGGGCATGAAGCCTGCTTGGGATTTTCTCTCTCCCTTTCCCTCTGCTCCTCCCCCCATCACATGTGCACACTGTCCCTCTCTAAGAAAATAATGATAAATAAAATATAAATAAATGAATGAAAGAATGGTCAAACACCAAATGTTGGTAAATATGCAGGTCAATAGCAATGACCATTCATTGTTTGTGGGAATCAATATAGGACAGTCACTTGGGAAGACAGTTGGGCAGTTTCTTGTAAGAAACATAGTCTTCCTATCAGATTCCACAATCATACTCCTAGCTATTTACCCAACTGGAGATCCACACAAAAACGTACATGTAAAAGTTTATAACAACATTCTTCATAATTACCAGAAACTGGAAGTAACCAAGATATTCTTTAATGGGTGAATGGATAAACAAATTCTGATACACCTCTCCTTCTGCCCTCCTCCCTCTCCCACTCCTCTCTCTCTCTGCCTCTTAACGAAGTAAGATCTTAAAAAAAAAAAAAAAAGGGAAATCAAGCCACAGAGACATGAATGAAACTTAAATGCATATTGATGAGTGAAGAAAGAAGTGAGTCTGAAAAGTATACTTACTATATGATTGTAATTTTTAAAAAAGATTTTATTTATTTATTTGACAGAGACAGACACAGCTAGAGAGGGAACATAAGCAGGGGGAGGGGGAGAGGGAGAAGCAGGCCTCCCACTGAGCATGGAGCCTGATGCGGAACTTGATCGAGGACCTGGGTTCATGACCTGAGCCAAAGGCAGACACTTAACCAGCTAAGCCACCCAGGTGCCTCTATATGATTGTAATTATACAATATTCTGAAAAGACAAAATGACAGAAATAGTAAGATCAGTAGTTGCCAGAGGTAGGGGGGAAGTGGCTGGGGTAAGAGTGTTGAATAAGTAGAGCAAGAACAGAGAACATTTTTTTTAAAGTTTTATCTATTTATCTATTCGACAGAGAGAGAGAGATACAATGAGACAGGGAACACAAGCAGTGGGAGTGGGAGAGGGAGAACTAGGCTCCCCACAGAGCAGGGAGCCCAATGGGGGGCTCGATCCCAGGACCCCGGGATCATGACTTGAGCCAAAGGCAGATGCTTAACAACTGGGCCAACCAGGTGCCCCAACAGGGGACATTTTTTTAGCATCGTAAAACTATTCTGTATTATAGTTATATGGTGGATACATAATACTATGTATTTGTTGAGACTTATAGAACCTTACAATACAGAGAGTGAATTTAATGCGTGCAAATTTTATAAAAATCATTGATGAAATCCCAGGATAGAATCCAGAATGTGACAAGCAACCTAATATGTATTACTAATATATAAAAACAACCAAACAGGTGGGGGAAAGGATGTTTACTTAAAATTTTTTGAAAATGAGTGGGATCTGGAAGATAATGGCAAAAGAGGGTGCCTGGGTGGCTCAGTCAGTTAACCATCTGCCTTCGGCTCAGGTCACAACACCATAGTCCTGGGATTGAGCTCCATGTTGGGCTCCCTGCTCACTGAGGAGCCTGCTTCTCCCTCTGCCTGCTGCTCCCCCCTTTGTGTGCTCTCTCTCTCTCTGTCAAATAAATAAAACTTAAAAAAAAAAGAAAAAAAAGGATAATGGCAAAAGGATTTGCACGTAAGCACTGTTCTCAAAATTGTATATCATGAAGGTATGAGTTAATGCTGATACTACTAGACATATGTGCTGGAGTTGAACAATTAAGTAAATGGATGGTAGATTAAGGAAGGCAAGTTTCTCACAGCTGAAATGGGAATTTACAGATAAGCAAGGGGAAGCTAGAATGATCCATTGATAATGGATTAGAGCTGGGGACATCACTATGAACTAATGTTTAGCTTAATGTACAAAGGTGGTGACATAGTGATATAAATAAATGATTGAATGATTCACAGATAATGTGTGTATACAACAGAACAGTATTGTAAAAATTGGTAGAAGGAAACCTTATTTACAATGGCGTGGAGAGGCCAGCAGGAGGAGCACTCATGCCTACCACTTGTCCTCAGATGCAGACCCAACAAGAACTTGTATGTGGATACTATACTCTCCCACCAGGAAGAAGGAAGATTTCCTCCTGCCCTGGCAACCACCTAGCCAATGAGAAACAGTCACAGCTCAGCCAATGAGAAGCCACTATACTTAACACTCCCAGTCTACTCCAATGAACTATTTGTTTACAACAGCTCTTCCAAAGCCCCCTTTTCTTTATAAAAAAGTATCCCGCTCTTGGGGCCCCTGGGTGGTTCAGTGGGTTAGGGCTCTGCCTTCGCCTCAGGTCATGGGCATGGGCATGGGCATGATCCCTAGGATGGAGCCCAGGGATCAAACCCTGCATCGGGCTCTTTGTTCAGCAGGGAACCTGCTTCTCCCCACCTCTCTGCCTACTTGTGATCTAATACATAAATAAAATCTTAAAAAAAAAAAAAAAAAAGCCCTCTCATTTGTTTTCCTGGCTCCCCTGTGGGCTTGCTGTGGTTTGCCTCTCCTGCATTGTAGATCTCAGCTATTCTCAAATAAACCGTCTTTTTTTTTTTTTCTTAAGATTTTGTTTATGTATTTGTCAGAGAGAGAATTAGGGAGAGCGCACAAGTCGGGGGGAATGGCAGGCAGAGGGAGAAGCAGGCTCCCCGCTGAGCAAGGACAGGATGTGGGACTTTATCCCAGGACCTGGGGATCAAGACCTAAGCTGAAGGCAGATGCTCAACTTACTGAGCCACCCATGTGCCCCACCGAATAAACCCATCCTTTGATGGTAAGATAATAGGCACTTTGAAGGTTAACAGTGTACACACATTTTTTGATGTCAGCTAGAAGCAAAGACACCACAGTAGCAATAAGATTACCTAGTGCCCAGATTTTGGTTTATACCACCCTCCACAAGAGAGACTTCCTAGAGAAGAGAGCCCCGCTTCCTAGAAAAATGACTGATTCTAGGACTGGGGCAAGAAATATACAGGGTGAACCTGGAACATCTTAATAGCGCCAGAAAGTAAAAAGTGTGTATATGAGTGCACATAAACACACACACACACACACACACACACACACTGATGTATATGCCAAAGGGATATGGAAGTCAACGAAAAGAACCCCCTACTGGATGTAAGGTTTTACAGGCGAGATACACATGACACCAGGCGAGATAGGCGCAAGGCAAGGTTTATTAAAGGGGCCCTCTGGCGAGGTTCCGTGACTGCGGAGAGGAGAGTCGGGGAAGTCACGCCGGGGAGGGGGTCCAGTGGGTCTTTTATTTGGGTTAAGATAGGTTCACAGCCATATTAGGTAAGGTATTCAGTCCTGATGTTCCTGTTTCCTGCATAGGTGTTGGTTTACTTATGGTGACGTGTCCTCGGCAGACTCCTTCGTCCTTCTGGTGAGAGAGTCACGGGTTAAGGAAGAGGGAGACCTGGAAAATGACCGCCCAGCAGCCATTTTTATTGTTCCTCCTGCATTCCCGGAGGCGCCGACCCAACAATGGCCAAAGCTAAAACAATTTGAGCAATAAAGAAGTATTAGAAGGGGCGCCTGGGTGGCTCAGTGGGTTAAGCCGCTGCCTTCCGCTCAGGTCATGATCTCAGGGTCCTGGGATCGAGCCCCGCATCGGGCTCTCTGCTCAGCAGGGAGCCTGCTTCCTCCTCTCTCTCTGCCTGCCTCTCTGCCTACTTGTGATCTCTGTCAAATAAATAAATAAAATCTTTAAAAAAAAAAAAAAGAAGAAGTATTAGAATATAACCCAAAGAGGGGCACCTGGGGGGCTCCGTGGGTTAGAGCCTCTGCCTTTGGCTCAGGTCTTGATCCAAGGATCCTGGGATCGAGCCCAACATTGGACTCTTTGCTTGGTGGGGAGCTGCCCCCCTCCTGCCTGCCTCTCTGCCTACTTGTGATCTCTTTCAAATAAATAAATAAAATCTTTTAAAAATAGGGATGCCTGGGTGGCTCAGTTGGTTGAGCAGCTGCCTTCGGCTCAGGTCGTGATCCCAGCATCCTGGGATTGAGTCCCACATCGGGCTCTTTGCTCCACAGGGAGCCTGCTTCTCCCTCTGACTCTGCCTTCCACTCTGTCTGCCTGTGCTCGCTCTCGCTCTCTCTCTGACAAATAAATAAATAAATAAAATATTTTTAAAAAATCTTTAAAAAATATATAACCCAAAGAAAAACAGTATTATTGAGTTCATACTGATGTAAATAAATAATTGAATAAAAAAAAGAAGTGGTGCCATAGACTGAATGTTTATGTCTCCTCAAAACTCTGTATTGAAACTTAATCCCCAAATGTATTTGGAAGTGGGGCCTTTGAGGGGTGATTAGCAGCCCTCATAAATGGGATTAGTCCCCTTAAGAAAAAGATGCCAGGGAGCCCCTTACTCCTTCACCCACGTGAGAACACAGTGAAAAGACAATTATCTATAAACCAGAAAGCAGGTCCTCACCAGATACCAAATATGCTGGCACTTTGGTCAGGGACCTTCCAGCTTCCAGAAATGTGGGAAATAAATTTCTTTTGTTTACAAGCCACTTAGTCTATACTATTTTGTGATAGTTTTCCGAACAGACCAAGATAAATAGTCAAATATTCTTTGCAGAAGAATCCCAAATAATGTGTGTAGATACTCTGTCCTCATGGAGGGGAAGCATAACTTCCCACTCCCTAAGTACGGGACTTCCTTCCAAAGAGTAAAACATGGAAGGGGGGTGGGAGAAAGAGCAACTTCCTCAGCCAAAACCGCCTCAGCCAAATGGTCAAAGTCAACATTAACAGTGATAGATCATATTGGTAGAACATACCCTTGATATGATGTGATAAAAATGGCACTTTTCCTCTGGGGTCTTCCCCCCGCCATCCGCAATTTAACCATGAAAAAAATTCCAAACTCCACAGTAGGCATATTCTACAAAATACCTGACCATCACGCCTCAACACTGCCAAGGTCTTCAAAAACAAGGAAGGTCTGAGAAATTACCACAGCCAAGAGGAGTCTTAGGAGACAAGACAACTACAAGTAACAGGGTATCCTGGAACAGGAAAAAGGAGGAGGGGTGAGGGGTGAGGGGCAAGGGGAAAGGGAAAGAAGAGGAGGAAGAAGAAGAAGATTAGGTTAAAAACGAAGAAAATCCGAGTAATATATGGACTTTAGTTAACAATAAAGTATTGATATTGGCTCATTACTTGTAATACATGTACCATATTAATGTTAGATGTTAATAAGAGAAACTGACCATGGAGTATATGGGAAGTATCTGTGCTAAATACTCAATTTTTTTAAAGATTTATTTGACACAGAGAGAGAGAGACCGACATCACAAGTAGGCAGAGAGGCAGGCAGAGAGAGAGAAGGAGAAGCAGGCTGTCCGCTGAGCAAAGAGCCCAATGTGGGGCTCGATCCCAGGTCTCTGAGATCACGACCTGAGCTGAAGGCAGAGGCTTAACACACTGAGCCATCCAGGCGCCCTAGACACTCAATTTTTTTTTTTTAAGATGTATTTATTTATGTTAGAGAGAGAATGAGAGAAGGTACAGCGGGAGTGGCAGAGAGAGAGGAATAAAGAATCCCCGCAGACTCCACACAGAGCCCAATATGGGGCTTCATCTCACTACCCTGAGATCATGACCTGAGCCAGAACGAAGAGCAGGTCGCTTAACCTACTGTGCTACTCAGGTGCCCCTACCTACTCAATTTTTATGTAAAATTAAATCTTTCCAAAAAATATTTTTTTTAAAGTGAGGAGTTTCCTTAAGATGATCACCTCATCATTCTGGAGGCTCTACTGATTTTATGCAACTTATGGAGGGTGGGGATCTTTTGGGAGACTAGGTTAAAAAAAAAAGAGTGATGTTGTTTGACCAATTTCACAAGGACTCAGTGATTTTAATTGTCCGTATTTTTTTTTCTTTAAGATTTTCTTAAAGATTTTCTTTAAGATTTTCATTTATTTGACAGACAGAGATCACAAGTAGGCAGAGAGGCAGGCTTCCTGCCCAGCAGAGAGCCCAACTCGGGGCTTGATCCCAGGACCCCGAGATCATAACCCGAGCGGAAGGCACGGGCCTTAACCCACTGAGCCACCCAGGAACCCCTACTTGTCCACATTTTTATTTAAGAATTTATTTATTTAGGGGGGGCGCCTGGGTGGCTCAGTGTCATGATCTCACGGTCCTGGGATGAGGCCCAAATCAGGCTCTCTGCTTGGTGAGGAGCCTGCTTCTCCCTCTCTCTCTCTGCCTGCCTCTCTGCCTACTTGTGATCTCTGTCAAATAAATAGATAAAACCTTAGAAAAAAATATTTATTTATTTAGGGACACCTGGGTGGCTCAGTTGGTTGCATGTCTGCCTTCGGCTCAGGTCATGATCCCAAGGTCCTGGGAAGGAGTCCCACGAGTCCCACATAGGGCTTCTTGCTCAGCAGGGAGCCTGCTTCTCCCTCTGCCTGCTCTGCCTGTTCTGCCTGCCGCTCTCCGTGCTTCTGCTCTCTCTCTGACAAATAAATAAATAAAATCCTTTTAAGAAAAAAATATTCTATTTATTTATTTGAGAGAGAGAAAATGAGCAGTAGGGAGGGACGGCGGGAGGAGGAGAGGGAGAAACAGACTCCCCACTGAGCAGGGAGCCCCATGTGGGGCTCAATCCCAGGACCCTGGATCATGACCTGAGCCACCTGGGTGGGTCAGTCGGTTAAGCATCTGCTTTCGACTCAGGTCATGATCCCAGGATTCTAGGATCAAGTCCTGCATCGGGCTTCTCACTCAGCAATGAGTCTGGTTCTCCCTCTGCTTGTGCTCTCTCAAATAAATAAAATAAATAAATAAATAAATAACAAATAAATAAAATTTAGTATAATTTTTGATAGTTATCAAATATTATAGTTAGTTGACTTCAATACTATTTCAGTCAGTGCATCCATATTAATTTTTTGCTTGTCCTTTCACGTTAAATAAATTAAAATGTTTCAAAAAATCTGAGCAATTAAAAGGCATGGATAACAGAGTAAGATGGTCAACATAAGTCTAACGGAAACTACATGGAAGGAAATGGTGAGAATAAAGAAGACGCAATGTTTGAAAAGATAATGGCTGAGAATTCAGAATTGAGGAAAGATACAAATCCTCAGAATGAGGAATACCTTCTGGCTTGAAACTCAAGCCAGATAAATAAAAACAAGCCCAAACTTAGATACATTATAATGAAATGAAAAACTTCAAAGATTAAAAAAAGAAAGAAAGAAAAGAAAAACATCAAAAATAAAAAGAGTATCCTAAAAAAAGCTAGAAAAAGACACATTTTCTACAAAGAAACAATAATTCTACCATCAGATAACTTCTTAATAGTAACAATGGAAGCCAGAACACATTAGATTAATAATATCTCATTGTGTTAAGAGACTATACTAGCCACCTAGAATTCTATACCCAGTGAATCTATCACTCAAAAATTATGTAAAATGAAGACATATTAAGACAACCAAAAACCAGGGTGCCTGGGTGGCTCAGTCGTTAAGTGTCTGCCTTGGGCTCAGGTCATGATCCCAAGGTCCTGAGATCAACAGGCTCCCTGCTGGGTGAGAAGCCTGCTTCTCCCTCTCCCACTCCCCCTGCTTGTGTTCCTGTTCTTGCTGGCTTTCTCTCTGTCAAATAAGTTTAAAAATCTTAAAAAAAAAAAAGAGAGAGAGAGAGAGAGAACCAAAAACCAAGAGCTTACCTGCAACAGAACCTTATTAATACAACTCAGAAGAAAGGAAATGATTCCAGAAGGAAAGTCTAAGATCTAAGAAAGAATGGAAACCAAGAAAATGTCAAGCTTGAGGATAAATGTAAACAAGTACTGGCTGCATAGAATAATACCAATTATGTCTAATATAAAGGGCATATTTCAAGATAAAAATGAAGTACAACAATTGTGCATAAGTCTAGCGGCTTCAGATTGGAGTTAGAGTATACTAAGATCCTTGTGTTGTTCCTGAGGAAAACAAAATAATGATTAACTTTAGGATCTGCTAAGTGTGTAAACTAAAATTTGGGCATGATCCTTAAAAGAACGGAAACAGAGTATACAATCTAGTAGAGAGTAAAAGAGAATTAGTATGGGGGAGAATTTAATCCAGCCATCACAATCCATGTACTAACAGTCTTTTGAGTCCACAGAGAGAGGATGATTGGAAGCTCCCCAGTTGGTACTTTCCCAGGCTCTGCCCTATGTATTTCTTCCTTTGGTTGATTTTAATCTGCATCTGTAATAAATTGTAAAAGTTATAACAGCTTTCACTGAGTTCTTAAAGTCCTTCTAGCGAATTATTAAGCCCGAGGATGAACTTAGCAGCCCATGAACTTGTCACTGGGGTCAAAAGTGTGCACTCTTCCCTATCTTCACAGTTGGTGAATTTTTGGACTATCTAATCTCCACCAAAAATAAAATGGATAAAGTATGGCATATTCTGTACAGCAATGAGAATGGATATTTGCACAAAAATAAAGATGAATTTCATAAACATAATATTGAATGAAAGAAGCCAGAAGAAAAAGAAAACATTGTGTAAGGGAATAAAACTCCCATGGATGCTTTGGTGCTTCTGTAGAAAACCCTAGTCTTGGGCACCTGAGTGGCTTAGTTGGTTAAGCATCTGACTGTTGATTTCAGCTCAGGTAGTCATCTCAGGACCGTGGGATTGAGCCCCATGTTGGGGCTCTGTGCTCTCTGAGCCTGCTTAAGATGTGTGACTCTTCCTCTGTCCCCCCACCCCCACCATGAGCTCTCTCTCTCTGAAAGATAAAGAAAGAAAGGGGCTCCTGGGTGGTTTCACTTGGTTTAGTGTCTGCCTTTGGCTGGGGTCATGATCCCACGGTCCTAGGATCAAGCCCCGTATCAGGCTCCCTGCTTGTTGGGAAGTCTGCTTCTCCCTCTCTCTCTCTCCCTCTGCTTGTGTTCCCTCTCTTGCTGTGTCTCTCTCTGTCAAATAAATAAAATCTTTAAAAAAAGAAAGTGAGAGAGAGAAAAGAGAAAAAAAGAAAAAAAAACAAAATAAAAAGGAAGCAAGGAGCAAGGAAGGAAGAAAGAAAGAGGGAGGAAGGGAGGGAAGGATAAAGGAAGGAAAATAAAGAAAGAAAAAACCCCAGTCTCCCGAGATGTGGAAATGTATATGATACAAAGATAGGCAATACTTGCTTTCACTTCCCCTAAAAACATATAACTTTCAGACTCCAGAAGACTCCAGTCTGTAGCCATTTGTCTAGTTAATTGGGTCTTATCCAAAAGCAGAATAAAACTCTTATTTCCTTGAGAGGGCCAAATGGATACAGTCCAACTAGGCTCCCGGTTTAAGCTCCCAAGGTTCCAGAAAAACTAGAGTGCTATCTCCCCCATGTATTTCAAAAGGGATAATGCCCAGACATCCCAAACATCATGGGCCGGGGCTTATCCAGTTCTTGGAAGGATGTATTTACATTCCATCAGATTAGGGCAAGTACCTAGGATTCTTTCCATTCAATCTCCAATAAGCAGAGATTTTTCTTTTTCCTTTCTTTTTCATTTTTTTAAGATTTTATTTATTTATCTGACAGAGATCACAAGTAGGCAGAGGGGCAGGCAGAGAGAGAGGAGGAAGCAGGCTCCCCGAGGAGGAGTGAGCCCGATGTGATGCGGGGCTCCATCCCAGGACCCTAAGACCATGACCTGCACCAAAGGCAGAGGCTTAACCCACTGAGCCACCCAGATGCCCCCATAGAGAATTTTTTTTTAATTGTTTTAATGTAGTTTTTGGAATGTAGGTGAGGTCCAGAGCCAATGACCAAGAAAGAATTCTTGAGACGTCTTTGGTGCTAAAAGATGATTTTATTAAAGCACAGGGACAGGACCCATGAGTAGAAAGAGCTGCTGCATCCAGTCTGTGAGGAGTGACTGATTATATCCTTGGGAGTTGGGGGAGGTAAGGAGAAAGGAAGGTCTTCAAAAGAACTTTCCCATGCTAAAGAGGACCTATAAGATACTGGAGGCCTGGCCATTGTCAAGTTAGGGTTGTTTTTCCCCCTAGTAAAGCACTAACTATCTTAATAGATAGTTGGGAGTTCCCCTCTGGAAGTTAGGTTATTGATGCTTTTACCTTATAAATCACTATGACATTTGTAAACTGAGTCTCCCTCGGTTTACACAAGGCACAATCCCTGTCTTGCGGGATTGTGATCTATATAGGTTAACCATTTGTTTATCCTTCTCTTAGTTTAAGGGCAGCCAGGAATACCAGAGGAACCTCACGCAGATCCCGCGTGGGGCTGTGTGTGTGTGTGTGTGTGTGTGTGTGTGTGGTGTGTGCTGAGTATCAGCTTGTGCTTTGTCCTCAGCTTGCCTTCAGCTCTCTCATCAGTTTGGCATAACTGGCATAAGGATTATATATACAGACCAGTGAGACAGAACCGAGAGACCACAGATAAACTCTCACATGTATGGTCAATTGATTTTTTTTTCCAAAGATTTTTATTTATTTATTTGATAGAGATCACAAGTAGGCAGAGAGGCAGGCAGAGAGAGCGAGAGGAGGAAGCAGGCTCCCCACTGAGCAGAGATACGACTCTGGGATCATGACCCCAAGCCAAAGGCAGAAGCTTTAACCCACTGAGCCACCCAGACACCCCTGATTTTTGACAGGTTACCTGCCTCATCACCTTTCCCTCCCATCCTCTTTAGCAAGGTTATTTCATACATTTGTAAAACTGTTAAGATTTGTTTGTCACATTCTGCATTCCATTCTGGGATTCCCCAGATGCCTAAAAGATTCTTTTCTTGTTGTTGTTAATTTGCACACATTAAGATTCAGTTTTTATGCTGTGACGTCCTATGGCCTACTGGCAAAAAGCAAACTTAGTTTAACAACAGCCAGACCTCCAGGATCCTGTAAGTCTTTCACTTATGAAAATCCCTTTGGAAACTTCTTTTCTCTCTGCCTCTCCCAACTTAAAAGTACAGAATCAATTGCTCATCACGACCCCAGTGCAGCTTGTTTTACCCACAGGTCCTGTCTCTGTGCTTTAATAAAACTACTTTTTTTGCACTGAAGATGTCTCAAGAATTCTTTCTTGATTGTTTGCTTCTGGACCCCAATATCTCATATGATTTCGGTGTCCCAAAGTGCAGCCAGAGTCTTCTCCAGGGCTGGACTCCCATCCTTGGTATAGACTTGGTGAGTACTTTTTCATCTTTTCCTTTACTTCCATTTACTTTCATTTCAGGGCCTTTTCAAGGAGTAGTCTTATCAGACCACTTTCATGACAATTGCTCAGGCTGCAACCATCTAGTTGATGGCTACTCTACAGGAAGGAGAAAGCCTGCTTTAAAAAAAAAAATTTATTTATTTATTTGACAGGCAGAGATCACAAGTAGGCAGAGAGGCAGGCAGATAGAGAGGAAGGGAAGCAGGCTCCCTGCTGAACAGAGAGCCCAATGAGGAGCTCAATCCCAGGACTCCAGGATCATGACCTGAGCCGAAGGCAGAGGCTTTAACCCACTGAGCCACCCAGGCACCCCAGAAGGCCTGCCTTTTTGATATGGGAAACAGAGGCAGAAGAAAAGTTACTAAATTTCCTTACCCACTGACAAGCCCTTGAAACAGTCAGAGGGACATAGACTCAACTGCTTCCACCTTAACACTTTGCTAAGGGCAAAAGGCAATCCTAGCCTGAACACACCCCCCCACCCCACAACCAGGATCCTGTGGGTCTACTTTAATATGTAAAAATTCCTTTGGAAACGTCCTTTATCTCTAAATCCTCCAAGATATGTGTTGGCAATCATCTCCAAGCATACGGCCCACCTATATATATCTGAAGGGGTCTCATGACTAAGGTCTTATTAGACAGTAATAAATGACCTTTTCACAACAACAGCTAGCCCCTCAAGGTCCTGGAAACCTTGCTTCCAAAATTCCTTAGAGACTTACTCTATTCCTGACACCCTCCCATCTTGCAAGTATATGATGGACCACTCCTCACAGCCCCCAAGCAGAAGCTTTTTCTGCCCACAGGTCCTGTCTCCATGCTTTAATAAACCACCATTTTGCACCAAAGATGTCTCAAGAATTCTTTCTTGGTCATCAGCTCCAGAGCCCACCCCACCAAAACTCACTTATATTCTAAAACTTCATCATTTTGGCTGGAAGATAGTACTCTGGCCAGAATGGTAATAAGACCCAGAAACATGATGCCCTCCCTTTATTCCTGTCCTTATGCAAAGTTGTCTGTCTTGGGCACAGCACTGCCACCGAAGTCACCAGGATGGCTGACAATCTTAAGACTCCCGTGTGAGGTTTCCTTCTGATTGATCTAAAGCAATCCCCTTCACATCCCTGGTCTAGCCACTTCTGGCTACAGGAACTCCATGGGGAGCTGGCCCAAACCAGTATCTGATGCAACTGTTTTCTATTTGTGTCCCATACTAACTACCTAAATCACAAAATTTGGTAATTTCCCATTGTAAAACTTTTCTAGTGTCAAAAATTGTAGGCCCTTCACAGCCTGGCACAGTATTTTGGTTCATCCACAGGCACCCATTTGTAGTCTAGAATGCATTGTGGAAGAAGGGGTTGCCAGCATCCCTCCTACAGGGCGGGATGGTGATCATATTGATTTCATTTGAGGGACTTCTCTGGTTGCTTTGACACCAGAAACCTCGGAAATATCCTGTGTGGGGATGCAACAAGGGAGATAGGCAGCATCTGGGGGTAGTTTCATGGTAATGGACCGTCACTACTTTTCTAGGAGTATAGGATCTTCAGTTTCCAAGGACTTTCCCGTGGGATCACTTTTAACCCACTGGAAACAATTTGGATTTCAAAATCTTAAAAAAAAAAAAAAGAAGAAAGAAAGAAAGACTAGTCTTTTGAATCACTGCATGGGCTCAGTACTCCTTCAGAGACAAGGAAAAATGGCCCTTTAATGGGACATTAAACTGCAATACAGTTAGATCTCTTCTGTAGAAAACAGGACAAATGGACAGGAGATACCCTAGATCCAGGCCTTCAGGGCCCTGGATCTCTTCTGTAGGAAACAGGACAAATGGACAAGAGATACCCTAGATTCAGGACTTCAGGGCCCTAAATCAGGACCCTCAACACAAGGTCCTCTTGCAGAATGTGTTTATGAGTCCAGTGTTTGGCCCCTCACCAGGCTAGTAACCCCCCTCCTGCTATATGGGATGAGAACTGATTCAGCAGTCCTTCTCCAAATAAACCCAGATTGCTGGAGGAAACACTAAGAAAGGGGATGCTGACTCTCTCATTGTTGCCCCTAATAGACCCAGGTTTCTTCTCTTGTATGTGGGAGCTCTTCCCTCATTCATCTCCTGGGTTAACAGCATGATAATTGGAACCAATGGTCTCTGGTTAGACTATTTCAAGAAAGGGACTTTAAGGAATATTCCCACACAGCTGCCAAACTCCCTTTGCTTTGGGGAAGTTCTCTGTCTTTTGTGGCCCCTTCATGGACTGCCTGTTTCTACTTAAGTGGTAAGAAAACCTGTCCTTTCATCAGCCCCAGGGAGCAAGCTTTAGACTAGAAGTCTTCATTCTCTGTCCTTGGGGTTTTTATCTACCTCTACCCCTGGCTGGAGGCCCCGCCCCTCTTCGGCCTTCCCCTGCCCCCCCATCCTGTTCCTGCACTGCCTTGGTGCCGCCTGCATAACTAGCTCCTCCCCTTGCCGGCCAGGAGCAAAGAGCACCCAAGTGGACCTACATCACTCGCTTCGGTTTTCCCCACCAGTGTCATGGGTAAAAATGACAATGGGGAACAAAGTGGACTTCTAAGTGGACTCAGGTGGAAGATACCTAATTTAAGGTGGTTGGGTTTAAGATAGACATGTCTTTAGAGCTATCAAAATTAAATACGAAACTTTTAGTCTACCTAGGTTTACTAAGGTCAAATAAGCTCTTGATCTTGATGAGGGAGCAGAAGGCTAGCTGAGGACAAAGCCCAAGCTGACGCCCTGCAACCTCCCCCCACCCCTTCCTGGGTGGGATTTGGGTGATGTTCTTCCAGGAAGCTCCTGTCTTCATGTTAATAACTTGCTAGAGGGAAAAACTACCTTAACTTGAAAATGGCATGGCCTCCGATATCCTGTGGGTCTTCTTTAACATAGGATGATCTTTTTTTGAAGCCTCTCTTTTCTTTACTTCCCCCAACTTGCAGTTACATTAACAGCCACCCCTCACAACCCCATGCAGCAGCTCTTTCTGCCCATGGGTCCTCTCCCATGCTTTAATAAAACCACTGAGGTTTTTGTTTCGTTTTAAGTAAGTTTTTTTTTTTTTTTAGATTTTATTTATTTATTTGAGAGAGTGAGACAGAGCATGAGAAGGATGAAAGTCAGAGGGAGAAGCAGATCCCCCAACCCCATGGAGCTGGAAGCCTGATGCAGGACTTGATCCCAGGACTCCGGGATCATGACCTGAGCTGAAGGCAGTCGCTCAACCGACTGAGCCACCCAGGCGCCCTAAAACCACTGTTTTGACCAAAGACATCTCAAGAATTCTTTCTTGGTCATTGGCTCCATACTTCGCCACTCCAAACAATTGGACATCTAAATCTTTCCCAGATAAAATACGGTACTGAAGGATTGATGACCAAACAGAAGGTTTATCTGCTTTTGACTTCTTACTGCAAAGAAACTAAAGATACTTGAGTCTGTTGGTAAACATGCTTTGTGCTTTATTAAAAGATTACACTATGGGGGTGCCTGGGCGGCCCAGTGAGTTAAGTCTGCCTTCAACTTGGGTCCTGACCTCAGGGTCCTGGGATCAAGCCCTCCGTCAGCCTCTCTGCTCAGCAGGGAGCCTGTTTCCTCCTCTCTCTCTCTCTCTGCCTCTCTGCCTACTCGCGATCTCTCTCTCTCTGTCAAATAAATAAATAAAATCTTTTTAAAAAAAGATTGTACTATGGGAAAATATGTTTTTAAAAATTGTCAACTGTATTCTTCAGTTTCAGATAAAAAAAGAATTCAGATCTAAAAGATCAGAAATAAATTTCATAAATTTCAGATCTCAAAGAATTCTGGTTGTAGCAGTTCACAATCGGTACTGTTTAGTTTTCACTGGAGGTTATGGTTTCTAAGAGTTAAAATTCTTCTGCTAAATGTAATTAAGACTGATGGAGGGAAAAAGTCTTCGGTCAAAATTTGAATGAATAAAATCAAACAAGATGGGATCCGGAGGGAGACCAAACATAAGAGACTCTAAATTTCACAAAACAAAGTGAGGGTTGCTGGGGGGAGGGAGGTCCTGGGATTGAGCCTCACATCAGGCTCCTTGCTCAGCAGAGAGCCTGGTTCTCCCTCTCCTTGTTGAGTTATGGACATTGGGGAGGGTATGTGCTATGGTGAGTGCTGTGAAGTGTGTAAGCCTGGAGATTCACAGACCTGTACCCCTGGGGCTAATAATAAATTATATGTTAATAAAAAATAAAAAATTAATTTAAAAATTTGAATGAATAGGTTGTAAAGGTTTGCAAAGGGAAATCACTGGAAAGGAATTTCATAACTGGTTGGGACTAAATTTAAAATGAATGGATTTTTAAAGTACACTGGTATAAGATTACAACTCTGCTTTTCTTTTTTGTTAAAGAGGCAAAGTCTTGGATTGTTGATCCGCTTTTTATTTTATTTATTTATTTGACAGAGCCATCATAAGTAGGCAGAGCAGCAGACAGAGAGGGAGGGAAGCAGGCTCCCTGCTGAGCAGAGAGACCAAGGTGGGGCTCAATCCCAGGACCCTGAGATCATGACCCGAGCCGAAGGCAGAGGCTTAACCCACTGAGCCACCCAGGCACCTCTGCCGATCTGATCTTGATAAGAAACTTCAGCTTGCTGGGCGCCTGGGTGGCTCAGTGGGTTAAGCCGCTGCCTTTGGCTCAGGTCACGATCTCAGGGTCCTGGGATCGAGTCCCGCATCGGGCTCTCTGCTCAGCAGGGAGCCTGCTTCCTCCTCTCTCTCTGCCTGCCTCTCTGCCTGCTTGTGATCTCTCTCTGTCAAATAAATAAATAAAATCTTTAAATAAAATAAAATAAAATAAAGTGGCTGCAGCATTAAAAAAAAAAAAAAAAAGAAACTTCAGCTTGGGTCATGATCCCAGTGTCCTGGAATTGAGTCCCACATCAGGCTCTCTGCTCAGCAGGGGCCTGCTTCCCCCTTCTCTCTGCGGGTCTCTCTGCCTGCTTGTGATCTCTGTCTGTCAAATAAATAAAATCTTATTTTTTTAAGATTTTATTTATTTATTTGACAGACAGAGATCACAAGTAGGCACAGAGGCGGAAAGCAGGCTCCCCACCGAGCAGAGAGCCTGATGTGGGGCTCAATCCCAGGACCCTGAGATCATGACCTGAGCTGAAGGCAGAGGCTTAACCCACTGAGCCACCCAGGTGCCCCTCAAATAAATAAAATCTTTAAAAAAAAAAAGCTATGAATACTCAAATTAAGGTTCTACAAATCCTTTCCATGATCAGTTAAGGTCCTGATTTGGGGGAGGACTGTGGTCAACTGTTAATTGTCTCTCTGTTGGACTTCTTATTCTTACAGCCATAAAAAAAAAATTCATTTATTTTTTTCAGTGTAACAGTACTCATTGTTTTTGCACCACACCCAGTGCTCCATGCAATCCATGCCCTCTCTAATACCCACCACCTGGTTCCTCCAACCTCCCACACCCTTCCCCTTCAAAACTCTCAGGTTGTTTTTCAGAGTCCATAGTCTCTCATGTTTCATCTCCCCTTCCAATTTCCCTCAACTCCCTTCTCCTCTCCATCTCCCCTTGTCCTCCATGCTATTTGTTATCCTCCACAAATAAGTGAAACCATATGATAATTGACTCTCTCTGCTTGACTGATTTCACTCAGCATAATCTCTTCCAGTCCTGTCCATGTTGCTACATAAGTTGGGTATTCGTCCTTTCTGATGGAGGCATAATATTCCACAGTGTATATGGACCACATCTTCCTTATCCATTCGTCCGTTGAAGGGCATCTTGGTTCTTTCCACAGTTTGGCGACAGTGGCCATTGCTGCTATAAACATTGGGGTACAGATGGCCTTTCTTCTCACTACCTCTGTATCTTCGGGGTAAATACCCAGTAGTGCAATTGCAGGGTCATAGGAAAGCTCTATTTTTAATTTCTTGAGGAATCTCCACACTGTTCTCCAAAGTAGCTGCACCAACTTGCATTTCCACCAACAGTGTAGGAGGGTTCCCCATTCTCCACATCCTCTCCAACACATGTTGTTTCCTGTCTTGTTAATTTTGGCCATTCTAACTGGTGTAAGGTGGTATGTCAATGTGGTTTTAATTTGAATCTCCCTGATGGCTAGTGATGATGAACATTTTTTCATGTGTCTGATAGCCATTTGTATGTCTTCATTGGAGAAGTGTCTTACAGCCATTTTAATTCTAACATGTTGCCTTTTTCTTTCTTCTTTCTTTTCTTTTTTTCTTTTCTTCTCCCTCTCTCTCTTTTTTAAAGATTTTATTTATTTGACAGAGAGAAACAGTGAGAGAGGGAACACAAGCAGGGGCAGAGGGAGAGGGAGAAGGAGAAGCAGGCTTCCCACTGAGTAGGGACCCTGATGCGCGGTTGGATCCCAGGACTCTGGGATCATGACTGAGCCAAAGGTAGACACTTAACAACTGAGCCACCCAGGTGCCCCTCCTGCCCCCCTTTCTTTCTTTCTAACATGTTGCCTTTTTCAGTGTTTCTCTGCTTGGTGCCCAGACTCCGTCAGTACGATAATTTCACATTGACAGATAGTCCTTACCCTCTAGAGAGATACTTTTTGGCTGTCCAAATTGGACTCGGCTGCCTCTGTCTTTTGTAACACCCCCATGCATTCCTGACTGACCAAAGTTAACCCATAGGTAGGGACATCTCTATGCCCCTATTCAGGACAAAGAAGCTACAGATGAGACCTTCCACCTTCAACAACCTTAAAGATTTAAGGGTTGGGGCTTGGTTGGTTGTGTCCAACTCTTGGTTTTAGTTCAAGGCATAATCTCAGGGTCCTAAGACGGAGCCCCCCATTAGGCTCTGCACTCAGCACCGTGTCTGCTTGATATTCTTTCCCTCTCTATCTCCCTCCCCCATCTGCTGTCCCTCCTGCTAGTGTACTCTCTTTCCTCTCTCTAAATAAATAATTAAATAAATAAAGTCTAAAAAAACCCCTTAAGGGTCAAAATTGTTCAGGGAAGAAATGATGAGATAAGAAAAGGAAAGCAGAAGGCAAAATCCACATTCCCGCCCCCACCCCCCATCCCCCGGTAGGAGTGGTGATGTGGTTTGAAGTAGGTTTCAGGAGCCAATGGCCAAGAACGAATTCTTGAGACGTTTTCTGTGCAGAAAGGGTGTTTTTATTATTTCATGGGGATGGGACTCATGGGCAGAAAGAGCTACATTCTAAGTGTGAAGAGCGATTGATCATAAAAGATTTTCTATCTTGAGGAGGGGAGGGTGATGTTAGGTCCAGCAAACTGAATCTACAGATTTCTGGAAATTGCTTTTTTTCTTGTAAATTATTAAGACAGTTGCAAATTGATAAGACTCATGTCCTGCATGACCGTGATCTCTATCAGTTAACAACTTGTTTTTCCCTTTTCCTTGTTCTTGGGCAGCCAGGAGTGCCTGAGGAATGTCACACAGGGCTCAGTGGGTTAAAGGGCTGCCTCCAGCTCAGGTCATGAGCCCCGCATCAGGCTCCCTGCTCAGTGGGGAGCCTGCTTATCCTTCTCCCTGTGCCACTCCCCCTGCTTGCTCGAGGCACACACACTCTCTCTCTCTCTGCCATAAAAATAAATAAAGTATTTTTTAAAAAGGGGGGTGGAGGTCACAGGGTGTTAGCTTGTGCTTTGCTCTCAGCTTGCCTTTTGATCCCTTATGAAATGGGATATTGTAATATTTCTCAGGGCATTGATGACTGCCTGAGAATAAAGGAAGGAAAAAGCAAGTGGTCAGTTGATAGAGATCAGAGTCATGAAGGACATGAAACTATCAGTCTGTCACTGTCTTAATGATTTATAAGAGAAACACAATCGAGAGTAGTCAGAACTCCAGAAACCTATAGACTCAATTTCCTGGAGCCCTAAAGTCAGGTTCCTCTCCATAGGATAGAAAAAAAAATTTTTTTTAAAGATTTTATTTGTCAGAGAGAGAGGGAGAGAGAGCAAGTACAGGCGGACAGAATGGCAGGCAGAGGCAGAGGGAGAAGCAGGCTCCCTGCCGAGCAAGGAGCCCGATGCGGGACTCGATCCCAGGACGCTGGGATCATGACCTGAGCCGAAGGCAGCTGCTTAACCAACTGAGCCACCCAGGAGTCCCAGGATAGAAAAATTTTAATAATCAGTTGCTCCTCACACTTAGAAGCAGCTCTTTCTGCCCATGGGTCGTGTCCCCTTGCTTGAGTGAAATCACCTTTTTTGTACTGCAAAAGTCTCAAGAATTCTTTCTTGACCTGTGGGCCCCAAGATTCCACAGTGGCCCTACCTTTGTCCTGTTAGGAGGAGAACAGATTCTCTATTGAACTTATGCAAATAACTATGATTGCCAGTAAAGGAAATACTCATTGAGACTTTTTTAATTTCAGAGGGTTCAGACAGAGAGAAAGTTAAATGTTTTAATTTGTTCACAAATGAATACTTTATTCCTTACATATATGAACACATTATATTCTTTATTGTTATAACTTCAAGCCAATGGATGATCCTTTCTACTTGGGGAGATCCATATATAAGGGTCATACAATACATTGAAATGAACTTGGGCATTCATGTCAGAAATGCAGAAATATTTGGGGGATAATCTGGAATGTACACACAGCATTCTGTTTTTGTGATAGCACAAGTTCCATCTTGTGCAGCAGTTAACATCTAACGCCTTTCTAGTTTCCAAAACTGCTTCGTGCATTTCTGTTACTTCAGTATTTAATAGGGAAATGCTATTTTGAGTGTCATTTAGGGCTTTGACTGTCATGACCTGAGCGGAAGACAAGAGTCTTAATCCACTGAACCACCCAGGAGCCCCCAAAGTTACCTTTAAAATATACCACAAGTTCTGTAGCTCTGCTTCGCCTTTTGTCATTTTTCAATTTACTGCTAAGGCTCAGAACATAGCATATATCTTTTTTTTTTTTTTTTAAAGATTTTATTTATTTATTTGTCAGAGAGAAAGCGAGCGAGATCGAGCACAGGCAGACAGAGTGGAAGGCAGAGTCAGAGGGAGAAGCAGGCTCCCTGCGGAGCAAGGAGCCCGATGTGGGACTCGATCCCAGGACGCTGGGATCATGACCTGAGCAGAAGGCAGCTGCTTAACCAACTGAGCCACCCAGGCGTCCCATATAGCATATATCTTAACATACAAAATATCTTAACCTATTAAGAGCTTCCGTGTGCCAAATGACTTCTTCCAGTCCTAAAAGGATGCTAGGTGTTCATACCAACTCAACACAGAACATGTCCACTGTGGTTTTAAATTGGCAAGGTTGGCTGGGTTGGTGATGATTTTAATAATGTGAACATGCATCCAAGCACAACCCAAGAGTACAGTGGCCTTTCCACTATACTCTTGGGTTGTGCTCCTCGCCATGTGAAGCCATGGCCACAAGTTAGAGCAGTAGGCCATTGTGTCCCCTTAGGCCTTAGGAGCCAGCCATCTAGTTTTGGGCTTCCTTGTCCAGTCAGTAGCAAACCAATCAGTGGCCTGGAGATTAATGATTTGTGAGCATTACTCCTAATGACAGCCATCCATTATTTCCATAAGTCCATAGTTAACCCCACAGAGTGGGCTACACTCTGGCTTTTAAGGAATGATTTTGTCATTCCAGCCACACACAACTGGTCAAGGTGATAGCTGAGTATACAATTGTTGGGGAAACTGTTCCAGTTTCCATCTGTTCAAATAATCATGTGCCCACGGGTCCTGTTATTATCCCCACAGAATAACAAGAAGATTGTGTATACATGAGCTTTTGTGGCAATTTCCCTGAAGTTTATCTCAAGTTGTTTAGCTTAAGGCAAACAACATTCTAAGACAACTAGAATGAGAATTTAACATTTGCAAGGGTGTGTTATTGAAACAACTTTTCTCTGTAATTACCCTTATTTCTAGAGATAGCCAAATCAAGACTAGTTTGAAAAACAAGTTCTTGGGGCAGCTGGGTGGCTTAGTGGTTTAAGCCTCTCCCTTCAGCTCAGGTCATGATCTTGTGGGATAGAGCCCCTAATCGGGCTCTCTGCTCGGTGGGGAGCCTGCTTCCCCCACCCCCGTCTCTCTGCCTGCCTCTCTGCTTGCTTGTGATCTCTGTCTGTCAAATAAATAAATAAAATCTTTTTTTTTTTTAAGTCCAATTTTAACAGACTTGGCCTAATTATTTACCTAAGATCAGCAAGAATAGTGATTGACCATGTAGATCTTTCAAAATTTGCTTTTCTGGAACTCTTCAGAAGGAATCAAGACTGAACTTTTAGTAGCCTCTCTGGACCAGAAGCCAAGCCAAATACTTGTCATCAGACATGCCTGCAGTACCTGTATATTTGGACAAATTCTTCTTTCTGAGGTCCTTAAGATATCCTGAGGTTCTTGTACCTGCCAGGAAATGACAGTCGTTACTCACCTGGTGAGGCTGCTAGGAACTCTGTAAGGAAGGTATCAGGCCAACAGTTCCAAGGTGCTTTATGGCTCCAGGTTTCGTAATGTCATGCTCAGTTCCTTAAAGCTGTCTGGTCATATTTGAGTCTCGGCATGTCTCTCAAATATGACATTCCAGTCAAAGCCTTGGTAAACTAACCAAGGTTTCCAACTGGTGTCCCGTTACAAGGAGAATAGATACTTACAGAACTTATGCAAATAACTATGATTACCAGGAAAGAAAATAGTGAAAGACTTTTTGAATCTCATAGTGTTCAGGAAGAGAGAAAATTAAATGTTTCAGTTTGTTTGCAAATGAATACTTTATCTCTTACATATTTAAAATGCTTTATCTCTTACATATATATCCCTTCATATACACAAATGAATACTTTAGCCCTTACAAATAAACATATTTCTGTAAGTCATAGGTATCTTTTTTTTTTAAAGATTTTATTTCTTTATTTGACATAGAGACAGATCACAAGTAGGTAGAGAGGCAGGCAGAGAGAGAGGGGGAAGCAGGTTCCCTGCTGAGCAGAGAGGCCTACAGAGGGCTCAATCCCACGACCCTGAGATCATGACCTGAGCCAAAGGTAGAGTCTCAACCCACTGAGCCACCAAGGCGCCCCACCAGTGTACTTTTAAAATCCATTCATTTCAATCTTAGTCTGCCCTGACCACATATGAAATTCCTTTCCATTTCCCTTCACAAACCTTATACTTCCTTCGCATTCAGATTCTAATTTCAAGCCTTTTCTTTTTCAAATAACCAGTCTCATTTTAGGACTAAATTACTTTCTCTTTCCTTCGATAAAAATGTATTCCCATTCTCTGTACCTTTCTTACACATCAACTTTCCTACAGTAGAGCTGCTTTTCTTATTTCCACCAGTCTTACTTACATTTAGCAGAATTTTAACTAAAACCTTAGTCTCCAGTGGAAACTAAGTAGTAACCAACTGTGAACTGTTATACCAGAATTCTTTAGATGGCAGATTTATGAATCAATCAAACACAAAGCATGTTTTCCAGCAGACTCAAATATCCTTATTTTCTCTGTAATAAGAAGCCAAAGTGCAAACCTACAGTCAGTAGTCAGTGCTTTAGTATTTTATCTCAACTGGAAAAGATTTAGATGTCCAATGAATTCAATTCCAATTTATCATCCAAGCAAAACTTTGAAGTTTCAGACTTTGAAAGCTATCTTAACAATTATGCACGAAAACTTGAGACAGAAAACATTAAACATCATTTAAGTCATCTTTTTAAAAAAAATTAATTTATTCGAGAAAGTGTGAGCATGAGTGGAGGGCAGAGGGATAGGAAGAGGCTGATTGGCCGCTGAGCAGAGAGCTCGACATAGGGTTCAGTCCCGGGGTCCTGGGGTCAGGACCTGAGGCAAAGGCAGCTGCTTAACCAACTAAGCCACCCAGGCACCCCTAAGTCATCTTTTTGCTGACAAATTGCAACAGAGATAACATGCGCTTATTTGACCTTCAGTAAGCCTTGGTAGAATAGAAGTTTCATATTTAATCCTGATAACTCTAAAGACATGCCTATCTTAATTAAACCAACAAACTTAGAGTAGTTTGAATACTGAGTTGTGTTCCACCCGGGTCCACTTAAAAGTCAATCAATTTGTTTCCCATTGTCAATTTTTACGTGGGGCACCGGTGGGGCAATTTGAAGTGGGTGGTTTTAAGTCCAAGGGAGGTGCTCTTCACTCCTTGATGGTGAGGGTAGGTGGAGGAGCCAATGGTGCCAGAGGCACTGAGGACGGTAGAGAAACTAGTTATGCAGACAGCACCCAAAGTGGTACAGAAACAGGAGGAGGGGGAGGCAGAAGAGGCAACATGCTGCTGGAAGGCAGAGAAACAAGACTGCTGGTTCTTCTTCTTCTTTTTTTTTTTTTTTAAAGATTTTATTTATTTATTTGACAGAGAGATCACAAGTAGGCAGAGAGGCAGGCAGAGAGAAAGAGAGGGAAGCAGGCTCCCTGCCGAGCAGAGAGCCCAATGTGGGGCTCGATCCCAGGACCCTGAGATCATGACCTGAGCTGAAGGCAGAGGCTTTACCCACTGAGCCACCCAGGCACCCCAGGACTGCTGGTTCTAAAGCTTGTCTGCTCAGACAGGTGAGCAGATACTGTTTTTTCTGCCAACACAGGAATATCCAGTCCCCATCAGAAGACATGGAACTTCCTCAAAACGAAAGGAGTTTCGGCAGCTGTTGGGGGAATATTCCTTAAAGTTCTCATCCCCAGGTAGACTAACCACAGTTGGCTTCAATTATCACAGCCATTTATCCGGGAGATGAATGAAGGAGAAGGCCCCACATCTGTGAGGAGGAGGAACAATAAGAGAGGATCACTATCCCTTTCATTAGGGATGGCCTGTGTTTTGGCAACCTGGATTGATAAGAGGAGGCTAGTTTAGATAATTATCATCCAGTAGGGCAGGAGAGAGTTTATCAACCTGGTTTGCTGCCAAACATTCTGCATCCCTTAGGGCCTGGACCTAGGGTACCTTCATCTATTTGCCCTGCTTTCTGCAGAAGAGACTGACAGACTGAGGTCAAGCAGTGTTACAGAAGGTCAGTCCTTTCCTAAATTTTGCAATCTGAATTGTTTCCAGTGGGTTAAAAGGTATTCCAAGGGAGAGTCCTTGTGAACTGAGGAAGAGTTTCTTGGTCCATTGCCAAGAAAATCTATTTCTCCACCCCGACTCCCAGGGGCTTCCCACGAGGACATGTCAATGGTTCCAGGTGTCCCTTGAACAAATCACTGTGATCACCACAGCCTATAAGATGGATGCCATCATCCTCCTGCTTCCTTCCCTATGGCATTCTAGACTACAAATAGGTGCCGGTGTATGCACTGAGATGCCATGTCATGCCTTACCTTGCCATGAAGAATCTGCCCTTTTTAACCCATGGAAAACACAAGAGAAGTTTTACAAGATGAAATTACCCAATTTTATAATTGAAGTAGTTAGTAGGGGTCATTGACAGAAAACAGTTAAGGTAGAAATCCATTGTGATCTAAGTGACATTCTAACACGTGTAGTCCTTACAGCTAACTTTCCTAGGAAATGTCCCAGGTTGGGTTTTAATTCAATTGCGTGGGTACTGGTTTTGGTTAGGTCCAAGTGGAGGTCTCATGGCCAGAAGTGGCTTGACCAGAGATGTGAAGAGGACCACATTAGACCAATGAGGAGGAAACCTCACATAGGAGCCTTAAGATTGGCAGCTGTCCTAGTGACTTTGGTGGCTCTCCTGTACTACCCCTTCCCCAAAAAGACAACTCTGTATAAGGACAGATATGAAGAGAGTGAGATGCCTAAATGATAACCATTACTGCTATTTCTGCTTCTGTACCTTCGCTTGCTAACCCATGAGGAGATGGAAAATTACCAGCAAACTTTCTATAGGCACTCTGTAACCACACAACCCCCGCTCAGAATTGAACCTAGCAGAGTGGCCGCTCCCGGACCCCCACCCGGCTCTGGGCCGAGAGATAACAGCCATCTGGCACCAGAGAAACCCCCACCCAGAATTGGACATGACAGAATGACTGCTCCAGGACCCCCCACCCAGCTTCGGGTGCAGGAGATAATAACTATCTGGCACCCCGCGGCTTGACAGGGAGACCCCGGCCAATCCTGAGGTGAAACATACCCTAGCAGCACCAACTAAGCAGTTTGAAGAATGACAGCCCTTTGACCTAACCAATAATCTGTTCCCAGCCTTTTCCCCGCTCTGTAGCATGCCAGTCATATTATAGAGTTGCTTTTTGATAAGTCCCTGCCTTCCCAAAAATAGTGTATAAAAAGGGTTGTGATCCTGAGCTTGGGACCTCTTAGTATCACCAGCAACGAGTGCACAGAGGTCCGGGTTCGAACTCGTAATAAATGACCCCTGCTGTTTGGCTTTGACTCCGGACTCTGGTGGTCGTCTTTGGGGGGTCTCGGAATTTGGGCATTACAAGAGGACATCAAATTTCTGGGTCTTATTACCATTTCGGCCAGGGAACTAACTCCCAGCCAAAAGGCAGGCTTTTTCCTTCCCATAGAGCAGCCACAAGCTAGAAGATCGCAGCCTGAGCAATTGACATAATAGTGTTCCAATAAGACTGTACTCCTTGAAAAGCCCCTGCAATGAAAGTAAAGGAAGAAAAGAGAAATTACTTACCAAGTTTGTACCAAGGCTCACAGTCCAGATGAGAAGACTCAGGCTGCATGTTGGAACACCAAAATGATGTGAGATATTGGCGTCCGGAGGGAACAGCCAAGAAAGAATTCTTGAGATGTTTTACATCTGCATCGTTGCAAAAAAGGTGATTTTGCTAAAGCACAGGGACGGGACCCGTGGGCCGAAGGAGTGTACTGGGGTCATGAGGAGTGACTAATTTATATACTTTCAAATTGGGAGGGGGGTGAGGGATAGCCTAGGTCCCTACAGAATTTGGAAGCAAGGTTTCCAGGACCTTGAGAGGTCATTTACTACTGTCTAGTAGAATACTAGTCATGAGACCCTTTAGATGTACATCAGTGGGACATATGTTTGGAGGATGATTGCTAACACGTATTTTGTGGGGGAGGGGGCACAGCTGTAGAGATAAAAGAAGCTTCCGGGCGCCTGCATGGCTCAGTGGGTTGAAGCCTCTGCCACTAGGGTCATGATCCCGGGGTCCTGGGAGCTTGCCCCGTGTGGGGCTCTCTGCTCCACAGGGAGCCTGCTTCCTCCTCTCTCTCTGCCTGCCTCTCTGCCTACTTGTGATCTCTGTCAGATAAATAAATAAAATCTTAAAAAAAAAAAAAAAGAAGTTTCCAAAGGGATTTCATATGTTAAAGAAGACTTATAGGATCCTGGAGGTCAAGCTAAGGTTGCCTTTTGCTTTAGCAAAGTATTAACATTGAGGCAGCTGAATTTCTGGAGGATCATCACCGTGTCTGTCCCAAGTACTTGTGAATGGGGCATTATAAGGTACATTATGAAGAAATTTACATTTTTTTTTCTATTTCCTTTGCCTTTGTTCTCCACACCACACACCATCTGAAGGCAGTGGTGAATATTTGTATAAACCTTATAATTATACTTTGAGGAACACAATACAGAAAGTATATGTACTTTTTAAAAAAAAGATTTTATCTATTTATTTGACAGAGATCACAAGCAGGCAGAGGCAGGCAGAGAGGGAGGGGAAAGCAGGCTCCCTGCTGAGCAGAAAGCCCATGCAGGGCTCGATTCCAGGACCCTGGGATCATGACCTGGGCTGAAGGCAGAAGCTTAACCCACTGAGCCACCCAGGAGACCCAGTATATGTACATGTTAAAAGCTCAAATGTGCCAAATGTACCTTTACTTTTTTATTATTTTTTTAAGATTTTATTTATTTATTTGATAGAGAGATCACAAGTAGGCAGAGCAGCAGGCAGAGAGAGGCGGAAGCAGGCTCCCTGCTGAGCAGAGAGCCCGATGGGGGGCTCATCCCAAGACCCTGAGATCATGAACTGAGCGGAAGACAAGAATCTTTTATTTTTTTTATTTTTTTAAAAAGATTTTATTTATTTATTTGACAGAGATCACAAGTAGGCAGAGAGGCAGGCAGAGAGAGAGAGAGAGAGAGAGGGAAGCAGGCTTCCTGAGGAGCAGGGAGCCTGATGCGGGGCTGGATCCCAGGACCCTGAGATCATGACCCCAGCCGAAGGCAGCAGCCCAAACCACTGAGCCACCCAGGCGCCTCGTGGAAGACAAGAGTCTTAACCCACTGAACCACCCAGGAGCCCCCAAAGGTACCTTTAAAATATACCACAAGCTCTATAGCTCTGCTTCGCCTTTTGTCATTTTTCAATTTACTGCTAAGGCTCAGAACATACAAGTGGCCTCTCGGGTCACTAGACTTCTCTGAGTAAAAAAGTTTGCTTTTGATCTACTTTATCCCCCTCCAACAGCCAATGAGCCAAAGAGAAAGCCACAAGCAGCGGGAGGAAAACACAGCCCAGCCTCACTAAGCGCCCCTGGCCGCCGCTTTTTCTCAGAAGAAGCCTCTTTCCGAGGGCGCCTAGCAACCGTTACGATGACAACCCACCGGCCCTCGCTCACCTCAGAGTGTGGCTGTCCTCTGCATCCCAGAAGGCACTGCGGGGTCGCTAAGCCTTCCGCCACCTTCCATCCCAACATGCAACGGGGCTCATAGAGACAGGCGATCGTCACCAGATGGCTATAGAAACGCCTGAATAGCTGCGTTCTTTTAAATACTAAAACTGTTATATGTCCAGAGATGAGAAAGAACTCTAAAAAGCGGTCTCAGTGACTTTTTTCAGAAAGTTCCGTTGTAAATTTCGAGGAGGAAAGCCGAATATTTCCCTAGACTCCCTCAGGCACCTCATCGGGCAGCCCGCGCAGGCCCGCGGCGTGGGGGCCTCGGGGCCCTAGGCTGGGCACGTGCGGGAGGAAGTGGCGCTGTCTGCCCGCGCGGCGCTCGTAGACCCTTGATCGTGGAGCAATGGGAGGCCTGGAGAAGAAGAAGGTGAATGGGGCAGGAGCCGGGGAGGCGTGGTGCTGGGAAGAAGGGGAATGAGAGGGAGGGGGAAGCGAGGGTGCCAGAGGACTGCACCTTTCTGGTGTGGCCCTTCGTGCGTTCAGAAACTGCTGGGATCAACGGGATGAGAGACAGCTATGAGAAGGGGTCCGAGGATGACAGTCCTTGTCCGATGAAGTACAGGAAAGAACCTTGGAGCAGGGCTGTAGAAGAAAGTTGGGAGTTGCCAAAGAAAGCCTCACCCTAAATGCAGACCGGGCGGAAAGTCAACTGCTTATTGAAACAGTAATAAACATTACGTAAAGTTTACCATTATGTCAAGTTTATTATCTCCAAAACTTGTTATCCCTTCTCTGTTGAACCTACCCTGCACACTGGGAGGGAAACATAAACAGTCAGGTGTGGTCCCTGCCTTCCCCAAGCTCACTTTCTGGCGGGGAAAGGACTCTATAAACAACCAAATGAAACAATCACATGTTGTTAAATGTGATGTGAAAGGGTGGGGAATGTAAAAGAATACTCACTTCAGTTAGTGTTGTCTTGGAAGGTCTCTCTGACTCGACATTTAAGCTGAAATTTGAAAGATCAGGAGATCCAAATGGGTTCTGGGCGGTGGGAGTGTTTAGTGAGCAAACCTGGCAGAGGACACACAGTGCCAAGACCGTTAGGTGGGAAAGGCTTTCTGTGTGCAAGAAATTAGGACATCAGGATGGCTGGGGGATAGTCAAACCAAGGGAAGAATGGTGAGGTTATGGTTAAACTGGGACCAGATGTGCAAGGTTTGTGAGCCACCAGGAGGGACTTGGATTTTACTCCAGGTGCAGTAGGTCTCAAGGGGAAGTACCCTAGTCAGTTTTTTAAGGATTTCTTGTGCTGTATAGAGAATCACCTTGGTGGTGTGAAAAGACTGGGGAAGGGATGAAGGTGAGGAAGATGTAGTTGTCTCCTGTTTCCTTCAGATTGAAAGTTTCTGTTGCCTGTTTATGTTTAAGCCAACACAGTGTTGAACAACCAGTAAGTGTCAGTGTTTGGAATTACAAAGATAGAAGATGGAAAAATCTCCCTTGCAGCACAGATGCAGCTATGTAAACAAATCACAACAGTTTTTAATGCTGGGTTTCACAAGCGTCTTGAGTCAGATAACGCCCTTTTTTCTTTTTTAAACAGCACAAGCGAGGGAGCAGCAGGCAGAGAGAGAGGGAGAAGCAGTCTCCCTGCTGAGCAAGGAGCCCCCAGGATCCTGGGATCAGGACCTGAGTTGAAGGCAGATGCTTAACCGACTGAGCCACCCTGACGCCCCAAGCCATATAACTCTTTGTTGTAGAGAGTGCTGTCCTGAGTGAGCATCATAGGGTATTTAATAGCATCCTAACTTTTTACACGCTAGATGCCACTGGCACTCAACAGTCCAAAATGCCTAATTGCCTTCCCTCCATCCCACACACACCCAGGAAGTAAAATCACCCCAGCTGAGAACTACTTATCTACTTGATGTTTAAAAGGATAAGCGTGATGACAGACATATGTGTGATGTAAAGCAATGGAAAACACTTTTAAGGAAGACCTAACTTTCTGAGACAGGCTAAAGCTCATCTTTATAACCCCAGTAGACAGTTTCTGGAAGAAAGAATAAATGAAGGTTGTATTTTGTGATGGGGTAATCGGAAGGTGGGGGTCATAAACATACTCTTTGAGGGGCTCTAGATTTATTTCTTAGAGCTAGACCTGGCCATCAAGGTCCCTGCTGCCTTACTGCAGACAGTGATCTTGTTTGGAAAGGACATTTTTGGTACAATGCACTATTGCTCTTTATCAATGATACAGAGATGCGAACACGAGACAGGATGTTGGCACTGCAGACATCCACATGGTTGCATCAGACAGTATGCTCCTTGGGGAGTGGGTAGAGACCAGGTCTTCTGTCTTCATTGCCCTTGTAGCATCTAGCTTAATACATGGAACGTAGTAGAGGTTCTCTTATTTTCCTTTGAATGAATGCTGGAGGGGAGTTCATTTTCCAATGAATAGAATGCATTCTCAACTGGGTATCACCCACAAGAATTAGTTGAAGGGGTTTAGATTTCAGTGATTTGTGACCCTTTATTTGTATTTTTAATTAATTTTAAAAAAGATTTTATTAATTTGTTTGACAGAGAGAGACACAGTGAGAGAGGGAACACAAGCAGGGGAAATGGGAGAAGGAGAAGCAGGCGTCCCACCAAGCAGGGAGCCCGATGCAGGGCTCAATCCCAGGTCACTGGGGTCATGACCTGAGCTGAAGGCAGCCGCTTAGGGACTGAGACACCCAGGCGCCCCTAATTAATTTATTTATATTAACGTACAATGTATTATTTGTTACAGGGGTACAGGTCTGTGATTCAGTCTTACACAATTCACAGAGCTCACCATAACTTACACCCTTGCCAATGTCCATCATCCAGCTACCCCATTCCTCTGACCCCTGACCCCTCCAACTGTCAGTTTTTTTCCTGAGATTGAGTCTCTTACGGTTTTTCTCCATCTCTGGTTTTGTCTTTTTTCATTTTTTCCTCTCTTCCTTTATGATCCTTTGCCTTGTTTCTCACAGTCCACATATCAAAGAGATCATATGATAATTGCTTTTCTCTGATTGGCTTATTTTGCTTAGCATAATACCCTCTAGTTCCATCTATGGTGTTGCAAATGGCAAGATTCCATTTTTTGAATGTTGTGTAATATTCCATTTATATACCACATCTTCTTTATCCATTCATCTGTCAGTGGACATCTAGGGTCTTTCTGTAGTTTGGCTGTTATGAACATTGTTGCTATAAACATTGGGGTGCAGGTGCCCCTTTGGATCAGTACATTTGTATCTGTGGGGTAAATACCCAGTAGTGTAATTACTGGGTCATAGGGAAGCTCTATTTTCAGGTTTTTCAGGAACCTCAGTACTGTTTTCCAGAGTGAGTGGTTGCACCAGCTTGCATTCCCACCAAAGAGTGTAGGAGGGTTCCCCTTTCTCTGCATCCTTGCAACATCTGTTTTTTCCTCACTTGTTGATTTTAGCCATTCTGACTGGTGTGAGGTGGTTTTGATTTGTATTTCCCCAATGCCGAGGATGTTGAACACTTTTTCGTGTATCTGTTGGCCATCTGGATGTCTTCTTTGCAGAAATGTCTGTTCATGTCTTCTGCACATTTCTTGATTAGATTTTTTGTTCTTTGGGGTTGAATTTGATAAGTTCTTTATAGATTTTGGATGCTGGCCCTTTATCTGATATGTTATTTGCAAATATCTTCTCTCAACTCTGTTGGTTGTCTCTTGGTTTTGTTGACTTTCTTTTGAAGGGGTCTTAGATATTTCAATGGTTTGTGGCCCTTTAAAAGACCATATTACACAGACGCCTGGGTGGCTGAGTGGGTTAAGCCTCTGCCTTCGGCTCTGGTCATGATCCCAGGGTCCTAGAATCGAGCCCTGCATCAGGCTCTGTGCTCAGCGGGGAGACTGCTTCCCACCTCTCTCTGCCTGCCTCTCTCTCTGCCTACTTGTGATCTCTGTCAAATAAATATATCTTAAACAAATAAATAAATAAATCTAAATAAATAAAATCTTAAAAAAAAAAAAGAGACCATATTACAGGGCTGACTGGGTGGCTCAGTTAATTAAGCTTCTGACTCTTGACTTCGGCTCAGGTTGTAATCTCAGATAATCAGGTCTGCATTCAGAGAAGAGTGTGCTGGAGATGCCCTTCCTCTGCACCTCCTGAGCACACGCACGCTCTCTCTCTCTCCTTCTCTCTCAAGTAAATAAACAAAATTTTTAAAACAAACAAGAAAGAACACATTACATAACACATCTTTGGTATGTCTGTAGTAACATTTCATGGGGCTGTGAGAGGGGACAGTTAAGGGGGGAGACAGTTTAAAAAGGCTTCTTATGGTAGGGGTTGGTTACAATGAAAACGTTGAAAAAACTGGCTTAGGGGATTAGGCACTGAGGCACAGGATTCCAAACTGCATTTGAATCGAAGCCCTTAAAAGCTATGTGACCTGGATAGGTTATTTCACTGAGTCTGTTTATTCTCAGTAAAATAAATTTTAATGGCACCCATGCCACGGTGTTGTGAGATTAAATGAAATAATGTGTGGAAATCACTAATCATAATGGCCAGTACTTAGAACCACTCCCAAGTGCTTGGTTTAGCACCTGATCCATAGCAACCTCATGGTTCCGAGCGTCATGCAGATGTGTGTGTCCTTTACACTGATTTACTGCAAGAACAGTGCAACAGAGCTTGCTCAGGCAGGTGGACTCCCTCTCTATAGCATTTCCTGTCCCAGAAGCCTCTTGGCTACTTGTCCACAGTGATTATTGCCTCTGGCCTGATGCATGCCCAGAAATTGACGTCATCACTGCAATCAGTGCTAATGGTCATTTGGTTTTTTCCCTCCCCAAGTATGAACGAGGCTCCGCCACCAACTACATCACCCGAAACAAAGCCCGGAAGAAGCTGCAGCTGAGCCTGGCTGACTTCAGGTGAGGGTGGAGAGAAGTAGAATAGGGGAACCGCAGGGAGGTGCCTGGGTGGTGAGTCACACTCAGTGATGGTGAAAACTCAGCTGTATCCATGTCTTAACCTACACTGCCACAAATTCTGTCTAGAATTCTGATAGCCCTAGTCTGGCTTTGCTTTAATGAGCAGTGCTTTGCCAAGGGTGGGTCTGCGGGGAAGCTGAAGAATGGGTCATGTCACAATGTGTCATCAGAATGGGCCTACTGCTACCTTGCATTGCTGCTCTCTGGCTGGGTCTTTGTCACCTGTCCCCTCCCTTCTGGCAGAACAGACTCCTGATCCTGAGAGCCCCTGCAGCCAGGGACTCTCAGCTCCTTGTAGAGTCAGATGTGTAGTTTTCCACAGCTTGTGGGCCCTGCTCTGGCCCACTTTTGGTCACCCAGCACTTTCCATCCTTACAGCCTCTGTCCTTCTAGAATGCTTTTCCCTCTACCTTTTATATGGCTGAAATGTCAGTTTTTCAGCAAGGCCTTTTCTGACTCTCTTTGCTCAAAGGGGTACCTGCCATCTGGCCCCGTCAGCATCCTGATTATTTCCTTTCTGGTATGTGTGACAGTCTACATTAGGTGATTTTTGGGGACTTGTGTTGATCAGGTCCTGCACAGGGACATGAATTCTCCAAGGGTGGGGCCCGTTTTCCCCATTCCCAGCTGTTTTGCAGGCCTGATGTGGCCAGCGCTCAGCGCGTTTACTGACAGAAGGAATGGTCTTCGTCTTCCAGGCGGCTGTGCATCTTGAAGGGCATTTATCCCCATGAGCCCAAACATAAGAAGAAGGTTAATAAAGGCTCCACAGCGGCCCGAACTTTTTACCTTCTTAAAGACATCAAGTTCCTCCTCCATGAACCCATCGTCAACAAGTTCCGGGAATACAAGGTGAGGCCGGGGCTCTGGGGTCTGGATGGCATCTGTCGCTGCTCTGTGACCCAGCAGCTGTGACCTTGGGCAGAGTGTTTAACCTTTCTGAGCAAGAAGGGTGAGGTAATTCTACCTCAAAGGAATGTCTCAAGGATTAACTGAGATCACGTGTGGAAATCATTTGCACAGAACCTGGCAAATGATTCATGCTTTACCTGCTGTTCCTTTGGCCTGGATCTTTTAGAGAGTAAATGTGTTGCCCTTGAAGCAAAGAAAGTACGTTCAGGGACTCTTTGGTGTATTCTTTTTTTTTTTTTTAAGATTTTATTTATTTATTTGACAGATCACAAGTAGGCAGAGAGGCAGGCAGAGAGAGAGGAGGAAGCAGGCTCCCTGCTGAGCAGAGAGCCTGATGCGGGACTCGATTCCAGGACCCCGAGATCATGACCTGAGCTGAAGGCAGAGGCTTAACCCACTGAGCCATCCAGGCGCCCTCTTTGATGTATTCTTCTGCGCCCAGAGAAACTGCACCTTTTCAAATTTTTTCTGGAATCGCTCTCAGGAGACCAGGCTTTCCATTCCATAAATGGAAACCATTCATTGCTTAAGTACCATAGGGAAAACAGAGACCTCATTGGACCAAATGCTGATCATTGAAAGCAGACTGCTGTTACTGAAGCCTGGGAGAGCAGTGGGACCCAGCTGAGCTTTGGGCTGGGAGGAGCTAGGCGCCACCTGGTGGCCACAGGAGACTGGCCAGCCCCAGTTGCTGGCCCTTGGAATATTCAAGTCCAGGGGATGGGTGGCTGGCTCTGTTTTGCTGCTGGGTTGTTTTTTTTTTTTTTTAAACTACTTAAACCCACTGCATTGGAAGTGGGCCCATTGTGGGAAATGGCTGTCTTGGTTCTTCCGCAGCCTTGGAGCCTCTGAAGAGCACTGAGGCCGTCTTGGCCAAAAGTACTTACAGGGAAGACATCAGTTGGTTTGGAGGACCTTGTGGGCCCATGCCTGGCTTCAGCTGCATTTTCCTACATGACCTTGCCCCTATACCCGTGGCTTGTTTCATGCCCACACAGACTGGTGCTCAGAATGAAGGCCAGCTTTCCTGGTCCAGTGCTGCTTTGCGAGTAGGTCACTTGGGCTCAGTTGGAAAATAGGGCTGAAAACATGATGTTTTCATGTTTCATGTGGTGAAGTCAGCACATCAGAGTGGTCATGTCTGGTCATCCATCACAGGGCTGCAGAGAGCTGGCTGTGCTCATCTGTGTGGGCCAGTTGGGATGTTTTTGGGAGTTCACTGTTTTATACATCCCAGGCTGAGGGCATCAGCTGGCACAATCAGACAGCTGTGATCAGCTTTAGGAGGTCCTGAGACTCCTCCCACCTCATGTGTCCCTCCTTGGTGGAAGAAGGGTCTCCAGGAGCCCTTGGCCCCAGCATCAGTGAGGAAGAGATCAGAGGAAGAGATCTCTTCCTCTCTCCCAGGTGTTCGTCCGGAAGCTCCGGAAGGCCTATGGGAAGAGTGAGTGGAACACTGTGGAGCGTCTGAAGGACAACAAGCCCAACTACAAACTTGACCACATTGTGAAGGAGCGGTGAGTTGGGGACTCAGTCCTAACACCAGGACTCTGCTCAAGTTGCTGGTAGCCTTTTGGAGGAAGCAGACCAAAAAACCACGAATTGCAAGTCACAGCAAGTACCATGTGGGATGCTAACTGCATGAAGGGACCTGGGGAAAATATGTTACCTATGGGTTTATAGGGGTAGACATTTGAGTCAGTCAAGGGAAGTATGGTTCAAGCAATGGGAACCACAGATGCAAAGGCCCTGTGGTTATTAAGAGCCAGAGTTCTGGGATTGTGCCCCAGGCATGTGGGGCAGACATGGCAGGCATGGCTAGGTGCCTCTGATTTTTTTTTTTTTTTCTTAAGATTTTATTTATTTATCTGACAGAGAGAAACCACAAGTACACTGAGAGGCAGGCAGAGAGAGAGAGAAGGAAGCAGGCTCCCTGCTCAGCAGGGAGCCCGATGCGGGACTCGATCCCAGGACCCTGAGATCATGACCTGAGCCGAAGGCAGCGGCTTAACCCACTGAGCCACCCAGGCGCCCTGATTTTTTTTTTTTTTTAAGATTTTATTTATTTATTTGACAGAGAGGGAGCACAAGCAGGGGGAGTGGCAGGCAGAGGGACAGGGAGAAGCAGGCTCCCCACTGAGCAGAGACCCCGATGCAGGTCTCAATCCCAGGACCCTGGGAGCTTGACCTGAACCGAAGGCAGACACTTAACTGACTGAGCCACCCACGCACCCTAATCTTAAGTGTTCTTTCCCAGCCTTCTCAGTAGTCCCACTCATCCATTGGCTAAGGCTATGGTTCTTTTTTTTTTTTTTTAAGATTTTATTTATTTATTTATTTGACAGACAGAAATCACAAGTAGGTAGAGAGGCAGGCAGAGAGAGAGAGGGGAAAGCAGGCTCCCCGCTGAGCAGAGAGCCCAATGCGGGGCTCAATCCCAGGACCCTGAGATCATGACCTGAGCTGAAGGCAGAGGCTTAACCCACTGAGCCATCCAGGCGCCCCTAAGGCTATAGTTCTTAACCAGTAGCAGAATTGGTCCCCAGGAGACATAAGGAAATGTCTGGAGATACTTGCGCTTCTCATGACTTGGATGTGGGGCAGGAGAAGGAGTCCTACTGGTGTTTAGTGGGTAAAGACCAGGGAAGCTGCTAAACACCCTATAGTGGATAGGACAGTCCCCGTCACAGAACAGCTTGGCCCAAATTGTCAGTGGTGGTAAGGTTCAGAAACCCCGGGCTAATGAACGTCATCTTCCCTTGGGGGCTCACGGCTTGGGAATAGTCACTCTGGGCTGGATGGACTTGGCGTCACTGAGTCAGGCCCGCCATGGGCTAGCACAGAGAGAGCCCTGGCCTAGGAGCCCAACATGGCGTGTCCTCACCACAGCTCTGCAGCCTGCAAGCTGGGCGGCCTGAGAACGGTTCCTGCTCTGAGTACGTCCTCCTCTGAGAGAGAGACGATAGCTCCTGTCCTGCCTGTTCACACACAGCTGTCATGTGGAGCAAATGCAAAACTTGCACTAGGAAAAAGCCAAGTATCTGGATTCATGCCCACACCAGGTGGCAGTGTGGTTATGGAGTTCCAAATCCACCACCCCCCACCCCAACCCTGATCTCCTTTGCCATCGCCTTAAAAAAAGCTGGTGTCTCAGAAACAGTTGGTGCTGTTCCTTCAAAGGTCCTGGCCAGGTTAGTGTGTTTGTGCGTGAAGTGCAGAGAGAGGACACTTAGGAGACACCACAAGGGGCCAATTGAAGTTTCTGCCTGCACACCAGAAAACCAGATGCCCCTCCTCCTATTGGCTTTGGAGAGGTCCCTGCGGCCTTTCTTCTGTTTCTGTGTGCCGTGAAGACTGGCAGGTTCCTCCTGGCGCACTGCAGGGAGTGACGCCACCTGGGGCTGGAACGACCATGGCCGTCTCTGGTCTCATGGCTTTCAGAGTCCCTTTTTGAAGCAGCAAAACGCTTTCTGTGAAAGAAGGCTTCCTGGAAGGCAGTTTGGGTTCAGAGGCTCCGACAGCCGCTCTGGCTAGGGGAGGGAGGCCAGAGGCCCTGTCTGACCACTTATCCCTAGGCGTTTCCAGGGAGCTACAGGAGCCCAGTTTTAAACCAACAGTCTGGTCCAACGGTGTCATTTTCCAAATGAAATCACTGGAGTTGGGTGAGGCCCAGGGATTCATCCTGGGTCACAGCTGGGGTGGGAATCCAGGTGTCATTACACATACTCCAATGTCCTCTTCATGACCCAGGCCTCCGTCCCTCAGCAGGGCAGCCATGCAGTAGTGGATCCTGCCAAGGATGGCATGTTCTCGTCAGCTTCTTAATTTGTCACAGGATTCCTGGAAGCGTTTTTTTGCTCTGGCTTTTCCTTGCCCAGGACTGAAAAAATTCCAACATCTTTAGCATTTGGTTCCAGTTGCTCCTGCAATCCAGACCAAGGGCCGGGTGAGGAGGGACGAGACATAACTCACTCTGGTGACCTGTGGCCGGGCCAAGCCGTGAGTGCTGCTGAGTGCAGGCTGGCCCCCATTTTCCACCATCACACACTAGGGCAGCATCATATTTTTCTGTTTTTGGTTTTGAACATTACGACTGTATTTGCTTTGAACTGCGGTTCCTACCTTGAAAAATAGACTCGGTCCACTCTCTTTGACCACAAATAGAAGTGGGTCCAGGCTGAGTCCTTGGTGGGCAGTGACTGTTCAGGACCCCCTTTGGGATTTCTCTGATCCTCAGAGCTAAATGGGCCTGGCCTCATTCCATGCTTTCTCATTCCATGCTTTCTCCAATGGGGAAGCTGCCACTGCCAGGCCCCTGGGCATTGCCCAACTTTGTGATCAGGAGATAAGAGTGGCAAGACCTGCTTGGGAATGGGGACTCTGGGGGTGACTAACAGATCAGAAGAGGAATCTAGCCTCCTCACCCCACCCCGAGCCCAGGCTGCCCAAGCCTGTGAGCACCGCTCTCCTCGGCCTGCAGGTACCCCACATTCATAGATGCTCTGCGGGACCTGGATGATGCCCTCTCCATGTGTTTCCTCTTCTCCACCTTCCCACGGACTGGCAAGTGCCACGTGCAGACCATTCAGCTGTGCCGCCGGCTCACTGTGGAGTTCCTACACTATGTCATTGCCGCCCGCGCCCTGCGAAAGGTTTGCCTGGGGCCACCTGGGGGAGGGGTTGCCGCTCTTCTCCCTGCCCTGCCTCCCAGTGCTTTTCACCCTACTGTGCCCTCCCCCCAGGTCTTCCTGTCCATCAAAGGCATTTACTACCAGGCCGAGGTACTGGGGCAGCCCATTGTGTGGATCACACCCTATGCCTTCTCCCACGATGTGAGTACACCTGTGGGGCAGGCAGGGGCTTGTGCTGGGGCGTTGCTCATTCTCTGGCTCCTAACAGACATCAGGACTTGGGCAGAGGGAGGATTTTATTGTCTTGCACAGTCCAGCATGTGCTGGGTTTCCAAGTGCAGCAGGGGTATCATGTGGGGGTGAGGGATGTCCTGCACAGTGTTATAATGACAGCTCGAGCCTGCCTGTGTGCAGTCATCTGGGTGACCTTGGACATGTTCCTGCCTCTTTCTGTGCCTCGGTTCATGAATGATGTTTTTCCGCTTGCTAAGTCTTGTCCTGAGGATGTAAGGGGAAAAAAATCTTGTAGAGTGCCTGGCGCTAGGCCCTTTGGGAATGCCGTGTGGCCAGTAAGCAGCCACCAAAGCTCGGGAAGTAGCTGAGCCCAGCCCTGCCTTCAGAGCCATGGGATCGTCGTCCGGCTCTGTCGCTAGTGGCTGCCAGACCTTGGCCAGGCTGCTCTGCTTAACCCCTTAGCTTCTCCTGACTCCTACCCAGGGTTGGGGGCACTGGGTGAGGTGGGGGAGGATGAGGACATGAGATGTTATTAGCACAAGGCACTACTTCCTGTTTATCTTGGTTTAGACTGGGTATTTTGGGCAGGGATTCACAGAGAGAAATCCTGCTTTTGCCTCCTTAGGGGGCAGCATTAACCTCTGGTCCCCCGCATAGTCTTAGCCAGACTCTCCTTCTGCCGGACTTGTCATCCTCTGGGCCTGTGTCTGGCCGGGTCTCCTGCCTGTGCCATGAGCAGCAGGTGTGCCAGCCTGGCTGGACAGTCTGTTTGCTGACCAGGTTAGCAGGTGCTGCAGGGCCAGCTGGGGATCTGGGCCCCTCCCCTTTACTCTGGGCTGGCAGGGGTCCGAGGCTGGAACCCACTCTGACTGCAGGGTAGTGGAGCTGTCTGCGGGCAGGCTGCAGTCCATGGGTGAGAGGCGCCTTGGCCTTCAGCAGTCTTCTCTTCCCACTCTCCAGGGCCCAGATGTGTGCCAGAGCCTGGGGCCCCTCCCTCTTCTCCTTCCTTCCTCTCTTCTTGCCATGCCTCCTTCCTCTCTAGCCCTCCCTCTTTTTCCTTCTCTCTGATGTGCCACCCCCATGCTGCTCAGACTGGTCTTTGTATGTTCTCCTGGTGGTGAATAGGGCCCTGTAGAGGCCAGCCTCCGCACAGCTGGCCCTGGGGGAAGGGAACAGGCCGCCGTTCCTCCTTCCTCCCTGGCCAGCTCACTGTCACTACTTCCTCTCAGCTGGAGGATGGGGGACCGGTCCTGGGTCATTACTGAGGCCCTCGTGTACCTTCTTCACCCTGAATAGCTAGTGCTGGGCTCCTCAAAGTAGGACCCAGGCAAGTAGTGGGGTGGGGTGGGAAGAGGGGCAGCGATGGGACCCTGCTCAGCACTGTGCTACGGAAAATGGAGTTACGGAGTTAGTCCTCAGATGCTTCCCTAGCAGATGTTCTTGGAAGGATGGAGGTGTGAGTGGGGGCACGGGTGGAGTACGTCTTGGTCCCTGTAACCTCACACTGCCTAATGGCAGAATAGAGAAACAGCTCAAGGTCATGGGCGCGTGTGGCATGAAGGGGATGTTGTGATCACTACCGGTTTTGACATGATTCAGCATATTCTGCCATCCAGCTCCTGGGCGGTCAGCAGGGCTGGGCTCGCCTCCCTGGTTGTGGGGGCAGTGTTGCTCAAGAGTCGAGACACTTTGTCTGGCACTCAGATCCTTCCCCTGTTTTGCTTTATCAACTCCTCAAGGGCAGAGATGAATCCTTTCATGCCCCGTACTTGCCGGGTTGGTAGCTCTCAAGGGTAGCCATGTGCTTTTGCCCCAAGCAGGCAGCTTTTCTCCTGCCATTTCTCCAGAGCTTCCTGGGGCCGAGTCAGGCAGTTGTCCCATCCTGTCCTGGTTCCTTGAGTTGTGCGTTTGTCTTTGGCTTGGGCCTTGGCCTGGGCCTCTGAACTGAGTGTTCGTTCCAAGGCTCCTGCCAAGGTGTGAGGGTGCTGAGTTGTACCCCCCCAGGCCAACAGACTGCTGCAGGGCCGACTCTCCCAGCTGGGGTGGCGATGGAGCTAGGCACGGGGAGGCTAGCAGGCGAGCCCAGAAGAAGACATTAAATGAAGACTGTGGGATGACTCATGGCGAAGGTTGAGCTCTGGCCAGGCTGGTGGTGGAAGGCCACCTCTGTGACCGAAGTCTGGTTTGAGCCAGGACTTGCAGGATGAGTGAAAACTGGGGCAGGGGCCAGGGAGCTTCAGCCAGTCCCTTTCATCTTCCTCTTTATGGCTTGGGGATTTGGCTCTGGCCTCAGGATGCCCCTAACCCTGGGGAACCCTGTCCAGTGCCTCCCCCAGAGTGCTTGTGGGACACGCCACAGAGCCTCTTCTCATGGAGTAGGGGTCTCAAGGCAGGGCTGCCATGGAGGAGCCTTGGGCGGGCTGGAGTCACCTCCCGTGGGGGTTGCCAGTGCCGTCTTTTCCCCTACCTGCACCTGCATTGCCAACGGGTCCCCTGTGCCCTGCAGCACCCGACAGATGTTGACTACAGGGTCATGGCCACCTTCACTGAGTTCTACACCACACTGCTGGGCTTCGTCAACTTCCGCCTCTACCAGTCGCTCAACCTGCACTACCCGCCCAAGGTAGGGCCCCAGCCCAGCCCAGCCCAGGTTCTTCTCAGTGTGCAGGGGCCACGGTCCTGCTGCCCACACAGAGACAGGGGGCTCTGGCATCTTCTCCCTCTGACCTTCTCCTTGCCTCCCAGCTGGAGGGGCAGGCTTACACAGAGGCGAAGACCAGTGAGGACACCTATGCGTTGGACTCCGAGAGCTCTATGGAGGTGAGAGAAGCTTCCAGAGTACTGGCCTTGCGTCCTCCTAGAAGGGTGGTCACTGGCCTGGTGGTGTGGATATGCATGGCTAGACGGGTGGGCTCAGGGCTTGCCCTTGGAACCCAAGACCACTGATGTCCCAGAACTGTCACTGCTCCTGCTATCCCTACCTTGCCACTGACCATGTCCTGAGCCAAGACCTCCTATCTGTAAGCAGTGGCCCTGCTTCTTTCCTATAGAAACTGGCAGCCCTGGGTAACAGTCTGGCCCGCATGGTGGTGCCTGCGGAGGAGGAGGCTGAAGTGGATGAGTTTCCTGCTGATGGGGTGAGGACTGCATGTCAGGGTTGGGGGGGCGTGCTGGGACTGAGCGCTCTGGGTGGAAGCTGGGGGACATCTCCGCCTGCTGCCCTCCAGCATGGGTGTGGGCAGGCTGGATGGCACCACGGCCTCTTTCGTGGCAGGAGATGACAGCGCAGGAGGAGGACCGCAGAAAGGAGTTGGAGGCACAGGAAAAGCACAAGAAACTCTTTGAGGGCCTGAAGTTCTTCCTGAACCGTGAGGTGCCCCGCGAGGCCCTGGCTTTTGTCATTAGGTGAGAGGCTGATCGCCCTGGCTGTGCTCTGCTCTGGGCTGGGGCCCGTCCCAGATGCCCCGCAGTAACACAGGATGGTGGCAGCACGCACCCCTCAGGGCTGTGGTGCAGAATCACCAGGGTGGGCGTGGGGAGCGTCCAGCACCAGCATGTGGGGAGATCCTGGTGTTGGGGAGGGGATGGGTGTGTCCTAGGGGGGTGAGCTTCATGCTGGATACTCCTGTGCTCTCCCCCTATGCCTGTAGGAGCTTTGGGGGGGATGTGTCCTGGGACCAGTCTCTCTGCATTGGGGCCACATATGACGTCACAGACTCCTGCATCACCCACCAGATTGTCGATCGGCCTGGGCAGCAGACGCCTGTTATCGGCAGGTAGATCCCCAGGGCTCTCATCTTCTTCCGTCTGTTTGGATTTCGGGGTGGGGGGCAGAGGTCTGTCTTATCCCCAGAGGCGGGGGGTATCGGGTTGCTTCTATGACCTGTCTCTGTCGCCAGGTATTACGTGCAGCCCCAGTGGGTGTTTGACTGTGTGAATGCGCGGCTCCTCCTCCCCGTGGCAGACTACTTCCCCGGAGTGCAGCTGCCGCCACACCTCTCACCTTTCGTTTCGGAGAAGGAGGGAGATTACGTCCCTCCCGAGAAGCTGAAGCTGCTGGCCCTGCAGCGGGGGGAGCACCCAGGTGAGTGGGCCAGGCGATGGCATGGGTGGGTTTCTCCGGGCTGGCTTTGGCCTCACCTCGTTTCCCTCCTTAGCTGCAGAGGTGGCAAGCTCCTCAGAATGGGACAGTCAGGCTTAGGAGAGGGAACACGTGTGTCCTACAGTCTGCTGTTCCTTGATGTTCAGAGTAACTGAGCAGGAGTGGTCTGGAAGTTGTCGTGGGTATTTAGGTAGGAGGTGGCAGAGCTTGGGATTGGGGGCCTGGAGTTTCCTCAGAAGCCAGCTGGGGCTGTAGGGAGAGGTGCCGGGGGAGTCCCAGTTGGGACAGCCCTGCATCCTCTTTGGAACGTCTTCGTGGCTGAAGAGTGTGGTGCCTGGGCCCAAGTGCTCGGCCTGCAAGGAGAAGAGGAGGCTCCCAGGGCTTTCAGAAGTCACTGCCCTTTCATAGAAAATATGGATGAATCTGAAGAGGAGGATGAGGAGGAAGACAATGATGGTGATGGTGATGAAGGGGGAGAAAATGAAGAGGAGGAGGAAGAAGATGCAGAGGCTGGTTCAGAAAAGGAAGAAGAGGCCCGGCTGACAGCCCTGGAGGAGCAGAGGCTGGAGGGGAAGGTACTGGGAAGCTGCTGGGAGGTGCCCCACTGGCCATCTTTGGTGCCAGCCCTGGCGCAGAATGGCAAGAACCAGGGGACCAGTGGGGGTGGGGGACCCAGCATCCACAAGTGTCTGCCCTGTGTCCCCAGAAACCCAGAGTGATGGAAGGCACCGTGAAGCTGGAGGACAAGGAGAGGCTGGCACAGGAGGAGGAGAATGAAGCCAAGCGCCTGGCCATCATGATGATGAAGAAGCGGGAAAAGTACCTTTATAACAAGATCATGTTCGGCAAGAGGCGCAAAATCCGAGAGGTGAGTCCCTGTCACCTGCCTGAGACTTCCAGGTGAATCTGGGGGCCGGCTGACTGTCTTCTGTGCAGACTCCGGGTCCTTTCTTAGATTTTTTTCTGAGGTTGCTGGTCTGGCCTGGCCCAGCCGCTGGGGTCCCCATGCAGGCCTGTGTCGGCATCTTGGTGTCAGCAGCTTGTACTTGGGCTTTTTTCAGAGCATCAGTTTCCTTCTGACACCCAGCTCTTTCTGAGTTTATTGGCGTCTGGGGACAGAGCTGTCTCAGCAAACTCCAGGCCCGCTTTCGCAAATGACCGCTTAACAGATGTGCATAAAGCAGGAGGGACTGTGGAGGTCTTGGTTAGGTTCTCTTTTGTTTCCTCTTGTTCACAAAGCCAGAGGTGCTCATCGTAAAAAATAAATAAATAAATAAATAAATAAAATTTTTTGAAGTTCTTTGCACACCACAACTCTGTAATCAATGATGTGGGAGTGGCTCACAGTTCTGCTTCTGGGGTGATCTGTAGAATAGCGCCCCAGTTTCTTCTGTGTGTGTAAATAACACAGGGTTTTGGAACCATCATGCTACGTACAGGTGGTTTAGAGGGTGTTTTTCATTTAATCATAGAGTGAATTTCTTGCTATGACCTCATACAAGTGATCTGTTCTCTAGATAGAATCAGTTTGTTTTTCAATTTGAGGCATTCTTAGAAAACACCCTTGAGCACAGCCTGCCTCCTCTGAAGTCCCTGCAGGGTCCATTCATAGGCATGTAATTGGCCAGATTGAAAGGCCCATGTGTGTTTTGTAGTAGATATTTCCAAATGGGCCCCAGGGGAAAGACTCCTCCCCAGCAGCCTGGTGAAGGTGATTGGCACTCAGCTTTCCCAAGGAGTAAGGTAAACGGGGCAGTTGCTTCTAGCTCGGGAGCCTGCGATCCTCCTAACTTGTTATGGGCCCATTAATCATAGAGCCCTGAAAGCAAAGGTAAAAAGCCCATTTTATTGCCTGAGGTTGTTTAGATAGTTGTTTTTCCTCTTGGTCATTTGCCTCTTTAACTTTCCTGGAAGCTCTACCTTTAAGGGACAGCTTTGAGTAGGAGGAGAAGCAGCCCACAATCACAGCTCGATCCCCCCTTCCTCCTCACAGGCCAACAAACTGGCAGAGAAGCGGAAAGCCCACGACGAGGCTGTGAGGTCTCAGAAGAAGGCCAAGAAGGCCAGGCCAGTGTGAGTGGCGGCAGCCTCTGGCTGGGTGTGGCCCGCTCCCGGCAGCTGGACTTGGCACAGGCAGGCCGGAGGACCCAGGCTTGGTGGCAGACCAGAGTCTCTTCTGTTTTCATCCCCTTCCTCCCCCTGCCGGCCCTGGCTTCCTCTCACGCTCTCTGGCTGGAGCCCCAGCCTCCGTTGGATGGAGCTCCCTGCTGGTGACTGGGCAGAGGAGAGGCCTCTGTGTCCAGCCCAGCCTGATGCTCCCAGGAGTCAGTGGCATGATTGGGGGGTGCTGTAGGGGCCTGAGCAGCCTCTCAGGGGCTGCTTCCATTTCTCCTGGCTTCCTGCGGTGCTCACCTCCCCTGAAGGATTGGACCTGTGATTCTCCCGCTGCTGTGGTGGGGCAAGGGTGGGGAAGCATTTGTTACCAAACAGCTGGAGTTTTAGAACCAGTTGAATTCTGTGCTCATGAGCCTTCATGGGGTTGGAGAAGGGCCACCTAGTGAAGTGGAGTCTGCGCTTGGTTCACATTCCAGCCCAGGTATTTTTTCCTCTGTGAACATTGCTTCCTCCTGTGTAAATTAGGGGTAGAAGTTCTGGTACGTCTCTGGGGGTTGGGGGTGGGGGAGGAAGGTTCAGTGATAGTGTTGTGCAGACTCCATAGGGCCGGGTGCCTGGGAAGGAAGGTGCTCTAACACCAGCTGTGATTGTGGTAACTGGTTGCTAGAGTGAGCCTAGGACGGAGAAGCCAGCACCTGAGAGCTCTGTGCAGCTTGAGTCGTGGGTACTTAGCTTTACGTTGTAGGCTCATGGGCAGAATTGTCCAGTAACCCCCTGTGGGTGTTGCATGCAGTCTGACTCGTGACCCTTGCTGGGCCGTCATTGCAGCTTCCCTCCTGCCCCTGACAGTGCTCTTGCTCAGGCCTGGAGAGACTTGCCTTTGCCCGGAGGTCCAGTGCCTCACAGCAGAGCCAGGGCCAGAAACCAGCACTTGGGATGGTCACTCAGCGCCTCCCAGATCAAGCAGGGAATTTCTGAATAGCCCCCTCAGGGTGCTGAGGGCTCTCAGGAGCAGGGGCAAGGGTGGTGGAATGTGGGTTTGGAACTGGGTTTCATGTCTAGGCACCTGAGGGCATTGGCCCTATACCCCTCAACTGTGCCCACACTCTGTAGTTTTTTGGGCAGTGGCTGCAGGCCTGGCTGGGGGAGGAGGGTCCAGACAGGGGTGGGAGTGAGTTTGGGCAGGCTCTGGCAGGAGAGCAGAGAACCCAAGGCCCCTGTCTTGGCCAGGCCCTGCTGTGGGTGGAGAGGGCTGTGCTATACTCTTGCACGCTGGTGAGGGTGGGGCTGGTGGATGTGCTTCCGGGGCAGGGATGGGATCAGGGCCATGGCAAGGGTGCTAAGGCAAGGCTGGAGAGTGAGCCAATTGGATCCAGGAAAATCCCTGGCAGCCATGCAGATGTGGAATTTTCCCCATTCCAGCGTCCCAGCGTCGCCCAGTTATGGCGGGGGCAGCAGGGCTCTGCGCAGCCCATGCCCCACCGAGTGGGGAGCAGGTTTTGCAATGCCCACCGCTGGAGCTGTGCATTCCCGGCCCAGGTGGGCAGGAGTTCCTGTCCTTGGTCCTCCTCGGCAGTGAGGAGGGAAGCTGGGGACTGAAAGAAGGTGGATCATGGTTGCGGTGCCTGCATCTGGGTGGTGCACCCCTTGTGGACACCCTGGAGAGGTGGGGTCAGCGGAGACCTAGTGGCCAGACTGGTTGGAGATAGGTCCCTTGCCTGAGCTTCCCTCTAGGGATCCTGCCCCCATCCACAATTTAGACCCCAAAAATGTGTCCCCAACTCGCACTGACTTGAGCAGGAGGCCGTACCTTATGTTGGATATTTAGGATTCCAGAGACCCCAGTAAAAGCTCAGTGACTAGTCTAGCCACTTCCCTTTGCCCAGAGCTGGGCTGCCCTCATCACCAGCACCACGCCACCCCGTTTCCCAGGCACCCTCGAATCCCCTTCCGGGCCGCAGCTCAGCCGAGCCTCAGGGTCCTGCAGTGGGACAATGGCCCCGTTGGCGCTCCCGAGACAAACGCGCCTTGTTGAGCCGGCGGCGGGGGCGCAGCGTTTCGCGCGGGGACGCTGAATGCGGCTTCTGTGCGTCCCAGGCAGGAGCGGAGGGGCCGGGAGGGGGCCGTGGCTGGCCGCCTATTGGCCGCAGCACCGGGGGATGGGCCAGGCTGGCGGCCGCACCTGGCCGGAGGGAGTGTGGTGGCGGAGGCGGCGGCGGGAGCATGGTTCAGGTCCGGTGGAGTTGGGGGCCTGGGCGGGTACGCCCCGCCGCCTAGTGAGCGCCCGGGCGGCGCGGGCCCGGGACCGAAACAGCCACGCCAGGCCCGAGGAGAACGGGGCTAAGGTATGTTCTGGGAGCCCAACACCCACTGCCTGCCTGTGCCCTGTCTGTGCCCTGCCTGAGGCTGCAGCCGGCGCTACCCAGACCTCCAAACAGGGACCGTGGGAGTCACTCTCAGACCTGGGTGGTGCGAGAGTGCCAACAGCTGCTCCAGGGAATGAGTGCCCTTTGGGCTGACAGAGGGTCGGCAGCTGCGGGGGTACGTTGGTGTGTGCCCTGCCCTTGGTTTTTTCCTCATCGCCCCCTTTCCAGGGTTGTCCCAGTCCTCGGACAGGGTGGGTGGGGCTGGAACTGGGCTGGAGCTGGAAGTCCATTAATGATTAATCTTGGACACAGCAGCCTGAGACCTGGGGGAGGAAGGGCAGGGATCTCCCCTGTTCCCACCAGTGCTCTCCAGAAGTGGTTGGGGGGAAGGGGCATCAGACCAGGGGCTGGGGCTAGGGGGAGGGATGGATCCCCCTCTGCTTGAGGAAGGCCCAAGGCCACCAAAGAGAAGCTTGTAAGTGGGACAAGCCCTGATATCCAGGAAGGGTCCATAGGAAATCCAGCCGGTTGATTTTCTAGGACCAGTGTCAGGAGGGGATACAGCTTGGTCTGCCCTCATTAACAAGCAGGTACTTGGTCACAGCACAGAGCAAGACTGGTCTCTTCCCAGTAGGGCTCCCTGTTCCCACCTGCCTGGAGCTGGAGAGGAGGCCGCAGTAGCATCTGCACATCTGGCTGCAGTAACCCACACCAGGAGGAGGGAGGGAGGGCTGCAGGCCTGACACCCGATCCCCTGGGTTGCCAAGGTGACCGGTGCCATGAAAATCCTCAGGAGGACAGTCCAGTTGGGAGAATCCAACCTCTTCCTTTACCAGGGGCATGACCTGAGACCCAGAGAGGTTTAAGGCCACGGGCCGGCCTGGGCCAGAGCAGCCCCTGTACTTTGTCCTGTGAAAGAGGGCATTCCCATTATCCTTGGGGGGAACTGAGGTCCAGGGCAATTCAGTGACTTGCCCAAGGTCATACATAGTTCAAAGGTGGCTGAGTTGATTATGAATCACAGGAGTCTTGTCCCAGCCCACATCTCAGGATTGTAGCCCTGCTCAAGACCTCTCTGCTGCTCTGGGGTCCTAGGCTCCCAGATTGGTCTGTGCTGCCCCAAACCCCTAGCTCAGGACCCCTCCCCCCTCTTGCCTTCCTAGCTCCCAGCTCTGCCTGACACTCAGGGGGTGGGTAAGCTGCTACCCTGAGAGCGGAGACAACAGAGCCCTGTTTCCAGCTGCCACCTCGGGCTGCTTCATTCCCTGCTTCTCACTCAGGCGGAGCCCTGCCTCAAGGAAGCTCCCTGTGGACAGAGGAGCCTGCTTCCTGCATATCCCCTTGTCCAGTGGGCCTGGGACTGCTGTTTGAGACATGGGGCAGATGCCCTCTTGTTCCCCAGCAAGAAAGAGTGTTTCCCTGACAGCCCCCACTCTGGGCCCTAGGGGACTGAGTGTCACTGTGGTGAGAGGCAGTGATTAACCTAGGCGAATGAGGCACAGATGGAATTGCAGGCGCGGCAGCAGGCCTGTGAAGGGCTTCCTGCTTCACTTGGACTGGGTGAGGAATATGGGGAAGAACAAGCCCTCTTAGGAGGGCTATTCTACTCTAGACAGGGAGGGCAGGAGAGAGCAGACGTACCCTTGGGCATCAGTGGGCTGGGGGCTGGAGGAATCACCAGGTGGTTAGTGATGGTTGGGAAGAACTGGGGCCCCAGATGATAACTTCTTTCCCACCTGGCAGCTCCAGGTGGCTTGGGCACTCCCAGACCTGATTCCAACAGTGCCCTCCCTGAACTGCCATGAGATGTTAGGCAAGTCCTTTCCTACCTGTGACTCAGTTTCCCCCGATGTAAAATCTGGGGATGAGGGAACTCAGGTCTGGAGCATGGGAAATATAGGGGTTTGGATGGAGGAGGGTTGCCTTCCAGGAGTCTGCACTGATGGGTCCTATTTCATCTGCCAAGTGGGTCTAGAAGGGTCATGATAATGATCCAAGGTTTGAGCAAAGGGTCCTGCATGCCTCTTCCAGTTTAATCCTTTTAGTAAGCCCTGAGAGGGGCAGAATATTCCCATTGTTGAGACAATGAGGCTCAGAGAGGGGAAGTCACTGGCCCAAGATCACCCAGCTGGGGACTGGTAGAGTCAGAATTCATAGCTAGAGCATCTCAGCCTCTCCAGGAGGGGAGAGGCTGGTGGGCAGAACCCGGACATTGTGCACAGCAGGTGCTCAGGACCTTTTAAAAACCTTCATACTGTTACATATTTTTATGCAAACAAGTGCATGACATTCCTTTAAAAAACATCTCAGCCGTGCTAGAGGATACAGAGAACGATTATTACCAACTTCCACATACTCACCTCCTGTGTTCCCAGTAACTGGGAGCTAATGAAGAAACCACTGACTTCTTGGTTAAGCTGTGTTTTGCGCCTTTGAAGCTACTTGGGGTCAACTCAGCCCTGGTGGTGACTTTGCCCAAACAAGGCGGTGTAGCAGGAAGAGCTTGCTTGTAGTTCTGCCGGTGAACTCCTCTTCTAGTTTCTGAGCCTCAGTGTTCCCACCCATCCCATGGCTAGCAGGTGACCCTGGGAAGTCTGTTGGGAGTTCCAGGCATGGTTGCCATTTGAAACGGTAGAAATAGGTGACCCTGCAAGATGAGAAAGTGCCTTCTGAATCATCAAAGAACATTGCCCTCTTTCAATCAGCTGCAGGACCTGGGACCCAGCTGGCAGTCATCCCCGCAGCCCAGGGGACAGGCAGGAGGGCAAGACGTCAGGGCTGACAGTTTGGGGGTGGTCCTGTGAGCCAGCAGCTTGGGGTTCAGCTGAATTCCCTCCCTGGGTGATCCTCCCCATGTCTCCTCCAGCACTCCACTCCGGAGGGGCACCCCACTGCTGGGTCCCTGCAGGGCACTGTGCCAGAGCTCCTGGCTGGAGGGCCAACCTGTCCTGTCTGCACCTTTAACTGTGCAGTCCACACTTCCCAGCTTCTCTGCCCTGGGCGCCTGCTGTTTCTTCCCCAGTTTTGGATACTGAGGCTCAGAGAGCTCCGTGGTCACACAGCAAGGTGGGGTAGGCCAATTCTCTCTCTTCCTCCAGCCAGACTGCAGTTTTTTAAAAAAATGGAAGCATCTTTTTCATTCTAATTTTTTTTCAAAGTAATACAGACTCTTTGTAAAACAAAATTGTGTGTCTGTATGTGCGTGCATGTGTGTGTGTTTTACTTTATTATATATTGTAGACATAATTTAAATGAGTACATAATAAACCGTGGGGTGAATATCATGTAATATTTTTAACCATTCCCTATCATTGGACATTTGTTTCTACCTTTTCCCTTTGCTATATTTTTGCACCCACCTCAGATCTCCTGTTAGGTCATCTTCTGTGAACAAATGGCCATAGGTGGAATTGCTGGGTCTGAGGATGGGTGCCTTTAGGCCTGTAATAGTTGCTGTCAAATATGCAGCCCAAGCACTGTAGGGTGAGTCTTGTTCCACTTTGAAAGTCTCCTCCAGTGTCCCCACGAGATTCCCTTCCAGGTACAAGGAACAGCCCTAGGACACCCTCACCCCTTTACCTTATCTTATAGAATCCTGTTCCTTTGTGTGTGCACTGAGCAAACAGCAGGGATGCCCATCAGTCAGGGAATGGTTCTTGGGGAGTAGTGTTCCATGGAATGTTCTACAGTCCATGGCTTTAGAGGCCCTTCATCTTTATCTCCTTGGGAGACTCTTGCTCTTACGGCAGGACTCTTCACCTTCCTCCCCCTTTCTCTGGTGGATTCCATCTGCTCTTTTGACCTCAGTTCTCACCTCTGTGCCCATGCCTCCCAGTCTCTTTCCACTGAGATCTCCCTCTTGTGCTCCAGGTAAGGGATCTTACTGCTCTTTGCATATTCTACAAGCATTCCTTCAGACTCAACTTGTCCTAAACTGAAACTGACATTGCCCTTCCAACCCCAATACTAAACATACCCCTCTCTTAGCTTCCCCCACTCAGGGACTAGCTCCGACCCCAGCCAACTCCCCGCTTAGTCACCCCAACAGGGGTTCTTCCCTTCCCTCCTCCACACCCTATCATTCACCAAATGTTGTCTATGCCATGGCCTACAGATGGTTCCAGTTCATTCCCAGGCTTCTCCTTCGTCCAGGTCATTTCATACCTAGACAGCTGTAACAACCACTGTCAAGGTCTACTGGCTTCTCCCAGTCCTTCCCCACCCCTACCATTCACTTTCCATCTAGCAGCCTCATGGGAATCCCATCTCCTCTCTTCTTTGCTGAAGACTCTCCAGGGTTCCCCATTGCCCACAGGATCCAGGCCAGATTCCTTAGTATGCTTCCTCAAGACCCTGCATCTCCTGCCTGCCCCTGTCCCTTTTCTGGCTGTCCCTCTAGTCTCCCCCTGCAAACCCAGCCTCTGACATACACACATGCTGCACACTCTGGCCAAGGTGAATATCTGTTAGTTTCTGCGTCTTTGCACATGCTTTTCTCTCTGTCTGGCTCATTCCAGGGTAACAAGTGCATTAGTTAAGCCTAGTTGCTTAGGAAAGGCCCAAGTTTGGAAAGACTTAACACAATGGCAGTTTAGTTGTCATTTCATGAAATCTAATTGGGTGTTTAGGGAGTGGTGATGCCAATACCAGCCTCTCCCTTCTTATGCCCCCCACCCACCCATCTCCAGATCATAGAAGACGGCCCCATTCATCCAGCATATGCCAAAGGAGACCACAGAGAAGGCCCGCCCACCTGACATCAACAGCTATTATTCTGCTCACATTCCGTTGGCCAGAATTCAGTCACACAAGGACGCTGAACCACAAGGGAGGATGGGAAATGTAGTTCAGCCACACACTCAGGGAGAAAAGGGAACTAGCTGCCTTTGGAAATCAGAGAGCACATAGCCTCTTCCACTATCAGGAATCCCTAACTCCAGGAAAGCCTCCCTGAGCATGCTCTTCCTGTCCGCCTCAGGCTGGATCAGGTGTTTGCATTCCAGCAAGCCCTACCAGCCTGTCCCCCATCACAGCACCTGCAGCCGCCTGCTCCTCTCACCCCCAGGACTGTGAGCCCAGAACTCTGGCCCGGGAATCATGAACCCTAGCTCGGGGCACGGTGCAGTGGAACAGATCAACTGTAGACTCACTGGGGTCACAAAAGATGTCCCCAACCTGTTGACATGGGAGGAGGGAGCAAGCGTAAGACAAAATGGGACCCTTCTATCATCTGTATGGGTTTATAGACGGAAAAAAATGTAGGGAGGCTTGTGCTAAAGCTGTAAGGTCAGTGACCTCTGGGAATGGGGCTTTTTTCATTGTCTTCTTGTCTGAATTTTTTTTTCAATGATATGTACTGCCCTTATAATTAAAAACATTTTCTATATTTTGTTTCTTTGGCTGGGATGGGGGGAGAACCTGCCAGAGATAATGTCACTATCATACCCTGAGAGGAGAACCCTGTGGCAGGGCTGGAAGCGTAGGTTCTGCTTTCAATGCTTCCTACTCTAGAAAGCTCTGCTTCACGTGTCTCTTCTTTGCCTGCCTTCCCACCCCACCATGACCTCACCTTTTGTTCAGGAGCCTGATCTCCACTCCCTCCTGCCCAAGATCCTTAACCTCTGGTGACACGGGGCTTGTCACATCGCGTCCTTGAGCATCAGCTCCCTCCTCTGTAAAGTAGGGGTGGAAACGGGGCCTCTAGTGACAAGGATCATGAGGGTGTGTGATGTGTGGGAAGTCCTGACTGAGCACAAGAGTGAACTCTGGTCAAGAGTCCACACTTATAAACCACCTCTCTGCTGTTTGTTACCGGCTCTGCCCTAACTCATCCTCCTCCCCATACATTTATTTGTTTTTCCACTAACTCAGTCTAGAACAGATGGAACAGCTCTTTCCCATGCCCTGGGCCAATTCAGCAATCCAGCTATGGACTTTTGGTCCTCCCTGTGGCTATTTAAGCTCTGGTATTTCATGGAGCCTTGAGGGCTGCTCCCAGGCTAGGTGAGGCTATGGGGGAAAGGGCAAAGCGTCTTGAGTGGTGTCAGATGCCTGCTGCTCCCTGAGAGGAGCTGGCAGCTGGTCAGCCTATGAAAGTGCTCAGTGTGAGATTAATAACTATCACAATAATGATCACTATCAACAGATGGTCAATTACCAGTAAATCTTGATCCCCAGGACCCCTGTGCCTGATAGAAGGATGTGAGGTGCTTTTCTAGGTATCCTCTGTTCATGGCAAGGCCGAACCCAGACCCGAAGACAAACCTAAACCCAGCTAAGAGAGGGGTGCAAGAGATTTTGGCGCCTTGGGTGAACCTGAGGGCCCTTGGGATTTAGGACAGGGCTCCGAGAACTTCCTCTTCTTGCCAAGACCTTGGGAATGATCGGCACCTGCAGCGGGCCTGAATCGCGTGGTGTCCCGTGCACCCATCCCCACACAGGATGCCGACAGGAGAGGCATGATCTATCTGTACTGCCTCTTTGATGAAGGACTTGGGGCTCAGAGGTGAAATCTCATCAGACTGATCCTCGCAGAGCTGGTCAGGTTCTCTGCCCCCAGGAGGACTCCCAGGTGAGTTGCTTGCTTTTGTGGGCTCTGCTGATTTTAGACAAACTTTGGTCTCTGGTTGTGTCTCAGTATCTCTAAGCCCTGGAATTTGGCAAGTCTGCATTTGGATTTTCCTATCTGGCTCTGACAGTCCCCGGCTAACTGTGTGACCCTGTACGGGTGAGTTCACCTCTCTGAGCCTCTATTCCTTCACCTGGAGAGTGGACTAATGCATAGAGCAGCCGTGGGACTTAAACGAGATGTTCGAGGAGCAGTTAGCCTCCCTGACTCTCTGCAGGGCTCTGCGGCTGCTTGTGTCCTTGGTGCAAGGACACCCGAGACCTGGCTGAGCCCCGGGGCAAAGGAGCTGTCTGGCTGCTGGGGTCTAGAGATAGTCAGGGACCACCCGGAATGTGCCCCTGGCAGAGGGCCCAGGCAGTACCTGCAGGGTACAGACACATGCCACCTGGTATCCCCAGGGAGGGAACTCATGAATATTCACATTCGCTGGAGCATGAGGGAGCCAGCTGAGCACTGCTGGGTGTCATTGGTGCGTTCCTGTTTCCCAGTGACCGCAGAGACGGCTTGGGAGTCAGATGTGGCTCAGACAGGGAGAGGAGAGGGGCAGCCAGCTGCCGCCCAAGGTGAGTGTGTCTTCCTCCACCCCAGCACAGGGGTCCCTGGGGGGAGCAGGACACCTGGGACCAAGGCCTGCCTGATTGTGGCAGTGACGCCAAAGGACAGATGGTTTACCATCCCGGGCTTGGTTTCCCTGTGTGCCTGCTGTGGGGATGAGTCCTGTTTCTCCTTCATTCTCTAGAGGGTGCTGGTCCAAAGGAACAGGAGGAGTGCTGGGCCTGGCCTGGAGCCAGCTGTCAGCGTAGATGGAGGACAATGTCACTAGGGTAACCAAGAAGGATAGGAATAGAAGGGGAGGGACCATCGGCCCTGAGTGCCTGGGACTGTCACCACCTTGGGCAGAGGAAGAAAGACCCAGGTTCTAGTTCTGTCTGCTGCTGCTGTGCTGTGTGACCTCGAGGGTGACGCCACCCTCTCTGAGCCTTAGCCTCCCTGCTATGCTGTATTCTCAGATTGGAGACTGTGAGGCTCAGGCCACACTGTAATTGTCCATGGTACTCCATGCTTTGGACCTGGGGCTGTCCCCTGACTGCAAGCCTCCATCACAGGCCAGGGGGCACAGACCTTGAAGGGGCCTTGACTGGGACCCTGGGAGGGCAATCATAATGATGTTAATTATACTGATGGCCATCCATGCCCAGTGGTGTCTGCTCTGCTCCAGCCCTGTGCTGGGCTCTTTCCTTGTGGGATGAGGAAGATCTGAATAGAGCATCTTATGCAGGGGGATGGCATCATCATTTTAGAGGAGAATCTAAGACCCAGAGAGGGACACAGGCTTGCCTAGATTTCCTTCTACAGAAAGGAAACGGCTGAACCCGGTCTCAAACGCAGGACCCTGGTTCCAGGTGCTGGCTCCAGGTGGCCCTTGGATGTGTGACTCACACATGTGGCTCTCACACCCTTAAGTTATCTCTAGCTCCCTCTGTCCTGAGGGTCATGGGGGTCATTGACCAAACATTAACTAGGTGCCAGGCTCTGACAGCGCAGGGATGACTTCCCTTCATGCTTGTCTGCCTCCGGGCACAGACAGGATCTCTCCTCCCTTATGGGAGGCCTGGGAACCGGGGCCCTGGTCAATAGTGATGATAATAATAATTAATGTGTACTGATCTCTGCCTGTGTACGTGCATCCTGGCGTTGAAATCTCAGTCTCATGACTCTTCTCCGCTAGGCTTCTGGCGGCCGGCCAGCCCCTGTCTAGAGCTTGGTCTACCCAGGGACTATGCCTGTGATTACCAAGGGCCCTGTTTGCCCTGATCTTGGTGCTGTGTGCCCATTGTACACGTGAGGAGACTAAGATGGGGAGGCTGAGCGGCATGCCCAAGTTCACAGAGGCCAGGCAGGAAGGCTGTTGAGACAGTAGGGACCAGCCCCCAAAGTGCCCTCTGTTTCTCCTCTCTTCCTCCTGGCTGCCCTGCCCCAGCCCACAGGGGCCAGACCCTGCTGTGCTGCTAGGACAGAGCCCCATTAGCCACACTTTGGCCTCCTGTGGCCGATCTTTTTGTCACATACACACTTCCTGCAGGCTTGGGACTGGGCTTAGGACACACCAGGCGGGGGCTGCCACAGACAAAGCTGGAGGGTGCATATTGGAGGCCGACAGACTAGGGCCTAAATCTCAGCCCTGCTCCCTGCCTTTCCGAGTGACCCTGGGCAAGTCACATCACCCCCTGGAACCTTGATTTCCCCATTTGCAAAATGTGGGTGACAGGAGGTTAGCCTCCCGGGATAGCTGAGCAGGATCAGTGAGATGCTCTAGAGAAGCCCCTGCCCAGGGCCTGGCTCATAACAGGGGCTCCAAGGTGAAACCCGAGGGCAGGCATGGTTTCAGGAAGCCCAAGTGGCAGAGTGGACAAATGAATGAGTGAAGCCGTGATGGGCTGGGTGGGGGCGCTGTCCTGGGCCAGGCTAGAGGAGCCTGATTGGTGGTTCTGGGGAGCTGGTCTGCCCCCTGCTGCTGGGCCTCCACCCCAGATCTTCTGCTATCAGCCTCCCAGATTTCTGGCAAGTGCCCTGGTGAGTGGGGCTGCTGGGCCAAGAGTGGGCCCTGGGATCTGGGGAGGGCAGGAATTTTACCCTTCCGTGTTTTAAAGCCAGAGAACCTGAGGCCTAGGGCCCCACTCAGGGTTTGGGTAGGGAGTTTGAGGCTCTGGCCTGGCCTACTGCTCTGCCCTATTTTCTACTGGGTCCCCCAGCAGGGTGGGAGCCCAGTTGGGGCACCTGATGCATGGAGCTGCTTTGTGCTGGGACTGGGCCGCAGCGAGCCCACCCTGAGGGTGACAAAGACTGAGACGACCAGGACCAGGTCCCCGGGGGCTCAGGAGGGAAACAGCTAACACTCTTTGAAAGATAACTACACGCTCATTGCTTTCTTTGCCTCCTCTGTCTCTGAAAGAGTCAATGATGGCGGCGGGGGGTGGGGGGACTCTCAGCTTCCCAATTTTACAGATGAGAAACTGGGACTCCATGGGGGTTCCTGACTGGGGCCTCCACAGCCTGGGATAAGCACCTTCCCTTCCATGACCAGACTGGCTAGCCACCTTACCCCACACTGCATTATCACCTGTTATTTTAAAATGTTGAAAGAATTTTGCCCTTTTTTTGGATTAAAAAAGCAGTTGTTACAGAAATGCATAATATAGAAAAATATTCCCGTATATACCCCCTTTCCCAGCAAGGTAGAGGATACTGCTGTTAAAATTTAGAATACTGCCTTCCAGTTGTTTCTGGGACTACATGTATACATAAATGGATTTGGGGGCATAGTGTTCTGGAAGTTTCTTTTTTTTTTTTTTTTCACATTATTAGATAATGGTGTGTTTTTGAGCCAGTCCACTTAGCTCTGTCTTGTTTTGTTAACGTGTGCAGAGGACTCCGTCTGGGAACAGGTCTCGGTTTGTGTAACATCCCCCACTGATGGACGTTGAGGTCGTTTCTAATTTTTTAAATTTAACACCATGCCATGTGGGACTCTGCCGAAGTGTTTCTATGGAATCGTTGGAATTTGGAGAGCTTATACATTCCTCCTTTGCTAGGATGAACTGCCTTCTAGAAACATTCTCCCCCATTCTCGTTTACCCCTGCTCTGTCCACCTAGCCCACCTAAGAGGGAACAGGGCTGTGTCATTGTTCTGAGGGAGCCTGGCTTCTCTTTTGTGTAGCTTCTTCCTCTGCACATTGCTTCCTCATGTCCTTTCCTGTGATGAGAAATTTCTAGAGGATGAGCAGAAGACTCAGGGCTGTCTGGTGGGGTGGGACCTGGAGTGCCCCTTCTCCAAGAAGGGTTTATGGATGCCTTGGGTAGCTTTTCCAGAGGGAAATATGTGGGGTCCTCCTCTAGGCAGGCTACTTAGCCTCTGCCCCCAGGGATGGTAGGGACGTGCCGTGTGTGTGGTCACGGGGTGGCGTGCATGAGTTCTTGTGGCCTCAGAGGCCCAAGGCCCCCATGCCGTGTGTGTTAGAGCCAGAGTGGAAAGTTTTGTGCTCTGGTCTTACAGCTAAGGGGAGGGAGGAAGGTGCCCTAAGCCCCAGCTCTCTCTTGGACTCCCATCCCTCAGCACGAACTACCCCCCTTACAGTTCATGCCTCAGTCCCCCGCTGTTAGGGTTGCTGCAGTTAGACCAAAAGACTAGACCAAAAACTTCTCCCCAAACCCAAAACAAACAACAAAAAAAGACACCCAGTTAAATGTAATTTTCAGATAAACGCTGAATAATTTTTAGCATGTGCTATGCAGTAGTAAAATTAAACAAATTTGGGGGCACCTGGGCAGCTCCGTTGATTAAGCGCCCAACTCCTGGTTTCGGCTCAGGTCATGATCTTGTGGTCGTGGGATCGAGCCCCACGTAGGGGGCCTCTGTGCTCAGCACGGAGTCTGCTTCAGATCCTCTCCGCCTCACTTTGCCCTCCATGCTTGTGCATGCGCACACACTCTCTCAAATAAATAAAATATTCAAAAACAAATAAGATTACACAAATTTTATTCATTGTTTATCTCAAATTCAGATTTACCTGGGGATCCCTGCCTGCTGGCAGTCAGAGAGAGGAGGTAGGTCTGCCTGGGTGACCTGAACCCTCTCCTTCCTCACTCAGAGCTTCAGTTTCTCCATCTGCCTGCCCTCGAGACCCAGGGGCACAGGGACCAGTGAAAAGAGCTGAGGAGCCAGCCCTTCATTGGGCAGCTGGGAAGGGTGGCATAGAGAACAGGCGGCACTGGCTGGGTCTTTGAAAAGTGAATGATTCCTTGTGAATAGTGCTGGCCCCAGGCCTGGGGCGAGGGAAGAACGGGGCACTGGAAGAGGGCCTTCTTTTCTGTCTTAGAAAAAATTTCATTATGAAGCCCCAAAATGTATAAAGTAAACTGATGACACCCACGTACCCACCCTACCCTTAAAAACTTAAACTGAGGGACACCTGGTTGGCTCAGTCAGTTAACTGGCTGCCTTTAGCTCAGGTCATGATTCCAGGGTCCTAGAATCAAGTCCCGCCTCGGACTCCTTGCTCAGTGGGGAGACTGCTTCTCCCTCTGCCCACTGCTCCCCCTGCTTGTGCCCCCTCTCTCTTTTCCTGACAAATAAATAAATAAAATATTTTTAAAAACATTAAAACTGAAACAGTTAGTAGAACCTGCTTCTTGTGCCATACCCCAGTCTCTCTCTGTATTGGCTTTGCCCACCGTCTCTCTTTGTGCTCCTGTCACTGTGGCTCTCTGTGTGTTTGTCTCTCTGTCCTCCTGTGGACCTTGCCAGGGTGCCACAGAGCCTGCAAAGGGCAGTCTCAATGTCAAAGGCTGCCCATGACCCCACCAAGCCTTGGGCAGGCATGGAGGCTCCCCAAGGCTGGACTCCTGATGCTTGCCCTGCTCTGTGACCCCACAGGTATCTGAGATGCCGCTGCCACAGAAGAAGCGCTGGGTGTCCATGGCCAAGGGGCTGGTGCTGGGCGCACTCTTCACCAGCTTCCTGGTGCTGCTGTACTCCTATGCTGTCCCCCCACTGCATGCCGGCTTGGCCTCCACGTGAGTGGCTCTCCTGGGGGGCTGAGGGGTGGGGTCTAGGGTGTGGGGGCACCCTGGGCCCTGCATTATGCTGTGCTGGGCAGAAATGGTGCTACGGGCAGAGCTCTCTGTGTAACCCTGGGCCTCAGTGTCTTCTGTAAAATGGGCATGATAACAGAGCCTGCCTCATAGAAGTGTGAGGACCCAGTAACACTGTGTGTGGGGCTGGGCTGATCACCATCTGAGGCTCCATTGGGGCCAGGAGGTGGAGGTGACTTGTCCAGGAGAACTCAACTGACGCAAGCTGACGCAAGGCCTGGATTCAGACCGGGGTCTGTCTGCGCCCCCGCCCCAGGCCTGGCTCCTAACCATGAGGCTATCCCACCCCCTCATGGGGCTGCTGTGCCCAGGTCTGCCATGGTTGGTGCTCTTAGCTGGTGGTATCAAGCCGAACTAGAGGAAATCACCAGTGATTGACTATTTTGGGTTGAAAACCAACCTACAAAATTTCCTGTGGTCTAGCCTCATGCTAATGATAAACAGACAATGCCGTGGCCAGGAATGAGACAGGAACCAGCAAGCTTGTCGCACTTGGACCTCACACCAACACCGCAGAGGGGCTGTTATTTCCCCCATTTCACAGATGAGGAAGGTGAGGCCAGAGAGGCCAAAGCACCCTACCCAAGCAGGACAGCTTGGACTGCTTGGATGCAGGCCTGTCTGGTCCCCTGTCCTGGCTCCCCTCCTCCCCACCATCCCCCAAAAGCCCCCATCTTTAGACACCGGGGCACTGGGGGTTCTGTGTCCCGGATGGCCCCCAGCAGCCCCTGAGACTCTCCCCACCATTCCGTCCACAGAAGGACCCCAGAAGGCACAGCGTCCTGCTCCCCGGAGCCCGCTGAGCTGGAGACCCCCGCTAACAGCTCTGCGGGAGCTTGCCAGCCTCGGCGCGACATCGTGTTCATGAAGACGCACAAGACGGCCAGCAGCACGCTGCTCAACATCCTGTTCCGCTTTGGCCAGAAGCACGGGCTCAAGTTCGCCTTCCCTAATGGCCGCAACGACTTCGACTACCCAGCCTTCTTCGCTCGCAACCTGGTGCAGGACTACCGGCCCGGCGCCTGCTTCAACATCATCTGCAACCACATGCGCTTCCACTATGACGAGGTCCGCGGGCTGGTGCCGCCCAACGCCACGTTCATCACCGTGCTCCGCGACCCCGCCCGTCTCTTTGAGTCCTCCTTCCACTACTTCGGTTCGGTGGTGCCCTTCACGTGGAAGCTCTCGGGCCGCGACAAGCTGGCCGAGTTCTTGCAGGACCCAGACCGCTACTACGACCCCAACGGCTACAACGCCCACTACCTCCGCAACCTGCTCTTCTTCGACCTGGGCTACGACAGCGGCCTGGACCCCGGCGACCCGCAGGTGCAGGAGCACATCCTGGAGGTGGAGCGCCGCTTCCACCTGGTGCTCCTGCAGGAGTACTTCGATGAGTCCCTGGTGCTGCTCAAGGACCTGCTGTGCTGGCAGCTCGAGGACGTGCTCTACTTCAAGCTGAACGCCCGCCGCACCTCTGCGGTGCCGCGCCTCTCCGGGGAGCTGTACCGGCGCGCCACGGCCTGGAACGTGCTGGACGCCCGCCTCTACCGCCACTTCAACGCCAGCTTCTGGCGCAAGGTGGAGGCGTTCGGGCGAGAGCGCATGGCCCGGGAGGTGGCCGCCCTGCGGCGCGCCAACGAGCGCATGCGGCGCATCTGCATCGACGGGGGCCGGGCTGTGGACGCCGCCGCCATCCAGGACTCGGCCATGCAGCCCTGGCAGCCGCTGGGCGCCAAGTCCATCCTCGGCTACAACCTCAAGAAGAGCATCGGGCAGAGGCACGCGCAGCTCTGCCGTCGCATGCTCACGCCTGAGATCCAGTACCTTATGGACCTCGGCGTCAACCTGTGGGTCACTAAGCTCTGGAAGCTCATCCGGGACTTTCTGAGGTGGTGACACCCCGCTCACCCGCAGCCCCCTCGGCCAGCTGGATCGCTGAGGAGGGGCTGCGTGGGGGCGCAGGGGGTGGGGTGCCGCCGGCCTCCGCTGGGCCCTCCTGGTGCCATCCCGGCTCCCGGGGTGAGGTGGGGTCTGCTGCGGGGGGCACGGCCAAACCGGAACGGGGCCCTCGGCAGGCAGGGCCTCAGATCAGTATTTGACTAATTCTAGTTTTGTTTTTGTGTTTTGTTTTGTTTTGTTTTAAAGAATTAAATCCCCTTCCCTCCAAAAAAGAATGTTCTATTTCCTGCCTCCCCTTAAAGGGGAGAGTTCAGAAGTAAAGGCGTTTGATGTTGTGTTTTTTGTTAATCAGCCTCTGTGGTGCTGACTGGTGGGGCCCTGTGTGGGAGATGGCCCATGAGGATGGGGGGACCTGCAAGAGAGCATGGGGGGTGCCTGAGTGTGTCTGTGGGACGGAGCCCAGCGGTGTGGCAGGGTTTGGCGCACACCTGTTAGGTGCTGAAGCCCTGTGTGGTTGAAGAACTCCCAGGAACTACCAAGACCTGGAAGAGCATGTGTGTGTGCGATCATCCTGGAGCTCTACCAGTCACTGAGTCCAGCCCAACACTGGTTATGTGTCCAGCACTAGGCTGAGTGCGTTATTTCAATTCATCTTCATCAAAACTCAGCAATGCGGGAACTATCATTTCCTCATGCCAGAGATGAGGAAGGGAGCTCAGAGAGGGAAAGTCATCTGGCCAAGATCACACAGCAAGTAAGTGGTAGGACTGGAACAGGGGCTGGGGAGGATGGAGTGTGCGTCCAGATTAAGAGTCCGTGTGTGTGTGTGTGTGTGTGTGTGTGAGATGGGGAGGTGGGGAGTTCTTGGGGTAGCACTGAGCAGCAGGCCCTGGGCCCAGGCTGAGGTTTCCTTGTATAATCCCATTAATCCTCAGGATCACCCTTCGAGGTAGGCACCATTACCATCCCATATTACAGATGTGGGAATTGACATTCTGAGAGAGATCAGAAGGGACTTAACTGAAGTACACATCAGACCCTAAACTAAACCTTCTCTCTGGGGCCCCAGACGCCTTGCAGCGGTGTGAGTATGCCTCAGCTCTAACCACCTGCGTCCCTCAGCCTCCCCAGGGGGACAAGTTCCCTCTCTGGGGCACAGGACTTGTGGGTCTCTAACTAGGAGCCAGGAGCCAGACACAAAAGGTAGAATCCACAGCCAAATGAGTTTATTGGAGAACTGTCTGTACCAGGCTCCAAGCCAAGTACTTGTACACCTTGTCTGGATATCCACAACATCCCATCTTTATAGACCAAAGCTCAGAGAGGTTAAGTGATTTACTGAAGGTCACCATCTTATTACTCTAAGAACTGGGTTTCCGGCCAAATAAGTGAGATCTTAAGCCCCTCCCTGGATTTGAATCAGTCTTTTTCCTGGGACTGAGTTTCTGGTCCAAGCAGGGTGGAAAGAAGTTAAGGGGACCAACTGTCTCAGTATGCTGGGACTGTCCCAGTTTTTGCACGGAAAGTTCCCAAATCCCAGGAAACTCCTTAGTCTTAGGCAACCAGGATGGTTGGTCAGCTTGGGGGAGTTTTGAACTCACAAGCCCCCTTTAGCCTCCTAAATTTCTTTGCAGCAAGAAATAAGGACACTTTTGAAGGCTTTATTTAATTCATATGGAAAGAACTAAGTGGAAGGAAGGAAGGAAGGATAGCCAAGAGAGAAAGATAGAAAGAAAGAAAGAAAGAGCCAATATTTTTGACTCCAAATTTATGAGATAATCTCCCCCCAATACACATTTTATTTGTCAAAGAGAAATATGATTTAGTGCAATAAAATAATATCTTGGGCTTGTGGAACCTCCTAATTTTATTTCCTTGGACCCTTAAGGGCCTATAAATACTGATAATAATATTATATGCCATCTAATTATTTATTATTAATATTGGCACTACTAAGCCCTTAGGGATCCAAGGGGAATAAATCTGGCAAATAGTAGATGCCAAGAATATAAATTGCTCCATTAGCATTTACTATCTGCCTGGTTTGTTTTAAGAACATTACAGTTATTAACTCATTTATTAACATAATATTTCAACAATGAGTAGTTGTCTGGTATGAGCGGGCACTTTGTGCTCAGCTCTATGCCCCATGGGAACATGAACAATCCCCTTTGCTCTCCTGAAGAGGCGACCAAAACACAGAGAAACCAAGCAACAAGCCCAGGGTCAACCAGCCATGCAGCCATAGAGGCAGGATGCAAACCCAGGTCAGTCAGACACCAAGGGCCGGTGCTTGCAGCCTCCAGACCCTCGGTGCCTTCTAGTTGGCCACCTCAACCTCGGGATGGAGGTCTTCTCAATGGTTGAAAAATGTATGAAGTCTCCAAGGAGCAGGGCTGCTTGATCTCCAGGAGCCACACTGCTCTTGCCACATCTGGACAGCAGAGAGCGCCATGGTACCAAAGTTGGTCTTAGCCGGTCCTGACGTTCGCTGCCGCCCGGGGCTGGGGTCACCCATGGCTAGGCCTGGGCCTACAGGTGAAAGCCAGGGCAAGGGTCATGATTGTGCCCTGGAAGAAATTCAGTGGAACTACCTGTTCCTCTCTGTTATGGGATGAACTGTAACCCCTAAAAAGATAACGTCGAAACCCTAACCCCCACTTCCCTATGACTGAACTTACTTGGAAATAGGGTCTTTGTACATGTAATCAAGTAAAGATTAAGTCATTAGGGTGGGTCCTAATTCAAGACGGCCGGTGTCCTTCTAAGAAGTGGCAATGTCATGTGTCCCTTCACAGGGACAACGCCATGTGAAGACAGGCCGAGACTGGCGTGAGGCAGTTACAAGCCAAGGAATGCCAAGGGTCAACAGTGACCTCCAGAAGCTAAGAAGAGGCCATGAAGGATTCTACCCAGAGTCTCAGAGGGAACATGGCTCTGCTGACACCTTGATTTCAGCCTTCCAGACTTCAGAACTGTGAAAGAATAAATTTCTGTTGTTTTAAAGCCATCCAGCTTGTGCCGCTTTGTTACACAGCAGCCTCAGGACACACACACATGGTCTGTGCCCGGTCCCTGCTCTGGGTCAGGCCTCTGTCCCTCACCTGGATCCCTTCCCTCAGGCTTGCCCCTGTGATCCACCGATAGCCAGAAGCCATCCTAGGCTCTGAACGCTCCATGGTCCCCCTCATCCCTGGGGAGAAGCCATGCAACTGCCCACGTCTGTGGCTTCGCACAGGCTCTTCCCTCTACCATAAAGTGCCCTTCCCGTTGCAGGCCTAACATCGCTAAGTGACTCCAAAGCAAGCTCTGCCGCCTCCTCTGGACCTTCTTCCCCGACATCCCAGCCCTCAAGCTAGCTTAGGGCCTCCAGGCTCCCCATCTCAGTTCTGCTCACCAGGGCACAACTGCAGAGATGCTTGTCTGCCAGGCGCTGATGGTGTGCTCCTCCAAGACAGGATCTGTGTTTGTCTTGACACAAGCAGCCTCTAGTACCCAGGCCAGTGCCCGGCACACAGTTGGTTTTCAATAAATGTTTAAAGGGGAAAGGAAGGAAAGAAATAGGGAGGGAGGAAGGGAGGAAGGAAGGAAGGAAGGGAGGGAGGAAGGAGAGAGAAAAGGAAGGGAGGGGAGGGAGTGGATGGAAGGGAGGAGGGAAGAGAAGAAGGGTGCCTGGGTGGCTCAGCTGGTGAAGCATCTGATTCTCCATTTCAGTTCATCATGATTTCAGGGTCCTAGGAGAGCCCCGTGTAGAGCTCTGCACTTAGAGCAGAATCTGCTTGACATTCTAGCCAGTAGGGCAAGAGAAAGTTACTTCTTCCCTTGAGAGCATTCCAGAGCCTACTTGCCTTAAGTGACTGGGCCCTCATTTTCACTGGAAGGTAACACATTAGCCAAAGCACGCAAGTGCAGGAATGAATTCACAAGGTGAAAAGCCATGTGTTGCTGGGATGGGACACAGGTCAGGTAAGAGTTGACAGGGACCGGTAGAGGCTGGGACCCTGGGAAACACTTACCCTGGAGAGTAGGCATGTCCTGGGCAGGCTGGGGACAACCCAGGGGTACTAGAGAACAGGAGGGAAGCTGTGAAAGGAGAGGTAGCCCTTGCCAACATCCTTGGCATCGTGTCTTTGATAAGCTCTTATTGAGCACCTTCTGTGTACAATGTACCATGATGGGTGCTCAAGGGTAATATACAAAGATGAACTAGCCTCTTAAGGAGTCCAAGGCAGGGACCTGTGAGGGGCTCACAACAGCTGGGCAGAGAGCAGATGACAACGAGGTATGGGACTTCAGTCGGGGAGGGTAGGCTCAGTTGCCAGCAAAGAATACAGAACAGAAAAAGGAGCAGACCAGGCATTTGGAATAGGCTTTGAGGGAGGCAGATACTGGATGCAGGATGATACTGCAAGGAAAGGCATAACAGGCAGAAGATACCGCAGAAGCAAAAGCTGGACAGGAAACAGTGGAGAGGCAAAGGTCCTGGAATAAGAAGGCGAGAAGGAAAAGTCAGCTCCTAAAGGACCCCAGAGGGACTTGCACTTCAAGCTCAGGGGTTTACAATTTCTCTCCATGGCAGCAAGGAACCAAGGGGGGCTTTGGAGCAGGGGAAGGCTCTTGGAGGCATGCTGCCGGAGGACGGGCCAGAGGAGGTGGGAGTAGGGAAGCAGGGGAGGGGACAGGAGGGCCTGGGCCAGGGAAGCAGCAGGGGAGGGGAGGGTGGTCTGCAATTGCCCCAGGGGATAAAGCTCTAGTTTATGGGTCTTTGGGGTGCTGAGGAGGTCCTACAGGAGGAGCAGATCCACTCCAGTTACCCCCACACAAGACCAAGGCTCAGCTGGGCCGTCCACGTGCATGCTCTGCTTAGTGCTGGGCACGTGGGGTTCAGTGTCCTGAGTGAGCACTAAGTTCAGACAGTCTCCAGGGTCACACAACTGCTGCATGGCCTCAGACCTTCCGCTTCCCTATTCTAGGCTCTGTTCGGATGGGGAGGAAGAGTCTGGGGCTCCCAGAACACTCAAAGCCTTTGGCCTCCAACCAGAACAAAGCCTCACCACTTCCCAAGACCCTTCTCGGCCCTTCAGAGCCACACGCCCAGCAGGCCGGCAGGGCCTGCAGGATTGACCGTGCCTGGAGCTGCCCTTGACCCAAGACCGTGCGAAGCTGGCATGTAAATATCCTCAAACCGTCAGGTGGGAACTCTGAGGTGCCCCGTCTATGCTGCCTTCCATTGGTCCCCACAGGGATCAGGCTCTGCCTCACCTGCTTGCTTACCCTCCCTGTGCAGCTGCCGTCCATTTTCCGTCTCACTCCTCCTCTCCCTACCCCCTTGGGTTTTCCCAGGATCACCTCTGGAAAAAACTTCCTGCATTGGAGTCCTTGTTTCTGAGTTTGCCTTGGGGCGAACCAGACTGAGACAAGTACCTACTGTGTGCAAAGCCCCATGCACATAGATGCTCTTGTTAGGGACTCAAGAGGGTCAGCTCCTTGATGAGCTGCAGGTGGAAACGGACTACACCAGTTGACGTTGCCTCTCAAAATTATCTTTATTTGCAGCAAGAAGGAGATGGAGGGGATTAATTTCCAAAACTGTGCTCTGCTGAACAGCGGTAAACAGTCTCCTTTTACTAGGGCTTGGGATGAATATTCAGAGGGGGATTTTAATATGATAGTGACGCTAACCATTGGGCACTTTGTGATTTCCCCTGCACAGGCAACGTCCTCAAATGTTTCTTTCCCTGTTCCAGCATTTCATCAGTTTCCAAAAGATGAAACGGAGAGTTCTGCAGAAGCCTCTAGGAGTGTCCAGAGTTCAGGGAGTCAAGGGGTCTTGCCAGTGACAATCATGTGTATCCTTTGTCTTGAGTTCTGGTTCTCTGCTTGTCCAAGGTGGCGTGGAGACAGTCTGTGGCTGGAAGTCGTCATTGTGGTGGCCACCCAACCCCCAACCCTCACCTGAAGGCCTGGTTACACGCCCATCTGCTGGGTCTGGACCTGGGAAGTTTTTCCTCTTCCCGAAACCACAAGCTCTAACAGCTGTATGAATCATGGGCAGGTCCTCCTGATACATCGGGTGGTAGGTGGAGCCTGGTACACACTGGGACACCATGACAGCAGGTTCCAGGCCTTTGCTGGGGGTGAGCAATGGCCGGCCCAGCTCAAGGAAGCGTCTGATGGGACCATAGGTATAGAGGGTGGGAGACTGAGGCAGGGTGGACAGCTGTGTGTGTGTGTGTGTGTGTGTGTGTGTGAGAGAGAGAGAGAGAGAGACAGCAGATGGTGTCACTTTCAACATGCCCACATCAATGCAGTGGGGCAGGCATCACTGTCCTCATTTTACAAATAACTATTTAAACTCAGGGAAGCGAGTCCAGGGGCCAGTGGCTCAGGGACCCAGCAAGGAATGGACCCTGCAAATCACCTTGAGGTGGGGACTAGAGGCCCAGGAGGAAGGGGCTGGCTTTCTGGGGGAGGGGTAGGCATGGCAGGGCTGCCACTGGGTAAAAGACAGGACCCTGTAGGAAGCCACAGAACGGGATCTGGACACAAGGCCAGAGAGTCAGATCCCATCCTGGCCACTGTAGGCAGCACAGGTGGACAAGTGGGTGATCTGATTGCAACAGAAGATACTGGGCCAGGTAAGTCGGGGGAAAGAGCCCTACACTGGCCTCAGTTTCTCCTTTTGTCACAGGAAAGGCAGCACCCAAGGCCCCTGAGGTCCCTCCAAGTTCTACAGTTCTGGGTCTCTTCCAACCTCTGAGGGTCTTGGTGGCCAGAGGCTACATGGCACTCTTCAGTAGAAATATAACAAAAACCACAAATGTGAGTCACATGTGTTATTTCAAATTTTCTAGTAGCCACATTCAAAAATTTAAAAAAGTGACATAAATTTTAATAATAGATTTTATTTAACCAGATACAGCCGAACTACTATCATTTCAATATGTAATCAATATAGAAATTGTTACTGAGGGTTTTTTTTTTATAAATTTTTTTTTGGGGGGCAACAAGTCTTTGGAATCCCACATGTGTTTCATACCTGCAGCTGCAGCGGGTTTCAGTTTGGACAAGCCACATCCACCGAGCGTTAGCTCACATATTGGATGGCATAGGCAAGGGCTAGTCAGGGGAGTCTGGCTTAAGCAGATCACCACCTCAGCTACAGCCTGGAGGGGTCAGATGGAGCGGGCATGAGTTTTCCTCTCTAGCCTATGAGGGTCCTTAGGGTCTTTCCCTCGTGGTTGCTCAGGGCAAGCGTGGGCTCCAGGGAGACTGACACGCATCCATGAACACAGAGGGAGCGGTGAGGCCGTGGAGGGCCCGATTCCTGCCCTCAGAGTGTTCTGCACTGGAAAGAGGTGCATTCCTCCCAGGTCAGGAATAAACCAGACAGTTGGGGTCAAGAATTGTGTTCAGATCTGGGCTGAGCAAATCATGTCCTGAGTTCAGGCTTCAGTTTCTTTACCTGGGGAATAGGTATAGTAACAGTATCATGTCGGGACTAATTTAATGCTTAGCCCAGAGATGAATACTCCCCTGTGTCCTTGAAGACAAAGGTTAACAGCTCACTTGGGGTTAGGGGCCTAGAGAAAGACCTTTGAGCCTTCTTGTGGTGACTGAGCAAACTGAGACCCAGAAAGAGAGAGGAAGTGAGCCAATCCAGGCCATACTGGGGCTGCTGACTCCTTGTCCAGTGCTCTTTCCTCTGCCAGATTCACTTTTGAAGTTTGGCTTTGACCCACAGTCAGCAACTCTTGGGGCCTGCCTGCGGAAGATCCCTCCCAGACTAGATCAAGCTACCCCTCACTTAGGCCAGGACAATGGGCTCTGGGCCAGAAGCGTGATTCGCCTCCCAAATCTGACACTTGCTGGCTGTGTGACGCAAGGCAAATTGCTCAGCTTCTCTGAGCCTCAGATTCCATGTAGCTTACCCTCCCACCAGAATTGGCTCTGAGGATGGAAATCAAGTGTCTGAAGGGGGCTCCTCCCTGCCCCCACAGGCCTGCGGGAAGAGTCTGGCACAGAACTCCAAACTGCATTTAATCCACAATTAGTCCTTTCTGAAGCTTTGGGCAACTGGCTCGTTATTATCCCATTTCCCAGAGGGAGAAAGCTACTGCCTGACATGCCCCAGGCCCTGGCTCCTCTAGCACTCATGGGTCTTCTCCTAAGGGCCAGTGAGATCTGCAGGCCTGAGGGAGGCCGGCTAATCCCATGATGGGGGTCAGGCACTACAGAGGCCCTCTGACCTGGGTGTATCCCTGCTGTTTGTTCTGGGTCAATATCCAGGCTATGCTCTCTGTCCAGCCCAGCCCTGATGATGACTGCCTTCTACTTCAGCTTAAAGCGGGAATAAAGGGTGGAGTGGGATGAAGGTCATGGGCATAAAGACGGGTGTATTACTTATCTATTGCTATCTCTATATCAATGATAACGAATTACTCCAAAACATAGCCATTTAAAATGGCCATAATCATTTCTTTTTTTATTTTAAGAATGTATTTATTTATTTGGCAGAGAGAGAGTGGCAGGCAGAAGGAAAAGCAAGCCCCTCCTCTTCGCAGCCCCCAAGCAAGGAGGCTGATGCGGGACTCGTCCCACAACCCTGGAATCATGACCTGAGCTAAAGGCAGACGCTTAAGTGACTGAGCCTCCCAGGTGCCCAAACGTTTCTTATCTCCTGGTTTCTATGGTCAGGAGTTATGGGGTGTTATAGCTAGCTTGTTTTGGTTCAGGATCTCCCACGAGGTTACGGCTGAGATGTCAGGACTGCAGTCATCTGAAAGCTTGAGTGGGGCAGGAGGGTTGGCTTCCAAGCTACCTTATGTATCTGGCCAGTCAGTGCTGGCTATTGGTACTCCTAACAACAGTTCCTCCTCCACGGGGCGCTCTCCAGACAACATGGCAGTTGGCTTTCCCAGAGCAAGTGAGCCAAGAGAGCAAGGAAGATGTGGCAACATCTTTATGACCAAGCCTTGTAAGTCGCACCCCATCATTTCTGCAATATCCTCTTGGTTACAAAGACCAGCCCTGCTTAGTTTCAGAGGGGACTAATCAAGGGGGTGAAAACCAGGAGGTATGGCTCATTGGGGGCCATTTTGGGTGGCTACCGCCAGGAGTCATAATAATTACTACTATCTTCTGAACACTTATTCTGTGATGGGCACTGAGTAAGATAATCTGTTTTTCATTGCCTTTTTTTTTTTTTTTTGACCCAACAACCCAGTGATGTAGGTACTACTATCAACTCTGTTTTGCATTGGAGGAAACTAGCTCAGAGAGGTTAAACCACTTGACTAAAGTCACTCAGCTAGCAAGCAGCCATGCCAGGTGAGTCTGACCTTAGAGGCCAACTGCTTACCATCTTCCCAAAGGAAGAGCTTGGGGAGAAAGGATAGAGAAGAGGTTTGCTCTTGAGATAAATGTTGGAAATCCCAGGAACCTGAATGCACAGAGAGGAAACCCCTTTTCCATGGTCCCGAGAATGTGGCCAGAGTTCCCACGTGCAGACTCCTTCTTAGTGGGGTAAGCCTGGCATCAATTTTGGCTGCTGGGAGGAAACCAATATGAAACGATGTCGATGGGTACCTGGGTGCTTTAGTTGGTTAAGCATGCTTGGCTCAGGTTGTGATCCCCAGGTCCTCGGATCAAGTCCTGTGTTGGGCTCCCTGCTCCCCCACACCTGCATGCGCTCTCTCTCTCTCTCTCTCAAACAAATAAGAACTTTAACACATAAATAAATAAAACCATGTGGATGATTACGCATACCCCTACTTATGCAGAGTACACAGAGTTCACATGCCTGAATGGAGAGAGGATACCTAATACGCGATAACAGCTTTTGTAAATCTGTAAGGGCAACTTGACTCTGAACAAGGTGTATAGCTTATACAAGTTATGTATACCTTATACAAGTCTTTCCCAGCTCAAAGCCTTTGTTCAGACAGTTCCCTCCACCTACAATGCCCCTCAAACCACCATCAAAGCAGCAAAAAATCCTCCCTGGAATCCTGAAGACCGAGTCTGCAGATGCCTGGGTGGCTCAGTTGGTTGAGCGGCTGCCTTCGGCTCAGGTCATGATCCCGGGGTCCTGATATCAAGCCCCACGTCTGGCTCTCTGCTAAGCAGGGTGCCTGCTTCTCTCTCTGCCTGCCACTCCCTCTGCTTGAGTTCTGTCCCTCTCTGACAAATAAATAAATAGAATCTTAAAAAAAAAAAAAAAAAGACCAGTCTAATCCCATCTGTGCCTCTTACTAGCTGGGTGGAATCTGGGGCAGGCAACACCCTTCTGTTGGGCCTCGGTTTCCTTGTCTGTTCTTGGGAAACTTGGCCCTTCTGCCCACCCTGCAGGGTGGTCATGAGACCCATGTGAAGGCAATGCAGAGACCAGTGCTGGAGCCTTGGGAACCAGTGAAGCCACTCGGTTCTCATCAGCCGGGGGCACTTAGCAGAAGTGCTGCTGACCCGGGTGGGAAGCGGAGTGTGAGCCCAGAGGGACAAGGCTGGCTGCAAGAGGGAGAGCCGGGGAGTGGTCCGGGCAGCTGGGCTTGGCCTTGGAGCAGAGCACTGTCCTTGCCAGCCTACTGGGACTGCTAAGGAGGACCTGATTTTCATTTGTTTATAACACCTACTGGGTGTTTTTCTGATCATGATATCGGGGCACTCTCATCCTGGAAAATCTGGAAAGTGTAGACAAAAGCACCATGAGAGTTATAGAAATAACCTGTAATCCTACCAATACTGTGAGGTTACTCTACATATATATATATGTAGAGTAACCTCACGGTATAATATATATATATCTCAATCACAATTGAGTTCATCTATAATATACTATTTTGTTCACTGTTAAATTCAGGAATGTTTCTCCAAGTCATTAAGAGATGTGTTCTGGGTGCCTGGGTGGCTTAGTTGGTTAGCCAACTGCTTTGGCTCAGATCATGATCCCGAAGTCCTGGTATCGAGTCCCGCATTGGGCTCCTTTGCTCCATGGGGAGTATTCTTCTCCCTCTGACCCTCCCCCACTCATGATCTCTCTCTCTCTCTAAAATAAAATAAAATAAAATAAAATAAAATAAAATAAAATAAGAGATGTCTTCTTCTTCCTCTTAAAAAAAAAAAGAAAAAGAGAGAGACGTCTTCTCTAGGGTAGTTGTAAGGATACAGGATGTTCTAGGGGAGTAGTTCTATGCTATTGACTTAAATATCCCCTTCCTGGCATTCCCGCTTTCTCGGTTGGACAGAGCTAGTTCTACCGGCTCCAAGAACCTCTCAAAATAGAAATCTGAGGACTGGGTGCCTGGGTGGCTCAGTCGTTAAGCATCTGCCTTCAGTTCTGGTCATGATCCCAGGGTCCTGAGATCAAGCCACACATCAGGCTCCCTGCTCAATGGGAAGCCTGCTTCTCCCTCTGCCTGTTGCTCCCCCTGCTTGCTCTCCGCCATCCCCCACCTATGTCAAATAAATAAATAAAATCTTAAAAATAAATAAATCTGAAAACTAAAGGATGTCTGGCCATGGTGAAGAGCTCCATTGTTATGCTATTTTTTAAAAGATTTTTAAAAATTTATTTGACAGGCAGAGATCACAAGTAGTCAGAGAGGCAGGCGGGGGTGGGGGGGGTGGGGGGGGAGCGGGCTCCCCGCTGAACAGAGAGCCCGATGGAGGGCTCGATCTGAGGACCCTGGGATCATGACCTGAGCTGGAGGCAGAGGCTTAACCCACTGAACTCAGGCATCCCTGTTATGCTATTTTTTAAAGGTTTAATTATACAAGGACTCTCTGAACATACTCTCAGTATAAAAAAATCTAAACCTTACTGATTACATTGAAGCCTCCTGAGGCCCTCCCAAATAACCCTTGTCACCAGTTTCTGTATAATTTGCAGGCATTTTTCAATGCATTTCTGTGTATCCACAAGAAATAGATATATAAATATATAAAATTTTTTATATAATATGTATAAAATATAATCTATATAATAGAAATAGCTAGAGTGCATGATTGAATATAGTGTAAGAATTATTCTGCAACTTACTCTTTTCATTAGACAATATGCATAATTTGCAGATTTGCCTATCTGAGGATGTTTTAATAAACCTTGTCCTTTTTATTTTTTTATTTTTTAAAAAAATTTTATTTATTTATTTGATAGAGAGAGACACAGCAAGAGAAGGAACACAAGCAGGAGAAGTGTCAGAAGGAGACGAAAGCTTTCCCCTGAGCAGGGAGCCTGATGTGGGTCTCGATCCCAGGACCCTGGGACCATGACCCGAGTTGAAGGCAGACGCTTAATGCCTGAGCCACCCAGGCACCCCGACCTTGTCATTGTTAATTGCTGCATAGTATTTTACAAGGTGGAGGGGCCAGCATTTACTTAACCAACCCACTAGGAATGGATATTTAGGTTGGTTCCAATTTTTCATTATTATAAACCTTTCAGTATGGAAAACCTACACACTCCCTTTACACAAATGTGTGAATGTTTTTCTCAGGTGGATCTTAAGAGGTGGGGTCACTGGGTCATGGGCAGTCTTAACTGAGAGGGAAGGAAACTTCACTCTGACAGAGGAGGGAATGACTCAAAGTCACACAGCAGGTTTGTGACAGTGTGGAGACATGACATTTTGGGTTCTCTTCCTTACATGTTTTAAGTCATTCGTGGTCTGAACCGGCCCTCAAGGTCTACACAATTGTTCATAAGAACACCTAAATGTTATTTGCCTTTTTTGCTCCCATCCTTTCATGAGTGTTCATTAGAGTTTTCCAGAGGCTACATGATGTGTGATGACGTCATTGCTCTGAATCTAAGGGAATGCATTGGGCTGCTTTTATCACTGGTGAGGCCAGAATTTTTCTTCATGCTAATTGGCTATTTTATTTATTTATTTATTTATTGCTTTCTGGTATCTCTTATCCATTTTCTAGAAAAGTATTTTTCTTATTAATTTATAAGTGCTTTTTACATATTAAGCACATTGACCTTTTCTCTCATATTGTGGCATTTTCTCCAGTTTGTAGTTTGCTGCTATCTTTGACTTTTAACTTTGTGTTATGTTATTTCATTTGGGAGGTTTTTCCTTTGATTTCTCCATTGCTTTTATGCTTAAGTAGTTCATACCTATCATAGAATATGTTAGGTGTTTACCTCTGCTTTCTTCTACTTTGTTCCTGCAATGACCCTAATCCTTTGTCTGTGGCTTTCTCAGAGAAAGCCAACCATTGGCTTTCTCAGAGTAGCTTGGGCAGGAAATGACACAGGCTTGCCCCCCAGTTCTCGGGGTGCTGGAGCTGTAGGAGCAGGTTGACTGGAAGCTCAGTCTCTAAGGAAAAGGAAGCCCAGGTCAGAGACAGCCTCTCCTCAACTTTAGGTTCCAGGAGGTACTAGTCTGAGTCCCAACTAAGATGGCCAGTGGGCCAACACCTGGACATATGGGGGCAGGGTCTGGAAGGGCAGACCTGGGGACAGGAACAGGTACATATGCTGAGTACCCAGCCTAGACCTCGAGCCTCTAGGCTTCTTCCCCCAGGGGCGCCAGAAGCATGCCAGGGAAAAGGAACAGTATGCCACAGGACAGTCTGGGGTTTGGTCTCTCTGTTCTTTGTTGAACCTCCCTGGCTGCCACAAGTGCCCCCTCCTCCTCTCACAGGCAACTTGAATGGGAGCTGACAAGTTCATCCATCTTGACCAGCTGTCCATGGAGTTTGGGCGCAGCATGACCGACTTGATGGCAACCCCAAGCACCTGACCCTGACCAGGATGGCCAGAGGATGAGGAGGGAGGGGGGATGGCCATGGTGTAGTGCTTGTTCACCAACCCTCACCCACAGATCAAATACGGGGGCGATGTGCCCAAGAGCTACCACCCGCGTAACCAGGTGAGGACACATTATGAGCACACGGTGACTGTGGCCAGAGGCTCCTTTGTGCAGGTGGAGAACAAAATCCTGTTCCTGGGCTGTGTGCTCAGGTAGGGATGGTGGCCATGCCATCCCTGGGCACAGCTGAGAGGGGCCTGGAGCTCAGGCAGGTGGTCATTTGTGGGGCCCTGTCGCCTGCAGATGGCAGTTCGCATCGGAAGGGACAGACATCGGCCTTGGGATTTTCCTGAATACCAGGATGTGTGAACAGAAGCAGGAAGGGGACATGGTGGAGGTGTTGCCCATCCAACGCTGCAAAGCCCATGTGGTCCCTGAGGACGGGAGCCTCACCTGCCTCAAGGCCAGCATCTGGAAATATCGGCAGGAAACAGCTGCACTTGGACCTGGGGGCTGGGGGCTGGAGTCCTGATGTGCATCCACGTTTTACCATGTGGGGGCTCTTGGCACCAGCAGACAGGATGTGTAACTGGCTTCGGGCTCTCAGGCAGGACAATGGCTCCCTGGTCCTGGCACAAGAACTTACACCATGGAGGGTGAGGTCCTGGGTGGGGCATCCCGTCTGAAAATCTGTCCCTTGATGGAGATGTCCTGAGGTTTGACAACATCTACAGCCTAGTTCATTCCAAACATATCAGCTCCACTGTAGATGTTCTACGCATGGACCAAATCTTTGTGGAGAAGACGAAGAGATTCTAGGCAAGCCTTGTGGCTCCCATAGCCTCCCCTTTGATCTCTAGGACCACAATGAATTCATAGCCTTCCCTGGCCAGACTCCCTCCAACCTCCCTAGGAATGGGAATCCTACGACAGCTGCTCCCAGCCCAGTTGTCACAGTGGGTCTGCATCTTAGGAACTACTAGGACTGTGTCCCAGGGGTGGCCAGACAGCCACAGCAAAGCAAACAAAACATGAAAGACTGAAGGCAGTCATCCCTGGGATCCCATTTTTTAAGGGCTCACCAAGCACCCCTTCTCAACAATCTATTCCAGAATCTTGATAGCAAGTTTTTTCAACTGATTCCCAAATTCAGTGCCTGGTTCCTATCATCCTCTATGGTTCTACCATGGTATCTTGCCCAGATGGCACCAAGGTGCTGGGGCCAACTGGTAGGGGGAGTTTAGTTGGAGAAGTGCCACATGGGAGGAGAGGGCATTGGAGAGCCATGTCAAGGATGGAGGGATTTCCCTGGCTTGGGTTGCCTTGACCCCATGATCTGCCATATCCCACCCACCGTTCCATCTGTTTCTAGCAACTGCCCTTGCTACAGTTTTCTGGAGACATGGGCTGAAGACCAGAGCTGTTGGCCAGATAACGGACATGTTCACAGCTGTCCCCACCTGCCTCCTCTCCTACAAAGCCTTCACTCTGAGCCCACAGTCCCCTGCCCCAAATCTTTGTCTTTGCTCACGCTGTTCCCTCACATAGAAGGCATGCTTTTCTTCCCTCTGTACAAAGTTTCTCTCCAGCAAGCAGTGCTGAGTCACAGTGAGGGCAAGTACTTGGTGTGTCATTTACACCCATGAGATTCTCTCTTTCTACTGAATAATCCCGAGAGCTTCAACAAACCTTTACAGTTCTAGGACCACTGCCACAATCAGGACGCACAACAACTCCATCTCCCCCCCCAAATTCCCTCCTGCGGGCCCTTTGTCATCCATCCTTCCCCTACCCCAGCCCTGACAACCACTGATCTGTTTTCTAATGCTGCAGTTGACTTTTCCGAAAATGCCAAATTATACGGTATGTGATCTTTCGGATCTGGCTTTCTTCTTTTGGCATGACGCCTCTGAGAACCATCTGTGTTGTTGCCTGTGTTAGTGGTTGGCTCCTTCTTGTGGCTGAGTGGTGTTCCATTGCGTGGAAGCACTGTGCTGTGTTTATCCATTTCTCCGGTGGAAGGTTAGCTGGGTTGTTTCCAGTTTGAGGCAATTACTAATAAAGCCGCTATATGAATACATGAGGTTTTTGTCTGTTCCTGTTTTCATTTCTCCAAGATAAATATCCAGGGGTGGGATCACTGCTGAGCCATATGGGAAGGGTCTGTTTAGTGTTGTAGGAAACTGGCAAACTTTTTTTTTTTTTTTGCTTCGTTCTGCATTTCCCATCCGAGCATTTGAGCATTCCATTTTCTCCACACCCCTGCCTCGGTATCCTCGGTTATCTTGATGTTCTGATGCCACTCTAATATGTACGTGATGATATTTCTGTGGTTTTAATTTACATTTAATTTACATCACTAATGACTAGGGCTGTTGAGCGTCCTTTCGTGAAGAGGGCATCATCTATGAGATAAGGCAGACCCAAGTTCAAGTCCTGTGTCTGGCGCTTACTGTGTGACCTTGACCAGATCTCTTGGGGGCTCTGTTTCCTCATTGACAAATGGGGAAGATAACGGTATCTATCTTTGGGTGGTTGCTATGAGGAGAAATGAGATCCACAGGCACCCAGTGAGCATGGTAGGTTGCGGGGAGGGGCAGACAGCAGCTGCTCATGGGTGCTGATAACAAGTGTTGGAGACCAGAGACCTACCCACATGTGTCCCACAAGCTTTGCCCAGGCATCTTCATTTCACCTGCTCTGCTCGCCCCAACTGCCCCAAAGAACCCTCTGTCATTTACAACAGCTCTGATCTCCCACTGCCCTCTCTGGGTCTCATGCCCCCACCCCCACCCCCAATATCTCTCCCCAGCTGGCTGCTGGCTCACCCTAGCATGGTCAGCCCTGCCCCTGATATCTCACACTTAGGCCTCAGTAAACCTCTTACATCTGTCCCCAAATTTGACTTTCTCACTTACCCTGTTTCTGGACTTCCTTCTCTTAATTCAGTTAATGAATAGTTCAAAACCCCTTCCCTGGGCGCCTGGGTCGCTCAGTGGGTTAAGCCTCTGCCTTTGGCTCAGGTCATGATCCCAGGTCTTGGAATTGAGCCCCGCATCGGGCTCTCTGCTCAGCAGGGAGCCTGTTTCCTCTTCTCTCTCTCTGCCTGCTTCTCTGCCTACTTGTGATCTCTGTCTGTCAAATAAATAAACAAAATCTTTAAAAGAAAAAAACAAAAATAAAACCCTGCCCTTCTCAGGTCATTAGAGAGCCGTCTCCCATCCCACCCTGCAGGGACTCCTTGGCCAGATCCGGGGCATGTGTCATATGTTTTCTGGGGCCCTTGTCCAGCCTGTGTTATTTCAGTGCCTGTTGGTGTCTGCTGCCATCAGCTTGTAAACTTACACATCTTTCCATGGATTCTCTCCTTTGGTGGTGACTGTCCGTCCAGACTCGGGACAGTCGTCCCTAGTAAATGGTCTTGCATCCATCCCAGTTCAACACACACCACAGAACAGTAATGCAGACTGCAGCTGTCTGCTTGGGCCCTGAGTGCCAGGCATTAGGCCTGCAAACTCTCTCTGGCTCTCAGAAGACCCCCCCATTCTGAGGGTCAATGCAAACTTGGTCATGCAACAGTGATTCTGACAGCAGAGCAAGAAGCCCCTTGTGCATGTCCCTCCCTGCTGCCCCGGCCAGGTCCGGGCTTGTGCACTCACCCAGGGCCTCTGGGACACCACTGCCCTGCAGCCATAGCCGGGGCTGCTAGTGTACCTTACGGCAGAGGAGGAAAGCAGCCTGGCGGTCCCTGCTCTGGGAGCACAGATGGCCCTGGGCCCAGAGTGTGGTGGGCTCTTGAATGTACATAGCTAAGGAGTTGGCGGGACACACAGGAGCTCCTGACATTTCCCATCCGGTGTCCACTGACAGTCTCAGCACTGGGCCAGTGCATAGCATGGAGCAAGTGCATAGCGAATGAATGAATGGATGAATGAATGAATGAATGATGCCAAATTCCTCCTCTGCTCTGTCTAGGGCTGATGCATTGCTGGGATGATCAGCTAGGAGGCTCATCCCTTGTACTAGAACCCCAGGGTCTCCTGCCTGACCCCTGGTCTCCTGAGCCTGGGCTGCAAGCTGGCAACCAAATGCAGCCTCCATGAGCAGGACCCCCTCATGGCCCACAAGCTGAACACAGCAAGCCACAGATCTCAGACCAGCCTTGCCACCAGACCAGGCCCCAGGGCCTGAGTTCAGGCTTCGAAGAACTAGTCCCCCTTCCAAGGACAGGGGTAGCTTTGGTGGGGCTTAGCCACGGGACTCTTCCAAAGTCCTTTTTTCTTTTTCTTTTTTTCTTTTAAAGATTGTACTTATTCATTTGCCAGAGAGAGAGAGCACAAGCAGGGGAGCAGCAGAAGGAGAAGGAGAAGAAGGGACTTGAGCCTAGGACCCTGGGATCATGACCTGAGCCGCAGGCAGCTGCTTAACCAACTGAGCCTCCCAGGCGTTCCTCTTCCAAGGTCTTACTGCTCATTCTACAGCTCCAGCCTCTTCTAACAGGTTCCTGCTCAGCCTTTTGTCTCTCTACTCTCCTCAACCCTGCCTTACGCCTGGCTTAACCTTGTATGCCAGACATCCTTTCTTCCTGTCTCTCTGTGCTTCCTCACTGAGCGTGTCCTGTCCAGAGGAACTGGCCGGGCCCACAGGGCCCATATGGTGACATGTCCTAGCTGGGACACCTGGGGTTGGGGTAAGGCAGGGCCTCCAGAGTCCTAGGCTCTTGATCTGTGCTTCTGCCTTTGAGGAAAAAAAGAAAAACAAACTTGTGTTTCTCCAAAGTTAAACACAGAGGGGCACCTGGGTGGCTCAGTGGGTTAAGCATCTGCCTTTGGCTCAGGTCATGACCCCAGGGTTCCAGGATCAAGTCTCTCATCAGGCTCCCTGCTCACTGAGGAGTCTGCTTCTCTCCCTCCCTCTGTTGCTCCCTCCCTACTCATTCTCTCTCTCTCTTTCTCAAATAAATAAAATCTTTTTAAAAACTGTTAAACATAGGGGTGCCTGGGTGGCTCAGTGGGTTAAAGCCTCTGCCTTTGGCTCAGGTCATGATCCCAGTATCCTGGGATCAAGCCCCACATCGGGCTCTCTGCTCAGCAGGGAGCCTGCTTCCTCCTCTCTGCCTACTTGTAATCTCTGTCTGTCAAATAAATAAATAAAATCTTAAAAAAAAAACTGTTAAACATAGAATTGCCATATGGCCCAGCAGTTCCACTCCTAGGTAGATATCCCAGACTTGAAAACAGGGGTTCGAACAAAAGCTGTACACCCACATTCACAGCAGGACTATTCACAACAGCCAAAAGGTAAAAACAGCCCAAGAGTCCACCAACAGACAAATGAATAAATTCAATGTGATTTATTTACACAACAGAATATTATTGATTCATAAAAAGGAATGAGGTACGGATACAAGTTAGAATGTGGATGATCTTTGAAAACATGGTGCTAAGTGAGCAAAGCCACAAACAAAAGGTCACATGACGGACGATACATTTTATATGAATTATCCAGAATAGATAAATGCATAGAGATAGAAAGCAGATTGGCGGAGGCCAGAGGATGGGGGAAGAGGGGAATGGCGAGTGACTGTTTAATGGGGGTTCTCCTTTGGGGTTGATGAAATGTTTTGGAAGTAGCTAGAAGTAGTGGTTGTACAATATTGTGCATGGACAAAACGCCACTAATGGTATGCTAAAATGGTTAATTTTCTGTTACATGAACTTTATCCCAATAAGAAATTTAAAAAAAAATACCACTTGTGGGAGTGCCTGGTGGGTCAGTTGGTAGACCATGTGTCTTGAAGTCGGGGTCATGAGTTTGATCCCTACTTTGGGTGTAGAATTTACTTAAAAATAAATAAACAGACAAACAAATAATAAAACTAAAGTAATATTTGTGGATTCCTTTCCTCCAAATATAAAAATAACACACATGCAAAGAAATACAATCCACAGGAAAATACGGGTTGGCCACACAGTCATGGAAAAATAAAAGCTACATAAAGAGCAGAAGGGCTGACCAAATTTATGAAGTCAGACTTTATAAATAGGTAGGAACAGGGTCAAGGGATTAATGGGCACCAGGGGCCACACAAAATAACCAAGAAGGACGTGTCAATAGTATGTTTTAGGGACTCCTGGGTGGCTCAGTCGGTTAAGCAACTGACTCTTGGTTTCAGCTCAGGTCGTGATCTCAGGGTCATGGTGAGAGTGCCTAGATATCATGATCAGAAAACCCCAGTGGGTTTTATAAACAAATGAAAATCAGGTCCTCCTTAGCAGTCCCAGTAGGCTGGCAAGGACAGTGCTCTGCTCCAAGGCCAAGCCCAGCTGCCCGGACCACTCCCCGGCTCTCCCTCTTGCAGCCAGCCTTGTCCCTCTGGGCTCACATTCCACTTCCCACCCGGGTCAGCAGCACTTCTGCTAAGTGCCCCCGGCTGATGAGAACCGAGTGGCTTCACTGGTTCCCAAGGCTCCAGCACTGGTCTCTGCATTGCCTTCACATGGGTCTCATGACCACCCTGCAGGGTGGGCAGAAGGGCCAAGTTTCCCAAGAACAGACAAGGAAACCGAGGCCCAACAGAAGGGTGTCGCCTGCCCCAGATTCCACCCAGCTAGTAAGAGGCACAGATGGGATTAGACTGGTCTTTTTTTTTTTTTTTTTTAAGATTCTATTTATTTATTTTTCAGAGAGGGACAGAACTCAAGCAGGGGGAGTGGCAGGCAGAGAGAGAAGCAGGCTCCCTGCTAAGCAGAGAGCCAGACGTGGGGCTTGATATCAGGACCCCGGGATCATGACCTAAGCCGAAGGCAGCCGCTCAACCAACTGAGCCACCCAGGCATCTGCAGACTCGGTCTTCAGGATTCCAGGGAGGATTTTTTGCTGCTTTGATGGTGGTTTGAGGGGCATTGTAGGTGGAGGGAACAAAGGCTGAACAAAGGCTTTGAGCTGGGAAAGCCTTGTATAAGGTATACATAACTTGTATAAGCTATACACCTCGTTCAGAGTCAAGTTGCCCTTACAGATTTACAAAAGCTGTTATCGCATATTAAGTATCCTGTGTGCTCCCTCTCTCCATTCAGGCATGTGAATTCCTGTGTATAACTTGAATAAGCTATACACCTCGTTCAGAGTCAAGTTGCCCTCACAGATTTACAAAAGCTGTTATCGCGTATTAAGTATCCCGCATGCTCTCTCTCTCCATTCAGGCATGTGAACTCTGTGTACTCTGCACAAGTAGGGGTATGCGTAATCATCCACATGGTTTTATTTATTTATGTGTTAAAGTTCTTATTTGTTTGAGAGAGAGAGAGAGAGAGCGCATGCAGGTGTGGGGGAGCAGGGAGCCCAACACAGGACTTGATCCGAGGACCTGGGGATCACAACCTGAGCCAAGCATGCTTAACCAACTAAAGCACCCAGGCACCCATCGACATCGTTTCATATTGGTTTCCTCCCAGCAGCCAAAATTGATGCCAGGCTTACCCCACTAAGAAGGAGTCTGCACGTGGGAACTCTGGCCACATTCTCGGGACCATGGAAAAGGGGTTTCCTCTCTGTGCATTCAGGTTCCTGGGATTTCCAACATTTATCTCAAGAGCAAACCTCTTCCCTATCCTTTCTCCCCAAGCTCTTCCTCTGGGAAGATGGTAAGCAGTTGGCCTCTAAGGTCAGACTCACCTGGCATGGCTGCTTGCTAGCTGAGTGACTTTAGTCAAGTCGTTTATCCTCTCTGAGTTCGTTTCCTCCAGTGCAAAGCAGGGTTGATAGTAGTACCTACATCACTGGGTTGTTGGGTCAAAAAAAAAAAAGGCAATGAAAAACAGATTCTCTTACTCAGTGCTAGTCACAGAATAAGTGTTCGGAAGATAGTAGTAATTATTATTATTATCAGCCTCCACAGGACAGAGTCTGCTTGAGATTCTTTCTCTCTCTTCCTCTGCCCCTCTTGCTCATGCTCTCTCTGTAAAATAAATACATAAATCGTACACAATGGATGTTGGCAGAAAGCAGAGAAAGGGGAGCCCTCTTACACTGCTGGTGGGAATGTAAGCTGGTGCAGCCACTCTGGAAAATAGTATGGAGGTTCCTCAAAAAGTTGAAAATAAGGTTATCCCAGGACCCAGCAATTGCACTACAAGGTATGTACCCCAAAGATACAGATGTAGTGATCCAAAGGGACACGTGGCCCCCAATGTTTATTGCAGCAATTTCCAGAATAGCCAAACTATGGAAAGAGCCCAAGTGTCCACTGACAGAGATGAGTGGATAAAGAAGATGTGGTATATATGCACAATGGAATATTACTTAGCCATCAAATCTTGCCATTTGCAACAATGTGGGTGGAACTAGAGGATATTATGCTAAATGAAATAAGCCAACCAGAGAAAAACAATTATCATATGATTTCATTCATGTGTGGAACTTAAGAAACAAAACAGAGGATCATAGGGGATAGGAGGGAAAAATAAAACAAGATGTGATCAACCATAAGATACTCTTAACCACAGGAAACAAACTGAGGGTTGCTGGAGGAGAGGTGGGTGGGAGGTTGGGGTAACAGGGTGATGGGCATTCAGGAGGGCAGATTATGTAGTGAGCACTGGGTGTTATGTGTAACCGATGAATCATTGACTTCTACCTCTGAGACACATAACACACTATATGTTAATTAACTGAATTTAAAAGAAAAATAAATTAATTAATCTTTTAAAAAAAACACCAGTATCTTCCAAAACTGTGCTGTCCAAAGCAGTGGTAATTGACCACTATTTAAACTTAAGTAACTAAAATAAAAAATTCAGTTCAGTTCATTTCAAGGGCTCAGTATGTGGTTAGTGGCTGCTGACAAAGACTTTCCCCTTGACCAAATTCAGCCTGGTTTCTAGCAGCTTGTGCCTGTGTCCCTAGGATAATCCCAAACCCCCTAATATGCCCACTGAGAAAGCTTGCAATTATATATCCTTTCTCTATTCCTTTGAGATGTAAATCATATACCACTCAAAACTGTCCCTCAAGGACCTGAAAGCCATCTCTTTGAAATGCAGACATTCAAGGACATGACTTTTTTTTTTTTTTGACGATTTTATTTATTTATTTGACAGACAGAGATCTCAAGTAAGTGGAAAGGCAGGCAGAGAGAGAGAAAGGAGGAAGCAGGCTTCTCATTGAACAGAAAGCCCAATGCAGGGCTCGATCCCAGGACCTTGGGACCATGATCTGAGCCGAAGGCAGAGGCTTTAACCCACTGAGCCACCCAGGCACCCCAGGACATGACTTTTGATCCTGTTCCCAGTTCATGTAGGAGGATAAAAGGATATAAGCTTAACTTGGGGGACAGGGGTGAGTGGGAGGGGCGATACTTGCTCCAACTTGCACTGTTGTCTGCCTTAACTAGTGCTCAGCTTTGTTTATCTTTTTTTTTTTTTAAGATTTTATTTATTTATTTGACAGAGAGAGAGATCACAAGTAGTCAGAGCAGCAGGCAAAGGGGGGTGGGGAACCAGGCTCCCTGCTGAGCAGAGAGCCTGATGTGGGGCTGGATCCCAGGGCCCTAAGATCATGATCTGAGCTAAAGGCAGAAGCTTAACCCACTGAGCCACCCAGGTGCCCCAGCTTTGTTCATCTTTGACATTATGAAATTAGACAGTGTGGACATAGGACATGTGGAAAACCCTGTGGAGCAGTGCTTCATATGATGATGACATCATCAAATCTTCCTAAGAGGGGGCCACCCAACTGATCCTTCATCTCCTAGGAGAGGAAGCCTCCAAGGAGCTCAACTGATAAGGGAGAATATTAAAGAAGCAAATCAGGTCAAAATATAAAAAAGCATTAAAAAAACATTTTGGAGGAAGGACAGGCATTTTATTATTTTTTTATTTTTTAAAGATTTTATTTATTTATTTGATATCAAGAGAGGGAACACAAGCAGGGGTCATGGGAGAGGGAGAAGCAGGCTTCCCGCCGTGCAGGAAGCCCCATGTGGGGCTCAATCCCAGGACCCTGGTGTCGTGACCTGAGGCAAAGGCAGACTCTTAAGGACTGAGCCACCCAGGCACGCCAGGACGGGCATTTTTTTTTTTTTCCAAGATTTAATTTATTTATTTGACAGAGAGAGAGATCACAAGCAGGCAGAGAGTCAGGCGTGGGGCGGGGAGCAGGCTCCCCAACAAGCAGAGAGCCCTATGTGGGGCTCGATCCCAGGACCCTGAGATCATGACCTGAGCCGAAGGCAGTGGCTTAATCCACTGAGCCACCGTCCCCCCCCCCCTTTTTTTAAGACAGGACGGGCATTTTAAGTTGTAAGCAAACAAGCAAAACTTCTGTAAACTTTAAATCTGGTTGAAGTAACAAGTAAAGTTTATAGTCAGTTCGGTGTGGCTTTAATTCCCTTTGCGAGAAAACCCCAGGTTCCATGTCCCCTGCTCTGGCAAATTGGCCCATAATTCAGAACCATAATAACAAGGAGTATCTGGTGAAAATTTTACACCCAAGTTACAACTCCAACAAAGTAACAAAAGATGAATATTGAAACTCAGCAGAGATGTCAAAGTATAGAGTTGGAAGCCTGTGGGGAGACTAGAGGGAGATATGAAAGCAAGTAAAGAAATAACCAATAAACACATGAAGTTCAAGTGGGATGTCTAGGAACAAGCCTTAGTATAATTGTAGTAATTCTGGGGATCATTGGATTTCTGCCTTTGCTGTTCAGAGTAATCTGAAGTGCTCAAAACTCTCCGTTGGAATGAATTTCTAATTTAATAATTAATTTAATAAGTCCCACACACCAGGCCCTGAGCGCTACTCAGCCTTCCATATTCCCCAGGCAAGTCTGCCCACAGGGTTATGGTCTGGGACAGAGGTGAGGCTCTGACATGTCCCCGATCACCATTTGCTCCTCTACTTCCTCCCCTACGTCCACCACGAATTTATGCAACAACCTCCTGACAAGTTTCCTGTTCTGAGTATCTTCTGTCTAGGTCATTCCTCACCCCTGGGCCATGGTTCTCTTCCTGACACTAGGGGAATCACATCGGTTTCTCCTTCTAAAACTTTCAAAGGTCCCCCACGAATTGCCTGAAGTGCCTTCCTGACCTGACCTCAATCTTTTTGAGGCCCCTGCCTTTACAGCCACTCTCTCCTCTCTTACCTCTATGAGTTTCTTGAAGTGGTCAGCTCTATCTAGAATATTCTTCTCCCATTCCCACCTAGAGGCCCAGCTCAAAGACCATCTCCTCTGGGGGACATCCCAGGACAGGACACCCCTTAGTGCAGTGTTCTTGCTTATACCTTTACTAAAACACTCTATCTTCAGGGTGACAGGGCAGGTAGTAGTTAAAGATCCAGGCCTTCGATATAGACAAATGAGGGTTCAAACCCTAGTTCTGGGTCTTACCAGCCTCTTAGTTGCTGCACATGCAAATGAGCACACTGGTACAATGGTGAGCACAGCAAATATTGCCTGTGCCTTCATGGGGTTGACAGTTAAGGGGATGAGTCAAATAGTTGAGCCAATCAATGTCTAATGAGAACAATACTCTGGAATACAGAAACAGGGTTCTTTTTGAGCATTTAACTGCGGAATCAGAGGAATTGCAGCACTAACAAGACAATGCAGAAGGAGGTAAGGTAAGATGGTCAAGATGACGAGAATAGCATGTGCAAAGGCCCTGTGGTAGGGTAGAACATCAAGGGGAGAGAGATCGCTCTGTACACTCCCTGCCTGATGTTCTGTGGCTTGGTAAAGGCAGACCTCCTGGCTTTTGTAGAGAAAGAAAGATAGAAATTCACTTGTGGCCCCAGACCCCTAACCTATGTTTTTTTCCTAGTCCTAGGTCTTCAGAGTAGTTGGTCAGGCTCCCACTGTTCACCTCTCTCTCTTTCTCAGGCCCTTGCACCACCTCCCACCCTAGAGTTAAAGAGCAGAGGGGATGTGGACATGCCACCCTGAGGTCACCCTGAGATGGTGGTGGGAGCCAACAAACCTTCCCCCAGCTGCCCTAAATCCTAATCTTCACCTCCCAGGCAGGCTCAGGCATGAGGCCACACCCACCCCGGGCATCTGTGTCAGGGAGACACTCCCTCCCAACCCCTGCACCAGGGGTAACCTATGCCCCATTCTACATATTTGGAGGGACATCCAGTAGCATTTGTTGGGCTGAGACGTCTGCAGGATAGGACTGAATTAGCCATGAGGTGGGGCAGAGCTGGCAGGGGCTTCCGCAAAGACTGATCCCACTCCAACAGTGGAGATGCCGTTTGTTCACCCCCCACAGAACTTCCTTCAGTTGGCAGGCTATACTACAGGCTTGAATTAGGACCACAAGCAGGCCACCTATGGCCACCGACAGATGCCTGGAGTTTCCAGAGCACCCAGAAGGTGGGAGGGAGAGACAGTGAGCACAGTGAGTGGGCAGAAGATGTGAGATTAAGGTTATACACCATCACGACACCATCCCTGTAGTTTAGCTTCTCAGCCCATGGCTCGGGGGACCGAGAGAATGAGCTAGCTTGGGAAGGTTGTGGGGTAGATAGACCCATCATGGAAGAGGGGCATCTTCTGTCCCCCCAAAGCCTCAGCATCCAGATGCTTAGACTGAAAGTCCTCCATGCCCAGCCAGTGGCTGACGTTCGAGGAGGCGGCCTCACCCTACAGTTTCAGAGGAAAGATATCAGTGCTGTGTCAGCATGACAGGACCTGAGGGTAACCTGGATGCAGGGAACTTGTCAGGTAGAAGGACACAGCACGGTGGTGAGTGCCTGGACCCATACCAGCCTATCTGGGTTCCGATCCTGGCTTTGTTGCATGCTGGCTCTCAGACCTCAGAGGCTCCTTGAACTCCAGTTTCCTGGTTCCTAATTGGGATAATAATCATGCCAATGTCAGAATGCACCAGGAGGACTAAGTGAATGAACCCTGCATTGTCAAAGAAGGCAACTGCTAACCACTTACAGTAGTTTGCTGGGATTGCCATAACAAAGTACCCCAAACCAAGTAGCTTACACAATAAAATGTATTCTCTCCCAGTTCTGGAGATGAAAAGTCCAAGATCCAAGTGTCAGCTGGCTTGGTGCTTCCCATGGGAGGAAAATCTGTTCCCTGTCTCTCCTCTGGCTTCTGACAGGTTCCCGACAATCTTTGGCATTTCTTTGCTTGTGAGAGCATCACCTCCATCTCTGTCCTCACAGGGTACTCTCCCTGTGGGCATGTCTGTATCTGAATGTCCCCTCTTCATAAGGACACCAGTCACTTTGGAATAGGGGCCCACCATTCTCTTGTAAGACTTCACCCGAATTAATTACATCTGCAATGACCGTATTTCCAAGCAAGGTCACCTTCTGAGATACTGGGGATTAGGGTTTCAACATATGAATTTGGGAGGGGACACAATCCAACCCAAAATATGACATGTGGCTTATTGAGCATTTGAAATGTGGCTAGTTGGAATTGAAATGAAAGACTGCATACTGAACTGAAATGCTAAATACACACTGGGTTTCAAAGACTTAGTACAGGGGTGTTTAGGTGGCTTAGTTGGTTGAATATCTGCCTTTGGCTCAGGTCATGATCCCAGGGTCCTGGGATCGAGTTCTGCATTGGGATCCCTGCTCTGAGGGGAGTTTGCTTCTCCCTCTGCCTGGCACTCTCCCTGCCTGTGCTCTCTCTCTCTGACAAATAAATAAAATCTTTAAAACACACACACACACAAAGATTTAGTACAAAAAAAGAATGCAATATATCTCACTATTAATTTTTAATGAGATAATTAATTTATCTCATTTATTAATCATATCAATTTTGTTTCAAGATGATAATATTTTGAACACCCTGGTTAAATAAAGCATAATTAAAATTAGATTTTTAAAAACGTGGGTGCTAGAGAATTTAGAGTTACCTATGTGGCTTCCATTGTTTATCTCTCTTGAACGTAGAAACTAATACTTACAAAGCCCTTAGGACAGGGCCTGGCCCATGGAAAATACTGGCAAGCCCTTGATAAACAAAGCCTTCTCTTAGGAGGTGACTCCTTACTTGTGGCATTTTAAAAATACAACTTTTCCCACTTCTCAGAGCTGCATGTAAACTAACTCTTCTTCTATTGTCTGGATTTCATTTTATAATCTGGAAGCATATGGCATATATAATATGGTCTTGACTTTTCCAAATTGTTTCGTGGTATTTTTTTACATGTGGTTATAAACTCTTCATCAACCACATTAAGCACTGTGGCTTCCTAAAAAATTGTTTCTGTTGGGCTGGCAGGAAGGGCTACTAAAGATGGCGAAAGTTCCGGCCACAAGACTTGAGCTCAGACGGGAGAACAAAGGCCCACGCAGGAATCTGAGACCCCCGCCCCGGGCTCCTGTGGACCAATGGGATCCCGATGAGCAGGCGGGATATCCAAATAAGGGAAACTTGCCAGAAGACCCCTGAGCTTTCCCCAAGACCCCTTAAAAGCCCCCTCCTCCCTGCCTTGGGCGCGACTTCCGCCACTCTGCTTTCCAGAGTGGCGGAACCTCGCCCGAGGGTGCCCACCTCCTCCCGGAGCAACTTTCCTGGCTCCCCTTCTCCTGAGCCCTGAAACTTCACTGGAGAGCGTTTTTAATAAATCTTGCCTTGCACCCACTTTGCCTGGTGTTGTGTTTATTTTGTCGGAAAACCTTAGTTTCCAATTTTCCTATTAACTGCACACCTCAATTTTAAGCTGAAAATCCTTTCTGGTAGTTAGGATTAAAAAAGAGAGATTTAGGAGCACCTGGGTGGCTCAGTGGGTTAAAGCCTCTGCCTTCGGCTCAGGTCATGATCCCGAGGTCCTAGGATGGAGCCCCACATCAGGCTCTCTGCTCCGAGCCTGCTTCCTCCTGTTTCTCTGCCTGCCTCCTCCTGTTTCTCTGCCTGCCTCTCTGCCTACTTGTGATCTCTGTCAAATAAATAAATAAAATCTTAAAAAAAAAATAGAGAGAGAGATATTTATTTATTTTAGAGAGAGAGTGTTGGGGCGGGGCGGGGCGGTGCTCAGAGAAGGAGGAAGAGGCAGAGGGAGAGTCCCAAGGAGTTTCTGAGCTATGCGGAAGCCCAACTCGGGGCTCCATCTTGTGACTCTGAGATCATGACCTGAGCTGAAACCAAGAGCCAGTCGCTTAACCGCCTGAGCCACCCAGGCACCCCTGTTAGTTAGCAATTTTACTGGACAAAGTGATAAAATACTGAAGGATCCTAATGCACTTTGTCAGGTAGTTTCCGAGAAAAGGTGAACCACTTTCCAGTCCAGCCGCAATGTATAAATGTCTCCATTTCACCAACTTCTACCTTTATCATAGTATTATTTTAAAAGTTGCGTGTGGAAAAAAAAAAAAAAAACAAACAGTTGTGGGTGTATGTGCATTTGTGTGTGAGCCTTATTTGGTTTGCTCTGTTTCTATTTTGTTGCTGATTTGGCTGAGGTGGGGGCGGGGGGAGGGGTGGAGTATCTTATTGATTGTATCCCCATTTCTATGATGACCTGGAGGGTTAGCATTTATCCACTAGATCATTTCCCCTGTGCATTTTCCCTTCTGATAATTAGTGTTTTGAGTCCTTTGTCCATTTCTTAGCGCCTTAGTATTTTCCTTATTAGTTTACATGCATTCTTTATAAAGATATGGATTTTGCACATTATTTTTTACAAATTCTCATTAGCAACTGCTGACTTAATTGTGTGTCTTGCTTAACAGATTTTTGTATTTTTATGTAGTCAAATCAATTTATTGTCCCCTTTGTGATTTCTGTCACTGCTTTCAAGCAAAGGCATGCCCTTCCAGAGACATGGTGTCTGTTTCACTTTCTTTTAGCTTTTTACCCTTTCTTTTTTGAAAGATTTTACTTATTTATTTGACACAGAGAGAGAGAGAGAGAGAGATCACAAGTAGGCAGAGAGAGGGGGAAGCAGGACCCTGAGACCATGACCTGAGATGAAGGCACAGGCTTAACCCACTGAGCCACCCAGGAGCCCCATACACTTTTTCTTAAATTAAGATTTTAAATCCCTCTAGAACAGTGCTGTCCAAATCTTTTTTGTTTGTTTGTTTTAAGATTTTATTTATTTACTTGAGAGTGAGCCAGAGAGCAGGAGTGGTGGGGAGGGTCAGAGGGAGAGGGAGAAGCAGGCTCCCTACTGAGCAGGGATCCCGATGTGGCACTTGATCCCATGATCCTGGGATCATGACCTGAGCCGAAGGCAGTCGCTTAACAGACTAAGCCATCCAGGCACTCCAAAATCTTAAAAAATAAATAAATAAAATCAAATAATTCTAAAGTATATATTAAAAAAAGAAACAGATGAAATTAATTTGAATAGTTTTTATGAATTTATTTATTTATCCCAATATATCTTATTTATCCCAATATATAAAAAAAATTCCCACATGTAATCAATATAAGAATTATATTTAATTATATATATAATAATATATAATATGTATAATATATAATGTTATATATAATATATTTATATATTAATTATATTTAATTAATTAATGAAGTATTTCATTTGGGGGGTATCACGTCTTCGAAATTTGGCATGTAAGAGCCCATCTCTGTTTGCGCTAGTGACAAGCTGCAGTCCTAATACTTAACAGCCACAAGTGGCTCGTGGCCACCAGATTGGTCCACACAGGTCTGGAATTTGGTTCAACCCAGAGGGAGGGGCAGAGGGGGAAGTGTTCTGATGGTCTGACCTATCTCCCCCTGCACCTTCACCTTCCACCTGCTCCTCTTGACAATTCCTGCCCCGCCAACCTGTGTTTTTCTCACCTTTCTCAGTGACCTCTACCTGGTTCCTGGATGCCATGTTGGCCACCTGTGTCAGTCACCCACCACCCGTGGCCTCTTGACTCCACCCAGGGCTTCCAGCAACTATAGCCACCTGCCTTCTGGCTACAGAACCTACCCAGGGGCTCACCAGGGGGCCATCCCAGAATTTCCACCTCTGCAGCTCCCTGCTCTGGAGAAAGTATCAATAATAATAGTAATTATAAAACAGTATTCCTAACATTACATACTGACTGGATGTGGAATGCCAGACTAATCCGTGGCAGATCTTCTTACCTAATCCTCCTGACCGTCTTGGGACTAGAACCTTTTTGCCGGTAAAGGCTCCCATCAGTCAGTGAACACAGAAGGGGTGGGGGGGCGCGGTGTGCACGGCACAGCCTACAGTCAAGGCCAGGGGAGGGAGGTTGGGGTCCCATGGGCCGAAACTCCTGAGGATCACCTAGAGGGTTGAGACGGGTTTATGAAAAGTTCCTCCATTTTGCTGGGAAAGAGGATCTAGGTGTGTTCCCCACAACTTGCCCACATCTCCTTTATGACCCCCTCCCGTCACCTGCCACGCAGGAACCTGTAGGATTCCCTGATGAGGATGCTTGGAGATAGCAGCGTCTGCTGCCTTCCCCTCGAGTGAGCGTTCCGGGACGCTCGGGGGCGGGTCACCTCCCTGCGCGCTGTAGGGTGCGTCCTAGCCACCGCCAGTAAAACACCCGGAGCGGAAGCGAGAAAGCAGCGGGGCGGGGCAGGGCTGGCGCTCTCCCGTTGGGGCGGGGCCAACATCTGCTCGCCCAACGAAACCAGGCAGCTGCAGCGAGGCCAGGCGGCGGGCCGGCAGACTCCTGGCACACCTGCGCCCCTCGACCCCTGAGCTCGCCGGGCACCATGAGCGGCCGAGTTGGGGACCTGAGCCCTCAGCAGCAGGAGGCGCTGGCCAGGGTGAGGGGGCTTCACGGGTGGGAGGCTTGGGGAGGAAGGAGCTGCTGGACGCTGCCCACCCCGGGTGGAGCCCCCATTGTTTAGATGGAAAAGGGACCCTTCAGGGCATCTTTGGGTCCAGCTCACCCTGCCCCTGGGCACAGTGGCTGAGGCAGACATATACGGGACACAGGACTTGAACACTTCTCCAGGCTACACTGGGGCTGAATCCAGCTTTCCACTCCTGACCACAGAGTCTTGGCCCTTGTCCCCTGGTTGTGGGAGTAGGGTGGTGCTGCCATCCCTCTAGGCAGACTTGGGCAGACAGACCAGCAGGTCTCCTGCTCTGATTGTGACATTTGTTTGTTTGGCTTCTCTTTGTGGTTTTCAGACTCCTGGGGCCCAAGCCTTCTCCCTGTTGTCAGTGTTTCTGTTAAAGGGGAATGGAGGGGGTTTGGAGACACTCCTTCCAGCCGCAGCTGAGAGTGTCACGCCCTGGGGAAAGGAAAGCATATTCTGGTCTCAGGGGCCACAGCATTAATTTGATTTGGAGATGGCTGGGCCTGCAAACTGTGACTTCAGGTTAGGGGAGGGAGGTGACGGCCCTGGCTCACACTTTGGGCCCATGAAGGGCAGGCTTCAGGCTTGTGGAGAATGGTTTCTTTTGCGGCTCCTACCCTGGGAAGGGTCCTCCAGGAGGAGTGAGGACCCCTGATGAAGGAGGGGGACCCTGGATCAATTCTTAGTGAAGGAGAGAAGGGTCCAGGTGAAGAGTGGGGGGTCCTGGATGAATTCCCAGGTAAAGGAGGACTTTCCAGGAGCAATGGGTCCTGAGCTGAAGGAGGAGTCCCCAGGCGAAGGAGGAGAGGAAGTCCCCTGTTTAGCCCTCTCTCTACCCACTGGCAAAGGCCTCAGGGGAGCCCTGGATGCTAGGCTCATGGGAGGGACTGGACACCTGGCTGACACCCCTGTTGGGGGTGAACTATGACGGAAATGCTTGTGGGTCAAAAATCCTTAAACAATGTAAAAAGAGATTATTATGATTTTGTTTCCATTATTTAGAAGAAATGAATGCTAGTTGTTTTAAAAATTAGGGAGAAAAAAGAAAGTAGGAAAAAGAAATCACCCATGGTCCCAGAGGTCTAGACAACCACTCCTAGGAGCATTTCCTTCTAGGTTTTTCCGAAACCTAGTTTCGCCACCTGTGGTCACGCTGCCAGAGGCTGCCTTTTCCATAAGGTATCATTGTTAAGATAGTTTTTCCTTTGGGGCACCTGGGTGGCTCAGTGGGTTAAAGTCTCTGCCTTCGGCTTGGGTCATGGTCTCAGAGTCCTGGGATTGAGCCCCATGTCGGGCTCTCTGCTTGGTGGGGAGCCTGCTTCCTTCTCTCTCTCTGCCTGCCTGTCTGCCAATTTATGATCTTTGTCTGTCAAATAAATAAATAAAATCTTTAAAAAAAACAAAAACAAAAACTGTGAGATAATAAATATTTAAAAAAAAAAAAAAGATAGTTTTTCCTTCAAGTTACTCCAGGCCCTTCCCAGTACCTGCTTGTGGCGTTGGTTTTTTTTGTTTGTTTTTTAAGTTTTTTAATTTATTTGAGACACAGCGAGAGAGGGAACACAAGCAGGAGGAGTGGGAGAGGGAGAACCCAACTCCCCGCTGAGCAAGGAGCCTGATATGGGGCTGGATCCCAGGACCCTGAGCCAAAGGCAGATGCTTAATGCCTGAGCCACCCAGGCACCCTGTGGCTTTCTGTTTTACTTGATGTGCATTCCAAGGATGGGGTGGCTTTGAGACTGGAAGATGTGGACTCCTCATGGCCTTGAAGCTTCCTTACTCTGTCCCCCCTCCAACACCCCAGTCTCCGTTCCCTCCTCCAAGAAGCAGTGATGTGATGTGACTTTTTCTCCTCCTGCCTCAGGGTACATCCTGGCATTCAAAGGAGGGACTCTGGTAACCTGGAGGGACTGAGGGGTGCAGAGTTATTGTTATGTCCTCACTCTCCCTAAAAAACTTCCTCAGGAGCCCAGAGGCTGCACCTGATCTGTGTGCCTTGTGGGGACTGGGGACTCGGGGTGGTGATGAGAGCTGGTGCTCTTGCTCACGTTACTTGTTAACACTGGAGATGTTTCATCTTATTTGTTTTTCATCATGTGACCAATACATGAACACTTTCTTGTTTTTTTTAATTTTTAAAATTTGTTTAAAAAGATTTTATTTATTTATTTGACAGAGAAAGAGATCACAAATAGGCAGAGAGGCAGGCAGAGAGGCAGGCAGAGAGAGAGGGGGGAAGCAGGCTCCCCGCGGAGCAGAGAGCCCCATGTAGGGCTCGATTCCACGACCCTGGGATCATGACCTGAGCCAAAGGCAGGTGTTCAACCGACCCAGCCACCCAGGCGCCCCCAAACATACTTATTTTAAACATGATCCATAAAGCTAAAGGAGGTTTGGTGGACGGCGGTCAAGATAGCTTCCTATGGTTTTGCTAGCATTGGCTTCTAATCCTAAAGTTCCATTCACAGGTTCGCCTGCAAAGCCACCCCTCCAGGGCTTGCCTTCAGCTCCCTTAGTTCCCGTGAAAGTGAAGCCTCTTCTCTGTCCCAGACCTGAGCCCCAGTCCCATACCCAGACTTTAAAACATTTAAAAAAAAAGATTTTATGTATTTATTTGACAGAGATCACAAGTAAGCAGAGAGGCAGGCAGAGAGAGAGGAAGGGAAGCAGGCTCCCTGCCGAGCAGAGAGCCTGACACAGGACTCGATCCCAGGACCCTGAGATCATGACCCAAGCCGAAGGCAGCGGTATAACTCACTGAGCCACCCAGGCGCCCCCCTACCCAGACTTTAAACTCTGCCCGTAGGCAGAGGCTCCCGTCAGCAGGTTAGTCCCTCTCTTTCCCCAGCCTCAATAGCACTTGATGAGGCATCCCCCGCTTCTCTTGCAGCTCCTCCCTGCTGACCTTTGCCTGGGGCTGTTTCCACAAAGACTCCACTACCCAGAGCTCTGGGCAATCCACGTTTTGCAGAATGCCCACATTTTTCTGGCACCGGCTACAAGCCAGGACTGCCGCTAAGTGCTTTGCCTGTACACACTCCTACGATTGGCACAAGTTCATCTTTATCCCACTTCACAGATCAAGAAACTGAGGCTCAGAATGGTTAAGTAACTTGCTTCCAGATCTAGACCCTCAAGGTACAGTATCAAGGGCAAGGTTCCTAAATTCTTCTCGTTTGCCTACATCCGATTCACTAGGGATCTTTGTCAAAATAGAAAAAGCAGGACCCCACCTCAGTCCTGTAGAATGAGGATCTTAGGGAGAAAGAGAATCCCCAGAATTTGAGAAGGACCCAACTCTTCCTGCCATGGTGGGCTGAGGAGTGCTCCATTCCCACGTGGCAGTCAGCAGCTGCCACTAACTGTGTGGTCCCCACCCTGCAGAGTCCCTGGGTAGGACTGATTAACAGACTGAGTTCAGGAAGGGTTGTGGTGGGGTTGGGACCCAGGGGTCACGGGAGCCCCTTTGACCATTATATCTCCCTCCTCAGTTCCGGGACAACCTCCAGGACCTGCTGCCCACCCTGCCCAATGCTGATGAGTACTTTTTCCTGCGCTGGCTCCGAGGTGAGGCTGGCAGGACCCGGGGTGGGGGTGGGCAAAGGGGAGAGAGGGAAGAAGGGGTTCAGGAAAGCAGGTGCAACTTTGGGAGACAGTGCTACCGAGTGGGAAACGTAGGCTCTGGAATCATCCTGCTTTGGGTAGAACCTGAGTTCCCCTCCAAATTGGTATGGCACAAAAACTCCATTGAGCCTCAGTTTCTTAATCTGTAAATGGGATGGGAACACCTCCCCAAGGATTGCTGTGAGCACTAAATGGGAGAGTGTAGCACCTGGCACTGGGTGGGCATATGGTTGAGGTGAGGTTAGAGTTCACACCTGGGAGGTTCTCAGGATGACGGTCCCGGCCGGGCCTGGAGTCAGATAGTCCCAAATATACTCTTCAGGACTTGCCTGCAGGTCTATCTGCAGATCCTTGAAGAGAGCGCAGTGTCTTTCCCTGAGGGAACTTGGCCCAGCAAACACTTCAGGAAGTGCGATTAAAAGTAGAGAAGGAGTTTCTTCCAGGAATTGCCACAGGAGTGTAAAATTAGAGAAACAGAAACCTAGGGGGAGAATTCATTTCAATTCAACACACCCCTATAGAATGGATTGTGAACTTGAACCAGGATTCTGAACTTGAACCAGAAGGTTGAAATCAGGCCGGAAAGTACACACACAGTGAGATGATGATGCCAGCCTTGGAATTGGGCAAACCTGTGATTGAATCCCAACTCCGCTGTGCTGGCAGTGTGACTCAGCAATCACTCATTGTCTCTCGGCCTCACTTTTCTCTTCTGAGTAATGGGTATAATATTGGTCTCCCATCTTCCAGATGCTGTGAGTCAGACATTAGGTCATGGGCAAGCACAGCACCTACACTGAGGAAGCCCTCCCTTCTGTTCTGTTTGTTCTATTTGATTCTATTTTTTAATTATTTTAATTAATTATTATTTTCTACAAACTATTTTTTAGAATGGCTTTAGGTTTACAGAGCAGTGTGAAGGTAATACAGGAAGTCCCCACACACACTGCACCCAGTTTCCCCTATCATGAACGTTTTCGTTCCGATGGTACGTCTGTTACAATTCATGAACCAACACTGATGCATTATTATTAACTAAAATCCCTACTTTGTTAAGGTCACCTTAGTTCCTTTGTTCCAGGAGCATATCCAGGATGCCATGTTACATTTAGTTGTCATCTCCCTAGGCTCTCTTGGCTGTGGCAGGTTTTATTCTGGGTTTTTTTTTGTGTGTGTGTGTTTTATTAAAGATTATTTATTTATTTATTTATTTGTCAGATAGAGAGAGAGAGAGCGCGTGCGCAAGCAGGGGGAACAGCAGGCAGAGGGAGGAGCAGGCTTCTCGCTGAGCAAGAAGCCCATATGGGGCTCCATCCCAGGACCCTGGGATCATGACCTGAGCTGAAGGCAGTTGCTTAACCAACTGAGCCACCCAGGTGTCCCTTCCATTGTGCTTTTTTTTTTTTTTTTAAGATTTTTATTTATTTATTTGACAGACAGAGATCACAAGTAGGCAGAGAGGCAGAGAAAGAGGGAAGCAGGCTTCCTGCTGAGCAGAAAGCCCAATGCGGGGCTCAATCCCAGAACCCTGGGACCATGATCCAAGCCGAAGGCAGAGGCTTAATCCACTGAGCCACCCAGGTGCCCCCCATTACGCTTTTAACATGTCATGTCCATGTCATTCTCCTGGGCTAAAGAAGGAGTGAGGACAGTAGATTTCTTTCTTTTTTTTTTTAAGATTTTATTTATTTATTTGACAGAGAGAGAGAGAGAGAGAGCACAAGCAGGGGGAAAGGCTGAGGGAGAAGGAGAAGCAGGCTCCCCGCAGAGCAGAGGAAGCCCCATATGGGACTCAATCCCAGGACTCTGGGACCATGACCTGAGCCAAAGGCAGTGGCTTAACCAGCTGAGCCACTCAGGTGCCCCAGGACAGTAGATTTCTTGAAGCCCCATAAGACCTCTCTCCTCCTCTGGAGTCTTTCTGGATTTAAAAACCAACTTTTCCAGTCCCTGGTGCGTCATTGAGAAAGGAGTGAAATCACAGACCCTGTAGGCTGCTGGGTCATGGCAAAGGGGAAGGATCTAAGGTTGGGAGAGAGGAGACGGAGTATCCTGATGCCTCCCACTTTCTCCTGAGGCAGACCAGCTGACATAGCCCCATCCCCTTCAACTTCACCTCTGTAGCTGCCCTCCCTGCCTTACTAGCTCAACACCTGGGCAGCAGGAAGGGTGATCTCTGGGGCTGAACTTGGAGTCTTTTGGCTCAGGCCAGATGCAGAAGGGCTCACCGTGACCTTCCTTCAAGTCCCTTCACGTTTTGTTTTGTTTCCATCCTATGACTGCGTATCTCTGCCACTCAGATGCCAGCTCCGTGATGGCAGGGTCCGTGCCTGCCCCATACTTCCAGCCTGGCACGTAGTAGGTGCTACTAAAAAAGCTATGAGTGCCCATCAATAATGCCCAAACCACTTCCTGTAGAACAAGAAACCGCCCTAGTCCTCAATAGGAAATCTCCTATACACCAGAGTTATTTCTTTTAGAAGCCAATAAAAGAACATTATAGACAGTTATGCACAAACAAATTTGAAAATCTCAATAAAATCTGTGCATTCCTTTAGAATACACATATAAGGCCAAAATCCAGCAAGAAGAAGATAGAAACCTCCAAGACCAGTAAATATTAAAGACATATAAATGGTACTAAAAAGCTTCCTTCCTTCCAAAACCCAGACCCCAGTGGCTTTACAGATGAATTTTCCCAAAGTTTTAAGATTAGCTGATACCTGGTTTTACAAATTGTTGGAGCTGCTTTAAAATATATATTAAAAAGTGAAAGTTACTTTATGAAGCTTGGGTTAATTTGATTCCAAAATTAGGTCAGGACAATAAAAGAAAATTCTAGGCTTGTTACACTTGTTAATGTAGGTGTAAGGAAGCCTAAGGGAAACATTACATAAAAGAATACAATAAGGTATTTAAATTACACAGCATGATCAGTGGGAGTTTATCTTAGGTGCAGGAAGAATTCAATATCAGGCAATCTATCAAAGTCATTGAACACATTTATGGAATTAAAAATGAGAAAGTATGTGGCTATCTCAATGCAGGAAAAGCATTTGAAAAGGCTCATCTCCTATTTATAAGATAAAAACAAAATAAAAATTTCTTAGCAAACTAGAAATCGAAAGAAATTTCCTTGGCTTGGCTTATTAACATTTATGCAGCAAACACCTTACAATACTTGTTGCCAGTTAAGAAGTTTTAGATGCATTTTCTTTAAAGTCAGGAACAAGGAAAGGATGATGTCAAGCAGCATCATAGTTTAAACAGAACTAGAGATCCTTGCCAACATTATAAGGAAAGAAAAAAGTAATCTAGTCTATAAAGACTAGAAAGGAAGAGTTAAATTTCTTTTCCAAGTTTAGAACATTCATTTCTAAAATAAAGCATCACATTTTTAATTAAAGTAAACTTATATCTTCAAAATAAGTAACCACAATAATAGTTAATAATTTACTAAGAAGTCCTTGGGAACCAAAAGATATTATTCCTGTTTAACAGATTAAGAAACTAAGACTTATAGAAGGTAGGTGAATTGCTCAAAGTTGCACAACAACTAAAAGGACAAAACTAAAATTCAAACCCAAGTCTGTTTGACTCCAAAGCCTATGCTCCTCACTACCCCTAACACCAAGGGGGTTTGTGTGACTACAGGGACATCAAATACTACAGGCCAGATCAGCCTCTGGGCTGAAAAGTTTACAAAGGCTTGGATACTGAAATCAAGGACTTCCAAAGTCTTCTAGAGAATTAAGGATCCTTGCTTTTTAAAAACGTCCGGGGGTGCCTGGGTGGCTTAGTTAGTTGTTTGAGAGGTCAACTCTTGACTTCAACCTAGGTCACAATCGGGGTTTTGAGATAGCGGGGAGTCTGCTTGAGAGTCTCTCTCTCCCTTGCCTCCCCCTCCCCCGCTCCCTCTCTTTCCCTCTCTCTCTTTCTCTCTCCAAAATAAATAAATAAATATATTTTTAAAAAACAAAATGGTAAAAATATGTCCAGACCCCCCAATATATTCTGGTATGTCATGGAAAGCTCAGGCTCCGTGTTTCCTCCTGAGTTTTCAAAGAACTGTGAGTTCTAGACCCAGCCTCAAGCCTTCTCTTACCTTGGCTCTTTTTGCAGCTCGGAACTTTGACCTGCAGAAATCTGAGGACATGCTCCGGAAGGTGAGGCCCCATTCTCATGAGTCTCCTGCCTCCCACACAGTGGACCCCATGGATCAGTAACAAAGAGAGTAGGAACCCATGCCCTGTCCTGTTCTTGCATGTTTCCTCCCTTCCTCCTTGGATCCCTTTCTACATCAGACCTGGATCCCCCACAGCCCTCTTCCTGGCATTGCCATCTCCAGTTCTAGGTCAGTAGAGCCTGGGGTCTTGGGGTCTATAGGCAGAGGGACCTCGCCTAATACCCACAACTGCCTTCAAGGCCTTTGTGGTAGGCAATCTTCAGGTCCTTCCATTTCTCCACAGCACATGGAGTTCAGAAAGCAACAGGACCTGGACAACATCCTTTCGTGGAAGCCCTCAGAGGTAAGCCTCATGCAGCATCCCCTCCAAGACCATCAGATACCCCTCATACCCCTTCCCCAACATCCAGCCTTCTGATGGCTGATAGGCTGGTTTGAGTCAGGACCTCACACCAACTCCAAACCCCGTGCCTAGGTGATCCAACTGTACGACTCTGGTGGTCTGAGTGGCTATGACTACGAAGGCTGCCCCGTGTGGTTCGACATCATTGGGACCCTTGACCCCAAAGGTCTTCTCCTGTCAGCCTCCAAGCAGGAGCTTATCCGGAAGCGCATCAGGGTCTGTGAGCTGCTTTTGCGGGAGTGTGAGCTGCAGAGTCAGAAGGTAAGTGACTGGGTCCAGGATGGGAAGCACGTGGAGGGCCTGATCTGTCTAATGGGAGGCACCAAGAGCAGGTAGGAAAGGCATGCTGCCTCTGCATCTCCCCAGGCCTCAGCACTCTGGGCTTTGGTGGGACGTGGCTTCCCTCGCAGTCACCCATCTGTGAGTATCTAACATGTGTGTGGCACTCGCTGCTGGCGCGTGCCAAGGATCACCAAAGCCCCTTCCCCGCTGACCTTGGATGAGAGGCTGACCTTGAGTGCAGTGAACACTCTGGCTTTGTTCCCTGAGAACCCTGGGAACAGTGGATGGTCAGCTTTGCTTATGGAAAAGATGTGCCTGGTTGGAAACTATGTAACTATAACATATTGCTGTGGGCTAGTGGCTCTTGAGACTTGGCACATTGTCGTGGGGCCCTAGAAGCTAATATGGAATTGCTACCAAAAAAAAAAAAATTTGAGTCCTATGGGGCATAAGGCTTCCAAGTCAGGAGGACCCACACCAGTCTGTACAGATCTTCTCTTTGCCCTGACTGTACTTCCTGGTCCATACCCTTCAGAACGAATCTATTGCCAAGTGTGGTCTGTTGGCTTTGTGAGTCTAAGTGTCTCCATGAGCCTAAAAGGACCCTGGGTGGGGGAGCTCTTGTGTTACTTCGGGATGACCTGCCTGATGGCGAGGACAGGACCTGTGTCTCCAGTGTCTGTCACGGTGCTGGACACCAAGGAGCCCTTGGCACAGAGATCTGTGACATTAATCGGACAAAAGCATGTGTCGGGCACTGGGCTCTTTGGGAGTTAGCTCACTGAATTGTCCTAGAAATTCTTTCAGAACCTGGAATTATTCCCACTTTCCAGAAGGAGAAAATAAGGCTCAGAATGGTTAAAAACCCACCCAAGGCTACAGAACCTGCCAGCAGTGTAGCTCTGGTTTGACACACCTTGGGACTACAGACGCTGGCTGACCTGGCATATGTTGTACAGGGAGATGCCCGATGGACAACAAATGAGGTCTTTAATTCTACTGTTAACTAATTCCGGGCATTCGTGTTGAGCAAACAGTGTGATAAGGAATCACTGTGCCAGGGCTCAGAATGCAGCATTTTCTTAGGCCCTAGGTGGGCTCAATCTGTTTGAAAAACCCTGTGGGCAGTTGCAGGCAGGGGTAGCAGGAAGGTAGAAGCAGTACAGGGTCTCCCTGGCCGGGACCTTCTGGCCAGAGTTGTCTGACTTATATCTCTGTGTTGTCCCATGTAGTTGGGCAGGAAGATTGAGACAGTGCTGATGGTGTTTGACATGGAGGGGCTCAGCCTGAAACACCTGTGGAAACCAGCTGTCGAGGTCTACCAGCAGGTGAGGTAGGCAGCTGGCTCCAGGACAATAGGGAGCTGCTGTCCACACCAGCTTCCAGTCCATGGAGGAGGGATTACCCCACACACACACCGCTGGGGCCCCCAGAGCTGCCAGTGAAGCTGGCCTGGGGTCCCCCACTTCCAAGGACAAAGAGGAGCATGAGTATTACAGGGGATGGTGGGTGGCCAGGGGGTGGCGGTGGCAGGGTCTCCTGTCTCAACAGCATTAAAGGCCACCAAATCCAGGTATAGAATGTGTTGAAGCATGACCTTGACCAGACTTGTCTTGCCACAGTTTTTTGCCATCCTGGAAGCAAATTATCCTGAGACGATAAAGAATTTAATTGTCATTCGTGGTGAGTCCATGATGGGGATGACCCCTGGGGGAGGAGAAGGGAAAGGGGGGATCAGTGGGTAAATCACCCAGTTTAGGGTTTCTCAAACCATCCTTTGTGAAGATCAGGAGTTTTTTGTTTGTTTCTTTTTGTTTGTTTTTTTGTCAGTCCTTCATAGACTGATACTTTCCGAGTATACAGAATCTGCTCTGATAGGTTGCAGCAAATGTCAAATAAGTTATAAGTTTCTAAATGTAAATGGGTGTTTTCTTTACTTTATTTTTCTCAGTGTGGAATGGTAACAGATTGTTCAAGGACCACACTGGCTGGGAGATATGTTTGGAGTGGGAATGGTCCCTGTCTGTGACGGTTGTACAGTGAGGGGCCCACCATGTGTGCTCTGGGGTCAAATGATTTGCTTTCCAATTTGACTAGCTCTGTGATTGTGAGCAAGTCTACTTAACTTTACTAAGCCTCAGTTTTCCCAGTCTGTAAAATAGGGATGCAATGACAACATCCCGTAAGACAGCCATGAGGTTAAATGAGACAGTCTGTGGAGGAGCAGCCCACAGAAAGTGTCCAGTCAGTGTGAGCAATTCAGGTGGGACGTGAGGTCAAATGCAGATGCTCCATCTACTTACACCCAAGAAAATTCCGAGGCAACTTGGAAAACCTGTGAGTGTGGACAGGAAGAGGCACTATTGGGAAATCTACATTACTGACACCCTACAACTGGGTGGGGGAGGCAACCCTTTACTGAGAGCCAGGCACTCTGTCATGTGTTATGCATACATAGTTTAATTTATCTCCATTTTATAGTTAACAGCACTAAGACTCAGAGAGGGTGAGTAACTAGCTGACGGTCACACAGCAGGGAGTAGTAGAATCTAGATCAACCCAACTCATATCCAGCCCAGGGCCCTGGCCGTGACTATACCTCTGGTCCTCTCTAGACAGCTTCCCAAGGGAGTTTCATGTGTTTCAGCCCCCAAGCTGTTCCCGGTGGCCTTCAACTTGGTCAAATTTTTCATGAGTGAGGAAACGCAAAGGAAGATAGTGATTCTGGGAGGTGAGTGACTTGGTCTCCTGGCTGTGCCCATCTCTGCCTGGGCAAACAGAGATCAATGTGAAAGGTCCCATTTCTCCCTGCCTCATCCTCTTTAATCAGGCACTGACTTTGGCCTGAACTCACACCTACACTGAAGCACACTCTTATGAAGCTTTGGGTCCTGGATTCCAGCCTGGGTGGCCACATGAAGCATTTGGGTGCTTTCAGGAGTAGGGGCTCAGGGGAGTGAGCTAAGGGAACGTCAACTTTCCTCCCTAGGTGTGGCTTCTCTGCCCTCTGTTGAGCCTCCCTGAGCCCCCCATTGTCCCCTACTCCCCACCACCACCTTGCTCCCCCTCAGGCAACTGGAAGCAGGAGCTGCCAAAGTTCATCAGCCCCGACCAGCTGCCCGTGGAGTTTGGGGGGACCATGACTGACCCTGATGGAAACCCCAAGTGCCTGACCAAGGTACAGGGTGCTCAGAGGATGGGGATTGAGGGTTTATGACCACGGTGTAGTGCTTTCTCACCAGCCTTCACCCACAGATCAAATATGGGGGTGATGTGCCCAAGAGCTACTACCTGCGTAACCAGGTGAAGACACAATATGAGCACACGGTGACAGTGGCCAGAGGCTCCTTCATGCAGGTGGAGAACGAAATCCTGTTCCCAGGCTGTGTGCTCAGGTAGGGATGGTGGCCACGTCACCCCTGGGCACAGCTGGGAGGGGCCTGGAGCCCAGGCAGGTGGTCATCTGTGGGGCCCTGTCCCCTGCAGGTGGCAGTTCGCATCAGAAGGGGCAGACATTGGCTTTGGGGTTTTCCTGAAGACCAAGATGAGTGAACAGAAGCAGGCAGGGGACATGGTGGAGGTGTTGCCCATCCAACGCTGCAAAGCCCATGTGGTCCCTGAGGACGGGAGCCTCACCTGCCTCAAGGCTGGCGTCTGTAAGAGCTGTAGGATTCACTGGAGTCGCCTTCCTCCTTATGGCCGAGAAATGAGCTTCTTGTCCAGGCTGTCCTGCTTGCCCTCTTTTTCCTGCCCTCGGGGAGGGGGAGGGAGTCTCTGCAAGTTACTAGATCCTATAACGGCTGGGGGAATTGGCTCCAGGATGTTAGGTCTGGTGAGTAGCCCCTGGGTATGGGTAACAGGGCAGAGAGGCATTTTAGAGAGTGGGATTCACAGCCTGAAGCCCCAGACTCAGCTCCTGGGAGCCCCTTACACAGCACTCAACAGGCTGAGAGACAGGTAGGTAAATAGATGTGGGCTACCCTCTAGGGGTCCCTGGCTGCCCAGGGGCATAGGCAGGTCCTTGTGGGAATTCCAAAGAGAGGATTCCTCCATGTGCTTATCCTTCATTCTCAGGCCATCCAAGATAGATGCAATTAGGTCCGTCTCTCCAGAAGCCGCACTCCCTAGGGACAGCACTGACCTGACTCTCTTGGGAACAGTGCTACGAGAAGGGAAACCCAGGGTTGAGGAGCATGAGGTTTACTAATGCTCTGGTTAACATGTATCTAGTTCACCTTTGTGGAGAGGGAGAATCAGAAGGGTGGAAACCCAGAAATTTAGATGACTTATCACATCCCAGAGTTCCCTTTGCACCTTGGCATTGAAGGGAATGACTTCTTTGAGAGGCACGATGGGAAAGCGGCTTGTGGAGCTCAGCCCTTTCCCCTGGGGAGAGCAGGGCTCCTCTCTCGGTTGGAGCATCAAGATAAGGGAATCCTGGTCCTTCTCTTCCTTGCTCTGTACTCATCGGGAAGTCCTCTCTACCTCTGTAGCTTCAGCTTCCTCATCCTGAAAATGGGGATGATAGTATTCCATGGGGCTGGTTTGAGGGTTTGGAAAGCCGGGAGCGCCAATGAAACTCCTGACACATAGAAGGGGCTGCCGGATGCCGGTGGTTATTCCTCTCCTTAGCCTAAGGCAATGGCTTGGGCAGTGGGCGCTGGGAGCGGGGCAGTGGCCAACCCTCCGGCACCACCTGCAGTCCTGGGCCCATTGCCAAGGGCACTACGCATGCAAATATGTCAGGTTGGCTTTGCGGGATGACTTCTCCACTCTTGCAGATATCCTGCGCTTTGACAACACCTATAGCCTGATGCACGCCAAGAAGGTCAGCTACACCGTGGAGGTGCTGCTCCCAGACAAGGCCTCCGAGGAGAAGCTTCAGGGTCTCTAGGCGAGGAGACCATCCCCAGCGCAGTGAAGACCCTGGCTGCCTCTGTGCCTGGGCTTTTCAACCCCGTAGCTCTCCCTCCCTGTGCCCTGCCCTCCCAGGCACAGAGGCAGAGCAGGAAGGGGACACCCAGTCCGTCGGCCACACTGAGGATTCAGACAGGCTCCTGATCCCCTGTTTTTGGAGACCAAGGACACTTGTCCCGGGACTCACCAACACCTAGCAATCTGGCCTGGGAGCATGTGCCTGTGCCCCGGGCCATACAGGGAGAGCAAAGCATCAAGTCTGAAAGAGCAAGGATGCCCCCGTCTCTGTGCCTGGGACTCGGTGGATGGGGATAGGGGCAGCTGGAGGTGGCCTGGTGAAAGGATGGAGCCAGCTAAGTGATAAAGTGGAAGTGGAGGGTCTTGGTTGTGGGAGGGCACCAAGGCCCTTTAGACTTGCCCTCCTGCCTTTGGAGGGAATATCAGGAATGGAGCATGAGGCCCAGCAGGGATAATCATGGCCAGGACAAGCCATGCTCGGTCACCCAGAGCTAGATGGGTGAAGACTAAGTCTATCAGAATTCTCAGTGACCCTGGCCTCCCTCTCACCACCTGCCATGATCCAGCTGATATTCAGCTTGGGTTCTTTTTGGCTCTGAGGAAGGACCAGAACCATAGCAGAGCTGGAGGGCCATGGAACATGCTGGAATAAAGTAGAATGTGCTGAGTTAGAGCTGCCAGTCCCCAACGTGCTTATCCTTGACTCTCATTTGCTTCTTGGAGAACCATCAAGTTTTCTTCCATCTTTGTGTCTCACTAGAGGGACAGCTAAGTATCCCACCCCAAATGTGACTCTGTAGCTGGCTGGTGATGGCTGGTGATGCCTCCCACATCCCACAGTCAGGATCATCGTGTGCTTGAATGAACACCCAGAATGAACCAGCACAGTCGCTGAGTGGTCAGATGTCCCTGTTATAGGGGTCCTTGGTGCAAAGGATTAGCATCGTGGCTGCCAAGATATTTACCAGAGGCAGGAAGCCTCTGCTAACACTAACATCCAGGTGCTCTGCAAACAAGAAGCCAGCTTGGGCCCCTTTCTTGCTCTCAGATTCTGTGATTTCATTTTTTTCCAGTTAATAGCTTTCCTGATTTCCCAGGGCCTCTTCTTCCCAGGCAAGAAAAGAATGAGGCTTGGGAAGGCGGGGGTCTTCAGGTGAGCTATGTGATGTCCTTGGGGCCCCAGACCCTCCACCTGTGGCAGGCTCCATCATCCATGGTCCAGCACACAGTCCGAAACAGGGGCTCTGCTGCTATAGAAAGCCAATGAACTCAGAAACACAATTTAAAGCCAATGCATGGAGGCATGGCTGATCCAACAGTGTAGGAGGAGTTTGACGAGAAAAAATCTGGTCCTGCCAGCGCCAAGGAGAGAGGGCCAGGGCTGCTGGGTGAAAATCATATGACATCCTTGTGTCCAAGGGGTGCTCCTGCCTCCCCACTGCAACGGGGTCTCCCACCACCACCCTACGGCACGCTGTGGCCCCCCTCCGCGGACCCAGAGGCACTTGGGCATTTCAGAGCCATCTTCCTGCAGCACAAGCTAGAGAGGGTGTGGCTGGCTGCAGTTGTAAGGGTCCAGGTCAGGTTTCCCAGGGCCCACCCCATGTCATGATGAGGGAGCTCACAGTGCCTCATTTCAGCCTCACATCCCCAGCTGAAAAACAAGGGGTTCATGGATTTGAACCTGATCCTTGCTTTTCCAACCACCCACAACAAATTTCCCACAATGTGTTTGCACAGCCTTCTCTGGTTTCCTTGCAAGTAGCAGATTGGTCCTTGTACAAGGGTTTAATTTACACAAATATGGGCCACCTGGGGAGTGGCAAGGAATGGAGGGCTCAGGGGTTGGGTGTGGACACCAGTGACCTTGAATCTCAGAGCTGGTAGAGTGTACTGCATGTGAACCTGTGAATACGGTGGTCACCTTGGGAAATGAGGACAGGATGTCCTGTCCAGCAAGGTGGACAGGGAGCTTGTCCTCAGCAACTCCATCCCTCACTCGACACCATCACCTCTTTACCAAAAAAAAGGGGGGTGAGGGGAGTAGCCCAGAGAGGGGCTGGCTCCCCTGAGGTTTGTTTCTTCCTTCTAGTCACTCATCAATGTTTATTGAGTGCCTAGCACCAGGCCCTGCAGGCCCTGGGCACACAGGGTGCTGGGCTTACCCCTGTCTGCTGGCAGAAAGCTTACCTGCACCAAGGGAGGCTGAAGTGATTCTCATGGCCATTATCAAGTGGGCAGCTCGGTGGGGCAGGAGGCAAATTCTGGGGGAGTATCCAGCAAAAAAACAAACAAAAAAAAACCCTGATGGGGTATCAGACATGCTTTGCCAAAGGCAGGGACCCCTGAAGGGAGAGCTGAAGGTGTAGGCGAGCCTTCCAGACAGAGGAATGAAGTGAGAACAGCTGTAGTGTGTTTGAAGCTAGAGGAAAGCCAGAAGGGCCCTTGGGTGACGCTGGAAATGGGTCACCGATGTTTGCTGTTTCTTTGTGAATGACTGTGTACACATTAGGTACATTAGTTAATAAGACTATTTCATAATGGAGGTTACAAAACAGAGATTTGTTGTTTGTCAAGAAAGAGTGGCAAAAGCTTGGCAGGAAGCCATGGATCAAAGCTCTTGCTCAAAATGAGGTGGTTGGAAATAGCCAGGCCTTCCCTGTCCAGAGGCGTGGAGGCAGGGCCTTCCTTTCCCAGGGCCCATCTCCTAACTGGAATCCTAACAATATTCTAGGGGAAGCGGGGAAATAAGCTGGGGAGGGGGGAGGTGTTATGTATAGGGTTTTTTGAGGACAGTTGGGAAGGCTTTCCTGCCCCTCAAATCTCTAAGTCAGTTCAGCTCACCTTCCAAGAGCCCAGGCCAAAAGGGACCCCAGTGTGGGACAATCACAGCTTCACAATCACTAGAGCAAGTCTTCGGCACTCCAGGGCTTGGCAGGGCACAGTAGGACTCCTTCCATGAAACCCCGAAACAGACAGAAACCCCAGAAACTAGCGAGGATGCCAAGGCTCAGTTAGAGGGAGTGCTGTGGCCAAAGGCTCAGTGTCTAATGGCAGGGGTGGAGCCAGCACCCAGGTTAGCTGCCAGCAGTACCCTTGCCCTGCCTTTCAGAGGACGACAAGGTCAGTGTGGGCAGGTGGGCGCCGCCAGAGAGGGCAAGCCTGGGACAGAGAGGGGCACTGGCCTGGGTCTGAGGAAGCCACCTTTCTGTGGGATGGGCCAGGCTCTTCTCCGTGGGCCAGGACAAGCTGATGCAGGAAGCATCACGCCCTCTTTACCAAGGAGGGTGAGGCCTGGGGCAGGAAGTGACTTGTTAGGACACCCAACGTAAAGGGGGGAAGGTAGGATGTGAAAAGGGGTTCATCTATCCAGACAGCCCAGGTGCTAAATGAGCACATTGGGTGGGCAGGCTTCAGGCTTGGTGACTTTAGAGAGGAGGGGGCAGCCATAGGCTTGGGCAGGGTGGCGCTCCGCTGTCTGCGACCTCTGCTCTCAGCCACCAGGGGGCGGTGTTGATAGTACGTCTCTCTCCCGGCAGCAGAAATGTGAACAGGACCCCTCCGAGATCTGGCTGGTGAAGGGTGGATTTACAGGTGGCTTGAGGTGAAGTTCACTGGGCCCAGGCTCCCTGTGGGCCCATGCGGAGCAGCCGAAAGAGGTGGTCCCACCTGGGTTCAGATCCTGGTTCTGCCCCTTGCTGGTTTTCTCTCTAGATCCCTGTAGACTCCATCCTCCATCCTTTGGCTGCCATAATCCGTCATCTCTTGCTTGGGTTATTAGAAAGGTGTCCATGAGTCAGTTTCCCTGTGCCTGTTCCTACCGCCTCCCAGGAGGCTCCACGGGGCAGCCAGAAAAAGCCTTTCTGAAATGAAAATCTGATCATCACTTCCTGTGGGAGCCCTTCCCTGGCTCCTCATTTCCTCCCCGGGAAAGTTCAGTTTTCACTAGTGGCTTATAAGGCCCTCTGTGACCTGCTTATGACACCCGCATTGCAGCTTCACCCAACGACCTGAACTCACCAATTCATCAGACTCCTTCCTACCTCCCTGCTTTTATTCATGCTGTACCTTCAGTCTGGGACTCCCTTCCCAGTCTTGCTCTGTGCACCCTCGAGGCTCCCAGAGACCTCTTTCCCTAGCCAAGCCCCCCTCCCCAATCCCTAGTAGAGTAAGAGTCTTGTCTCCATGCTCTTGTTGCAAGGGGCCCAGTGTTTATCATGGGAGTCATCATCTGTCTCGTGTCTGTCTCTTACTCCCCACCGGCTACCAGGCCAGGCTACACTCCCCAGATGTTCAATAAAGCCTTGAAAAAAAAAAAAAAAAAAGATACCATTTACTGAGTGTCTGTGCAGGCCTGCTGCCCTTGTGCTATCTTGTCTGATTTTCATGGCAGGCTTGTCAAATAAATACAGTCGTTCTGGTAATATAGGGGAGGAAAGAAAGGCTCGGAGACATGGTAGTTTGCTCAGTGACGGCGTCAAGACTGGGATTCAGGATGTCTGACTCCTGAGTGACATGTCTTCCTCACCCATCCTCCCCCCCCAGATTGGGTCATACCAGGAGCACTGCCAGAGAGCAAAGACTAACAGCATGACTCAGCAGCAGGGAGAGACCAAAGAAGAGGGTCAGATAGCCACAGAACAGAGGCGAAGGAACCAGAGAAGATGGGCACTTCCAGCTGTGTCCCTGTCCTGAGATGATGGTGGACCTCACAATAATTATAAAAGCTGACACTAAATAACAATAATAGTAATAGTAATAATAATAATAATAATAAAAGCCAACACTGGCTGGCTCAGTTCATTGGCATGTGACTCTTGATCTCGGGGTCATGAGTTTGAGGCCCACATTGGGTGTAGAGTAAATAAGTGTAAAAAAAATAAAATAAAAGCCAACACTATTGATCATTTACCATGTGCCAGGCAGTGAGTGGTTACTGGCTTCTTCTTTTTTTTGGTTACTGGCTTCTAACCAGGGGTTCCGGGGTGTGGTGTGGGTGGCCCCATTTGCCTCCCCCCCCCCGCCTTCAGCTCAGGTCATGATCTCGGGGTCCTGGAATTGAGCGCCATGTCAGTCTCCCTGATCAGTGGGGAGTCTGCATCTCCCTCTCCTTCTGCTGCTCCCTACTGCTTGTACTTCCTCTCTGTCTCTCTCTCCCTCTCAAATAAATAAATAAAATCTTTTTAAAAAAATCAGTCGTTGGGCGCCTGGGTGGCTCAGTGGGTTAAGCTGCTGCCTTCGGCTCAGGTCATGATCTCAGGGTCCTGGGATCGAGTCCCGCATCGGGCTCTCTGCTCAGCAGGGAGCCTGCTTCCCTCTCTTTCTCTCTGCCTGCCTTTCCATCTACTTGTGATTTCTCTCTGTCAAATAAATAAATAAAATCTTTAAAAAAAAATCAGTCGCATTTCTATACAATTAACGGGAACATTCAAAAAGCAAAATTAAGAAAATAATTTCATTTACATCAGCATCCAACAGTAAAGCACTTACGTATGCCCTTAACTAAAGAAGTGAAAGACTGATACGCTGACAACCACAAAATATTGTTGAAGAAAATTAGAGACTACTAAGTGTAGGTAAAAAGACACCTACACTTAATGCTGTTAAGATGGCAACACTCCCTAAAGTGATCTACCGATTCTGGGCAATCCCTACCCAAATCCCAACTGCCTCTTTTGCAAAAATGAACAAGCCAACCCCAAAGTTCCTGTGGAAATGCAAGGGACTCAGAATAACCCAAACAATCTTGGAAAAGTAGAATGAAGTTAGGGAGGACTTGCATTTCCTGATTTCAGAATTTAATATAAAGCCGCAGTCATCAAAACAATGCGGTACAGGCATAAGGATAGACTTACAGATCAGTGGCAAAGAGCGGAGAGTCCAAAAATCCACTCATCTGCAGTCAAGTGGCTTTCGACATGTATGCAAAGACCGTTCAATGAGAAAAGAATAATCTCTTCAACAAGTACTGCTGGGGGTTGCCTGGGTGGCTCAGTGGGATAAGCCTCTACCTTCAGCTTGGGTCATGATCTCTGGGTCCTAGGATAGAGCCTGGCACCGGACACTCTGCTCAGGAGGGAGCCTGCTTCCCCCTTCCCCTCTGCCTGCCTCTCTGCTTACTTATGATCTCTCTCTCTCTCTCTCTCTGTCAAATAAATAAATAAATAAAATCTTAAAAAAAAAAAAAAAAGAACCAAATACTCCTGGGACAACTCCATTACAACATGGGAAGAAGCCAGTCGGCAAAGACAAGATGATTCTCTTCATATGAAATATCCAGAACAGGGAAATCTATAGAGATAGAAAGTAGATTTGCAACTGCCAGAGGCTGGAGTCGGGGAGCAGGAAATGGGAAAGGGCTGCTAATGGGTATACAGAGGTTGGTTATTTGGGGGGGGGTGATGAAATGTTCTATAATTAGGTAGTGATGATAGTTGCACAACTTTGTGAATATACTAAAAAAAAAATCATTGAATTTTACACTTTAAGAGTGGTGAATTTATGGCATGTGAATTACAACACTTAATTTTTTTTTTAATTTAAGGAGAAGACAAAACTGCCCAAGAGTAAAAATGAAAAGTAAATTGTCTCAGGGTGCTACCCAGAGCACAACTCTGGTGGGGCACCCCCAAATTCTCTTCCATCTCCTATTTTCAAGCCATTCCCACCTCACCTTACAGCCCTCTGAACCCTCCCCACTTGCCTCTATCCAACAACGCTCAGCCCACTCACCCTGTAGTAAGGCTTCTCTTGGGCCCCCTTTGTACTGGCCCAACTAGTTCTGGTATGATCCATCTAGGGGAGGGTGGACAGGAATGTGACCCCACTGGGGCCCAAGTGGTCTGAGTAGCAGCCTTTTCACATTTCCTAGTAACCACCTAGAAGGAGGGCTCCAGGCTGTGCCGTGGGCGGCCCCATCTGCCCCCTGCCGTTGTTTGCTTCTGTGGTTGTTACCATGGTCCACTGAGAGTCTGACAAACTAGGAGCTAAACACAATCTGGGGATTTACTGGGATAAGACATGCATGCAGTGTGGGTGGGGGTTGGGGGCTCTCCTTTGCCAGGGCCTTTGTTTCAAAGGAGGCCTCAAGACACTCCACAGCCCAAGAGGTGTGGATCCAGGCTTCCCAACACACAATGATATAGACCATTTATTGAGTACTCAGTACGTACCGGGCACAACGTTAAGCCTTCTGAGGGAAGGCAGGGCTGGGGAGTGGTTCTGGTGCAGATTCCGGAATCAGACAGGCTTGGGTTCGAATCTTGGCTCCCCATTTCCCGGCTGTGTGACCTCAGAAAATTTTCTTACTCTCTCTGATCTTCCATTTCTTTGCAAAATGGGGATAACCCTACCTGTTTCCAAATGGTCCGATAATGATATGCTCTAAGCAGAGAGGAAATGCTCCACCAATGGGAGACTGTGGGCTCCATGCAGACAGAGACCTAATCCATCTGTTTATTGCAATATCCCCAGCATTCCCCTCCACATGCTCTTCAGTTTCCCACCTCCACACCTTTGCTCATGCACTTTCCCTCCACCTGGGATGCCCACTCCTCTACTCCAATCTCCATCCTTCTTCTCTTGAAAGTCTGGCTCAAATGCTACCTGCATCCATCCCATTGGGGTGACTTCTGTGCCTGGGTCCTCCCTCTGATAAGGATGGAAGCTCTTGGAGCTGAGACTGTGGGATCATCTAATAGTGCAACAGCAGAGTGCTTAATTGCCTGGGCTCAACTCTGGCTAAGTTGAATTCACTTCTCTATACCTCAGTTTGCTTATCTATAAAATGGGCTTAACAATGGTGCCTACCCCTACGGGTGTTCTGAGGTTTAAATGAGGCAATGTATTTAGGATGGGGCTTGGCGTGGAATAAGCCTTCAATAAGTATAATAAGCCTACACTGTCCAATATGGTAGTTGCAACCCACATGGGGTGATTTAAAGTAAAATTAATCAAAATTGAATTTAATTCAATTCACACTTGAATTCCTCAGTCTCATTAACCATTTTCCTATGTGACTAGTGGCTAGCAAATATGTTGACTAGGACAGCCTAAATACAAGACATCTTTGCAGAAAGTTCTGTTGGCCAGTGTTATGAATGATGATGTTGTGTGCACAATAGGTGTTCCCTTCTGGCTCTCCCTGCCCAGCCCCTGATGTCCCTAGAAATAACTGGGGCACCTTACATGAAAAGGATGAGGGAGAGAAAGGAGACTGGTGGGAAATAGGAAGGATTAGGGGCTAATGAAAGGGCAGTGGAGGAACCTAATCTCCACCTGCTCCCAGCCTGGCTGGAAGTAGGTGTGGACAGCAGCTAGGGGCTTTGCAGAAAGGGGATGGAATGTGAAGTGGGGTGGGGTTGAGGTGTGGAGTTACCTAATTGCTTCTGAGTGCATCTGGCAGGTGCCTCAGATTGAGGGAGATGGCTAACAATGCCCCCCTTCTCCTTGTGGGCCAGATTCTATCAGGGGCCCAGAGCAAGGAAGATATCCAGCACTAACCAAAGTCAGCTAGCCCAAAGAGGTCCCAAGATAGGGCACCTGGGTGGCTCAGTCGGTTGAACAACTGCCTTCAGCTCAGGCACGATCTGCAAGTCTCAGGATCGAGTCCCACATCGGGCGCCAAGCTCCATGGGGAGTCTGCTTCTCCCTCTGACCTTCTCCCTTCCCATGCTCTTCTCTCTCTCTCTCTCTCTCTCTCTCTCTCAAATAAATAAATAAAATCTAAAAAAAAATTTTTGTTTTAAAAAGAAGTCCCAAGATAGCCCAGGGATGGGGACATAGGATGCCCACAGACAGGGAACCTGGGAGAGCCCTGGGCAGAGTGCCTTGAGCTAGTCCAGGGGTTGTTTCAGTCCCCATGGACCCCATCAAGTTGTGAAGATATGGCCACACAGGCGTGGTGTGCTCTCAAGCAGATGTGGCCCTGGTTCTTTCTCTTAGATAGTCGTTGACAACGTGGCCTTTGCTCTACTGGAGTTTCTGACAGGCTGGACAAGAATAATCCCTTAGCTGTGACGACCCTTGACAGTCCATATGTCTCCTTAGATCTTCCCTCCAACTGCACAAGGACAGGGCAAGCACTGGTAGTCCCATTCCATAAATGAGGCAAGTGACTCTCAGAGATGTCCTCTTGAAAGGGTGTTCTCATAGGGGAATGGGGAGCCAGGCCAGGCCTTTTAGGCAGGTCTAATGGTGGGATATCAGGCAGCATGACAGAAATCAAAGGACAGGGAAATCTTCTGGGCTTCCTTCATCACCTTGCATGCTTGGTGGACACACCTCACTGATCAGGTGTTTAAAAACCAAGGAAACATTAAAAAAAAAATCCAAAAAACCAAGAAACACCCTCACTACCCCAAGACCGTGCTTATGCCCCACCTCTTCCTCAGGGCCCAGGGAATGTGGGATCCCAAACAAAGACCCTCATGTCCTCATGATCTCAGCGATGAGAAAGCAGGCAAAAAGGTGGGGTGCTCAGCCCTTCCCCGTATTGAAGGTGCAGGGTCAGCATCACATAATAAGACTTGAAAGACACCAGGAAAAGTAGTGTCAGCCCAGTAGAAAAAACAGATCTTCAGCAAGGACATAGCCTGTCTCTTCTTGAACATGGACACTTGGTGCAAAAGGCTATGAGTTTCCCACCCCAACAAACTAAACTAACTCTGCTAGCTTAAACAAGTCCCCGAGTCTTACCAGTCAGAGCTGGATTTAGGGGGTGCCCTTTGCAGAACGCTAGGTATGGGGTTTCTTCATTAAGCAGATGGGAGATTGATGATGAGAGAGAAAGGGTGCCTGCTGGGGGCAGTCTTCACTCCTCCTGAAATCCCCCCTTTCTCTGGAGGCCTCGGAGCATGGGTGGGGATTTGAAAGGCACTCAGCCTGGGCTCCAAAACCCTCTGGCATGCTCTCCTGTGCCCACCTGCCCCCCCAGACCTGTCCCAGAGCCAAGCACGGGACCTCACTTAATCCCAGTTATGTAATATGCAATCCAACAGTTGGCCAAGGAGGAGGTGCCTGGAGCCACACCCAGAAGTGGGGGCAAAAGGCCCCAGCTGGGTAGGGCCACAGATGAGGCTCAGTTTCTGCCTGGAGTAGCCCCCACTCCTCCAGCCTCACCCAGACACCATGAGTGGCCGAGTCGGAGACCTGAGCCCCAAGCAGGCAGAGACCCTGGCCAAGGTGAGAGCCCCTTTCCTTGAGCCCCAGAAGAAAAGGGCAGAGGAGAGGGGGGAGGGGGTGGCCAGAACCCTGTCCCACTCTGTTGGCTTAGTGTGTTTTTGACATTTTCTCTTTACCGTCACCTTACCCAGGGTCATGTTCCACAGCAGCCAGTGATATCAGCTCTGTCCAGGGCAGGGGTTGAGGGAAAAGGACCACATCCAAGCAGTAATAGTGTGTGTGCCAGATCAAACTTGACTTCTTTTGTGGGAGACAGTATAAGAGAGCTTTACCGACAGCTGACCCCACCCCAGCCATTCCTCCCAGGCCCCTTCGATGGAACCCGAGGATGCTAATGGTTTGCCCTCTAACTCTGTTTCCCCTCCTTCCCGAGGACCCTGAAAGATAACCTGTCTGTAAGGGTGAGCGGGACAGAGCAGGGTGAGTGGTCAGCCCCACAGCCAATGGGGAGGAGAACATGCAATCACTAACCACGCTTTTGTAGATGGGGTGAAAAAAGGCAGAAGCCTCGGCAGGCTAATACATGGAAAGAACTATGAATGCACTCATACTCCAGTCCCCTTACCCACCCACCCACACAGTCACTCATTTATCCTTTTTTCTTCTCACCTCCCACCGCACCCTCCCCAACCATCCATCCATCCCTCCTCCTGTCTCTTCACCCACCAATCTCTCTTTCCTCTATTTCCCCATCTCTCCCTCCTTCCGTCCACTGATTTCTCCTTCATTCTTTTTCCATCCACCCACCCACTCAACCTTCCAAGCCTTCATCCATCGATCCTTCTTTCTATCCATTTACTCAGGATCTATCCTTCCGTCCATTCATCTGCCCGTCTCCCCATATACCTGCCTCTCATCCTATCCATCTGTCCACCCATCCTTCCATCGTCGTGGGCGTGTGAAAGAGAAGGGATGATGAAAACAATTATTGAGTCTGAGGGCCAAGGTTCAGTGCAAAAGCCACTTTAACCAGCATCTCCCTTCCCAGTTCCGAGAAAACGTGAAGGACGTGTTGCCCGCCCTGCCCAATCCTGATGACTATTTCCTTCTGCGCTGGCTCCGAGGTGAGGGCAGAGGTGGGGGAGACCAGGGTGAGGGGCAGTGGAAGGGGCCTGGTCCTAACCGCTGCAGAACAACTCATGGCTCTCAGGATCCAATCACACTGTCTTGCTTCACATGCTCAGATCCAGGAGAGGGGAGGGCCCTACCCGGGAGGAAGGAAGGAAGGTCCTACCCGGGCCCCTAGTGCCATGCATAGCTCCTCACAGTCCAGGACCAGGACAATGTGACTACAAGGCAGCCTCTCTCCTGCCTCACACCTTCCTTCCATCTTCACACAGCTCGGAATTTCGACCTGCAGAAATCAGAGGCCATGCTCCGCAAGGTGAGACCTGTCTAACCATGTTTGATAGGGGATCTGGGTTGATGGAGATCTGGGAAGTGTTTTGTGGGGCGCAATCCACACCTCCAGCTCCCATCTCCACCCCCTCACTGAAGGTGCTGGGAGCCCAGCGGGGCCTTACCTCTCCTCCTCTCCCTTTCAGTATATGGAGTTCCGGAAGTCCATGGACATTGACCACATCCTTGATTGGCAGCCCCCAGAGGTGAGCCAACCCCTCCCCCAACACCCCAGTCCTTTATAGACATAACATTCAAGCAGCCTCTGGGTCACTGGAGAACACGAGTGAAGGGCTACAAGCCTGAGAGGCCCGTGGAACTGCCTGCAGGCCTCCAAGCACCTCTCCTCTAATAAAGATGAACATTTCCTGGTTGCTTATGAGGTCCTGGCCTGAGTTAAAACTTTAACTGCATGAATTTACTTAGTCATCACAACTCAGAAGTGGGTACAACTGTCCCTATTTTACAGATGAGGAGACTGAGGCCCAGCAAAGGTTAAGCATGCTACCCAAAATCCCGCAGCCTCAACGTCGAGCTGGGATTTGAATTCACATGAAACTGGCTCTTCACCACCACAGATAGCTTGTGCCTCTGAGCCCTCACCCCTAGGGCCTTGATCAAAGCATCCTGTCTGTGCAGGAAAGAAATTTAGCCCACCAAGTTGCTGGAGAGAACAGTCCCACCACTGGCACTCTTAGTAAAGCCATAGTGGCCATAGTTTCATTTGTAGAGTGTAAGTTCTGGGCCAGGCACTGTGCTTTGCCAATATGATCTTGGGGACTTTCCCTAAGGGAGGGATTAACCAAACCATTTTACAGAAGAGAAGTGGAATGGGACTCGGGAAGGGACTGTCACTTTTTCAAGGATGCACAGCAAGGATGCAGTGGTGTCTCTATTTGGACCAAATATATTGACCTTCAGAATCCATGTTTTCCATCACTAAGCTCAACTTTTCCATTAAGAAAAGTTAATGGAAAGGGACGTGGGAGATGTTGGGGGACAGAATTAAGGAGCCAAGAGGCCTTCAGCCAGACCCAGCTGATGCCTGGCTTTGCTATGTACTCTCTACAAGCAAGGTATTCCCCCCAGGGTCCCTTAGTTTTCCTCACCTGGACAATAGTGCCATCCTTCAGGGAAGGGGCAGTGCTTATAGCATGCTGTGTGCAGGCTTGGGTCATCCAGGCCAGCCAAGTATGGGGGTCTCTGGAGAAGTACATAATGCCAAGTTCTGTGTATCTTTCCATGCCCAGGTGATCCAGAAGTACATGCCTGGTGGCCTGTGTGGCTATGACCGGGATGGCTGCCCGGTGTGGTATGACATCATTGGGCCGCTTGACCCAAAGGGCCTCCTCTTCTCGGTCACCAAGCAAGACCTGCTTAAGACCAAGATGAGGGACTGCGAGCGCATTCTGCATGAGTGTGACCTGCAGACAGAGCGGGTAAGGCCCAAGCTGAGTGAGGCGGGCAGCTGGGTGCAAGTGAGGCTGCCAGGGGACAGAGTCCCAAGATCACACACACTGTGCTCTCTGCTGTCACAGTCAGAGGACTCTGGGGTCAAACCATCTCAGCAGCTCTGCTGCTTCCTAGCTGTGTGGTCTTGGAGAGTCATGTCTCCGCTCTAAGCTTGTTCCTCACCTACAAAACAATAATAATAATAAATAATGGTTGCAAAGATTAAAGGAGATAATGCAAATGTATGGCCCAGCACATAGAGCCTCATGCATATTTCTCAACAATGCTAGTTACTTTTACTCCTTCTGAGTCTGCTGTTCCTTCTGTTCAGATAACTCTATCCCCCAGTGCATGGATACCTCCCACACTTCCCTTGGCTCTCTCCCTTCTATTGTTCAGGTCCCAAACTTAGATGTCACCTTCTCTGAGGTCCCTATCTGGGTTAACGTGTCCCCGCAGCTCCTGTGCTGCTTACTTGCAGCACTTACCTCGGGACTTACAGCGACCTAGTTGCTTGTCAGTCTCTCCAAGCAGAATGTGAAGCCTTTGAGCACAAGAATATTATAGGTTATACTCTCCATGTCTGACACAAAACAGGTGTTTAATAAATATCAATTGGGAGGGTGCCTGGGTGGCTCAGTGGGTTGAGCCTCTGCCTTCGGCTCAGGTCATGATCTCAGGATCCTAGGATTGAGCCCTGTGTTGGGCTCTCCGCTCAGTGGAGAGCCTGCTTTCCCCTCTCTCTCTGCCTGCCTCTCTGCCTACTTGTGATCTCTCTCTCTTTCAAACAAATAAAATCTTTAAAAAAATAATTATCAAGGGCGCCTGGGTGGCTCAGTGGGTTGGGCCGCTGCCTTCGGCTCAGGTCATGATCTCAGGGTCCTGGGATCGAGTCCCGCGTCGGGCTCTCTGCTCAGCAGGGAGCCTGCTTCCCTCTCTCTCTCTCTCTCTCTCTGCCTGCCTCTCCATCTACTTGTGATTTCTCTCTGTCAAAGAAATAAATAAAATCTTTAAAAAAAAATTATCAATTGGACCAACTGAGGGATAATTGGATGATTGAATTGCAGTATGAATGGATGGATGGGTGGGTCAATTAATGGATGGATGGACAAACGGATGGATGGACAGATGATAAATGGATAATGCATGATGGATGGATGGACAGTTAGATAGATGGATGGATGGGTAGGTGGATGTGTGGGTAAATGCATTCAGTTTTGTCCATTTGTTCCTTTGAGGACAGAGTAGGGGGCTGGTAGAATCACTAAGGGGTCAAATGCTAGGGTCACCATGTCCCAAGTTCTGAGCCTGCACCCTGAACCTTGGAAGTAGTCTTCGCTTTTATTGTTGCAGCTGGGAAAGAAGATTGAGACCATTGTGATGATATTTGACTGTGAGGGCCTGGGACTGAAGCACTTCTGGAAACCTCTGGTGGAAGTGTACCAAGAGGTGAGGAGAAGGCCCCATGGGTGACTTCTGCTTTCCTTAATGATGAGCTTGGTCTGCTGTGACCTTGTTCACTCAAAGCCAGGATTTGGTAAAAAGTGGTGGACTTTCTGGGCTCTGGCACTGCAACGCAGGACCTAAAGGGCCTTAATGTGTTTTCCAAAAGACAGGCCTCAGAGTCAACACTGTACTGAGACCCTAGAGGCCACCCTCTGCCAAATCTTCCCAGTTCTGTCATCCCAAGCTCTGTGACTCCAGCAAGTCACTTCATGCCTCCATGCTTCAGTTTCCTTGCCTACAAAATGCAAATACCGGTATTCTGCATTTCAAAGGGATGTAGGGATATTCCGGTGGGTTGATATATAAAATGTGTACACAGTGCTTGGAAAATTGTGAAGATTTAATGAACAATAGTTACTATTATTGCTATACTACTATTACTATAAGATTTACTCTGAAAATGATTATTATTAGAGTGTGGTTGTTAAAGTCTGAAGAGAGAAACTCTCCTCCGGAGGCCAGTGGAGGTGATGGAAATAAAGGAAACCCTCCTTAGTCCTTTGGACACTCCAGAAGGGAGACTGAAAGGCAATGGGGGTAGGAGAAGATGAGATGTGGACTCTGATGGGGTCTTTCTTGGTTCTACAGTTCTTTGGCCTCCTTGAAGAGAATTACCCGGAGACCCTGAAGTTCATGCTCATTGTGAAAGGTGTGTGACAAGTGACTTCACTTTTTTGTGCCTCAGTTTCCTCATTTGTACCCTAGAAATAATAAAAGTGCCTTCTTCCCTGGGTAGTAATGAGGCAGGTTGGTTGCTTGGCTGCATGCAAGTCACTTAGAACGCCTGGAATAAAGTTAGTGTTCCTTAAATAGTAATTTCTGCGGTTGGCCTTACTGCAAGAAGAGGCAGTTCCAATACTAGCTCTTCCAGGAATCCTCTCTCATTTCTCCCACCCATGTTGATCTCTTCATTGCCAAACTGCCTGTGACACTGAAAGCTGGAGCAGCCAAGTCTGGCCTTTCCTGCCTGCTGCCTTCTGGAGGTCTCTAGTTGTCTTATGTGTTCATCCTGGTTTTTTCCCTCAGTTGTTCTGCCCAAATGAATATTTGATGGTTGGCTGGTTAATTGGTTGGTTGGTTGATTATTTGTTTCATTGGTTGTCTAGTTTATTGGCCAGTTGGTTGGCTGTCTAGATGAATGACTGGTGGGTGGTTGGAGAGTTAGTTGGTCAGTTAATTGATTGGTTGATTGGTTGGTTTGTTAGATAGTTGTTGGCTTGGTTGACTGAGGGACCAGCTAGCATTTTGGTTAGTTGGGTAGGTGATTAGCAAGTTGGCAGATTGGTTAGTCAACTGGCCAATTTATCATTTAGCTGAAACTTGGATGGTTGGCTGGCTGCAGAAGGCAAGTGGCTGTGTTGTTAGTTGGTTGCTTAATAGGCTGATGGGTTTTCTGGTTGGCTGATTTGTTAGTTTGTTGTTTTGACTATTTGGTAAGTTGGCTGACTAGTTGGTAGTCTAATTGGTGGCCTGATTAGAAGGCAAATTGATGGGCCATTTTCTTGCTTGGTTGATTGGATGATTGACTGGGTGGCTGGTTAGTTGGCTGCCTGTTATCTGGCTACCAATTGTGGAGGCAGTTTGGCAAGTGCAGGACATTTTCCAATTCATGAATCCTCCATATTAGTGGCTATGACTATTACAGAGAGAGTGTCACAATGGAATAATTTTTTTCTCCATTATCTTTGTATCTCTCCAGCTACCAAACTGTTCCCTGTGGGCTACAACCTCATGAAGCCCTTCCTGAGTGAAGACACACGCAGAAAAATTATAGTATTGGGAAGTAAGTAATTCTAGCTCTATTCCCTGAGCACTGTGCCACCTGGAGTCAGACATTCCTTCTCAAAAGTAAAGTGAAATATATTTTACTCTATAGAGTATACCCAGTTATCTTTGGAACATTCCATGTCCTTGGTGACTGAGGCCTCACACCTTCTCCTTATTAGTTTCAGTGTGGTTGATAGGCAACCTCTGGGCTATAGGCCTCATTTTCCTTTCAATGCTTATCACCTCAGTGCTTCTAAAGGCAATGTGGGCTGAGTAGGATAAGGAATAAGGGCAGGAAGAGGAAGAGGAGATGTGATTCAGGGAAAGGAGTGTCAACAAGAAGGGACTGGATAAGTGAATAATAATGCATCTATTTGATGAATTACTAGAAAACCAGAAAAGATGATTTGATACCAAGGGAAATGTTATTAAGTTTTTAAAAGCAGATTATAAAGTGGAGTGGATAGTATCATCTTCCTTGTAAAAACAAAAATAGATTACTGGAAGAAAATGAAACAAAATGTTGATTTGTGGATGGCAAGAAATCAAGCATTTTTTTTTTACTTTGTATTTTTTTCTGTTTTCTAAAGTTTTATAATAACATGTATTACTTGTATAAGTAGAAAAAAATCATTATTTTTAAAAATGATAAGGAGGGGCACCTGGTGGCTCAGTGGGTTAGGACTCTGCCTTCAGCTCAGGTTATGATCTCAGGGTCCTGGGATCGAGCCCCACATCGGGCTCTCTGCTCAGTGGGGAGCCTGCTTCCCCCTCTATCTCTGCCTACTGCTCTGCCTACTTGTGATCTCTCTCTCTCTGTCAAATAAATAAATAAAATCTTTAAAAAAATTAAAATGATAAGAAAAGAGAAATCGTTCTTAAACTCAAGCCAATGACCTTGAACTTGGAGCAACTTCTTGCAAGCAGAATGGTCAGATCATCAAATCAGGAGATCTAAGAATGTGGGAAGGTAGAGTCTTACAAATCCTTGCTTTCTTTCTCTTCCTGATACTTGAGTCTTTGCCTCTGCCCAGTTCCACAGGGATAGGGAGCTAAGTGGATCACAAGGTAGCCCCCCAAATCCAGTAGCAGTGTGGGTAATGCCACACTCCAGGTACAAGTCTGGGGCTCTGTCCTACTGGTGGCACACAGGGTCCTGTGTGTTTGGCCCTCGTGTGCCAAGCATTATGGTCTTTGCTTTTATCCCACTGGAGGCAAGGAATATCCCATGACCACAGTGGGGTTGGGGGTGGGTAGGGGAGATAGCCTGGATTGTCATAAGACCCAGAATGCATAGAGTTTTGCACAGGGCATGAAGAACAGTAATGAGCATTATGGCTTTAGTGATTAAGCAGCACAGAAAGGGAAGGTCTATTCAAAGGCCCAGGGCTATCCATTCCCCACCAAGAGGTCTGTCTTGAGTATGCCATCTATATGCTGTATGGCTGCCAACAAGGTTTTTTACTTCAAAGGCTTTAAAGTCTCCTTGAGACAATTAGATGATTCTTATCTTCACTACTCAGGACTGGAAGACCCTCAAAAATGTGCAAACCCGTCAGCTCAGGAAACATTTTTCCATAGCAATACAATTCTGGATGACACTTCCTACAGCCCAAGGCCTGAGAGACTGGTTAATTGGTCTTTGTAGCCTAGTACGGTTTTGGGCTTGGGCCCCACCCCAGTGGGAGTGGAGGGCTGACAAGTCCCCTCCACACTTTAACCCCTCTGCCCACAGGCAACTGGAAGGAAGGTTTGCTGAAACTCATCAGTCCCGAGGAACTGCCTGCTCAGTTTGGAGGGACTCTGACTGACCCAGATGGGAACCCCAAGTGTTTAACTAAGGTACAAATAACCCCAGACAGGAGAGGGGAGAGGAGTAGAGTTGAGTTCCTTTCTCACCCACTCATTCATTCCACAAATTCTCCACAGACATGGAGAGACCCCGTAAGACAGGTACTGGGCTAGACAGTCCCAGCCTCCCTATCACCGGGCTCTCAGCAGCTGTGCAGGCAAACAAGAAAGGAGGAAAATGTGACTCTGAGGGATGAACTGGAAGGGGAGGTTTCCAGAGGAGGTTTTGACCCTGGAGGGTCAGGGAAGGCTTTCTGGTGGCAGGTGGTGGGAAGGTGGCAGTGGGAGAGGACAGGGTGAGCAGCATACTTCCAGAAGATGGTGAAAGCATCTCAGGCAGGAGAAACAGCATGAATTCAACAGCACAAGCAATGCCATGTTCAAAAGAGTGAAGCAAGCCCATTCTGTCCTGTGTCTGCAGATCAACTATGGTGGGGAGATCCCCAAGTCCATGTACGTGCGGGACCAAGTGAAGACTCAGTATGAGCACTCAGTGCAAATCAATCGTGGCTCTTCACACCAGGTGGAATATGAAATTCTGTTCCCAGGCTGTGTTCTCAGGTAAGGGCCTGGACACCAACCCATTTCTGGCTGATCTTACACCTTCAGGGTCCCACAAGAATGAGCAGGACTTATCCCCCTCCCGCCCACCCAGGTGGCAGTTCTCCTCTGATGGTGCAGACATTGGTTTTGGGGTCTTCCTGAAGACCAAGATGGGGGAGCGGCAGCGAGCTGGGGAAATGACAGAAGTACTCCCCAGCCAGCGTTACAATGCCCACATGGTGCCTGAGGATGGGAGCCTCACCTGCTCAGAAGCCGGTGTCTGTAAGTCTACCCTGGCTGGAACTCAACTCTGGAAGGCTGGAGCCACCTGTCCCATGGTTTAGAGGAGGAAACAGAGGGGCAATGACCCCCCCTATCCCAGGAACATACAGCCTAGGTTAGTGTAATTCATCCACACAGTTGATCATTCAGACTACACTCTCAGGCATTTACTACACACCAAAAGCTAGTGATGCCTTGAAAAGTTCAGAGTACTTGGTCCACAGGACACAGACAAGGGACAATAAGGCATTTCCCAGGCAGAAACTGGGGTTCTGAGAAGTAAGTCAACTTATTCAGAGCCACACAGTTGAGTGTGATGTCAGGGTCCCACCTCAGTCTCATGGTAGCTGCATAACCCCCGGCAAAGCTTACCAATCTGGACCCTTGGTTTGCTCTTCTGTGAAGCAGAGGTTACAACCTCTGCCTCTTGGGTGATTGTGAGGAAGTAGAAGGTATACACTGGTCACACTTTATCCAAGTGGGCTGGGAGGTCTTTGACATTCCCAGCTTCCCTCCCACCCCCACCAACCCCTATCATGCAAGTGTCCAGGTGTGGAGATAATGGGATGCAGTGGCCATTGTCCTCATTGCCAACTCGTGCAACTGAAGTCAGGCTGGGCATGCGCCAAGAGGAGGTCAGTGTCTGTTTACAGACATGGCTTAAGAGTGACAGTTCCCATGGGAAAGGGAAAAGGAGTGGTGGGAACTTGGCCCAGCTTAGTTAACATAGCAGGTAGAAACAGAGCCTGTCCTCCCTCCTGTAGCTGGGGTAGAGACATGGGCAATGTGAAGCCAGGCCTAACTATCCATCTGTCCATCTGTCCCCCCAGATGTCCTGCGCTTTGACAACACCTATAGCTTTGTCCATGCCAAGAAGGTCAGCTTTACAGTGGAAGTGCTGCTCCCAGACGAAGGCATGCAGAAGTATGACAAAGAACTCACCCCTGTCTAGGCAGCTTCCTCACTTCTCTGAGACCCCAGACCCTCTCCTTTTTCTATATATATCCTATCACCCTTCCTTCCCTCAGAAACTGATCACTGAGATTAGTCAGTAAAGAAAGAGCTGCCTTGAGGAAGACTTATGTGCTGTGGTCAGATCAGGAAAGGCACAGTTTTTGAAGGATGCCAAGATTGCATAAGAGAAGGAAGAAAGGTGAAAGCAAGAGGTGACATCACTGAAACCCAAGAAATCACAAAACGAATCCTTACCTTTTGTCCTCACTTCTCCTAAGGCATTTGTGTGTGTTCAAATTTCTACGCTATGAGCTATGAGCCACTTGGGTTACAAATACATCTAAATTCTTTTTTACTTCTACTCCTTATACAGTAGATGCTCAATATATACTTGTGAACTTGAATGAAGGTAGTGAGCAGGGTAATTCACCGGTGTACATTTCAGCACCTAGGACAGAGGCCAGAGCCACCCTGGTTACTGCCCCCTCAGGTAGGTAGGAGAGGCCTCCATAAGACTTCCCAACCCATCACTCCCACCTGTATCCACTTCCCTTGGAACTCACACCTTATATTCTAAGCAATTAAAGAAACTTTACTGAAAGCAAAAGAGGTCCTATCTGGCTCTGGCTGCTGCCTGTTGATAACAATTTAAAAGTCTAGGCTATCATCTGATGAGTGCTTTCTTGCATACCACACATGGTGCCAAGTGCTTTATGAGTGTTGCTCATTTCACTCTCAAACCTCCCCCGGGGGCCACTTCTCATGGCCATCTTATGGATAAGAAAAGGAAGGCTCAGAGAGGTAAGGTCACCTCCAAAATATAGTTCTTAAGTGGCAGATTCAAGCCCTAGGGTTTGTTTTTTCTTTACTCCAAAGACATTGTTTTTAACTGTCTATAATTCCACTTCCTCAGACCCTACTTTCACAAAGGAAACAAAGAATGACTTATTTGTCCTAGATCTTCCAGTAGAAGTGTCCTGGGTGTCATCCTCTCCAATCCCAGTTTATGGACAAAGTATGTGTTATGTCCATTGGGCAGCTGGGGTAATAGAGCCCCCCAATGCTCAATTGTATGTTGTTAGTCCAAGGAGATTCACAGCAAAATGGACTAGGCCTTTGCCTCGAAGCCGTGCACCCTGTCCACTGTTCACATGGCCTCTGAGAAGCATGACCTCCTGACACCCTCCATGGCCCTGGGTGACTGAGGGAGAAGTCACATCTCCAGGACATTCCTGCTCCATCCAAGCCAGGGACACAGAGACACTGGCTTGAGCCCTAGGACCTCTGGACAGGAGGTACCGAATTACACAGAAAAGGTGGGTAGGTGGAAACCAAAGGCTGACTGGTCCTTGGGAATGAGCTGCCCAGGACCAAGGCTGCTGAAGTGAGCCAGAGTGGAAGGCCTGTCTCCAAAACCAATCAAGCAAGTGTTCAGCAATGCCTAGCACTTTCCATCTGCACTTATGGGCACAAGATTTTATCTCCATTTTATAAATGGGAACCTGAGATCTCAGAAGGCACTGGCCTGGTTTCCTTTGGCCTATGGGTGGGAGAAATAGTCTTGAAGTTAGGCCACCCTCCCCCACCTGCTCACTCGCATCAGATTCACACTACTGTAACAATTTGCCAGAATTAGGCTCTCAGAGGTGGGGAAGGTGAGGTAGGGAGGAGAGGGTTGTCAGATTTATGGGGGGGAAGAGGCAATATGTGGAATGTACTTAAAATTTATTGTTTCTCTGAAATAATACTTAATGGGGCATCCTGTATTTTATCTGTCTACCCTACAAATGAGGGAGAGAGGAGGTAGAAGCAGGGAAGAAAGGGAAGAGGAGGATGGGCTCATTCTCTTGGAAGACTGTGGTAGCATCAGCAATGTGGGTCCAGGGGTCCCTGGGAGTGGTTGGCCCAGCATCTCTGGTGCAGGATGGAGGCAGAAGGCAGCACTACCCTTGTCCCCTGCGGGAAAGCCTCCTACACTGCAGCAGGCTCAGAAGGAGGATGAGGGGTGGACCCTTTACACCCTTGAAGCTGAGGCAGCTGTCAGCAAAGGATGCCGTCATTTGCTCGACCTCCTCTACTGCCACTCAGAGAGCTCCCTCACTTGACCTCTCTGGGTCCTCCTCTCCCTGGTTTGGCTATACCAGGGAGAGGCCACCTACATTTCCAGGGTAAGGATTTCCTATGGTACAGATGAAGCACCCCATTATAGGGCCAGGTGGGGCCTTCTACCTCTCCCACTGCCCAGCTTTCAGGACCCAGAGCCTGCACATCATGGCAACAAGCACTTTCACTTTGGAAATGCAGCCCCCCAGCCCCGTCAACCTCCAAGATCCAAAATGGGGGAGGGCTTTGCCTGGTGTCTCACAGCTTGAAACAAAGAACAGTCACCTATAGGAGGAAATGTTGTAAATACAGATTTCCAACGAGGCTCAGAGGGTCTTGTCCAACTCCAGACACTCACCAAGTAGGGATATATAATCTTGGAAGGACACCATGGTCTAAGGAAGAATCTGGGACACCAACACCCACTGAGAGGTTCCTCCTGGGCTCCCATGGCCAGTGACACAGCCTGCCGGTATAGAATGACAGTATACTTCATGTATCCCCACCAGCTCCGTGGGAAGCTGGGCCAGCCTTTGAGCCCTAGGCCATTGCAGGCCCTTAGAGCAAAAGAAAATCCTGATTCTCCCTTATCCATGAGTATTTCCTCACTGCAGCTCTGGTTTGGAACAAGAACAGACAGAAATCCTCAGGTACTACAATAGAGCCCTGGTTTCCTTTGTTTCCCAAGTTTCCCTGGTTTCCCAAGTTACAACTTGGCCTAACAGTAGGTTCTATGTAGCTGTTAACTTTCTTTTTTTTTTTTATAAAGATTTTATTTTATTTATTTGTCATAGAGAGAGAAGCAAGAACAAGCACAGGCAGACAGAATGGCAGGCAGAGGCAGAGGGAGAAGCAGGCTCCCTGCCAAGCAGGGAGCCCGATATGGGACTCGATCCCAGGACGCTGGGATCATGACCTGAGCCGAAGGCAGCGGCTTAACCAACTGAGCCACCCAGGCGTCCCAGCTGTTAACTTTCTTTTTTTTTTTTTTAAAGATTTTATTTATTTGACTGAGAGAGACACAGTGAAAGACGGAACACAAGCAGAGGGAGTGGGAGAGGGAGAATCAGGCTTCCCACTGAGCAGGAGCCCGATGTGGGGCTCGATCCTGGAACCCCAGGATCATGACCTGAGCTGAAGGCAGACACTTAACGACTGAGCTAACCAGGCACCCCAACTTTCTTTTTTTTTTTTTTTTAAAGATTTAATCTTTCTGACAGAGAGAGGGAAAGGGAGAAAGAGAAAAGGAGAGAGAGAACAAGAGAGAAGCAGACTGACTCTCCGCTGAGCAGGGAGTCCAATGCTGGGCTCGATCCCAGGACCCCAGGATCATGACCTGAGCAGAAGACAGATGCTTAACTGACTGAGCCACCAGGCATCCCGTAGCTGTTAACTTTCATAGGAGAACACAAGAACATGTTCTCCTATGTAGAGAAATGTGCTAATATCAAGAGGGAGGCAGGGCACCTGGGTGGCTTAGTCATTAAGCATCTGCCTTCAGCTTGGGTCATGATGCCAGCATCCTGGGAGCGAGGCCCTGCTCCGCGGGAAGCCCGCTTCTCCCTCTCCCACTTGCCCTGCTTGTGTTCCTGCTCTCACTATCTCTCTGTCAAAATAAATAAATAAAATCTTTAAAAAAAAAAAAAGTAAGAATGAGGGACAGACATGAGTTCTATAATGGCACACACAATCCTATTTTCTAAAACACTAACTTAGCAAATGCTCGAGGATCGGGGATTCTGTTCTATACACAAACAAGTAATGCTGAGAACAGCTCTTAAAAGGAAGACAGCAAAGAGTCAAATGTAGAGTGTGGCTCTTTATAGACATGCACTTGGGAAATTCCAGTGCCATCTTGGGACACCTACACGCAGTAATAGTTGTCTATCATACACCGGTAAGTCCTGTGGTGACCGTGTCTTAGGAAGATACTTATGAAGGAAGGAATCTCTAAGTAGACCCAGGCTTTCTGCAACCAGAGGGACAGAAGCCATGGTGCACAGGTTCCCTCCCCCATAATCATATCTATCAAGCTCTCTCTGGGGTGAGTGGGCCTTCCCAAGCTTCACTGGAAATCCTGTAGTTTCATCCAGCTAAATCTGGAGACCTGATCAGGGGATCTAGAACCCCTCTCTGGGCTGACTCCCCACCCCAAGCTCTGCCCAGAATAGCCCTGGGGAGGGAGCGGAGTAACAGGAAGAGAGTCCCCAGACCCGCAGCTGGGCCTGAGTCGAGGCCCTCACCTCACTCTCTTCCACATCATTGTTGAGCACAAAAGCTTCCAGGCCGAACTCCAGTGTCTCATCTTGCTGGGACTAAGGGCCAGACCTGGGGCTTCCTGAGAGGCACCTGGAGGACACCGGGATCTGGAGGGACCATTAACTCAGACACTGGCCAGAACAAGTTTCCTGGGAAGCCATGAGAGACTTCTACTCCAGGAACTTCTTGCCCCTGAAAGCCCACATTAAATAATGTCCACCCCATTCCTAGAGCTCAGGGACCATTGCACTTAGCCTGAGCAAAGAGCAAATGCTAGAAAATCAGCCCCAACTGACAAGACTCTAAGGCTGTGGCAGCCTCTCGAAGCTTGCACCCTCGCTGGGAAGGACAGCCTGTCCTTTGCCAAACTCACAGCCCAGGCGGACACATTCAGACCCAGACACGTTCCAAACAGGCACAAAAAAAGGCTGGTCATCGGCAATCAAGCCCAACAAGACAGACCTCTACACCAGGTTACACCAATGGTCCAGTGAAGCAAGACTCCAGGGTTGGGATAAGCCCCCTGCCCTCGCCCTCACTCCCCTGCAGCCTCACAGACCCTTGGTTGAAGACAAAAGTGTATATCCTCTGGGAGTAGTTCAGGTGCTGTCTCTGAGAGCCATACACTCATCCACAGAGTTTCATGGCCCAGTTTGACAGTGGTTGGATGCGGGCTTCAAGAGTCTGCCATGAGCCTTCTACATAGGGAGGGGATAAGCCATCTGAGGGAAGAGAGGGAAGAGAATTATTCCCAGCAAGTAGTCATGGTCACCTCCTAACAAGCATCTACCACATGCCTTGTAGGCAGCAACCATAGTTCCATTTATTCCTGAATGGTCTGAGAAGTGTTTGCTATAACCCATTTTATAGGTGAGATGATGGAGGTTCAGAGAGGTGGTTGAACTTCAGTTCTCCTACCCTGGTCTCACCTCCCAAATGGGTGCACCCCTGTCCTACCAAGGGCTGAAGACTGAGGCCCAACACAATGGAACAAAGGGCTCACACTCTGCCCTCCTTAGGCAATCCTCAGGGGTCCACAGTCCACTCCCACCACGGCTACACACACCAGGCTGAGACTCACCTCCAGTACCTGGAGGGTCACCTACATGGGGTGGGGGTCCCAGAGGATGGTGTCATTTGGAGAGCTCTGTGGGGTCCATGATGGCTGCAGCAGAAGTGTTCGCCTCCTCCCCAAGGAGCAGCCTTGGCTGGATGACTGCCCAGGAAGGGGCTTATAGGTCAAGGCAGAATGGTGGGTTCCCCCAGCCAGACTGAAGGGCAAGCTCTGGGCAAGATCCCCTGGGGGAGACAAAGGCAGTGGGAAGGCCAAGGAGAAGCTGCTAAATAAATAAGCTTGATCAGCACTGAGTATCACCATAGCTGCTATTAGGGGCAAATTCATACATGCTATGTGAACTGCACAACCACTTCTGTTTTACAGATGTGGAAACTGAGGCAGGAAGTCCTGTTATCATCTGTCCAAGGTGCTTACATGCAGCTATCAGCTGCAGAACTCAGATTCAAAATCCCAAGCCAGGGCTCTTCTGGAAATATTTAATGGTTGAAATTTTTATATGGCAAGACTCAGAAGATATCAAACGACATTAAAATGAAAGCTGAATTTACCCTTACCCTCTCTCTACCAGAAACATCTTTTCATCTGTGTGAGCAACTGCTTAAAAGCCCACTCGTCCCTGCATAGGCCCAAGTGAATTTTTTTTTACCATTTGGGCTGACCACATTGCCACACTCTCAGGAGTGATCATCTCGACCCAAGGGGCCTTGGGAAGACCAAAGACCAGAAAGGAGTTTTAGGGATTTATGTGTGTGTGTGTTTAAGAATTTAAGGTGGCTCAGTGGGTTAAGCCTCTGCCTTCGGCTCAGGTCATGATCCCAGGGTGCTGGGATTGAGTCCCACATCAGGCTCTCTGCTCAGCGGGGAGCCTGCTCCCTCCTCTCTCTCTGCCTGCCTCTCTGCCTACTTGTGATCTCTCTCTTTGTCCAACAAATAAATAAAATCTTTTAAAAAAAAGAATTTAAGGTATTTGTTTAGTATTTCCGAGGTTTTTACTGAATGACAGGCTCTGCCTTAAATGCCCAGGGTGCAGAGTTGGGGTGGGCCTCTGCCCCCCAAGTTGGGCCTGGCTGGGGAGCCCAAGCAGCAAGAAGTAGGACTGTCCTCAAGTCCAGGAGGGTCCTGTTCAGCCTGGGACAAGGCTGAAAGGCTTCCAAGAAGCAGGGTGAAGGTCACAAAAGAGAAGCTGTCCTCAGCTCTCAGCGGGGGGTGGAGTGGGAGTAGGGGGGGGCGGGACGAGAGACTCCAGGGCTGGAGGCATTGGGAAGTGAGGCCAAGGGTTGAAAGGCAACCAGCACAGCAACTCACACACAGGCCATTAGGAAAGAAGTTCCCTCCTCCAGGTATGCCCAGGATGTCTGGCTCCTGCTGCTGCTCAGCAGGACAGTGTGGGACAAGGTATCCTCAAGGAGACTCAGCAGGTACTCTGCTGGCAGTGGGGAGGCTCAGCTCAGGGAGGGCAGGGGGAAGAACCCCAGCTCCTAAGGGAGGCTCAATGCCTAGACCTCACCAAGCTACAGCAAGACACAGCAACACACAGAAGACCCCCTGGGATGGCCATAATGAAAAGAAACATGACCTGTCCCTACCGCCCCCCGCCACAAGCTTCCTTAAGTTGGCCAAGGTGGGACTGGAGAAGGAACGCCTTCACCTGGAGTCCATATGGCTAGTGGGGCACCGGCCAAATATGTCCATACTCCCCCATCCACCTGCTGTGCCTCCTGATTTTAGAAAGGACACCAAAGTCCTCCTGACTCATGAGGATTTAATAAGGCTAGTGAAGAGTTAATGCTGACAGAAGGCTTACCGCACAGGGGGCTTCATTTTCTCAGCTGTAGGATGGTGATGGTGCCTATTGCTTTGGCTCTTACAGACGTTATGTAACACAAGGCTTAGTGCAGGGCCTGGCATACAGCAAACCCTCCCTCCAGGTTTTCCGTGGGTGTCTTTCATAACTCTTGTCCAAGGGCTGGGGAGTGCGTGATGATGGAGGATGCTGTACGGCAACATGATCCTGTCTGGGAGGAAAAGTCGAGAAGCATGCATGGAACAAATGCGATCAGAGCTGGACATTGAGGGCACTCCTGGCCGGTGGCATGGCTAGCACGCAGGGTACATCTAGGGAAAGGTGAGGTGTCCACGGAGGCAGGAATGCTGGTGCGCCAATGTGCCCTGGTGAGAGATAAGCCTGTCAAGGCCTGGAGGCTCTGACTGCCAGGCCGAGGTGTTCAGATGGGATTCTGCAGGCTGTCAGGAGTCACAGAAGGTATCAGAACAGAAGGCCCCTGGGGAGATTTCAGCCATCAGCATGATTAGAAGACTGTTTCTTTATGCACTGGGCATTTAAGGAGGTCCCAAGATTTTCATACAAATAAGACCCTCAGCTGCACTCCTTGGGATGGTCACCCGTTATTTCCTCTGAATAAATTCTTAGGAGTGGAATTCTTGAAGTATCTAATTGGCATAATTGATATCTGGGTTGGCTATCAGGTGGCGATTCAATCATTTATCCTTTTTTTTTTTTTAAAGATTTTATTTATTTATTTGACAGAGAGAAATCACAAGTAGGCAGAGAGGCAGGCAGAGAGAGATAGAGAGGAGGAAGCAGGCTCCCTGCTGAGCAGAGAGCCCGATGCGGGACTCGATCCCAGGACCCTGAGATCATGACCTGAGCCGAAGGCAGCGGCTTAACCACTGAGCCACCCAGGCGCCCTCAATCATTTATCCTTGAAAGAGAGGTCTCTTGATACATTAATAATAGCCAATGTCTGCGGAGCCCTGTGAGCCTGTCTTGAATGCTTTGTGAGCCATTTATCTTGTAATCCTGGCAGCAACTTCAGCAGGTCATTACAGAGAATTCTATGATGAGGAAACCAAGGCTCAGAGAGGTTAGGCAACTTGCCCATGGTCACACAGCCTGTGAGTCAGCTGCACACCAACTGTGTAGAGAACCACAGGCTGGAAGACAGGAGATACAGAATCAGAACTGGGCTGGGAAAGGGGGGGCTAGAGGAGAGAGGGTAGGTGGAGAAGGTAGGAGGAATGTTGAGTTATGTGGGTTGCGGGGAGGGATGGGGGCCAGACTGTGAGCTTGGGCCAGTGACTCCAACTCCAGGAAACAGGGACCTAGCCATGCTGTGATTGTAAAGAGTAAATGAGCAACACCACAGGAAGTGCTTAGCGTTGGACTTGACCCACACTAGAAGCAGTGCACTAACACATTGTTCTCCGTAACCCTGGAGGCAGTTTGAAACAGCCAGCAAGGGCATGTTGGGTGCTGCTGCCTCCTTGTGGTGATGCTGAGCATTGCATGAAGGTGGCCTCTGGGTTCCCAAGTCCCAGAATGTTCTTGGACAAAGCCCTGAGGAAGTGGAGAAAGACAGGCCTCCTGCCCCCACTCCCAGTAGGGGTCTGGGCCCCCTCTTGGGCAGGGGAGGATATACTGGGCTGGAGGAAGCACAGAGGAGGCTCCCAAGCCAGCCCTAGAGGATCAGAGGGTACCTTAAGGGGGATGGAATTGAGTGGGCTGTAGTCAGGTGAGGGTGGGTAGGCCAGCAGGAAGCGGTGGGGAAAGGTTGGAAGGGGGTTCCCAGTTGGAGGGAACAGCGTATGAGAAAGCCCCAGTCAAGACAAATGCCAGATCCAAGAAACCTGAAATGAAGATATAGGGTAGGGGGAAAGGGTTGGGTCTATGGGTCTAAGAGCCACCTCAAGGAGTCTGGGCTCTGTTCTGAACATTTTAAGTGGTTGGCTAGATAGAAAAGCTGGGGGCAGGGTCCGGGGGAGACAAGCCAGAGGCTGCTGCCCTCATCCAAGCCTGGAGGGGACAGATAGGACATGTGGTGGCGGACGACTGGGGCCAGAAGCTACATGAGTGAAAGGGAACACCCAGGAAAGAGCGAGAAGGGTCTGAGCCCGAGGATCAGGTGCTGGGGTAGCAGCTGAAGGTGGAAAGCTGGAGTGAAGGTTCTAGACAAGCAGGAGCTGCAGCTGAGACCACCTTCCCTTCTCCCTGCCTGTTTGGGAGAAGAAAGAGCAGAGCAGGGCTGTCTTAATCTGTGACCCTGCAGTCTGTGAGGCTTCTGCCAAGTCACTTGCCCTCTCTGATCCTAGATGTGGCTCTACACGGTGGGGAGGGTGCTGTGATCCTCCCCCCTTTTCCCCTGCCCGCAGGTTGGCAGGAGGGCCAGAGCAATGGTGGGCTGGTAAACATTTAACCTCTCACTCCTCAGGCAGGGGGACGCTGATCTGTTGATCTCCATCAGATAGATAGTCCCCTCATGACCTATTGCAGGCTACCCAGAGATCACTAAATGGGGGTTGGGAAGCAATGTGCAATAACTCTAACAAAGTATAGCCACCAAACAGATGCAAGAAATGCAAGTAACCTCGGGAGTGCAGATCATAGCAAAGCCTGCTAAAATCATCAAGAAGCTTTCAGTGTTACCACCTGTTCTTTTTTGCTTGCTTGGGTTTTGTTTTGTTGGCTTGTCTTTTTGAGATAGTAATTGACATGACATTAGTTTCAGTGTACAACATGATTTGCTATTTGTCAATTTAGTGTGTATTTGTGTTTCTTTTAAAGATTTATTTGAGAGAGGGAGAGAGCGCACAGATAAGCAGGGGGAGGGGCAGAGGGAAAGCAGGTTCCCCGCTGAGAGGGGAGCCCCCTGTGGGGCTCCATCTCAGACCCAGGAATCATGACCTCAGCCAAAGGCAGACACTTAACCGACAACCGATGGAGCCACCCAGGGGCCACAACCCCCACCCCCCACCCCGCCCCGCCATTATTTAATTTAAATAATGGCTGTGTTTAAAAGGATTCGGAAGGGACACCTGGGTGGCTCAGTTGGTTAAGCAGCTGCCTTCGGCTCAGGTCATGATCCCAGCGTCCTGGGATTGAGTCCCACATCGGGCTCCTTGCTCGGCAGGGAGCCTGCTTCTCCCTCTGCCTCTGCCTGCCATTCTGTCTGCCTGTGCTCGCTCTCTCCCCCTCTCTCTCTGATAAATAAATAAAATATTAAAAAAATAAAAATAAAAAATAAATAAAAGGATTCGGAATAAGGTAAGGATCTTGGTTCTGGCCCCTGTGAACCCCTCTTACACACCACTCATTGGCCCACAGTAAGAGGTTTTACAAAGTAAGCCTCCAGCCATCAGGTCTCAGGCATCCAGAAGAGGCCCCACTTCTGGTTAGGGGACTGCTGGGCCCCTGAGCAAGCATTAAAAGAGCAAAGGGAGAAGCACCCTGATTCCAGTGCCCCCAGGCAAGCCACGGGTTTGCCCACCACCCCACTGCTCCTGCCCATGTTCTCAGATGGCAGGCATGGGGCCTGCTCACTCCCTGGGTCTTCACCTCACAAGAGACCCAACACCAGCTCCTACTCTTGGAGAACTAATTTCCCCAGCCCCACCTCAGAAAAACCACGAGTGGTAGAGTCATTGGTGAGCATCTCTTTCTTGGGAAACTCCAGTAGGCACTGAGCACTCCTTTGACCCCACTGCCTAGGTCTGGAGCTAACACCTGCCTGCAAGACTCGGTGTCCTGAGCCAGTGGCCGTGGGTGAAAATGCGTGCTTAGGATGGACATCAACATCACCATGAGCACAGTCCCTGTCATTGGTGTGAGGGGGCTGGGTGACCGCTTCCACCAGCCAGACCGTGTTGTTAACATGGAGAGTGTGGGAGCATGGGGCACACTTGTACCTATGTGACCTCAAGCCTGTAGAGATGAGTTTTCCCATCTCTAAAATGGGGCTGATCTTATCTACTGCATGGGGTTCTTTTTTACAATTTAAATTAACATACAGTATATTCATGTAATATTAGTTTCAGAGGTAGAATTTAGTGATTAATCAGTCATATAGAACACCCAGTGTTCATTCCATCAAATGCCCTCCTTAATGCCCATCACCCACTTACCCCGCCCAGTCACCCCTCTCCCCTCCAGCAACCCTGTCTGCTTCCTACGATTAAGAGTGTCTTACGGTTTGTCTCCCTCTCTGATTTGGTATTATTTTTCCCTCCCTTCCCCTGTGATCCTGTTTCCTTTCTCAAATTCCACATGAGTGAAATCCTATCATTGTCTTTCTCTGATTGACTTATTTCGCTTAGCATAATAATACCCTCTAGTTCCATCTACACTGTTGCCAATGATGGTAAGATTTCCATTTTTTTGATGGCTGAGTAACATTCCATGTGTATATACCACATCTTCTTTAACCAGTCATCTGTCAGTGGACATCTGCGCTTTTTCCACAGTTTGGCCATTGGGGACAATGCTATAAATATCGGGGTACTACATACAGTTCTTGGGAGAATCACATGTGGTCACTGCAGAAAAAGAAAAACTGCCAGATAACGAAGGGGGTAGCACTGATTGTCCATATACAGTGGACAGCAGTTACCCTTCTTTGGGATGAGGAGGCTCAGGGCGGTGAGTGGCTTCCAGTGATGGGGTCATAGAGCTCACAGCTAACTTCCCTGAGGTTTCGGGCTTCGCCCTGGCAGGCCATGAATGGGGGCCAAGTGGAAGAAGGGGGGAAGGAAGAAGGCAGAACCAGGTTCTGCTGGGATTTGCCAAGGGGCCCCTGACCCCGTGTCTCCCACGATGAAGGGGACCTCAAAAAGGGCCCAGGTTTTGGAAAAGGACTCCCTTCCTCATTTCTGTACCCCCTGGAGTCAGAAGCCTGACTCAGTTCAGAGGACCAGATCATCTGGTGGGAAACCTTCTCAGCGGACTTCCCAGAGACAAAGGGAAGACAAAGATACCCCACCAGAAAGCTTGAAGGCAGCCACCCAGCCAACCTCTACACACCTCTAACCTTCTGACCCAGTTTCTGCTCACTGATACTGAAAGTTGAGAGAAAATGAAGGTACTTGTCCTGAGGCAAGAAAAGAACATGTTTACACCATGACCTCAGTGACCAAGGTAGAGACCAAGTAAGCAGGGAACCGGTGGCAGAGCCCACATGTCACAGGGATGCAGGTGTGGGTTGACCCCAGTGGGGAGATGGGGAGGTGCAGGACTGGAGAGGCGCCAAGGGGACTCAGAGCATTTAAGGTAGCCGTGGGAGACGGGGCAGAGGTCAAGGGGGGCCAGGGAAAGGAATCCAGTGGCTGTGGGATGAGAAGAGCAGCAGAGAAAGGCCCACCGTCAGAGACCCCAGCCATCAGATGCACCCTATAGCTACAGACATCCCCAGAGCACGAGCCACCACCTGAGCCCTTATCCTGTCGCACCAGCAATCCTGCCCGGTCCCTTGGCCCCTGTAAGCCCCTAGCCAGGTGCAGGGGGTCACTATGGGGACGGGTCAGCCCCCAAGTGTGCACCCAGGCTGCCCATCTCTCTACCCCTCCGAGTTGTTAGCAGCCAAAAATGGGCCTGGCCCAGCATTGAGGAGGAATGCCCCCTTCAGTGCTCTCAGGGACAGCCTCCTGGGTCACTCCCTTTTCTCCAAGGCTCCTGAATCTCCTCCTGGGAATCTCATGTGATACTCATAAGGGGGCTATTTTCACCTCGGGCACCTTCAGGCTCAGGTGGTAACCCTTTCAAAGGTATCAGTGCTTTAGCAGGCTTGCAAAGAGGTCAATACCCGAGGGAGAATGGCAGCACCAAGGGAGGGATCCCCGAATCTGCAGGGGAGCATCAGTGGGTGAGGAGTACCTGACATACTGTGAGCCACGTGTGACTGGAGAAGTCAGCCTCTACCTCTGAGGGCCCCTGGGCCTGCTCCCGATCACCACACCCCTGCTCATCCACAGGAGAAAAGGATAAGAGAACTCAATTTCTTGAGGATTTATTGGGCCAGGGGCTGTCCTGCCTTCCAGCTAGGCCCGAGCAGGTCCTGCACTAGGGGTGGGCCAGCTAGAGAATCAGTCCTCAGGGTGCCCACGACGGCACCCCCTGCATTTCTCCGCATGTCTGCTGCTCTTCAGTCCAGCCACATTGCCGAGCCACCGGGACTCCTGGGTCCCCAGCTTGCTAAGCGATCTTGGCTATCTATATTCCTTGCCATGTCTGGGCTTCTGTCTGCTTATCCTCCATGGGAGGTTACCTTCCTATCAAAAGACAGGTCTGCTCGCCGTCAGTATCACAGATTCCATGGAAGCAGATGGGGGTCAGGTCTCCCTTTCTGTGAGTCACCGCAGCTGCTGCTCCTTGAGGTCTTTATCTCTCAGTCTCCATCTGGCTCAAACATGCCCAGATGCCAGGGCCTCAGGCCCCAGGGAGCCAGGCATCCATATCCCCTGGCAGGAGGAAGAAGCTGGACCAGAGCAGGGAGTGGGCCAACCCACAGGCCAGGGACCCAGGTGGGGTCAGGAGGAGCTGGGCTTCTCCACTGAGGGGTAGAGTTTGCGCAGGCTGGAGTCCAGGAGGAAGTCCACTGACCTGTGGTGGACAGGAATGAGCAAATGAGCCCTGGGAGCTAGAGCGGGGAATAGGAGGTAGGAGGTCAGGGCTAGGAAAGGGACTCCTAGATGCAGGGCATGAGTGCCATCCAGGTGGCAGACATCACCCTTTTCTTTATTCAGTTGGGGAAACTGAGGCCAGAGAGGGTAAAAGGCTCACTTAGGGCCCTTGGGTAAGCTGTGTTCCCTTGGGAAAGGCCTGCTCCTCCCACTCTACATTGGTCTGATTGAGTTGGCCTTGTTCTCTGGTTCTAAGAGCAGGCATGTGACCCAAGGGTGGCCAATCAGAAAAGAGAAATTGGCTCAGAGGTGGGCACTCAGTCCAGAACAGACCAATGAGAGCCTTCCTTGGGACTTTTTTGGTCAACTACAAGAAGCTTCCTATGGGGCTTGCTAAGCTGGTGGGGAGGAGGCTAGGAGCTGCTGGAGGCCATCTCTGCTCCCACGTGGGGAAAGCGAGTGAAGCCAACATACCAACATGGGATGGTATGGGAAGAAGGGCACAGTAGGATGGGGAGACCAAGACCCCAATGACCCCATTTGGGTGCCTCAATCCAGCCATGCCTGAAAGCAGCATTAACTCTGGACTTCTCAGTTTCATGAAACAAATCATTCTTATTTTCCTTCACCTAGCTTCTGTCGGGCTTCTGTCACCAAAATCTCCCTAAACCCATCCCCTCCAATGTGCACCTGATCCTGTCTGCCTCTGATTGTTCTATAACACTAGGGTTTCTTTCTAGAATTTAGTGGTCCTGTGTCCTATACCCTCAAGGCTCTGCCCATACCTTTACTGCTTAAGTGCCTGCCAGAACACAAGCACAGACCGTCCTTTCTGCCTCAGAAGCCTATTCTACGAGCCCTGCCCGTGCTGCTCTTGTCCTGTGCAAAGTGGGGACACCCCACGTCTCTCAGAGGACCCCTGAGGCTGGAAGAGGCACCCACCTGTCAATGGGGTGGATGATGACAGGGATGACCAGAAGCCCCAGTGCAGTGGTGGTCCACTTGCGGACAGACAGAGGCCAGCGGGTGGCGGTGCCTAGGATGTAGAGAGAGGCAGCACACACACGGTTGATAGTGAAGCCTGGGATAGCCACAGATGCCAGAGCCTGCCACACGAAAGTGTCCACCACAGCCACGGTCACCCTGGTGCTGCGGCCTGCTTCAGGGCACGGTACCTGGTAGGGAGAAGAGAGAATTAATCCAGCAGGAGCAAAGGTGGGAAACCCTGTGGACAAGGGGCATAAGACTGGACCAGGGTAGGTAGGTGGCCAGTGGGGGTGGGGACAGAACCACACTGGTGTCAGGTTCTGGACTGTACCAATTCAGGGCTGAGCGTGAACTCATCCACAACCAGAATTGGGGTACAGGCTAGGGCACATGCATGGCTGGGGGCAGGGGACACTACCCTACAAACAGGACTGAGGTATGGATTGCAACAGGCAAGGTAGTAAGAATTGGACTGTCCCACCAGGCATTGTAGCAAACACTGGCTGTGGACAGAAGCACAAAGGGAGTGGACTAGGGTGGGGGGTGGAGGGGCAAGCCAACACTCACGGCTCCCGCCTTCTTGCCCTTGTCAATGGCATCCGCCAGCACATAGGAGCTGGACACACCATAACTCAGCCACACCACAGCTGTGGGCACCAGGGAGCGGAATGCCTCTCCCACCTCATTGGCATAGCCTGTTGGGGAGAAGACATTTCACTCCGATGGTGGTGGTGGGGGGGGGCGGCTGGCTGGCTCAGTCCATTAAGCTTCTGACTCTTGATTTTTGGCTTAGGTCACATCCCAGGGTTATGAGATCGAGCCCCGCGATTCTCCCTCACCCTCTCCTTCAGCCCCTTCCCTCTCTCTCTAAAAAACCAAAAATAAGAATAATTCCGGTGGTGGGGAGGGGGCACGGGCTGCTCCACAAGGGGGCACTAATTCTAATCCCAGCTTGCTAAATGGTAGCTGAGTGACCTTAGATAAGTGATTTTATTTCTCTGAGCTTCTGTTTCCCAGTCTTTAAAAAGTCAACCATGAAGTCCACCTCCAGTCTAGGGCCACTGTGGGAGAGCTGAGTACAGTCACAATCATCATTCCCTTGCCTTCCCAGTCTGGGTTCTAGGATCATGTGCACTAATGCAGAGACTAACAGCAGGTCCGCTGATGAGGCACTCACCCTGCACCAGTCTTTCCTGTGCCTTATTCTACCCTTCCAACTACCAGCCCACTGAGAGAGGCACCGTTTATCTCCGTATGCCCCCAAAGAAAACCAAGCATCAAATAGAGCCAGTATGAGAGTCCAGATACTGACTCCATAGTCAAGGCCCAGACATACCAGAGAGGGCAGCCCACTCACCCCGTTCCTCCCAGCCGGGCTGGAACGTTCACCTGGGAGACCGGCCAGCAGAGACCCTGAGCGCAGAGCTGGGCCGACCTGAGCTGTGTGACCTTGGGCAAGTCCCCAGGCCTCTCTGGCCCATGCAGAATGAGAACTACGACCCTCCCACCTTCTCCAGGGCACTGACCGGCGCCTGGCGACCCCTGTCTCTCCAGCCACATGGTAGGGGAGTCGCCGTGCCCCTCGCCACCGCACTCACCTAGATACCGCACCCACGTGTCCCGGAAAAGGTCGCGCTCGGCGCCCCGCGGGAGCGGTTCGGACATGGCTTTCCGCCTCCGCAGGAGCCACTGCAGCCGGTCCTGCTGCCGTTACCACCTCAGCTTCCACTACCGCTCCAGTCCGCCGCGGCGGGACGGGCTGAAGGTCCCGGGCTGAAGGACAGGTATTGCGGTCCCCGCCAGCAGGGAGCGTCTGCAAATTACCCCGCGCACTGAAGCCCCTCTCCCAGGCTTGGGTTTTGCAGATTAACACGCTTCAGGTTTTCTCTGGGGTTGAGTGGTTGGCGCAATCCTTTCCCACGACTGACTGTAGTCTTGGAGCCTAAGAGACTGGGGTTCAAATGCGACATGCTACACTTCCTAGTTGCACTTTATAACCTCAGGCAACACACTGTACTCTGAGCTTCGTTTTATTAATTTATTAAATGGGGAACGCCGTGTTCAGTCCTGGGACAGTTGCAAAGATTAATGATAAGAAATCATTTATTAAGTTTACTACTGGCCAGACCATTGGCTAAAGACTCTAGACAGATTGCCTCCTAAAAGCCTCCCACCAACCCAGGACCCCTATTTTACAGACGAGGAAATAAAGGCACACACACACGCAAAGGGTCACTTTTCCAGGTCATACAACTAAGTGGTGAAGCTGGCATTTGAATCCAGCTCGTGGCTCCAGGTGCCGCGCTCTCAAGTTGAGCTGAGTGAATGAGGCTGGGGAAGTGAACAGTGAGCAGCACCCTGGTGAGGTGGATATTTGGACTCTCCCTGCCAGGTGCCATGTTCATATACCAAGCTCTGAGGTCTAACTGGATCAGCATAACCCCCAGACCAAGATTCTCTGGGGCAGGACCTCGAGTGGTTAAATGAATGAATGAATGAATGAATGAACGAACGAACGAAGAGACAGGGGAAGCAAGATATCATGGAAGTGAGCAAAACAGAGAGTGGTCTTGGGTTGTCATGATTACTAAGAAACTCTTCCCCAGCTGGACCTCAGTATTCTCACGTGAGCAATGAGTGCCCTTCACTAAAACCGTGAATCCTTTGGATTTTGGAGGTATCAGGCAGCGAAGAAGTAGAGAGGGCGTCCTGGGTTCAAATCCCAGTTGTGCCACCTATTTATCTACGTCTGTAAAATCTACTAGTAGCCCATATTTACTGAGTGCTCACTTGTTAAGGTTCTCTTCTAAGCGCTTTGCACATATTATTTCCTTGAACCTCTGCAACAACTCAGGGCCATAAGCACAGGGTTGAAGTGTGGTACCCAGTAGGCACTTATTTTATTAAAGAATTGGCTTTTTATTATCAAATAAAGATGAGGGAAATAAGACCATTAGTTCAATATTAACGACTCCATTTGCAGACCTGGGCGTCTCTGTCATCGTATGGTCGTATACGGCAGCCGGCAGCCGGTCAGCGGCGATTCGAGACCAAAAGCGCTCTCCAGCCCCGGAAACACCGGTAGTGCTGGCGCGGAATTAGGAGACGGTCCCTAGCACCACGTGAGCGTCTTTCGTCCGCTTCCCTCCCACTCTGTGCCCACCGCTGGCGCTGCACGTTCTCCCCAGACCCGCACAAATCCGCGCGCTAGAACCTTCGGGCATGTATCCAGAAACCGGGCGGGGCGGGGCATCCGCCCAGACCTTGAAGGCGGCCAGGAGGCCCCCTGGTGCCCTTAACAAAGATGGCGGAAGATATTCCATCACGTGGACCAATCGGGAAGCAATCTGGTCATTGGGCCTCATGGGAAAGCGCGCTAGAGGGGAACAGTGAGGGGCTTCTGCGCGTGCGCCCCAGCTGTTGGCGACTATGTGGTCCGCTATTGAGGCATGAATCTTGACTGAGTGAGGGGCTTCGAGGAGGGAGGCGGTGGGCATTGACTTTTACTCCCTGTGTACTGAATGTTGCTTTATTCATTGGTTAATTTTCCTAAGAGAGTGCTGTAAACCAAGGTCAGGATGATGCCTCCTAAGCGGAGTAGCTGAGGCCGGCGCAGCCTCAGGCCGCTCCGGTCAGCTCCAGCCCTGCTCCCTTTTCCCTCGGCTTCCCCAGACCATCTCCCCACGCTGGGTCGGGGCGGGGGTGGCTGGCTTTCGGAGGGAAAGGAGTTCCTGCGAGGGCCTGGGGATGGGGTGGGGGGGCGCTCTCCATTGTTCGTTTGCGGGGTGGAGCGTTGGGTTATGTGCTGTGGTTGCCCGCAGGGTCCGTGCCCTCCAATCCGTGGTCGCTGAGGGCCTCCTTGGCCATCCCTGCTTGTCAGTGTGGACGGCGGGGCTGGGGGCCTGCGAGGCTATTCGTGCCTGCCCCCAGATGCCGGGCCAGCCTTTGGCCCACTGCCCGGGCAGCCTCCCCGCCAGACACCAGGAACCCAATGCTCCCGCCATATGCCTCCAACAGAGACGGGACTGCCAGAGCCTTGCTGAGGTCACTCAGGAAGCAGGCTGACCGGCAGGCACCGTGGGAGACTCAGACTAGAATGGCTTTCACTGAGATCTACTGTCTTAATCCCACTTGTCATTTTTGTGTGGGGTGCTCAAATGGAGACTTGATGAAAGGCTGACAGCACTGAAAGGGGGGGGGGTTAGAAGCCTCAGGATTCACTCCCACCCTTAGCCTCCTGGCCCCATCCTGGAACTGGGATTCCTGGAAGTAATTTTCCTGTGCTTTGTTTGCATTGCAGGACAGTGGCTGGGTACAAAATTGCTGTCCTGAGAAGCTCTGAGTCACTGACAATCAGTAATTAAAGAGACTGCCGGTGGGTCCCAAGTCTCAAGGTGGCCTCTCTGTCTGCCCCTGAGTGGGAAGATCTATACTGACTCAGGCCATCCCTGAAAACTTGTGGGAAAAGTCAAAAGGTCCCAGCCTTGGAGATAGAAAGTTTAGAAGAGCCTTTGAACCCCCACCATAATTCTAGCAAACTGCTACCTTGCTACTCCTCATAATGATCTAGACTTAACATTTTCAATTTGGGAGCAAGTTCCTCCCCTACAGCTGGCTTCCCTGAAGTGTTAACAGAACCTTCCCCCCGTTTTCTAATTTCTGCCCTGCTGCCACCCACATCTCCCCCTGCCCCCCACCCCTTCCTGTCTCAACTGTCACTGGACAGGTGATGTTGGCACAGCTTATAGGATGGTAGATCCTATCATGGTGCCCAGCCCCTGGGGACCCCTGAGTAATTTGAGAGGAAGGAGACCCTGTCCTGCTGCTCCCCCTCTTCCTAATTCTGAAATGAAAGTTCCCCAAATCCAGCCCAAGATCTTTCTTGGGCATCTGGGTACTGGGAAAATGACTGCTACAAGGGACAGAAACTGACGGAGACACAGAGGGAGCCACGCCTGCTGTGGGAAGAGGCATTACTTCGGGGTGACTGCCCCCAGCTGTTTCATCTTCTCTTCTGAGGCCTTGTCCGGAAGCAGGACCTCCACAGTGAAGCTGACCTTCTTGGCATGAATGAAGCTGTAGGTGTTGTCAAACCGCAGGACATCTGAGGGGAGGCAGAAAACCAGACATTCAGGCAGTTCTATAAAGGACAGCGATTTTGTTGACTGAACAAGGCAGTGTGGTACGTAATGAGGATAAAAGGTGACATAAGCAGTGGTGCCTCACCTTCTGAAATTTAAGCTGGGTGGACAAGATATTCACAGAAAGAAAAATAAAAAACAGAACATGCTGAGTGCCAGATGAGTGAGACAGCCACGTCTGTCACAGCTTAGAAGGAGAGGGCCTTGTTAAAGGCTTTTCAGAAGAGTTAGAACTTGAACAGCATCAGTTGTCATAGTAATAATGGCAACAATGGCTATGGAGGTGTCTCAGCCCTGGGTTGGTAATCTATATATACTATTATGTTATTGCTCCAAATAACTCAGCATTAGTCCTGTTTTATAGCGTATAAAAAGGAAGGCACTGTGTCACACGGTGAGGAAGTGATGGAGCTGGAATTTCCTTCTGACCGGCATCACTGCCTGTCTTGGGCCCCGGAAAGGTGAGCCCCGTTCAGGTTCTGGTGAAGGTAAAATACCCGGAGTTTTTGAGCCAGGAATTGATCCCACAGAAAGATAAACGGACCAAGATGTGCCCTGCACCCCTGTTTGTAATCCTAAAAGATTTGGAAACCTCAAAACGGGTATGGAGTTGGCAGAGAAGGCTTTGAAGCCTTGGCCAAGAAACAGACTGCTTTTAATCTAGCCCTTTTTGAGTTGTTCCCTTTCAGTCAAACAGCCCTTCAAGAGAACAGAGTGTGAGAACAGAAACACTGGCTCTGCCCTTTCCCTATCCTGGTCTTCTCTTACTTTTCCCAGGGGAGGAAAAAAAATTAAAGCAAGCCCCCCCCCACCTCCCAAAAGTGTATTTATTTTTATTTATTTATTTTTTTTCCAAAAGTGTATTTAATCCTGAGATTTAACCTCACTCCTTTCTTACCCTAGTTAAATGCATAGTTTAGACATTGGGTAGACATAACACCCACACTTTCTTCATGGTGTAAAGTATTACTCATCAATTTTCTCTGTACCAGAGGTCTTTCAGAGCCAGTAGTCCCTCTGAAAAGAGGGACACTTCCTCAGTGCCCTGGATGACAGAGTCCCAGTGACCAGAATCGGTCATGCTGAAGGAGAGGTCTGAGCTCCTTGGATCAAGCACTAGGGTCGAGATGGCTCTGCTTTGCATATTCTGCTCTCAGAAACAAGGAAGGGGCTGTTCAGAGGTCGAGGCCTAAGGGGAAGTAGAGTTCATGAATTGCGTGGTTCATTTTGACACTAATCATATGCTGACAGACCTATAGAGCCCCCCCCCCACAGAGATCCTCTAGGCTAGGGCTCCTCAACTTTTGTTGGGGAACTGACCCCCTTGAGAATCTGATGAACGCACCCAACTGTAGATCCCCTGGAGCCCATCATGGACTCTTGGGGGCAGGGTTTCCCAATGGGAAAGGCACCATTCTGAAGAATGGCGGCAAATAGCTGTGATCATCCACTCTCATTATATATGGAAACAAATACATATTCTAAAGCAGCTTCCTTTTATTTCTCCTGATGGAAGATGATAGTGCTTTTTAAATTATGTGTTTAGGTGGGTTATGTTATCCATGAATTTCATTTCAGAATAGTAAGAGGGATATTAAATGCTGTATGTTATAAAAAACAGGTGTTTGATCTTTAAGGGAGTCTATAAACCCCAGATTAAGACCTCCCTCGCTCTAGAAGTGCCTGGCTGGCTCAGTTGCTAGAATGTACGACTCTTTCTTCTTTTTTTATTTTTAAGATTCCATTTATTTGACAGAGTGAGAGACAGTGAGAACGGGGACAGAAGTAGGGGGAATGGGAGAGGGAGAAGCAGCCTCCCCGACAAGCAAGGAGCCTGACGCAGGGCTCAATCCCAGGACCCTGGGATCATGACCTGAGCCGAAGGCAGACACCTAACAACTGAGCCACCCAGGCGCCTGGAGATTTTGACTCTTAATCTCAGGGTTGTGAGTTCAAGCTCCACACTGGGCACGGAACCTACTTAAATAAGTACATAGATAAAGAAGACCTCCTTCTGTAGCCCACTCTTCTCATTTTAAGGAGAAAGAAAGCAAAAACTAATTATTTGGAGAGTTGGTGGCACAGCCCGGCTCAGAAACCAGGCCTCCTGGAGCCTAGCTGGGCTCTCTTGCCCCCAGCACTGCCTGGAAGTACGATGGAGCCTTCACCCCGTGTTTGAGGCTGCCTGTTCCACCTCATGCACTCCTGGTGGACAAAGTCCAGATCTTTTCTGCTGAATCTTCTTTCCTAATAGAGTATTCTACACTCCGGCCCCCAGGAAACATTACTCTAGAGAAAATAAGTGAAATCAATTCAGACTTTGTTTCTCCTTCTCCCTACTTTAAGCACACTTGGGCAAGGACCAGACCAGCCTGGGGAGGATTAATGTGCTCTTGCCATTGGAGGCTGGCTCAGAGTTTTAATTTCTCCACTGGGTGATTATGTTCTACTTTGCAGGGAGTCGCCTGGTTCTTCAAGGGCACTGCCCTCCCACAGGTGAGCTTGTAACCTAACACTGGGTTCTCTCTGGGCTCAGGTCTAACCTGAGCCGTGGCTCCAGGCAACAGCTGATCCCACCTCATTGTCTTTCCACCTGGGAAAGGGACGTGGGTGCTGCGACCTGCCTTTAATCCTCCTTGGAATGGACAAGAAGCAGCACCCAGTCAAGGCCCTGCATGCAGATAAATGTTCCAGCTGGGAATGTAACCAAGAAGAGCTGAAATAAATTTGGGGTTTGCAAACCTAAGCCTGATTATGGTGTAAGGTATCCTGGTCCTTTCTCAGGCTGCCTCCTTCAGATACTACAGACAGTCATGGGCAATGCTGGAAAATCCTGGCTGCACGATCTCAGGTAAATTACTTTCCTGGTTCAGGACTACTCTCTCGTCTGTCACATCAGGGACAGACCTGATCATCTCTAGGATAGACTATTGCCTAGAGATCTGGACCAGGACTTTAGGATTCCCTCATGTCTTCCGTCTTCTGGTGTGTACATGAACTGCTTTGTGGGAGAGATAACATCCCTTCTCTATACCTCAGCTTCCCTGTCCATTAAGGGAAAAAAAAAAAAAATCAAGCTTAGGGGGACCTGGGTGGCTCAGTCAATTAAGCATCTGCCTTCAGCTCAGGTCATGATCCTGGAGTTCTGGGATTGAGTCCCACATCAGGCTCCCTACTTGGCAGGGAGTCTTCTTGTCCCTTCTCCCTCTGCCTCTCCCCCACACCAACCCCAACTCATGTTCTTACCCCTCTTTCTCTCAAATAAGTAAAATTAAAAAAAAAAAAAAAACAAGCTTTGGGGCACCTGGATGTTTTGGTTGGGCATCTGCCTTTGGCTTGGGTCATGATCCCAGTGTCCTGGAATCAAGCATTGGGCTCCTTGCTCCTTGGGTAGACTGCTCCTCCCTCTCCCTGCTGCTCCCCCTGCTTGTGCATGCTCTCTCTGTCAAATACATAGATAAAATCTTTAGAAAAAATGGGCGAATCCTCTAAAAAATTCAAACTTCTTTATAAAATATGTGCCGTGGATAATAGTAGCTGGGCTAGTGTGCCAGGCCTTGTTCTTGTTGAAGCATACAATAATACGCCTTCTCCTCCAAGGACCTGGCTGCAGGCTCACTAACAAGAATATTCCTCCCCAGGGAGCCATACCACAGAGCATCTGTGAGGAAGGGGTGGTTGAGACGGAAGGTTGCCTGGCAGGTGGGGAAGTACACAGCATCGGAGGTTGGGATGATGGTATGAGAGATATCTGTGCCCCTAGAAACAGGGCACAGGACTTCTCTCCCATCTCCAGGACCATCTCCAGGATGGCCCTTCTCCCCGCACAGGTCTTGCCCTAAGGATAATGATGTCTACAGTGTGTTGAGTGCTTACTGCACACCAGGCATAAGTGCTGCCCATTTAATCATCATGTATCCCCATGAGGTGGAGAATTTGATTCTCATTGTAGCAATCAGGAAACTGAAGCACAGGGAGACTAAGTCACCTGCCTAAGAACTAATCAGTAGGCAAATCCAAGTCAGCTCGATGATGAAGCCCTTGCTCTCATTGATTTTCCACGCCCAGCACATTGGCTCTGATAGAAAGGAAACGGAGATTTGAAGGGCTTTTTGTGTGCATGTATGTGCTTTTTCTGCTTACAAATGTAGTACATGGTCATTGTAAAATAAGCTAGTTGCAGAACTAGTGAAAAAATAAAGCCCTCTAGAAGCATCCTACCATCCCAGAGATAATCACCATTACAGTTAGCATACATTCCTCAGAATTCTTTTCAATGTATATACTTAAGAAAAAAAAAAAAAACCAAAGTGAGTGTATACCATACGCTATGTTTCATTCTTTTTTTTTTTTTTTTGACATGTATTAGACCCTTTACATTTCAATTTATTCTCCTGAATGGGTATAATGTATTTCATGTACCCATGTACCATAATTCATTTAACAAGACCTTTTTAAGGTCATTTGGTTTATTGCCAGTTGCCCAAGGCTGCTAAGAGCATCCTTTTACCTCTACTTTTGTGCCTTTGTGTAAACATTTCTGTAGGATCCATTTCTGGAAGTAGAATTGCTGAAAAGGAATTTTAATTGATACTACAAAGTGGAGGGATGTAAAACACTTCCAAATGCCTGTTTGCAAAAAAAAAGGGGGGGGGCATTTGCCATTCTTCATATTCCTCCTGGCTAAACTTCTGTTTGTGTCCTGTACCCAGTTTTTGATCAAGTTGGAGATAAGCTCAGAGGGGTCGGGACTGGGCTTTTCAGCATTCTGCTCACCTCGGATCCCTGCCCCCCACCCAGGCAGTTCTGCCTCTCTGACATCTTTGGAAGGAGCATTCTCCAGAAACGTTTGGTCACGGTCACAGATCCAGTTAAACTTGGAACAGAGAGCAAGTGTTCTGGACCCTCGTGATCACCTAGGACCATGACTCACCTCGACCTGGAAGTATTAGGTCAGAGATCTGCCCTAGGTTCACTCCCTCATCTGTGTAAGGAGAGTGTTGAGCTCATGGAGCCCCACATCTAGTTCTCAGAGTCTGACAGCCTAAATCCATGGAGCGAGAGGGACCCCAGAGGCAGACAGCTAGGGAAGGGGCTTTAAGCCAAGAGAGGGAGACTTACAGATGCCAGGATCGCTGCAGGTGAGGGTCCCATCCTCAGGCACCAGATGGGCATTGTACCTCTGATTGGAAAGCACCTCTGTCATTTCACCTGCCCGCTGCCGCTCCCCCATCTTGGTCTTCAGGAAAATCCCAAAACCGATGTCCGAACCTTCCGATGTGAACTGCCACCTGCCGGGGACATCCGCCCATTCAGACCTGATTTTGTCTCTGTGCGCACTCTGTGGGTCCTGCCCCCAAGGCTTCTCCCACTCCAGCCCAAACACTAGCACCCTAGGGCTGAAAGGCACAGGTTGCCTGTCGGGGTCCAGAGCACTACCTGAGGACACAGCCAGGGAAGAGGATCTCATACTCCACTTGGTGGGAGGAGCCACGAGAAATCTGCACACTGTGTTCATACTGCTGTTTCACCTGATCTCGCACATAGTACTTCTTAGGGATGTCGCCCCCATAGTTGATCTAGAAGCAGGGCACAGAGTGAACTGGAATGTGCATTTGAGCCAGGCTTCCCTGGTGATCCCTAGCCCTTCTGGGTTCTTCAGGGGACTACACAGCCCATACCTTGGACTTGCACTTGGGGTTTCCATCAGGATCAGTCATGGTGCCCCCATACTCCACAGGCAGCTGGTCAGGGCTGATATATTTCAGTAAAACCTCCTTCCAGTTTGCTGGCAGCAGGGGGAAGGAAGGAGGGGAAAAAAGGATCACCACTAGGCAGGATTGCTTCACAGCCCTAGTGGTCAACACAAAATGGGCAGGAAAAACCTGTCTGCCCCAGCACAGAAAACACTAACATTAGGAGCCGGCGATGTGCACACAGCTTTGCTGGGGGGTTCAGGAGGCAGCATCACCCAGAGGACTGCCCTTTCCCTGGACTAAGAATCAGAACCCCTGGAGTCCGTCTCCATTGCCTCTGACCCATTGAGCAACCTTAAGTAACGTCACTCTGTGCTGAGCCTGATTCTACCTGCCCCACGAGGCTGCGGGGGTGGGGGGAGTGAAGGGAACTAACTACTTGAGAGGATGTCGTAAACTATTAACTCCCTACCTGTATGAGAGTGTACGCTCACTCCCAGGCACGGGGTACAAATATCTGGTGTGCAATCAGAAGTAACAGAATAGAGGGAAGGACATCCCACCAAGAGGGAACAGCAGGAAGGCCTGAATCAATCTGATTTTTCCTGCTTAGACTGAGGGGTCTAACCACATGTCTCATCCCCTGCTTTCACCTACACGTAATCGTGCTCAGTCGTGACTTACCGACTATACCACTGTCGAGTGGCCCCTTAAATGGAGCTCCCTTGGCTTTACCCCAGCCACGACTTTACTTACTTCTGCTGTTTTTCAGGCTGTCTAGCTGCCAGTGACTCGGCTCTTTTTTTCTTTCCTTTTTTTTTTTTTTTTTAAATAACCAAGCCCTTTCCTGACTAGGAGAGTTTGACTCTAGTGCCACCAATGCTGAGAACCATTTCACCACTCCAAATTCCTAAACCAGTATCAGCTAAGCACAATATTTTGATACTGGAAACCTTTCTGTGCCGACTCTATAGACCATAAATAGGCAGTCATGGGGTACAGACCCAGGGTCCTCGGCTGTGGGGACTGGCTAAAAGCCTCATAGAGGCTGCCCAGGGTCACCCAGCCCTTTGATTTCTAGGGTCCTGAGACCACACTGTTAGAACTGTTGGAAACTGTTGGAAAACAGCTTCTGTGGTCTTGGTGGGACATGTAATCTGTGCTTCCTAAGCAACCCTGACCAGCCCAGCGTGAATGTTTTCCATCTTCTCTTGAAGAACTGGTATCTTCTGAGCCTGAGGCGGGCTTGGTTGAAAGGGTTTAGGTGTGGGGGGGGAGAACAGTCTGCTGCCAGGAAACCTAGCCATCTCCTGCTCATGGTGGGCGGTAGCGGCAGCAAAGCCAAAAATCATTGGAGCCTTTTGCTCAGATTTTGTATGTCTTCCCCCAGCTCAGCTGGAGAGTTGGAATAAGGCCAGAGGAGGGGCCCTTCCCATATTACAGAGAGAGTAACTGAGGCAACAGGAAGCAGAACTTGTTGCTGCCAGAGTCAGGACCAGAACCCAGAAGTTCTGAACTTTCCAGAATGCTTCATGCCACTCCTGGGTCTCACTAATTTGCATCGGAAAGATCTCCACTTTCCATTTGTCACCTAGCGGTGAACATCCAGAAACCTTTAGAATCCCTATTACCTACCCCCAAGGTCAATTCCATAGGCAGCACCTGGCCTGACACAAGCCAATGCCAGTCTACCTCTCTGGCCTTTCCTTCCTACCAATTCCTCCTAATGCTCTGGCAAAACTCAGCTCCTCTCTGTTCCTGGCTGGCTTGATTCCTGTGCATCTTCCTTGTGCCTTGATGTCCTCTCAGCTCCCCTGCATATCCAACCTGTGTCGAGTGTGACACTGCCAAGCTCGTCAATCACTCCTTCTCCCTGGTGGGCTCCTCTTGCCGTGCCTGCCCTTGAACTCAGTCCCCAGGGTTCGCTCTTCCGTGGGCAGTCTTTACTCTCAAGTTCTTAGCTGCTGCCTATAACTGCTAACTCCCAAATTTTCAAACCAGAGTCCTCACCTCAGCTTCAGACTCATGTATCCCCAGTCTCTGTGCATCTCACAGACTCCCCAGACTCAACATCAAGGTTATGTCCGCCGGCTGAACTAAACACACCAGAGTCATTGCAACACTCAAGTCACTCACACCAGCCACCAGAAAGTCATTCTGGATTCCTCTTCCTCCCTCCCTATGCCCAGTCGATCTTGTGGTTCTGTTGTTTTACTTCCTAAGTGAGTCCCAAATCCCTCCTTTCCTCTCTAGCCCTACCGCCACCGCCCAGCTTGGGTTTGCAACAGCGTACAAACCTAGTACCTGTCCTTCACAGGCATGCCAGTCATATAGGTCTCCATTTAAAGTCTGATCCTAGGGACCCCTGGGTGGCTCAGTTGGTTAAGCCACTGCCTTCGGCCCAGGTCATGATCCCAGGGTGCTGGGATCGAGTCCAGCATTGGGCTTCTTGCTCAGCGGGGTGCCTCCTTCTCTCTCTCTCTGCCTCTGCCTGCCACTCTGCCTGCTTGTGCTCGCTCTCTTTCTCTCCCTCTCTCTGGCAAATAAATAAAGTCTTAAAAAAAAAAAAAAAGAGTCTGATCCTGGTCCTTCCCCACAATGTCCCCATTTCAGAACTCTTCTCTGGTTCCCAACAGCCTGTGGAGCCGTGTCCCAGCTTCTCAGCACAGTGCCCTGGATTCTCTGTGCCTGGCTCCAGGCAGCCTATCCAACTGCACCTCCCCTCTTGCCACGTGCTCTCCAAGACTGCCTGAGCCGTGGTGCGCAAGGCCTTCACTCAGTGCTATTCTTTCTGCCTGGTGGCTTCCTGCCTGGCTTCATGGGACTGCCTCTTACTCATGCCACAACACTCAGCTGAGGTCAGCATCTGGTCCCGCCTGGGTGTCTGGTTGGGAGGGCTGAGTGCCCCTAGTCCTTGTTCCCACCCACGCACCCAGGGTGCAACTCCCCTTCCCCAAGAGGGCCAGGAGCTCCTCAGGGGACTCTGATACCCCTTTGTCACCTAGTCCAGGTCTGACCCAGGGTAAGCGTGCATCAAAGGAAGCCCCTAATTGGAAGCAACCTCTCTGCTCCCATGACCTCCGTGGCTCCCACTTGCTCTTGGATCCTACTGCTACTATCAGCAGAGGAAGCCTTCACCCTAGCCACCTCTAAAGCTATCCCCAGTTTGGGTCACGGGCCAACTGGTGGCACTGGAAGAGTCTGAGCTACTCACCCCCCAGGACCATGATCTTCTTGCGGGTGTCCTCACTCAGGAAGGGTTTGATGAGGTTGTAGGCCACAGGAAACAGCTTGGGGGCTGGACGAGAGAGCAGGTGTTGTGAGACCCAGAGCAAAGCCCATTCTGTCCCTGACAGTGTCCTCCACAGCCCTGTGTCGGTCAGCCCAGGGTGGGAGGTTTGGCACGGGCACCTCTTTGACTTCTGGCTTCCCTGTCTGGACAGCAGTCTTCCTGTGTCACCACTCTGAGTGGTTCCAAGGAGGCAATAAATCCAAAAAGCTTTGTGAATCATAAATCCGTCTGCCTATGTCAGGGGCCCTCAGATCTCCTCCTCTGGCTCACCCCATTCCACTCTCCCGAATCTGTCTCAGGAACATTTGGGGCCCTTCTTTCCCATTTGACTTCATCACAGGTAGTTCCCAACTTACCTTTAACAACGAAAAGGCGCTTCAGCGTTTCAGGGTAATTTTCCTCAAACATGCAGAGAAACTGAGGAAACAAAATCACTGAGTCCAGCACACCCTGCCTCTCCCAGGCCAGACGGGACCTCCTAGCAGAGGGGCCCACTCCCCTCTGCTTTCTCTCCTCCTCCCAACCACAACCCCCAGCTCTGCCCCTCACCTCCCCATAGGCCTCTACTGCAGGCTTCCAGAGATGCTTGAGGCCAAGCCCCTCGCAGTCATAAATCAGGGTGATGGTCTCCACCTTCTTCCCCATCTGCAGGGGATAGAGAGGAGAAAGTCACAGCAGGTTGCTACCCTGCAGAAGCCTACCCCAGTTCAGGGCAGGAAGCTGATTTGCTGATGTGCCCGTAGGGCGACCAGATCTGGGCAGGGCCATATCTAGGGTTTTCCAAATTGAGATAAGCAGCCCCAAGGCCAGAATTATGGCCAAGGTTAGTCACTCTTCCTGCCTAGCTGTCCTATTCTCATCCAGTAAACAACTGGGTGGATCTAGGTTATATTTGAGGTCTCTTCTGTTCTGCAGTCTGACCTGATGGCCTCCCTCTTCCTCTGTGCATAGCACCTGGTAGGGCTCAGTCCATGGGACCTCGTCCAACCTAAGCCCTGAAGGGTGTCCATCAAACACTTCTCCGCATCCGCAGCCTATAGGGTCTCTGGACACGCTAGGCTCTTAGTGCAAGTTCGTGAACAACAGTGTTGAAATGTTCCCAAACCTATGACATCATTTCGCTGGATCCTTACGCAGGCTCAAGAGAAAGGCAGGAGAGAAGATCCAGCTCTCTCTTTAGCCTTTTTCTTGGAGAGGGAGTCACCTGTCCTCTCTTTTTCGAATACAGAATTAGAGAAGCACAGACTCTCAGCTCATCTGCACCAGAGGTGCCCAGATACTTATCCGAGGAGAGGCTGAGCCATGACAGAGATCTTACCAGTGCCTGGATGAATGAGAAATGCGATGACAGTATAGTATGTTATTTAGGAAACTACATTTCTCTGATTTAAAGGACAGCCCTTCATTCTGAGACTATGATTCCTATGATTTGGGGGTTAACCAGGACAGTAGCAGCCAGTACATTTTCTTTTTAAGTCCTTACTTGGAAAAAAAAAAAGTACAAATCTGGCAACGTGGGTCCATCCCTAAAACTTGGAGATTTCACTCGTCCGTGAAATCCAAACGTCCATGTCTCAGCCCAGAACCTGTGCTTAAATCCCCATGTGACACGCCTGCTTCTGTTGGAACAACTCCACGGTGGTGAACTCACTCTTCACCATGCTAAGACCACTCACCTTTTTGGTCTGGCATGCACACTCCTGCAGGAGCCGCTCGCAGTCCCTCATCTTGGTCTTGAGCAAGTCCTGTTTGGTGGCTGAGAGGAGCAGCCCCTTGGCATCCAGAGGTCCAATGATATCATACCAGATGGGACAGCCATCCAGGTCATAGCCACACATGCCCCCTGACAGATACTGCTGGACCACCTGGGCAAAGACACAGACCAGGCCCCCACTCAGCAGGCCCATGGGCCTGCATCCTGGGGCCTTCCCATAGGTTCATCAGGCTCTCCCTCCACAGCCTTTCCCCCTGGGTGCCAATGGATACCCACTCTGAGAACCATTTGGGCTCACTGGGCATTGTCAAACCTTTCCTCTTGAGGGCCTCAGTCCGACGGCCTTGGGATACAGACTGTGGGTGCAACAGACCTAACTAACACAGGTTTGGGGCAAGATCATTCATCCTCACCTCGGGAGGCTGCCAGCTCGTGATGTTGTCAATGTCCTTTTGCTTTCGGAACTCCACGTGCTGCAAACATAGAGATAGGGCTTAAAAAAAAAAAAAAGGCAGGGGTAGTAGAACCCCTTATAGGCATCTAGCAATAGGTGACACTGTGTCCCAGGTACATCGTGAGAAGGCAAGTGGTGGGACTGGAAAAGAAGGCACTGCCTGTTTCGGAGATCCAGGCAGAACAGATTGTAATTCTTAGCTGGACCAGAAGTATGCAAGCTCTGTTTCAGGGAAGGGAATGCACTTTGTCCCAAAGGGATAAGGCTGTAACAGTGGCCAGCTAATATTCAGATTGGCCACATGAGCCAGAAGCTGTGATCAGGTGGGCAGGGTGGGCAAAGATAGTCCAACCCCAGTGTGATTCTGATGGGTGGGAACCGAGACAACAGTGGGCTATATCTAAATGGAGCTCACCTTCCGGAGCATGGCCTCAGACTTCTGCAGGTCGAAGTTTCTTGCTGTAACAGGGAAATGTGGTCAGGGTTAGACCAGGGGGCTGGGCATCCAAGGACAGGGAGATTTCCCTATTCCCTATTCCTGGGCTGGCTCCTCTCCAACTTCACCCCGGCTGACTTCCAGATGACCCCACATGTAGAAGCTTAAGAGGAGGAACTCCACTAAGGGGTTTCTAGAATACCACAGCCCCCAAAGAGCAGGTCAAGGATCAGGGCAGGTGGGTGCAGCCTTGTAATACTGGGGTCCAATGAATTTTACCCTCGTGGATACAAGAGGTGAAAGATCTTATCTCCTATCAGGGAAAGTGAACCCTGGATACCGTTATCATTCAGCTTTCTCCCTTTATACAAAGTTAATCTCCTTCGTTTTCTGAGAACTTGACCCCTAGTTCAAAGATGAACATAGCTGCCCTGTCATCTGGGGTGGACCTGGCAGAACATCCCAGGATGATAGAATGGTTGATGAGCCTCTGGTCAACCTTGCCATATTTTCAAAGGATCCACATATACCCTAATGGGACACAGAGGGCCCTCCTCTCAAGGTTCCTGGAAAACTTCAAAATTAAAGAATTCATCTGGGCCAACTCTTCATTTCATGCTCTCACCCCAAGTCATCCTGCTCAAGCTTGAACACGAAGAACTCACTGCCCCCCGAAAGCCAACTGCTTTCAGATAATCTGAGTGGCCACTTGCACTCGCACTCCTTGTTACACTGAGCAGAGACCCACAGCTGAAACGCTCTGAGAGTAGGGTCCCTTCCTCAGCCATGTGACAAGTTTTCCAATACGGGTGAATTTTGTGCTGCTCCCTGCATGCCCTTGGCTGTCATGTTGCCCCTCCATGGATCCTTCCTCTGACTGTTCCTCGCAGCCTGGTTTCAAGTCCATTCACAGGACTTCCCTTTGGATGTTTCCCAGTCTGCGAGCGCCCTACTTCAAAAGCGCGCTCCATGGAACTGTGTGTGCGGCGCGAGGTGTTGCCTACCCTTCTCCAAGAAAGCCTGAGAACTTTCTTGGCAACAGTCACACTCTTAACTCAGATGGAGCTTACAGTCAACTGAAACTCCCAAATCCTTTTCAGCTGTGCTGTTGCTAAGCCTCCAACCCATATGTTGTGAGGTGGTTTTCTGGATCCATCCCTATCAGATTTCATCTTGTGACAGCTCACTCCAGTTCATCCTTTAAAGAGTTTCTGAGATCCAGACTCTGACCAGTTTTGCCAACTGCCCTATGAACTGTCCCTCCCATCCCTATGTCCTCTGTGGATCAGACTGCCATCGAGATCTGCTGACAGCCCTGGGACCTGGGCCAGATAGGCTGCCCTCTGGACTATCACTGGTCCCTTAATCACTGATCTCTGGGAGTGGCCAAGCATATTCCCTGACTCTGCTATCATGAAATCAACTCCACTGTCCTGCACCCAAAGGGTGCATCTGTGGATTGACCAATGCCATGCCCATCATCATCACTGCTGGACACCCATTTATAGAACTGAACGGCCTTTACTCCTAGGAAGTTTCTTTTGTTGGCAATCTTGCACGCACTGTTGTGGCAGCAAGGGGCACCTTGTAGAGGCATATAATCTGGGTTTGACTCTCAGCCCGTCCCCATTCTCCCAGTCTGACCTTGGACAAGATACTCCACATCACCAACTGAATCATCTATATGATCTAGAAACACATGGAAAAAAAAAGTAACCTACTGTCATGATGGGGGAGCCCAGTTGGTCTGTGAAAGTGGGCGTGGTCCATAGGAACAGGAGTGGCAGTAAAGCGTGAGCCCCCCTCTCTCCAGACAGCTCTCCAGTTCACCCGTATCTGCCAAGCTCCAACAGCCAGGGTCTTCTCTCTTTTTTTTTTTTTTTTTAAGATTTTATTTATTTGACAGAGAGAGATCACAAGTAGGCAGAGAGGCAGGCAGAGAGAGAGGAAGGGAAGCAGGCTCCCTGCTGAGCAGAGAGCCCGATGCGGGACTCGATCCCAGGACCCTGAGATCATGACCTGAGCCGAAGGCAGCGGCCTAACCCACTGAGCCACCCAGGTGCCCCCAGGGTCTTCTTTGAAAACCCTCCCCGAGTTGCCACTTGGCCATGGCAGTATCTGGCCCAATGCCTCCCTATGCCTGCTGAGTCAGGCCTCTCCAGGGCTCCTGTGCCCTGGTTGGGGGCTTAGGTCAATGTCAGAGATGACCTAGGAGCAGCTGTCCTGGGTCCTGATTTGATAACTTCTGAGTCCTGGTGAAGGAGACTCCAACCTGCTTTGCCCCCTACCTCCCTGACAACGCCCTATCTCCCCAATATGCACACAGTTGCTATTGCCTGTGGGTTTTCATCTGGCCTTCGGACCTTGCTGGGAAGCCCAGAGCTCAGCCCCAGTCAGGGGAAAGCAGTAAAGACCTCTGTGCCTGCTCTCAGGGCGGGGGCCAGGGGGTGGATGCGGGGAGCAGAAAATGGAACCCATGTGAGGGGAAAGGGGCCAAGAGTGAAAGCCTGAGCTCACACCTAGGTTAGAGAAAGGCATTCTGTTGGCATGCACTTTGAAAATGTTTCCTTTAGAAGCAAAGGTAGAGAGGGAAAAGGTTTCCATTAAAAAAAGGGCAACAAAAACCCTAATTGAAATTCACAGTAGAGTCTGACAAGGCCCGAGCTCCTGCCCAGGAAATGTGAGGCGCAAGTAAAGTAGTGAAGAGACACTTCCTCTGTCTGAAGAGGCCAAACTTGGCTTTGGGCGGGGCGGCGGGGCAGGGGGCAGCCATGGCTTAAAGGAGAGAGTGCTGGCCCGGGACTCTGAGGCCCTAGGTTTCCACCCAGATTCTGCTCCTCATTAGATGTGTGCCTTCCAGGATGTGCCTTCCCCTCTCTGAGCCTCCAATGCTTCAACTGGCAAAAAGAGGATGACAATACTCTTTGATATTCTTGCAAAGAGAGGGGTTATCCCAGGACTGCAGAGTTGGGAATGTCAGGGAAACCAACTGCCAGGAGCCCAGGCAGCCTCCCCAAGATAAAAGGGCTGTGTTATTGTTCAGCTCTCTGAAACCACACGTCTCTACCTACCAGCAGCCCGGTGGTGTCTTTGATCATCTTGCAGCTGGCCCTTTAAGGCAGCACAACCTTCCCACGCTGCCTACCCACCCGCTTCTAGCTACAGTCCTTCAGCAAATGCTGGACCAAAATATCCTCCAGCCCTCGACTGGCTCCACTGCGCCCCCCTACTGCCCCTCCAACCCAATCTGAGTGGGCTGGTGTGGGGGAGGGGGTTGGGGGGAGGGGGGGGAGGCGTCTCACAACATTTGTGGGGGGATCGGGCAAGTGGCACTTCCAGAGGCACACGGAACCCCCCATGGCTTTCCTGGCTTTCCTGCCCTGGGGTGCCTACTAGCAGTTCCCCAGAGTGTACCAGCTCCATTTCTGGGCAGAAAAGAAAAATACATCCCTTCACCTGTCCCAGGACCCCTAGGGGATGCATATGTGTGCCTGTGTCTATACATACTCAGGCATGATGTGTACTTTAATATTTGGGGCTATCGTCCTACAACACAACCCACTCTCTACCAACCTTACGCGGTAGAATTTTCTCTATTATTTCAATGTCTGGTATTAAAGTTTCTATAAAGAAAAAAAACTGTGTCACAGGAACTGGAGAGGGTGGTGCATGACTCGAACCACAGGAGAGGAGAAGAGAAAAAAGAAAGGGGAAATTTCAGGAGTCGGGACAGGGGTTTAAGTTGGACTCTGATGTGAGGAGAAAGCTGTACCCTTCATTAGCACAGGCAGGGTTCTGTCATGTTACATCTTGCGATAGGCAGGGCACCCCATCTGGTCTTGTTCTACTGGAACTAGATGTAGTTCCTAAATTAGATGTGCACTCCTGGCCCACCTGCCACAGCCAGGCCAGGACAGAGCTGGAACTTGAACGTGGGGCTCTGGAGCTGGGTGGTGGCTCGAGCAGAATCTTGTCAACAGAGGTCAGGCTGAGTGCCCCCCACAATCCCCACCCAATGCACTCTGCTCCTCCAGCAAGCTGCTAAAACAGCTGGCCTGCCATCCCCAAAAGGCCCCAGAGGAGGCCAGCCTCTCCTATGGATCTGCACTCTGGTTCAAAACTTGGTTCTCCCTTTGACTTCCCACACACCTGGGTCTTCCTAGGCTTTTCCTCAACCTACTTCCCCAAGCCCACCAGGAGAGAGGATTTATGGAAGGAAAGGAAAGTGCATTGGGCTGGGAGTCAGCCCACCACGTACCACCTTCTCTCTGCCTGTGGCTCAGGTGCTGTGTGACCTGGAGCAAGTTACTTCAGCTCTCTGAGTCCCACTGTTGTTATTCCACCCAATAGGAGGGTCAAGGTTATATAACTACACGAGGCTCTCTTGGTTCTAATGGTTGAATTCTCCAGATTCTCAGATTGCGAAGGGCAGGGTTTCCGGGGGTACCATTCTGCTGCCCAGAATGAGACCCTGCCCCAGCCTCCCACAGCCCCTCTTCCCTCACCTCGGAGCCAGCGCAGGAGAAAATAGTCATCTGGATTCGGCAGGGTGGGCAGCACATCCTGGACATTCTCCCGAAACTGTAGGGAGAGGTAGGAGGGTGAGTGGCAGGTCCCCTCCCTGACCACCCCCTGCCCAGGGTTCTCTATAGGGACTCAGCTGGACCCCGCCTCAACACGGGTCAACTCTGCAGACACTGGCTGAGCACATGGGTGTACTCAGTTGCCCTGGTGGATAGCAAGGAGGTGGCGGGAAGGGAGTAACACATTACCCCTGCCTGTCTGTACGCCCTTCCACACTCCAGTGTGGCAGGCAGCCATAGGCTATCCCTGCTAACTGTGATAGTAGACACTTGGGGATGTGCCACAATCAAAGATGTCTGTTCACCAAGCATTCCTTGTGTACCCAGCACTGAACTTGGCACTTATCTTATTCATGCCTCACTCAGAGTCCCTAGAGGTACTACTGTCCCCATTTTACAGATGAAGAAATTAGAGCTCAGAGAGGCTAAGTAACATGCCCAAGGTTGAACAGCTAGTGATCAGCAGGGCTGGGATGCCACCCTGCCCCCTGCCCCACGTCTGTCCAAGGCAAGAGGGTGCATGCTTTCCACTGTAGTCTTCTGCCCCATGGTCATGGACTGGTGAGCAATGGGCTGGGGAAGCGAGGGAAGGAAGAGTCTGATGGTGACGGGCCCAGGAAGACGGTGGTCTCATCCTATTCGAAAAAAGTTTGTGTTGTGCCTGAAGGACTTCAAAGGTAGCAGAAGGAGGGAGGAGGACAAACCAGGTGGGAGGGAACAGTTTCAACAGGAAGCCACGAAGGGGGAAAGGGCAGGGAGTACCAAACAAGAGAAACGGACAGTGACCCCAACGGATGACTATATCCACCTCCAACTGCTCACTGCCCTGTAGGTGAGCACACACACACTCCCCATGCTCTCCCCATGCCTCCTGCTCCCCACCCCTCACCTTTTTGTAGTCACCGACCTACAGGGCAGCCCAGGAGGGGACCAATGAGGACCTGCCACCTCTGTCCCTTGCTGAGGTCAGCCAGGGACACAGATCTTCCCACCCCATCCCCTAACAGCTCCTGGACTCCCAGGGAAACTGCTCCTCCAGGGCCCAGGCCTGAAGCAGCCCCTCACCAACGACCCTAACCCAGCCCCTGGTTTCCAGTTTAATCACCACCTAATCCCCTCCTCTGCCTGACTTCCCCTGCAGGTCAGCAGTAAAATCTGAAGCCTCCCTATCCAGCCTCACCAGGATGGGGGAAGGCCCAGCCTGGGGCAAAGCCTTCGTGGGGTTGGTGCCTCAGCCCCACTGTGTGGCAAGAGAGACATCTGTCCCCCCAGAAATGGAGAACTCCTTGGCTGTGGAGCCCCCTAACCTGGAGACCAGACCCCATCAATTCTGGGTCCCAGTACAGCCAACCTCCCCTCTCCTACAGGGCAACAAAGAGTAGATGCAGTTGGTGGACAGAGGCTCCAGCCTTCAAACTCTTGCCCCCTCCTCTGCCCAAGTGCCCAGGCAAAGCCAGGCTTACCTCCCAGCCTTCTAAAGAGCCTCTGCCCAAGTTGCCAGCCAGGGAGGGGCCTGAATTGTTGGTCAGGGGAGGCCTGGTCTGAACTCAAACTAACCTCAACCCAATGAGTCACCCATAGGATCCCAGGCTTCACACATGAGGGTGCTCCCTTCGACATCGTGGGGTCCAACCTCTCATTTCCTTTTACCGAGCAGCACACAGAGGAGGACGGCTTTTCCCAAGGTCGCAGAGAGACCTGGTGCCCCAGCAGGGGCTCTCCAAGTGTCCTAAGGAGCTGTCAGGGGCCTGTTTGTGGTGCCTAGTGCCCCTACAAGAGGAAAACCTCCCGGAAATGGGAGGAAACCCGAAGCCCTACCCCTGCCCCGGCCCCCAGGGCCCGGCTGCCAGTTTCCAGAATGAATATTGCCTTTGTGCCCTCGGCTGCCTCCGAGGGCTTCCAAGCAACCGCTTCTTCCCAGGTGGCACCAAGGGCTCGCTCGGGGATGAGGCTGGGGTAGCCAAACTTCCCCCCGCCCCCGCAGGGGGGGTGCGGCGGGCCGCTGGGACGAGGGATGCGAGGCGTCAGGTGCCGCGGGCCGCAGCTCCCTCCTCCGTCCGCCTGTCCCGCACGGTCGCCCGCCCCCCGCCCCGGCCCCTTCCCGGCTCGTTGCAGCCGGAGGGCGAGGCCCCGGCCCGAAGGGGGGCCCGGGGGGTGGGGTGGGCGGGGGACGTCTCACCTTGGCCAGTGCCTCCTTCTGCTTGGGACTCAGATCGCCGACTCTGCCGCTCATCGTGGCTCGGGCTCGGGGCGCGGCGGTTGCGGCAGCTGATGGAGCACGGGCTCGTTCTCCGCCGCCGGAGTAAAGTCCCAGCCTTTTGCCGGGGCCGCGGGGCTGGCGGCCAAGCCCCGCCTCTTAAAGGATCCCGAGGGGTGGAGTGGGGAGGGATGCGCCGCGCGCGGAAGCCTCTGGCGCGTCCGTCTCTGTCCTCCTGAAGGCGGAGACCCTGGCAGAAGGCGAGCAGGAGTGCCCACCCGGGCTGAGGCCAGTGGACATTAGAAAGTCAGGAAATCTGGGTTCTAGTCTCAAATCTCTCTTTAGCTTGCTTTCTGACCTTGGACGAGACACCTGTGCTCCCTGGGCCTCAGTTTCCCCGTTGAGATGCTATCTAATGAGCTCTCCCGAGTTGGGGTCCCATAGTCCAGAACCTCACTCTCCCGATGGGAGGGAGCTTGCCCTGTGCCACTGGGTGGGTGGGGGGGGGGACACAAGTCCTGAAGCCTAGCATCGATCTGCACCCTGTGATGGACTGTGGTATTGGCCATTTCTCCCCGGGATCCTTGCTCTTTTCCTGTTTGCCTCAAGTTTTGGTCCACTGCTGCCAACCCAGCTTTGGAGCCTCTCCGTGTTGACAGGCATTCCCCTCCACCTGTGAGGCAGTCAGGCCTAAGGGACAAGCAAGCACAGACCCCCTCTCCCCACCCAGGGCCCTGACCTCTGCTTCCAACCTTCCCAGCTCTCGAAGAGCTGCTCCTGAGATGCTCACACCCACCCCTCCTCGCAGGTAGGAGGGCTTTCTCTTTTGGAGTCAGAAGGCCTGAGTCTGAACCCTACATCTTCCACTTCCGTCTGTCAGACTCCAGCAAGCGGCTTCACTCCTGTGAACCTGAGCTTCTTCAATCACTCCACAGGAGGTGATTTGATTTCAAGTCAGCTTGAGAGGATCAAGTGAGCTACTGTACCTAAGTCGGTCAGCACAGGTGGTGCCTAGCCAAGGGTTCAGGTCTGTGATCCCGCCCTACTCCGCCCTGCACAGCCTCCCTTTGCCCCCTGCCTGGCCAGGCTTTGGCCTCTGGGTAGGGTGAACATGCAGGAAGTCACAGGAAAACTCAGTGAAAGCCACCCTGCGGTCCACTTACCTGCTTCCCCTGCTCCTGCCCGGAGGCTAGAGCTGTGGGTTCCTGTAACTGCAAGTCTGACTTGTGTGATGGATGCCTCCATGCCCTCTGACTGTCCTGCCATGCCTCACAGCCCCTTCCTTATCCAGTGAAGCCATTTCCTCCTTTCTGAGTTCAACCACATACTCTATTGTTACCTCCATGATAGTAGCTGTTCACATGCCCTGGGCCATTCTTTCCTCTTATTGTGTGCCAGGCCCTAGGCACTGTTCTGGGAACCCTGAAATGAATCAGACACTACCTTGCCCTCCCAGAGGTAAAATATGGCACCATCATCCAGAATATAAGAGAGATAAATGTGTCAAAGAGAGTAAAAGAGGTGAGGAGGTTAAAAGAGGTGAATTTGCTTTGTGTTCTAAGAACCCTAGAAGGCTATGTGGAGTGAGTGGCATTGGAGCTGGGCCCTAAAATATGGGGTAGGAAGGAAAGGGAAAGGAAATCCACTCATTCCCTGCTGGCACAATGGCATAAGCCAAGTGTGGATGGTTGACGGGAAGCAGAGGAAGAATAGGCAGGGAGGACCCACAGAGAGACCCTGTGTGGCCCTGCTTAGCAGCATCATCCCTGCTAGAGTGTGAGGTCCTTGGGCAAAAGGCCCTGAATCCCCACAAGCTCCCAACCCCCAGAACAGCAGCCTACACACAGGGACTGACAAGAAATGTATGCTGAATGAATGAATGCAAGAAATGCTCCAACAGGCACAGAGCCAGGTGCTGAGGGAGCCCTGGGGAGGAAACACAAGCACAGATCATTCAGGGATGCGGCAGCTCACCTCACTTAACAGCCATGGAAAGACCCAGAGAGAGCATGGCCCCGAATCCTGAGTGGTATGACAGCTGTGGAGAGCTTTGCCTGGTTCCTGGTGCATGGAAGGCCTCCACTTACAGCCTGGAATTCACACAGAGCCCAAGGAATTCATGCCAGGAGCCCAAGGGCATCTCACCTCTCAAGGGGGAGTGGGTGGGGAGGCCCCTGCCAGCTCTACAACTCAGGTCTCCAAGGGCATAGAAAGCAGGATGATCCCAGACTCTCTGGGTCAGAAGGCAGAGGCAGGCTATAGCAGGCGTGCTAGAGTCGCTGGGAGGACTGTGCACCTGAAATGGTCCACACAGTGAAGGTCTGCCTCGAGGTGCACAGAGCTGAGGGTCTCGACTCAGCCCTGTTGCTGAATCCCCTCACCCCTGAGAGAAGTTTTTAGCTGTCCTTGCAGTTCTTCCCTAGTTAAGGAATCCTGCATGGGCTTCTGGCTTAAGGCAGAAGGCATGGCTGCCTTCCTTGTTGAACACGTGGCTGAAATCTTTATATAAGACCCTTCCAGGGCAAGAGGTAGGGCCTATTCAAAATAGAACAATAGCCCTTTCATGGTGCTTTATAGTTCTGCAAGTTACTTTCCAATCTAGCTTTTCATTTAAGCCTGTGGTGAACCTCTAAGTCAGGTGATTTATTGAGGAACCTAGGAAGGGGGCCATCCTGTAAGAGTACATACTGATTTAGGACTTGCACCCAAGTCTCTGGCTTCTGGGCCAAGTGCTTCCAGGCACCCACACCCGCTGCAGCATGGACTGGCCTGGGAGTTGCCTACACAGGCTCCCCAGGAAAGCACAAGGAAAACTTTCACCCAGCAGGAAGTCATCCTCAGCCCTAAACAAGCCTCCGGGAATCTAGAATTACCCCCGATAAAGGTCTAAGTGAAGTACCTTTCTTCCAGTCTGCCTTTCTCAGATCCTGTGACTGCCTGATTCCTCCACTGAAACTTACCTAGCTCTGGCCCAATATGGAACAGCTAGTTAATCTGATAATATAAATCCTAGACCAATAATCTGGTCACCTCCTTTGAGCTGGCTACTAAGAGAGAGTCCCTCCTCCATATCCTCACCTTCCCTCTCATCCCCTACCCCTGTCCTGCAAGTCTCGCTCCCTGCTTGGTATGTTGTTCACCTGCTCAAGAATCTGCAGTAGCTCCCTAGCTCCTTCAGGAGTCAGCACAATCTCACCAACTTGCATTCCAGGCCAAGGCCTATCCTGTCTCAGCATCCTTTGTGGGCCTCAACTGCCACTCTTCCCCTCTACACACTTTCATTTTTTTTTAAGATTTTATTTATTTATTTGAGAGAGAGAGAGAGAGAGAGAGCATGAGCAGGGGGAGGGGCAGAGGGGAAAGCAAGCTCTTCACTAAACAGGGAGCCACACCGGAGGGCTTGATCCCAGGACCCCAGGATCATGACCTGAGCTGAAGGCAGATGCTTTACCAACCAAGCCACCCACTCGTCCCCAACACACTTTCATTTTAGTCACAGAAGCTCCCTGCTATTCCTCAGACATTCCTTGGCCCTCCTGCCTCTGTCATAGTTACTTCCCTCTCCTGTTTCCTCCTGCCAGATCCTCCCTGATCTTCAAAGCCCTGTTCAAATGCTGTTTCCAGGAACTTCTCCATGATCTAACCAATCCAACATGAGCCCTACTAAACAGCAGCCCCTCTCTCCCAACCTTGACACCGACTGCTCTGTGTTGCAGTGGTTGACTGTCAGGTAACAGGCTGGCCCGACAGGAAGAGCCCAGCCTTGTCAGTCAGGCAGGCCGCAGGTGAGATCCAAGTTCTACCACTTTCCAGCTCTGTAACCAGAGTGCTGTGTGGAGTATAACTTGCCAGGCAAGGTAGTGTTACACCTGAAAGAAGGCTGCCAGGCCTAGGAGATATAGGAGGAGCATGGGCTAACTAATGGTTCTAGTCTTGCCAGGTAGTGGGCTGAGATACCTCTAGGAGGTGGCTGTGGGATCAGGTGGGAGCACTGGACTGGGAGTCCAGGGCCGGGCTTTCAACCATGTTCTCAAGCGAATGTGCTTCAGTGACTATTTAGCGGTGAGCACTGGGGAGGAAAGGGGTGTTCCTCTGGGCTACCTGCCTTTGCCTCTGGACCTTGGATGACTCTTCTCCAAAACAAGGGCACTGACCTCCAGATCAGAGTCCCCTGGGGGACCTTGTCCTGATTCTCTGGTGCCTTCAGGGAAAGGGGGTGGTGCCGAGATTGGCACAGTGGTTCGAGAGTCGGAGAAAACAGTCTTTCAAACCCTTCAACAAATATTTGTGGAACACTCTACTTCCATGGGCCAGGACGGCAGAACTCTCTGGAAAAACCCTGTGCTTGCAGGCAACCGTGCAGAAGGACCCTGACTCCAGCCTCCTTGGCTCCTCTCCTTATCCCAGTCCTGCCATGTGGGGTTTCAGCTGCCTTAAGTTTCTTTCCAACAAAGTGGGGAAGGAATGAAGAAATCCACCCTCCCCGGGATGACATGGCCGTAACAGCAGTAGAATGAGGAAGTGACAGTGATGGGCTCACTCCTGTACCTGCCCTCACTCTCCTCCAGGTGGTTTAGGCTTCAGCTCCTAACTGGAGCTGGGAGCCAGAGCACCTTTCATTCCTTCGCTCCAAAAGTATTTAAGTAGAAGGTATGGTGCCAGGCACAGGGATACCTGGGGGAAGGAGGCTGACCAGGCCCTGCCCTTAAGAAATTCCTGGTCCACGGGGAGATGGCTAAGGCAACAGGTCATTCCAGCCCAGTGCGACTGGTGCTGCCATATTGGTGCAGTCAGGAAGCTCCCCATCCGGGTCAAGGGGGGCGGGCATCTCAGGTTCCCCAGAGACCTGATGACTAAGCAGGAGTTGGCCACACTGGAGGGGACAGGAGGCCTGGAAACCACTCACTCCTTCCTCCCTTCCTTCCTTCACATATTTCACTGAACACTTTGGAAGTCCTGGAGTAGGAAAATTGCCCTCCGGGAACATACAGTCTCGAGATTGGGGGCATGCCCAGCCTGAGCTTGGTCTGTGGATAAGTGAGAGGGGCTAGATAAGTGACGGGGTCAGATAAAGAATCAGCACTTAGGGGCACATGCATGTAGGAGGGCAGGTGTCAGGAGGGACTTTGAGCGATGGGGAGGGGCTATTCCAAGAAGCTTGAGCTGAGTATGTTCTGTGTGAGCCATGGAAGTGGGCAGATCCTTCTCCTTCAGGGGCTTCAGCATCCTTGGTGTGGAACCGAACTGGAACCTCAGTCAGGATACCTTCAGACTGCAGGTGGAGAGTGCTTTTGAAGGGTGGAGGTTGGCAAATGAGTCTCCCTTGAGGAGGGTGGGGTGTGTGTAGGAGAGGGGTGGGATAAGGAGCCCCTAATCAGGCCCCTCATGTTCCAGCCCCAGCCTTGCCTTGCTGCCCAGGATAGAGGAGGGCAATCCCTTTATTCCCTAACTCTTTTCCACCCTCCCCAACCCCCAGTGAGGAGGGCAGGGGTCTTCAGAAACTTCAGTGGCAGAGGTGGCAGCCATGGCACTGAATGAATGACTTCATTCTTCCTTGGCAGCTCTTTGGCTCTTTCTGGGGTCTCCCCCTGAGGCAATGCATGAGAGCCAATGAAGCAATCAAGGACCTGGAGCTAGAGGCCAGGCACCAAACCCCACCTGGGGGATGGGTGGGGCAAAGTTACCTGTCTTCTCCAGGTTCCTGTTATCTGGGGAGAAAAATAATCCTTGCCTCTCTCTGGGGGCTGCTGTGAGAATTCCAGGTGAATAATGGCTGGAAAAGTGATGGGTGCACAAAGTGGAGAATTATTAGTACTATTATGTGTTTTTTCAGAAGGTACAAGAGAACAGGAGAAACGGAGCCTGCCTCCAGGCTCCTCCCAAGGAGCCCACTTCCTTGTCACTTCCGCAGTCCACCCTGGCTTTGCAAAGACACAAATCCCCTCCCCGCCCCACTTCCCACACCCAAACCCCTCTAATTAAGTCCCTTACCTTCCTGGCTATCACTGTCTAATCCCTAAGCCCTTTCTCACCGGTCTCCAGTTGTCTCAGGGAGTCAAATCCCTTTAGAATGAGGTGGCCCAGTTAACTGTGAACCCAGAGCTGGGGGCAGGGAGCAGGGACTTCCGGACTCCCCTGGAGTGGAGGGGAGGGCAGAGGAGGGCAGGAAGGGTGCTGGAGACCTTGCCCAGGCTCTGGACTGGCTAGCATGAGCCTGGAGACCTCTCTTGGGAAGAGTGGGTTTTCATTTCTAGCCCTGTACCCTGCATCTGAGATAGAATCCAGATTCTTTTTTTTTTTTTTTAAGATTGTATTTATTCATTTGACAGACAGAGAGAGAAAGCACAAGCAGGGGGAGAGCAGCAGCCAGAGGGAGAGGGAGAAGCAGGTTCCTTGAGGAGCAGGGATCCAGATGCGGGGCTCAATCCCAGGACCCTAGGATCATGACATGAGCCAAAGGCAGACATTCGACCGACTGAGCCACCCAGGCTCCCCTGGAATCCAGATTCTACCACCCGACTTGTTCAGTGTAGGTCAGTGACTTTGAGAAACAGAACAGTGGGGGATGAGCCCTCCTGACTCTGGAGTCAGACTACCTGGGTTCAGGTTCTGATTCCAACATATACCACGGTTACTTGACTGCCATGCCTCAATTTTCATTCCATAAGATGGCGATGATAATCTTACTACCTCATATGGCTGTAATGAGATTAAACAAGTTTATTAGTGCGAAGGGCCTTTATTAGTGCGGAACAGAGTAAACATATCAGCTGTTTTCACTTGTGCTTCCTATTCTCCCCCCCCCAACCCTGATATACCTGCCATTCTTACCCCCCACACCACCTCTCAGAGAGGCCTTTCTTCCCCTGGTACTGAAGCTGAAGCAGCCCCCAGCAACTCCCTCTCCCCATGCTATTTTACCTCCTTCGTGTGGCATTTACCGTGGTCTGAAATGACCTTGCTTGTATATGTAGTTATGGTTTCCTAGCTATTCTAAAGGGCAGGAGCTGTTCCATGTCCAGTGCCCAGATGAGCCAACACTCACTCTGCCCCCTGAGGGCTGGGCCCAGGGACAGACAGGCCCCTGGCCACCCCTCCACTCAGTAGCTCTTCCTCTCTCCCAAACCACAGTTATCTGCTGCTACTCTGTACCTGCCCTGTGTGATCTTGGGCATGTCACCACCCCTCTCTGGACATCCAGGTGAGGAAAGGGAAGAAGCAGTGGAACTAAGCAACCAAGAGACAATCTAAGGTTTTTCTTTTTTTAAAAAGATTTTATTTATTTATTTGAGAGCGAGAGCAAGAGAGAGAGAGAGAGAGAAAACACAAGCAGGAGTTGCAGCAGAGGGAGAGAGTGAAGCAGGTTCCATGCAGAGCAGAGAGCCTGATGCGGGGTTTGATCCCAGGACGCTGGGATCATGACCCTAGCCAAAGGCAGATGCTTAACCAACTGAGCAACCTAGCCCCCCAGATCTAAGGTTTTTCTAAGAAAATCTGTTATACATCCTGTGGCTCATGCCGATTAGGGGGAAGGACCTCAAGGATCTCTGGGGTCTCAAAATAACAGTCGCCAGCCTAGCTCTCTCCTTGTCACTGTTCCTGAAAGCCCCCACGGTTGTAGGGGTGGGTTGCACTCCTAGGAGCTGGGAGTTGTCTAGCTGACGGCCCTTTGTAAAAAGAGCAGAGCCCAAAACTGGGCCCCTGCGTGGTCCCATTCCCTTGGGACTATCTTGCCACCTGGTGGCAGCTTGATTGCATTGGCCCTATTCCATCTGGGAGGGTGCTCGCAGCTGGGGAGGTGGGGGGGAGGGGGCAGACCCAGATTCTGGATATGGACTTGCCTTTCTGCCTTCATCCCACTTCCAGCATCGCTCACGCAATGCTTTGTCCATTTTTATGCACAGCCTGGCATCACAGCGAAGAATTCATTTCACAGCAGAGGAAGAGACACCGTGGGCACAAGCCCATGGAATTCACTGGCCTTACCACATACTCTATTCCTGGTGTCAATTCTAGAACATTTTACTGCCTCAAGCCTGTTCCACTTCGGTAACACAGCCCATGCCTCACACTTTCATTAACAGCTTCCTTTCTTCCTAGGTCTTCCTGCAACTTTAGGGGGTGAAGGAGACGGGACACTGGGGCCTCCTCCACCCAGTTCACGGCCCAGCCCAGGGCCAGGGAACCTTGTAATCCAAGGCACAAGTCACTTGGAATCACAGCATGTCTGGTGAAAGGACCCCCTGCCCCCAAATCGTTTGGTCCAACTCTCATTTTCCTTTACAGCTGGGGACATGAGGCAAGAAAAAGGAAGTGGCTTACTGGGAGGAACACAGCAGAAAGAGTAACAGCCCTGTCCATGCCAGCTCCCCACTCAGCCCCAGAAGGGAAGCTAGCTGGGCTCTAGGGGCTTGGCTCCTCTGGAGGGGCCCACTGGGCTGAGCATCCTGTCTGCCCAGCCCTGAGAGCAGGGAGGCCGAGGTTCAGCACCAGGCCTGCTACTCCCAGCTGGGATCTCGTCCTTCCCTCTGTGGTCCTCTAGTCACCTCTTCCTCACATGCTCTCCCAGCACTCATTCCCTGCTATCAGTCTCCTGGCCTTTGCTGCCTTGTCCCTGGGCTAATACTCCCTCCAATGGCAGCTCTGATCTACACTCTTTCTCTATAGCAGAAGGGCCCTGCCACATTTAGACTATCTCTCCAAGCACTTGTTCCTTCTGGGATAACTAACCATTCCCCGGTAGGAGGACAGACCACAGAGTTACTTTGGTTACTCACTAAGTTTACAGGACACCTCAGGCTCCCACTGATGGAAAGCTAGGATGTGGATATTCATGTGGGAAACAGAAGCTTGTTCCAGGCAAGGGTCTGTGCCTCATTGTTTTGTGTGTGTGTGTGTGTGTGTGTGTGTGTGTGTGTGTTAAAGGGACAGAGAGGACCCTTTGCCTAAGTGGGCAGGATGGGGTTAGGGAACAAGCTGTAGCAATAGGGATAGGCAGACAGCGGAGCCAACAGCCTCACTGATTATAGGGTGTGACCTTGCAACCCTGTCATTGGGGCTGATAGATGGACTGGGACATTCACGGACCTGGAGAAGCAAGACTCTCCATGGACACCTAGGGACCTGCAGAGTGCCTTTTGCAACTTACAAAGAGAGATTGCTTAAGGTATGAAAAAACATTAGCACGAAGAATAAAGAATGATACAAGAAACACCCACATGACTTAAGCAGAACACTCCTGGGTGCCCTTCCCCAATTATATCCCACCTGGTGAACGGATGTCTGTACTTCTCAGTCCCTTGATTTTCTTGATAGTTTTGTTACAGATGAATTTCTCTCTTCAAAATGTAGTTGGTCTGCCATGTTTTTTTTTCTTTAATTGAAGTGAAATTCACATAACATGAAATTAACCATTTTCAAGTAAAAAAAAATTCAGTACAAAGTATTGTACATCACAATGTTATGCAGCCTTCACCTCTGATTCCAAAAGACTTTCATCACCCCAAAAGGAAAACTTGTACCCAGTAAGCAGTTACTTATCATTTCCCCTTCCCTTCAACCACCAATCTGTTTTCTCTCTCTACTGATTTATCTATTCTGGATCTAGCATTTGACATCTAGGCCTTTTGTGTGTGGGTTAATTCACTTTGCATAATGTTTTCAAAGTTCATCCATCTTGTAGCATGGGTCAGGACTTCATTTCTATTTATAGCTAAACAGTATCCCATCATATGGACATATCAAAATTTATCCACTCATCCATCAATTGACATTTCAGTTGCTGCCACCTTTCAGTTATTGTGAATAACACAGCTATAAATGTTGGTGTCCAAGTATCTGTTTGAGTCCCTGTCTTCATTTGTTTTGGATATATACCCAGAAGTTGGAATTGCTGGATGATATAGTAATTTTATGTTTAATTTTTTGAGGAACCACCATACTATTTTCCACAGCTGCTGCACCATTTTACATTCCCGCCGTTGATCCACTTTGAGTTAATTTTTGTATATGGTGTGAGGTAGGAGTCCAACTTCATTCTTCTGCGTGTAGCTGTCCAATTGTCCCAGCACCATTTGTTAAGGAGACTATTCTTTTCCTTATTGAATAGTCTTGGTGCCCTTGTTGAAAATCAATCAGCCATAGATGTCTGGGCATATTTCTGGACTGTCAATTCTATTCCATTGATCTATGAGTCTCTTTACACCAGAACCACACTGTTTTGGTTATTGTAGCTTTGTCGTACATTTTAAAATCAGGAAGTGTTAGTACTCTTTGTTCTTCTTTTTGTCCACGGTATTCAGGGCTCCTTCCAACTCCATGTACATTTCAGGATGGGTTTTCCATTTCTTCAAAAGAGATCATTGGAATTTCAATACACTGAATCTGTACATTGCTTTGGGTAGTATGGCCATCTTAACATTACTAAGTCTATCAATCCAATAACAGGGATGTCTTTCCATTATTTAGGATCTTCTTTCATTTATTTCTGCAATGTTTTGTAGTTTTCAGTGCTCAGATCTTTCAGCTCATTGCCTAAGTTTATTTCCAGGTGGGTTTTTCGTTTTTTGTTTTTTTTGGGCAACTGTTGTAAATTGAATTGTTGTCTTAATGTCCTTTTAAAATCGTTCATTGCTGGCATAGAGATACACAACTGATTTTCGTGTACTGTTGCTATAAATACTGATGTTTTTGAGTTTAAATCATATGAATTATTTGGAGACTTGTTTTTTGTGCTAAGCATTCTGTTAGAATTATCCACCATGATACACACAACTAAACCATTTGTTTTTCTCTATTACATGATATTTTACATATGAACGTACCACAGATTTCTCTCTTCTCCTACTGACGAGTTGTGATCTTAACTCTTATTTCCTTAATTAGTAATTAGGTTGAGGATCTTTTCAAATTTATTGGCCATTGTTGTTTTCTTATTTGTCAAATGCTTACTTGCATCTTGGGCCCTTATCTACACATTTGTATATTCTGCATAGCAATAATTTGGTTGCAAATACCTTCTCCCAGTTTGTTGCTTTCCCTACCACTTTACTATAAGGGTTTTTTCATTTTATTGCAGATTAATTTCTTCAATCTTTTCCTTTATAATCTGTTTTTATATAGTAAGAAATCTCTCCTGACCTTGAAGTAAACAGGATAGTCTTCTACGTTTCTTTCTAAAAATGCTTAAATATAGCTTTTCATATTTAGATCTTTAATTCACATGGAATTGATTTTTCCGGTACAATGTGCAGTAGAGGTCCAATTTCATTGCTTTTTGTTATGGGGTTAACTCATTTCCTTGGCACAATTTGTCAAGTAGTCCATAATATGGCTCCTCTCTCCAACTGCAGTGGTCCCTCGGACAAAGCCACAGTTCTGTGTGTAGGCCGGTTTCTGGCTTTTCTGTTTCATGCCCCATTTGTCTGTCTTTGGACTTACATCAGATTCTCTTGTTCTCTCCATCTTATTCTTCAGGAGTCCCTTGACAATTCAACATTAGGGGTTATATGGGTGTTCACTATAAAATTCTTTTCATTTTTCAGTATGTTTGAAATTTTCCTTAAAAAAATATTGGGGGAGGGACACCTGGGTGACTAAGGTAGGTGTCTGCCTTCAGCTCAGGTCATAATGGAGGGGGGTCCTGGAATTGAGCTTTGCATCGGGCTCCCTCTTCGGTGGGGAGCCTGCTTTTCCCTCTCCCTGCTGCTCCCCCTGCTTGTGCTCGCTCTCTCTCTCTCTCTGACAAATAAATAAACAAAATCATAAAAAAATTATAGGGGGAAAGAGTGCTGTGGCTTATCTGGCCTTTACCCTTTTATCAGGATACACTTTTTAAAAGGCTCAGGTTTCAGACAAGGCGATTCCCAGCAGCCACAGCCCTTTGAGAAAAAGATGAGTTTTAGGACAGTGTGTGGACTTTTCACATTCTTGTGGGCATCAGAGATTATTTGCTGGAGATGAGGCAGTGCTGCTCTTAATATCATGCCCATTTCACTGCCCAGAAGAGTGACCTGCCTGAAGACCTAGCCTCTGGGCCCCCCGAGTAGCTGTGTCTGGCCTGCTTTGTTCAGGCAAATGTCCCCAGCCCCTTTTCTGCCCCTCCGGGACCCTTGTTTCAATCTCCCATCATCTTCTCCCGCCAATCTTTGGTTCTCTGTTTCCTGGAGTTTGGTCTGGTGGAGAGATGGAAGCCCAGAAAGATGAGGATGTTACTTGACCAAGGCCACACCAAGTGACCATAAGGCCGGCGCACAGCAAGGGCCAGCCAGCCTTCAGGCCACAAAACGTCCCTTGTTCCTGCCCTTCTGGGGGCGCTGATCGTGCCTCTGCCTCCCCATGTTGCTAACTATCTCCCTCTGTCTCCCGTGCTCGCGCTCGGGTCTCCGCCAGTCTGACAGGCCACAAGCTGACTACCTCTTCCCGGGCTCCGCCCCACTCCAGCTACCTCGGCAGCCGGCGCCGGAGTTCTCCGCGGCCACCAGGGGGCGCGCGCGGCCTGGTCTTAGCAGCAGTGAGGCCGAGGACGCCCCGCCTTCCCGGCGCCCCGCCCCGTCCGGCCCCGGCCCCGCCCCTCCCGGCGCCCCGCCCCGTCCGGCCGCGGCCCCGCTCCCTACGCTCCCGGGAGCGCCGGTACCCCTGGCACCCGTGTCTCGTCTGCTCGCCGGGTCCAGTCATGGGCCCCGCTGCTCGCCCTCCGCTGAGGTCGCCCCCGCCGCCTCCTCCGCCGCCGCCTTCGCCACTGCTGCTGCTGCTGCCCCTGCTGCCGCTCTGGCTGGGCCTGGCGGGACCCGGGGCCGCGGCGGACTGCAGCGAGCCTGAGGCCGGGGCGGGGCGGGGCGGGGCCCGCGCCGTACGAGTGGACGTGAGGCTGCCGCGGCAGGACGCGCTGGTCCTGGAGGGCGTCAGGATTGGCCCCGAGGTCGACCCCGCACCCGCGCTGGGCGGCCGCCTGCTGCTGGTGAGCGCAGCCGAGCCATCTGGTCCCGGCCCGCCCCGCCCCGCCCCGCCGTAGATCCCGCACCCAGATCCGGCCTTTATCCTGGACCAAGCCCTAGGCTCCCAACGCCCTCTCCCCACGTTGCCCAGGCCTCAAACCCCGGCTTCCAAAACCTGAGATCCAGATGCCCTTCCCTTCAAACTCGCTCTCAAACCCTGACCTTACATCGCCTGTGTGTCCAACCCCCCTTCCTCCCCTTCCTCCTTCTGCCTGTGGTCCCTTACCCCACAGATGGACATCGTGGATGCTGAGCAGGAGGTACCCGTAGAAGGCTGGATTGCAGTGGCATACGTGGGCAAGGAGCAGGCGGCCCAGTTGCACCAGGAGAGTCAGGGCAGCGGTCCCCAGGCCTATCCCAAGGCCCTGGTCCAGCAGGTGCAGGGGGTGTATGTGGGGAAGGGGTCTGGAGGAAGGGGTTTCAAGGCCAGAGCCAGACTACTAGGTGGGCCCCTAAGGAGCTTGCAGAGAAACCTGGGGCCTGGGTGAGGTGAGGGACCTGAGTTTGGAAAATTGAGACAGTATGGAATGAAAGCAGGGAGATGGGAGGTGGCCAGAGTCAGGAAGCTCCACCAGGCTCTGAGAGTATCAGATGAGGAGTTCCTGCTGAGAGTTGGTGGGCAGGCCTGTCCTACTAGGACCAGGGAAGGCACATAATTGTTTGGATCCTCAGGACATCTGGGGGAAGGAATGTACAGCTGATCTATCCGGAGGAAAACTTTGCAGAACCAGGAGCTAAGAACTGTGGTCATGGGTAGTGAGACAGATGTGTGGGCAGGGGTCAGCTCGCTTCTATCTGTGTCCCTCACAGATGCGGAGGGCACTCTTCCTGGGAGCCTCTGCCCTGCTCCTCCTCATCTTGAACCACAACGTGGTCCGAGAGGTAAACTGGTTCAGGCGTGGGGGTATGCAGGCCAGGGAGGAGGGGACCAACACCGGCTGACCTTGTCTATCCATCTCCAGCTAGATATATCGCAGCTTCTGCTCAGGCCAGTGATTGTCCTCCATTACTCTTCCAATGTCACCAAGCTGTTGGAGACACTGCTGCAGTGAGTTGGGTTTTGGGCTCCAAAGGACTGGGCTTGCGAACCTCGGTGCTGAGGGGGTCCCTGAATCTGCCATGGTCTCAGGACCAGGGCTTTTCCTGTTAACCTTCAGGCTGTAGTCTGGTCTGAAAAATGGGTGAGGGGACTGGAGCAAAGAGGCAGCTCTAGGGGCCGAGGGGAATTGGTTTCAGGAAGGAGGAAGCTGGATTCCTGATTGACAGGTTCTTTCCAAGACTTGCAGGCCTCCCTGGTCTGGCTGATGTGAGAAATGGAAGAACCAATAACCAGAAGAGGCTTGGGGGCCAAAAGCAGAAAGGCTGTGGGATGATACGTGGGAGGATCTTTTTCCTACAAGGCTGGGGCGGGTGGGTCATCTCCTGCCAAAAGCCCTTCTCTCTGGCCCCTCTGTGGCTTTCCCTCCCAGGAGAACTCAGGCCACAGCCGAGATCACTAGTGGAGAGTCACTGTCAGCCAACATCGAGTGGAAGCTGACCCTGTGGACCACCTGTGGCCTCTCCAAGGATGGCTACGGAGGATGGCAGGACTTGGTGTGCCTGGGAGGCAGTCGGGCCCAGGAGCAGGTGGGTACCTGGGGGTGCAGCAGGCTCGGGTATGGCTGCACATGTGCCTTGTCTCAGATCCTGTGGCCTCTCCTCACCTTGCTGGCCAGGACCACTTCTTCCACCTCCCAGGGCTGAAATGAGTGCTCATTGATGTGGGTGCTCAGTGCATAATCAGTGTTAGTTACTATGGCTATGTTACTCTCCCGCTCAGAAGCCCTCTTTGGCTCCCCATTGCCTGCAGAATAAAGTTCAGACTCCTTAGCCTGGCTTTCACAGCTCTCCTGTTCACTCACTTATCTTTTTTTTTTTTTTTCCCCTAGTCTCTTCCTTATACGCTCACCCTATGCCATTTACTGGTCTTCACACATGCCCTAGCCTCCTGCCACTAGGCCTTGTCTGTGCTTGGCTGCAGGCATGGACACTCTTTTTCTCTGTCTCCATACATCCCTGTCTGCTTGCCTTCTTTGGAAAGCTTCCCTTGCAGCCTCAGCTCACCATTCCTCTCTCCGTCTTTGAAGTCGTCCTTTGTCAGGCCCTTTGTAGTGTTCTCAGGACAGTCCGAAGTCTCTAAGTGTTGGGAATGTGACTTTGTTTCCTGAAGTCTGGGGCTATGTCTTACTAGTCTCTGGATTTCTCAATGCTGGGCATTGAGAAGGTTCGAAGGTATTTTGTCCACAAGCATCTGTGGACAGATGCTCTGTCAGGGCAGGCATGTCCTGGTCTCCTGGTGGGCAGCCTCGGGGGGCGGGGGTGTCAGTGGGATTGGGCTGTGTGAGGCAGACTTGCAGCCTTAGCTGAGGGATCTCAGGTTGAGTGTTTAACCTCTATAGCCTCATGTTCCTCCTTTGTGAACAAGGACAGGACATGGTCATAGGATCGTCAGGGTGTTGTGTGTGCATGAAGTTCACAGTGGGCACAGAGCAGGTGGGCAGCTCCTACTCTCTGAATGTGTTTGTTATAAATGATGGAATAAATTAGCAGTCATCAGATAATCTTTGAGGTTGTAGGACACGTAGGGCTCAGTGAGAAGGGTTGTGGAGGGTCCAGAAAACCTATGGGACCCAGGCACTGTCCTGAAGGGGCTCAAAAACAAGCAGGGAAGGAACTCTCCCATGAAAAGGCCTCAGCAATTCAGCCTGGACATCATGTGCTCATTCCTATTCAAGCAGCAGGAACTGACCCACAGTTGTGTGAAGGGAGGGGGCAGTGGGACTAGGGGAACAGAAGGGCTTTCTGGAAGAAGAGGGAGCTGCACTGGGTCTTCCCCTGGAGGGCAGCCCACCCAGACGTCTGGGTGGGGCAGGCATTTGGTGAGGGACTGTCGGATGAGAGGGGATGGGCCTGCAGAAAGCCTGGAGCCCGGGGAAGAGCGGGCTGGGGAAGGGGCCTGGGAGTGGGAATGCCTGCAGTGTGCAGGTCAGTCTGTCTGGTACAGGGGGCAGAGCTGAGCCTGTCAAGTGCTGGGTAGCCATGATAGCCATGATAGCCATGATAGACGTCAAGGTGGCCTAAGGGTGGCTGGGGCCAGCTCTCGGCCCCAGCCCTAGGGCCAGGTCACCATGCTGGTGAGTCTGAACCCAGAACTACAGCACCTGTGCACCGGAAAGGTCAGAGGGATCCCCTCCCTATCTGCTCACCTGGGGGTCCCATAGATGTGCTGAGCCTGAGAGGACTGGGTCTCTGGCCTGCAGCAGGGTCCCAAGCTGGCCATGCCCTGTGCCCACGCAGTGCCCCAGGCTGCTCCAGATCTCAAAGCTCCAGGTTCTGCCCTGGTGAGCTCACACTACAGTGGCCACTCAGTCCTGCCCCATGTCCGCCTGGCTCCGCACAGCCCAGGCCACAAAGGCAGGGCAGTTCTGGCCCTGGGCTTCTGGGTCCCCAAATGGCGAGGAAAAAGGCCATGGCGGTCACTCTACCGGGGTCAGCACTGAGCAGGGGAGGGGGGACAGGCCCTCCAGGACACAACAGAAGCATCTGAGCTCGGCCTGGGGGCTTGGGGAAGAGCTTCCTGCAGTAGGAGGTACTACCTTCTCCCACTCCTCAGGAAAGATGGGGGTCCAGAGACCAGAGGAGAGAGGGTGAGGAACAGGCAGCTGGGGCTCACGGTCATCTCTTGATTTGTGACACCAGCAGCACCCAGCCTCGTCTGGAGTACTCTTCTCTTAAGAGCCAGTCACTTCTTGGCCCCTCTCCCTTGTAACACGATGGTAGTTGAGCTTCGTTGTTGGCCAGGGAAGAACACGATGGCAGAAAGCTACCAGGAATGCAGAAAGCTTTTAAATGAATGCATTTATTAGTCGTGACATGTGCAGAGACCCTGAGAGCCGGTGCGCCTGTTTGGGTGAGCCGGCTGGGTTTTGCTTACTGTGCCACATCATTTCCTATAGTCAAAGCCCAGCTGCCACACTGCTCTGGGGAGGGAGTAGGGGTAGTTAAGTCAAGGTCAGAGCATGCCCCCCATCCCCAGCCCAGGAACTCTGAGGTTCTGAGGGGCCCTCTCAAGGGCCAAGGGCAGGGCTGATGTGGTTCCTTCCCCGCAGTGGGAGCCTGAGGACCACCGAAGGCAGCGACAAGGAAACACACAGTAAAGAGTGTGGGAAGGGCTGGGGGTTGGGGAGAGCTCAGGAGCAGGGGGCATCCAAAGGCATTAGCCCAGGGAAGGGGTGAGGAAGAACTGGGAACACAAGAAAGGACACGGAGCATGGGACCCTGAAAGGACAGGGGGTGGGCGATATAGGGCCTTGCCAGATGGCTGCTTGAAGAGTTCAGGGTCTCTCCTGAGGGCGGGGATGTTGCAGGGAAGGGGGGCAAGCAGGGGTCCTGGGTGATCAGGTTTGCAGGTGAGATCCTTGTCACTGTAGGAAGTGGGCTGGTGAGGCTGGAGCAGGGCCCCCAAAGGGCAGAGGAGTGGGATGGAGGGGAGGGGTGCACGGGCCCCCAAAGAGCAAAACCACAGGGGACCACGTGAATGCTCGGCTCAGACGGAAGTGGGTGGGTGATGGCACCTAAGAAAGTAGACCAGGAGAAGTGTGGGGTAGGCATGAGGGTGGGAAAGTGTTAGGGTCCTAGGCTGGGGAGTCTGTGAGGCTGCCAGAGAGAAGCTTCCAAGAATGCAAAAGCTTTTTTCCCAGGAGACGGTCTGGGGGCAGAGGTGGGTCCCCTCAGCAGCTGGACGAGGAGCTGTATAGACAGCGGGGACTGACCCTGGGGGCACAGATGGGAGGCACGCAGGCTTCAGAAGAGGAAGTCAGGAACCTGCAGGGACACGCTGCCAATGGACCTTACCTGCCTGGTCTTCGGAGTGGACTCACTGGGGGAAGAGCGTAGAGCAGCCCCAGCCTTCCTGACACTCTGCTCCCCTGCCCAGAAGCCCCTGCAGCAGCTGTGGAATGCCATCCTGCTGGTGGCCATGCTCCTGTGCACAGGCCTCGTGGTCCAGGCCCAGCGGCAGGCAGCCAGGCAAAGCCAGCAGGAACCCGGAGGCCAGGTGAGAGCCGGCCCCCTGGAAGCCCTGGTGCCCCCAGCGTGAGGCCCGCCTGACTGTGCCTGCCCTCCCCCACCAGGTGGATCTGCTCAAGCTCCGCGTGCTGCGGAGACTGGCATCCCTGAAGACCCGGCGCTGCCGTCTGGGCCGCGCAGCCCAGGGTCCCCCAGAACCAGGTGCTGAGACCTGTGCCGTGTGTTTGGACTACTTCTGCAATAAGCAGGTAGTGCCATGGGCAGAGGCTGACCTGTGATGTCCCTCACTGCTCCGAGACCCCCCAGAACCATTCCTACCAGGCCTTTATCCCACCAGCTCCTACTCTAACTAGGAAAGCACCCACTAGGGGGTGGGGAGGGTGGTGACAGGCTGCAGGAGTTTCAGTTCCCCCATGCAGGTGGGGGCCAGGCATCCCCATGTGGAGGCCTGTGGTCTGAAGTCTCCCCCCACACCCTGCAGTGGCTCCGGGTGCTGCCCTGCAAGCATGAATTTCACCGAGACTGCGTGGACCCCTGGCTGATGCTCCAGCAGACTTGCCCGCTATGCAAATTCAATGTCCTGGGTAAGCACCAGGGGTGGGGGCCCTTGGCCAGCCCTCCCTGCTCGCTCCCCACCTGACACCTCCCTCCCGGTGTTTTCTTGCTCCCATGCAGGAAACCGCTACTCAGACGATTAGCTGCCCAAGCTGGGTCTCTGCATGTGGGCAAAGGACCCTCCCACCTGCACCCTGGCCCTAGGCCTGGGCTCCCGGAACAGAACCGCAGGATGGACAGGAAGCCGGTGGGAGGAAGGACAGGGGCCTCCCCTGCTGAGGGGCCAGGCACCCCATCGTATTCATTCTGGGAAGGAGGGACCACACTCCCCAGTCCGAGGATGCAGGGTCTGGACCTGCCAACTCAAGAGAAGCCACCTTGGGGCCCTTCTTCTACCATCCTGGAATGTCTGTGTCTGCCCTCCTCGCAGGCAGCTCCTGGGACCCTGGCTAGGGGCCTGGGGGAAGAAGCAGATGGGGCAGCGCAGCTGGTCCCAGGGCTTTGGTGCCTCTCTGACCTGCCTGTCGGGGCATCCCTGGGGACTGAGGCTGTGGTGGCTGGTCGAGTTGTGTGCTTATTTATTGAGCGCTGGGTTGTGAGAGGAGCTATCTGGCCTTGGGGGCATCCTGGCCTGTCTTTCAGGACACATCTTGGTCAAGGCTATGATGTTCAACTGATAGCACCCTCAGCCCTTGGACACAAGGAGCAGCAAGTGCTGCCTGTCCAGCTGGACTCCCTCCCCAGGCCTGGCTGGGATCAGAGGCCTCAGAAGCCATCCAGTCCTGTGCTGCTTGGCCAGGCTACGGGTTGCTGACCAGAGTACTTGAGCTGCAGGATAAACGTGGTGCATCTTTTAGGGGCAGCTGGGTTTTTTAAGACTTGGGGTAGGGGAGGTTTAATACTGAAATAAACATGGATATATTTTAACATAAAGAGATCATATTTGTGTGGAGGTCTTAAGACAGAAAAGTCGCCTTAGGCTCTGCTGCCTGTGAGGGGGGATTCTAAGACAGGCTTCAAGATACCCTGCCCCCAGCCCTCATGGACATGCCTTGTTGTAAACCTGCAATGGGGAGTGTAATAGATTTTACCCCCATGATGAGGTTATATGGCAGGGTTGATCTTAAGATAGGGAAAGTATCCAAGAGGGTCTGACCTAACCATGAGAGCCCATTAGAAGCAGAGAGTTTTCACTGGCCCGGTGGAAGAATAGGAAGTCAGAAAGTTGAAGCAAGAAGGGCATTCAGTGTGTGAGAAATTCTCTGTTGCTGACTTGAAGATGGAGGGGGCCACGTGGCAAGGAAGGCAGACAGCTTCCGAGTGCTAAGAGTGGCCCCTGCTGACAGCAGCTATCGGGGAGATGGACCTTAGTCCTACAGCTGCAAGGATCGGAGTTCTGCCAGCGGTCAGAAGGAGCCTGGGAGTGGGTCCTTTCCCAGAGCTGTCAGAAAAGAATGTAACCTGGCAGATACTTTGACTTGAGTCTTCTAAGATTCTGAACAGAAAACCCAGATACAGGGCCTGAACTCCTGACCGCCAGAACTGTGAGCAGAGGGGAGATGAGCTGTGATTGGTCCTACCCTGGACTTGGACCCACGTGTCTTGCCTCAGAGACCCCACCCCAAGGGCTGGCTTTCGCCCGTAAGGGCCAGGGCATCCCAGCCTCCCTCCACAACGCCAGGCTCCACAGAAGCTGGAGTTGGGCAGGTAGCGGCCATGCCCATTTAGCTACACACATGGCCCCTCTTGACCTTTCTTGTAAACTGAGGCACTCTCCCTGCTGGCCTCCTCGCCTGGGGAAGATGTCACAGGAAGCTGGGAGTGCCCACCCTGAGAAGTCCTCAGCAAGGCCTTAGAGCCTGTCCTTCACTGCTGAGGTGACCCAGGGCAGGCTGGAGGCTTCGTGGAGAGAACTGGACTGTGGGCCCGGCATGGCTGGGTGGCATGAGTGTCAGGGCCCAAGAGACAGGCCTGGGAAATCTAGGGCTTGCTGAGGGTCCTGCTGTCGGGTTAGGTGAGGCCTTGCCCTGCCTTCTAGGGATCCAACCTCCCAGATTTAGAGAAATCCTTTTGACTCACATTTCCTGAAGGTGAATAGTTTCTTAGTAAAAAGGATAACTGACTTTTTTGGGTCCTTAATGTCCCCATCCTGGGTTCAGAGCTGGGGGTAGGAGGAACCTAGAGCCAGGAACCCCTTCTCTGACTCCTTCCTCACCAGGCTTACCTTGGCAGCTGCTCTCCTTCCCTGACCTACCCCTACCCTGACCCTACTATGCTCCATGGGTAGGGTCACTGAGTCTGTCAACCTTTTGTGCTTGCTCTGGGGATCAAAAGACTACCTTTCACCTGGCCCAGGTGCTAAAGCTTCTTGCTGTCCTTTGTGTACCCTCTTTTCCCACTGTCCTGTCAGGACAGTGTGCTAGGCCTCTGCCAGCAGACGACCTACATGGCTGGGGACTCAGTGGTCCCCACCCAGAATGGGGGAGGAAGGACTCTGCCTCTGACTCAGCCAGTGCTGTGAGGCCAAGGGTGCTGTGGGCAGATGGCCGGGGCTTTATTACATGGAACGGGTTGCCAGCCACCTGCCCTCCAGCCCCACCACACGGCAGGCTACATGGGCCGCTCCTGGGGCTGGTATGCAGGGCTGGCCTGGCTCTGGCCTGGTGACAGTCTCCTCCTCAGCCTGGCCAAGGCCCGGATGGGGTTCTGAGCACAGTTGGTTGAGTGGGTCATGTCCTCCAGGGAGGACCTGCCGGGCCGACCGCAGGACTGCTGAGGTGGGGATTCCCGGAGCTGGCATGGGAGGGTCCTGCCCACGCTGGCTGTCCTGCTGCTAGGCAGGTGCCGCCTGCCCAGGAGCCTGAGGGAGGACCAGATGACAAGATCTCCCGTGAGTGAGGAGGACCAACCCACCCCCATCTTCCCCACCTCCCTCAAAGCCTTACTCACCCTGGAGAAGCATTCTGGGCCTGGGCTGGGGGCACTGTTCCCTGGATTCCTTTGCTGGGAGGGGCCCAAAGCTGGTCCTGTGGAATCAGCTGCAAAGAAAGCAAATTCAGAAAGGCCCTGGAAATCTCTCTGCACCCTTCAGCAAGGGTGTTCTTGCCATGGAGGAGAAGGGAGGGCTGAAACCCATACCATCAGCCCCCTCCTCTCAGGTGCAGGGTTTGGGAAGCCCTCCAGGGCCACCCCAGCTGCAGTTAAATGTGAGAAGTTTGGCTTTCTGACAAGATTCCTGGTTGTCCTTAAAGTGAACAAGAGCTAGAAGGGGAAAATGGAAAGGCACCGTACCATTCTCACGCCTGCTTGAAACATGGAAACCACATGTGATGATGCAGGCTTTGGGTAGGTTCCCAGGGTAGGGTCTGAAGACCTGCTGGGTCAGGGGCCTCCCCCAAGTCCCCAAGAGCCGGCCCTCTCAGGTTGGGGAGCCAGGCTGCTCACCTTCAGGCTTCCCTGCTGGGCTACCTCCCGGATTTTGGACAGCATAGACTGGAGCCGCCCATTCTCCTCCTGCAGGACCTGGATGCGGATGTCGTTGGCCTGTATCTGCCTCTCCATGTCATCAGTAACATTGCTGGAGCCTGCAGGGATATACCATCTGTTATCTCCCCCTGCCAGGGCTGACCCTGGTGCCGAGGGCACACACGCTAGCTGGGGTGTACCTTAGGTTGGTGGCCTGGCGAGCACAGGGGAGCCGAGCAGGGCCCGTGCTCTACCTCCTCCCACCCCCGACCTCATCATCCTTCTCCTGAGGTCCTGTCCCGGTTTCCCACCCCCTCCCTGCTGGGAGGTGACCACGGCAAGCTCACTGGGACCTCAGGCTCACTGAAGATGCTGTAACTGGGTAAGAGTGAATCCCTTCCAAAGCCGCTTGTTTTCAGAGAGACAGCAAGCTGTCTCAGGCCACGCAGCCAGCTCTTGTGTATGAGTCACAGAACTCAGCAAGCACGTTCTTTCCCACCACTGGGGAGATGGATGCTTGCTTTCTGACTCTGAACCTAAGCAAGTTGCTGCCTGCTGTGTTTCTCGGTCTTGTGGCTTGTGAAAGGGCTGTTACCCATCTTATGGGGTGGATCAAAAGACAATGGAAGGCCCTGGCCCGCTGCGCACAGGACCAATGACTTAGTATGACCAAGCTAAATTACGTCACTCTACCCGACAGCCCTGCAAATGGATTCACCCCCCCAGGGATGAGGGCTGAGGGCCTCAAAGAACCTAGGTTGCCTGGCATCCAGTTCTCTGCTGAGATGGGTACCTAGTACTCCTAGGGCATGGGGGGCATGACACTGGACACTGGAAAGCTGGGGCGGTGCCCATGGAGCTGGCCCCATGCTGTGGTTTGGGGAGACACCAGGACGGGGGACACCAGGATGTTGAGCAAGGACTGGCATGTGACATGGTGAAGAGCACATGAGGTGGTTACAGAGGTGGTTAGACCTGCACGAGGATTCAGCATGCGGACAGTGGGCAGTCTCCTTGCCTCGGGGCTTCTGTGTCCCCATCTACAGAGTGGCTAACACACGAAGCGCCTTCCGTGTCCTGGGGACTCAGTAGGGACCACACTGCAGGCCAGGGAGCTGCAGACTCCAGTGTCTTGCCCAGGTGAGCCCTCAGCTCCCTGTCCAGGCCCCAGTACGCCCTGGTCAGCACCTCTGGGCCCCTACTTGGGATCTGGGCCTCGATGGGTCTGTGCAGGTCTGGGAAGGCCACCAGCAGCCGCTCCCGCTCCCTCAGCTCTGTGAGCTCACGTTCCAGCTCTGATATGGTCAGCCGCAGATCCGTCGTGGCCTGCTCCAGGCCTTGGTTCTCCTGTTGCAGGCTCTGCAGCAGCTCCTGGGGCAGGGGGAGGCTCAAGCCTTATGCAACAAATGGCTCCCAGCTCCCCTGGGGACAACCCCTCTCCCCACCAGTCCAGACATGGGACAGGCCCATGTCTGGGAGCCATCGGCACCCTTACCCTGCCGGCTCCCACCTGCTGGGCCAGGAGCTGGCTCTGCCCCTGCTCCCTCTCGCTCTGTAAGCTCTGCAGCTGCTCCTCCACCTGGGCCCGCTGGGCCTCGGCCTCATCCAGGCTGCCCCGAAGCTCCTCACGCTCTTGGTCCAGGTTGTCCAGCTGCTGTAGCAGGGCTCGCTGTTTGGACTGCAGGGACTGAGGCAGGGTGGGCAGGCAGGGAGGCCATGAGGCCCATGGGGCAAGGCTCAGCGTGGGACAGAAGAGGCCTTGGTATCTCTGATGCGCCCCCTTGTGCCTGTCTGTGTACAGGGGAGGCTGTGCATGCGTGTGCAGCAGAAGGCGCAGAGGGGCCCAGTGGTGCACATCCCACTGGGCCCCCCCACCCGGTCAGGCCCAGGCCCCCCACTTTGCAGACCCCTGCCACTTTGGAAAGCAAGGGACTGACTATCAATCTTGTCCCCTCTTCTTTCCAGTCACAGTCTCCACTGGGGGAGGAATTCTGGGCAATACATTCTCTTTTTCTCCTTAGGTTTCCTGTGTCCCGTCAGCCCATATCACTTGGGATCCACTTTTCCTGACACCCACTGAGTGCAATACAGGAAAAGCCAGTGCCGGTCTGCTCCGAGTCTGGGCTCTAGCTCCGGCTGGCTGCGAAGCTTTGCATAATTGCCATAATCTCCCTGAGCCCCAATCTCCTCCTCCATAAAATAGGGACGACGAGACTGTCCACCTCCTACTGTGGTGATGAGGAATAAGAACAAGGGGGCTACAGAGGCCGAGGCCTAGCCCCTTGTCCACAGCACACATTGATACCTGGTGACCATGACCGTTCACAGGGAACTGAGGAAAACACCAGCTTGGGACTGAAAGGCCTTCCCGGCCTGGGCCATAACTACTTCAGGTGGCAGGTCACCTGCTCCCTCAGCCCTACCCTTGAGGGTTCCTGCAGGGCCCCTGTGCCCAGGGCACAGCTGTAACCTGGGCCTTGGCTCGCTCTTTGTCATCCCTATCCTTTCTCTGATTGATGGACTCCTCTCCAGCTCCTGGCATCCAGTTCAAAGGCCATTCCTTCCCAGAAGCCATCCTGGATTCCCACAGATGTGACTGTCCCTCTGTGGACACCTGTAGCACTTTCCCTGCACCTCCTAGCCATCTGGCAGCAGAGCTGTGGTGACCCAGCTGTTTGTCCTCGCTGGGCGGGGAGCTCCTCCAGAGCAAGGCCACCTTTGGCTGCATCTGTCCCTGGATCGCTGTTTCCCCAGTGCCGGGGGCCCAGGGGAAGGCTCAGGTTCTTGATAAAGATAAAACAAAAGCCTGGGTCTGTGTGTTGCTGGGCAGGTACCCCCCCAACCAGTGGGGCTCTCTCTTCCTGCAGCCTATGTCACAGACACCCCTCGATCCTCACCTCCTGGTGGCGGACCATGCTGTCAACACGGGCCTTCTCCTTGTCCAGCTCGGTGCTGGCCCAGCGGATCTGCTGGCTGGCCCCATCCAGCCGCCCGGCCAGCAGCTGCACCTGATCCTCCAGCTGCTGCACCTGCCTCTCGGCCTCTGCCCTGCGCTCAGCCTCCTCCTGAAACTGCCGTGCCTTCGTCTCTGCAGGATTGAGTGGGGAGGGGTAGAGCCAGAGAAGCCTGGGTGCGAGTCTCCGCACTGCCCCTGACCCATGATGGGACCTGAGGTGGGGCGGAAGGGGTCACAGCCTGTCTCTGGGCCTCAGTGTCCCAGAAAATGCTGCTCTGAACCCTTCCGTGAAAACAGAAGGTGCTCTCTGGGTGGGAGGTGGTGGCAGCCCAACTCAGTGTGGCCAGGTGGGCCCATCCCTGGGGCTCCTAGAAGCCCAGGGGACAGAGACAGTACCGCTCATCTAGCAGCACCACTGGGCACAGGACATGGGGTACAGGGCCACACAAGGGGGCTCCTCACCCAAGGCCTGCATGGCCTCCTGTTGCTGCTTCAGCTCCCCCTCTAGGGTGGCCACCTTCGTCTTGAGGTCACTTGTTTCTACAGCGGTTGAGAGAGAGAGAAAGAGAGAGAGAGAGATTCCGATGGGCCTGGCCAGGGCCTTCAGGCCCAGTGCACCCTGCAGCGTCATGACAGGCAGTGCTGTATGGAGGGGCTGCCTGGGCCAACTGGAGCTCTGCAGAGAGGCCGGGAGGCCTGGACCCCTCTTCCTCCTGTTTCCTATTGGCTGGCTGCCAGGTCTCTGCACTGCTCTGGGCCTCTGTGTCCTCTACAGAGGTGACAGGCTCAGAAAGGACAGTGATCTGCCTAAATCCCGCTGGCCTCCCAACCTCAGTGGGCCCTGGCCTGCTCCTAGTGAGTGCCTTAGCTGTCTCTCTGTCTGGTGGCTTTCATGGAAGCCAGAGAGCAGCTCCCCCAGGGAGTCCCCTTTGGGGACACATGGGAGTGAGGAGATGAACGCCCCGGCCCCCTTGCCCTCTGAGGGGACAACTCTGAGGCACGCATTCCACACCACTAGCTCCAGTGCTCCCCAGGTGGGATGAAGCTCCGGCCGCCTGCAGGGTAACCAGATTGGAGAGCTGCCCATCCTCTGACCCCACTCCCCAGCCTGGGTTTCTTCACCCCAGCGGACGTGTCCCTGCAGCCCTATAACGGGGTCTGCCTCCCAGTGAGCCTGTGCTAAGGCAGCGGCAGAGCCCCAGGGCTCAGGGCCCCGCTTCCCAGCACAGACCTGTGAGCAGCTGCTGCCTGTGGCACTCCCATTCTGCCAGTTGCTGTGTGGCCTCGTCCGCCTGTCGCTGCCGCTCCCCCTGCTCCTGCTGCAGTGCCTGCTCCAGCTGGCCCACCTGCTTTTGCAGTCCTTCCTTCTGTCCCTCGGCCTCCTCCAGCTGGGCTCTGAGCGGCCCGACGAGCTGAGTGAGGGCCCCCATGTGCTTAGTGAGGCGTGTCAGGTCTTTGCTCTGCTCGGCTGCCCAGTGGCCCATGGTGGCGGCTGGCAGCGGCCTGAGGCCCATGCTGTCCCGCACCAGCTGCTGGAACTGGCCTAAGGACGAGGGCAGGTTCTGGCTCTGACACAGGCTGATGACCGCCTTACCCACCTCCCGCAGGCTGCTTTGGACACTGGTGCATGCATCACAGGGCACAAGGGCTGTCTCCACCGTCTGGGAGTGAATACTCCTGCTGTTCTTGGCAGTGCTGGCTGGACACTGTGGGAAGACTCTGATGGGGAGGCTCTCCGGCTCTTGGCAGGTCTGGGACAAGCGTGGCGTTGGGGAGGGGGGCTTGAGGAACTTGGCAGTCACAAGCTCAGGGCTCCTGGCTGGCTCGCCCTTGGCGGTGGGCTTGGAGGTGAGGTTCTCCCCTTGGTTTACTCTTTTCTGTGGTCAGGAAAAGAAAGGGAAAGCAGATGGAGGAGACAGACCCAGGAGGGGATCAGTTTCCTGGTGAGTATTCTGTACAGCCTCTTCTGATGTTCAGACCCTTAGATATTAGATATCTGACACCAACGTGAGTAGGAGAGAGAACCTTCTTTCTTCACTGCCTCAAATTACCAAGCCTGGGCCAACTCTCTGTTGTTCCCCCTAACCCCCAGGCTCTGTGCCGTTCTGTGCATGGGACAAGGAGTCTAACAGTGAAGCCACAGCTGCTGGTTCCGGAGATTTTGCCCAGTGGACCTGCTTGCTCTCGTGTCACCATAGCTGCTCTCAGTTTTCCATTCCTCCCCGATATGGTGATGGTGATCATTCTCACAGGGATTTGTGAAAATTATAGGAGAAGCCATAACGAATGGGGCGAACATTAACAGTATCACCCAACAATGCCCCGAGATGGAGAGACTGTTATTATTCCCACTGTACAGATGAACAAACTGAGACTCAGGGTAGGCTCAGCATAAACAGCAGACCCTGGGAGCCCAGACATGATCCCTCAAGGCCTGCCTCTGGAGGGGACACTATCTCCTCTGAGTGGTGTGAGCCCAGACAGTGACACCATCTCCTTCAGGAATTTGGGTGGTTTGCCCACATGGTGTGCCACAAGGCTGGGACTGGGGCAGGGTAGACAGGTGTGAGGGTGACTAACCCACCTGGGGGGCTGCCTGCTGGTAGATCATGCGCAGCCTCAACAGGCTGTTCCAGAAGCGTCGCACCGTGAGCCCCACAGACATGCAGGGCCCCACAGCCCGGGTAGCAGGCACTGTCTGCTCTGAACTGAGGTTCTCCAAGTAGCTCGTGCAGCTCTGAAGCAGCAGCAGGAGCCTGTGGGCAGAGATGGCAGGGTCAGCTAGGGTAGAGCCTGGTGCCAGCATGCCTGTACACCCCACAACCAGCAGCCTCCGACTCTGGGGACCTTGAGGGCCTTAGAACGTGCTCTGCTGGACCAGCTTCAAACCCAATCCAAGGGGTCACTTCCTCCAGGAAGCCCTCCCTGAGGGCTGAACGTGGGGGCCTTTTCTGGGCCTCCTGGCTATCAGCACTTCAGCCTGGCTGTTCCCCACCACACGGGGATGCTCTGGCAGACTGGGTCTCGCTTCAGTTGTATTGCGCGTGCTCCGAGAGTGCTGGGTGGGTGGCTGCCTTACGTCAGGTAGCTCAGAGCCTTCTCCTTACAGAGGACAGGGCTGAGACCCTTGAGTGGAAGGGCCTGGCAAGCACACAGGCCAGGGGCACCCTGCAGCTTCCGGATTCTAGTCAGGGTCTTCTCCTGCAGGGCAAGCTGCTTCTGTGACATCAGGGGCATGAAGATAGCTAGGGGTCTATCCCAACTTCAGTGCTTAAAATTAGAGTCGGGCTGCTCTAAGGAAGACAGGCATTAGAAGGACAAGTTTGAATTTTGCAGGGGAACCAAGCTACTTTATTTTTTTTTTAAAGATTTTATTTATTTATTTGACAGACATAGATCACAAGTAGGCAGAGAGTCAGGCAGAGAGAGAGGAGGAAGCAGGCTCCCAACTGCGCAGAGAGCCCCATGCAGGGCTCGATCCTAGGACCCTGAGACCATGACCTGAGCAGAGGCTTTAACCCACTGAGCCACGCAGGTGCCCCGGAACCAAGCTACTTTAAAGGAAGAGGTCTTGTATTTATAGAACATACTGAGCAGGTAAGTGACCCTGCCTTGTTTTGGGGGCAGAGGGGTCATCCTAAACCCACGGGGTATCTTGGGCAGGCAAAACCTTGCAGGAGGAGACACCAACTGCCTCTCTGAGCTGAGGTGTATTCCTCTGTGAATGGGGACAACTGTGCCTGCCACAGTGTTGGGCAGCATTAGGGGTGGGGTGGGATGGGAAAATGCCTGGAAAGAAGTCAGAGCATGGCCTTGACAGAGGGGTGGGGAAAACATGTCAGCAACAGCTTTATAGGGGCGTGGCAAGATTGGGCCTTGATGGCTGAGTGGGGCTTGGCCAGACCAGGAAGGGGTGTGCAGGGGGTTCCTAGCAGATGGCATAGCATAACATAGGTAAAAGCAAGGGAGGAGGAAGGTATATTTGGGGCACCTGGTTGGCTCAGTTGCTTAGGCATCTGCCTTTGGCTCAGGTCATGATCCTAGGGGTCCTGGGATGGAGTCCCCCCTCCATGTTTGGCTTTCTGCCCAGGGGGGAGCATGCCTCTCCCTCTCCCTCAGGTCCTCCAGCCCCTCCCCTGTTCATGTGCGCTCACTCAAATAAATAAATAAAGTCTTAAAAAAAAAAAAAAAGGAAGTGTGTTCTGTGCTTATACATGTTTAGCCTCTCACGGGTTCCAAAGAATACTTTCATCCTGAGTGTGCCTCCAGGACTCTAAGTGGTAAACCTAGCTTCTTCTTCTTCTTCTTCTTTTTGTTTTTTAACACTAGCTTCTTTATCCCCAGGCAAGTCATCCCCAAACTATTCTTGCCTATCAGGCCTCCATGACTTCAGTCCATGTACGGTTTTGGTCACAGGGAGCCAGGTGGTGGTCCTCAGGAAGTGAAAAGCTGATGGCCATGTTAAGTTTAACGAGAGTGTTGAAGTGGCGGGGCTACGAGGCAATCTTCCCAATAGGGCCAGAATCTGGAAAAACACATCCTGTGTCTGACCTTGTGACCCACATTGACAATGCGATAGCTCTCAAGAAACCAGGACAAAGGGCCTGGGATGGAAACTCTGAGCAGCAGCTGTGGTGTCCCCGATGCACAGAAGCCCTAAGTAGGTGGCCGACGGAAGCTGGAGAGGTGGCCCTCGGAGCTGCACAGCTGCAGGGAGCAAGAGGGGGGCCCACAGCTCCCCAAAGGTGAACAGGATGGGAAAGCACAGCACATGACAGAAGCTGAGATCGCAGTGAGGGCCTTGGGCTGGCCAGCCTCCTGACAGGCGCGCAGTTAAAGGTGATTATTGATATTGATGTGATCCCTGATGGTGGCGGAAGGGGCGGATCCTGAGGCTGGTTTACTGATTTAAGGGGCAGATGCCAGCACCCCAAGATCACTGGGCTTGGTCAAGGCCCTCACCTGTCGATGACCAGCTCCAGCAGAACAGCATGGGACAGCTGCGTGAACTCGGGGTCACCTGGCACGTGGTCATAATGCTCTAACAGGGCCACCATGTCCAGGTCGCAGGCCACACGATCAGGGAACTTCCAGGAGGGGAAGCGCACGGGTCCGGCACGAGAGAACACATCCACGATGGCGCCCTGCAGGTCGGTAAGGTCCTTACGCAGACTGTCCATGCAGGACTGGCTGCCCAGCAGGTGGGCCATCCTCGTGGCTCCTGGGGTGAGCAGAGAGGATCCCTGTTAGCCAGAACCATGTGGCTGCTGCTGGAGGTAACTTCCCAAAATCCTGCTCTGCCCAGTGGGTCCTAGGCCAAAAGCCCTACCTAGAGCCTGGGAAAAAGTCTTTCCCAGGCCCAGGCCATGGGCCCTTTAATACCTGGGTAGTAAAGAGACCTCCCCAGAATTCCACTTATCCCCCTGCCCCACGTCCACGCTCCCAAGTCCCAGCTCCGTAAGTCAACTAAGAGAGAGTTGTAGCTACAGCATGACAGGAAGTGCTGGATCCTACCCAGCCACCACTATCTCCCACCTGGACCACTGCAGCTGTCTCTGGCGGGGCCACAGGGGTGCCCCCTCCAATGATACACTTCAGCTCTAGAGATTTGGGCCATATCTGATCAGATCGGGTCACACTGGTCAACGCCCCCTCAGGACTCCTAAGGGAGAAAGGCCACCTCTGGCCGCAGTTCTCCCCGCAGCCCTCTCTGGTCCCCACACCACCACCCCATACTCTGTATTTCAGCCCCAGTCAGCTCCACCAGCAGCTCAGGTGTAGGCACTCATTTCTGAACCTGGGCCCATCTGTTCACTCTGTCTGAATCATGTTTTCCCCATCCAATTCCCATCATCAGCCTAATTCCTCCCATCCTTTGGGCTTCCTGGATATCACCTCCTCCAAGAAACCTTCCCTGAGCACTCTTCAGGTTGGGCAAGATCATCTCTCTGGGTTTCCCCCATCTGGACCCTGATCCCTCTCTGCTGGAATGGCCTCCACACTCCAGGCCAGGTCCTCAGTTCACTTTAGCCAAGGTGGTATCCCCAGTATGGCAAGCCTAAGGCCTAGCCCATGGTAGACATTCACTGGCAAGTGAATACTGAGTAATTGAACAGGGAAATGAAAAGAACCCACACAAAAAAATTTAAATACCTTAACTTTGTCTTAAGGTGTAAGGGAGGAAAACCTGAAAATCTGTCACTCTGGTGACAGGGGCCCTATTATATGTGAATGCAGAGAGTTCCAGTCCTGCCCTTTCCTGGCTATGTGGCCTCAGGCAAGTCACTATACCCCTATGAACCCTAGCTGTCTCAGCTGTAAGATGGGGACACCATCCCCAAACAGGCTGAGCGGTTGTGAGGTCATTAACAGTATCCACATGTAAAGCGCTTGGTGCATGGCAAGACATGAGTAACAGTTCTCGAGAAATAGTGACCATTAGTTTGGTGATTACTGTTATTAGCAGTAACAACAGCAAACACCATCGTTGTCTGCAGCCACTGCCTGCCTTCTGTATTCCCCCTCTTCCCTCTGCAGCTCACACGGAGCGCTTCTCATCCATCTCTGGAGTCCGTGGACCTCTGAAGCCAGTGATTTGGATGATTGGCCCCTGGTCCTTGACTCAGAAGGTGGAAAAGCATGACTGTCCTGACCCCTCCAGTGGCTCATCACAGGCCTTGCCAGTGTGACCCTCTTCTCTCTGTTCAGAGCTGGGCAGCCCTGGTCTCTCCCCACCCCACAGCAGGGTCTCTTGTTCTCTGTGGCTTTCTCAGCTGCAGAAAGTGCTTCCTTGTACCACAGCTCCTCCCTACAGTGCGGAGGCTGCCTAGGCAGTATTTAGGCTATGGTTGATCTCCCTGAGCCTCAGCAAGTCCAGGCCTGGTGGAGGAATCTTTCTTCCTCTGACCTACTTCCAGCCCAACCTCACTCAGTAACAAAAGGGCGCCCCTACTATGTGCAACTGGGCACTTCCTCGGATTCCCTTCTCTACCCCCTATCCAAGCACCTAAGTCTGCCAGTCCTGTGTCCAGACCACACTGAAAACCCACCACTGTGTTCGTCGTGCTGTTCCATGCTCCCTCTTCTCCCCAGACCACTGCCACAGCCTCCCGGAGGGGCCACCCTCATCCCTCTGTCCAGCACCACCTCATCCATCTGTATATGGTCAGAATGATCATTTAAAAGGCAACTCATCCCCCTGCTTCGAGCCCTTGAATGGCTTTTCATAGTATAAACACTGGAATACTTCCCTGGGCTCTGGCCCTGTGTGGTCTGTTCCCACCCCAGCATCTTCTCACCCAGAGTGTGCCTTTTCCTCCCCACACTTCTTTCAGACAACGCAGCTCACGCATGTCCCCAGGCCAGGTGAGTTCACCTGTCACCCCTCTGAGCATTCTGTGCTTTTCCCTCCCAGCATACGCCACACTGGCACTGATTATTATTTGAGTAATTATTTGCAGTTGGCAATCTGCCTCCCTGCAAGCACATGGACTGTCTTTCGCTATGGTATGATCGGGCCATCTGGGCGAAAGGACTTGAGAGCCAGCTGCTGCCCACAGGTCCTGGGACACTCAAAGGCACCAAGGGGTGATTCCTGAAGACTGAGCCGGCTTCTCAGGCCTCTCAGAGGACTGGGCCCTGTCCTCACCTCTGCAAAGGTACCTGCCTGTGAGGCTGGATGTCTGGTCTGTGGGCTCTGGGACTCAGGTCAGAGGCTCACCCAGATGCCTAGTTTCCTGTCTCCAGTGCAGGGCTGGCCTGGAGTCACTCTTCAGTCCCTGAGAAGGGATGAAAGCAAGAGTGAGTGAGTGTGATCTCAGGGAAGTTTCCTGGTGGGACAGGGAGGAGGCTGTACCAGAAGGAGAGGGCCAGAGGGCTGAAGTGAGGGAAAGCTCATGTGGGCTCACCTGTTTTGAGCCTGAGCACAGAGGTGCTTTAATAGTGCTAAGCTCTGACCACAGGTCCTACTGTGCACTACTTCCTGAATCTGCCTCCTTTATACAGATGAGGAACCTGAGGCTCTGGAAATTAGGGGATGAAGCCAAGGTCACTCAGGGAGCTAGGGTTCTTGAGTCCAACATCTCTGCTCTGTCTTGAAGCCATGATGCTTCTAGGGCAGCACTGTCCAAAAGGAATATAATGCTAGTTGCACATGGGATTTTAAATTTTCTACTAGCCAAATAAAAAAGGTAAAAAGAAACAGGTAAATTCATTTTAATTAAATATTTTATTTAACCTAATAAACTCTAAATACTATCACTTCAACATGACATCAACGTAACACCATTAAAATTATTTTACAGTCTTCTCTACATTCAGTCTTGAAATCCAGTCTCTTTGACACCTGCAGCACATCTCAGTTTGGACCAGTCACCATTTTCAAATGCACCACCACATGGATGGCTGGCCACCGTACTGAACAGTGGAGGTGTAGAGGGTCAGATCCTGTGTGTTCGGTAAGCAAATGGTGATTGCATGCCTTTGGCATCCTGGGCACTACATCAAGAATAGGGACAGAGAAAGACCCGTGGAGCCCTGTCCCTAGAGGCCACCATTTCCCTCTGAGGATCTCTACTGGGGATAAATTTCCACCCCCAGGGCAACGAGTCTCCACCCTACAACACTCACAAACACACCCAGGCCCACATCCCCGCACACATACTCTGCCGCAGCGATGGACTCTCACGAGATATTGCCACCTGGGAGATTTTATATACCCCAGGAATGAGGCAGAAACCAACGAGAATAACAGACTGAAACATTTTGGTTTTCCTTCCAGGAATGGGAGGGAGGAAAGCAAGCAAGCAAGCAAGCAAGCAGTGCTGTCCTGGGAGGAGGAATATTCAGGTGGCAAAGCACCTAGGACTTGGGAGCTTATCTGTGAAGACACTGAGAAACACTGGCCTCAGATAATTACAGCTGCCATCTGGGGCCCTCTGAGATCCAACTCCTGTTAGATTCTGGTTCTGAGAAGCAGCCACAAATGCCAAAGCATCAGCAATATGGAAGAGGAAAACAAAACTTTGAAAAATATCCAAGGTTACCTTATGTCATTTCTTCTGAATATTGGGATTTGCCATTATAAACAGGGCTTTGAGAACCACTTTGGTGTGTGGCAAGTGAAGGAGCACGTGACGTGGGCTTTCTCTGTAATTCCTGGTTCTTGAGTGGAATCGTGAGCCTGAGGCTGCCAGCCCTGCCCTGACTATTCCTGAGGTCATATGGGTGATGGCACTAATTGGGCCATCACCAATGGAAGGAACTAACTCTGCCGTCTCCCCAGTTCCCTCATGCTTAAGGTGGACTTCTGACTTGCAGAGAAGGGCAGGAGTCTTTCCTCCACTCCCATTCAACATGCAAGCCCCTTCTTACTCTAAGTCCTAGGACTCTCTCCTCTGGTAAAGATTATGCCTACCTCCTGGTCAGTGCCCCAGCTGCCCTAACACTTGGAAATTCTGAAACCATCTATATATCCCAGTTGTCAGCCTCTGACTCGGGACTGCTAATGCCTGGATTCCTGGGGGACAATGAAGGGACCGAGTGAAGACAAAGGAATAGCTGCACTAGTAGAGGAGTAAGAATGGCCTGGGTTTGGATTCTCACGCCACCAACTCTGCACTTCACTGTCCTCGTCTGTAAATAAATTGCTCTAAGAAATTAGTGATGTAGGGAAACCTGGATGGATTAGTCGGTTAAGCTCAAGTCATTTTCCCAGGATCCTGGGATGGAGTCCCCAGTCCTGGGATGGGGGTCCTGGGATGGAGTCCAGGGTCCTTGCTTAGTGGGGAGCCTGCTTTTCCCTCCGCCTGCCACTCCCCCTGCTTATACTCTCTCTCTCTGACAAATTAATAAAGAAAAACTTTAAAAAAAAAGAAATTAGAGATGTAATGCATATAGTGTTTGGCAGAAGATCTGGCCACTGTAAATGTTCAATAAATCCTAGCTATCATCATTCTACGTTATTACAACGACATAAACCAGTTATGGTGTGTGTGTGTGTGTGTGTGTGTGTGTGTGTGTAAAAGAGGGATGGGGTAAGACACTTGGGAGGGCATCTCTTCCTATCCCGCCTCCATTTCACAGGTGAAGAAACAAACTATCCAGGCATGGGCTAAAAACCGGCCTGCAGTCCGGCGCTGGGATGGAGCGGAGACGGAACAAGGAGGACAGGATCTCAGGAGAGGAAATGGGAAGGGCGGGATTCGAGGTGAGCTCGGGGAAGCTAGGGAAGTACTCAGCAAGAACGCATCTTTGGGTGTGAGGGATGGAGCTTTAAGAAGTCTTGATTCGAGACGGTCCGCGGGGTTTGGGGGCCAGCCTATGGAAGGCAGAGAGTGGACCCTAGAAAAGGCAGTCCTAAAAGAGAATTAGGCCTTGGGACTTGGTTTGGAAAGGGGGTTCAGAAGATGTAGGCGTGAAGCGAAAGAAGAGGAGTTTAAGGGAGGAGGGAAGCGGGACTTTGAGGAAGCAGGCTATAAGGGAAGGGGCTCTCCAAGATGACCGGCCAATAGGAGGGAGAGAGGAACCCACCTTTGGAGTAAAGAAGGGGGCCAGGGCCGTGGGGTGTGTGCGGAGAGCGTCCGGCGAGTGGTATAGAACGTCTCCCCAGTCTCCTGCGTCGCAGCCTCAGCCCTTGCGGTCTGGTCGGCTCTTGGAACTGCCGCCAGCGCGCCAGCGCCTCAGGGCATCCCCCACAAATCCCAGCCGGGTGCCTTGAGCGCTGCCATGGCAACGGCGTCTCGCGCAGAAAGCTCCAGGGAGGGGGCAGGACGTTGCATCACGAAGAAGGGGCAGTCCCGGAAGTGCGTCAGCCTCCCCTCCTCCGCGACGACTCTGTCGGCCGCCGCCATCTTGGGAGCTTGTCGTGTCGTCCGTGCGGGAAGCTGCTTTGACGCAGCACCGCTCACCTTCAGAGAGGCGGACTGGCAGCCCTGAGCGTCGCAGTCATGCCGGCCGGACCCGTGCAGGCGGTGCCCCCGCCACCGCCCGTGGCCACCGAGCCCAAACAGGTACTGCGACCCCCGCACCTCTACCGGCAGCCCAATCCTTGGCCTGGGTCCTCCCCTCCGGTGCGGGCCCTCTTCACTTGTGCGGAGGAGGAAGCGGCCGCTTTACGAGGGCTTGGACGGACTACAAGTCCCAGGAGGCAGCGCGCTTCCCGCTCTGCGCTCTCTTCTGGTAGCAAAAGAAGCGCTCTTGGAACAATGGTTCTCAAAGTGTGGTCCGCGGACCAACAGCATCAGCATCACCTGGGAGTTAATTAGAAATGCCAGACCTAAATACTTATGCATTTTAACAAGATCTCAAGGTGATTGATTAAAGTTTGAGAAGCACTGATCCAGCCCATCCATAGGTTTTCTGTGGTTATTGGGCCCACCGTCGCCGTCCCCCACCGCCGCCTGCCCGGCCCGCCGGTTTTTGCCCAGTAATCCCTAGTTTTCCAACCTGTACGGTACGTTTTTGTTAATTCCCAGCATCTGCTCTAAGCTAAACACCATGCAAGGCTGGTGTTTAGAATGAATGAAACATACCTAGTTTAGGGAGGTCACAGTTCTAAGTGGGGAGCCATATAAGTGAACATTCTACAAATGGTTATTGTTTCGATCACCATAAATGATACCAGCCAGCCCTTAAATCAGCTGAGGGGGAAAGAGGTGTGTAAATAATTGCAGTATGTTGTGATAGGCCCTATAAGGATCAGGTACAAAAGAAACTAATCAACATTTCTTTGATGGTGTGAAGGGAGAATTAAAGTAGGTGAAACCCACATGAATGATAGGTGAATTGCTTTTAAAAGGATGAATTAGTAGTTTGCCAGACAGGTGATTGGAAAGGTTAACAGCATCTTATATTCATTAAGCAAACGTTTATTGAGCACATATTGTATGGGGACCACTGCTTTGGGTTGGGAATATAGCAGAGTACATGACAGAAGAGGTCCATTTTAAGTACATCTGTATCCCTGGCATTTTCCCAGTCACTTGGGGAAAAGTGAGGTAATACCAGATAATTACAAAGACACCAGGGTAGGGATCACCTGGTATCTCTGGTGGAGAGTAAATTAAAAAGTGTTGTTGAAGTTTAGGAGTGGGAGAGTGGTAGCAAAAGATGCATTTTGGGGGCGGTTGAACTTCTCCTAGTACACAGTGGGGAGAAAAGGAGGAGTTTGAAGCTGGATAACTGACATCTGTGTTTCAGAAATTCAGGTAGGCAGGTAGTGATGAGAATATATAGGAGCACAGTTACTCAAAAGATGCTGAGCGCCTGCCCTAGGTGTGTTGGGGGCGGGGGTGGGACAGACTGGATGGGCAAACGCAAGTCACGCAATGACTGGTGGTGCAGGCTCTTCAGCTCAAGTGATGTGTTGGATTCCTGGTTCTGCCATTTGGGCTAGTTAAGCTTTACGTTCCTCGATTTTGTCACGGGTAAAATGACGGTAATGAGTATTCACATCATGGGCCTCTCATAAGGGCTGTGGAGTTAATATATTTAGTTTTTAGAAAGGTATATGGAACCTGCTGCGTGCTTGATAACTGTTACCATTGGATATGGAGGCCGAGGAAGGAAGAAGAGGGCCATGTTTCTGACTTGGATGACTGAGTGCGTGGTTGGCCGTTGATGAGGAAAGCGGTTTGAGAGGAAAAGTGCCCCGGAGCCAGCTCAATCTAGAATTCTATGACACATAACAGTGATCTGAGGCATCATTTTGGGTGGGATTGTTCAGTCCCAAGGTGGTAGGGGAAGTAAAGGCCATAGTTGTGAGTGCCTGAGTTCAGTGTGAATACTGTGGAGAATAGAAGTTTGGGGAACCCTAATATAGGGCAGGAGGTGAAACAGGAGCCAGGAGGGAAACTCGCTCAGGTGGAGTGGTGAGCAGGAAGGAAAGACACAGATAATGGGGCATGGGAGTTGAGTGGAGAGTTTTGTGAAGGAATGGTCACTGGTCACATGACCAGATGCTGGCTATAGTTGGCTCTAGGCAGTCATGTTTGACTTTTGGAAGGGCACTTGAAATGGATGGGGACCAGATTGGGGGGGGGGGAGTGGGAAGGGCAAGACTGGAAATTCAGGATATTTAGCTATCAGAGGAAGAGGGGGAGAGTGTAACAGCAGAAAAGAATGTGAAGGCAGGGAACTGCTATCTTTTTTTTCCAGATGAGAGACTCACCCTTTGTTTACTAATGGAAAGAAGCTGGTGAAGAAAGAATACTGGAATTTATGGGACAGTTGATTTGTGCATTTCAGTGGGGTTTCACAGAACATTTGAGCATTGAGTGGTGGTTAAGACAAGAATAGGTGCAGAGGGAAAGGGCATAAGGCGCTGCCAGCGGAGTTTCCCATCTTTATTCAGCAGTCATTAAATATTCCGTGCCAGGAACATCCCTGGGTAAAGACATGGCCTTCTGGATTCTGGAAGATGGTTTCTTAGAATGTGGTCAGATCCTTTCCCCTCTCCCCCAAATCTGAATCGTCTGGCCACTTGGTAAAAATCCAGGTTCCTGGTGTCACAGACTGGCTAGCTTGTGAGAGTCAAGGAGGCTGCTCTTTCCACCGGTTCCCCAGGAGAGTCCCATGCAGGCACAGTGCAGTTAAGAGCCGGTTTTCTGGAGCAGAAGGTCTTAACTCAAGGAAAGTCCCTGGGAGAGAGTCCATGCTCTCAATGATTTTAGAGGAGTTTGACTTCAGTCCCCCATATCAGGAACCTCAAGACGTTATTTTCCTTTTCTTGTTTTCACAGCCCACAGAAGAAGAAGCTTCTTCGAAGGAGGATTCTACCCCCTCCAAGCCAGTAGTGGGAATTATTTATCCTCCTCCAGAAGTCAGGAATATCGTTGACAAGACTGCCAGCTTTGTGGCCAGGTAACATAGCTGCTTCTGCATTGTCAACCTGGGCCCGTTAGCTCATCTAACAGCACAGCATGCTGGTGAGGTGGGCCATGGTCAGGATTAGTGTCTCGGCATGGCATGGCAGTGACAGAATGTGAATCACACCCAGCCTCAGAAGCACCAGGAACCTGTGCTTCCAAAATAGGCCTGAGGAAGTGCCTGGAAAGCTGTTTTGTCAGGGAGAGTATTTGTGTCTGTGTTTGTGTCTGAGCTGCTGGCCGGAGGAAGACATAAAAAGGGAGTTGGTCATTCTCATTATGCAAGAACTGTGCTCCTCACAGCTTCCACTGACGCCTCTGCAGGATGGAATAAAATACGAGCTCAGAGTTCTTATGAGGCAGGAGAGAGGGAATGGGACTGAGTGTGGTCTTTGTGGATGACTTGGAAGTCAGTGCGAATTCCTCTCATCCTTCCCCATCATGTTTTACACACACCTGCTCCTCAGATGGAATCCTCTGGCCGCTTGACTCCAAAGGTCAGCACCCCCCACACACCAGTTGAAGTGTTTTTTTTGGCAGCCAGCAGACCACATGCAGCCTATAGAGCTGTTGTTTTTCCTCATGATACATATTTTTTTAAAGATGTATTTATTAGGGAGGAAGGGAGCAAGAGGGTAGGGCAGAGGGAGAGAATTTTCAAGCAGACTCCCACTCAGCAGGGAGCCTGACACAGGCTTGATCCCATGACCCATGAGATCATGACCTGAGCGGAAACCAAGGGTCAAACACTCAACCAACTGAAACACCCAGTCACCGTCACAATAATGTATTTTTTAAAAACTTGAATAAGTTGCTACCATTTAAAAATGAGGAGCTTGCACAGTAAATCTAGATTTCTGGCTTTTGTCAACAAACTGGACAACTCGTTGCATGTAAGCAGCTGCCCGCCTTGAACAGACCGCTGCCCTCAGTCAGGGCACATGTGTTCCAGAGGCACATGTGATCCCAAGGCAGTATCCCCATCACAGTACATTTTAATAGAGGGTTTCTTCCTTCCCAGCCTCTTAATAAAGTGAAACATAGGTTACTTTGAGGCCTTTTACTTGTCAGGCTCCATGCGGATTCATAGCCTCACATTTCAAAGGCTTTGCTTAACCAGGGTATTGCATTAAATCTGCTCTGTGCTTGGGGGAACAATGTTAGGTTCAGGGCAGTAAGTGTTTATGATAAATGTTCAATGTCTCATAGCAACGCTCATGCTTCTCTTTTTGCCCTGATAATTTTAAAAACAGAATAAATAGGAAAAGGGTGTTAGAGGAAGAATCACTACAGTCTCATTACCAGAATAGTTTCTACCAGCTGTTTTCACTTTCCTGTTTCCTTCTGGTCCTTGACGTCCTTTTTTAGACCCTTGTAATATTAGTAGATACTTTCACATCCTGCTTTTCCCCTTTGTGCTGTGTTAGAAGCATTTTCTCCTGTTGCTCCACAGTCCTCTGCTGCTGCGCTGTCCTCAACGCACCATGTTGAGGTGACAGGCCTCCCTTGACTTGGCTGTCTCCTCTCTCCTTTCCTCCAAGTTGTTTCCAGCATTTCAGTTTGGCACACAAAACTGTGGGGGAAATCTGAGCATTTTCTTTTCCTTCTAGATTGTCTTCTTAGAAGAAAATTCTATGTGGCACATAACTGGCTTAAAGAGCATTTTTAAAGATTTTCTTAAACATTTTGCCAAGTAGCTTTCCAATAATTTTGTGCCAGCCTCTGCTGACACAGAAATGAGTATCCAAGTTTTCTTAAAAATAAAAACGTATGCATCCATATTTTTAGATTTATTTTTGGCTTAGGTGATTGCCTTGTAGGCATTTTTAAGTATCTGTGGACTTGCTTTCGTTTACATTGCAATGGAGGGACAGACAAGCATCATCTCACTCTGGGATAAAGGAAGCATATGGGACCATCTTTCCACTTCTGTTGAATCTCACACATTGATTGATGGAGCATTCAGTTAAAATCACTGAGTATGTTTTTCCGAAAGAAGTTTTTTTTCCTCTCTAGGTTTGGTCTTTCCTACATTCTCCTGTCAAGAAGCTGAAGTGGAAATTACCCTTAAAAAGTCCCACCAGCTGCGTTGACTCAGAATCATGTCTTTTTGTGCTGAAATCTATTCCTTGTGTTAGAGAACATAATTCTAAAATTAACATTAAGTTAATTTAAAGGAAAAGAATAGCTTGGAATGAACATTCCTGCCTTCTCATTTTCTTTCAGATTATTCCCAGATGTGGTGAGGTTATGGCTTAGGAGGCAGTGATGGAGGAGACAAGCAGAGCCCCCCCCCCTTTTTGAGCAGCCCTTTGTCTGCCCTGGGTGTTTGCTGGGCATGATGGCCTACTTTATCAGTACCTGAGTGTGTAGTTTGCATTATTTCAGAAGGTGGAAGGTGCTTCTTCCCCAAGCATGAGGTTCCAGTTGGACTCATACATTGCCTAATTAAGACCCCATGGCGTTATTCATGCTACAGAGTGTGACCAGAACTTGCAGAGGACCTAGCCTGGGTGTTGATGAGCACCATCATGGCACAGTTTGGTACGAAGGCTAATCTGTGGCACAGCATTGCCTGTACCCTGTCTCGCCCTCCAGCTAGCAAGGCCAGGGTGTGAAAGTCTTGAGAGTGTGAAGCTGCTATTGCCAGCAGCCCCTGGAACCATCTATCCCTTGATATGTTCAGGGCATCTTTTCAGTGCGGGGCTCTGGCTGGAGGAGTGAAGGAAGAGGCCACACAAACATCTTTTTTAAAGATTTTATTTATTTTAGAGAGAATGTGTGTGTGTGTGAGAGAGAGAGAGAGAGAGAAGGAGGAGGGGCAGAGGGAGAGGGATAGAGAGAATCTGAAGCAGACTGCACTGAGTGGAGAGCCAGATACAGGGCTCGATCTCACAACCCTGAGATCATGCCCTGAGCCGAGATCATGCCCTGAGCTGAAATCAAGAGTCGGACACTTAACTGACTGAACTATCCAGGCGCCCCACCACAAACATCTAATACCCACATCATCTTTAGTGTTTATGGAACAGCCCTTTCTAGCCTTCATAGGAATAACAGCCCTTGCATTTCAGACTGCTGTATGATTCCAAAAGACTTAGCCATCTCCTTAACTGATTTGATCTTCTGAGTTCTCCAAGGTAGAGAGAGAAGGTCGTATTAGCTGCATCTTACACATGGGAATTTGAGACAGAGAAGTTTGGACTCCCGACTTCTGGGGAGGGGAGAGGGGCTGGTGATTGAGTTCAGTCATCAATGACCAGTGATTTAATCAATCATTCCTGTGGCATGAAGTCTTCATTAAAAAAATCCTAACCAGAGTGATTCAGAGAGCTTCCATGTCGGAACAAGAACACATCAGAGAGGGTTCCAGGAGGCTGGTGTACCCCAGACTCTAGGGACAGAATCTCCTGTGCTCAGGACTCTACCAGACCTATCCCTATGTGACTCTTCATCTGGCTGTTTGTTTTTATTCTTTAAAATATCCTTTTATAATAACCTGGTAATCTAGTAAGGAAGAAAAAAAAAAAGAGAGAGTGGAAGGTTTGGTAACTTGGTGAGTCAGAAGTGAACTCAAAACATGTATGTGTCCATATCTTATGTCTTTAAGTTTATTGTGCTTTTTGAGTGACACAGGTATTATATATGTTAGACACCCTTGAAATGTTACCATTGGGACTCCTTAAAATCAGGGTTCCCCAAATATCATGAGAGGGACATTTTTTTTTAATCCTGCGGTATTTATATATTTATTTATAAAGAATTTATTTATTTGACAGGGAGAGAAATAGCGAGAGAGAGAGCACAAGCAGGGGGAGCAGCAGAGGGAGAAGGAGAAGCAGGCTCCCTGCTGAGCAAGGAGGCTGATGTGGGGCTTGATCCCAGCACACGAGTATCACGACGTGAGCCAAAGGCAGACACTTAACCCGTTAACTGAGCCACCCAGGTGCCCCAGTCCTGAGGTTTTTAAAGGCATGCAAAGACCTAGGGTATATGTGGTAAACTTTCTCAGTACGGGGAGAGATGGGAGATCTCCCTTCTAAAGCTCTCCTCTTGTCATGTGGATGTGCCGTATGCAGCAGCACAGATCCGGGTCCTTGGAGAGCACAGTGTTTCTTTTGTGGGCCTCACCCAGTACTAAATGAGGTGATGCTAGGTGGTACTTGGACAAAGCATTACATGAAATTGTTTACACTTAGATGTTTTTTTCCAACCCTTGTGGTTACCCAAAGGACAAAGTGTCAGTTTGGTGCTAGAGTATCCTTAATACCACTGCAGCCCTCTGTCATCTCCCTTTTTAACTAAGAGAACTGGCCTTCATCTCTGCAAACTTGGAGCGAGACTTTAATGATACTACTTTATTTTCATTGTGTTTAATTTTATGTTTCCTTTTGTTAGTGTAAAGCTCTACTGATTTTTATGTGAAGTAGTAATACGTCTTCTTTTTAAACTGCATTTTAAAATAAATTTATTCAAAGAAAAAAGCAATGAGTTTAGATAGTTGTGGGATGGCAGGACTAGCAGAAGAGCTACAGGAGCAATAGAGGTCTGGGAGACCCTGTGGAGGCCTGGCCCAACCTTGGAGGAGGTGGAGGACTTTGGCCACTGACACTAGGAACCTCGAAGAGGACCTCTGTTGCGCTCAGGCCTGGGCTAGCTTGAGTGGCAAGTGGTGGCAAGTAGGGGGCTTGAAGGGGCAGTGTTCTGCATTTAGGCAATTGTCAGGCTTGTGATGTTAATTCTCTCTTTTCCTCCTTGTAGAAACGGACCTGAATTTGAAGCTAGGATACGACAGAACGAGATCAACAATCCCAAGTTTAACTTCTTGAACCCTAACGATCCTTACCATGCCTACTACCGCCACAAGGTCAGCGAATTCAAGGAGGGGAAGGCTCAGGAGCCCTCGGCCGCCATCCCCAAGGTCATGCAGCAGCAGCAGCAGGCCACCCAGCAGCAGCTGCCCCAGAAGGTTAGAGCCATCCCCTCCTTCATATCCCCAGGGCTGAGAGGGAAGGCAGGCCATGGAGGGGAAGGTAATGAGCTCTGCTGTCTAAACCTCACTACCACCTTTGATGTTTCTTGAGTACTGCTTGTCCAGCTCTGTGCTCAGTATTTTAGGAGTCTCATTGGCACCTCCCAGCAGCTCGTGAGGAGGACAGCAAAGTGACCATTTTACAGATGAGGAACCTGAGGCTTGGGGAAGTACGCTTGACCCAGGCCACACGGTCAGCAATCCAGAGTTTAGGCCCTTGGCCCTCCTCTTTGCCTTGTCCATGGAGCGAGGACAGTGCTGTGATGTGGCTTGTGGGCCCCTTGAGCCATCCCTCCCATCCATTTCACCTTCCTGGGGTCCCTCCATGTGGCCCACCTTAATACCCTAATCTTCTCTAGGTCCATCACTAGGGACATTTAGGGTTATCAGTTAAGACAAGAAGGGCTGGCACATTTTGCCTCCTGTATAGACCTAGACTAGTCCCTTCTCTCTGCTATATTCCTGGAGCATGGTGGCAAAGGCTACCTCCTGTTTTACAGTGGGAAATAAAGGTTGGAATAGATTTTGTGACCTTCCATTGTAGTTTACCACTTCTAGAGCCTCAGGCTACTCCAGTTTCCTAATCTGTAAAAGGGATTCACAGTAGTAATTCTGTCCACCACATGGTTTGTGTGGAGGTCAGGCGAGGTAACAAATGTGGAAGTCCTCTGTCCAGTGGGTCCTCTGCAGAGTGTAGGGCTGACTGTATCCTTCATCCCCCTGGGGTGGGATTTAATAAGGCATGTGTTAGTCAGATTTTTTTCTGCCACCCGATTTTGGCCCTCGGTTTCATGGCCACAACAGAAATACAGAGGGGCATGGTTCTTGGTCCAAGCCATTCAGGGAGTGGAGGCCACAGTTGGCCAAGAAATCAGTGCTCTTGTGAGTTAGGATTCTCTCACACTGTGGGCCAGTGGTGTGCAGGTGATTGGCAGAAATGTGGAGGCCTGTGCCATCCTGTCGGGAGTGTCTTCCTACCCTCTCTCGAGCCTCACATTCTCTCCGCGTCTTAGGTTCAAGCCCAGGTGATACAAGAGACCATCGTGCCGAAAGAGCCCCCTCCTGAGTTTGAGTTCATAGCAGACCCCCCCTCCATCTCAGCCTTTGACCTGGACGTGGTGAAGCTGACGGCTCAGTTTGTGGCCAGGAACGGCCGCCAGTTTCTGACCCAGTTGATGCAGAAGGAGCAGCGTAACTACCAGTTTGACTTCCTCCGCCCGCAGCATAGCCTCTTCAACTACTTCACGAAGCTGGTGGAACAGTACACCAAGGTGCCTGGGCAGGACAGGGGCAGGGGTGCTGGGCCTAGGGCAGGAAGGCACTGTATCTACTTGTGTCTCTAAGAACTTGACTCGTCTGTGGGCCCTCGGGCAGAGGTTAAAAATTCCAGTTCAGTGTACAGTCTAGATTTTTTTTTTAAGTAAAGATTTTATCTATTCTGATTTTATCTATCTGACACAGAGAGAGAGGGAGGGAGAAAACAAGCACAGTCAGGGGGAGCAGTAGGCAGGGGAGAAGCAGGCTTTCCTCTGAGCAAGGAGCCCAGTGTGGGGCTCAGTCCCAGAACCCTGGGATCATCACCTGAGCTGAAGGCAGCCACTTAACTGACTGAGCCACCCAGGTGTCCCTAAAGTCTTGATTTCTATTCCATTCTGCCATTTAAATGTAGCATAGAATGCTGGGGGTTTTTTTTGTTTGTTTCTTTGTTTGTTTTTAAGATTTTATTTACTTATTTAACAGAGAAAGAGATCACAAGTAGGCAGAGAGGCAGGTAGAGAGAGAGAGAGAGAGAAGCAGGCTCCCTTCTGAACTGAGAGCCTGATGTGGGGCTCAGTCCCAAGACCCTCAGACCATGACCTGAGCTGAAGGCAGAGGCTTAACCCACTGAGCTACCCAAGTGCCCCTAGACTGCTGATTTTAAAGAGCAGTGAAACATGTGATTGATAACTGCCATTAGGATGGTGCTTGCTATGTGACAAGGCCAAGTGCTAGCTGCTTTTAAGTACATCAGAATGTTCAGTTGCCTAGCACGGGACCTAAGAAGAAGGAAGCCCTTAATAGTTGCCTTCTTTTTTTTTTTTTAAAGATTTTATTTATTTATTTGTCAGAGAGAGCGCGAGCGAGAGTGAGCATAGGTAGACAGAGTGGAAGGCAGAGTCAGAGGGAGAAGCAGGCTCCCTGCGGAGCAAGGAGCCCGATGTGGGACTCGATCCCAGAACGCTGGGATCATGACCTGAGCCGAAGGCAGCTGCTTAACCAACTGAGCCACCCAGGTGTCCCAATAGTTGCCTTCTTTTGCCCAGTTTAATCATCATAAGAATCCAGGAAGTATTCCCCCTCCCCTTCCCCTTTTTCAAAAGCAGAGATAGGCTCAGAGAGTTGAAGTTCCTTACTCATGGTCTCTCAGCTAGTAAGTAGCTGCACTGACCCCAACATCTATGTTGTTCTTCACCCTAAAAAGTACCTTGGATTAGAAATATAATTTAAGTAAGCATTGGGAGACAGTGTAACTTAAGGAGATATAGACAGTATTGTTGAAATATTTATATATGTAGCATTTTCTCATTTAATCTGTGGTAATTGATAAGTTAGCCACTGCTGTACGTATTTTTATAGAAGAGGAAGTAGGCACAGAGAATTAATTTTGTCAGGGCTGAGCTGGGAACTTGAACTCTGGCATTTTCACTCTAGCCCCTAAGATCTGGGCCTCAGGGTCTGGAACAAGAAGATCTTAATTTCATGCTACATTGTTGTAATCAAGAATCTGGACAAGTGGGTATTAGTATTTAAAAACAGTTAGATTGTTAATTTCTTGCAAAGCACGCTGATACAGATTTGCTAGTGGCTTGGGTTTTGGGGGTTTTTTTTTTTTTTTGGTTTGTTTTTTTGGTGCTTCCCCCCCCCCCAACTTCTTGTGGCGGTTGCATTCTCTTTTTAGTTGCCTGGTTTGTACATCTGTTCTTGATATTTAGAAACAGCACATTAAATATCTGGCTTGAAAGGACTGTAATAATTTACTTAGTTCACTCTAAGTATGTAACTAGAAAGAATTGTAAAAATGTGTGTATTTAGAAAATGATCAAGTAAAAAAATGGTAGAGTCATTAAAATAACAATCATGGAAAGCCAGAGGGTTAGTGTAATTAATTACACGGTAACAATTTTAAGGGAGCCCTGCCTTGATTTTACCTAGTGGACCACTTCCAGGGTTAAACGTCCCCAGATCCCTTTGTAGTCTGTTACTTTCCTATTATTCCTTTTCTCTCAGGACTTGGGTATTGACATTTAGTACTCTAACCTGAGGGCACTGGTGTCGGTCTCTAGTCATTGGAGACTCTAGGGCAGATTTATTTCTGAGGTAGAGGTCTAGGGATGATAGAGTAGGGCTGAGCCACTTTACCAATGATAAACTGTTGGGATTTATGCTATTTTGAACAATGCCATCATTCATTGTCTCATCAACTATATATTCAGTGTCAGGCTTTCTTTCAAATGCTAGAGATATAATAGTGAACAGAAGACAGAGAAATCTCTGTCTTTACAGAGTTTCTGGTCTGGTGAGGGGGGCGAAAAGCAAGTGCAATGTCAGTGGTTGTCCGATGGTAATAAATACTATGGAGAAACGGAAAGCAGGGGACAGAATGTGGGAGTTGGGATCTGTGGGCAGTAGTGTGGAGTAGGATCATCAGGTGAGCACGTGCGAAAGGGCCTGGTGGCATGTGCCAGAGGGTGGTAGCAGCCCCGTGTTGAGAGCAGCCAGGGCATGTGGACTGTACGCTGGGTAGTGGGTAGTGCTCTTTTGTGGATTTTCTTGCTCGTCCTTGCAGCTGCCTTTTACATTGACTGTGCCACCTTTAAGCAGTGATGTTACTATTTATAGAAGACAGCCAAGTTACAGAGGTTAAGTGACTTGCGCAAAGTGGAGCTGGGATTGGGACGTGGAACCCCATGCTTTTGCTTGTCCTATGCTGTTCCACAAGCCCCGGGAAGCCCCCTCTTTGTCCTGGGTTGTGCTGCACTGATAGTTGCTTTAACTCTTCCCATGTTTCAGATCTTGATTCCTCCTAAAGGCTTATTTACAAAGCTCAAGAAAGAGGCTGAGAACCCCCGAGAAGTTTTGGACCAGGTAAACTAAATTATAACTAGTTACTTCAATGCAAGTGACCTTGTGTGGGTTGTTTCATATTTGGAAATGGGCTCCAGGGCAGGACCTTGTTGTGTTCTAGGCACAGGAGTGGTGGAAAGAAAGACCTTGTGGCCACAAAGGCTGAAGAATCCTGGGCTCTCTGCTCCCTTTCTGCTTTTCTTTCAGTTTTACTGGATCTTTCTCTTTTCTGCCCTTACTAGAAGCCAACTCCTGAACAGGTTTTCTGGCCTGTTTCTGGCCAGATGCAATTTGAAGCCCCACATTTTCAGAGTTGAGGAGAGAAGGCCAGTTGGCACTGCCTGTTTTGGGTGGCTGCATGAAGGCTTTGTTTCTCAGGCACTCAGACCACTGCTTCTCTCATGGGTACTTGGTCAGACTTCCTGGGACAGAGCTTGCTGTTCTGTGAGCATCATGCCCCTTGCCAACTCAAGCAGAAAACTCTGAGGTTATAACAAATGGCTGTCCTTGAGGCCTAGACACAAGGTTTCTGTGGCATTTAGATTTTTTTTTTCCTGTCTGGGCACTGGGCTTGACTGAAACCAAATGCAAATACCATAGTTTCCGCCAGGAAGTTGCCCTTGTAGGCCGAGCAGCTCCCTGTTCCAAAGGAGATGCTGGCTTGGGTGAAGGTGCTGGAGGGGTCAGACCCATCAGGAACAGACCCTGATTCAGCTTAGCATTGTGCCGTTTCCTATCTCCTCAGGTGTGTTACCGGGTGGAGTGGGCCAAGTTCCAGGAGCGAGAGAGGAAGAAGGAAGAGGAGGAAAAGGAGAAGGAGCGGGTGGCCTATGCGCAGATTGACTGGCATGATTTTGTGGTGGTGGAAACAGTAGACTTCCAGCCCAATGAGCAAGGTAGGTCTGTGACTCCAGGTGGGGAGCCAGGAGCTTGGAACCATCTGGAATATCTCAGGTATACATCTCTTCCCACAGAGCACTATAGTCCCCCCAGAGGGTTTTATCTATCTGTTTTATCTCTGCTGCCAGAAGACTTCTGATTTGCCACATTGTCCCACTTAACCCAATTGAGCAAATGTGCCAGACCTTGGGTCTGGAGCTGGGAGAGCTTACAGTGTGTAGAGGGTAGATCAAGGGGCAGGCCTTTGATAAGGAGTGTCTGTGGAGGTCTCCTTTTGACTCTGGATTACCCCCTGCCAGGGAATTTCCCTCCCCCCACCACCCCAGAGGAGCTGGGGGCCCGAATTCTCATTCAGGAGCGCTACGAGAAGTTTGGGGAGAGTGAAGAGGTTGAGATGGAGGTCGAGTCTGATGATGAGGACGAGAAACAGGAGAAGGCGGAGGAGCCTCCTTCGCAGTTGGACCAGGACACCCAAGTGCAAGACATGGACGAGGTATGCTTCTGGGAGGGCTTACAAGCTGGCCTTTCCCTCTGGAGCTTGGTATGGGGGTGCGCTTCACATTTCAGATCAGCTCCCTTGTGATCCTTGAGAGGAGGCGTGGGTCCCGAATAAGGCATGCTGGCTGAGCAGCTGCCCAGACCCAGGGAGCATAGAGCCTCTTTCCAGCTTGGGCAACAAAGATTCATTCATAGGCAAGGATCTGAAAGCTGTGCTGGCTCTGTTCTGTGATCTTCCCAGCTTCGCCCAGAGGCCCTGCTCCCTCCTGCCCCCATGCCAACTCTCAGTAAGGGAATACTTTGCACCACGTGCTTTGATGCATTTGAACTTAGGCCCAAATGATCAGCAGTTCCCAGAGCTTTTCTTAGTGTAGCCTCTGCTTCCTTTCGGCCACCTCTACCCCTTCCCAGCAGGCATAGAGTCTTCAGAGCCAAGCAGCTCTCCTCCCCTTGGAAAGAATTTGTGTGTGAGAAGAATGGCCCCTGTGTCTGTGGGAATTGACTTTTTCTCTCCCTCCCAGCGTTCCTCCATGAGCAGCTACCATTGAGTGCTGACTTGCCCCCCGCACCCCTCCCCAGCATGTTTAACTGCCCTTGGCCTCCTGGGACTGCCTGGTGCCAGCTGCTGGAAATGCCTGGGCGGAGTGTTAGCACCACGGCCCCCAGAACTCCCATTCATGTTGCGAGGAAGGAGCTTGGCCAGCTGCCGCCTGGCCTCGGCTGCCCCTGGAGGCTTAGCACATGGATGCTGGCTGGCAGGGACCTAGGCTCTTTGCCACCCTGAGAGCCGCCAGGGCTTAGCTGCAGGGAGGTGGCCTATTGGCTCTTTTCTGAGTCCTGCCATTGCTTTGCTTTTCAGGGTTCGGATGATGAAGAAGAAGGGCAGAAAGTGCCCCCACCCCCAGAGACACCCATGCCACCTCCTCTGCCCCCAACTCCAGACCAGGTCATTGTTCGGAAGGATTATGACCCCAAAGGTAGGGTCTTCTTTCCTGCCCTCACATGTTCCTCAGGGCTGTCTGTTTCTAGGAGGGGGTGAGGTGGCATATCACCAAGGCATCGATAGCCCCTCTTTCGCAGGCCTGGTGATGGGGAACAGAGCTGAGTCATCTCTGGTGCCCAGGTGTCTTACACAAGGCGGGCTACAGCATGGCACTAAATGGATGGGTCTCAGATGAGGGAGACACAAATAAAACCGTAGTCCCTTAACCCTGGCTGCTTCCCAGTGTTCTCATTCAGAAATCTCTTTCCTTTTAGCTTCCAAGCCCCTGCCTCCAGCCCCTGCTCCAGATGAGTATCTTGTGTCTCCAATCACGGGGGAGAAGATCCCCGCCAGCAAAATGCAGGAGCACATGCGCATCGGGCTTCTCGATCCCCGCTGGCTAGAGCAGCGAGATCGCTCCATCCGGGAGAAGCAGAGCGATGATGAAGTATATGCACCAGGTGAGGTGGGGTTCTCCCAGCCAGTCCAAACCCCTGCTCTGACTCAGCCCAGACTTACTTTGAGCCATGGGAATCTCTGAAATGTGGTCAGTTTGTTTTAACCAAACAGAGCAACATCTGAGGTCAGACAAAAATTTGTGAGGATAGGTACAGCCTGTGATGCTACAAAAGAATTCCCCATTTTCCAGAAGCACTCTTTATAAGGCTCCTCCAAAGGCAGGCACCTGACATGGACGCCATCCCGGACATACCAGAGCCGGGGAAGTTGACCATCTTGGGGCTGTCTTAGAATGAGGGCTCTGCTGGCTGGAGCACCCTTAGTGCTTTGAAATGAGACACGATGGGAAGAAAACTGTCCCAGAGGCAGGAGAGTAAGCTTGTAGTCCTGATTGCCACTTGCCATGACACAGTCCTTGCAATTGCTTTTCTTAAGTCATGTGGTTGGACAAGCTCTAGCATACAGCCTTAGTGCTGGTTGGGCTTCCCCAGGCTCAGAGATGGGGCATGCTATATTGGGACCCAGACTCAGCCTGCCCCACAGGACTAGCCTCTACTCTGCACCAGGAGAGTTGGGGCTCTCTGTTAGAAGGGCACGTGGTTTTAGTTTCCTTTCTGTCCCCTGCCTCCGTTCTGTGACTGCATCCAGGTCTGGATATTGAAAGCAGCTTGAAACAGTTGGCTGAGCGGCGTACTGACATCTTTGGTGTAGAAGAAACAGCCATCGGTAAGAAGATTGGTGAGGAAGAAATCCAGAAGCCAGAGGAAAAGGTGCAGTTCTGATGGATTCTAGTGCCTTCTCCACTCTCATAATTGTATACTTGAGCTGCATTTTAGGATCCCTGACAAGCTGTGGCTTTGCTTTCCCTTGCAGGTGACCTGGGACGGCCACTCGGGTAGCATGGCCCGGACCCAGCAGGCTGCCCAGGCCAACATTACCCTCCAGGAGCAGATTGAGGCCATCCATAAGGCCAAGGGCCTGGTGCCAGAGGATGATACCAAAGAGAAGATTGGCCCTAGCAAACCCAATGAACTTCCCCAGCAGCCACCACCTCCGTCTTCAGCCACCAACATTCCTAGCTCTGCCCCACCCATTACTTCCGTGCCCCGGCCACCCGCGGTAAGCCAGTAGCCACTTTGGGACTGATTTTGCAGAGCTTGGTTCTTGGGGTTGGACACTATTGGCTGAGAAGAACAGCTTCCTTATAGTGGGACCCAGGCACTGTTTGGGTCAAGTTGAGAGACAAAGAACTCTTTAATTGTAAGTGGGAGCCTCTGGTCTGATCTTCCTCTGTGGGGGAGGATTGGAGCATGGGAGGGAGGGAGGCAAGAGGCAAATGTGAGAAGCAGGCTTAGGACAGAGAAGGGCTGCAGGGCTTAGCAGGTCTTCGAGGATCTCTGGCCCGTCTCCAGGAAGCTAAGTTGAGGTCGGCCTCTTTAGTGGGTTTTTCAGCATCTGCCACAAGCAGCTGGTAGAGTCCCAAGTGGAAAGAGTGTCACTCTGGGCCTCTCAGCATAATTCCTGTCAGAGTCTGGTTGTGAGCCTGCAGTCTCTCAGGGAACTCCGTCAGAGCTGTCTAGTCCCCATCGTCAAAGGCTGCAGGGGGCTAATCACCAGCCTTATTTGCCCTTGAGGTCCAGCTTTGGCTTCCTTTCACCTCTGGGTCCCTCCTCTTCTGCAGATGCCGCCTCCTGTCCGTACCACAGTTGTGTCTGCAGTACCTGTCATGCCTCGCCCCCCAATGGCATCAGTGGTCCGACTACCCCCGGGCTCAGTGATTGCCCCCATGCCGCCTATCATCCATGCGCCCAGGATCAACGTGGTGCCCATGCCTCCCTCGGCCCCTCCTATTATGGCACCCCGCCCACCCCCCATGATTGTGCCAACAGGTCAGTGTCTCTCGTGCCACCTTCCAGGCCGTTGGGTCAGGACTGTAGACTAAGCACTGCAAGCAGTGCAGTGGCTGGCAGTACTGCCCAGCTGTTACAACTGGGGGGCCAACCCAGAGGGGAGCCTTAGCTTCCCCACATGAGTGGTCCCTGAGCTACGAGCTGGGGAGCCACAGGTCCTGGGGGAGATGGGCTGACGTGGCAAAGCTGGGGTCTGTGCACCAGGATAGTCAGGCTCCAGACAGGTGCAGAGGCCCAGTGATGCTTGCCTGTCAGCTGGCACCCAGTCTGTCTATCAATCCTGCCCCTGCTGCCCCGTTTCCTGCTGGCTGCCAGACTTGGCGAGGAGTGACCCTTCACACTTTCGACTGGGAAAAGTGGGAAACCTTTGCAATCTCCCCTCATCCTTTACCAGCCCTGAGTCCCAGGGCCTTCCTCCCACTCACGCAACCACTTATTCTTGTCCTTGCAGCATTTGTGCCCGCTCCACCCGTGGCCCCTGTCCCAGCTCCAGCCCCAATGCCCCCTGTCCACCCTCCACCTCCCATGGAGGATGAGCCTGCCTCCAAAAAACTGAAGACAGAAGACAGCCTCGTGCCTGAAGAGGAGTTCCTGCGCAGAAACAAGGTCAGTGATACCAGAGTGCCAGCCATGGTCATAATGCCCAGCTGGGGGGGTCCAGTTCCACTGTGGTTCCACACTCCCTGCCCCACCATGTTCCGCTCCCACTCCTCTGGCTTCAGGGGCCCGAGTCAGATATTGGAGGCCTGGAAGGGCTTCTGAGCGCCCAGTGGATGCACAGTTAACAGTGAAAGGAGCAGGCTGAGTAGGTGGTCCCTCTGGTGTGAATTCTTGTGGAGACCAGCAGACAGGACTTGAGTATGAACGGGGCCCTGGATACTGAAAGAAAGCCTGGGTGTAGTTCTTAATTTCTTTGTGGCCTCCTCCTCTGGCTGCAGCCCTTTGGAGTTCCCCTTGTTGTGGGAATTCTGTTGGGATACTAGAAATAAGGGAAATCCTGGTGCTTCCAGAGCCTAGGGAGTCTGTCGGCTTCTAGTGAGGAGGCAGAAGCAGTCCTAGCCCCACTCCCCCAGTCCATTTGACCCAAGCCTTTTTTTTCCCCTTTCCGGTAGCACTTCCCATTTTCTCAGTACCAGCTGAAGTGCCAAGGTAGAGCTACACATTTTGTGGGCCCGTGTCTTCGCAGTGCTTACAGCAGTACCGTGGAGCTGTTGTGATCACTTGCTTTATAAACTTGGTGTTAAGGCTTAGTGAGACCTGGTTAGAGGAGTTGGGAGCCCAGGTTTTCTGACTTTGCAGTTTATATGCTCTCTGTCTCTGGTGCTTCTGATGCTTTTACAGGGCATTTTCTTAACACTTTGTCAGTTCTAGACTCACTAGGGGGCACGGTAGAGACCATTTTAAAGAAAAGAAACCATTTTAAAGAAAAGAAAAAACGGGAAGTGAGTTGTGCCATGTCACTAGTGCTGTTAGTGAATTGGGCTAGGGTCCAAGAGGCCAGATGGACGGGTGACATTGTTTATGGTGGCCCAGGAATAGGAAACCATATTTTCTGATGGGTTCAGGGTTCCCCGGGCATAATTGCCATGTCCTGTTTTGTAGGGTCCAGTGTCCATCAAAGTCCAAGTGCCCAACATGCAGGATAAGACTGAATGGAAACTGAACGGACAGGTGCTGGTCTTCACACTCCCGCTCACAGACCAGGTATGATTTGCTGCTGCTAAGTGGCATCAGGTGCAGGGGATCCAAGGAGTCGGGTGGGGGGGGGCAGGTCAGCTTCCTTCAGCGGACCTTAGCAAGGAGTTGAATGACCTCTCCGTCCCACAGGTCTCTGTCATCAAGGTGAAGATTCACGAAGCCACGGGTATGCCTGCAGGGAAACAGAAGCTGCAGTATGAGGTGAGTCAGACGTTGGTGGTCCTGCCCCTTGGGTCTCAACACCTCTGCCATCCCAGAAACTAAATCCCTTGTGGAATCAAAGGAGTGGAGAGACATGTTGGGGGCAGCCATGTAAATCTGTTCTTCTTAGAAGCAGTGATGCTGGCTGGGAGTACCAGGGCAAGTTAGCCTGACGTGGTGAGGCTTGGGGTAGCTGGGTCATGTTATAGCCTTGTATGGAGCCCCAGAAACCTTTATGCCTCAGTGACTAGGGTGGGCATCTGGGGACAAGACTTGGAATGCTGTGGTGGGTTTCTGGCCCAGTGGTGGAGCCATCCCAGCTAGTGTGGTCTGGGGTAGCCTGGCTTTGTGCAGGGATGCAGAAGTGATAGTCTAGCTCCACCTGGTGCATACCCACCCACATGGGGCTGCTTTATTCTCCCTCTCAGGACTTTGACAAATCGCTACTCTGAGCCTCAGTCTCAGACTCTTGGATTGATCTCAGAAAGGTCTTCAGATTTGAGGGTCAGAATTCCATGGGGTTTGGTCTGGGCCACCTTCTTGGGAAGTTGACAAAGAGGGAGAGCATGGGTTACTAGGAGGGAAGGAAAGCAGAGCTTTCTCGGGGAACTGGAGATCTTCGGTCCTCCCTGTGCCAACCCTACCCACATGCCCTGCCATTGCCCTGTCTTCTCTCAGGCCCCTGTATTCACTGAGTTCAGAGGGAATGGATGTTGGGAGTTAAAAAACTACACTGTTCAAGGCCAGGTTGCCCCCACGCTAAAGCACATCGTCTGTTTTCCAGGGCATTTTCATCAAGGATTCCAACTCATTGGCTTATTACAACATGGCCAACGGCGCCATCATCCACCTGGCCCTCAAGGAGAGAGGCGGGCGGAAGAAGTAGAGAAGAGAAACTTGCTGTCAGGTCTCAGCCACTGCCGTTTTTGCCGTTTCCTGTCTCCCACTGTCCTGCTCTCTGCCCCAGTCCCAGGAGACCCTGCCTTGTACACTTGTTTCCCTCTTACTGAGTTTGGAAATTCAAATTGTCCTGCCAAGTTTTCTTACCCCATCCCTTCTCTACATTGATAAGGGAGAGCTTTCAAAGCTAGTCTCTTCCCTAGTGGTCTCTGGAATCCCTTTGTGTTTGAGTCTTGATTTGAGGGGATTCGTTTCTTTAGGTAGCACATTAGGAGATGTGAATGCAAAAATGTGCTGTGGGATAGTGTCATAGAACCAAGTAGCACCTGGCTGATGAGAGTATGGTGGTTGTCATTATTAATCATTTTGTATAATCCCTTTGTGTTTGAGTCCTGATTTGAGGGGATTCATTTCTTTAGGTAGCGCATTAGGAGATACAAACCCAGAAATGTCCTGTGGGATAGTGTCATAGTCCCAAGTAGCACCTGACTGATAGAGTATGGTTGTTCTCATTATCAATTATTTTGTATCTTGCCATGGGTTGTCTAATAAACCTCTTGTATCCTTCTTGTGAAATCAGTGTTGTAAGACTTGTCCCTTGGCCACCTGTGCTCTGTCCAGACCCAAGACAGTGGGAACATGGCACAGTACGTTGTGTCTTCTCTTCTACTCTGAGAATGTTGGAGGTTTTTTTTGTTTTTTTTTTTTGTTTTTTAAGATTTTATTTGAGAGAGCACACAAGCGGAGGAGGGGGGCAGGGAAGGGGCAGAGGGAGAGGGAGAAGCTGACTCCCCATGGAATAGAGGAGTCCACTGTGGGGCTTAATCTCAGGACCCTGAGATCATGGCCTGAGCTGAAGGCAGACGCTTAACTGACTGAGCCACCCAGGTGCGCTGGAATGTTGGGCTTTGAACTAAATTCTTAACCACCACCAAGTCTTTTATGAATTTGTCTTACATTTATTTCTGTAGCTCTTAAAATATTTGGATCCTTCAAAGGCATACTCTGTGTATTTAATAGACTGCTACAAAATGCTTTCAGCATGCCAGGACCACAGAAGAACAAGGACAAGTATGATGCAGTTTCTGGGCCAGTGGGCAGTGGAGAGACACATGGAGATGAGATTCAGGGGTGGCAGTTTCCTGACCACCTGGAATCATCCATCACCTGATTGGCCCTGTGACCTTAATCAGGTGGCTTACCCTGAGTGACCACAGGGGCATGAAATTTTTTAAAATTTTTATTTAAAAAGTACTTAATTATGTGAGAGCCATGAATTATTCTAGGAATTTTATAGAATTTAACCAATTTACTCTTTAAGTACTCCATCAGTTTTAACTTACATAATATTGAGTATTCCTGTTTTATGCTTGAGTCAACTTAGCTCAGAGACGGTGGGTTGCATGCCTTCAGTCACACAGTAAGAAGCTGAAAAGAGATTATGTGCAAAACGTTTGTCATAGGCCTAGCTTCCTAGTAAGAGCCAGACGTAGGCTGTTATTTTCGGAATTGTGCTATCACGGGGAGCTAGGCGCTGCTGTGGGTGTTTAGAGGGAGGAAGGTGAGAGCCTGTTGAAAACTATTTCCTGATTTGAAACCTAAAGCTCATTCTATTCTGAAGATCTCACGTGTGTTTATCCCCTGAGAGTACCTAGTGCCTTTTCTTTGTAGTCCCTCCGTTGGATCTTCCTACCTGCCCCACGAGGTCATCTCCAGGGCTCCGAGGAGTAAGGCCATTCCCAAAGTCATAGAACCAGTATTCTAGTCACCACCCTCTGTACCACCAGCAGCCCCCACCCCTAGTCCCGTACACATAAGCTTGCAGCTTCTGACTCCAGACGTAGGGCTCAGGTGGCCCTTCTGCAGTACCACTTGTATGGCTCCATTACAAACTACTGATCCCTTACACTTTTAACTTGGTCAAGGGATGCTATTCCTTACCTGTTTGATATCTGCCTCCCACCTGGTTGCTGGAAGTTTCCCCAGGGGCCAGGGCTGAAGTGGGTTCCATGTTTTGGGGTGTCTAAAATGAAGGCACTGCTGGTTGCTTCTCCATAGTTAACACCAGAAATTGCACTGAACACCAACTGGGAAGGGAGTCAGGAGACCTAGGGTCTCTTGTGCTCCAAGCTCTCCTTTCCACCTGGGATTATTTCTGGGAATGGGGAACAGAGTGTGGTGTTGGGCACTTTCCCCCACAGATGGCAGATCCTGTGGGCCCCCGATGAAGGAGGCTGTGAATAGAGACCAGGAATGCTGCTGGGTGGAATGTGAGTGAATGGGTCCTTTGAGCCACCCTCCAAGGCCTGAACCCAGTTTCCCGAAGCTCTTGAATGAACATCTGTCCTGGCTCATTCCCGTCGAAGGAGGCCCATTGACCAGGGTGGCCTTGTGACTGTCAGTGGCCATGGGCCCAGCACTCAGGCCCAGCCCTCTGCTATTCTGGTTTAGGGCCTGTAACATGAAGGCAATGCCTTGCTGACACAGCTTTTCTGAATCTCACTGTGATCCTCTGAGGATTGTCTCATCCATTTTTTAGATGAGGTAGATACCCAAAGTGGTACAGCCCATGAGGGCTCCGGAAGGCCAAATCAGCTCTTCCATTCCTGGTGACCACATCGTTCTCACTGCCACATCAGACCAGACTGTGAAATGGGGAGAAATGTTCCTGTTGTGGGACTGCTGGGAAAATGGGCATGATTTGATGCTGTCAGAGAGGCTCTCCTTTTAGATTTGCACAGAGGACTTCAGGAGTTATAGACATTAAGGAATTTCAGTTTCAACTCTGCCAGTGGCTTGAGTATTTGTCATGTAGCTCAGAGAAGGCCATCTATGATTAGACCCATTTCACTTTTTATCTATTTATTTTTTAAAGACTTGTTTAATTTGTAGGGGAAGGGCAGAGAGAGACCCCCCCTTTTTTTAAGACATTATTTATTTGAGGGGTGCTTGGGTGGCTTAGTTGGTTAAGTGTCTGCCTTCAGGTCATGATGCCAGGGCCCTGGGATTGAGTCCCACTTTGGGCTCCCTACCCCACGGGGAGCCTGCTTCTCCTTTTGCTTCTGTCACTCCCCCTGCTTGTGCTCTCTCTCGCTATCTTGCTTATTCTCTTTCAAATAAAAATCTTTTAAAAAAAATTCATTTGAGAGTGAGCGACTGAGCGAGAGAGAGCACAAGCCAGGAAGAGGCAGAGGAAGAGAGAGAAGTAAACTTGCCGCTGAGCAGGGAGCCCAACATGGGGCTCGATCCCAGGACTGATATTATGATCTGAACCAAAGGCAAATGTTTAACTGACTAAGCCACCCAGGCGCCCCAGAAAAGAGAATCTTAAGCAAACTTAAGATTCAACTGAGGCTGACGAATGGCTTGATCTCACAACCCTGAGATCATGACAGGAGCCGAAATAAGAGTCGGACTCTTAACAGCTGTGCCACCCTGGTATCCTGACCCATTTCGCTTTTTACAGTTAGAATTTGTATTAGAGAATATATAAAAGGCTATTTTAGGTTATGTTAGGATATATACTTGAATGGAAATATGTGGTGTACTAGAATTATAGCAATTTTTTATGTAATATTTATCCTTATAATTAAAAATCAAAAAGGCAAAATACAGTGTGGCTTAAATGCATACTAGTACATAAGATTTTTAGACATTTGCTTTTTTAAAAGATGTACCATCTTCAAGTTGAGATCATTAATTTGGGAATTTGCTCTTACATTGCTACATTTTGATAAAAAGTCAGTGAATTGGGCTGGGGTGCCGGGTGGCTTAGTTGGTTAAGTGTCTGCCTTTGGCTCAGGTCATGATCTAAGGGTCCTGGGATCAAGCTCCTCTTAGAGCTCCCTAATCACCAGGAAGTCTGCTTCTCCCTCCCCACCCTTTGTGTTCGCTCTCTCTCTCTCAAATAAAATATTTCAAAAAAAATAGTAAGTGAATTATTCTAGATATCCCTGAGTCATATAATCTGAAGTAAGACAAGATACACTTATTCCTTACAGAGAAAGGACTACTACCTTTGCCTTAAACTGAGTTCAGTTCAGTGTTCCCTGTCCCTGAGCTGTGGTGATTAGATTAGGGATAGGCATGCGTCCTAGTATAAACAGATGACACAAAGGAATGCCGCTGCCTCCTGACTTGAGCAGAAGCTACCAGAAGAGTCTGTTGTATGGATGTTTGGAGGAAGGAGTGAGCTTGGAGCTGCTGCCATGAGGGGCTGTAGCTTAAGATGAAGCAACCAGAGGAAGGAGAACAAAGAAAAGAGAAAAGAGGAAAATAAGGCTGCTATTCCCGGTCAGCCTCTGGATCAGATGTCTCATGAAGCTCACTGGCCTATGAATTTTTTTAAGCTGTAGAACACACTAAATGCAGTTTTGGGTTAAGCCCATTTGAGTTCTGTTCCCTGCCACTTGGACCTAAGAGTCTTACCGTTATCCGCCGTGTAGGGGCAAAGACACTATCGTTTGCCTACTCTCCATTGGCTTCTGGGCACCAGCCGTCTACCTTCTGAACCTCAGCTCTCACCTTATTACAAATAAAGGCTCTGACATCTGGACGTCTCCTGACGGCCAGTGCTAACAGATTTTCTGAGCACATGCATTCCAGGGTCCAGGAGAGGGGACTTCCCTGGGGCCTGTGTGAGCACCTGAAGCTAAACTTTCAGGAATGACCCCAGTAGAAGGCATCCCCAGGTTGTGCATACATTCCAGTAGTCCTGACTGAGCATCTCTTCAACACCTATAGCGGCCAGGCTACCGGGATGTTTCCCGGCATTGCCAAAGGCCGCTTATTCCAGGAAGCCACAGGACTTCGCGGGGCATTCCTTTGGATCCATTATTCTTTCATTCACTCCTGCTTTCTCACTGCAGTTTAACCGCCCCGTTCTCTGAACCTGCTTCTCTTTCTCCCAGATCCCTATAGAGAAGCTTCCTTATTTCCATCTATTCCCCACCTGCATTGGCACCCTTGCCCCCAGCACTCTCCATCCCTTCCTAACCCCGCTTTATTGTCCTTTTCACACACACGTTCTTCCTCTCTGCTTTACCGGAATCCCCTTTCCTTCTCCTGATGTCCTTCAAATAAACTATTGATCCCGGTCTTCATCTCTTTTTCACTAAATATCAGATAAAGAGCTCTGAAATTGAAGTAAAGAAATAGAATAGTGAGAGTCTGCTATGTGCTGGAGGCTTCAGAGACAGCTCATGTACTTCACCAAGTAATTGTTGCCGTCGTTCTGTTCTCGTGTTTTGAGTTAGCTCTACTCCCAGTGTAGTGCTTGAACTCAGCCCCAAGATTAAGAGTTACATGGTCTATTGACTAAGCCAATTAGGTGCCCCCTCACCAAGTAATTATTGACGTTCTTATTTTTCAGAAGAGGAAGCTAGGGTTCAGAGAAGTTAAGCAATTTTACACAGGAACGCCCTGTTACTGAGGGGCACAGCCATGAGGTAAAGTCTCTCAAGCCATGATCCATGGTTTAAATTAGGTAAACTCCCCTGCTGCAGCCGCAGACTATGGCAGGAAATTTTCAAGAAAATAATGGATTTGGAGTGCTTTGCAAACTGCAAACACCATCACTCCTGGCTTCCACCTACTGAGTACCTCCATGTGCCAGATGCTTAGCACATATTATCACACTAAAGTCTCAGTACCTCCCAAAGGAGGTACATTTTCCAATATTTCCATTTTGCAGATGAGGAAATGGGCTGAGAGAGAAGTGATTTAAGGTACACAGTGACAGTAGGGGTTTGAATCCTGGGTGGTCTTGTATAAGAAAATTAAAAGCTGGGGCCTCCTCACAGCCTTAACTGGAGAAACATTTACTCTCCCAGAGATGGACACCCAGGTGCTTTTTACCTGTCACCCCACCCCAAATACACTGTACATGTGCCCTTATAGAGCTGAATGTGTTTGGGATATGACCCTAAGACCAGAATTATGAACTCTAGGGTTGTGAATACTTTGCCAGGCTTGAGGCCTCACATCTGCTTCTCTTGCATCTGGCTCCTCTTTCCCTTACTTGGGACAGGCCCACATCCCCATGCAAGTCCCACTCTGATCCTCCTACAAGCTGGGACTAAGAACCCACCACTGTCTACAGCCATTGGAGAGGAGGAATGTCTTCCTAGACTGAGAGTTAAAGACCAAAATAGCCTGTGCCCACTCCCATGTCTGCTGTTGCCCTGTTTATGGAAAACCAGAAGCCTATGGAATGTGAAGACTGCACAGTGAAGTCTTCAAGAATGTCTGGGCCATGTGGCATCAAGGAAACGGCTGTTGAAATCACTCAAGTCTTAGGACCCCAACGTGTCCCACCCTGGCAGCTCAGGCCTGGCTCTTCCAGTCTTTTCTTGTTATTCGTCTGTCTCCCTCAGGTCTACTGGGAATATCAGATGACAGTGTGGTTGCTGCCTATAAACTATAAAGTACTGGGCTTAAGTGAGCAGTTATCCTTATGGCTCCAAGAGTTGACAATCTCTAGGGTGAGAAGTAGGTTTTTGGGGGCTAAGGCTGTATAGATACAATTGGTCTGTGCCTCCTGATACAAGCTGTTGTTGGTAAGAGCTGAGTTCAAATCCTGCCTCTGCGACAGCTATTGCTGGGACCTTGGGCAACCGATTTCACTTCCCTACACTTAAGTTTAACTGTAAAAATAGGGCAAAATTGTGCCTACTTCATTGCACAAAGATGATAAAAAGGTGTGACCAATTTGGAAAATAGCTTGCCGGTTCTTCAGAAGGTTAAACAGTTACTATATAACCTAACAATTCCCATTCCTAGGGAATTACCTAAGAGAAATGAACATACATGTCCATACAAAAACTTATTCAATGTTTCCCCAAAATGGAAACAACCCAAGTGACCGGCACTGACAAATGGATAAAATGTGGAATTTGCATTTGGTGGAATATTATTCAGAGAAGAATGAAGAACTGATACATACTACAACATGGATGAATCTTGAAAACATGCTGGGTAAAAGAAGCCAGACACAAAGTCCACGTTTTGTAGGATTCCATTTGTATGAAATGTCCAGAAAGGGCAAGTCTATAGAAATAGAAAGCAGACTTGTGGTTGCCAAGGATGGGGAGTGACTGCTAATAGATAGGAATTTGTTTTTGGGGTGATGAAAATGTTCTAAAATTAGGTTATGGTGATAGTTGCACAGCTCCACAAATATGCTTAAAACCATTGAATTATACACTTTAAACGGGTGATTTTTATGGTAGGTTATGTCTCAAGCTGTTGGCAAAAAGATTACAGGAGAAACTATAGAATTTGGGGCAACAAGTAGCTCAAAGAACGCTGGTCATTATTCTTATTAAATAGGTCTCCCAAGAGCTAATTTAAAGCCCTAAAAGCAGTGAGCAGGGGCGCCAAAATTTCTAGCTCAGCCTGGGTCTTTAAGCCACTGAGTGTCTCTGGGCGAGTCCCCGAATCCTCAGTCCATCCTGGGTCTTCCCAGAGCGACTCATAAATGAATGGGTGAAACCATCCCTTCCCATATCTCTTGGAAAGGAGCCAGGGATTCAGGAGGCAGATGCGGAATCCCCAGCGCACTTCCTCAGCTTCTGACTGAGCGGCGCTTGCCGGTGACAGGCGGGCGGGGACAACCGGAAAGGCCCTTGGAGTTCTTTCAGGTAGGCTCTGTTGATTGACAGCCCGGGGGGGTGGGCTCCCGGTGACGGCTGCCCCGCCCCCTCACGTCGAGTAGGTTGGCGCCAGTCTAAGGGAGGTGGGCGGGCCCTGGGGTCCACGGCGCCTATTGGGCGTGGGGGGAAGCTCCCGAGAGGGACTAGGGCCCCGCCCCTGGCCTTGCGGCGGCCAATGGGCGCGGCGCGTGGGCGGGGCGTCGGCGGCGTCGGCGGCGGCCCGGAGGCTGAGGCGGCTGAGGTGGCTGAGGTGGCCGCTGGGGCTGAGGCGGCGGGCGCGGCCGGGATGGCGAAGAGCCGCGGAGAGAACGGGCCGCGCGCGCCCGCGGCCGAAGGGAGTCTGTCGGGGACCCGGGAGAGCCTGGCCCCGGGCCCCGACGCCGCAGCCGCCGACGAACTCAGCTCTCTCGGCTCGGACTCGGAGGCCAACGGCTTCGCCGAACGCCGCATCGACAAGTTCGGCTTCATCGTGGGCTCGCAGGGCGCGGAGGGCGCGTGAGTAGCTCCGGAGCTCGGGGCCGAGGGCCGGGGCTGGGTGCGGAATCCGCGCGGGGGCCCTAGACGCGGACAGAGCCTCCCTCTGGACGGACCGACATGTTCCCGTCCCAGCCTGGGACCACCGACCCTCCCCTCCCTGCCCCACCCCCACCTCCTCCCTAGAAGGACTGACCCGCCCCTCACTCGCGAGCCCCTTCCGACCTAAGGACAGACCGGCCAGTCCTACCTCCCCTTTGCCCCCGCCCTCCAGACACATTGACCCACCCCCAGGAAGCGCCCACAGTGCCCTCCTCCCAACGGCGAGACAGGAACGACAGACACCTGGCCCAGCCCCATCGCTGCCACCGCGGCCCAGCCCCACTGCTGCCACCAAGGCCTTAGGCCTGATTGACTGTGCCTAACGCCCCCCCACCCCGCACCTTGGAGACTCCCAGATGGCTGCCCCTCCCCCGACAGATATCCTCTCCACCCCCATCCCTCAAGACCCACAGACGCCCTGTAGCGACCCTGCTACCCCCACACCAGGGAGATACCTTAGGCAGACAGGACTTCAAAGGGACAGACCGCCCTGCCCTCATTCCACTCCAGGACAGACTGACTCTTACCTCAAGACACGCAGACTTCTGGGTGGACTGGACTGACATTGATCAGCTCCCTCCCAGACAGTCCCACCCTGGGGCAGAGAGTCCCTTCCATTCAGGGAAGGGTCACAGAATGCTCTCCTCCCCCTTTAGAGGCAGATTTCTTTGTCACTGGCAACAGGTGGGCAGACACTCCCCCTTCGCAGTTCCTACAGGGTGACAGTGCCTCACCTCCAGGACGGTCTATTGGTTACCTCTGTGTATGCTGTGGAAACAACTTACCTCCTCCCAAAACACTGACTCAAGGGGGCAGTCATAGAGCAGGGTCCTGCTGTAGTGCGCCCTGATTCCCCACCCCAGAGCATCCAGGATCCAGCTGGCAGGCAGAGAAATGTGAGGCAGCGTCTTCTCTCCAAGCTGGGTTACTGGGCGGCCACATTGCCCTACAGAACCCTCTGAACCTGGTCTGAACAGAGATCATATGTATAGGCTCACAGTCCCCTTAAGAAGGATAGACTCCAGACCCCACTCCCATCCCAGCTGTCCTGTCACATGAGACTAGTGTTCTGCACAAAACTGACAAGGCTCCCTCATGGTGCACCTCCCCTTCAACAGAGAGACTCACACAACAGGGGCCCACAGGACTCAGCCAGAATCCTACTCCATATGATCCTTTCTCCCTTTCTCTGACTGTCCAAGGCTCCTCCAGCCCCTCTTATGACTTAGGAAAGTGCCTTTACCATGTGTTAAGAACCCCACCCACACAAGCAGCCCCATAAAGGTCACTTCCGGGATTGTACCCAGTCCTAAAGCCTTGTATTTACTAGGCCTGCTTCTCCTTTGGAGAAACGTAGCTCCCTCCCCTAAGGAGAGTTCTCTCCTACCCACTGGATCTGTCTCTTCCAGCCTCTACCCACTTGCTCACAGAAGTATTCTGATGCCTCACCTTGATTTGATGCTTTGTCACAGCTCCTTAGGGATTAGCTTTTGAGAAACCAAAGGAGACTTGGGGTTTCTTTTTTTAATTGAGCAGTCACTAGGGATCAGGGCCCTGAGAGGGATGGGATCTTGAGAAGCAGGAAAGGAGTTACCAGTTGCATTTATGGGTTCTTGAAAGGAAGAGTTTAGATTTGCTGGTGAGTTCTAGGAGGTGAGAATTCCTACTACATTCTTATAGGCAGCTAACCAGATATCAGGGTACAGAGCAGTGTGATACAGGGGAAAAGGCCAGACTTAGGAAAAATATCATACTTTCTGGCTGTGTGACCTTGGGCAAGATCCTGAATCTCTGAGCCTATGCTCACCATAAAGGACAACAGTAACATGTACTCCCAAGATTATTGTGGGAATTAAATGAATTCATGTATATGACAGTACCTAGCACAGTGCCTGACCCACGTAGTGGCCTAGAAAAATGTCAGTTTCCTTTCTTTTCCTTCTAAGGATCTGAGAATTGATGAGAAAAATGAGGGCGTACCTCTGGCATTTATGAAGAGAGACGCCCCAGTGGGAGCACCTCCCTTTGGCTGTATTCCCTCACCAGGCAGCCAGACATCTGTCTTCTCCCACACTCCAGCCACAAACCCAGGCTTTGCAAATGCCCTCCTCATCACTGGGTTTATAGAACTGGGGCTGAGGTGGGATTCCAGGTTCCCTCCTCTCTCCCTGCCTCATTTTCTTGACCCTGTTGATCAACCTAAAATCTCTGGTGTCTGAAAACTTGGCTGTTCCCTTAGTTTATATTGTGGTTCCAAAGAAGCCAAAAGTAAGTCCCTGCCCAAGGCCAGAGGAGGGGAAGTTATGGGAAGTTTCAGGGTGACTGCTCTAAAGCTAATCTCGTGGTTAAGGGCTAGGAGTCCATGTGCTATCCCAGAGAAGTGAAACATTAGCACTGATGGCTGCATGGAGAGGGCAGGGACTCTGGCTCCAGATTAAAGGTCCATTTCAGCCACCCTGGACCAAAGGTTGTCTCAAGATGGTCAGTTTTGGCAGTTGCCAGGGGCTTAGGGGGTGGGGAAGAAAGCAGATCAGAGGCTACCCTGCTCAGGTAACTGTTATGTGCCCAGCATGAGTAGATTGTAAAATCATAGACTGTTAAAATTGGAAAGGATCTCAAGAGATTGACCCAGCTTAGTCCTTACTCTTACAGATGAGGAAACTGAGGCTCAGAGGGGCCTCTTAAAATCACACAGCTTATTAGTTGGCAGAACTAATGAGTCCAAGGTTTCTGATTCCTAGGTCAGGACAGTTTCCATTGCCTTCACCATCCATTAATATGGCCTATGGCCCCAGCAGAAAATCACGTGCCGGATAGGTGGAACAGAAGGTTCTTCGCAGGAACCTGCCTGCCCTCATCTTCCCCGACTTAGCTCAGCAGTGTAGGAGGCTAACAAGGACAGGCCAACAAGGGTAAGAATATGCTATCATCACCTGTTTGTTAGAATGATCAGCTTGAGGGCTGAGACCAGGCTTATTCACCTTTTTCTACTCAGGCCTGCAGAGAAGTATGTATTTAGTATGTATTTACTGAATGACATTTACTGACAGACATTTCAAGTCAGAAGGCTGAAAGTGACCTTAGAGATGGCTATCATCATACAGATAGGTAAACTGAGGCCTGAGAGAAGTGATTAGCCTCACCTCTTCAGTCTTTTAGAATCAGAACCAGAAAATGAGCCACGGACTCCTGATTCCTAGCCCTAGGCCCTTTACAGTTCTTCACTTGTCTGTCTTTTGAGCCTACTCTACAGGATATCTTTGGTGAGCCTGTAATAGTCTCTGCTTTCTTGTGAGCATTACCCAGTAAGTAAGGAGAGATAAGAAAGCAACCAGCCAGGGAAGGGCCCTGTGGTTGGCATGGATATAGATGGAGGTGCTGACAGCATTAGTTCATTTGGCTTGGCTGGGGGCTGACCTGGTTGTTGAAGCCCTGGAAGGACCAGAGGAAGAAAAAGAAGTGTTTCCAGCAGGAAAGGGTGGGAAGAGTGGTGTTACCATTCCTATCACTTTGGGGTAGGAAGAACAGATCTATATGGGAAAGGTCTTTCTGTAGCATAAAGGAGGTAGTCAGAGAAGGAAGGATACCAGTTGGATACCAGGTCTTCTGGGCCAAGGGAGATGGCCTGAGAGAGGTGGGTTCCTGACCTCCGTCTTTTCCCATGTGATTGCCAGGACTGGCCTGCTAAGGCTGGAGCTTCCCACCCAGTTTCAGTCTTCTCAGTGCTGCAGGCCAGATGAGGTGAGGAGCTATGCTTTCTGGGATCCCGTGGGTGTTGGCTTCCTGCTAGGGGAGAGAGGGATCTGAGCTGGGTCCAGAGAGAAACATCTGGAACAGTAGTATTGTCTTCTGCTGATTCAGTTCTCCTGTCCCCTGGGCTCTCCACTATTCCTAGCCAACTATGGCAGCCCTGTGGCTTTGGAAATCATAGAACTGGCTTAATTGGCATCTCTATAGTTTGGTCTATGCCAGTTTTTGTTGGGGCAGGGCCAGGGCCCTCCTGGCAGGCCAGAGCCTGTCTCCCTGCCTTCCCACCACCTTCTCCAGCTTATAAGCTCAGAACATCCTCTTTTCTTGAGCATTATGGTTCCCAGGAGAGCATGGAACTGGCAATGGAGTGGTCCCTGGGTGGTCCATCTGGAAGGAGGCAGCTGCAGATGTGGAGCCCTGGTCTGTGACTCTAAACCACAGGCCGTCCATTTTCTCTTTCTCTAGCTTCAAAGAAAAATCTGGTTTGGTGGCCTTTGTGGGTGTTCTGGGGCCTCAGACAAGGTTTGACTTGGTGAAGCAGGAGAGGAGACCAGTGCACCATCTGCTGCCCTGGGAAGGTGCCTGTGTGTCCGCCTGCTAAGAAATCCTAAGCTGTGGGAAAGAGATAAGGCGGTGGAGCCTACTTGATGTTTTGTCCTCCCAGCATCTGTGTCTGAAACAGAACCTCCAGAGGACCAGTGAGGCCTGGCTCTGGTCCAGCCACCCCATCTGTTTACACTGAGGTGGGGGAAAAAAGATGCTTTGTGTTTCCCTCTTTACACAAAAACTCTGGAGTCTGTCTTTGTGACTTTGGACATGTTACTTCACTTTACTAGGCCCCAGTTTCTCACTGTGAAATGGTTGTGATAATACTGATTTTTGCAGGGGTTTTTGTGAGGTTTACAGGAATTGATGTTTGAAAAGAGTCTAGCACACTGTAGGTGCTCAGTGAATGTTCTTGCTGTTGCTTCTGCTGCTGCTGCTTCTCCTCCTTCTTCTTTCTTTTTTCAGTAATCTCTATACCCAGCATAAGGCTTGAACCCATTACCCTGAGATCAAGAGTTGCATGCTCTTCTGACTGAGCTAGCCAGGAAACCCTGTTCTTACTCCTTTTTAAGATTGGAGTGGCTAGTGGTTATGTCTTTTTCATTTTCTACTTGCATCTCTAGATACAGTGATGAGTGTCAGTGGGGTTTATTCCCCTGTGAGCAGGAGTGAACTGTAACCAGTGTTGTACCCTAACTTTCCCCTGAGAGGGGTAGTTACCGCCATTCTATAGGTGAGCATACCAAAGATCTGAGAAGAAAGTTTCTGAGGTTTGCCAGCTGGTAAATGGCAGAACTAGGTCTAGAACCTGTTTCCCAATGCTAAATGCAGTGACTAAGCCTTGCTTAGGCGGCAGCAGGCAGATGACAGGTGCTCACTAGTCCCTGAGGCCCCCACACCCAGAACAGGAGTTAGCAGGAACTTGGCTACCTCCCCATCCTGGTGTGGAGGGCAAGGTAGGTCTTATGACAGCAAAAGTCCATAGCCAGCCAGGTCAGAGAAGGACCCAGTGAGAAAGATCCTTGGGAGGCCCTGGAAGCATGACAAGATGAAGCCTGGTCTAGCTGTCCCATAGGCCAGAGTCCATGCTGCATTGCTGTTGACCCCAAAATACTGCTGAATGGTCATCTGACTTTGATATCCATTCTGTGCCTTTGTTTCTTTGTAGCTAAGGCAGTATTATGTTTCCTGTACAGGTGAGGAATCCCATGTTCGGAAAAGCCTTGCAGTTAGTTAACTTTGGAGCCAAATTAAGGAGGAATCCCAGATCTTCTGATTAGGGTAGCCCAGTGCTACCCTACATGTCACTCACTGCCCATTCTTTTCCTGACTCAGCCATTTGAGCCTCCAGGCTAGGATACATTGTCCACCAGAGCAGAACCCAGCCATTATCCACCTATTGTCAGTGCCCTAGCTGGTTACTTCATCCTGCAGGCAGTACACATGAGGGGAGGACACCTCCTTTAGAGGCTTTGCTCTTCCAGGCCCAATGACCCTCCCTGGCAGGGAGGAAACTGTCCTGTCTGCCCCACTGGCAAACCAACACTCCTGATGCTTCACCTGCTTAGAAGCCTCCTATCCAGGATTTCAGGGCAGCTGCCAAGTTTGGCTTTAATCTAGTTTACCTTTCTCTTTCCCTTCTTCATCCCACCCCAGCCTCTGCATGCCCTCTGAAGCTCCTCTGAGACTGTCACAGCTTAGTTCTTCACTGCTCATCAGGGAGGGAAGTAGGCAGCAGACTCAAGAGACTGGGAGAGAAAGCCAAGGCTTACTTTTGCCAGCTTATCCATCTTAGTAGTGAGTTTATTTACCAAACATTTATTTATTATTTATTTATTTTTAAAAGATTGTTTATTTATTTATTTGGTAGAGATCACAAGTAGACAGGCAGGCAGAAGATCTGGGATTCCTCCTTAATTTGGCTCCAAAGTTAGCTAACTGCAAGGCTTTTCCGAACATGGGATTCCTCACCTGTACAGGGGTAGGGGGCGGGAAGCAGGCTCCCTGCTGAGCAGAGAACCTGATGCTGGGCTGATCCCAGGACCCTGGGATCATGACCTGAGCTGACAGCAGAGGCTTAAACCCATTGAGCCACCCAGGCACCCCTACCAAACATTGAGCATCACTCTGTCAGCCCCTGTGATTGGGACAAAGGCTACAGAACTGAACGAAGCATTTGTGTCTTGTTGCCCTCAAGAGGATCACAGACTTGTTGGAAAATAGAACCACAGACAAATCATTACAGTGTTGAGCAATAAAGACTATAGTTGAGGTGTGCGGTTTCTTTGAAATATATAGGAAGAGGCAGCCAGCTTCATCTATAGGAGCCCAGAATGAAGTGACATTTGATCCAGGCCTCAGAAGGAGCAAGGAAGGGCATTTCATTGGGTGGGAGGGTACCTATCTGCAAAGTCCCCCTAAAAACTGGCTGTTTGAGAAATGTAGTGTACCAAGAGCAGAGGTGACAAGAAGAGAACAAGGCAGGAGGAGGATGTGAAGCAGGGGGAGACTAGGAAAATAGGTTGGGAGGACCATGCCTAACCTTCAATGTCAGACTTAGGCCTCCTTTGTTTCATCAAGGTCAGTCTGGTGCTGGTATAGAGAGCAGCTGGACCACAAGCAGTGAGATCAGTTGGGGGAGTTCAGGATAGCCCAAAAGGGCTATGGAGAGGCGTGGAAGAAGTTTGGAGCTATGAGGATGAAGAAGCCAGCAAATCAGCAAGGCTTGATGCCTGACTGGCTTTGTGGACTAATGAGGAATTGGGAAGGCTTGGGACAAGCTGAAGTGGCCCTGGCCTCTCACAGAACCCATACTAGGGCCCTTTGACCACAGGGAGGGTAGGCCAGCTGTAGCCTTCCTCTGAAGTGGACATTGGGCTGCTGCTGACTTTGCCTTGTTACAGCCTCAGGCTCCCCAAGGTGCCTGGCATGGCTGGTATGCCCAGAACACATCAAGGAGTTCTTTGTCTCTCTCCAGTAGGAGAGCGGGTTAGCTGGCCTGGTTGGGAGGGGCTGGGTGAGTGGTACTGAGCTTTGTGCTCTCTGCCGGGTAAACATATTGGATGGCAAAGAAAGCTACAAGAAGAGCTCTCTCGGGGCGCCTGGGTGGCTCAGTGGGTTAAAGCCTCTGCCTTCAGCTCAGGTCATGATCCCAGGATCGAGCTCCGCATAGAGCTCTCTGCTCAGCGGGGAGCCTGCTTCCTCCTCTCTCTCTCTCTCTCTCTCTCTCTCTCTGCTTGCCTCTCTGCCTACTTGTGATCTCTGTCAAAATAAATAAATAAAATCTTTAAAAAAAAAAAAGCTTAAAAAAAAAAAAAAAGAAGAGCTCTCTCTTCTTCAAAGAGAGAGGGGAAATGCCTGAGGGCATGGAAAACCAGCCATAAGGTGGCATGCAGGGTAGATGTGGGGCTTTGGGTATAGATAAACTGATCAAGTCTGCGCAGATGGCAGCCAGGGCCAGCTTGATCTCTCCCTGAGTCTTTATCCTATTCCTGGAGCTGGGTCCTCAGCTGGGGCAAGTGGAAGTAAGCCCTGTACCTATAAGAAGGTGAACACCTTAGCACTTAGGGGCATCGCCAGTCATTTCTCAGAGGTGAAAGATTCTGGCTGGAAATGTGGGTTTAGGCCAGTAGTGGGAAAAGACTGTGAATGAGGCACAGGAGTCAAGCTGCTGGTGTTGGCTCCACCACTGACCCCTTACGGTGTGTGACTTAGGTATGTCCCCTCTCCTGACCATGAGACTGATGCTCCCTGTTTCTCACTGAGCTCTTACTATGTGTGCAGCTGTGTGCTTGGCTAGGGGAATGCAGACCTGGTCCTGCCCTCCAAGGGACATAGAGCCTAGCAAGGAATTCAGATATTCAATAGGTAATTAAAGGTGTGGCCTGTGTGCAAAAGGATCGTGAGGATCCAATGAGATAACTGGATTAGGAGCATAGCATATACAAAGACTGCTGAACAGGGGTCAGGAGATCTGAGTCCCCCGAGCCTCCTCGTTGGATCCCTAACTAGTTGTGTGACCTTGAGAAAGTTGTTTAATCTTTGTAAGCCTCAGTTTCCCTCACATATAAACCAAGGCAGTTTTAATGGGATGATGCTGAAGAGCTCTTTTGCTTCTAACATTCTGAGACTGACCTTGAAGTATATGAAAAGTGCTTTTTTATGAGGTACCATGCAAGTGCATAGGGTCATCATGGCACAGCCCACAGAGGCCGGTTCTTCCAGGATGCTCTGTTCTTCCTATAGAGGACCTCTCTTTGTGTGTAGGACCAGTAGCCCCCATGATTTCAGGAGTGTAATCAAATCAAAGGATACTTTCCTTTGTCTAGCTCTTCAGTGTGCAAAGTGCTTTCATTCCCATTGTCTTGTGGTAGTCCTTACAGGAGCAATGGGAAATCTGTAGGGTAAGTTTTATTTTCCCTGTTTACAGCCAAGGAAACCAAAATTAGGCAAGTGATGGAATTGGGCCTGGAACCCAAGAGTCCTCATTTCCAGTTTTCTATCTTACCAGAGTTGGTGGCCACTGTGTGACCTCTTTGGCTCCTCCCTGTCCCAGCTTTAGGACTTCAGTCCAACCATAAGTGTCTGTGCTTCTCCTAGTAGGCATCTCAAGTTGTTTGAGGTGTGATGCATGGTACACTTTCTGTCCCAGACCTCCAAACACAGCTCCTCACATGTACCCTAAGACAAGGCAAGACCAGCTGGCTAGTGAGGGGGCCCAGGAACATAGTGTGGAGAACTCTTGTTCCTCCAGAGTGCAGCCTGGACCCTGGGCTCTGTGTGTCCGGGAGTTATCTTTCCCAGCCAAACAGTTTTGGAGGATGCTGCTTCTTTTCCTTCCCCTTCTGTCTTGGTTTCACAAAAAGGGAGAACCTAAATCTGGGACCAGGAGAGCCTGGATTCAAGACGTCTACCAGCAGACCTGATTTCAAGTCCTGGCTCTGTCACTTTCTAGTCATGTGACCTGAGGTAAATGGCCAGTTGGTGGCACTGGGAGAAGAGGAGGTGTTATGAAGATAAAGAGAGGTGATGTTGGTAAACACCCAGCATAGTGTGTGCCACAAAATAAAGGTACAGAGTGGCTCTTAAAATTCGAGTGTGAATTGTGTGAATTCAGGCCTTTGGCCTAATGGTGAAGATCCAGATTCCTTCATGTTCTCTGCTTACCACACTTGGGGCCTCAGGGGTAAGGAGTCCCACTCAGCTTGTGGTCTGGAGCTTTCTGACCTCCCAGGGCAAGCTGGGAAATCCCCCCCTCCCCAATCAGTTCCTCTTTGAGTCATTTGGAACAGAGTCCTCAGGTGACCCTGACTTGGAGGATATCTGATCTTCCTTCTCTTTGGTCTGTGAAGATAAAACAGAAGTGAAAATAGAGGTGTGTCTGCTGAAAAATTCAACTTGAAGCCAGCAACCATATTGCTGCTTGGGGTCTCAGCCCCCTGGGTAATGACAGTCACTTGGAGAAGAAATCAGAACTTGCATCATAATTGCCACCATCCTCCTTCTATACTCCATGTGGACTTTCATCCCAGGCTTCCTGTCCTGCCTCTGAGTGACCCCTTCCATCCTCCCAGCATAGTCACATGATAGTGCCATTGTACAGAGAAGCCTGCATGGTGGACCAGGCTGGACCATCATAATCCCCATATTACAGAGGGAGATACCAAATCTCAGAGAGGTAAAGTGACTTGCCAAGCATCACAGTTTATGGCTGTGAGTCCATCAAGTTCCCTGGGATCAGGGCTAGTGTGCCTGTAGGCCAGTGGTCAGCACTCTGTGCTGGAGTTGAGTGACAGAGTAGGAGAAGAGCGGGGCCTCAGTTCATCACCCAGGACTATCTTCTGCTCACCTTGTACCTTAGATAGTTACTTGCTTGCTGAAAACATGTTTCTTCATCTTTGGAAGGTGGTGGGGGTTGAGGGGTGATAATTAGAGGACCTATTTCATAGGCTTGTTGTCAGGATTAAATGAAATAATGTAAGTTAAGTGCTGAGTACCATGTCTGTTTTATAGCAAGTGCCTGGTTAAGTGCTCTAACAGATATTAGGTTACATTAATTGAGTATTAGAATTGTAATGTTATAAAAGGCTGTCATCAAGCACATCTGTGTTCAGCCTTGTGCTGGGCTTTAAGGAAGATCCAGAGCTGGTATAAGGCCAGAGAGGAAATGTTCTTTATCAAGTACTTTCGGTATTTTACCCACCTGATCTCAAGGTAGAAGATAGTATTCCCATCTCACTGTGGAGAAAACTGAAACACAGAATTCCTGAGATCACAAAGCTAATGATTCTGTCAGCACACATTTATTGGGCACCAGTTCCATACAGGCTCTGTTCTAGGCCCAGGACACACTGTGGAGAATGAGATGAGCAGAACCCTCTAGGAGCACACCTTCTTATGGAATGCTGCCTCAGCAGAGCGATGGTCCGGTGGAGAAGCCTTACCTGCTCCACTAGACTGCTCACATTCCCTAAAGAAGCCGTGCCCTTTTCTGTTAACTTGTGCTTAACTGGGTCTCCTGCCTGCTGTGCCTTTTCTCCTTTCTCACCCTGGCCACTTCCTGTCACCCTTTGAAGACCATCTTAAAAGTCAGCTCCCCTTTAAAGCTTTACCTGAATAACCCCCCAACCACTATCACCACCTTGGGGGCTTCTTGTAGTTTCTTAGCACTTCCCACATACTTCTGTGATAGCACTTCCATATATACCAGTTATCCACTCATCCATCTGTTTCCTCTGCCAGATTGACCTCTTCAAGGGCATTTTATTCTTCTCTTTGTAGATTCAGGCCTGGAGAAATGTGTATAGAATATAATGAGGAGCTGATTGTGTTCTGTCCCTGGAGTAGTTAGGAAAGGCTTTGTAGACATGAGAGGGAGTTCTGAATGAGGCCTTGGAAGATGAGTGGGACTGAATTGGAGTGGGGGTAGGGGTGTAGGGGTGATGGAGGGCGGTTTCAGGAGAGGGCCACCTACAGATAGGGCTGGGGAAAGAAGAGGGATATTTAGAGAAAGTAGGAGGGCCTGAGAGCCAGAGCCTTAGGTTTCTGTTGGACAAGGAGGGCAGTAGGGAGCCTGGAAGGAAGCAGTGAGTCAAACAGTGAGTCAAAAATTAATTGGTTAAGATGTATCAAAAGGTCTAGCAGTTTAGGTAAGGATGGGTGAGAGGGCTGTACATGAGTCAGGATGACCCCTGGGTGCCCACAGTCAGATTGTGATCTGGGGACCTGGTTGCCTGTGGGAAGTTTCAAACACTACTCTGCCTGCTAAGGGAAGGGGTTTGGGGAAGGGAAGTTTTCTACTGAGAATAGTCTCCATAACCTTCTGCAGTCAGTCCTCAGGGAGAGCTGCCCTGGGGGTTTTTGCCATGGTCTGTGCCTGCCCCTAGCCAGGTGGGTGGGGTGGGTGGGGAATGGGGCGAATGGGGGTTCCTTGCTTTTTGGAGCCAGCAAGGCTGATGCCTAAAGGAACCATTTCTTCTGCCTGACATCAAGAGGGGAGGAGCTGAACAGAGTGGAGAGCTGGGCAGAGGCCCAGGGCACCAAGGCCAGTGAAGGGTGGAGAGAACCTGTTTACCATTGTGTACTCACCCAGTCTGGAAGGAGCAAAGCCAGGGAATTCCTTATGGGGAAGGGAGGCAGGACCAGAACTAGCTTGCACTGGGAATTGGGGAGAATGAAGCAAGCCAGACTCTCACCCAGACAGAGAGCCTGGACATTGCCCTAGCCTTAAGTCAGTGGCTGCCAGACCGCAGGAGGGAGCGCCAGGCTGCTGCAGACCATCTTCCTTTTCCACACTGTCTCACAGCATGGCCTCGGGCGGATCACTTACTCTATGGGCTATAGGCCTCCATGGCTGTCTGGGAGGAGGTAGTCTCACTGGGTGATCTCACAGTCTTCCCAGCCCTGTCTGTCAGCCATTTGCACCCCTCCCCGCTCCAACCCACCCTCTCTTGCTTTCCAGTTTCCTATCATCAGTTATTATGGAGCCGGGATAAAAGTTATTTATACTTTCAGTCATTACCACCTCTTAGGTTAATGAACTCCTGAGGTTGTTACCCAGCGTGCAAAGTAGGTCAGCCTTTTGTTTATCCTCACTTTTTCCAGCTCTGGGAGAGTGGAGCCTCCCCCACCCTTGTCCCTGGATCTGTCATTGGCTGTGCTCTTTCTGTACGTCCACTTCCCAGTTTTCCACACTTTTTTGTTGCTCATTCCTGCCCTTCTCAACACAGAGGGTAGTGATTCTCTGCTGGGTGCTAAAAAAGAGAGAAGAGAATGTGACAGGCACTGAGGCCTTTAGGTTATATTGAGGCCAGGTGGTTAGACACTTTATATTTATTGGATAATTTAGTGCTTAAGTGGCAGCTTCCATTTCCAGGCTGTGTAACCTTGGGCAGATTACTCAGCCGTGCTGAGCTTTAGTTTTCTTGTCTATTAAATGGAGATAATAAAAGCTACTTCCTTGGGGAATTGTGTGCATATGTGGTACTTGGCAGAGCTACTTCATGGCCAGTGCTGGAAATGTGTCCACTCTTACTGCCTCATGTGATCTTTACTGCTGCCCTCTAAGGAGTTGGCATTGCCCCCATATTACAGACAGGGTACCTTCTCAGAGGGGAGCAGCCTGCCCACTTTCAGACAGCTATAAAATAAGATCTAGAGTTGGGATCAGAAGCCAGGAATTACAGTCTCTATGTCATTAAGTAAATTACTTAATCTCTCTGGGCGTCAATTCCTTCATGGGTAAAATGGGCATAATTTGCCCTGCTGCATGTGTTTGTGTCTGTGTGTGTGGACCAGTCAGATGAGAAAAAGGATATGAAAGTAGTAGGTAAGCTGCAAATACCAGTCACCTAATAGCTACCATTTGCTGGCTGCTCACCAGGCTGGGCCCTTACATATATTTATTCCTTGTTGCAGTCCTATGAAATCTGAGGTGTGTATTATGGTCCCACTTAAAGATGAGGAATTTGAGACCAGGAACTTGAGTATTTTGCCCAGGGTCTCCCAGCTGGAGGAGCTGGAATGGAAACCTAGGTTGGTTGGCTTCAAGATACCCTCTCTGTTCACTCTCCCCATTCCCCAGCTGGCCTCCAGTGGTTGAGGTGAGGAGAATCAAATCCTATAGTCTATGACCTTGGGCTTTCTTTTTGGGCTATGTTTCTCTTCAAATGAAGAGGCTTTCTGTTTGGGTTGGAGAGTGAGGCTTGGAAGAGGAGATTAAACTGGGGGTTCCTTGGGTCCAAGATTTGTCTTCCACCATCGGATGAAGGGGGCATGGGCACCATACCTGGCTGACTGCCAGCCAGAAGGGCTGAGGTATGCTTAGGCAGAAGGCAGACAGCTAGAAGGACCAGTAGGGAGAGAGCCAACAGTCCTTGGTCTTATAGCCTGGGGAACTGGCCTTGTTCCTCTGAGCTCTTGCAAACTTCGGCTTCTCGGTTTGGGGAGAAGGCCAGGAAACTGGGAGCCTACAGACCATGGGGTCAGGAAAGCATCGCTGCTGCTTTGGGCCATGGTCTGGCATAGCACAGCTAAGTCTAGTTCAGCCTGAGAGCTCAACAGAATCTGGGATCAGTTACCCCCTGGCTGCCCACTTTTGTCTGCTCTTTGCCTTTCTCCCTCAGGAGGGAGTGGCCGGCAAACAGCACATTGCCCAGGCTTGCCGTTTCCTTACTGAGGTAGTGCTTGGGAGCTGTGCCCATCCAGCATATTGGCCTCACTGAGCATTGCTGCGTATAGGCAGGCTGCTCCCTGGGGCAGTTGCAGCATTGGGGATGGGGATGGACTGTCTCCACGGACTTGGGCACCAAAGATAGAGCCCCACAGTGGCATATGGAGTACGGCTGATTTCCTCACAGTCTTCCCAGGGGAGTCCAAAGCAGCATATGAGTCACTGTGGCAGAGGGGAAGCCCTGGTTCTACCACCTAACTTAGTAGCTTTGTGACTTTTCCCAAGTCATATAACCTCTCTGATTGAGTCAAGTTTCTCATGTGCCAAATAGTAATTAATCTATTAATCAGCGAGGGATCTGCCTCACTGAGCTATTAGTGGCACAGATAAAATTGGTATAGGCTGAAGTGGCTTATAGTCCTGAATGCAATTCAAATGAAAGTGATGATACCATGAAGAAAAGCAAGCAGGCACCTGTTAAATACCTATGAGATGCTTGGTGGGAGTTATAAAAGTTCAAGATCAGTCCAGTTAGGGAGGAACAGTGCTAAGCAATATGAGCAAGTTGTAATGAAGTGTTCGTTTCATCTCTTGATTCATTAATGAATTACTGCTGAAATCAGTTTTAGGGGATTGGGACCAGCATTAAAAAAGGACAAAAGAAATAGACTAGAATAATATAAAATTAAAATGAAAATTTCAGAGTGCATGTAAGAGTAAATTATTTCATAAAATGTATTTCAGTTATACATGTGTGTATGTGTGTGTAAAATCTAAGTATAAAATGTATTTCTTATTGTGGATCTCAGTTCTAAAACTTTGAGAAATGGTATTCTAAGTCAAGATAGAGGTCTTCAGGTTGGAGGACAGTTAATGTAATCGGGGCAGGCGTGGAGGCTATGTGGAGGCTGAGGGCTTACCCTGTAGGAACAGAGGAGTATAGTTTAAGGGTCAAGAGCCTGGGCTGTGGAGTCAGGCAAGCCTGAGTTTGACTCCCAGCTCTGTCACTTCCAGCCATATGGCCTTGAGGGAGGCACTTAGCTTTACTAAGTCTTGGATTCTACTTCTGGAAAATAGAGATAATGGTATGGTAGGGTTATTATGAAATAGGAATAGGAAGAAATTCCTAAGCAGTAAGTGCTGTATAAATGGTAACTGCTATTGCTGCTGGTATTTGAAGTTGTGGTTTTTATTGTTATATTGGGCTCTGAAGGAGTTGCTGTGACTTGGAGAGGGGAGAAGGGCCTTCCAGGTAAAGATGGATGGTTGAAAAGGGATAAGCACTTGTGTGCCTGGTATGAGACTGGTCTGAGATTTGTGCCACCTTAAAAGAGGGTATTGAGGGGCGCCTGGGTGGCTCAGTGGTTGGGCCGCTGCCTTCGGCTCAGGTCATGATCTCAGGGTCCTGGGATGGAGCCCCACATCAGGCTCTCTGCTCAGCAGGGAGCCTGCTTCCTCCTCTCTCTCTGCCTGCCTCTCTGCCTGCTTGTGGTCTCTCTCTGTCAAATAAATAAATAAAATCTTTAAAAAAAAAAAAAAGAGGGTATTGAGAGTATAGATAGATGTTACCAGGAAAATTTTGGCATTGCACGGGGAAGAAAGTTTTAAGAGTAAAAGTTTCAACAATAGGGTGGCTTCACCTGGTGATAATGAGGCCCCATCCCTAGTGGAATCCTAATGCGGGTTGGGCCACTAGAGACTGTTCTCACTGGGCTCTTTTGATTGCAGAGACTCCCTCAGGCCACCTTAAAGAAAGAGGGGTTTTCTGAAGGGTAAGTGAAGCCCTTGAACTGACGCTCCCTTGATGTGCCATTTGGTAATTTAAACTGGGCATTTGGTCAGCTTCCCTGTCACTAGAAGCTGGCTCATGCTCTTCCTCCACTGTCAGGAGGGAATTGCCTGAGTTAGCATTTACCCCATCATGCTATTTGCAGGGATACCCCTGACTCCATCTTCACCTCATCGCTCCTTTGTGGGCATCCTTTGAGGATCAGTTCACAATTAAGGTCATTCCAATCATCTAGGCAAATTGAGGTCCAGGAGGGCACAGGGCTTACCTATTGTGGAAGGGATTCCTATACCAGACAGCAGTCTGATCAGATGCCTTTTGAGATCCTGACTGACTGACTAGACTGAAGGATATGTGAAACTTCTGGTTTAAAAAAAAAAAAAAAGGATAGATAGCCTGCAACTTTTCAGGGGGCACATCCTGTACATAAAGAGAAATCTACCTGCAGTTAGAGAGCATGTGATGTGCTGAGTGGTGGGTATAGCCAGACCTCTAGTGTCATTCTTTTCACCATCTCCAGGTGGCTTAAACTCCTCTGCTATTGGAGGAGAATCCACTCAAATGACCATATTTCCTCAAAATTTTCTCAATTTAAGGTTTTATTTTTTATTTTTTTTAAAGATTTTATTTATTTATTTGACAGACAGAGATCACAAGTAGGCAGAGAGACAGGCAGATAGAGAAGAGGAAGCAGGCTCCTGTTGAGCAGAGAGCGCGACTCGGGCCTCGATCCCAGGACCCTAGGATTGTGACCTGAGCTGAAGGCAGAGACTTTAACCCACTGAGCCACCCAGGTGCCCCTCAATTTAAGGTTTTAAAAGTCAAACGGATCTTTCAGTTTATGTATACATTTGAAGTAGTGATGGGTTTTTTTTTTTTTCCAATTGTTTCTGAGAAGATCTTGCCAATTTAGTGGTATAGGTTAAAATCAGTAGTGTCTTAGAATCCAGGAAATATGGTTGTTTGTTTTGTAACCAATTGAAATTCCGATCTGAGGTTTGATGTTGGGGTTTTGAAACTGCCAAAGCCATTATCTGACATCATTTAAAGGAGCACTGAACTTGAAGGTGTTCCCCTATGTTGAGAGAATGGGTGTTTCTGAGGCCCTGTAGTCAGATCTTATCAACAAAGACAGACCTGGAGGGTTGAGGTATCAAATGGGCATATATTTAATCACATGGAAATTTACCGGAAGCTGGAACTCTCAGGCAAAAGCCTTGCCCTCTGTGAGCCTCTGTCTTCTCATCTGCTCAGTGGGAGGGTTGGATCAAATATTAGCCACATCCACAACTGCCAAAACTTCCTGTTAACATAGTGCGGCCATCCCGTTTCATTTAGTTAACTAGAATGCTCATCTGACTTGTATAAGCTAGTGGTTTGTAGGCGGGAGTGGGGAGGCAGCATGTCCTGTGATGTCTGGGCCTTTGGTTTCCGTTCCCTGTGTGTGTAGGGGTTGCCTGGAGACATACATCTGTCAGTTTGTAAATGTCTTGATATAAAGGTGTGGTCTCTGGTTTTCTTCTACGGGGAAGGAAAGGAAAGGAGTGTCCTCCTACCCTGATTGTGCCTCTAGGTAGTGAGAGGGTTAGCAGTTTAAGAAGAAGACCTGTATCAGTGTATTGGGGGGGGGGGGGTTCAGGTTTGCCCCAGGCTGTCATTCCTCCTCAGCTATTCAGCTCCAAGGTTGCTCTCAGGATTGTGCAGTTCCCCAGATAAAGCGTACTAAAGAAGACCTGCCCTTTTGTGTTTTGGAGGCCTCTGCTCTGCCAACCAGTAGAAGTCATAGCAGTGCATTTCCTTCCGTCAAAGAGAGAATTAGAGAATCAAGGCCTGGGCCAAGCCCTAGCCCTATCATGTCCTGTTCCTAAGGACCTCCTCCCAGCTGCCGGAGTGCTTCTGACCCTGCACTCCTTTCTGGGAGGTCATGCAGGACTGAGTATGGGCTCTTGGCTAGGATCTAACTTGGGTCTGAGTCTGGGTTTTTCCACTGATTTGCGCTCTTTGACTCTGAGCAAGATACCCTCCCAGGGCATCTTACCTCTCAACATCCAGTACTTTTTTTAATTGGAAAAAAAATAAAAGGTTAAAAAAAGAAAGCCAAGGGACGCCTGGGTGGCTCAGTGGGTTAAAGCCTCTGCCTTTGGCTCAGGTCATGATCCCAGGGTCCTGGGATCGAGCCTCGCATCGGGCTCTCTGCTCCGTGGGGAGCCTGTTTCCTCCTTCTCTCTGCCTGCCTCTCTGCCTGCTTGTGATCTCTCTCTGTCAAGTAAATGAATAAAATAAAATCTTAAAAAAAAAAAAAGCCAAAAGATCCATAATCCACAACTTTAAAAGTGATTTAAGAAGAGAGCATGTATATGTGGTACAGAAGTATACACATACATTTTTCCTTACCAATATTGCTCTGTAGACTGAATAAGAAAGCATCTTTAGAATACCCAGTCTACAAACGCTAGTCTCCTGCTCTTTACCCCTCAGAGTTATGTGAACTCAGGAACTCGCACCTTGGAGGAGGCTCACTCACTTGAAGCACACTCTGGCTAAGCCAGGGATTATGTCCCAGACTGCCTCAGCTGCTCCGGTGCCTGCCTGCCTGCCTGCCTGGGGAAGGCCTCCATGCTCCAGTGTTTTCCCCTGTGGCTCTAGCGGGCATTCAGAGCCCAGCAGAATGCCAGCACCATGAGGGCCCAGACTTTGTTCTAATCAAAGGGACATTTCCCCACAGCCTGCCCAGAAGCCCTGGCCCTAGAATAATACCAGCATAGCTGTGATAGCTGCTCAGTTAGTAGGTGTACAAATACAAGTGATATTTGGTGAGGTTTTGAAGCATGTGTAGGATTTTGATAGGTAGAGACAACTTGGAGTCCATTTCAGCAAAGGGACTGGCATGAGCAAGGTTGAGAAGTGGGAGAGGGCCAGGGTATAACTGGGGAAACTATGAATAACTAGTTTTGCTGGAGTTCGAAGAAGTGAGCATGTTATTTCTTGACCTTTTTTTTTTTTTTTCCAATCTAGCTCTATACCTTGCGTGTAGGCCCTCTGAAGAGGCATATTTATCTAGATGGATCCAGGACAGGAATGCTTTGCTTTGGTGCACAGTTGCAGGCACTCAGACCTCTACCCCCCAGAGAGGCATGGTGACCCCTATCTCCCTGACATGTTGGGGGAGTGGGCACTTAACCATGTCTCTTTGGCTTATGCCTTCTAGGGAGGGGGCAGCATTCCTTATCATCTGTGTTAGGATGTTCATGGGTTAGCAGCCCAAAGGGAACACAGGGTTGGAAGACAGAGGCAGGAATGAAGGCCTTAACAAGGCTGGTGGCTGGGGCCTAAGCCAGGGCCTTTGCTTCTTTTGGCACTTCTGACAGGCCCTGCCCTTTGCTCCACAGGCTAGAGGAAGTCCCCCTGGAGGTGCTGAGGCAGAGGGAGTCCAAGTGGCTGGACATGCTCAACAACTGGGACAAATGGATGGCCAAGAAGCACAAAAAGGTGAGGGGCCTGGCCTTGGGCCTTGGGCTGGGAGTTGGCAGCCTGGGGAAGAAAAGGAAGTGGGAGGAACTGTATCAGCTTAAAGGAGCAGGAGCTTCTCCAACTACCAGTAGCCTTGAGTGTCCCCATCTGCCAGCTCTGAAGAGGGAACAGAAGCTGGCTATAGGGCAGAGACTAGTCTTTACTTGGTGCTCCAAGATGACTTCAGAATCACACAGAACTTTGTCCTGGAGTCAAACTTTGTCCTGGAGTCAAACTTCAAAACCACTTATAGCCAAAAGCCCTTATTAGCAACATTCCTCCAACCCTCTTGGGAGAAATTCTTGCTGCTACCTATCAGGGAGGACTTTATAATACTAATAATAGCTAACATGTTGAACATTTGCAGTGCTGGATACTTGACTTGAGTGATCCTTACAACTCTTCAATGAGGTTGGTAGCAGTAGAATCCCTATTTTATGGGTGACCACATATCAAGGTTTGAACCCAGGCAGTCTAATTTAGTGCCTGCATACTTCATCACCACCCTCTAGATTAATGTGATGGGTTCCCTCTTGCTTCCTGGCCAAAGGAAAAAGAATAAAAGGTAACCTCACAGGGGCACCTGGGTGGCTCAGTGGGTTAAGCTTCCGCCTTCGGCTCAGGTCATGGTCTCAGGGTCCTGGGATCGAGCCCCAAATTGGGCTCTCTGCTCAGCGGGGAGCCTGCTTCCCTCTCTCTGTCTGCCTCTCTGCCTGCTTGTGATCTCTCTGTGTCAAATAAATAAATAAAATTTTTTTAAAAAAGTAATCTCACAGTTGAATGGTCTTATAAAAATGAAAATACCCAGTGGTCCTCTCCTAGTTGGTCTTTCTTTAGACACTAGCTCTATTGCTCTGTAGGAACTCTTTGCCCACCACAGTGTTGATGCCCTTGGCCACCTGGGCAGGATCCAGTTACTCCCCAGCCTATTGAAGGCCTGTCTAGAATTCATAGCCAGGGTCTCTCTGTACAAGTTCCCAGGGCAGAGAGTGAACCTGCTGTCCCACTATTGTCACCTGCCATGCTGGTCTGGTCCAGGCTGGCACAGCTGGCTGCAGGGCCTAGCAGAAAGCTCAGGACTGAAGGTCAGATGTGGGCTTTGGCCCAGCCCCACTACCTTCCCCTCTTCGTGCCTGTGACTAGCTGTGCAACTTTGTGTGTCACTTCACCCTCTGAGCCTCAGGTTACCTGGTTGAGTGATAATGACAGTCATGTTGGGAGGCTCCCATGAGCTGGTGACTTTAAGGTCCTATACCTATGGAGGGGAGGCACACCTAGACCTCAGCTCTTTCTTGCTATTCTATATAGGCTCTGTAGCATTCATTTTGTACTCATTAAACATTTTTCCTAAGAAAAATTTTTTTAAAGATAATTGTTCTCATCTGCTTCCTGCATGACTCTGGGGTCTATTTTCCTGCCTCTTTACCCCTCAGGCCCTCACCTTGAGCTTCAGCTCCCTCTCCACTCTCTGTTGTGACTAGTGGCTGGCAGGGACAGCGGATCCTTCATGCCCCAGCCTCCCTTGCAAATGGGGATTCCAGAGGGAAGCCTTGGGGATCTCCTTTCAGCAGAGCAGGCAGCACTACTTCCTCTTTCCTTTTGCTTCCCTGGAACTGTGGTTAGAGGCCAAGTGCTCCCCCTACTCAGTAGGGGCCACCACAGGAGACTGTACCCTATCCTACCCAGAGGCCCTAGCCCTCTGCTCTCCATTCTTGCTACCTCAGCTATGGTCACCCTAGGAGCTTTTCCTGCCTGCCTTAACAGGCTTAGGCTCTCCCCGTGGTCAGGAAGTCATGGCACAGGAGGGACAAATCCTGCTTCAGGAAGTGGGTCTAGACCCAACACTTCTAGACTTATCCTGAGTCCCCAGGAGGGAACTTTATGGAGGAAAGGTTCTGGCTGGAACGCTATCTTGGAAGCCCTGTAGAGCTCTGCTTAAACAGTGGCCAAGGCCTCCCAGAGTTCAGCAGGCAGGGTGTGGCCTCACTCAGCTGTCAATCAGAGAATGATAATCCTTTGTGCTTTCTGTTTGCTGAAAACTTTCTCTGGCTTTATCTTTTCTGATCCCCACCATTGCCTCCTCTCTAAGGCAGGCAGGTGGCGCTTGCCATTCCTGTACTAAGGAGGATTCCAGAGGCCATAGTGGGAAAAGCTGGCTGTACTCCTGGTTCTTCATCCCCGCCTCCCCGGCCCTGGCCTCTGTGAAGGCAGGGCGTCTTTGAAAACCTTAAAGGACTGAAGGTATTCCTGGGCTCCCTTGGGGCAGGCCAACTATGACAGGGGACTGTGATGATGTGGGGGTCTGGCTCAGGTCAGGCTAAACTTGGCCCTGAAGAAAGCCTAAAAGACCTATGGCTCTAGGTCATACTATATCCCTTTACCAGAGTCTTCTCAGACCAACTGGCCTCCTTAAGGAAACCCTTATTCCACAGCAGCAGGAAACTATTCCCAGAGTCTGGGGCAGTTCTCTTCCACTCCCTTTCTCGCCCCCTCCTCGTCCCACCTCCTCACCCCCTTGAGTGAGGGGCAGTCCAGAAGCTTGAGCTTAGCTCCTATGACCAGCCACTCTGCTCTTCCCCCACTCCCTCCAGACTGTCTGCCTATCTCCTTCCTGGTTCTTGACACTCTCTGACCCTTGGAAAGTTTTCTCTTGTTTGTGCTGGTCATCAGGAAGGCTAGGCCTTCTGTGCTCCTCTGAGAGATTCCAATGGGACTGTTTGAGGGGGTTTCCAGGTGAGGGGAAGTTAGGTGTGAGCCGGAGCCCCTGGGGCTTCTGTGTCAGGCATTTTCCTGGGATGGAGGGGTGGAGAGGAAGGCGTTTGTTGAACACAGACTGTGTGTCAGGCTCCCTGCTAGGCATTTTCTCACCTTTCTAATAGGATCCTAGGTATTGCCATTCTGTTCTTAACTATTTATGCAAATTGATTGGCTCAAGGTCAGCACATGCATTTGCTCTTCCCACTGCCCTTAGCTCCCATCTTCATCCCAGGCCAGGCTGCTTAGTGCAGGGACTGAAGGGATTGTCATTGGCCAGTACCCGTACCTCCATCCTATAGGAGTGGTGCCTCTGCTTTTGCCCTCACCCTCCTTGACCATTGGCCTTGAGGTCAAGGAGGACGATCAAGGCAGCTGCCTCAGTCTCATTCTGTCCCAAAGCCCAGGTGGAGCTCACCTCTTGTCTAGCTCTGAGAGTCCAGTGGAGTGCAAAGTGTATGGGGCTGGATCCCTCTAGCCTGTGTGGTATAGGAGGTCATGGGTTCCTGATGGTGTGATCTAACATTTTTCCACTCTATGTTTCAGTTTTCCCATATGTAAAAGACATGATGATTTTCCAAATTGGATTTTGATGGTAGAAGCCTTTTTTTTTTTAAGACAGCAAGGATAAGAATTGAGCCCTAAGCTCTAGGTCATGAGCTACCTCAAACACTTTCTTCTTCTCCTCTCCCAGTCTGTGAGTGGTAGGAAAGACCTGTGCCATTGTAGCAAGAGTTGGAATCAGGACTCACATCCAGTCCAGCACAGTCCCTGTGCTGGTGACTGTGGGAGCTCAAGATCAAGGAGAGCAGAAGAGAGGATTCATGACCAAAACAAAGAGGGAGCCATTCTGATCAGCTCCCATCTTCCTTCTGAGTTCTGCTGAGTTCTCTCCCCTCTAGGTGGGTTGTATCCTGCCACATGGCTATTTAAACAAGCACCCCCATAGAAATGCCTAGACCATGTCTCTGGGTCAGGGTCATCTCAAAAGCTACCCACCCTGCAACTACAGCTGTGCCCCACACCATGCAGATCTCTCCCTAGTGATGTCCCATGGGGCTTCTCCAGCTTGGAGGAACATTTTGCTTCATTTCCATTTTGATTCAGAAAATGGTCATAGGGATTCAGAATTATGTAGTAGACCTCAGGAATATCTGTTTCATCACTGGGTCAGGGGACAGGGAGACTGACAACACCTGGTAGCAGCATATCTAATTATAGTCATTATTCCCCTTGCCCCCTGGTATCCTGGGCTCTGCATTGTAGCAGTAGTAGCAAAAGGAGGGAAGTCCTTTTTTCTCCCCCCTTTTCTTTTCCTGGTGTGCTAATTGAAGGCCCACCAAACACCAAGAGAAGAGTGGGGCTGGCACACAGCCTCTGGAGGTGTTGCCTTAGTGGATGTAAGAGCACAGTCTTTTTTTTTTTTTTTTTTTTTTAACTTTTAGATCCGTCTCCGGTGCCAGAAGGGCATCCCACCTTCTCTGCGGGGCCGTGCTTGGCAGTACCTGTCAGGAGGCAAGGTGAAGCTACAGCAGAACCCTGGAAAGTTTGATGTGAGTAGCCCTTCTTTCATCTTACCCTCCCTCCCGCATCTCTTGAAGTCCTTCACATGGCAGCAATCCTCCAGGTACTTACTTAGACCTCAGCAGTATGAGCCGATTAGTGAGCCCACCCGTCAAATACTCCACTGACCAGGCCTGTCCAACCTGTAACTCCTGGGGGCTCTGCCCATCTGAAGCTCCAGCGCTGAACAGGCTTTAGTGGGTTGGACCGATTTTCCATCCTCCATTCCATCTCTTTCTCTTGTCAACCACCCAGTTTTGTTTTCTTGGGCTCAGCAGACTACCTCCAAGCTCTTGGTCATCAGGAGGGGACCCTCAGACCACTCCCCTGACTGCCTTGGGCTCTGTGCTCTGAGCCTTTGAAGGACTGCCCTCAGGGTCATAGAACCCTCAGTAACTCTTGGCCTCCCATCCTCAACTCTTTTCTCCTGCCTCATCCAAGCTGGCCAGACATAGTTCACCCATGCTGCTAGTGAGGTTGTCAGGCTTAGGGGTGGATGAGTCAAACCAGTATCCTTTAGGATTAGAAACCAATCAGTTACCAGAGAGGATATCCTCTGCAGGCATGCCTTTCCCTCTCTGCCCATTGCCCCTTGCCCCATGGCTGCCGGAGTAAGAATACCCCTCCTTTCATGGGACTTCTTAGGGTCTACCTGGGCTGGGCAGCAGTTCCAGCATGTACCCCTGTGAGAGGCACTTGGCTCCCCTGGGGTTGCCCTTGCTTACCCACCAGACCTGGCCCCAGGCATCACGGTTTCTCATAAGTTCTTAGGACTGGTGAGCGGCAGTGAGACAGAACTGCCAGCTACCAGCTCTCTGTTGACATAGTTCATGCTTTGGCAAACACTCCTGTTTTGCCAAACCTGTTCCTTGAGAAGAGTGGGCGGGGCGGGGAAGCCCGAGTTTCTGCTGTTGACCCAAAGAGTGTGAGAGTCATTTGCTAGCAGCATTTGGCCATGGGGCTGCAGTGTTTGGTGGAGTGTGGTTGGAAGCAGCTCTGGGAATCAGGGTGATTGGACTGTCCCACAGAGCAGCAATACCAGACCTCTTGACTCCAGTCTCTTCTTCCGTCTCTTTCATTCCAGGAGGCTGCATCCTGGGTGGAGGGAGAGGTTCGGTTGGGAACCTCTCCCCAAATCTGTGGTTTACCTCTGGCTGCTAGAGCACAGGCATGGGAGCCAAGAGCTTTGTCAGCATGGCCAGACTCCTGGTTCCATAGTTAGCAAATGTGAGCACATCCCATAGTAGCAGGGCACAGAGCTGTGTGTGCATTTTGTGTGTGGGGAGTAATGTATCTGCAGAGAAACCAGCCACCTTTGTGAAATCATGAGGGTTTCTTGTGGGAGAAGGTAGATTTGCCAAGAAAGGGCTTCTGGATCCTCTGAAGCCAAGTGGTGGGTCCCCAAGGCAGTCCTGGGGGCTGGAGCAATGGTTTCGAGCACACCTAGAAGGACTTTGCCTGTGGATGACATGGAGGAGGTGAGCAAGGATGAGAAGCTCCCTCTGGCTGCTGTGGACATGACAGTGTCCCCACACCCACAGTGTGGGTACAGTAACAGACTGTTGGCAGCAGTACCTATTCCTGAATTCCCCGGAAGTCCCCCAGTCTTGGCTGTCAAGGAAGGTTCTGCAGCCTCTTATGGCTCATGGCTCTGTCTTCTCCCATCCTTGCTACTTCTTCCTCCCTCATTGGGCAGGGCAAGACCTCTGTCCTTTTCTTACCTGGTTTTCTTCTTGGCTTCACCTCATGATGGTGTGAGTGCCTTCAGGCTCTCTTGGAGGCTTCAGTATCTGCATCAGCTGCCAGCGGCCCACACCTGCTTTTGATCCCCAGAGCGTTTACTTGCCACAGGCCCTTTGCTGTACCTCTTCCTTTCTCAGCCACCCATATATCATTAAGTGCCTTGGGCTGCTGAGGTACCAGGTGAGCACATCCTAGGAACTGACTTCTTGGGTGCTCAGGTCCCTACCTTACCAGAGCCCTCTGGAGAATTTGTGGGGTCTTCCTCCCCTTTCTGAAAAAAACAATCCTGCATTGTACTCAGACAGTATCCAGCCCTCGGTTTGACTTGGGAGATTCATAGGCTACACACAAGCCCCATTTTGAGAATATGTGGGGCTCTAGAGGTTGTACACCCACTTCTTCAGCTGTGTGCCTGATCAAAAGCCCTCTAAAGGCACCTGGTCCTTTTCTCCAACCTCCAGCCTTGAACAGTCTTATCAGATTTTTAGTCCAATACTTACTCTCTTGTGTCAAGTTACCTGACATCTTTAGTTGAATGTTGGGACACACCTACTGAGGGAACACAAGATATAAAGGGGCTTTTATGAAGACACCTGCCAGTCAAGGCCAGGGCCTGGGTCTGTACCCATGGGTGTATTTGCTGAGAATCTGGCTGTCATCCCAGGGGCCTTCCCTAATACTGCATGAGCCCTGCAGGCAACGTGTACATGGTCTGCTTCCCTGTTCAGCCCTCTGGGTTTCCTTTTTATTGATTTTTTTCTTTCTATTTTTATGATTTTTTAAAAAAGATTTATTTGTTGATTTTATAGAGAGAGTGAGAGAGACCACAAGTATGTATGAGTGGAGGGAGAGGCAGAGGAGAAGGAGACAAGCAAACTCCCCGCTGAGCAGGAAAACTGATGTGGGGCTTGATCCCAGGACCCTGAGATCATGACCTGAGCCAAAATCAAGAGTCAGATGCTTAACCAGCTGAGCCACCCAAACACCCTGACTTTTCCTTTCTATTTTTAAGTTGGGGTATTTACAGAGAGTGAAATGCATAGACCTTAAGTGTGCAGTTCAGTGAATTCTGACAAATAATACATATTCACATAACAACAAGCAAATCATGATACAGAACATTTCAAAAGATGGGGAAATGATTTTTCTTTGTGTAATGCTTTGTTTTTAAATGGTATTCATGTTAAAATGTTCACAGAAGTTTGAAGAGAGTAAAACTTTGTCAAAACCCCAGTACCCAGAGATGGCTCTGAGTTTAATGTTTGACAAATGTCACATCCTTCCAGATAGCACTCATGCAGATCCCTCTCCTTCTCTCTCTTTCATACACACACACACACACACATGCACACTCCTTCCTGAATAGGTGATGCCACTTGCACAGGGAGACAGAAAGCAGAGGAACTGGGATCAATGGCTCTGAGTCAGCCTGGCTTCCAGGCCCAGCACCACCATTTTTCTAATCATGAGGACTTGGACAAGTGACTTTTCTTTGATTCTCAGTTTCCTCATCTGTGAACAGTGTAATGATAGGGCTTTTCTTTGAGGTTGAGAAGAGTCAGTGAGGCCTGTGGGTGGCTCAGAGAAGTGCCAAAAGTGGTAGCTATTGCGTTGATAGTAGCCTTCCAGCTTAAGGACCTGAGATATTTGAGTGAGTCCTGAATAAATTGCCCAGAGGTTATTTCCAGCTACAGCTATGACAGACATTCTTGAGCTTCCTGACTTGTCTTCAGGAAGGCCTAGTTCATGATGGGATTGGGTGGGCATTGCCCCTGGCAGAGGGTTCCTCCAATACCTGGGACAGTTGTATCTTCCCAGCAGCCATCACTGACTCCTCTAATACATGCTCTTGATCTTGCTTCTAGGAGCTGGACATGTCCCCTGGGGACCCCAAGTGGCTGGACGTGATTGAACGTGATCTGCACCGACAGTTCCCTTTCCATGAGATGTTTGTGTCCCGGGGAGGCCATGGGTAAGCAGACTGGATCTTATGGGCTGGAGGTGGTTCTGGGCCCTGTTCCTCAGGGCACAGAGGAAGTAAAATGAGTTTGGGTGTATCTCAGGGACCCAGAAGCTGGGAGCCCCAGACTCCACTGTTATTTCCTTTGGTTTGAATCAGGTGGGTCTCTCCTTAGCTCCTTCTCTTACCTTTAGGGCAACTTTCATTTATGCCCAAAGTGCTAGAGCTTGCCTGGTCTTCTTTTGGAAACAGGTTTTGATGAGGAGAAAGAGTGTTAGAGATAACTGGGTAGGCAGAGGGTATGGAGAAGGGGAAGGATAGGCAGCCAGAGGACGAAGACAGATACCCGGGACAAAGCTGTCTGGCTAAGGAGACATAGCTGCTGAATGAGAGGCCCACACTTCCAGACCTGACACACCCTTACCTTGTATCTGGCATCCTGCCTGGTTCTGCCTCCGCTTTCTCTGCTGCTCTGCCTCTGCTCTCACCTGTCATATGGGGCGGGGCAGGGCTGGGGAGGTGCCCTCCCTGTCTCCTGCTCTGGTCCTGTGAGAATCTGTGTGCTGTAGTGGGAGACTGACCCTTTGCTGACTACAGTCAGGTTCCCGGGGAGGTCAAGTTCTGAAACAAGTCTGACCTGATAGGGGCGGCAGAGTTATACCTATCTTTCCTGCCCCACTTGGCCCTTCTACAGCCAGCAGGACCTTTTCCGTGTGCTGAAGGCCTATACCCTTTACCGACCCGAGGAGGGATACTGCCAGGCCCAGGCGCCCATTGCCGCTGTTCTACTCATGCACATGCCTGCTGAGGTACCACCAGGCCCTGGACGGGTGAGTGGGTGGGCAGGGAGTACCCAGCAGCAAGGCCTCATGCCTCTCTTGCCCACAGCAAGCCTTCTGGTGCCTGGTGCAGATCTGTGAGAAGTACCTGCCTGGCTACTACAGTGAGAAACTGGTAAGTGTTTCCTGGGTCCAGAGCAGGCCTGGAACCTGACCTCTGTGGCCTCTCCTGACCTTCTCTCCACAGCCACTGTTGCCCTAGCTTAAAATCTTCCCAGACTTCTGTTGCTTTCAAGGCTGAAGACCCAAGGCCTTTCAAGGTCAGGTCTTCTAGGCTCCAGAGTTACTGGTTCCACCCCGGCCTCTATCTCTGCTTCTAGCTGTCTGGATGGTTTTTAGGGTCTCAGTTCCTCCAGAGCACCAAGTTCCTCCCTGCCTCAGCCTTGGCATAGGTTTAAACCTCTACTCCCTTCATTCCTGTAATAACCCCTCCTTTCCTTCAGCTTTAAGCCCTCAGGGAGCTTTTTGTGACCCTGCAGGTGGGACCTCTGGCACATGCTGATCCAGCATTCCTGGTTCTGCCATACTCTGGGCACTTAGCCACCTCCCTCACCAATGCCTATCCTGCCCCCAGTCTCTTTGCTCCTGTGATTCATCTGTCTGCTCCTTTCCACTACATGCTCTGTGAGGTGGACCAGCTAGGTCTGTTTTGCTCTTCAGTGTATCCCAGCCCCAACACAAGGTTGGCTCCCGGCAGGCAGTTGCTGCCTGAGGGATGAATGAATGCCTGCCTGGTACTGGGAACCAGAGCGTAATCTGGCATGCGTGCTTCTAGCCTACAGTCCTGGCCCCATAGCTTCACTGTGTCCCCCAGGAGGCAATCCAACTGGATGGGGAGATCCTCTTCTCACTGCTGCAGAAGGTGTCACCTGTGGCCCACAAACACCTCAGCCGGCAGAAGATCGACCCGCTGCTATACATGACAGAGTGGTTCATGTGTGCCTTTGCCCGCACCTTGCCCTGGAGCTCTGTGCTGCGCGTCTGGGATATGTTCTTCTGTGAAGGTACTGGGTTAGGCTTGTGGGGGACCCCCCTGCCTCTAACCCAGCCCACAGGGAGCCTCTATTTTCAGAGAAATTCCTTACAGGCCCTTTTACCATCCCCCCATGCAGGAGTCAAGGTCATCTTCCGGGTGGGGCTGGTGCTGCTGAAACATGCGTTGGGCTCCCCAGAAAAGCTCAAAGCCTGTCAGGGCCAGTACGAGACTATCGAGCAACTGCGGAGCCTCAGCCCCAAGATCATGCAGGAGGCCTTCCTGGTCCAGGAGGTGCGGCCTACACCCTCCCATCACCCTGGGTGGGAGTGGGAGATGTGGGGGCCCTTTAGAAGCAGCCTTGTAACTTTGGCCGAAGGTGGGTTATTGGTGCCAGGCCTGGTGCTCAGCAGCTCAGGATGGTGTGGGTAGACCTTCTCCTCCTGTCTTAGTGAGAAGACAGGGGCACAGGGAGGCCTAGGTTTGCAGGGCCTTCCCTGTTCTGAACCACTTGGGAATTAGAGGAGCTGTGACTCATTACCCTCTCTTCTTCCCTGGTACCACATCCATGGCCTTGGGTTTATTTTCCCTTTTTTCTTTCTTTTGTGGATTTTTGTCTCAGGGGCTGTACTTAGGTGACACATATTTAGGCAAGTAGACTCGAGTTGTGAGCAGCTTTCTCCTCGAGGCAGTGGGTCTCAAGTGCCTGAACTTGTGATCGTCACAGGGACGAGACCCCCATTATTCCTAGGGTCAGCCTTTAGTGACCAGGGCTGTGAGGGAGAACAGGGCCAATTTGGAAGGTAGAGGGGAAGTTTCTTCCTGCTACCCATCTTACTGTCACTACCCACACAGGTGGTAGAGTTGCCGGTGACAGAGCGCCAGATTGAGCGTGAACATCTCATTCAGCTGCGGCGCTGGCAGGAGACCCGGGGTGAGCTGCAGTGCTGCTCCCCACCAAGGCTGCATGGTGCCAAGGCCATCATGGAGGCGGAGCCAGGCCCCCGGCCCACGCTGCAACCTTCACCATCTATCCGCCTGCCCCCAGATGCCCCCCTCCCTGGCTCCAAAGGCAAGCCCAAGCCACCCAAACAGATCCAGAAGGAGAAGGAGCAATGGAAGCAAGCAAAGGCAAGTGGGCAGCTGGATAAGCCCCCAACCTCAGGTCAAGCCAAGGTGGCAGCCGCTGCAGGAGATGCGTGTCCCCCACAGAATGTGCTCCTGAAGGACCCAGCCCCACAGGACTCAGCTCCCCAGGATTCAGCCTGCCACCACTCCCAGGATTCAGTCCACCACCACTCCCAGGAGAGCCTGACATCCCAGGAGAGTGAGGACACCTACTTGTAACCCTGGCAGCTCAGGCCTGTGGGGAAGGGTCTCCACACACCTACACAGCTCACAGACTGACATTCAAGGGCCTGCCTATGCTCTGAGGGCCCAGCTTCCTGGCCCCTGGGCAGCAGAGAGTCTGGCTGGCCCAGCACAGATTCTGCCTGAGCCTTTTTATTTATTTTCTCCAGAGTGGAGTTTGGGCCAGCCCAGCTCAGGCAGGCAGAAGTGAGGGCCAATGGGTGGGGCCTCACTCAGCCTCCTCCTCCTGGGGGGATGCTTCCCAGGCTAGGGTGCTGTTGTGAGGAGAGAGGGTGGGGTAAAGGGTGGGGTGCTCTTTGTGTAAAATAGAAACATGATTTTGTACAGAAATAAACAAGCTTGTGTAGAGAGTTGGTGTGTGGCTAGGGACTGGGAAGGGGAGCCACCCCTGGTGCTCAGCGTCTCTTCTTTCTACCCTACAGAGCCCCCCATCCTGGCCCCCCAGCCCAGCACAAGAGCCTCTCTCAGAAGTACCTTTGTCATAGGCCAGTCTTTGTTTCTGGCCCACACTTTCCCTCATTTCATCCCCTCTGCCCCATGTCCACCAGTCTGCCATGGAGGAGGGTCACTAGAGCCCAGTGCTGGAGCAGAGCAGGGCCTGCTTCCCAGGCCTTGACACCTACCCATCTCTGAGGGGGAGAGGCTTTTTAAGGAGGTCTTTCCAGGGGCTTCCTCCATCAAGGCCCCTTGCCTGGATGCCACATCAAACCCCAGTGAGGTTCTGAATGTTTATTTTGGGTTGAATGCTGTCACCAGGGGTCAGGGACCATGAATGAATGCCCTTACATGCCTAGTCTAAGCCTCCATTGGACACACAGGGATGAGGGAAGAAGTTTGGGTCTTTGATAGAAGGCTGCCTGCTGTTTCCTGAACACTTAGCATGTGCCACGTTGGGCTGGTATGTCACTAGCCGATCAGGTAGGCTCTATTGTCCACATTTTACAGATGAAGAAGCAGGAGATGAGTGAGAAAGATGAAGCTGGTCGATTTGCACCTAAAACCCCTCAGCTAACTCTCCTGACCAGGGTTCCTAGTGACCTGGCAATGCCACTGAGGGCCCAGGCAGGCGCTTCGGTCACAACCTGATGACTGGTGAGGGTGAGGACAGGGTGTCCCTGGGAAAGGCCCCCCCTTCTGCTGAGGAAGCAGCTTTTCCAGTCAAACAATAGCGGCTGTTCCTGGCAGGCTACCAAGCTGGGCTGGGCCATGGTGGGAGGGGGTGGGAGAGGGAGGAGAAGAGCCTCCCTAGGAGTTTTCAGGCATCACAGGGCCTGGGCCTGGAACGTCATGTCCTGATATAGCTGGGGATACTGAGGCCTAGGGAGGTCAAGTGTCATATGAGCCTATCAGGGCAGCTACCCATTTCCTGCCTCCCACCCCTCACCCCTATGGTTTCCCACCTTTCTGTACCTGCCCTGAGAGGCTTTAGGACAGTCCCCTCCCCCCCCCCCCAACTCTCCAGGGGCTAGACCAGGATATGGCAGCCGCAGTGTTCCAGGGATCCCTTGAGCCAGAGAGTCAAGGGCTGGAGGGTGCTGCCCAGCTTCCATCCACCTACAGTAGAGGTTCTTGAGCACGAGGCTTGTGTAGGCCTGTTGGGTCCCCAGTCAGGCCGGAGGGCGGCTTTAATCTGTTTGGTTCAAAGCCTCAGATCTGAAGCCAGAGGATGCTCAAGCCAAAGTCCCCCCAGAGCATGCTGTGTCTGTTCTGCTACAGAGCCAGCCTGTTGATACCTGCTTAGCCTTGGAGTCTTCTTAAATGTGAGGCAGCCAGAGCAGAACCCAGGTCTAATGTTGAAATGACCCCAAGTTAGTCTAATAAGCCTCAGATCTGGGGCATCTGCCAGTGCTGGGGGCCTCCATGGGCATGAAGCAAGTTTACATGTGCTTGCGCTGGGGCCAACTGGGTTCTGCTAATGGCTGCAGCCTTTGGGAGACCTCAGGAGGCTGAAATCTCAGGTTTGAGATCTGAGTATCCAATGAGCCCCAGATACATGGGCCTGTCCCCTGAAATTTGGGCCTTTGGGCATCCCCGGCCCAAGCACTTAGTCTTGAAGGGTCTCAAGCCATAAGCCTGGCCACCTTCATCCCCTACGTAGCCCACGGTATGTTACTCAAATATAAGTGGCTGGGGTCCTCCCTACCTCTATGATCCTTTTGTGTACTGGACTTCTTCCTCCATAAGGGGAAGAAGGAAGAAAGGACACTTTGTGGGGAGAGAATCAGTCACCAGGGCTGCACAGCCTATCCCTATCCCTCCATACTCCAGAGTTTTCTGGGCAGCACTCTGGACCCAACTGAACCCCGGTTCGTCTCGCTGCCCTTCGGAACTTCAAGGATATCAATCATAAAAGACTGAAGGACAGAAACCATTCCCCATCTCCTTCCTGTTTCCGACCCCAGCGAGGAAGGCGACCTACGGAAAATGCAGAGTCCCGGAGAAGGGGCGCGGCATGGGCGGGGCCTAGAGGACTCAAGCGGGGTGGGATCAGCCTGTGATCCCCGAAGCAATCCTAAAGGGGAGGAGTCATCAGAGGCGGGGCTCAACGGGCTGGAACCTAAGGGGTGAGGCTCCGGCCCTAGGAAGGAGGCGTGGCCACTCTGGATAAGCAGCCCGCCCCTCAGGGCGTGGCTGTCAGGAAACTGGACGCGGCGTGGGGCTGGGAGGGTCCGCCGCGTAGCTGGCGGCAAGGACGCGGCCGCACCGCGGCTCCTTTAAGCCCTCGACACCGCCCCTACCGCCCCGCCCCCGGCGGCGGCCTGGGTCTGGTTGGCAGCGGCGTCAGGTCCGCGCGGACCGTGATGGAGCTGCACATCCTGGAGCACCGGGTGCGGGTGCTGAGCCTTGCCCGCCCAGGTCTCTGGCTCTACACCCACCCGCTCATCAAGCTACTCTTCCTGCCCCGCCGCAGCCGGTGCGCGCCCGGGTTCGGGGGCACAAGTGGGGGTGGGCTCCGCTTTTGATCCGGGACGGGTTCGGGAGATTAACATCGCCGCAGGGCGAGCTGGAGCGGGCGGGGAGGGCGCTTCTCCTTCCTACCCTCCTCCCGCCGCCATCCGGCTTGGGCCTACCCTCCCTGGGACCGCCGCGCCTATCCGGCGCCGTCAGGCCCCCTCCCAGGGCCAGTTAAGGCGCAAACAACCTGGGGTGAGCAATGCTTAACTCCAAGTGGTGTCAAATGGGGGCAGTTCCTTCCAGGCGACTGCGGGGAACTTCTTACAGATGCCTCCCATCGGGTCAGAGGGGCTGGTCTAGGGGCCCCAAAGTCCGGCACCCCCAGAGCTGTAGTCGTGGGTGAGCCTCTCTTCCTTCCCGGAATGGAGGGTTGGGAGCTTCTACAGAGGTCCGGAGACGAAAAACAGTTCGTGATTCCGGAGATAAGGCCCACACCCACTGGCCCGGGAGAGAAAATTGAGGCTTGAGGGGGCAGGGAGGGGTTCAGCAGGGTCTTTCTGGGCGAACTGGAGCGAGATCCTGCCTGCCCCCTCCGCCCAACCCAGGCTGAAGATGCCCCCCACCCTCATCCAGGTGCAAGTTCTTCAGCCTGACGGAGACCCCCGAGGATTACACGCTCATGGTGGACGAGGAGGGCTTCAAAGGTGGGGGCTGGGCTGGGGAAGGATGTGCTCCCCTCTTTGTGGGATTCTCACTAGACCCTGGGATCCAAAGTCACAAGAGTTGGGGCTTTGAAGGCAGATGGGTCTGGGTTCGAATTCAACTACTACCACTCACTGGCTGTGTGCCTTTGAGCAAGTCACTTCCTCTCTCTGAGCTGTTTGTTTCCTCTTATGTAAAATGGCATAGTTATGGTTCTGATCTAATAGGGTCCCATGAGAACTTTTTAGACAGGGCTGTGAAGGGCACTTAGCAGCCTCAGGCCAGTAGCTGGGTCTCAGTTACAGTTCAGAGCAAAAATCAGGGGTTCCTGTGCCAGTTATATCCCCCGGGCCATTATTTTTCCCTGGACTTCTCTCTCTGGTGCCGATCACCCCCTCCCTGGCTGGTCTGGGAACTCCAGGAGTAGGAGGGTTGGGAAAGGAAAAGCAGGAGCGGGCAGCCAGCCCACCTCAGGGTCCTGGGGAGCCTTCTGGCTGCACTTGGGAGATCAGCAGCCACCAGGGCTCTGGCTCCTGCTCTGGACTGGACGCCAGCCTGATTCCTCCCTGGTCTCTGAAGCTGACATCTGGCTCCTACTCCTGCCAGCCTGACCCCTCCTCACCGGCCTGCAACATCAGGCCACAAAACTGAGGTTTGGCCTGTCCTCCACTACAGCTCTTCAGGCCTTAGTTTCCCGGTTTGTGCTGCAGGAAAGTCTGGGTCTGCGGAGGGACTAGGGCATCCCTCAGCTAACCTGATTTGCTGGCGCCCCCTAGTGGTTCCACGTCATATAAAGCCTTAATCCACAGACTGCCGTCACGAGTGAGGTATAAACTCTCATCCCATTTTACAGATAAGGAAACTGAGATTCTGAAGTTAAATCATTTACCGCAGGTCAACAGCAAGTAAATGGTGAAGCTGGGATTTGAACCCAGGTCTGTCTGAATTTGGAGCTCCGGTCTTTTTTTTTTTTTTTTTTTTTTTAAAGAACTTATTTATTTGACAGAGAAAGATCACAAGTAGGCAGAGAGGCAGGCAGAAAGAGAGAGAGGAGGAAGCAGGCTCTCCGTCGAGCAGAGAGCTGATGCAGGACTCGATCTCAGGACCCTGAGATCATGACCTGAGCCGAAGGCAGTGGCTTAACCCACTGAGCCACCCGGGCACCTCGGAGCTCCAGTCTTAACTGGGAAGTTTCCATCCCTAGCAGGCCAGCACTTGAAGCACTTTGCAGTCCTTGCACACATGCGGTTCTCCGGAGCAGAACTTGGGAGAGGGAGACAGCCCCCGTCTCCAGACCTGCCCTTACCATGGTAGAACCCCACCGTCCCCTCACCCCCACCACAGACAGGGTAAAAGGGGCAGGGCCTGTCCCGTAGGCTCTGACATGGTGTGTGCTTCCTGCTCACAGAGCTTCCCCCATCTGAGTTCCTTCAAGTGGCTGAGGCCACATGGCTGGTGCTGAACGTGTCATCCCGCAGCGGTGCAGCAGTGCAGGCTGCTGGGGTCACCAAAATCGCCCGCTCAGTCATTGCACCGTTGGCGGAGCACCATGTGTCTGTGCTGATGCTGTCCACCTACCAGACGGACTTTATCCTGGTGAGTTTTCGGCAGGCTCCAGGGTGGGGCAGGGTGAGCCTGGGGGCCTGGGCACTAACATGATACCTCGTCCCCTTGTGGTCCAGGTTCGGGAGCAGGACCTGTCCGTGGTGATCCACACGCTATCCCAGGAGTTTGACATTTACCGAGAAGTGGGCGGGGAGCCTGTGCCTGTTGCCAGGGATGATTCCAGCAATGGCTTTCCCCGTTCTCAGCATGGTGAGGCTTCCCTCTGACACCCAGACCTAGGGAGGGCCTCCTCTTCACACTGGGCCCCTTCCTTTGTGAGGGTTGGTCTGTAGGCATGGGGATACCAGCTGACACCGGCTGCATCCCAAGATAGGGAGATGTGGTGGAAAGAGAGCACGAGTGTAGGAAGTACCCATAGAGCATGATCCTACACCCCTCTCAGGCCCCTCCCTATCTGGCCACCAGGCGGCGCCCCAGCCCACAGTGGCCCTGACAGCCGCTGCTTGGTCCCTCCTAGCAGGGCCCAGCCCCACGGTGCATCCCATCCAGAGCCCACAGAACCGCTTCTGTGTCCTCACCCTGGACCCTGAGACCCTGCCAGCCATCGCAACCACGCTCATCGATGTCCTCTTCTACTCATACAGGTGCGCCTTGTTTGCACCTCATGTCTTTGTCCTCACACGGTTTTTCCCCGTGCTGTGTCCCACCATTCTGCCACTCTGTGCCCTGTTCTGTGTCTTGGGTTCCTGGCAGCCTGCGGTAACCATGTACCCCTGACTGATGTTCAGGGTAGATCCCAATGTCCCAGGTGCAGCCCCTTCCTGTAGTGTGAACTGAGACAACCCTGAGTCAGGCCATCCCGGGGGTCCAGTATCTTTGGACGAGGTGAGAGTCATCGTCCTCTCCCGCCTCCCACCCCCATCAGGAGACCAGGGCCCTCAGACAGGGGAGGAAAGCGGCCCAGGGAGTGGGAGGAAATGCTGTGGGCTGAGTGCCCTGAAGAACCCTTGAGCCTCCTTTCCTTTTCCAGTGCCCCCAAGGAGGCAGCCTCTGGCGGTACTGAACCCAGCTCCATTACATTCTTTGCCTTCTCCCTCATCGAGGGCTACATCTCCATCGTTATGGATGCTGAGACTCAGAAAAAGTATGTGACCCCCTAGGCCCTGGGGACCAGAGATCCCAAGCCCAGCACTAGGGAGGGGGGAGGGGGAGCATCAGACTCTGAGGTCACCAGGTCGCCCTGCTTCCAGGGGCTCACATTGGGGCAGGGAGGGGTTGGGTGGGTGCCCTGCCCACTACCCACCTGCCTCTCCAGGTTCCCCAGTGACCTCCTGCTGACCAGCTCCTCAGGAGAGCTGTGGAGGATGGTACGCATCGGTGGACAGCCTCTGGGCTTTGGTGAGGGCTGCTTCTTTCATGTTGGGGACTTGGAGAGGACCTGGGCGGGGTGGCCAGGGTGATCCACATGGACTCCCTCCATCCCCCCCAATAACCCTCAGATGAGTGTGGGATCGTGGCCCAGATCGCAGGCCCCCTGGCTGCGGCCGACATCTCTGCCTACTACATCAGCACCTTCAACTTTGACCATGCCCTGGTGAGCGCCATGGGTTGGGCTCCTGGAAGGACACTGAGGCCGGGGAGGGTGGGGAGGGTGCAGGATGTAGTCCGTCTAGGCCAGGAGGTCAGCATGGCCCTGACCCCTCCCTCTGCCCACCTGCCCACAGGTGCCTGAGGACGGCATCGGCAGTGTCATTGAAGTCCTCCAGCGACGGCAGGACAGCCAGGGCTCCTGAGGCCACCTCGCTCCCCCTTCGCCCCAGTCTTCCAGAGACTTCTCTAAGCTATTTCCTCAAGCTCTGGGATGAGCCCTCCCCACCGCCTCCATTCCTGCCGGGCACCCCTCCTTCTGCTCTCTGTATATAAGCTGCGTGCAGGCACTGGCTCTCACGTGGACATGCGTGTCTGCCCATGCAAGGGAACACGGTGCTCTGGGCTTCCTCCGGGAACCCCTCACCCCATCACTCCCTGCTCGGCCTCAGCATTTGCACATTCCCTGCCTGAGGTCCGAGCCATCGCCCCCACCCTCAGCGCCCCAGGCCAGCTGCTCCCTGGATAGGGCCCTGATTTCTGTTCTGCCTCTGGCTGGGTTGCCTTCCCTGGCCGGGTGATTCTGACAGTGCCTGCCCCTCTGGGGGCCTCCAAGAAAAGTATTTTTACATCTCTCTCCCTTTTTTATTGACTTAATAAAGGCCTTGGAGTAATGAAGGGTTGGGCTGTGGCCAGTGGGTGTTGTCTGAGTTTGGACATGGCTGCTCTGTGCCTCCTCCCAGCCCCTCTGCCGGAAGTCCTGCTCTGTCCCTATGTTGCCGGCTCTGACTGGGCTCACCTGACTCAGTTCTCACCTCTGAGAGAAATTGAACCTTTGAGAAGAGAAGTGACTTGGCCAAGGTCACCTGATTCCCCTCCATGGCTACCTGCCTCTGAAGCCCAGCCTCTTCCTTCCTTCCTTGCTGTTTCTGGAATAGCCCGGAAAGTACTGAATGTGGTTAGAGATTCTGAGATCCTTCTGTCTGGAGGTCCCCCAGCCTTCCCTGCCACCTTGGGTGTGACTGGCCTATTGTGAAACCCCTCAAGGAGGACCCAAAAGCACCCTTCTTCCAGGCTGCTGCCTGTTTGCCTTTGGACCATGCCTGAGTCATGGAGGCCCCTCACGGGAGTTCTTGTTGGCCAAGAGATCAATTAGTTCTTGTCACCAGGGCTTTCCTGGAGTAGTAGTGGGAGGGGGCCAGCCAGAGTGGGGACCTGGGTGCTAGAATGACAGGATGGGTGTAAAGGCCACCTGCAAAGCACTCTGCCTTCACAGGCTGCCTTCCTGGGCCAGAGGCTCAGTGTGTGGGCCCAGGTTTCCTGTCGCAGAGGGGGTGCCTCCTCACTCCGTGAGACCAGGATTCCACTGTGAGCCTGATGGGACCCTACAGATGTCCTCGGGGAGGTTATCAGGTACCCTCAGCCCAGACCCGCCCGCACTTAAGAAGGGAAGAAGGGTGTGACTTCGGCGTATTCAGAGGTCACCGTGGCTCCCCAGAAAAGCCAGAACGGGGGCCAGTCCTCTGGCAGTGTGCCCGCCCTGCCCCTGGGAACCCAGGAGCTGCAGATCACAGGAACAGAGCGCAGCAAAGGCCAGCCGGTGAGTGAATGGTCAGGGACCCTAGGCCAGCCCCTTCCCCTCAGCCTCTGTTTCCTCATGTGTATCAAGATCTTGGAGGCAGATCCTTCAGTACCCCTCTACTTCTTGGCGCTGGGAAGGGGTCATTGCTTCTTTGCTCAGGGGGAAGAGGGAGTTCTGGCTTCTCTCTGGAGGGCACAACTTGGACCCTGGCTCAAAGGATGTCCTGGGCTAAGTGGGGGCTTTAGAACCAGAATCCTTGAGACTCCCAACTCTGTAGGTAGAGAATTTCTAGGCCCCATGTTCAGCTCCGGGGGATCCTGTCCCATCTGTCTGCTTGTGAGTCACTGCCTAATTTGGGTATTTCTGTTATCCTGGCTTTCCAGGTGCATCAGGCTTTGCCTAGTCCCTCAAACCAGGCCCTAATCTGGCATTGGTGCCAGGTGCTTCCCATAGGACTGGCCTGGGTAAGGGGGCTCCAGTGGTCTACTCTGACTTGGACCCAGGTCAGTGTGGAGGGGTTTTAGCTCCCTGGGCATTAGGGTCCTTGGGGGTCACTGGGTCAGCTTGACCGTCAACAGGTTATAAATGGGGAGATCTGCTCTGGGATTGCCAGGGACCCGAGGACCCACCTGGGGTCAGAGCACAGGGCTTGGGAAGTGACTGGCGCACACTCCGCTGAAAGGGGGATGTGACCCTGGCCTCACACTTGTCTAATGCTCTCGGTGCCATCACACAGACAGGGCTTAAGCTGTGCCAGGCTATGGCGGAGCCTCGCAGAATCACCTCTTTGTCCCACCTGAGCCCCTGGACAGTTATAGAACAAAGGAAGTCTGTCTGGTTAGCCCAGGCCTGGAGTTAGGCTCAGCTTGGATCATTCATAACTAAGGTTGGGGGTGTTCATTGGCACATAGTCCATGTCCTTGTCCTTCCAACCCTGGACACACTCAGCACCTGTCCACATCAGCACAGCCATTCCTGAGTGCAGGGGTCAAGGCCCCAGACTGCAGAGCCCAAGTGCCCATCCTCATAAAGACGGCAGCCCGTGCCTGGGGAAGGCCCTGCCTACAGTCCCTTGAGGAGTAGAAAGGTGCTCTCAGCCCTCCGACTGCCAGCCTAGTGTCTGGCATCTGCTGGGAGGATGTGAACCTGGGGTGGGGGATGCTCTTAGGTGGGTGGGGATGGGAGATGAGGAAAGCTCAGGCAGGTACCCGCAGTGGCTCATTTCTACCCTCTCAGATTTTACCTGCCCATACAGGGCGAATGAACTTGTGAGTCCTCCTTGAAATTATTTGAGCAGAAATTCAGGGTGGGGGCACCCTGAATCATCCCCACCTCTCTGCCAGGTAGGGCTGTCTGGTTTAGTGCTTATTGCCAAGTTACCCCAAAGCTGGCTCCTTGGTCCTGTGTAGAAGGGAGAATAAACCCTTACCTTCTCAGATGTCCCACCTGGCACCAAGATCCCACCTGGTGGGAAGGTGCCAGGCAGGAGGGCAGCCCCCCTGCAGCTAGCTGACTGAGTACCAGGAAGCTGATTCCCCCAGCTGTGCAAGAGGTGGGACAGGGATGTGCTCCATTCATTTGTGTATTCAAAGCACGCTCTCATTACCCACCCGGCCTTTGAGAGGAAACTGAGAGCAGAGAGGAGAAGGTGCTTGCTCGAGGTCACAGAGCTGGGCATGGCAAAATGAGAATTCAAAAAGGTTAACATTGGGCATAGCCTGGGGAGGTTCCCTGGGGGAAGGGACACTTTAGCTGAACCCTGAGGGATGGGGATGGTTTTGCAAGCTCCCTCGCAATCCCAGCTGTCTGCGTCGGCGGCAGGGAGTGAATGTGTGGGCAGGCACGCGAGGCCTGGCCCTGGCTCCTTCCTGACCCCGGGCTGGGCCCAGTGGGTGTGTTGGGCAATGGCCGTGGTTTGTCTCACTTTCCCAGGCGGAACCTGGTGCTGGTGTTCTAGAGCCAAGGGTGCCGCAGACAGTGGTGCCTGGAGCTGCTTTCTCAGGGGGAATCCATCATGATGCCAATGGGGATGTTTTCCAGGTGCCCGCGCTTGTAATCAGTGCAGACCTCTGAGTGCATCTCTGCAGATGGACCTGTTTCAGCCAGAATGTGTGTCTGTCTGTCTGTCTGTCCACGCATGAATCCATATGTCCCAATGCGTCCTTGGGCCTCTGTGGCCCTACGTGCATCTGATTTTGTCCGAAATCAGCTGTGTGTCTGGCTGTGTTTCTGCACGCGTCCTATGTGTGCGTGGCCGGAGGCGTCTGTGCCTGTTTGTGCACATGTGGACACGTGCTGGTGCCAGTGTCTGTACATCTGCTCCCGTCTGTGGCAGGGCAGTTTCTGTATGTCCGTGTGTACCAGGGCAGGCGTCCACATCTGGTGTTTTTGTGTTCACATGTGTGTCCGTACGTACCCTCCTGTCCACTTTCCTTCTCCGGGCCCACATCCTCCCAGGCTTTCCTGCCTCACCCTAATCTCAGGACGCCCAGCTTCCTGCGGTCACCAGGGGACTTCTGGACTGTGCTGGGTGTGCCTCAACTCTACCCCTCCACCTTCGCCCTCCACCCCAGCTGCCTCAGCCTCCTCAGTCTCCCTCCTGCCTCTCTGTCCACTCCTCCCCTGTCCCTCGTCCTCTGTCTGCAGCCTGAAGCAAGCCTGGCCCGACTTTCTGCCCCTCCATCTGGACCCCCCACGGGGACACAGAGAAATCAACACCAGCGCCCCCCACCCCCGCCCGCCCACTATGAGCTTGAGCTTCCCACTCCTCCGTCCTCCACAGCCGGGCCCTCCACACTTCCCTGGGTCCTGATTCAGCCTTCAGTTGTCCTCACCTGTGCTTCCCCGGGCTTCCTGCTGGTCCCTGTCATCTGGCTGCGCAAGAAATCTTGGTGCGTCCCCTCCCTTCCCGATCACTAGCCTTGGGCAGACCCTTGCTCAGGAGGTCTGCCTTTGAGACCTCCTAGCAGCAGCAGCTCTTCAGCTGCTCTGCCCACTCTGCCCTTGTGCCTTGCCCTTGACTTGTTCTCCCCTGCTGCTGGGAGCTTCTGTGTGGGGCGGCTGCCAGGCCTTCAGGCTGTCCTGAAGGGCCTGCCCCGGCCTTTGAACTTGAGGTGAGCCTTCTCTAAGTCAACGAGCAAGAGCTCTGGGACAGGTCCTAATTAAGCAGTAACAGGAGGGGCTGTGGGAGGTCTCTGACTCTCTCCTGCCCCTTGGCTTTCCTGGAGTTGCCCTGTTTTTAAGCTCTGCCTTTAAAAAAAAAAAAAATTTAAATTGAGGTGAAAGTCACATAATACATAATTGACCATTTTCAAGTGGTGAGGTCAGTGGCGTTTAGCATATTCACAATGTTGCGCAACCACCACCTGTAACATTTTCGTCACCCTGAAAGGAAACCCCACACTCGGTCGCTAGTCCCTTCTCATTCCCCTTCCGACCAGCCCCCAGCCACGGCCAATCTGCATCCTATCTCTGTGGATTTCCCTGTTCTGGACATTTCACGTGGGCAGAATTAGATAATATGTGACTCTGGGCCTCTAGCTTGTTTGACTCAGCCTGGTGTTTTTGCGGTGCGTGTTTTATCGGTATTGCCAATTCCTTTTTCTGGCTGAATAAGTGGACATACCACTTTTTAACAGTTCATGATCTGTTGGTGGACATTTGGGTTCCCACCTCGGGCTATTAATGTGGGGGCGCCCAACATTTGTGTTTTCTGCCATCTCCCGCTTCTCTTCCTTCCTTACATGCGTGTTCGGTGGACAAGGTGACCTGGCCCCAGCTGACCACTGTCCATCAGCCATTGAATGTCCACCAGTTGGCCTTTGGACAGAGCAAGCTTTGATGGCCTTTTCTCCCCTTGGAGCTGCAGGATGTATTTTCTTTTCTTTTTTCTTTCTTTCTTTTTTTTTTTTTTTTTTAAAGATTTTGTTTATTTGGGAGAGAGAGAGAGAGCATGAGGTGGGGAGGGGCAGAGGGAGAAGCAGACTCCCGCTGAGCACCGAAGCCTGATGTGGGGCTCGATCCCAGAACCCTGAGATCATTACCTGAGCCAAAAGCAGACACTTAACTGACTGAGCCACCCAGGTGCCCCTGTTTCTTTTTTTCTTATCAAGATAAACACCCAGAGTTTCCTTGGCAGCTCTCCAAGAATAAGAAGGGGAAGAAGGCAGGTCTTCCACAACACCTGTCCCAGGTCATTTCCTCCAGGCATCCCTGCCAATGAGTCCCACCTCTGTGTCCTGGACTTCCCCTTGGGACCAGGGCTATATTTGCGGACAGCCCCATGGGGACCCTGGCTGGTCCCTTCCATCTTTCTCCAGTTGCTCTCTCTGTTGAGCAGAGTTTTTGAGCTTTTGCAGCAGTTGGCACCAAGAGAAGTCTCCAAGCCCATCCCACTTCCTCTCTCCATCTCCTCCACCCCTCCCGCTTTCATCCTCACACAGGACATGCAGGACAAAGGACTCCCCATGCAAGTGCCAGGAAACCAGCTCAACTAGCAGAAAATAGACTGACATCATTGTCCTGTGTAGCTGGGACAAGTGTGGGGCTGGTCCTGGCTTCAGGCAGAGACCAGGGTTCAGGGAAGTTGCTTGGCCTCTCCAGCTAGACTGGCCATATTCTCACCCACTTTATCAGACCGCAACCCACCCCATGGAGCTGGGGAAAGTGGCTTTTCACAGCGCTAGACCTGTGATGTCCCAGCTCCAAAGGCTTGGCCATGTTAGGGAGGCCTGTCTCCTGAGTCTGACATCAGTCTTGGGGAAGGATTCTGACTGGTTCTGCTCGGGATGCAGGTACAGTGCTAGACTCCAGGGTACCATGAGGATCAGGCTGTGTTGGGCGCTCCCTCCTAAGCCTAGAGTAAGAAATGAGTAGGCTGACAAATGGTGGGTTTCCAGATCACATGCTGGATGTTGGCTAGTGTGTTTATTCACCCTTCAAGACCTGGATATAAAAAGGCATTCACAACAAATTCACTTACCTGGAAGCCTAGTCTTGCTGATTTACACCCCGTGCATAGCCTGGTGCCTGACACATATAATTAATTACTTAAATACAGGTTGAAGAAAGGCCTAAAAAGCCACCATCCTTCATCTGTCTTGGCAAAAGGCAGGATTAGCCCCTCCAGTGAAGACTGGTCTCGTTCTATCAGGCTGTCAGGTGCTGCTTATGGAATTCATTCTGAAGTGAATTCTTTAAAGGAAGTAGGAGAAATGCCTTATGTTTTTCCTTTTCAGCTTGTTTTCCAGGGAAGTGTTGAAATCTGCAGTGGGTGAAGGAATATATTTTGAATTCACTTTTAAAAAAATATCATAAAGGAAAAAGTCAGCGTCTTTAAAAATCAAGGCTTCCTAAAAAAAAAAAAGAGAGAGAGAGAGAGAGAGAGAGAGATCATGTGCTTTGGTGTATTGTGAGAGATATAATTCTGATTTCCTTGAGGAAAGGTGACCAAGAGAAGGCACGAGAAAGGCTCCAAGAGAACCTGTTCCTGCCCAGCAGTGAGGTGGACCTGCACTTCCTGAGGCCTGGCTGCAAGTGCACTGGATGTGGGAGGCACACATCTGGGTCCTGCAGCCTGGAAGCCATGGCTGACCTTTCCTGGGGCTTCTACAGATGCCCACATCTGTATGGCTGGGTGTTCATCCAGTCACTAAGGATTTATTGAGCACCTACTAAATTATATGGCCTATGCTGTGCTCTGGAGAGGCCATGAGGAGCCATGAAATTTGAGGGGGATGGGTAGGGACCAGCCTGGGGTGGGAAAGGTTCCAGGAGGGCTTCCCTGGAGAGGTGAAGCTTGGTCTGGGTGACAGTTCATTCAGTAGGAGGAGATTCAGGCAGTGGGAACAGCATATGCAAAGGCCATGGGGTGAGAGCTCTGCTCCCCTGAGGGACTGAGGAAGGTGAGAGAAGGTGATGGCTTAGAGAGGTGTGGGTGAGGCTGGGGAGGTGGGGAGGGCCTGGTGGCTGTGGTAATGGCCTTGGCCTTACTGAACATCAATGTGAAGCCAGGGGAGTGTTTTAAACAAGAAGGTGGCACCAGGCTGTGTTCTACAAGCCCCCCAGAGGGGCTGTAATGGCAGTAAAGCCATTTTGTGGGTGGCCCCATTTCCTCCCTCCCCTCCGTTAGACTTCAGCCACACCTGCTCCTCTCTCAGCTAGACTGGGGCGCCTGGGTGGCTCAGTCATTAAGTGTCCGCCTTCAGCTCAGGTCATGATCCCAGGGTCCTGGGATCGAGCCCCACATCGGGTTCCTTGCTCAGCGGGGAATCTGCTTTTCCCTCTCCCTCTGTGATCTCTCTCACTCTCTCTCAAATAAACAAAATCTTAAAAACAAATGAATAAACTAGACCAAGACAATCTTGCTTGGTGGGCAGCTCATGACGTTCCCTCCACATGGAACTTGTAGCATCTCTTTCCTGCATTTCTGCCAGTTAAACTGGCATTTTCTTTCCAGACCTGTAGAAACACCAACCCTCTCCCTGGCTGGCCCTTGACCAAGTGGATCTCCATCTTCCCACTGCAAAAGCCATATGTTTTCAAGCTTGTTGCACCATGTGGCTGCATGAGCTCTGGGCAAGCCACAGTGTGGATGGCGTGCTGGCCAAGCATGTGGGCCGAGGACAGCTGCCCACACTCAAACTTGCCTTTGCTCCCTCCTAGCTGTGTGACCTCCCACCAACTGCCCCGTCTCTTGGGCCTCAGTTACCCCATCTATAGGGTGGAGACAAACCATCTCTGTGAGGATGGCTGGGAGGGGTCACAGAGCCAGCCTGTAGTAGATACTCAGAACTGGTCTCAGCACACAGAGACATCTCTGATTATTACCGCTGGGCAAACAGCACATGCCTGGGACACCTGGACATATGTGGCAGGAATGTAAAGGTTCAAAATAGACATTGTATGTTGTCATCACGAGAAAAGTCAGGACTCCATGGGACTTGCCGGTCCTTGTTTAATGGTTAAGGTTGCTTTTACTTACAGTGACATTTCAGTGCTTAGAGCCACTAAGGGACCCCATGGGGCTCCATAGGGTTCTAGGCCCTCTGTGTTCATCTCTCCTGTCCCCTCACCTGACAGAGAGGACCTTGGTCTCAGAGAGGTGGTGAGGGGGAAGTTGTTCTAGGCTAATCCGAGAGAGGGTAGAGGGGCAGCACTCTGATCTCCTAGTCATCTCCCCTCAGAGGGGGACACATCCCCCCTACCCCTTCACTGCAAACAGTAAGAGACTCCCGAACAGAAGATAGTTCCTTCTCTGCTGCACTTCCCTCAGTAGGTATTTAGGCCTCTGGCAGGGCGCTCACTTACCCAATTTGGGGGAGGCACTGGGCACATGGGGGACATGGCTTCCCACACAGGGAGGAAGACACACCAGGTCCCAGAAGAACTTTGGCAGTTCTCAACCGAAGAATCCTTCAGCTCAGGATGACCTCACTGGCCTCGTGGGGAGGGCGCTGGTAGATCCTTGCTCACCCCAGGGTTTATGTAATATTTTCTTTCCCAATCGTCCTCAAAGCCAGCCTATGACATAAAGAGATGTGCGCCTTTGTCTGTCCGGGTGACTGGCTGGCTGGCGGGTATTTCTGGAGGACTAGCGATGGGCCGGGCATTGGCACGTGTTATTCACCAAGTTACATTCCCCGTTCTCTTCAAGTAGTATTCGCCACTGCATTTTAAAAAATAAAGATACAAAATATTTATTACCAAATTCCTCACTTTAAGTGGGTAATTCACTGGGTTTTTGTCTCTTCAGATGACAGTGCCACCACAATTTGACTCAAAACCACTTCCATCACCCGCAAAGAACCCCCATGCCCATTAGCGATCACTCCTTGTCCTCAGACCCCTCCGGGCCCAGCGGCCACTCCTCTGCTTTCTGTCTCTATGAATTTATCTCTTCTGGACATTTCATTCAAATGGAATCGTACAACGTGTAGCCTTCTGTGACTGGTCTCTTTCACTTGGCGTCCTGTCTCTGAGGTTCATCCACAGTCTATCACGAATCGGGACCTCATTCCTTTCTGTGGCTCAGTAAGATGCTGTTGTATGGTTAGACCACAATTTTTAAAATCCGTTTTCTGTTGATGGGCATTTGGGTTGCTTCCATTTCTTGGTTATTGTGAATAAAGGCTGCTATAAATATTTGTGTGCAAGTTCCTGTGTGAACACGTGTTTTCAATTCTCTTGGGTGCATACGGGGGCGTGGAACTCTCATGCATGGGGCATCTCTATGTTTGCGTGTTGGAAGGCCTGCTGGTCCTCAAAGTGGTTGTGCCATCTTGAATTCCCAGGAGCTGTATCCTAGGGTTCTGATTCTTCCCTGTCTTCGCCAGCACTTGTTACTGTCTGTCTTTGATGACAGGCACCCCAGGGGACATGAAGAGGTATCTCACTGTGGTTTTCATTTTGCATTTTCCTCAGACCCATTCATTTAGCATTTTCCTGGTGGCTAACGATGTTGAGCAGCTTTTTATGGGTTTATTGGGCATTTGCCTGTTTTGAAGAAATAGCTGTCTGTTTCTCCTTTGCCCATTTTATTTTATTTTTATTTTCATTATGTTTCTAGATATTGATTTATTTATTTTTGAGAGAGAGAGAGAGAGAGCGCACACCTGAGAGAGAGAGCGAGCGGGGAGGGGGGAGGGGCAGAGGGAGAGGAAGGGGGAAACATAAGCAGACTCTGGGTTGAGCACGGAGTTTGGTCTCAGGACCCTGAGATCATGACCTGAGCCAAAACCAAGAATTGGAGGCTTAGCCAACTGCACCACCCACGTGCCCCTGTATTTTTTTTTTTTTTTAAGATCTATTTATTTATTTGAGAGAGAGAGCATGCCTGGCCAGAGGGAGAGAGAGAGAACCTCCAGCAGAATTCCTGATGAGCACAGAACTCGAGCTCACCACTCTGCGATCACAGCCTGAGCCAAAACCAAGAGCCGGATACCCGACCCACCGAGCCACTCAGCTGCGCCCCCCCCCTTTGCCCATTTTAAATTTGGGTTGTCTGCCTCTTGACTGTTACATTGTGCCCCTGCTGTCCACAGGGGAAACTGAGGCTCGGAAAGGGGACGCGACAAGGCTCATAAGCTCATAAGCAGATGGAGACTGGTAACTGGTAACTGGTAACTGGTTTGGTGTCTAGCTCCCACCCTAGCAGGTCACGGGTCACTGTCTCTCTTCCCAGATGAGTGGCCTCTTCTGACCCACCCAGTCCACCACAGGTCTTGTTCTTGCACTTAGAGCCGTAGAGCCTCACAGGGTGGGCCGGAAAGACAGGGAAACAGCAGTTCTGAGGAAACAAGCCAGTCCTCTTTCCCCCTCCGAATCACGAGGACCCAGCTGACGTGGCCCGGGAAGAGGGGACAGCCCGGGCCTGTGGTCGGGGAGCCTATTTATACTGGCTGGGCCGTGTTGCAAGCCCTTCCTGCTGGGGAGAGGGACGTCACTGGGCGCTGACCTCACCAGAAATGCTGACGCATCTTCCCCTCATGCTTTGCTCAGTTGGCCAGCCGGGTCTCCTCACCTTGGGGCACTGCCTGTCCTCCTGCCTCACTGTCCCCTCCCACCAAGCTCCAGGCACTCCCCCATCGTCCGCACTCCCCGCAGCCCTCCAACCATGCCCTCCTCTTGCAAGCTGTTCTGGGCAGTGCTTTATCCCTTAAATTCTTGTGTTAAAGACCGACTCCCATAGTACCTCCGAATGTGGCTGTATTTGGAGATAGGGTCCTCAGAGAGGTAAGGCACAAGGAGGCCACGGTGGTGGGCGTGGCCCATCCATTATGGCTGCTGTCCTTCTAAGAAGAGGAGATTAGGACAGACACACAGACTAGGGGTCAACCACATGAGGAGACAGCAAGAAGGTGGCCGTCTAGGAGCCAAGAGAGAGGCCACAGGATAACATCGACCCTACTGATCGCTAGCTCCGGGATGGCACTAACAGCCATTTCTGTTGTTTCAGTCCTCCCGTCTGTGCTATGCTGTCAGGGCAGCCCGAGCAGACCAAGAGCTAACTCCTCCTTGCTGTCAGTGGCCGTTGCCCTGGGGCCTGCACACAGCACCTCGCTTTGCTGCTCAGAGCATGGTCTTTCAGACTTGAGAGCCCCCTTGTGAACAGCACGTCTGTCCTCGTAACTTCTCCCATCCAGGGTGATGCAGAAACAGGAAAGCAAAGGCCTGTGCCTTCCCACCACCCTGAGTGCGAAGGGCGGTCCTCGGTAGCTGAGACGGCCGAGGCACTCCAGCCAGCTGTGGCTCTCCAGCCCGGAGCCGGGCCCTGAGTGTCTCAGTTGCCTTGTTCAAGAGAGCCGAAGCATCCCTGCCCTGGTGCTCTCTGCCTTCCAGGGCTGTTGCTGGATGAGATCAGGGATGCGAAATGAAGAAGGATCCCAGCTTGGCATGGGCCCCAGGAAACGGTCTTGTGGGGGTGGGCACAGAGATGAGGAATTGAGCAGAAGCCACGTTCTCAGAAGGAGAATCCAGAACTGGTCCTTGGGGGCGGTGATGGGAGGTGTGGTGAGCGCCATGCTGGGGTGCCAGGGAGTGGGCGGGAGGTGAGGAATAGCCTCCTGGGCATGGGGGTGTGTGGGGGGGAAGAGTCTGGTTTTGCCCACTATGGGATCCTCAGCACTTGGGAGGGGCTGGCTCAGAGTAGGGCCAAATAAAAGTTCGTTGAACAAATAAATGAGTAATGGTGAACGTGTCTGCAGAGGATAGAGAAGGTGGGAGCAGCCCTGGTGGCCAGGATGGCTGCCCAACCCACCCCCTCCCCTGCCACCTCAGGTCTCCCTGTCCAGGCTCCAAAGGCCCAATGCTTTCCCTAGCTGGCAGCTTCCAGGGGTCCTACCCTGGTTCTCCGGGCTCCTGAGGCCCTCCCCCCCACTGAGCTCCCGAGGGTGCAGGCCAAAGACCCTCTTCCAAGCCAAGGAGATATGCTGGGGCTGCCTCTTAGCCTCCTTGTCTGCCCTAGGCCAGGCCTCAGTTTATCCTAACAGAGTAGCAGGTTGACTAGAGAGGCATGGTCTCCACAGGGCCTTGACTCTGACATCCACTGAGGTCTGCGAGTAGCGGAAGACTAACCAAAAATCACTATCTTTCAGAGAAAGTGAAACCTGGTCCCCAACCATCACCACGGTGACTCCTCCACCCTGGCTTCCCCTCTGAGCTCACAGCTTCCCCATCTCCTCCGCCCCCCACACTAGCCCTCAGCAGCGAGTACTTGGAATTAGACTTTCATCTTTCTTTTTTCCTTCAAAGGACTTTTGCCTTTTATGTCCATGATAGCGGCAGGGCTAAGAGCCAGGCCCAGGAAATGCTTTTCGAATCCTCATTTTATAGGTGGGGCTGCTGAGGCCCAGAGACATTAAGTGACTTGCCTCTGGTCACACAGCATGTTGGCAGGTTGAACCCTAATTTCTTATGTCTCGTTTCCCCCCAAAAGATCCCGTCTGTAAAGAAAGGTCCTGGCTGCAGGCAAGGGATCTGGGATAAGGAAGGCTAGTTGCGAGGGGGTGCATGATGGGAGAAAGGAGATGGCTGGGAGCCCTGGTGGTCCTGGGGCCAGGACCACAATCTCGAATATGCCAGCCTGGGTCTGGCTCTGTGCCCAGAGCGTGGCGGTTTCTGTTCACAGATGTCCCAACAGTCCCAGCAAGAGGGCGGGAAGGGCACTCAAGAAGGAAGATGTCTCGCTACTCTCAGCTCCAAACCACAGTGACTTGTGAGGCTGTTGGCTCCTGGGCCAAGCCTGACCTGCAGTCCTCCAAGGACCCAGTTGTCACACTCTCCCCTCTATCCTGGGCACAGCTCCCTACAGATGGCATGGACCCCCTTGCCCCTGCTCACCCCAGGAAGGCTGAGGCTGCAGTTTGCATCACCTTTGGGAGAGAGCCTGATCTCGAAGAATCAATTCGAAGAAAACAGGAGGAGGAGGAGGCATGCCACCGCACACAGCGCCCATTGGCTGCCCGTGGAAACTTTGGTTTTTGGGGTTATATTCCCAGAAGGCCTGCCCTCCCCCCCTCCCCACCCACCTCACGAGGTGTTGGCCAATCGCCCTGGCAGGCATAAAGTGGCTGCCAGCCCGCAAGGCTCCCAGCCAGGAGGTGTCACCCCCAGCAGGCGCCGGCCGGAGCTCGGGCACCCAGCATGCGGGCACAGCTTATGTGGAGGACGCTGCCCAGTAAGTACTTCCTTCCTCTCCACCAGCACCCCGCTTGCTGTGCCCATGGGTGCCAGCGTGGTGCAGGGGCTGGGAAGGCCAGGCGCCAGAAGGATGCTAAGGGGAGAGAGCCAGGAGGTCAGGCAAAGAAAGTGGTCCACTGAGAACAGAGCATCTTCACAGGGTAAAGAAGGAGAATCCCTGGAAGACTTTTAAGGGGAGGTGATATAGAGGTGACTGTGAGAGCTAGAGAATAAGGGAAGGGGATAGATTGAGGGAGAAGCCAGGGAAGCAGGAGGGAGGTGAGTGACGTGCTGGGAGAGGAGGAATCTGCAGAAAAGCAGTGTGATGTCTGGAGGGGCAGTGAGGCTTCCTTGTTGCCCTGATCCGCAGGGTCTGGGATGGAGAGACACGGGGACCCCGGAGCCCACACGATCACACAGCACGCCTAGCCACACCCACAGGGTGACACACACACAGAGCCATGTGATGTCATTCAGAGCCCTCAATCTCACCGACTTGGGAGCCCCCACATGCAGTCCGGTGCCCCAGGGTGGACTGGGCACAACGCTTGTGTGTGGCCAGTTTGTTCCTCTCACCTCATGCAGACCTGGACACACACCCGTGAAGACACCCTAGTCCCACGTGCACGCAGCACTCACATGGATCTCCTCCCCGCCCCCCGCCCAAACCCGGCTGCAGATACCTGGGGAGGTAGCGAGGAGCGCCCTATGGTCTCGGTGCCTGGGTGGCCAGCCCCCCAGCTGTCCCCGGCAGCGTCTTCCCCAAGGGGCTGAACGGTTCTTAGGAACGGAACATGGTGTCACTGCCTTCCGGGCCATTGCGCCACAGGCCCCTTCCGACCACATGGCTGCCGGTGCCTGGGGGTGGGGGTTGGGTGGATGTGGAGAGGTCGCCAGCAGTAACTATGCCCAACCACCCCCAAGAGTGTGGCTCACAGCATCCCTGGTGGGCCTGACGGAAGTGGCCACTAAGGAAGAGAAGAGGAAGGTGCATGAGGTCGAGAACAGTTCTGGCCTTGTGTGAACTGGGCAAGCCCTTCTCCCTCAGTGCCTCGATTTTCCTGTCAGTAGAATGGGGCTATGGTCTAGATGATCCCACACATCTTTTGCAGACAGAACCTTCTGTGGGAAAGGCAGCCTCTTTTGCTTGTACAGACAGAGCTCTAGGCACCAGGCTGCTCCCAGGCTGAGCCCGACTGCGCAGAGGGCCAGGGTCTGTGACAGGGGAGCCCAGAATCTTGGTCCAGAGGTCTTGCAGAGAGCAGCCTTGCTTGGGCTGCCCTTGTCAGATCCTGAGGCTGGCAAGATTGGCAGGTGCGGGAACTTCTCTTAAGGGCCTGCTTGGTGAAGCAGAATCATTGTTAGGGATGCTGGGCTGTGACTCGCCAGGGAGGTGGTGGTGGCCCCAGCAGGTGCGTACACAGTGCCCAGCCCCACCCTCAATGGCACGAAGCCTGAGCCAATGGGCTATGCCCTCTGAGGCCCTGGGGGTGTCCTCCCCTCTGAAAGCCGCTGACCTCCTTCCCCAAGTCAGGTGACATCTTCCCCCCTTCTCTGCCCCAGGTCTGGTCCTCGGACTCCTGTTCTTGAGCACGCCGGTCATGGGCAGCTGTCTGGACAAGGACCAAGAGCTGCTCAGGCAGCTCCAGAAGCAGGCGGACATCATGCAGCGAACCAGCATGCTCCTGAACCCCTATGTGAGCACCTGGCCCCTGGTGGCATCTGAGTCTCAGAGGACAGCAGGCCTGGGGCACGAGTGAGCCTGGAGAGGATGAGGCCCAACTCCCATTCACACAATCCCCACTCCAGACGGGACCGGCGGGGAAACCAAGTCCCTGTGTTATTCCAAGGCCCCCTGGACCTCTCTGGGCCTAACTCTGAAACACCAAGGAGAGGAGAGATCTTTCCCAGCTTGTCCCATTTCTCAGGTGTAGCAGCAGGGACCCAAACAGAGTCCTGTTCTCCTGAAGCCTATGGTTACGCTCCCTGCATCATAGTCACCCCAACCAGCCCCCACCCCCAGCATCCTTCTGTCCCTGCTTACAGACACTGGGGAGTCCTCACCCCTCTCTGGCCTCAGTTTCTTGATCTGTACAATGGGAGGATTGAATGGGATGGGGTGCATGAGGTCCAGCATTTCAAGGCAGACCAGAGCAGACCTGTGTGTGTGTGTGTGTGTGTGTGTGTGTGTGTGTGTTGGGGGCTTGAGCACTCACGTCCTGATTCTCTTTTCCCTCCAGATCCAAAGCCAAGGCCTAGACAAGGATGGACTGAAGGAGCACTGCCGGGAGCGCCCAGGGACCTTCCCCAGCAAAGAGGCCCTGCAGCGGCTCAGCAGGCAGGAACTCCTGCGGGCTCTCAACACCATGCTGGATCACGTTCTGCACAGACTGATGGCCTTGCAGCAAGACATCCCCAAAGCCCAGGACCTGGAGACAGTGAATAGAGCAAAGCAGAACATTCGCGGGTTCAAGAACAATATCCACTGCATGGCCCAGCTGCTTCCAGGCTCATCGGAGAGGACTGAGCCCCCTCCGATAGGCCCAGGGACATCTCCATCGCCCACCCCCACCCCAGACACCTTCCAGCGCAGGCTCGAAGGCTGCAGGTTCCTGCACGGCTATCACCGCTTCATGCACTCTGTGGGGCAGGTGTTTCGAGAGTGGGCAGAGAGCCCGAGTCGGAGCCGGAGACACAGCCCCCGCCGTGGCCTGTGGAAGGGGGCCCGCAGAGTGCCACTCTCCAGGGGGAATAAGAGACTCCTTCTCCGGGGGCAGCTGCCCCGGTAGTCTTAGGGGACACCCCGGCAGAGAAAGGATCCGTATGTACTCCCTAGGATGGCATCTCCCCCCAGGGCCTCCAAACCTGCTCCCCTCTGTTCCTCACCTCCCAGAAGTGCACTTTAAGGGGTGGGAGTCAGGCTCCGGGATGGGAGGGTAGGGTCAGGCTATTGAGCCCCCAGCCCTGAATTCGTCAGTCTTGGTGGGGTGGCTGGGTCAGGCCACGCGGGGCCAACTTTCCATTGATTCAGGGGTCTGATGACACAGGCTGACTCATGGCCAGACTGACTGCCCCCCCGCCGCTCTGCTCCCGGAGGGCTGCTGGCCCTTCCCTCTCATGACTTACAGAGCCGTTGCCCCCAGACTTCCTCCTTTCCACGGCAGCATGGTTCCAAGGGGAGGGTTAGGGCCTGAGCTGGCCTTCGAAGGCTCATTGCCATTCTCAGGCCAGACACCTGGACATCTGGGTGACCTCACTTTAGGCAGCTGTGACAGATGCAGAGTGTCTTAGAAGGAGCACTGATCTGGGGGCAGGGGTGTCCAAGAATAGGGCTCAGTTCCCAGCTCAACCCCTAACTCACTGTGTGGCCTCAGGCAGGCCACTTTACCTCTCTGGACCTCAGTTTTATTTTTTGTGGTTCAAGCCGTTGGTGTAAAGCCCTCTCCGCTTGATTCAATTACATAGAGCAAATATCCAATGCCTTGCAAATGGGCAGGGCCTGGAGTTCTCTATAGACCTACTGCCTGGAAGGGCCTGGTCTTGGGTCCCGGCTGCTGGCTGCGCCCCCTGGTGGTGCATCATTAAAATTTCTCATGCTGAAACTGGTTCGAGGGAGGCCCAGAAGGTGCTGGCTCAATTCTTCAGAGGGATATGACTAATTTATCGATTTTTATCAGTTTTTATCTGTTTCCTATTTATAAGGCTTATTTATGATGTGTATTTAATGTTAATATTGTGTCAACATATATTTAAAAAACTTGCCTTTTTCTAAAGCCCTTGTGTCTCTCTGTTGTCTGGTGGGAAAGGATTTGGGGGAGCCTGGCCTTTTGGAGAGACAGGGACTCCAACTGTGGGGTGTCTCAAACACAGACAGAGCATTTAGCCCGTCTGAACGTGACTCCCCTGAGATGCTAGGGGCTAGGGATGTCGAGGTTTCGGAGCAAGAGGGAAAGGAGGAAGGCTGGAGCTGTGGGCCCCTGTGCGTGTCTGGCTGGGAGTCCATGTGCTGATGTGGGTTCCATGAAATAGACAAGATACTAACAGATCCTGCCTCAGACACGACCTGTGACCTGCTCTGTCCTTGAACCTGCTTCTTGAGGGGCCCCAGGGGGTAGGAATTCCACCAGGCCACCAGAAAACCGGGCTCCGTCCTGATGCTCAGAGCCCCGCCTTTTCTTTAATCTTGAAATTTCTTAATGCGTGAAAAGAACATTCCCCGAAACAGAACAGGTGTTGACTTAATACTGAAGCACTATATAAAGGAGCCCCCTTCCCACTTCGTAAATAGGGATACAGTATAAACATCTGTGAAAGAAAGTGGACCCTTGAGGATTAAATGCAAACCCTAAAATTGTGCACAATAGGACACTGTGTACATGCCAATGAAAGCTAAGGCAGCAGCTACAAAGGAAGAGCTAATAGAAGTGGATGAACTTGACCTGGATCCATCCCTGGGCACCCCACCTCCTGGGACAAGATGGAACAGGACTTAAGATCAGGGGTGGAGGAAAGCCTCATGCAAGTCTCTCCACAATAGATACGATCCACTTTGCAGATGAGAAGACTGAGACTTAGGGAGACTACAGGGAGGGCAGGCGTGTGCTGAATTCAGGTCCTTTAGATGCAGGGTGGGAGCAACTTCTGTTACACTCTAGCCTCTGTAACTAGGCCAACAATGTCACTGAGTACCTGGGGGCACAGAGCTCCCAGGCCAGGGGGCCGACAGGCAACAGACACGCAGAACCAACAAGACATTGCAGCATGAGCTCAGCAAAAACCAACACAGGGTGATAGAACTGAGTGAGAGACCCAGGCAATAGGGGTGGTCAGAGTGGCATCTGGAGGAGGTGAAGCCTCTCCATCTACTCCGAAACCCAGAATGACACATTGGAGAAGGGGCGGGGCTTGCAGGTGGTGGGAACAGCTAGAGCAAAGGCTCCAAGCATTTAAGGATCAGCATAAAGTAAGTGGCGGGCATGACTGATTTATCAAACCGGCCCAGAGAAGGGAAGTGTCTTACTCGAGATCACAGAGGGAACTCCCGTGCACAACTCCACGCCTGGACTTGCAACCGGCAGGCTTCCAGGGCAGTGCCCAGTGTTCCAGGTGATTGACCAAGTACCTGGTGAGAGCTTCCCACTGTCCCCCACTGGGCTTTCCCTCGTTTTCAAGGCTCCTGCCACACAGGCCACCTTTTGGCTCCCGATAGGCCCAAGGCTCCCTCCTACCAAGAGACCTCTGCCTATGCTGTTCCCTCTGTCTGAAACAGTGTTCCCTGTCATTCTGATCAGCACCTCCTTGGGTGTTCTTCCCTATTACCCATGGTCTGGGTCAAGCAACTTGGTTTATTTGTTCTCTGAAAACTGTCTTATTGGCAAGCCCTCCCCCACTGTGGTGTTTTACCCTCTGCCTCCCCTGCTGGCCTGAAACCTGCCAAGGATGGGTACGGTGTCTGCTTCCCTCTGCTCCAACATAGCACCCGGCTCGGTGCCTGCACCCAGGAGGAGCTCAGTGAAGAGCAGGGCAGGTGGGGCCCTGGAGGGAGTCAGAGAGCTGAGCAGCACACCCTGCCCCAGCATGGGGGTGGGGGCCTTTCCTGAGGCTGAGCTGCTGGGAAGCTGTGGGTGGGAGGCAGCAGACACTGAGCCAGACTCGCTCAGGTTCTCGGAGCGGAAGGGGAGTTGAGGCTGCGGCAGGTCGTGCTGTTGCCCACGGAGTGAGCACAGGTTGGTCTGTGGAGGAAGAGCAGGAAGCCCGGGGGACTGCCCCCCCCACCTCTGCCTAGGCCCCTTGCCAGCCCCCTACTCTGTGGATAAGCCCCAGGCTTTGAGTTGCACCAGCACCCACCCCGTAGGAGGCAGATGAGGGAGCTCCAGAATCTGGGGAGGGAGTCTCAGGGGTCCCACCTCCGAGGACTTGTTCCCTCCACGCTGTCCCCTGCTGAGACCACAGCCGCAGGTGCCCCCAAACTGCTGTCTCCAGCCTGGTGCTCTCCCAAGTCTACAGGCCCAATAGCTAGGAACTGTGAGCTGGGAGCCCTGTGGATACCTCAAGGCCAAGGTCACCCCCACCCCACACCTGATTTCTGCCTTCTATTTGCCCCCATAGAAGTTCCAGAACCTCGGTCCTCACCTTCTCCTCTCTCAGCTTCTCCTCTCCCCATTGATCACAATGTCCCGGGGTTTCTTCCACAGCCTGTCTCAGGCACATGCCTGATTCTCTCCCGACAGCCAGCCAGGTCCTGGCTCCCTAGACATGGGTCAAAAATCTCACTGCTACCTTTTCTTCTGCTCAGAAGCCTTTGGGGACTCCCACCTGTCCTTTGGCTGCTGTACCAATTGCAAACCCCAGGCTCCTGCTCTCTGTCGCACCATCCAGGCATCCCGACAGCCGTGCCCCCTTCTCTGCCAAAGCCTGAGTTTTCCCACCCCTGCTGCTACCTCCCACCCTGAGTTCAAATGCCCCCTCCTCTTCGATTCCCCCATCCAGAGGGGCGCAGGTGGCTGCTGGCAGGGCATCATTTCTAGAGTCGGCATCTAGAATTAGAATAAGCTTTCTCTGATTACTCCAAGTGAGACTGGGGTTCCCACGGCCATTTGCTGGGACAGGCAGTGGGGCAGGGCTCAAATAACGTTTTTGTGCCACAGAGGAAGCGTTTTTCCCTGGAGTGGTGGCACGCTGTGGGCTCACGGCTATTGGATGCTTCCTCCCCAGGGATTGTGTGAAGGTACAATGGCCCCAGGCCCCGGCAGAACCAGCACAGGCTCAGGAACACAGAAGGGTCCTGGCCTTGTGTGGACATCGACTCAAAGTCAGATTTTCTTTGTCTTTTTCAAGTTTTTCAAGGTGACCCTTTCAGCCCCTCAGTCAACAGCATGTAATGCACAAGGATGGAAAGCTCCCCAGGTCCAGAGGGCAGGGAAACTGCTGGGAAAAGGTGGGAATGGGGTGCCTAGCGCTCACTATCCAACTGCCAAACAAACTCAGGGCTTGCAAACAGCGGAGCCGGCTCTCTGGCCTCCATGACCTTCACTGTCCACCACAATCCATCTGGGTCTTTTCCCTCTTTCTTGAGGGATGAGAAAATACTTGAAGGTCAAGCAAAATGAGTTCAAACCCCACCCACCCTTCCCTTAAACCTGTGTGACCGCCGAGCCAAGCCTCAGCTTTCCCCTCTGCACAATGGGCTAACTTGGCTCACCTCCCTGGCTGTAAGATTTCCCAGGAGACAAGACACACACACACACACACACACACACACACACACACGCACACGCAACGCTGTTTCAGCGTTATCATAAGCTGTCGCTGAGCAGGTGCACAAGCAACATTCTCTTTATTTTTTCTCCCTCATTTTCTCTTCCTTATTGATTTTTCTTCACAACTCCTCTCTCTGTCCCTGTCCCCCTGCCCTCCTCCCCTCTACACCAGGCCTGGGACCCAGAGTGCACACAGAACCCCTTTTCCATGCTAAGGCAAGGCTCACAGTCCACGGTCAGCATTGGGGAGGCCTTCCGCTTGGCCAGCCCCACTCCCTGCTTCCTGGGGCGGCCCCAAGGGCTGGGCTCTGCTCCTTGGCGCGGGGAGGGGCGAAGGTCTCCCAGGGACGTGGGTTGGGCAGGTGGGGCCCTGGAGCCTGTGGAGGAGGGCCAACCAGATGGGACAGGTGACTCTGGGGTTCTGAGGTGGGTGCCGGGACAGCGCGGGGTGGCTTGGGGGGACCTGTGCCCTGGGGGAGGGGAAGGGTGGCTACGGCCCTGTGACTCTCCTGGGGACGGGGACAAGGGGCATGGCCCTGGTGCACACGGCTTGTGGCAGGTCTGAGTCAAAACACCTAAGGCCGACCCCGGCCGGTCATGCGGAGGGCTGCTCAGTCATCGCCTTATGCTGGCCTGGGTCACCCAGGCAGGCTGGGCGCGGCCCAGTCAGTTGTGACTCAGGTCCCAGCGGCCTTGCCACGCAGTGCTGGGCAGGGGTGCTGGGCACAGGGTCGCCCCCTCCCCACCCCCAGCCCCACTTTACCCCTGGACACCCCAAAGACCCTGTCCCACCGATCAGGCGCAGGCTGGCCAGGAGCCTGGGGTTCTCTGCCCCTGTTGCACCCAGCCCTTCCGCCAGGGGGTGGGGTGGAAGTGGGGGGAGCCTCAGGGCCACCCGGCACTTGACGGGAAGTCAAGTGGGGGGCAGTGTGAGGAGCTGTCTCCAGAGAAGATTCAGCAGGAGAGGGAAGCAGAGGGGTCCTGGCCCTGAAGTCGATGGTGTCCTCCTGAAGACCCAGAAAACACCTGCGAGACTCCAGAGGGTCCTGCATGGGTGCAGAGCACGGTAAGCCTCCCTGATGGGGCAGGGCTGGTAGGGGGGGTAGCTGCCAGACTCCCAATTTATCCTCAGCACTGGCAAATCCTCCAATGTCTGGGGGGGTACTTAGTGACCCCCACGGTTCTCCAAGCCTCGGTCTTCTCAGCTGTGTAATGGGTGTGGTAGGACGTTCCTTGCCCATCTCACCAAGGATGTTGAGGTAAGGTAGACAGACCAGATGTGAAAGTGTCATGGATCACTGAAGGGTTAAAGATCATGGACGGGCAGAGGAGAGAGAACTAGATGGAGAGGCCAGAATCCTGGCATTGCGTGATCCCGAAGGGGTTGCCTCTCTGGGTGGGGATGGGGGGTGGTCTTGATTCCTGGGTTCCCAAGGGACCCCCAGTTTCCTTTATCCCAGGGCAGTAAAGGGTTCCGAGTCTGTGGCAGCCTAGCTTTTCCTCAGATGGAGATGTGGCAGGCGGAGGGTCCCTGTCCCTCTAGAAGGGCTGTGGTAGGTCACGGGGTACCCCCTGCCTGCTTCTGCTTTGGGGAGAAGGGCAGTAGTCTTCAACAAAGTCAAGTCCCTCCTGGGAGGCTCTGGGGTGTGTGGTCAGTCAAGGTCATGGTCCCTACACTTTTGACCTTGGACTAGCACAGGACTCGACCACTCTGCTCTGATCACTCTGTAAGATGGGCCTGATTGTGGAAGCCCCAGCTCACAAGGCCATGGTGAAGAAAAAGTAAAAAATAACTGAAGTCTGTGCGCAGCTTGGCACCGAAGGAGGGGGCTCATTGGCACAAATATCTGAGAAGGGGCTGGATCCCAATCTTGCCATCAGCAGTTCCTGACTGCAGAGAAGCTTCCGGGATGGGGGCACATGGTACCCAGGGCCTGTCCCAGGTGGCAACTAGGTGGTTTGGGGCCTGAGAGGGTGATCTCCCCAACTCCCTCCTTCCAGATTTCTAGCTGGATCAGGCGCGCCGCCCCCACCCGGGCCCACTGAGTGCGGTCTTGGCCGCCCTCTTGAGGCCGGTCTTCAGGACTGTCCCCTTCCGTACCCGGGTAGGTCCTGGGCCAGGCCGAGGCCCCTGGAGGACCCCTCCGAGTGTCGTCTTCTTCTCCTGCCTGGGCCAATGGCCTCTGCTTACCCTCCATTCCGAGCCTCCGGCATCCCCGCCCACTTCCTCAATCCCCAAATCCCGCCCTGCCCTGCCCAGCCCTGGGGGAGGCACTGGCAGAGCCACGCCAGCGTGGGGCTCGGTGGTGCTGTGGCCAAGACGGCTGCCGCTGGCTGGGCAGTGGGGGGCGCTGCAGCCCGCGGCTTGGAACCGACCTAAGCCGCCGGGTGTAGGAGAACGCGGGGCCAGGAGCCGGACACTTAGCCCTAACCTCGCTGGGCCCGGCTTTCCAGGGCGCCCCTGGGAAGGATTTCCCTTTCCTCCATGACCAGACCCCAAAGTCCACACCTCAAAAAGTCTTTTCTAGATTCTTGGAGGCTGGTGGCCTTCTCTAGACCCGTTTTACAGCTGGAGAAGCCAAGACGCCAAAAAGCTTCTTTCTGGAATTCTCACAACCAATGGCGACTAAAACTTGGGGTTCCTGACCCTCCCCCACATCTGGGAGTCCCAAGTGAGGCAGGCCGCCCACATGCTGTTGGGGAACATGCCACTAATTTGCTTGTGGCCTGTGGCCTTGGAAAAGCAACTTTCTTTCTCTGCATCCCACCTGTGAAATCTTACCAGCTAGTTAGTATCAGTAACTCCAGCATATCCTCCAGAGGGTGTTGCTCCCTTTATGGGCTGATGACATCAAGTCCCATTTTGTAAATGTCTGAGTGACAAGGCCCCCTGTCTGAGGGCCATAGCTTGTAAGTGTCTGACCTACGGCCGGATCTGTGGTCTGGCTGATGGCTGAGCCCACCTACTCCCCCCCCCCACCCTCCCCCACCCCCAAGCTTATTTTCCTAACATAGTCCCTTTACAAGTGGGGATCCGGAGGCCAAGAGAGGCCGTGGTGGTCTTGGGAGGTAAGTGGGCTCTCAGAAGGGACTCTAAGGATGGGGAACTGCGGGCCACCTTCCTCCTTCTGTGAGGGTCTCCTGCTGGCTACCTGCTGGCCACAGTGGACATGGGAGCTCCTGGCTGCTGAGTGACTGGCAGGCATACCGGCTCTCCAAACAGCCCACTGTGATCCCGGGGCAGGCCTGGTCCCACCCCGAAAGGGAGGAAGCGGAAATGGGGTCCAAGGGAGGGGCAGGAGTGGAAGGGGCCCCACTGGGCAGGAGATCAGAGCAGGATTGTGTCATGGAGTCCTGTGGCTGATAAGCAGCTGAGTGGCCGGCCCAAGCAGAAGGAGGGGCTCCCTGGGGAAGACTCATCCTGGGGACCCCTGTGTCCCCTGTTGCCAGAGAACCCTGCCCATCCTGGCTTCTATTATAGGAACCCTGTAGGGATGTGGGGAATGTGGGGGAGAGACCTGGCTCTGTCACACCCTGTGTGACCTCTGGCAAACCTTCAACTCTCTGAGCCTCAGTTTCCAAGTCTGTGAAACAGGATTTAAATGCTTCTCTTGGAGGTGGGGGCTCCAGGCAGCACTTTGTAATGGTTTGTTTTGGGGGATGTGGATGGGAGAGAGCCCCCTGATGGCCTTTGGGGTTTGCAGTGTGCCCCAGAAAGGGCAGGAAGCAGGGCTGGAGTGGTCCAAAGTTGCTGGGTTTGTGGGAGACAGTCATCTTTTCCAGGTTGGCTGAGGGAGGCAGGGGGATGCCTGGCCTTGTCTTCCCTGCTCCCCACGAGCTGCTCCCCTACCTGGTTCTGTCCCTCCCCTGACTTCAAGGAGTTCCCCCTTTCTTCTCTTCCCAAGAAAGACAATGGTCCAACTCTGGCTGGGCCTCTTTCCCTCCATCCTCTCCACCCACTGGGAGGGGCCCCCTCTACTCTATCCATCTTATCACCTCCCACCCACCATCCTCAGAACATTTCCTCAGTCCCTACAGGCACTGAGGGACAGTTTGGAGAGAAGGCCTGCCTGCCTCCCTGACATCATCTCTGGGGTCGGGTCGGGGTGGCTCCAGTGAGCTTGACTCTGGAGGAAGGCTGGGCCCCACCTCTGGCTGGCCAGTTTCAGGCTGAGTGGGTCCCCGGGGCTGCTTCCTGTTCTGTTTATTGCCTCTGAGTTCAGGAAATCATTGAGTGAAACATCCTCCCCCCCCCCCCGCCACGATTATTTAATAGGAGCTGAGCTGTGGTCTCTCTCTTTTGGAAAATCCAGTGGGAGAAGGAAGCTGTCAGCTCAGCTCTGACATCAGCTTTGTCCCTGCGCCAAAAGTCAGGGTGGCCAGGGCAGGGGGGCCTGGGGCGGGGTGGGGAGGAAACCAGCTGCTGGTGGCCCCCGTGACGTGAGGCTGCCACACAGTTCCCAAGGATGGGAGCTGGAGGGTGAGGGGCAGGGATTTTGGAGGCACACTTGGGACACACACACACGCACACACACACATACACACTTCGCCTGGGCAGGGGTCATGCCTCACTACTTGGGCCCAGAAACCCTCCCTGCCACGCAGACTCACACAGACACCAAGTCAGACACATGCTCGTGCAGGATTCACATTCACGGTCACTCACACAGCCACACAATAATAACAAAGAGGGCCACCAAGTCAGCCAGAGATATGTATGCCTCAGCTGTCTCCCACAAGCGATCAGACCAGCACAGACACGTGTGCATGCCCACAGGATCAGACACAGCCCAGCACGGACCGGTCAACACACACAGATCCCTGCCACACATGCATGCTCGCGTGTGAATGCTCGTTCAGTCCTAGACCCATGGGATGCCCTGAAGGTGCTCCCAGACAGACTCAGTCTCCAGGTGGGAGGCTACCTTGGAAGGAGGGGGGGCACACGTTGGCCACTTCCTCCTGCTGCCACCTGTGGCGAGGATGAAGCATTCCCTTGGAGGAGTGAGGAAAGACCCGTGACTATCCCCACCCCACCCAGGTGGGGCAGGGTGGGGCGGGGAGCTGGGGGTCTGAGGCTGCAGAAGGGAGTGGAAGGTGAGGGGCTGGGTCCCCCCCACCCAGGGCCTTTGTCCCACACAGGGTGATGAAAGGCCTCCAGCCCATACCAGGAGCAGCTGCCCCGCCCCGCCCCGCCCCACCCGGCCCCGACCCGCCCGCAGCACCTCCTGCCTGATCCTGAACTGGAAGGGACAGCAGGATGGCATGGAAGTCCTGAGTCCCATGCTGTCAACTGCTGAGTGACCTTGATTTGAGCAAGACACTCCTCAGCCCCTCAGGGCCAGGCTTTCATCATCGATACCAGTGGCTTACAAACGTTTTTGACCGCGACCCGCAGTTAGAAACACATCGCACCTTGCGACCGGGAGGGTGATGTGGCCGCTGACACATAGAGACAACGGAAAAAAAAAAAAAAAAGTTTGTGGAGGAGCACTTGCCCTTGCTCTGGGCGATGCCCCGTGATTTGGCTCTTCCATTTCCTTTTTGAAAGTGCTGGCGGCAGCCCTCTGAATTAAATCCATGAGCTGCTAAGTGGCCGGCTTCCGAAACCCAGAGCGTGAAAACATTGCTCTCTCCATCCCACCTGCTCCGGTCTCGGGCCAGCGGGAGCACCTAGAGCAGGAGGTCAAGGTGCTCACAGAGACCATGCTGATGGCGGATGAGAGAGGAGAGCAGCCCATCTTCAAGATAGAGATGCTGAGGGCAGAGCCCGGCGCAGAAGTGGGCTTCATGTAACAGTGTGGGCCTCGAAGGCTGGCTTCTGACCTTGCCAATGATGTGATCAGCACTCTGTGGGCTGCTGCTTCCCTTGCAATTTCTATCAGAATTGAAGAAAAAATGCAGTCACTCTGATTCACCTCCAGGGGGGTGATTCCTGACGCAGAACCAGTCAGGAAATGTCCGGGTAATGATGGGGGCAGCTGGCAGCAGGCCAGGATGGTTTCTGGCCTGTGCTTGGCCCTGAGGGGTATAGCTGGTCCCTGCCAGAGATTTGACGGGGTGAGGGTGAGAAAGAGCAGACTATAATCCCAGAACCCGGGCCTCTAGAGTCTCAAAGACAGTTGGGCTCTCCAGGACACTGAGGCGGGAAGTATTACTTATTCTCCTGCTAAGGTTCTCAAAGGCTGTCTGACCCCCCAGGAGCCACCCCATGCTCTGTGGACTGAGAGGACCCAGGAGCCCTTCCTGGCCTCTCAGACCCAGGGCCCTGACTCAAGCTGGGATTTGAACCCCTCCTGGGACCACTCAGAGCTCCGACTAGAATGACCATGGTGTGCTAAGCACATTGTCTGTGTTTCCCACTGAACACCCCTCATGGCAGCACCACACACAGCACTCCCCACTTCCAGAGGGGAAATCAAGGCTCTGAGAGAGGGGCCCGGTGGCCCCCGGTCACACAGCTGGTAAGTGGTATGCGGAGGGTTCGAATCCAGGCTCTCCTGGTTCTGAGCCGCACCTTTACCCACAGGCTCTACCCCCAGCCTAGCCCTGGCTGGCCCACGGCTGACTTGCAAAGCGGCGCCAGGGGCCACAGGAAAGTCCACGATGGTTTCGTGGTGCTGCAGGGTGCAGGCTGGGACCACAGGCGTAGTGACACTTTCATTGCTCAAGTGTCGAATAATGAGGTGTTTTTGCCTTTTTGGACAGGACTCCCAACTGCCAGGGCTGTGCCAGAATTCCTGAGCTGTTCCTGCCAACTCTGGCCACCCCTCACCGGCCCAAGTCCTGGACCACAGCCTCTGACCTCCAACTGCCTCCCTGGGCCCATCTGATTCTCCTGTGCTCATTTCCCAGGTGGGAAAATCGAGGCCAGGCAGGGGCTGGGTTGCCAGAGGCTAAGAGCAGCTGCCCGTTGAGTTTTCAGAGAACTGAGATCTCCGCTGGGCACAGGGGAGGGGATGCTGAAGGAAGGAGTGGGGGCTGGCCTGGGCAGTGGGGCTTGCCCAGAGCACTCTGTTTCTGGGTCACTGGTCTTGGGGAATTCCCCAATGCCCAGAGAGCTGCTTACCTGGTGAGTAAGTACTACTGACTACCCACACAGGATGCCTGACTGTGAGGGTACCTCCCAGCCGTCCCCCAGCTGATGGCCACTGCCACGGGCTGCCCTCTCCCCTGAGTGCCCCTGAGGCCCAGGAAAGAGACAGACAGGCAGGCAGGGGGCTGGCCCCCGCCTCCGCATCACCCCCCCCCCCCGGGGCTCCGCAGGGGGCGGCTGGTGATTCAAGCCCCTTTGAGCTGAGCTATGTCTCCTTCCTTCTCAGATGGGGCCTGGGGGTGAATCAGTTCCTGGGGGCGGTGAGCCTGGGGTCAGATGCTGTCCTCAGCTCAGGCCTGGGGTGAGGAGGGGAGGGGGAGTCAGGGGCCAGGATGGGACATGAGGAGAGTGAGTGGTGCCATGCCATCCCCCCATAGGACCTGTTTTATCTTGTCTGGGGTGTCCCTGAAGAAGCTGGAGCCTATAAGGGTGTCCTTCCTCATTATCCATCAGGAGAGGGGATACAGTTCCTGTCAGCTTTCCCTCCTCAGCCCCGGAGTGTGCCCAGTGTCCTCTTTTCTAAAATGGGGACAAAAGCCCCTCCTTCCCAGTGAGGTGAGGTTCTTCACTTGGTAAGAATAAATGCTGACTTGTTGAGAGCTTGTGGAGTGCCCAGAAATGCGCAGAGCCCCACACCTCACGGCCAACCCACAGCATAGGTGCCATTGTTCCCATTTCATAGATGGAGAAACTGAGGCCAGGAACTGCTCACGTCCCCCAAAGTCCCCCGCTCAGAGGGGGCAAAACCAAATTTCCAACGTGCTGACTGAGGCCAAAGTCCACGATTCAGACCAGAGAGCTCCACAGGGTCTCTCCACGAGACATTTGGCCCAGACGGCTTTTGGAAATTGTGAAATGCTTTTAAAAAGTACTTAGCATCGCCTCTGGTGTAACCTTGAGCCAGGTGCTGTCAAGAGTACGAATGAGGCTCAGACCCCATCCAAGCCCTCCAGGAGTGAGGAAGAAGACTTGTCTCCGCTTGAGAGGAGAGAGATAGGAACAGGCAGACTCAAGCTGGTCTGAGCTGTGGGCAGGGGAGACATCCTGGAAGAAGCAGCCTATGTGCTCTTCATGAGCCTTTGCTCCTCTCAGAGCTGGAGGTGCTTGCGGTCTCAACTCGGCCGGCAAGCCAGAGGTGTGGGTTCCAGACCCTGCTCTAGTGCCTCTGCACAGAGCTGGGCAAGTGGGCTTCACTTCTCCAAGCCTCAGTTTCCCCATCTGAAAAATAAAACACCTGTGATGATCTAGGAAGGGCGAATGCGAAGCAGGCAAGAAGCTGCAGAAAAGGAGGAGGGCGTGGGCGCCTATGGCAGAGTACCTAGGACAGAAAGAGCCCCTCGGGGCCCTGGGAAGGCCGACAGGTGGGCTTACTTCCTGGAGAGGGGAGATGAGCAAAGTAGGGCACAGCCACCTGGAGACAGCACCCTGGGGCCCTGACCTGGCAGGGCCCTGGTCGGCAGAAAAGGGCCCCATGTGGACCCTGATGGTCCCCCTCACCCTGAGGCGGGTCAAATCCCCAGCAGGCCCTGTGTGCAGGAGCGGGACAGCCTGGAGATGAAGTCACAGCTGGAAGGGGCCGAGCTGGGGCTGCCACTCCAGGGTGGGGCCTGGGGTCACAACCCCGGGAGCATGCAGCCAAGAAGGGAGGATGCCTTCCGTGAGGAAGCCGAGGGGAAAACACACACACACACACACACACACTCACGAGCGCGCGCGCGCACAGACACATACACACACACACACACACACACACACACACACACACAAGCTCATAGAGAGGGAGGGAAGAAAACAAACTCCGGGAGACCAGAGCAGGCCTGGAGTGCGGTCTGGGCGGCCGATTCCTGGGGACTAAGGCCACGTTGCAGGCAGCTCTTGGCCTGGCGGCTCCAAGACCCTGCCCGAGCTTCCCCTCAGAGGCCCAGAGCAGGTGGTGCCTGGACATGGGCAGGAAAGGGAAGCCGGGCCTAGGGTGCCGAGGGGCCCACAGCTCTTGGGGAGCACGGACCAAGTCAGGTACCATGAGAGGGGAAACTGAGGCATGGGAGGGCCAGTTGGGGAGGGAGTTAAGTGACTTCTAGACTCTGCCCCCACTTCCTGTTTCCTGTGGGGTGGGGCTGAGATTACATGGTGACTGGGGGTGGACTGTAGGGCTGGCATGGGATCCAGGGAGCCGGGATGCAGTACAAGGACCTGGAAGTCTACTCTGAAGGCTGGAGGGGAGAGACGGGGGCAGGAGAGTGGTGGGAAGGGCTGGCGGCCACCAGGAGAATCAGGGCACCTAGAGAGTGTCTCAGGTGGGGGAACAAGGGGACCCATAGAGGGGTCCACAGCAGAAGCACCAGGCTGAGTCAGGTGACAGGGGACTGGGAGATGTGGCGGTAGGATTGGAGGCTGGCCCAGCATTTGTGTTCACGTGCTCCGTGTTTGTGTCAGGCCCTCACTCGGGAGAGGAGAGGAGTGGGGGGATTTTTTTGTCAGGGGAGTGGGGAGGGAATTAAGCTGGGGTGTCTTGTGCCGTGGGGTTGCCTGAGCCTGGCAGGGGTAGGTGGGCCTCCTGGGGGTGTATGTGGACCCCATAGTAGGTGTATGGGAGGGGCAAGTGCCAGGAGGGGTCTTCTAGGGCCTTCCAAGGAAGAGACAAGGAGGGGGAGGGAGGAGGAAGGAGAGCCAGTCTGGACTCTACCAGCCTCCTCCCTGCCGGGAAGTGCCAGTTGGGATGGGCAGGTTTATCACCCCACATCCCATGTCCTCCTAGGACATGGGGGAAGTGAGCCTGGATAGGGCAGAGTGTGTGTGGGGGAAGGGGGACCGCAGCAGGCACGAGGGCTCGTCCTGGCACGATGAGGGAGGAACGCGTGGTTGGGCAGGTCTGGGATGTGGCAAGAGGCAGGAGCTGGGAGCATGCATGGAGGATGGGTGAGGGGTTGAGCAGGGGCCTGAGAAAGGTGGTGGGTCTCCCTGCCTCAGGAAACCAACTCTTCTGCCTTGTTTCCTGGTTAGAGTCAGGCCGGAGGGCTGGGGTGAGCTCCCCAGGGGAATGGGACAGAGGGTGGCCCTGGCAAATTGGGGAGACAGTACGGTGCCAGATAGGTGTTCTTCACATCATTTTTTAGAAATGCCTTCTGTGGGGAGGAGTCCCGTGCTCATTTTGCCCTAGTCTCCACCATTCCTTCCTGCCTGTCCTCACATGTTTATGAATCTAATTGGTCATGATAGACACCAGAATTTATTTGTGACCCTGCCTTACAGACTCTAGAAATACCTTTTGGGGGGGTTACCATTATTCTCTGAGCCCAAGGGCGCTTCCAAGGTTGGGGGCTGGGGCAAGCTATTTCTCTTCTCCCAAGCCAGGCCCTCAGCATCCTGAGGAAGAAACCTGGGTCTGATCCGCTAAGCCTCCCCGGGTCTCTGCTCCAGGTGTCCCTCCAGAATGGAAATGCTCCCTGAAGGGGGAGATTGGACCACAAAGAGTTTAGGTAAACCCCCGACACACAACACCTTCCCAGAAGCTCCTCCTTAGGCTGTCCCCCAAGAACTGAGTCACCGCAATCTCCCTGCTCCCCTATCTTCCCAGCTCCTCCCCAGCCTCACAGGTATCAGCAATGGAGGCTTGCTAGTGGTGGTCAGGAGGTCTGACCCCGTGGGACTCTGGGCAACCTGTGCCCTTCGAAGCCCCACTTGGCCCCAGTAGCAATGGGCAGGTTGGAGGAGGCTACGTCTGAGGTGCCCACAGAACTCCAGTTCTGCTTTATTACGGTCTAAAGTCCAAGCAGGGCCCCAGCCCCTCTTCCTGGAGCCTCCTTCTCAGCCAAGCCCCAGACTGCCTCCTCCCCCCTGCCCCCAAAATCCCTTGATCACGGGGCCACAGGGGCCAGCCTCCATCTGCTTGCCTAGTGTCGAGCCACCTCCCCAAACCCAGGTGAGTCAGGGCTGTCTGGAGCACCTGCAGCCCCAGGGACCCTGATGACTGGAGCCTCGGGACCCTCCTCGCACTCCCCAACTTCAAAGAACTCCTAGGGCAAGCCACTCAGGAAAACCACAGGGTGTTTTGTTGAAGAGTTCATTATAATTTTATCAATCAAATTCTTAGAAGAGGAAAAAAGTCTGCTCTCTCCACCCTCCCCCTTCACTGCCCCCCCCCACTCTCACTTTCTTCCATTCATAATTTCCTATGATGCACCTCAAACGACTTCCTGGACGGGGATCCCTGCTAAATATAGCTGTTTCTCTCTCTGTCTTACAACACAGGCTCCAGTATATAAATCAGGCAAATTCCCCGTTGAGCATGAACCTCTGAAAACTGCCCGCGTCTAAGGTCTCCTCCAAAGCCTTCTGGAGTCCAGCCCATAATGAAGGTCTTGGCGGCAGGTAAATCCACCCGCCCCGCGCCGGCTTCCGCGCCCCACGGAGGGTGCTGCGGCGACTTGGGACACTTGGCGATCGCGAGCGGGACACCCACTCGCCGAAGACACACGGACACTTGGGGCACCGGTGCAGCCGGCCCGGGCCGCTGGAGGCGCTGGGTGGCGGCCGGGAGCGAGCGCAGGCACATGGTCCCGGCACCGCGCGCTCAGCGTCCGGGGGCCGGCAGGTTGGCGGGCGAGGGAGGGGGCCGCCGCAGTCTTCCTCCCGCTCCTCCTCCTCCTCCTCCTCCTCCTCCTCGCTCCTGCCACTCTCCCGTGTGCTCTTCCCGCTCTGCTTTCTCCCGATTCACCCTCCCTCTTTCTTTCTTTCTTTCTTTCTTTCTTTCTTTCTTTCTTTCTGTCTGTCTTTCCGCTTTCTCTTTTCCAACCGCGTCCCGGGCTGCTCCCAGGGAGGCTCAGCGACCTCCGAGCAGCTTGCAAACTCCGGCCAGGACGGAAGCAGGTGCCGCCTCCATCTGCTAGTGCCTGGAAAGCTGTGGTCTTTGCTAGGTGAGCAGGGGCTGTGGGGGCCCCCCAACCATCCCGGGGTCTCAGTGCTGCCTGGGGATGCTGGGAGGAACAGGGGACCCAGAAGAAGTGAACTTGAGGCTGCCACTGCCCCAACGGGGGCGATCCCAGTGCTCCAGCGCCCCCCTTCACCCCAGCCTCACCGGTTCTCCAGCCTCACTGGTCTGCTGCCCCTAGCTCCTGCTGCTGGGCCACTGGGAGAGGCCCCTGGGAGGGAACCGGAGAGAGTAAAGCAGGGAAGCAGGCTCCCTGGGGGGAGGGGCGACCCAGAACAGGCCCGGACAGCTCCCAGCTCTCCTGTCACCTTTCACTTTCCTTCCTCCTCCGCCCACCTGGCTGCCGGCGACCTTTTTCCCTTTTCTCTTTTCTGGTTGCACCATTTCCTCTCCCTCCCCAAGGCTCTGAGAGCCTGCAGGACCGCAGGATTCTCCTTGTCCTAACCTGGCGCCTGGGGCAAATGGTAGATAAGAGGGGGGTGGCATGTAGGTCTGGGGGACAGGAAGTTCTGAGTGATGATTTGGGGTTAGAGAGGGGGGCAGAATTGCAGAATTGGGGTGGAGCTGAGGGTCCTAAATATAAGAATGGCCCCATTGGGAGAAGAGCAATGGAAGAGATGGGGGAGGGTGGCAGAATTTTTGGAGCCAAACCCAGCCTCACCGGTTCTCCAGCCTCACTGGTCTGCTGCCCCTAGCTCCCAGAGGAATCAAGTGACAGGTTTGGGAGGGAGAAGAGTGTCCGCAGAAGATCCGCACCTCCGAACCCCGGGTTCCCATGGGAGCCTGATCTGGGAGCTAATTCCTGCAAAGGACCAGGGGGCATGAAGCAATGCACAAGAATCTGGACCATCCTGTGAGGTGGGAAGATAGGGACCTCTCTGTCCCTTGAGACCTGCTGGGCCTGGGGCATAGTGTCTTCCAGCCTGAGGGGGGCAGGAAGCCTCAGGGTTTTTTTGCCTTCCTGAGGGAAAGGGCTGGATGGTTCCTGTCATGCTGGACCCAGCTCCCAGCAGGTGGGAACAGCTCATGTCCTACCCCCTTCCTCCTCTCAGGAGAGAGAGAAGGAAAAAACAAGGGAGTGGAGAGAAGCAGAGATAGAGATCTGGAGAGAGGGAATTGGACAGAAACAGATGCAGTGAGACAATGAAAACTAGAAGCAGCCTGGGGAAGACAGAGCTGGAGGTGGGCTGGGGGGCATTGGTGTCCCTGGGGAGAAGAGGTGTATCTTCTGCTCCGAGCCCCCTTGCTCATCCCCAGCCACCCTGCTCATGGCTCCTTCCTGCGTGTTCCTAGGAGTTGTGCCCCTGCTGCTGGTTCTGCACTGGAAACACGGAGCAGGGACCCCCCTTCCCATCACCCCAGTCAACGCCACCTGTGCCACCCGCCACCCATGTCACAGCAACCTCATGAACCAGATCAGGAACCAACTGGCGCAGCTCAATGGCAGTGCCAATGCTCTCTTTATTCTCTATGTAAGTCCCCCCTTCTAGGTCCTGAGGGTGGGGGGTGTGGCTCCACAGACCTGGGCTGGTGGGGCTGGCTTGGGAAGAGATCGAGTTTGGAGCCGGCAGGAGAGAATGGGGAAAGGGCTTGGTTCAACAACAATCCCCTACCCGCCACAGCTTCAGGGGCGTGGGGGTGCCCCTCCCCCAGCCCAGGCTCAGACTGGAAGCCACTTTTCCAAGGTGTCCAGTTGGGTCTGGGCAGAGCTGAGGGGAAAAGCGGGAAGCTGGGCACTGCTGGTCTAGGCATTCCTCCACCACGTGGAGCAGGAGGCCAATGAGGGACAGAGAGGAAGAGGGGTGACTGGGGAGATGCTGCTGTTGGGAGAGAAAGTGGGCTGTGGGTGTCTGGGGTGCAAAGCCGTCCAGGAAGAAGGCGCGTACGGTGGGTGAAAGGGCAAGTGTGTGTGGCACACCCACAGAAGGTGAGACGGGGTGTTTTCCTTTCCGTCCCCATACGATCTTGAGTGAGGGGGATGAGAGTCCCTTGATGCTTCACCACGTGCGTTCACACCATTGATTACTCCGGGCTCTCACAGTGCTCCTGAGATGCCTAGAGGGCGAGTAGCTGGGTCTCTATGCCAGAAGCAGGAAATGGACCCAAGAGCTTGCCCAGAGGCTTGGCGGTAGGGCTGGAACCCTCAACCCTGACCACCCCCAACGTCACCACCCCTCTCCCTCTCTGCTCCTCAGTACACGGCCCAGGGGGAGCCGTTCCCCAACAACCTGGACAAGCTGTGTGGCCCCAATGTGACAGACTTCCCGCCATTCCACGCCAACGGCACAGAGAAGACACGGCTCGTGGAGCTCTACCGTATCATCGCGTACCTTGGTGCCTCCCTGGGCAACATCACCCGGGACCAGAAGGTCCTCAATCCCAACGCCCTCAGCCTCCACAGCAAGCTGAACGCCACGGCGGACATCCTGCGGGGCCTCCTCAGCAATGTGCTCTGCCGCCTGTGTAACAAGTACCATGTGGCCCACGTGGACGTGGCCTATGGCCCTGACACCTCGGGCAAAGACGTCTTTCAGAAGAAGAAGTTGGGCTGTCAGCTCCTGGGGAAGTATAAGCAGGTCATTGCCGTGGTGGCCCAGGCCTTCTAGATGGGAGGTCTTGAAGCCTGCAGGGAACACCCTGAGATCCTAGGCTCAGGCAGCTCTCAGACTGTGGCCATGGCCCAGAGTATCGCCAGGCCAAATTGGGGGCTGCCGGCAGACCCCCGAGGGTTCCTGGCCAGTCCACTCCCCTTAGGGTGGGCTGTGATAAAGCCAAGCAGTGCCAATTAGGAGAAGGTCCCCTCCTGTGGGAGACTGCAGCCAGACACCAGGGTGTTGGGCTGGTGAGGGGATTGTGGGCTGGACCTCTGTCCCCACTTGGCCCACTTGGCTAGGGGCTTTGTGAGAAAACTGCACAAGTTGTCCATGGTGACTCTGACTGTGGGGCCCGACGGCAGGAGTCAGATCCACAGAATTACCACCATCGGTGCCTTTGCTGCCCCTTCCGGAGTCTTTGGAAAGTTTGACCGAGCTCAAACAGGCCAGAGGAGCTAGGATCCAGAGGACTCCTTGGGCCCCTATAAGTATAGTGAGTAGAAGAGAGAAAGGGGAGCTCTGGTTTAAGATATTCCTTTTCTTGAGCATGATCGGAGAGCTCAGGCTTAGAGACTGGACTGTGAAACAGAAAGTTCCAGAAAGAGCTCACTGGGATTCAGGCCTCTAGGGAGGCTGAGAGGCTACCTTCAGGCTTGGGAAGGTAGAGAGGTCCTGAGAGCCTTCGCAGGCTCTCCTTCCCTACAGTCTTTCCTGAAGCCCGGGATGGCCAGGATCTGGTGGTTGGACCTGGAGGTGGGGTTTGGGGAGGTGGCAAAGTTAGGTGAAGAGGTTCCGAGGGCACCCAGAGTCTTCCTTCTGGGCCGGGGTCTGGAAGGGATGGGAAGGGATGGGAAGAACTGGGTAGTTCAGGGTGGCAGCTCACATCCGGGACCCCTGGAGGTCCCGTGAGGTCACACAAAGGTACTTGATGGGGACTAGAGGCCATCTCTGGTTCCTAGAACAAGGGGACAGCAGAACCTGAGGTCAGGGTCTTAGTAAGCCTGAGAGCCAAGAGTGCTGTGTGTCTGACCCAGCACGATTGTCTATTTATTATGATGCCCTATTTATATTAACTTATTGGTGCTTTAAATGGCAAAGTAAGTTTCCCTTTCCCTGCTTCCTACTCAACAGAAATAATACGATGTCTCATAGAAGAGCCAGGGCCCAGCCTTCACAGGGACTGGTCCTGAAGTCAAAGATGTTACAAGTAGAAGAAGCCTTACGGGTGAAGCTCAGAAGAGAGTCAGGATCGGAGAGAACTGGTCACCTGGGTGGGGGACAGGGGACCCGCCTCCATACCCCATCTCAACCGTGGCCTGATTTGGGGATATCAAGATCCTGGGTTCATGGCAGGCTGGGCGGGCTTGTGGAGTGATGGCCTGGGGGCCTTCTCCTAGGGCCGCCATCTTGCTTGGCTCCAGGGGGCTCACTCAACACTGTGTTTTCTGGCAGTTCCTTGGAATTGTGCTGTGAGGGGTAACATTCGCGGCTAAGAGGGTGCCCGGGAACCCTGGGTAAGGCAGTCCTGGTGGCCCGCTCTGCTGCTGTTTCCTTGTTCCCATGCTGTCTCTAGACCAGCAAGGGGCTCTGGAACCGTCCTGAGCCAGCATCCAGCATGCTTGCACACAGTGGGGAAGCTCCTGCTCGGGTGGGCCAAACACCCACAAAGGGCCAGAGGGCCTGGGTGGACCTCTGGGAAGCTGGAGCAGTGCAGGGAGGAGCTCCCTGCTCTGGAGAGGAGGATAGGGAGGCCCTGGGCCCACGACCAGGAAGCTGTGGTCCCTCCTGCCCCACCTCCCCCCACGCCCCCACCCATGTCTGGGCTCCCAGGCAGGGAACCCGATCCTTTCCTTTGTGCTGGGGCCAGGCAAGTGGAGAAACGCCCTCCAGTCTGGGAGCAAGGGAGGGGGTGCCGAGCTGGGGCAGCTGCTAAGAGGAACATTCTGGCTTCTTCTCAAACCCTGAGCGGGTGGCGGTCCTAGCAGTTCAGCCAATGCTCTTATGGTACTTTACACTCACTTTGCACCTCTCTGTCTTCCCTGAGCACTTTACCCTGGGGGCAGGGGGGCGGGTGGGCAGCCAGCAGGGGTGGGGGTAGGGTGGGGGCAAGGTGGTTTTGTGGCAGGTGGCAGAGGAGACCATGACAGCCACAGGTTTTCTGAGGCTGTCCTAATCTGGGTCACACTCACCCTCATCCGGTGTCTTCGCCTCCTACCTCCTTCCAGCACTTTGCTCCCTTGGTGAACCTGACTCAGAAGGCTTGGGCCAGCTGGATCTTCCATCATCCCGTCCCCTCAAGTATACCAGCTACCGTGCTGAGCCCACCTGGGCAGGGTATGAGGCTCAAGGACCAAGGGAATCTCTTCCCCTGGGCCCAACACCACCTCTCTGCCTCGCTCCCACGGCCTCTGCCCTCTCCCTTCCCCACCCCCATCTCCTGCTCTGCTCCTCAATCCCCATCCCAGCCCCCACACCCTTTCTCGAACCAGTCCAGCAGACCACTTTGCACAGCAGCCCGAAATTATGGAGCCTTTGTGCGGAAAAAGCTTTGCAGGGCAGGAAGCTGTCCTTTTCCTCATTTTTCATCTGCTGGTATTGACCCACACCTGCATCCTGGGTCAAGAGTAGGGAGGAGGAACAGGCTGTCAGCAGAGGAGGGGGTAGGACAAATAATTTGGCAATTGATGGAGAAAGGAGTATTGGGAACTTTTACTTATTTAAAAAACATTTTAAGCAAAAAAAGCACCACCGGTTTCTTTGCCTCTCCTCCCCCCTTCTCCTTGCCTCCTCCTTGGGGATGCCCCCTGCCCCCTCTTCACAAGGAACCCAGCCCCACCTGGCTGGCTCTCTAGAATAGACGGAGCCTATGGGGTTGGAGGCCAGAATCAAGTGAGAATTTCCCTTCAGATGGTACAGATGTCCCCACTTTTCGGGTCACCCCCACCCTTGCGCCTCGATCCCAGTACCTGGGCATCTCTCCCGTCCACACTGCTAGCCCATTTTGTCCCTCTGTGTTTCTCTCCTTCCTTTCTACTGGATAGGACTTGGCCCTGAGGGACAAATTCCTCTTTGATGAATGTACCCTGTGGGAATGTTTCATACTGACAGATTATTTTTATTTATTCAATGTCATATTTAAAATATTTATTTTTTATACTGAAGGAATACTTTTTTTTTTTTAAGAAAAAAGAGAAATTAATAAAGAATCTGCTCTTGGCAAGCTCTCCAGACTGTACTGATGTGGGGAGACAGGGGCGGGGGGGTTGGGACTTTCTCTGTCTTGGACACCCAGTCTAGTGGAGTTCTCCTCGACAAAGGGCAGGGAGGTGGTGGAGGGGGCACTTCCACTGGGCAAGGATGCTGGCATGGGTGGGTGGGGTGGGCAGAACAGGCACAGGTGGAACAAGATGGCTGGGGTTCCAGATCGTGGCGTGCCATCCAGAAAGGCCCCTGCCCCTCCCCTCTCACAGTAGCCCCGTGAGATTCTAAGAGTCATCATCCCCATTTCACAGAGAGGGAAACAGTCTCAGCAATGAAGCCACTTGCCCAGGTCCCACTGGCAGACTGTTTTGGCCCACCCCTTAGCTCCACATTTCATGTTCTTTCTGCAGCATGGAACCCCAGGGATCTAGAAGAGACCAGCTGCCAATTTTCTGTCCTCAGTGGCCCGGTGACTGTCCAAGGGGAGCTAAAGAGCATAGGCATGAATGACCCTGGAGCAGGAAGTCTAAGGGTCCTGCCCAGGATTGTGGCAGATGCTGGCACCAGGACCAAGGCTTTTCTGGGCCTGAGCAGCTCTCCCGCAGTGGACACTGCTGTCCTGTCCCTCTGTTTCACACCTGGGGGCCCCTTTCCATGCCAACCTTATTCTCAGTTTCCTGGGACTTCTCCCTTGGGGAATAAGGGAGGTTAGAATGAGATAACCATAGACACAGGGACCCTGGGGTTTGGGTCTGAGGTTCTCCCAGCTGAGATTCATTTGAGGATTTGGACAGTTTTTCTGAGAGTCACCTCCTCACTCACTCATGAATGTTTAGAAGTGTCAGGCCCTGTGTTGGTTTTGAAAGGTGAATAGGATAAAATCTAGGCCTTCTGGAAGCTCACAGGTTACTGGGGACAATCAGTGAGGGCATCCGGGAGGATGTGAGTGATGGAAGAGGCACATAGAAGGTGCCAGAAGCCGAGGTGGAGAGGGCAATCACAACACTGGGCGTCGGCAGGGGCTCAGCTGGTGGTCCTCCCTCTCACACTCAGAAAGGAGGAGGCTTTCTTCAGTCTCGGGGAAAACAGAGCCTGCCCTGGGACTGGTTCTGAGGGTGATTTCTCCATTGAGACCCACGGGGGGGTGGGTGGTAGTCATCATGTGACAGGCCTTCCAGCAAGTGGGTTCCTAGGGGGCTGTTTCGGCAGCGGTCTTTGCAAAAACCGTTGCCCAGCATCCAATGCAGCCCAAAGAAAGGGATTCTACAAGAACCCAGGATGACACAGGCGCAAACTGGGGCTTCGGCCCAGCCCAACAGTGGGCTTCTGAGTCCCGAGAGGGCAGCAGGGGCTGGCCGTGCCTCAGAAGCTCCCTCTGTCCCCAGAAATTTGAAGAACATTTTTATGGATGTGTAATAGACCCACGAAATGGACACGTCCCTCCTCCTCCCTCCCGGAAGGTTCTGTGAGCCTGGAGTGATGCCAGGTGGTGGATGAGGGGAAGGTGGGAAGGAGGGCACCATGACAAAGGCAGGGATTTGGGGAGGGGGTGGTCAGTGGGCCTTGAGTCTTGGCCCCTGCCTTGCTCCAAGGCTACTTGGATCCTCCAGTGCTGAGCAGAAAATCTTTTACTGGCCACTGGCTCCTGTGTCCAAGACACTTCCCACGCCCCCTCCTGCCTGAGCAGAACCCAGCTTGAATCTGTCCCTTTGACTTGGGGGAAGCACCGCCCTGCTTTGGCCTTAGTGGAGGGGCCAAATATTTCAATTATGAGGACGTGGTCAAGCCCTGCCCACTGAGGCCTCAGTGACTGGCAGCGGAGAGAGGGTGTCTCTGGGGGGAGAGGTGTGGGGGTGGGGGATGTGATGAGGGAGCCGCAGACAGGGCAAGGGGACAGGAGGCTGAGTGGGGAGTGGGGGGGTGGGGGGCGGTTAGCAGAGCAGACAGGCCTTCTCTGCTGGCTGAGAACAAAACCACCGCTGGGAGGGAAAATATGTGTGGGGCATTTTTGTAATTCCAAGAGACTTGGTCCAGCTCTTGCCCCGGACGGTCAATGAATCAAAGCCAGGAATGGCTCTACCTGTCAGCAGGCTTTCTCCTGGCTCTGCTCACCCAGGCCCCACCCCTCCGCCCTGGCAGGCCAGCTGGAACCCTCCCAGTTCCCCAGAAGGACGGTTGGCTCTTCGAGGAAGAGTGTGTCATAGGCAAAGGGCAGACGTAGGCAGCCTACGGTAGAACTCTTCGCTTCCTCCTCTGCCGGCTCTCCTGGTCCCCTCTTGGAGAGGGGTGTAGCCTACGTCGCCTGCGTCGCCCACTCCAGTGGGTTGAACCGTGGCCCCTGGAAAAAAACATCCTCTTCCTAGTCCCTGGAACCTGCGAATGTGTCCTTATTTGGAAAAAGAATTTTTGCAGATGTAATTAAGTGAAGGACCTCCAGGTGAGATCATCCCAAATGAACTGAGTGAGCCTCAAGTCCAAGGACAGTTGTCTTCTAAGAGACATGCAGAGGGAAGAAGAGAGAAGGAGGCCCCGTGAGGGCAGAGGGAGGGACGCAGAGGGACGCAGCCAGGAGCCAGAGAAAGCCTAAGGCCACAAGACACTGGAAGACACTGGAGGGGTCCTTTTCTAGAGCCTTGCCAACCCCTGAATTTTACCTCCGGGAGCTAAGAAATTTAGAATCGAGGCCCTACCCGAGACAGGCTGAATTGCAATCTGTATTTCAGGGTGATTCTCAGGGGATTCTGTTCCCTTGAGTCTGAGAAGGGCTGACATAGGGTAAGCACCCTGACCAGGGCCGCAGGAGTTCAGACAAGCCTGTGAAATTCTTTGCACCCTGGTGTCCTCACCTGTCACGTGGGCCTACTACGAACGTTGAGCGGAATAGTCTAGGTAATGTCTGGCACGTCGGCTGAGTGGCCAGGTAGCACAAGAAAAACCACATCCCCCGCCTCTTCCTCATTGTCCTCAAGGGCCATCCAGTCTCAAGTCATTTCTAGAAATTTCGAAAGCCCCTCTACAATGATGACTCTCCTAAGGAAAACCTCAGGTCTCCTGTAGGCAGCAGAGGAGGTATTGGGGTGCCAGGGGCCTTTCATCTCCCCTCTCCCCCAGCCCCTGGCCCTGGCTGGGGACCTAGCCCCCAGTGCCTCCTCGCCCGCTCAGCCTGTGGCATCTTTTAGTTGCTTCCCTCCCCCCAGGGACCCCAGGGAGGTCCTGCTTCCCAGCAGCAGTGAACCCCCGAGGGAGGTCCTGGAGGATGGGGAGCCGATTGTGAGGTCAGCCCCACGTCAGCCCCTCTCACTTTCCCTGCCGTGGCTGGGAAGAGGCTGCTGAGCGGGTGCCAGCCACGGAGGAGGTCTGTCCCCTGCTCCCGGGCCAGACCACAGGCAGCCAGGCTGGGCTGCAGCCAGGCTGTGGGGGGAGGTGTTCTCAGCCCCTAAGCTCCTCTCCGTCTGGCCCTGGGGACCCCTCCCCGACCCCAGATCCCAGCAACCACCCAGGGTTCTTTCAAGCAGGTGAGGTCATTTTCTCCACCAGACCAGCCTGATGCAAAGAAGTCAGCCACCCATGTGGCAGGAGTTTTGCACCCCTGAGTCTCCCGCCCACAGCTTCTCCCTGACAGCAGCCCCAGGGCCCCCAATTCCCTCCATTTCATCCCTTCTGAGGGGCCCTCAGAAGTAGGCCCCAAATGCGGATTAGAAGATAGCTGGACGGGCTGAGAGGAAACGGGACAGACAACTTCCGGGATTACCCTCCAGAGGCCACTGGGCATGCGCAGACAGGCCCAGAGTGGGCCTTCGAACAGGTCTGGGGTGCTCTGGGGCAGAGACAGGTTCCAGAACCTCTGGCTTTAGGCATCGTCTGCGGCCTACAGAGCGCGGCTTCAGGGATTGGGTTCATTCTGTGTTCACAGCAAGTTTTATCGGCACTTGGCTAACATAAACCCTTCCTTCTGCTTTTCAGGTTTTCCCAGTGGTACTGTTCTCAAGAACTCGGAATGGTTTTGCCAGAAGTGTAGGGAGATCTGTGGGTCTCTGGAGGGTAGGTGAATACAGGTTTCCCCAGGAGACCCTCAAGGAGATTCAAATCTCTGAATTCGGCAAAAACAGTAGTTCTCAGCCTGAGGCTCTTTCTTTCCAACCCAGCCACGCCCTCTGCTAACTTGGAGATGCATAGCAATGTCTGGAGACATGTTGGGGTGTCATACACAACCAATGGGGGTGTTATTTACTGGCTTCTAGTGGGTAGAGGCCAGGGGTGCTGCTAATTGTGCCACCACGCACAGGATAGTCCCCTGGCGCCCCCACAAGGAATCACCAGCCCAAGTGTGCCAAGGTTGAGAAGCCCGGGTCAAAACAAAGCCATCAACCAACACAGCATTCCACAGCATCTCATTTGCAAGCAGACAGGCTCCAGCCCCCTAGAAACTGACCAGATCTATGGCTTCCGCTCTTGTTTACATGTGTATATACGGGCATGCGTGCCCGTATATACACATAAACACGTGTACACACACGTGTATAAACACACACACGGGAAGTAACCCAATAGGTCAACAACAGCACAAGTTCATTCCCAGAATTCTTGGGTGCCCCCCGAAAGCTCAGAGAATGAAGGCCCAGGAAGCCTTCATCCTAGCCCAGGCAGGACTCCACCATTGCTGTGTACCCTGGTCACATCACTTCACCTCTCTTGAGCACTGGTTTCCACAGAATACAATGACATCAGTTTAAAAGAGCATGGGTTTTGGAGTCAGACTGCAACCGGGTTTGGATCCTGGCTCTGTCCCTGGCCAGCTATGAAAAGCCTGGATCCTTCCTTTCCTTAAGTCCTCATTTTCTCAGACGTTGTCAGATGGGTACCCCACATCTCACCTTGCAGGGCTGCTGGGAAAACGAAAGGAAGGTGCCCAGCTCTGTGCCACCCACATAATAGGCCACTCCATGAGGGTTCCTTCCCCTGTTCCTTCCCAGGTTTGTGCCAATCCAGAATCTATGCTCAGGTCAGCACACTGGCCCAACAGCCTAGGGTGGAGACAAAATGCAGGACACTGAAATTCTATTTTGATTTGCTAAGTCTGGCCCCCTGCCTGCTTTTGTAAATAAAGCTTTATTGAAACACAGCTACACGCATTCATTTACATATTATCTCTGGCTGCTTTTCATGCTACAGTATTGTCCAGCATCTGCAACAGAGACCTTATGACCTGCAAAGCCTAAAATAGTATCTGACCCTTTACTGAAAAAGTTTGCTGAGCCCTGGTGTATGTCAGGAAATGATTGCTTGCTGTAGGGTGGTGGGGTTGTGTGGCTGGAGCCCACAGAGTAAATCCTTCATTCTCGGGGTGGTGGATAGAGAAGATATTTACAGAAGAAAGTGAGCACTGTCACCCTGGGAACACAGCCTAGAAGAAAATAGAAAGCACACTGGCTTGGGGGTCTAGGGGCCCAGGTTCTAGGCCTGGCTCTTCACTGACTTCTGAGTGACCTTGGCAGAGTCCTTTCCCTCTCTCTGGGCTGGGTTCTTTCTTGCTTCATTTGTTCAACAAATATTTATTAAACTCCTACCATGGGCTAGATGCCACTGGACATAGGTCTCCATTCTCATGTAGTTTCATTTCAAGGTGGGGAGAGAAATGAGAAACGAGTGGACACACTAGCTGATGTCAGCAGGTTGAGAAAGGCCCTGGAGGAAATACCGGAGCTGGGTGGCCAGGGAAGCAACATTTGAGTGGAGACGTGATGGAGAAGGAGGAGCCTCAGTATCCCCCATCTGGTGCTTCTTGGGGACTGCCCAATTTGCCTATGGCAGGAATGAATCATCTCGTGCCGGGGGTTCTCTTCTAAACCATCTTGCAAAAGACCCTTAAGAGAGAATCCTCTGGTCCAGACAGGAGGGGCTGCCACCTGGCGGATGCTGAGAGTGAGGGTCTGGGCCCCTGCCTGCTTTTGTAAAGGGTGGAGATGGGGAAGAGAGGAAGGTCCTAGTCCTAACCACGGCCAGCAGCAGCTACCTCCCTTCCTGTTTTCCTGCATCCGGTCCTGAGAGTGTCTGGTCCTGAGCCCATAGCTGGCTGAGCCAGCCTGACCCAGGGGCCAGACAGGGAACCAGGAAGGCTGTGTTGTGTGGACTTCCTGCAGAGCCCAGCTTAGACCCCTTGCACAGACTGGCAGCCCTGGGCGAAATGGGCCAGACTTCCTCCCAGCCCTGGTCCGTCCCCTTCTAACCTGCCTGACCCTGATGTCCTGGGAAGAAAGAACATGGTTCAGGCCTGCCTGGATGGGAGCCGTGGTGGAGGTTGGCACTGTGACCATCAAGCTCAGTTTATAGCCTACCCCTGCTCCCCAAAGCCCCCCAGAATCCCTGGCAACATCATTTTATGTCCTACATCCCCACTCCACTTAGGGGCTTCCCACTTTTGAGTTCCTTTGTCTGGATCAGATTCATCTGATGGACGAATTGTCAGTGACGATGGTCTGATGTCATGTCAGAGTTTGGTGGCCCAAAGATGACACCACTAGGTCACACATTTACCTTGTCATTGGGATCTTTAGAGCCTTAAGGAGAATGAGTGACAAACTGGAATTTTAGGCACATGGCAAGTTAGTGGAGGGGTGTGGTAAAAGCCCCCTTCGATTACAGGGCAAATAAAAAAAGGTCCCTTACAGGTGAATAAGGCTGTAAAGTTTACTAACAAAAAACTCATCTTGCAGGCATGCACTTATTTAATTTCCAAATAATCCTATTGGAGTGGCAGGTCTCATTTTAGACTCTCATTCATGTATTCATTAGGTGCATGGCTCTGTGTTGGGCACTAGATCATCATAGTGAGAACACAAAACCCCTTTTACATGGAGTCCAGGTGTTTCTGTACTACAGAAGATAACTGTCCCCAAAGGAGGCAGCCGGGAGGAAATGGGGGCTTTTTAGGAAAGTGTTGGGTGTCTCTGCTAGGACCGACCCTAATTCTGCCCTGACTCTTCGCCCGGTGCTCCTTTTTCTGCACCAGCATGGCCCCAGGTGGGTTCCACTGCTCTCCATTCTTAAGGGAAATTCATTGATATTCATTGACAAGGATCCTGCATCAATTACTATAATACTGTGTGTCAACCATACCTCAATTAAAAAAAAATGTTTGGGGTACATTGGATTAAACAAAATCAAAAAGATGTCTTCAGGGGCAGCTCCATCAGTAGACCATGTGTCTCTTGACCTTGGGGTTGTGAGTTCAAGCCCCAAACCATGTGTACAGCTTACTTAAAAAAAAAAGTCTTCATTGTAGGACTTCTTAGAGCCTTTAAGACAATCAGATGTGGGGTGCCTGGGTGGCTCAGCGGGTTAAGTTTCTGCCCTCAGCTCAGGTCATGATCTCAGCATCCTGGGATGGAGTCCCATATTGGGCTCTCTGCTCAGCAGGGAGTTTGCTCGCACCGCCCCCCACCGCCGCCCCCTGCCTGCCTCTCTGCCTACTTGTGATCTCTTTCTCTCTCTCAAATAAATAAAAAATCTTAAAAAAAAAATACAGATGTGGATGGAACAGTGTGTTCATCGACCTTTCAGAACTATATCCATGGACACAGCCTGCAAAATGCTGATCTGCCAACCTCCTTTAATACCCTATTAAATATACTCTAGGCATATTTTCCAGAAGTCACCACTGGCTTACCCCACACAGAGATGCATGCAGGGCTAAATTCTGTCTATAGACCTTCTCTCTTCTGTGCCTCCATTCTTTCAGCATGACCTGGGCTTCTAGAACAGAAGGGGAGAGGAAGGGAATTGACCAGGTGCAGATTTTCCTGCTGCAAAATCTTAGCTTCATCTCATGCCCGCCCGCCACTGACCAGGGCTAAACTTCAGGTGCAGGGCCTGTGGCACCTTCTTGAGTGAGGTCTCTGCAGAGACTTCTCCATTTAATCCCTCTATCTAAGCCCCTGAGAGAATCTTTCTAGAACACCAGTCAGCAATGCAGCTTCTGCTGAAAACTCTTGGTGACACCCCAGTACCCTCAGGATGGAGTCTAGAACCTCAGCCTGTGCTCTGCCCACACCTGAACCTCATTCCCCTTCATTTTCTGTTCCAGAAAAACCAAACTTGGAATTCCCCAGGCCATGCCGTGCTCATTCCTGCTTCCTTGCTTCCGCATGCCCAGTCCTCGTGTCTAGAATATCCTTCCCATTCTTCTTCCTCTGTATGATTTCATTCCTCCCTGGAGGGCCTCCTGACATTGGTCTTTTCTCCTGTGAGATTCCTCTCTGAACCCCTAGGCTGGTGTCTCCCTTGGGTTCTATGAAATGATCTTGTATGTGTCTATCTCTTCATCTAGACCGCAGGCTCCTATTCTATCCCTTTGAAGCCTCCAAACTGCACAAAAGACCATTCCATGGCTGCCCCTCACTTTTACATATCAGGAGACACATGGGGTTTTTCAGGGGACAGTGTAGGTTCACAGATGGGCTGTGTGGCCTTGGGAAAGTTCCTGGACCTCTCTGTGCCTCTGTCCTCCTCTGTAGGAAGGGGTCACTCTGAATGGGTAAATGCGCAGCATAGAACCACGTCTGGCCTATGCTAAGTGATATGCATGTAATGCTATGGTCACAATGGTGACATCAGTACCAGGGTGCCTGTGCCAGCTCTGTCACTGACCAGCTAGCCACAGGAAAAAGCCTTTCCCTGGCTAAGCCTTGGCGTCCTCAAAACAAGGCTAGGGCATGGTTGATCACTGTGGCAGGTTAAAGGGTGTCCCCCACAAAAAATGTGTCGACAACCCAGAACATGTCAATGTGACCTTATTGGGAAAATGGTCTTATGTCTTAAGTCAGGCATCTCTAGATGAGATCATCCTGGATTATCCAAGTGGGTCCTAAATCCAATGACAAATATCCTTATAAGAGAAAGGCAGAGTGATATTTGAGAGAGGAAAGTGGCAGAGCCTGGAGTGATGTAGCCTAATCATAAGCTAAGAAGGGCCTAAAGCCACCTTCTCGAGAAACCACCTGGAAGAGGCCAGGAAAGCTGCTTCCCTAGGGCCTGCAGACGAAGCCCTGCCCGGCCAAAACCTTGATTTAAGACCTCTGGCCTGCAGGGGAGTGAGAGAATAGATTTCTGTTGCTTTGAGTTGCTCGGTTTGTGGGAACTGGTTATGGCAGTCCCAGGAAACTCCTATAATCTCTAAAGGGCTCTCCTAGCTCCTGTGAGAACTGATTAAGAGAATCTTACAATGATCAGATTTCCCATGGGCAGCCCCAGGGTCCCTGAAGCCCAAGAATCTGACTCAGGTAAGAGACCCTTATTCTTCCTCTGAGACATTGATCTGGGATACCCACATTTTCTCCCTCATCAACCCTTAATCACCCACTAACACCCAAGGCAGTTAGAGCTAGAGGAATCCTTCGAGATCCTCTCACGCCTCTAAACCTTAGCACAGGCTCTTCCCTCTGGGGGAAATGCTATTCCCTGCTGCCTCTATCTGCCCCTTGACTACCTGGGCTCCAAGTGGACTTAGGCATCCCTTCTCAATGAAACCTTCTTCAGATGCTCACTGACCAGCTGCCTCGCTGAGGAGTTACTTCTGGCCTCTGGTCCCTCTGTTACCAGCAGCTAACTCAGTCCCCTGCCTGGAGCCATCCAGGCCCACGCATGTGGATGGGAAAAGACTCTCCAGTCAAACGCGCCCAGTTCCCAGGTAAGGAGCCCAAGTCTGGGTCTGCCACTGGCCTCTCAGTGGATGGTGTGGGAGGCCTCTGACGGGGGAGCCGAGGGCTCTGGTTTCCGCTATTTGAGCATGATTCCAATTCTTGAAGCCTGAGTTTCTTAAGCAAAGGGATGAGAAAGTGCTTGTGCTTGTGGGACATTTCCGAGTTCCAGCCTCAGGACAGCTGTGGCCACTGCGTCAGGCTGGGACCCGACCTGGGTGTCTCCACTCTGGGCTCCAGTCATCCAAACACAGCGGGGCCTGCTGGGGTGTGCTCACGTCCTGGGCTTCTAACCCCTTTTGGGGTAATGAGTTCCATAAGTTTATCTTTGTTGGGTACTGTGAATTCCTGTTTATCCAGGGACCCACAGAAATAAACAGAATACTCAGATGACCAGAATTTTCCATCTCAGCATGTTTAAGGATAACCCAAGTCACAGCCATCCCCCTGGCCCTGAGGGGCTTGGAAGACCCTGAAGGGCCACCACATATGCCCCAGCCCCCCATTATGTTCGGTTGCATTTCACCATTTGGTGGGGTCATTGGTAGAACTGCAGACGATTGGAGCTAGAGGGGCCTCAGAGAAACCCCTGTGGGTTTCAAACTGGGCCCTGAGAGAGCTCTGTGGGAAGGAGAGCTAACCCAGGACTATTTTGGGGTGGGGGGAATAGAGCACACCGAGAATACAGACTTTGGGTTTTTATTATATGTTGGGATATCCCATGAGATTTTCCTCTAAGAAGGGGGGCTTCTTTTGCTAAAAACAAAATGAACCCCCCACCCCAAAACTCAGAAACCAATGCTGTTCTAATCTTCCTCACTTTACAAAAGAAATCTCTGTGGATCCAAGCCCCAGAGAGCCTTAGCAGAGGTCACCTGGCGGAAGGCCCCCCGGGGCGGGGGGGCAGCTGCATTTCAAGACCCCACCTGAGCCACGAAGGGCGGTGAGCTTCCTGTCCTCCTGTGCGACAGCTCAGCCTCCATCAGAATAGACAGTCAACAGAAACACCCTCTGCCCTGGCCATCTCCCGACCAGGTTCTGACCGGGCTTCCCTTGTTTATCCTGGAGTGACCTCCTTTCTGCTTTGAAGAAAGGGACCCACTTGGGGACCCGGGATTTACTGAACAAGTCTGTGGTCACTCTCCCCAGCTAGGTCATTTCCTCCTGCAGGGGAGGGTCCTGCACACATGGCCCGCCCCTCGTCCTTTCTGGGGACCTGGTTGTCTGGACACAGGCCAGTGTCTGGGTCAGAGTCCTGTGCTCAGGAGGAACCAGGGATGGCCAGAAAGGGGGTGGCTTCCCAAGGAGGTGTTCAGGGCTGGCTCAGGCAGCATGGGTAGTGGGCAGCTCGGGCTGCAGGCTGAGGCAGCCCCGCAGACCGTGACAGGTTCGTCATGTGCTGAGCTGACCTCTTCCCCTGTCCCTCAGGGCATGTGCATGGAGCCCCTACCACGTGGGGACCCAGAGGGGAGCAAGCCCCGGGGGGCCTCTGGGCATTCACTGTCTAGCGAGAAGACAGACAGGGAGGCACTCTGAAGCTGTGCTATTTAGAGGAGCTGTGGGGTGCTGGGATTAAATTACAAAGAGGGGCATGAATGAGACGGGGAGCAGGAAGGGGTTGCAGGTGGATTGACACTTAAACTGGGACATAAGGAGGAATGGGAGTAAGGCAGGCAGAGGAGTGGGGAGAACAGAGTAAGTAAGAAGACAGAACCACCAGAACAGATCGCGACATTAAACAAGGTTATGGGTCTAAGCATTTGTGCACTCCACGAGGGGCTCAAAAAATATCAGGGATTCTTGGATCTCCTTCTTTAGAATTACGGAATCAAGGTGTCTCAGGGCAACTTAAAGGACACCTAAGCCAGTTTGTCTCAAATGGGGGGTGTGATTTTGCCCCAGGGGACCCTTGACTGTGTCCGGAGACATTTTTGATCATCACAAAATGTGGGGGTGGGGGGTGTGACCGGAATTAGTGGGTTAAGACCAGGGATGTAGTTGAGTGTCCTGCAGGTGCCTGTAGGACAGCCCCCTGATTCAAAGAATACCAACCATGCCCCGGTGGAGAAGCCCGCCTCTAGGCTCCCCTCCCTCAGCAATTCACCCCCCTCTGAGCTATGTCAGGCCTGCCCTTGAGCACCCACCAGTGACAGGAAGCTCACTACCCCCTCAGGCAGGCTGTTCCATCTCTAAGGTCAGTGGCTTTGTCATGTTCCTTCTCCATGTCCCTACAGTCTTTCAGAGTTTGCCCTGGTTCCAGCCCCGGAACTAGCGTAATCCAGCATCTGCTCAAGAAAAATTTACGTATTTGAGGGCCTTTTTGTGAGCCTTTTCTGCTGCCAGGCCAAACAGCCTCCGAAGGACCCTGGACCCAGGACCAGAGCTTATCGATTCCCTGCCTGGATGAAAGGCATCAGCATCTCCCCAACCCCTCTCCGGAGAACGGGCCCACTGGCCGTGAGGTCCAGGCCTGGGGAGCCCAACGTCCTGATGTTCTCCTGCTTGCAGCCCGCGCCATCGGTCATGCAGCTTCTCGGAGCCTCCATTCAGTCTCTTGTCAAATGGACAGAAGGACATCCTGGCCTTCATTGCTCAGGGCCGGCACGCGCAGAGGACTCAGCACAGGGGAAGGTGTTTGACAGGTAAAAGCGCTGCATGGGACAGCTCAGGAGGTTACCGTCCTCAAGCCCAGAGTTCACCCACGCCCTAGATCTCCATGGGCCAGCTTTTTCCACATGACCGGCCATCGACAGTCTTCCTCCCTTTTCTCTGATAGCAGAGGCGGAGTGGCGCTGGCGATCCCATTTCATAGATCAGCAAACCGAGGCGGCAGAGACTGCAATTAAGACCCCAAATCTGAACCCAGATCCTCTGGCTCCAAATGCAGGACCACAGACGTCTGAGCCACGAGGGCTGAGGGAGGCTGAGAAGACGGGAGCCTGGCAGCCACCATTTGCGGAAAGCCCCCCACCGGCGGCAGGACCTGCGCCTCCTCCACACACAATTCTCTTGCCCCTCTGGAGTCACCCGTGAGCTGGGGCCCGCTCAGACACCAGCAGCGGGGTGGCCTTGGGCCGCGTGCCCACACCCAGGGCACCTGCTGCTCTCTCCCAGCTCCCTCCTCCCTCGCTTCCTCTCGAGGCTTGGGTTTCCTTCCTCCCTTCAAAGCTCATGGGTTCTCTCTTTTAGAAGCCACTTTCTTTTCTTTCTTGGAATCTGCCCAGGGAGAGACACCTGTGTTTCTGTTTCGATTTCTTCTCAGGCACCTGTGTTTCCTGGGGAGGTCAAGGTGTGGGACATGGCCCATGGGCAGCAAGTCATTGTCCGGCTCTGACAAGCTGGAGAGCTTGTGTCTGAGAGGCCCTAGTCCCTCTGTTGCTAGGCTCTAACACTCAAAACCCCCCTCTACTTCTGCCCCCCCCCCAATCGGTCATTGGTTTGCCCTCTTCTCTCCAATCTCAGCCTCAGAGACTCACAGAATCAGGGATGAAGGGAGGTATTTTTTTTTTTTTTTTATTGGAATCCAGGCCCAGAGAGGGATGGGGGCTTGCTTGAGGGAAACACAGCCTGTTAGGGGCAAATGGGGCCCCCTGCCCTTCCCACTGTGCCAGGAAGGAATCCTGTCTCAAACTCTCCCCCACTCCCATCAGCCCCGCAGAACATCCCCTGAGCATGCCTCTGTCACCTCCACCTGGGGACTTCTCTTTCTTTCTTTCTTTCTTTCTTTCTTTCTTTCTTTTTTTAAAGATATTTATTTATTTGACAAGAGAGTATAAGCAGGGGAACAGCAGGCAGAGAAAGAAGCAGGATCCCGCTGAACAGAGGACCTGACATGGGGCTCAATCCTAGGACTCTGGGATTACGACCTGAGCTGAAGGCAGATGCCTAAGGACTGAGCCACCCAGGAGCCCCCACCCTCACTTTCTTCCCCAATTTGTTCTTCAGGACGCAGCAGAACGTCACTTCTTCCAGGAAGCCTCCTTAGATTGCCAATTCCTTCCTCCCAGGCTGAGAGCCATTCCCCTCTCTTCCTACACCTACCACTCATTTCCAGTCGTGTGGAAAACTCGTTACTTCCACACCAGGACTCAAAATGCCTGTCCTCAACCGGACTCGCAGATTGTCTCCCTCACCCTGGCTTGTCCTTTCTGATGTTGTGAATAAAAGCGTTTGCTCCTCTGACCTCCCTCACCCTTAAGGGCCCCACCTTCAATCTTTTCTTTTTAACAGCTCTATTGAGATCAAATTTGCATACCATCCCGTTCACCCATTTAAATGGCTTTGAGCGTGTTCACAGATGTGTGAAACTATCACACTTTCCGAGCATTTTTGATGACTCCAGAAAGACAGCCCCGACCCTTTGGCTGTTACCACTCCCCAGGTCCCCACCCCACCCTGGGCCCCCATCCTGAGCAAACATGAATCTCCTTTCCATCCTTGTGGATTTCCTTATTCCAGACATTTCCTACGAATGGAATCATACAGTATGTGACTTTTGTGACTGGCCTCTTTCACTCAGCACAATGTTTCCAAGGGCTGTCCATATGGTAGTGCCTATCAGTACCTGAGTTCTATTTATGGCTGAATAATATTCCATGTTACAGAGAGACCACATTTTGTTTATTCCTGTGGATTGGTTCCACATTTTGGCTACTAGGAACAATGTTGCTCTGAACATTCCTGTGCAAGTCTTTGTGCGGACATATGTTTTCATTTCTCTCGGGTACATACTTAGGAGTGGAATTGCTGGGTCATAGGGAACTCTGTGTTTCATTGTTTGAGGGCCTGCCAGACTGTTTTCCAAAGCAGCTGCACCGTCTTCTCCCCCACCCGCAGCTCCGAGGGCTCTGATTTCTCCACATCTTGGCCATCACTTGTTATTATCTGACTTTTCGATCCCAGCCATCCCAGGAAGGGACACGGGTGTCCTTTTTATCCCAGGGTTTTTTCAAAAATTTATTTATGGACCCCTCAAAGAGATGTGCTTTTCATAAACAATCTATTGGACGAATACAAATTTTAAAACCGAGGAGATGACATTATAATGAACTAGGAGGAAGGAATTGCATTTATTGGGATGACGGCAGTCATTTGATATTGATACGATTTGTAATGAAAAGAGTGTGCTTGTGTACGCATGTGCGTGCATGCTTGCGTGTGTGTTGGGGTACTGGTGTGGGGAGGCACACAATCTTTTATCTGCAGCGCAGCAAGGCCGTGGGGCAGTGAAACCCTGGAGGCAGACCCACAGTGGGGAGCCCACCTCTTTATTTTTGCTGGGGGACCCAAGGCAGGGTCTTTTCACTTTGCTGAGCCTCACCATTCTCTTCTGTGAAATGGGAGAACAGGAGGTGGTCCAGAGAGATGGTGAACGGAAAGCACTGAGTGTAGTTGCTGGTGTACCACACAGACTCGAGCCGTGTGAACCACAGTAACAGTCACGATGATTTCTCCAAAAACCTTGTAGTCCCTGGTGCATGGTGGACCATGCATGGAACAACCCATGTGGGTGGGTGGGGTGATTGGTGCCAAACGTGCCCCAGGGAGGTTGCTAGCTGAGGGCCGGGGCTGGACGTGGCAGGGGCGCCCAGGGAGGCCCTCACAGCCTCTGGTCCGGAGGCTCCTTGACCGAAACTCCTGTCCAAGCCAGCTCTTGTCTGGCACAGGGAGTAGTTTTCTTTATACAAGCGTTTTGAGACTCAGCACATGTAAGGCTCCTCCTCCTGATGGTTTGAATTAGAAAGCAGCTGGTGCCTTCTGGAAAACCCAGGGAAAAACATTATTGTTGGAGGCTGGTCTCTTCACTGGCAGAGCCGACTACCCTGGCCTGGCATTCCAGAGCACAAAAGCCTTTGCTGGCAAAATCAGAGCCTCCCCATCCGGGGCTCCCCACCCCCTTTTTCTCCCTCGGGCTCCGCCAGCCTCAGCTGGGCCTGGCAAATGCTGGCTGCCAGATGGGAGTTGGACAAGAATCCTCTGGCTGTCTGGGCCCGTCCACCCCAGCAATATGTTGGTGGACCACGATCTGACTCAACTCCCAGCCTGGTGTCTAGTGTGGTGCAAAGGTGGTGCCCTCTGGGGAAACTGGTTGGGAGGGGGGCTTGGGTGAGGGAACAGGGCTGGGAGGAAGGCAGCAGCAGCAGGCTGGTTGCACACCAAGCTTGGGGCAAGAGAAGTGGTGTGGCTGCTTTCATTGGACAGACGGGGAGACCGAGGCTCAGAGAGGCAATGTCACCTGCCCGTGGTCACAGAGCTGGCCATCAGCCCTGCTGTGCCTTCTGCTTGGTCACTGACAGTTACAGCCGCATGACCAGAGTTGCCTTATCTCCTGGGGGGCAGCAGATCCGTGCTCTGAGAAGCCTGGTTTCAGATGGGCAGCAGCGATTGTCAAGACCTGTGGGGTCCTGATAAAGCCACCACAGCACAGATCCAGCCTCATGGAAGGTTCCATTATGCTCCTTCAGCTCCTCCCCCTTCCTCAGAGGGGGCCTGGATGTGCCCAGGCCCCTGTCCACAGGGGCCCACTCCCGGCCACCCCTCTTGATGGTTCCCTGGGCTTGGGGCTGAGGTGGCCCTGGGTCTGGACCAGAGCCATGTTTCAGACAGTGGGTGTGGGTGCTTCCGCTTCTTACCCTAACATGAGGGTTCTCTTGTTTCTGTACCATGAGGTTTTGGGAAGATTGAATGAGGGTACATGATATATGCATGAGAACAGAGGCTGGCCCATGAGCAGGTACCAATAGCCCTGTTTTTTGTTTTGTTTTATCCATTTCCCCCAGCTCTGTGTCTTAGCCATACTGTCCCCTTATTTGGAATCTCTCTCCTTTTCTGTGGTTTCCAAGCCCTGCCTCTCCTTTAAGGCTGAGTCCAAATCTCACCTCCCCCCGCAGTGCCATCCCAGCCCTCCCCTGGCCCCATAACCCTGGCTCCCCGCTCACAGCACTTGGAACCTACCTGAAGGCTGGAAGGATGTACTCTGCTTACCAGGGTTAATCAGGGCTATCTGGGTGTGGTGAGCTACAAACATTTTTGACATTTGCCCTGGTGGGCACGCAGCCTTTCTTTCCTGCATTGTGCATCATTTACCCCTAGAATTAGGAAAGAACTGCAAAGAACTTTGTCGAGAAGGATCTGGTCCACTTCATCTACCGAGGCAGCTTGTTTGTCATTGTTGTGTGGATTGTGACCCTCTGGGCAGAAGGTCTTACACCAGATCCCCCGTGCGTCGCTGCTCACCACAAGGCATGGAGCAGCCGTTCGAGGCCCTTCAGTGTGGCCAGCACTAACTCAGCTCCGCCTGCTCTAGCATCAGAGACACCCACCTCCACCTAGAGGTGTCTGCGGAGTCCTCGCCCACTCTCCCACTTCCGAGGGCCAAACTAACAACAAGTTGAAGCTCAGATTTCATGGCCTCTGGGCTTCCCCTGCCACGCCTGCCCCGTGGCCGGCCCCTTCGTGGGTGCTTTGCTAGCTGCCCCAGGTTGCTAATTAACTGCCTCCCTCACTAGACTATAAGTTCTTTAGCAGCAGGGGAGGCATTCTATGCCTTCCCGCCTCTCAGCACCTGGCACAGTGCCTGGCACACAGCAGAGCAGGTGCTCAGGGAGAAGCCGAGCACCGGAATCAGGGAATAATGATTATGGTTGTGATGATAATGAGGGCAGCCACTGTTTCCGGAACACTGACCTTGAGCCTTTACCTGCTCAGCCCTTTTCCTGGCTTCTGTCACGTACCCCCCCCCCAAGCAGTCCAGGGACTCAGGTGCTGCTAAGTGCAATCTCAAAGAGAAGAAAAGGCCGCCATGAAAGGAAGGTATGCCAGGGGTGGGGCCCTGGGAAGGCACCACCTCTTCCTGCCTCAGTTTCCTCTGCTGCACCGGGGCCTGATACCTGCTCACCTTTCCTCCCTCCAGGTGGTTGTGAGGGTCAAACAGGACAGCAGACACGTTGTCAGGTGCTAACAGCTGCCCGAACTTACAGAGTAAGTTCCCCTGGGGGGGAACAGGAATTCCTAAAGTCCCCTTTCCCATGTGTGCTTTAAGGATAATATTGAAAGAGAGATGATGACAGTCGTCCCAGTTCCGTAAGAGAGGCCTCGGGCCCAGGGCAGGCTGGCACAGCCCTCATCCCTGGTTCCCCCCACCCCTTCCGCCTGTCCTCCTCCCACACCAGCTCAGGCCACAGTCAGAGCCCCTGCAGCTGCCCAGGCCTTCTGCTCAGAATGCTCTTCCACTTGGCTCGCCTCACCCCAAACACCCTTCGGCATTCAGTCGAGAAGTCAGCCCCATGGGGCAGCCCTCCCCAGCTCCCAGCCCCGGTCTATGCCCATCACAGACTGGCAAAGCCTCAGCCCTCCTCGGTGGCACTGGTCTGGGCTCTAATGAAACAATTAACCACATAATTATGACATTAACGTCTCCTGCCAGGCAGGCCAAAGGCTCAGTCAGAACAGGGAGGGCCCTCCTCTATTCAGGCTGTGTCCTGGGGCCGCTGCGGAGCGCACAGGTGGAACTCGGGGAAGACTCAATGACTGGCAGGAAAGAAGGAGGGAAGGGTGGCCGTTTCATTCAGCCCCAGCCTTCACCAAAGCTCAGCCTAGCTGTGCTGTGAGCCTTGTGGGGTCCAGCCCAGGATGCCAGCTGGTCCTGAAATGTTACTGGGATGTGGCATATGGGCTCTGGAGCCAGATGGAGTCTGAATCCCACCTCTTCCACTTCCAGCTGTGCGACATTGAGAAAGTTGCTTGATTTCTCTGGACCTATCTGTAGAACGGACATAATAGTGCCTTGTTGGTGCCAATGATAAGAGGCTCACACGAGTTAAAGATTACAGAGACTATGACTGCAATTATTATTATTATTGCTGGTAATGACTCAAAGGATTCCTCCTCCATTAATATCTTTGTCCCGTAACAGCAGGGGCCCAAGTCTTGACAACAGAGTTGGAAAGGCCTGGGAAGGATGCCAGAAGCCGGGGGGGGGGGGGGGGGGGGGGGGGGGGGGGGGCAGTCCGGCAGCCGGGCCTGGCTGTGTGACCAGGAGGAAGTCACTCCATCTCGCCTGCTAGCCAGATGACTAACACCAGCAGCAATCCTGTTTCCTAACTTGCTACCTCACAAGGGTGTGGGGGAAGATCAAACAGAGGCATGAATGAGAACTATTCTCTCTGCAAATATTTGTTGAACACCTACTGTGTTCCAGGACTCGAGGAGGACCAAACAGTGAACAAAACTCCAGGAGTCCTTTCCCTCTGGGAAGCCAGAAATGAAGGGATTCCTGCGAAGTGGACAAGCGCCCTATAAATGATCACTGTTCAAGGAGAGGGGCACGAGGCAGCCGGGGCGACTCTGAGTCCCGCTGTACAACAACCTGACTTCCTTTCTCCTTCTAACGTTGGGGACCTGGTAGCTCCCTCGCTCTCAAAGCCTCTGAGTCTCCGTGTATGAAATGCGCTTTGGGGTGGGCATAAAGCGGACCTTCCTCACATGATGGTGTAAGGATGAAGTGCGTTCCTGTGCGTTAGGGCTTAGCCCCAAGCCAGACAGGGCTCACCTCTCACTGGATGGTATCATTGGCCATGTCGTGACCTTGCCGTGACCTTGCTACCTGGCTCTGAGGGGTTATCTGGGGTTTGGTGAGATGGAGATGTAACATTATCCTTCAAAGAGACACAGAGAGAGCCAGAGACTAGCTGGCCCCTGGGGACCCTGTTCCCTTCCCACCTCGGGGAACTTTTGTCACACACACATGCATGTTTATACAGGAATATAAAAAGGTTTGAAGGGGCGCCTGGGTGGCTCAGTCGGTTAAGCGTCTGCCTTTGGCTCAGGTCATGATCCCAGGGTCCTGGGATTGAGCCCCTCGTCAGTCTCCCTGCTCAGCGGGGAGCCTGCTTCTCTGTCTTCCACTCTCCCTGCTTGTGCTATCTATCGCTCTCTCTGTGTCAAATAAATAAATGAAATTTAAAAGAAAAGGTTTGAAATATGCCAAATTATTAATAACAGAGGGTAGGATGAGGACATCTAGCTATCTCTTACTTTTATGTATTGTTTGAATAACAGATTACCTTTTTTGGTTTGTGTTTCTTGTGATATAATATACTAAATAGAGAATTTCCCATTTTAGCCATTTTCAACGGTTCCGTTCACTGGCGTTAGGTACCTTCACCCTGTTGTGCAACCATCGCCACCGTCCATCTCCAGAACTCCTTCATCTTCCCAAACGTGGGCTGACCCATCGAGCATCACTCCCCGTGCCTCCTCTCCACCCTCCACCAGCCCCTGGCAACTTCTATTCTACTTTCTGTCCCTATGATGTCAACCGTCCTAAGTGCTTCACAAACATGGGCTCATACAGCCAATGTCTATCTCACTCCTAGGTTCATCCCTGTCATAGCATGGGTCAGGATTTTCTTCCTTTATAAGGCTGGATAATATTCAATAGATTACTTTCAGTCAGAGAAAATAAAAATCGGGGGGGAGGGAACCCCCACAAAACGCAAAACCCCACAACAGAAAGAGCATGTGAATGATGGAAGAAGCAACGAGTGGGTGAACCCAGGGGGCTGCTGGGGAGTGACTCCAAACCTGAATTTCTGATGGGGGGGAGCAGGTTGGCAGAGTGATAAGCGAGGGCAGGCACCCCGTGAATCAGCCCCTGGTTTCCTCTGACATAAGAGGGGGGCTCCGCTGCCTCCTCCCCCACCCCGGCAGGGCTCTAGGTCAACTGTCCCACTGCCGAGTGGACAATGAAGACACTCAGCCTGCCAGCCAAGGGCTGTGACTCACAGACCTTCACACTCAGCCCCCAATACCCTGGTCATTCAACCTGGGCAATGAGCGGCGCCGAGTTCCCGGTCCCCTCTGATACCAGCTTTGCTCCCGGGCTCTGGGGACGACCCGATTGGCCCGGTGAGTAAGGAGGCTTCAGACAATCCCTCCTTTCATAAGCCGCCGCTGCTGACTAATGCCTCCCAGTCATGCTGGGCCCTTCCTCCCCAAAACCAGTCCCTGCCCTGGAGTGGCCCTGTGGGCTTTTGAGGGGGGCTGCCCTCATGCCTGGTCCCACCAGCCTCTGGGCCCTTTCCTCCTCCCAACCCTTAGATCCGTCCTACCACAATCGAAGCTTTGCTGAGGGCTTTCTTGTATACTTTCCTTCTGCCCATCCCTGACCATCTCTGGCCACCAGAGACTGAAGTCACTGGGTGATGGCTCCAATGAGGGACTCAACGCCGGGGGCACTATTTCTGAGCATGTGGGCAGGTGGGGGCTCTTGAGACGCTTCCAACGCCTTTGAGGCACATGGGGGAGGTGTCTTAGGAATAGATGGGTTTTAGAGTCAGACCTGAGTTCAAATTCTGACTCTGCCACTCACTAGCTGGGTGACCATGGGCAGGTAACTTAACCCCTCTGAGCCTCAATTTCTACATCAGTTTAAAAAAAAACGGAGTGGGTATGGGCACTTCTCCATTCCAGAATGCCTAGGAAGCACCTTCCAGGGAGATGCTCTACTTCACCTGGGAGCCAGGAAACTGTCTCAAAAGAGGAGCTCAGGAAATGGGGTTGTGAAGCCTTGGGGCCACCTGTTCTCCAAGGCGAGGCCTCGGCTGAAAGGCCTGTGGGAGGCAGGGTTGACAGGAGGGTGGATGACACTTCCATAGCATCGCTTGAAGACAGGGAGCTGTACCCCGAGAAGGGAGCCTATATTGGATAGTACAATACAGCAGATGATGAGAAAAACGAAAACAGAAACAAAAACGATCCCTGTTTGGTTCTGGAATGAAATCTCTTTCTTTTTTGGTGAGGTCCTGTGGAGGGAGGGAGAAAGGACTATGGCCAGCTTCTCTTACTAATGGCCCACCACCGGCCCGGCAGAGGGAGGAGAATGTGGAAATGACTTGGCGAGATCTAAGAGGCAGCTTGGAAAACCGGGAAAAGCTCTGGCCTGGGAGGGGAGAGCCATGGGATGGTCCCAGCTGGGTCTCCCACCAGCTGTGTGGCCGTGGGTGAGTCACAGCCTCTCCTAGTGACACGGCCCTTATCTACAAAGGGAGGAGGTCAGATGTGAGGTCTTTTTTTTAGGCCTCTGCTGCTCTGAGATTCTCGAACTCCGCAGCCGTCTCTTTAAAGATGGAAAGCAGAGATGCTGAGCTAGACCAGATGTGGTGGATAAAGCCAAGATAATCAGCCCAGCGGTTTCTCTCTCTCTAGTGCCCTGCGTCAGCAAGGCCTTGGGTGAATTCTGGCATTTGCTCATTTTGATAGGTAATCAAGGCACCATCTGCGGGCCCGGACTTGTGGAAGAGGGGCTGATGAAACAGTTTTTACCCTCAACCCTTCCTCTTTCCTGAAAGGCATGCGTCTGATGTGACTGTCCGAATCCACGAGGCTCCAAGCTGGTTCCCATGCCCCGAGTGTCTCTGAAATACGGTTTCTTTGCTCAGACCCCCAACTCCTCCCAACCTTCCACAGGCAGCCAGCGTCTGGGGATGCCCGTTCCCTAAAGAAATATTTATTATGTATCTCCCCGGGGCCTGGCACCAAAATAAAAGGTTCTGGGGCACGTGTGTCAGAGGGAATTCTCACGCGGCGCTGGTGTGTGAGACAACTCGGCTTCCTGCCTCTGAGAGCCTCACGAGCCAGGGAGAGAAATAAAGTGATCCAATATCCACGGGGTAAAGCAGCAAGTGGGCGAGAAGGGCTCCGGGAGTCAGGAAACTACCCTCCACACCCGGTCCAGCAAAGGTGGGAGGAAAAAGGGAACCCGGGTGGGGAAATGACATGAGCTAAAGCTTTGGGGCAGGTGACACATTTGACAGTACACAGCTCTGAGGGGTGCATTTTATTTTAAAGTGACCCCCTCTCCCTCATTTCCATCGTGGCCCTGGTTGGTTTCCTTCATCCGCTTGACTGCTTTCTGTAACTGTGTGGCTGCTCTGCTCGTTTTGTTATCTGAAGTCCCCTGCCTCTAGAGGGAAAAGTCCCAGAGAGAAGGAGGGTCACCGCCCGGTTCACTGCCCTCTACCCAGGGAACGCACAGCCCCCCACACAGAGAAAGTATGGGGCAAATCCCCACGGCTTCCACAAAGGCATGTGAGCCAGCAAGGGACAAAATCAGGATGGTGGAGTCGCAAGGCCAGGTCAGAGCTGCGCAAAGAGGTCAAACATTCCATCTTTTGTGAGCCCAGGACATTTTTTTCTTCTTGCTTCCTAATCAGTGGTTTCTTGCCCTTCACCGAGCCTGGGGCACGGAGGATCCGGGCCTGGAACACAGACGTGCGTGCGTGGGCGGGATGGGAAACTGTGCCGGCAGCCCCAGAAAAGAATCGGTCTTTGTCTTCATCTTCGAATGCACCTGTCGTCCCAAACCCTTGACAAACACTGTCATTCACCTTCCAAACCTCTCTGTGGACTCAGCCCCAGGGAGCAGGGGCGGAGGGGGGTGCAGGCAGAGCGCTCGAAGCCACATTCCGTGCATTCCTGCCTCCTGACAGCTCCTGGTACCACGGTTGTGAGCCCGCGATGTCCAGAAATTCCAGCTGACTCATCCGTGGGTGAGCTAGGCCAACACGAGGGGACGGGCAGAGTCTCCCGGGACTCTGCCTCTGCCAACGTCCCCAATTCAGAGAGGAAAGAGGCAGAGCGGCAGGGTGGGGGGGCAGTCGCGACAGCCAGGATTCTGCCCATTCCTGCTTGAGTGATACTCAGGGGTCACCTGAAGTGCCTGGAAGTGATGCAGGTGCAGCCCAGTGTCGAGGGTGGCAGCCTGGGCTGGGACCTTGGACGCCTGCACTTGAGTTCCGGCTCCGCCCTTATCACCTCTGTAACTTCATCAAACCTCCCGGCTTCTGTGTCCTCGAGTGGAAACATAGAAACGGGGGTGGTAATTGTTGACTCCGCAGCCGGGTGCTGAGGGTGAAGCAAGAGGACGTGGATAAGATCCTGAGCACCGGTCCCAGCACACGGGAATTGCATAACAATGATGAGTCGTGCTAGCATGTCACGCTTCTGATGAAATGACGTGAGAGTTGCTTGCATTCGGGCAGGCGAGTGTGCAACGGGCCCTCATGCGGTCCCGCGGGACAAAGGCTGCAAAAGGGCATGGTGAAATGTCCCTGCCCTGCTGTGGGATTCAGGGTAGAGCCTCTCTCTCTCTCTCTGAGTCTCCCCAGTCGTGACCACGCCTCCTGTGAACAGAGAGCTGTGACCGCACTCAGGGAATGACACCACACTGTACAGGCAGCCACTTTTCTGGTCCTCGCACCAGCCTCCAGATGGCTTATAACCAGATCCCTGCCAAATTCCTCTCACCGCCCCCAACGACTTCTCCGATGCCAGAGCATTTCTCAAAAGCGGGAAATACAGTGCCATCAACATCACCTCATCACCACGTCACAAGAGCCCCCAGCTCGGCCCCGCCTTCCGGCCGCCTTCCCAGGAGATGTCTCTGAAGTTTTTCCCCAGCTCTGTCCTGGGGCTGTTAGGGAGAGTGAAGTCCAGGAATGAGGACTGGACAGGGGATGCGTCGCGACCCAGGGCCAGTCCCTGGCTTCCTCACTTTCCCCGCTGTCTGTGAACGGAGGAGGCTGGCTGAGGTCATCCGTTTCCGGCAGCTGGTCCCAGGGGGTTCTGGCTCCTGAGTGCGGGGGAGAGCCGGGAAGATTAGCACTTACTCTTCTTCAGCAGGAGAACATAGGGTTGGGCTCCAGGTTCAAATCTCACCCTGTCCCCTGGCTGGCTCTGTGATCTCAGGCAATGCCCAGACCCTCTCTGAGCGGTTATCCTCTCTGTCAAAGGGGCATACCTTTCACACTGTCGCCCCCTCCAGACTTAGTGTAAGGACTGAGAGGATGCGTGTGCAGAACTCAGCACAGTGCCTGGCATTCATGTCAGATTTTTTATTTTTCCCCCAGAAATGTGGGCCTGTTCATCTTTACCGAACCGTTCACTTTACCCGATGAAAACCCAAGCCCGGAGTTGGTTGGTGGGAAGAGAAGTCAGGCCACGTTTCCATGTTTCAGCCATCACTCCAGGCCAGCCTGAGGAGGAAGCTACAGGAACTCAAGAGAAAAGTCCCACAGTGTCTGCTCCAACTCCCTCGGGCAGCTCTCAGAGCCCCTGCCAAGAGATGGCTTGGCGCCGCCTTTTCCTTTATGCCCATTAGCATGTTTCCAGATGTTTCAGGCAGCAGTCCGTTGAATTCTTTTCAGGTTCTGTTTCTCTGGCTCTCCTTTCCTGTGGCTTCTCCTTCCTCTGCTTTTCCCCAGTGGGCTACCGCAGCTTTAGAGACGAAAAAAAATGACATCTTGCTCATTGCCTTCGAAATCTCCTGCCCACGGTCCCTTTCTCAGAGAAGATCCCTGGCTATGTCTTTGGCCAGACAGCTGGATAGCTTATAAAATGTTCCTTTTGCAGCAATAATGTGAAATGCCTTTTGTGTTTTGCACTTGGATTTCATTAGTCCCATCTTGCACGTGCCGGAAGCCCTGACAGTCTCCCAAGGGAGGAGAATTGCTCAAGCTTTCTCCCGAACACCCAAGCCACATGGCCACTTCACCTAGGTCGTGTCCCTCTTCCCAACCCCATGAAGTGGGTGATATTAGCTCTCCTCTTTTTTGAGAACCTGAGACTTGTAGAGGCTATGTAACTTGTCCAAAGTCACTGAGAACCATATTGCCCCCCTCCAAAGCCCTAGCTTTTTCCAGACAGACAGAGGGCAGGAACATCCTACATGACCTGAGTATATCCTAGGCTCTGGGCCTTTGTGACCAGTCGTCTGCCGGCCTGGGGACCAGGCCATGGGTTTCAGACTGAAATCTGGCCCAATAAGGAAGTCATTGGCTTTGCCTGATCACAGAGCAGAGGATTAAATCAACTCCTGGAGAAGCATCCTCAAAATAGGGTTGTGTGTATGTGAGGCTGTTTGTGTGAAATACATGTAAATGTGAGAACATATGTGAGGACACGTGTGCTTTGCATGAGGACGTGTGAGCCTGTGCACGTTTGCATATCCGGGTGCACATGTGTGTTCTTGGGTGCGAGGGTAGAGGCAGGCATACTCACATATGTGAGTGTGTACACGTGTGAGCATGTGTGTGGGGCTGCGTGTACGGAAGGGTAAAGCTTAGGGCGAATGTATGAGTGGGACGTGGGTGTGCCCACGTGTGCATCAATGTCAGAGCCCGTGCACCCATGTGCATGTGCATTCACATGTGAAGACATGTGTGCACACATGGGGAAGCAGTTGGATGGTGGGGAAAGGAACAATGATCACGACCAAATGGTGTCGAGTACCAGGCGTTTCCCAGCACTGATGACAGATCTTTTGAAAAAAATGTATCTTTCTCATCACATGGTCAAAGGGCAGCAATTAAGCGAAGATGGGGTTTCTTTTCTTGGACGACTGGACCTCTCCCTCCTGGGCATCAGAGACCCACGTTTACCTTGGCGAGGTTCGACTCACAGGTCCAGTTTCCTGGGCCTGCGGTGCCCTGGGCCCGCTCCCTCTCCACCTCAGGGTGTGACTCCCCTATCTCAAGGCAGATTAACTTCCCTGGCACTGGCTTTATTTTGGCTCATTAAGGAGGAGGAGCCGCTGAGAGCGGAGGCCTCTCCCTTCCACCCCCGGGCCTAGTTCTGCGGAAAACACTTGATTTAGAGCTTCTTGCTTTGCTTTCCCTGGCTGGGTGTCCCAGGCAGAAGGGGAAACACCTAGGGCCCAGGCTGTTTTGTCTGCTGACATTGGGGAAAGGGATTTGGTTTCCCCACAGAGGTGGCCGCAGCTGGAGCAGCCATGGTGGGTCTGGGCTGTTTGTTTGTTGAGCGTCTGCTCCTCCGGGTGGGCGGTATAAGGCTGAGAACACTGTAGTGGGAGACAGGAGAGCCTACATAAAGTTCTGTGGGTAGACAGGCATAATGGAGCAAGGGAGCCTGCTTTCCTGCATGTGTTCTGCCAAGGAGAGCCCCTCTGGGTTCATCTAAACCCTTTTTTCTTTCATTCATGAATTCATTTCACCCCCAAACTCCCACTCCAAGCCTCTGCTTTCCTTTACAGTTGGCCTCAGGGCTCATAAAGACCCCAGTGCCTTAGCTCTGGGGGAATATGGCAGTCATCTAACCACCTTCTCTCCAGAGAGACTCTACTTCATGACCCCTTGAGCGCTGCTCCCACCCAACCTGCCTGGGCCCTTCTGGGGCCACTACACTATAAGCCTTCTGAGGACAAGGCCTGGGTCTCTCTGGATCCTGTCGCTGCCCTGGTGTCTGGCTCAGGGCCTGCTGCCCGACACGTGCCTGGCCTCAGTACATATTTGTCAGGTGGGTGAAGGGTGATGGAACTTGTTACTATTGCAGATAGACGACCCTTGGAAGATGGCCTTAATCCAAAGATCCCTTGGATGTGGTCAAATTATACTGAGCCAAAATTTGCTTCCCTCTGAATGTCACCCTCTGGAACAACACAGATTCTGGGTACCACCAAAGCCCTGTAATGAAGGGAAAGCAGACATTACGCTCCTCTCGGTGCCTCCTGGATCTAAACTGAATGTAGTCACCGTAACCATACCTTATATCACACGGACTACGAGCAGTATTTCCAACGGACATCTTGAAAATAGGGTTCATGAATTGGACCCATACTCTAGAATTAACCTGGTCAGAGACAAGAACGCTGACTATTGCAGGATTGTGTCCCATCAAAAAGACATGTTCGGGCGCCTGGGTGGCTCAGTTAGTTGGACGACTGCCTTCAGCTCAGGTCATGATCCTGGAGTCCCGGGATCGAGTTCCGCATCGGGCTCCCAGCTCCATGGGGAGTCTGCTTCTCCCTCTGACCTTCTCCTCACTCATGCTCTTTCTCACTGTCTCTCTCTCAAATAAATAAATAAAATCTTAAAAAAAAAAAAGACATGTTCAAGTCCTAACCCCTGGTACCTGTGAATGTAATCCTATTTGGTGATAGAGTTAAGAGGCGTTAAGGGGAGGCCATATTGGATTAATGGTGGGCCCTAAATCCAATGGCTGATAACCTTACAAAGAAAGAAATTCGGAGATACGCAGACATGCTCATGGGGAAGGAGGCCATGTGAAAACACAAGTAGAAGATGGGTGATACAGGATTGCCAAGCAAGGATCCCTGACAGATAGGGAAAGCTAAGATAGAGGCCTGGAACACATTCTCCCACAGGGCCTCCAGGAGAAGCCAACCCTACTGACACCTTGATTTCAGACTTCAGGCTTTCAGAACTGTGAGAAAATACATTTCTGTTGTTTGAAGCCACCCACTTTGTGGCACGAACATACTAGACCACTACCCCCTTGACTCATGTAACAATACAAAGCACCAATTCTTTGTAACCCTGTGGTTGCTCTCTTAAAAAATTTAAAGGTACCAGATAAAAATTACTGGAATTAATAATAAAAACATTCAGAAAAATGACTGGACACAAGATAAACACGCCAAAGTCAAGGCATTCTTCTATGCCAGTAAGCTACCGAGAATCCTGGTCACGGTGTTACCTAAAGCCATAACCATTTCTGGATAAACCCACCTGGGATCCCAGGAAAGAACCCGACACCATTTTAATGGGAAATTTTTTAAAAGATGTGAAAAAAAATAGGTCTTGGCAAGTGGGGGAATTCAATTTAGAAAAATTCTTTTGCCTCAAATTAATTTGCTGATTCATTGTAATTCCAATCGAAACCCCAGAAGAGTCATTGATTTCAAAAGTAAATAAATAAACAGATCGACATTGAATGGATGAGAGAGAATGACAAAGACAATTCTGAAAAAGACAGGTGAGGTGAGGTTGGGAGAGGCCAGTCCTAGCAGACATTGAATATATGAGTATGAATGTCCTAGCAGACATTGAAAATATGAGTATGACCAAAATAGTACCACAAACCAACAGATGCTGCCTCAATGTCTCTTACCCGCTTCCAGAAATGGGTTCCAAGTGGGCAAGATGGGGCCCAAAGACAACGACGAAATGGCAACTTTAGATTTGAGGCACCTGGATGCTTACACAAATTGAAGAATATTCCAGAATCTACCACTGACAATCTGCAATGCAGAACATCATTCTCACCCAGAGGAATGGTTTATAACCCCATCAACTTCGTTGCTTTCTTGCTGGAAAGGAACCCCCCCAAGTCCTGTGTCTGCAATGGCATAAAATGCTGTTCTAAGGTTAGCTTTCCAGTGGGGTAGGTGGGGAGGGTAAGGAGCATGGACGTCTCTGCTAATACCCACTGCATTTCCTCAGCTAGGTTCTGCCACTCACTGTGTTCTCTGAGAAGGGATTCGTTATCACCCAGACATCTTTTTCTTAATCCAGTTGTTTGAATTTCCAGAACCACATTAAGTTGGGGAAGCACCTTGAATTTGCAGACTTAATGTTGTGAGTTTCCTCAGAAGTTTCCTGAGAATCTATGAGCTGCCAAGCTCTGGGCTGGGCCCTGGGCCCTGAAAGTTCACCACATGTAACTATGGGTGACTTACATGGGATGGGTTTGCCCTGGGCCCTTACAGTCAGGTGTCACAAAGTACAGCTTGGCGTTCCTCACCTCATTACGTAAGGATGACCAGATGTGTTACAAATATAGTCATTTTTATTGAGTATGAAGGAGTAACTAAGAATGTTGGTTTCTACTTGAGGGCATTTTGGAGAGCTGTTTTGCCATGGTGATGGTCACAGGGGAGACCAGATCCCAGATGCTGAAGCCTAGGGGGAAGACAGGGTTAGCACCTGGGAGAGGAAACAAATGTCACAGCAGAGGGATGTTGTCCCAGCAGCTGGTGATTCTGGGCCTTGGGGGCCAGTGGAGGGAGGCTGTGTTAGAGGCCGGACCAGTTTGGTGGATGGTGACTAGAGGCATACAGCCATGGAGGTGTCTAGATCCCAGCCCAGCCCAATCAAATCAGAATTTCTGACAGAGACACTCAGGCTTCCTTGTGTTGGAGACAAATCTCTACACGGTTTCTTATGTGAAAGCGGGTCTGAGAACAGAGCCCCAGCCAGGAGGGATGTTACTCTTTCTTGCTTAATGGTACTTGACCTGGTGCAAATGGAAACATACGTATGCACAGAGACATGCACACACATGGGAAAGGCCTGGTCAACACCGCAATTTCAAACAAACTGAAGTCTTTAGCATGTATGCTGTCTGGTACCATCAAGACTCTGGGCGAACGTGTTGATGATGAAGGTTCAGAAGACAATTGCAATGGTATTTTGACTTTAGACTGATCTCTAGGTCTTATGAGCAGTGCTCACTTTTTTTTTTTTTCCAGAAAAGCTGATTTCTTGTCAGATATGTAGAAAAGACAAGATTTTGGAGATAACAGAACCAAACAAACTAGGTCTTACTCATCCTACAAGGTCAGTGTCACTGTCACTTACCTCTTCATCATCCTTATGTGGTTTCCTCTGACTAGATGTAGTTATGTCTGTGAACCCCTTCTTTTTGGAGGGTCTCTCTTGGCCAGTCTCTTGACTAGGGGCATCAACAAAAGGTTGAGAAGGTTCTTCATGTGTTTTTTTTTTTTTCTTTTTAAGATTTTTATTTATTTGACAGACAGAGATCACAAGCAGGCAGAAAACGGGGGGAGGCAGGCTCCCCACCGAACAGAGAGCCTGATGTGGGGCTCGATCCCAGGACCCTGGGATCATGAATTGAGCCGAAGGCAGAGGCTTTAACCTACTAAGCCACCAGGCGCCCCCTTCTTGTGTCTTTTTAAGAGTTTGTCTACAGAATATGTCATGAGATGGGAGAGCCTGCCATGCTTTTTCTAGAAGTTTCTAGCCTTCTCAGGGATTTGCTCTAGTGGAGGGGAGGGTCATGGTTCTGAATTAAGCATCTACTTGCTCATGCCAGTTAACTGGACACATTCCAACATCAGAGTCCTAGTTCGATGTTCCAATTGTGAGCTGGTCACCATGTGGTGTGTCCTAAGAAGAAACTCATTGTAAGGTTTAGGGAGGGGGCTCCCCTCTGTGTGTGTGTAAGAAACAAACCTAGGTCAAGATCAGACTTGAAGACACTGAGAAAAGAAACCCAACTCTGCCCTGTCTCTAGGTGTCCCTTAGACCACCACCCAGTGTCACCTCCAGGGAAACACTGGACCCAAAACCCTGGTCCTAAGAAAACCCCTACTCAGAGAAGGAACCAGGACAGCACTGCCAGGCCGCGGCTGCTGTGGAAGGAGCTAGACTGGGGATGATGACAAGGCAGCCCTCTATGAAAATCTTCCAAGGAGGTAAGGAGAAAAAAAAAAAATAAAGATTCCTCATTTACATTCAGAGTAAACTTCCTGTCCTATTGAACAATGAGGCATTCAAAATCCGCCTGAGTAAAAGTCCCCCGATGCTCTGAGAGGGTGAGCAATTTCATGTCAGGCTGTTGTTATGGGATTTATACATGTCCTAGCTAGGGCTTGAGGTGAAAATGGGAGCCAAAAACAATAGCCTTAAACCCCACATGCACAGAAACCTCATTCCAGTGGAGTTTCCTTAAGAGAGAGCCCAGCAGACTTTTCACAAACAAAGTGACTTCAAAGGTAGGCTTGCATCACGCGCCTACCCCCACTTGACACTTCCCTTTAGCCCAGACCTGGCCCTTCTGTTTCTTGGTTTACTTTATGAGGTTCTCACACACACACATCTCAAAGCAATTATCTGAACTCTTCAGCCCAACAGGAAAGTCATTGTAACTGAGTACTTCCTTTGTCAAGTGCTGACGCTGGCCATGGCCACAGTGATGGGAGGCGCGGGCAGCTCAGCGCCCAGTGACTTGGCAACCCCTCCCCCACAGTGCGGCTCAGACTGAATTCCCCCGGGGAGGAGGAAGGCAGCGGGATGGGGGAGTGGGGGAATTTTCTTACATCACTTGACGTGCTTGCTTTCACTCCCAAAATCCTGAGTCATGACTGAAGCCGTATTGCCTCGGGTCTCTGGCTGAAACCGGGAGGTTATAGATTTGGAAACCTGACTCCATCGTCTGACTCGTATCCAATTCATCCGAGGAACCGTGTATTATTTTAGTTGCCCCACTTTAAGTTGAAGTGCCTTCTAATCGAGGGGATTACGTGAGGAAAGTGACTCCTTAGTGGCTTAGTAAACTGATGCCATGTTAGTGAACAATATTTGACGTTCAGTGAGTTTACAAAAGGGGCTGTCTCTCTGTTTGTTTAAATCGAGATTAAGTGAAAGGAAAAGTTTTTCTTTCCCATCCCAAGACAAATGTGAAACACATGTTTTCCCTTTTGACTTTGTAGTTACAAGGCTCAAACAATCCTTCCCCGCCCCCCTCAGCTGTGAGATTTCAAGGATTGCAGAATGTTTCCTCTCTTTGGTGGCCAAAGCCAATATGAGCCTTTACATTGCCAGACAGTGGAGCAAATGCCGATGGCCCTGATGATTCCAGGTAATGGTGTGGAGGGTTGTTTCTGAGCCCACCATTGTCTGGATAGAGGTGATGGTAAGATCTAGTGCCAGGAACCCAAGAACTGAGTTCAAGTCATAGCCAGGCCTTTGCCGGTGTGGCCTCGCAGACCCTCACCTCCTCTTTCATCCGGCGAAGTGAAATTGGTTGACACTGAAATGTCTCAGGTCATTTCCAATGCTGGAGAGACCACTGGTTCAAGTTGGTCTTTCTGGTACGTGGAAGACATTTCTAGTTGAGGGTACCCTTAGCATGGGCTCTGGGCAGTGTGGCAGACCTCAGTCAAGAAGCCTGCCCTGCCACTGACTCATTGCTGTGACCTTGAACAACTCACTGGCCTTCTTTGTGAGGCCTTCCCCTTATCTGAGAGAGAACATAGCAGTTCAGATATGTGAGAAGAATGAGACAAGGGTGTGAAGTACTTTGAGTTCCTTGGACTAAAAAGATCACTCATCTTGGAAGATAAGTTAAAAAAAAAAAAAAGTTAGCCCCCAAATATTTTTGGATTATCTCAAGAATAGAGTAATGCATATCAATATTTTGTTTATTCTTGGCTTTTCTTAAATCGCTACTGGTTCAGGGAAGGCAAACACCAAATGATCAACACATGCTGTCATAATCAGGATTTCTCCCCCTGTGTTGGCCAAAGCCATGTTCCTTGCTTTTATTGTGTTGCTCCTCTCTCAGAAACCTCCAAGAGTCCCCTTGCCTCCAGGATTCAATCTGAACTGACATTCAGTCCCATTATGACTTGGGTTTGCATTAATTAATTCCCCAATCCTAGAATCACTAGAATCCCCACAACGATGCCAGAACTGCCTCTGTAAATATCTTCTCACCAGTGGGGCAGCCAGACTCTGCTTGAACACAGTTGGGGGAGAAGCTGTTGACAATCAAAGCAATCTGGAATTTTCTAAGAATCCCTCATCATTAGAAGCCTCTCCCCTGTATCGAAGTAGAATCTGCCTCACTGTAAATCCCTACCGCCCACAGGTCCAAGAGAAGCCACCCCAATTCAGCCTCATTCTTCTTCCTCAGTATTTGAAGTTCGCCATTAATCATGTCACCTAGAGAAATCCCTTTTCCAGACTAAACAACCACAGCATCTTTAACAGATTTTCATTGACTTGGTTTCTTGATTCCTAAATGGTTCTTACTTTTCCAGGGATAAGCTTCAAATGGCCAGTGTCTCTTTTTAAAAAAGTGAACCAAATGCAGTGTCTAAACATGGACCGGTTGGTGGGGGTAGTATCTCCTTTGTTTCTATAATAGTTAGGTTTAGGTAAGAGGTGTGGTAATAATTCAATGGTTTAAAGAGTAGAGGACATTTTTTCTTTCTCAAGTAATTGTCTGAGGTGAGTGACCCAGCTGAGCAAGTGCCCTGCTTTCTGCAGTCATCCAAGGATTCAGAAGCCTCCCAACTGGGGCTTTTTCTATACCCTGGGGTCTTCCTGTCCAAGCTGGGTTGCTGCCAAGTCCCGGATGCAGCCATGAAGAGACAAAGAGAACATGGGGTGGGGAGACCGTGTACACACTTCTTATGGGCACCAGCTCCTAACCCAGACCATTTATTAGCATCCACCAGTGAGAACCCAGTCCCATGGCCATGTGCAACTTCAAGGCACTCTGGGAAACATAATATGGCCGGGCAGCCCAAGGTAGGTGTCCCATGACTGTGTCACAAGAATGAGACAATGGATATTGGCGACCGCAAATATGGACAAGCCTCATGGATCTTTCAGTTCCCAGAATACACAGAGCTCCTTCTGCATTCAGGACTGACGTGCTCGCTGTCCTGCCTGGAATGCTCTTGCCCTCTTGCCTCGCCTTCCCTTCATGTGGCCTCAGCTTGATGGTCACTTTTTCAAAGAGGTCTGCCATGACCACCCCAGGTAAAGGGGGTGGGTCCCCCCATCACCCTCTTTCTGACCTTAAGACCTCAGTTACAAGTTATAGTGATTTTTTGTGGGTTTTTGTCCTTCCCTAGTGAACTATAGGCTGCCTGAGGGCAGGCCCTCTGCCTGTCTTGTTCTCCAGTGTGTTCACTGCCCAACCTGAGCCTGACCCCTATTGGTGGTGGGGGGGACAAGGGGGAGCTAAACAAGGATTTGTTGGATTAAAAACATATACACAATATATGTTTACTAAGTAGTGTTTTTCTCCAACCACATCACTCTGTTAGGTCTTATTGTGGTAAACTAAAAGGTGTATTTTCACATTGACTGTTGCCAAGATATATTTCTCCATCCACTTCTGGAGTAGCTGATATTTTAACCCTACTTACAGTATTTTGCATTCATACCTAATGTATTTTAGCTACTTGTTTTTGTTCACTATTCTAGCCGGAAAAGATCTTTTTCAATATATCAGTGGACATTTATTTTTCCCTTCCAATTGTATAATATTGGAAACTCTTAAAGACGCGTCCTGTGTGTTTCCGTATGTCATTGGCAAACATCGAGCAAGATGGAAAAAAGAAATGGGCCAACCATGGAGCCCGGTCAGTACTGGAGCCTGCCCTCTCTCCGACCAACCATCTCTCCTCAGCTCTTTTTGGGGATGAATGTTTAGTCATACAAACCACACTCTTAGCAAGAATCTCACTGCACCTGTCTGTGTCAGAGACCCTACTGAAATGAGACACATGGTAGAATTCAGGGCTTTCTGTTCCACTCCTGAGCAGGACCATAAAAGCTTCCAGCCAATCACACGGATCCCCCTGACTACGTCCTCTGGTTTACCAGTCTAGTAACCTTATAAAAAACAGGAAATGACTAGTTCTTAATGAATCTATGCTCAGTGACTCCTAACAATTATTATTCTCTCATAAATGTTTACAAACCTTTATTTCATAATTTTTTCTGAAACTTTTCCAGGATCTACCCTTCTCTCCTTTCTGGAAACCATGTCACATGGGCCCATCTTCTGTCCCCAAATTCTCCTCCATCTTCATGCCTCTGAGCAGTTTCTCCTTTGCTCCTTCCTGGTAGGAAATGTTCTTCCTGACTCTGGAGTATCCGGACCCTGAGCTTCCCTCAGGGAAAGCTGGAAATTCACCCCCTCTAGGAAGCTGTCCCTCACATTGCAGGCCTGTCTGTGCTTTGAGTCCCTGTGACATTTGTGGACCCCATCTCTCCTGAGGGCTTGGTGCTACTGCTTGGGCTGACTTTCTGAACAGTGCAGGCCTTCCTGTCCTGAAGCCCAGCCTGTGCTTGCACAGAACCTTCTCCCAACAAGGCATGTGGGCTGAGCTGGCCACAGAAAATTGCCATTCACTTATGCCCAGGAACTAGCCTTTCATTAAAACTCCTACCTAAGCTGTGTTCAAGGGCCAGATGATGTGATCTCCCAGTGTGTTTGGACATTAAAAAAAATTTTTTTTAAAGAAAAGTTTGGTAAAGTATTAGAAAGTTCCAAGGAAGCTGTAGGATTACTATATTTTTCACACTAAAAGAAACCAATCTGTTTGATAAAACATTCTGGGACATCAAGATAGAGAGTGATAGATGATTAACCTAAACGACAACGTTTACAACATTCTGAATGTTCCACCAGCAAAGGAGACAAAGCAAAATTCAGAGCCACAAGCAAAATATTCTCAAAGTTTACTCACTTTTCAGCAGCGTGTTTAGATTTCTAAAAGATTTCAAGTAGGCTTCTTTAACTGCCTGGGTAGATTTAAAATGACTTAATTTTCATATAGCTTTGGAGGAATAAGTCAACGTTAGAAATGCAGTCCACCTGCATTTAACTTCCCTTGGGTAGCAACAGAACCTGGCAGGGATGCTGATGTCACATCAGACTGTATGTGAGAGGAAAAACTCAGCTCTATTAGATCATGGGGTCCAATTTCTCCCAGCTGCAATGGAAAACTCTTTACCGTGGAGGGGAGAGGGCTGCCACTGCTGGAGTCCTCGGGACCTTCTATAGTCCTCACAGAAGAAGCCCCCTCCTCTTCGTAGCCTCCTGGGACCTGCCACCTCCTTCAGACCAGGGGAAAAAAGCCTTCCTGACAAAATGCTGATGACTCTGGCTCTTCAAGAAAACCCTCTCTGCTGCTTGCTTTCTGAGTTTTAATAAATCCTGGATTAGCATGAAAGCCACCCAGGCACTGACTCTCCACATTTCTCAACGAGCTGTCTGGAGTTGGCTTCTTCTTCATGAGTAACTTCCCCAAATGTTTGGATAGTTGTCCAACACCATGAACTTAAAACTACCAGATAAACTTCTTTGCTGAGCAGAACAAGAAAACCATCATACCATCAGTCTCAAAGGCTAGCACTGACCTTTCTCTTATTTTTCACTCTCTCTCTTCTTGCTCCCCTTTCTTGCTTGTGGCAATTCATGCCCCTTTTTTCAACTAAGAATGGAATTTGTGTTCCCAGCTATGACCAAGAACTTACATGTGGCTTCTCAGCCTGTTCTTAGCTTTCTCTCTCTCTCTTTTAAGGTTTTATTTATTTGAGAGAGAGACAGCTTAAGCAGGGGTGGGCAGAAGGAGAGAGAGAATCTCAAGCTGATTCCTGGCTGAGTGGGGATCTCCATGCAGGGCTCCATCTCATGACCCCAAGATCATGACCTGAGCAGAAATCAAGAGTCAGACACTCAACTGACTGAGCCACCCAGGAGCCCCAGCTTTCTCTTTCTTATAACTTCTCAGTGATGGGACATTTCCGAAACCAGAAGGAAGCCTGGTTTCCAGTTACTTCCATGCAAGGCTTCACTGTCTTCAAACAGGTTTGCCCATATTTCAAGGAAATTCTTATGCTATAGCTAGTCTCCAAAAGGGGCCACATTTAAGTTTCCCATCTTAACACTTGGCCCAGCTCTCACTCCATGAATTCTTAGGTCCATGTTCACCATTTCCAGAGTTGTTTCCAGCTTCGCTTTTCCATCTCCCATTTCCTTCTGCTCTTCTTTCCCTCTAGGGTGAGTGCCTCGAGCCTCACTAGCATGCTGCCTGGTTACTCTCTTAGCAGGTGTTAGGCTGAGCCATGAGCAGGTCATGGTACAGAGATTCCAAAAGGAGGTACCAAGGGAGTGACCATGAGAAAGAACCATTCTCAGGGCGGGGGGATGGGAAGGGAGGAGGGCAGGGGAAGGGGCCCAAAGACATACAGTTAGAGCAGTTGAGGGAACTCACCGTCCAGAACCCACAACCGGGAGTCAGCTGATTTCTAAATGTGTCTTCCCATCTACAAAATGGTAAATGAAATCTTGAAGTGCAGAGAAAAATTTGATTGTGTGTGTGTTTTTTAAATTGTGGTAAAATATACATAACACAAGATTTATCATTTTAACAATTTTTAAGTGTACAGTTCTATGGTGTTAAGTACATTCCCACTGTTGTGCAACCATGACCAACATCCTCCAGAACTTTTTCATCTTCCAAAACTAAAACTTTGTGTCCATTAAACACCAACTCAGGGCACCTGGGCGGCTCAGTCAATTAAGTGTCTGACTCTTGATTTCAGCTCAGGTTGTGAGATCGAGCCCCACGTCAGGCTCTGTGCTCAGTGAGGAGTCAGCTTGGGATTCTCTTTCTTCCTCTGTCCCTCCCTCCCCCTTCTCTAAAATAATAAATAAATTAATTTTTTTTTAAAAACCACCAACTCCCCTTTCCCCCCTTCCCTCAGCTCCTGGTAACCACCATTCCACTGTCCACCTCTATGATTTGATTACTCTAAGTACCTTCTGTAAGTGTAATCCTACACTATTTGTCCTTTTGTGACTGGCTTATTTCACTTAGTGTAATGTCCATGTTATAATATGTGTCAGAATCTGCTTCCCTTTTAAGGTTGAATAATATTCCATTGTGTCAGTGAAATATGGTAAGAAAAGCATAGAACAGGACTTCAGAAAACCTGGGTCTTAGATCCAGCTCTGCCCCTAGTGACCTTGGACAGATGGCTCCTGCCAAAGCGGGTTTGAGGAGCCCCTGCATAAGATCCGGCTGGGCTACCTGGGAGGGTCACAGATTCCTTGACTCTGTCTCTAAGGGTGGGGACCCAAGAATCTGCGCCTCTAAAAAAAGCTCCAGGTATTTTCATATATTCCAGTTTGAGAACCACTGCTCTGGGCCTCATTCTCTCACCTAGGCTAGATCAGATTTTTCAAATCGGGCAGCACCCTTGCTCAGAAGAATGCCAGGGTTTTGTAGAGGGAACAACAGGGACTCCCAGGTAGATGGGTGTGAGGCCCAGAGCAAAGGGGAAATTTAAAGGCAGGATTTGGGGTCCCCATCCCTTCTTGCTTTATCTCTTGTGCCTCTAAGAGTCTACAGAATTCTTAAAAGCAAATTTAAAAATCAGTAAAACCTATATTAAAAGCCACTTCTAGGGAAACTACATGAATCTCAAAATTACTACATTTTTTAAAATGATCATTGGGCTTTAAACACGATTATTTTACCAACTTAATTGGTTTTGGATTGTCTTATTTGCTATTTAACATAAGGTTGCTTTAATTTAATTTTAAGCTCTGGTGAAAGGTTTCCATAGAGATTTGGATGTTTTTCCTGCCAAACTGCCAACAGGCCATTTCTGTAAATTTTTTTTAAAAGATTTTTTTCCTTTATTTGACAGAGAGAGACACAGCGAGAGAGGGAACACAAGCAGGGGGAGTGGAAGAGGGAGAAGCAGGTTTCCTCCTGAGCAGGAAACCCGATGTGGGGTTTGATCCCAGGAACCTGGAATCATGACCTGAGTCGAAGGTAGATGTTTAACAACTGAGCCACCCAGGTGCCCCCATTTCTGTAAATTTAGTACTACATGGGCACTATAGAATGCACATTTCAGTCCATATGTCTATAATTAATCTCCATATTTCTAATTTTTAATTATAAATCATGATCGGAGATCTTTGGGCAAACTCGATGTTTGACTCCTACTCTCATCTTGGCTTCACCTGGGAATCCTTTGCTCTCAGACAAGTTCCTTAACCTTCTTGTAGGGGACCCCTTTCTCTTGAAACTTCCTTTCCCAGATTCCCTTATCATTGCTAGGTTCAGGAGAATGGGCATCTGTGTAATGCAACTGCCACCCTGCCCTGTTGCTGAAGTCACTCCCTGACCTGACTCAGCTGGCATCAGAGCAGCTCCCTTGTGGACCTGTGCCTGGATCCAAGGACAGTCTGTCAGCCCCCTCATGTGGCTGGGCCTGTGACTGTTGACCTTGGAGCCATGGGCGGCCATCTTGGCCAAATGGACTGGGTATCAAAAATGCATAATGAGGAGAAGAATGAGCTGCAAGTGTGGAAAGAAGCAGAAACAAAAACCTCAAAGGGTTTGTAATGACTGACTCTGTGTTTTGGGTTCCATGGGACACCCCTGCTCTGTTATAGTTCCTTTATGCATGGGGCACCTGGGTGGCTCTGCTGGTTAAGCATTTGACTCTTGGTTTTGGCTCAGATCATGAAATCAGGCTTGTAAGAACAAGCCCCATATCGGGCTCCACACCCGACATCAGGCTCTGTGCTCAGTGTGGAGTCTGCTTGAGATTCTTTCCTTCTCCCTCTCCCTCTCTCTCTGTTCCTCCTCCTCTACTCTCCACCCCAACACACTCTTTCAAATAAATAAATAAATAAACAAACAAAATCTTTTAAAAGATTTCCTTTCTGCTTCTTTTGTTTAAGCTAATGAAGGATAGTTTCTGCCACTTGCAACTGTATAATTAACTGTAAAATATGAATACAATACAATCCATAGTATTATAAGAACCAATTGAGATATTTGTATGAGCATGACATAGAAGTATTAATTCTAATTTCTCTTATGGTATCATTATTATTATCTGAGTCTCCCTTTTCCTCTTTGGATTAAAAAATATTGTATTTATTGGTAAGACTCAATATCCCAAAGTTATTCTTTATTTAAAAATAAGGCATTGGGGGCGCCTGGGTGGCTCAGTGGGTTAAGCCGCTGCCTTCGGCTCAGGTCATGATCTCAGGGTCCTGGGATCGAGTCCCGCGTCAGGCTCTCTGCTCGGCAGGGAGCCTGCTTCCCTCTCTCTCTCTCTCTCTGCCTGCCTATCCATCTACTTGTGATTTCTCTCTGTCAAATAAATAAATAAAATCTTTAAAAAAAAAATAAGGCATTGAAGGCAGGAGGAATTTTCAAATTCAAAGAAGAGGGTGGGGAGTTTGAAATGCAAATATTTTCAAGTAAGAGTCACACGCTTGAAAAAATAATTGAGCATTTTATGTGTTTTAGGAAAGGGGCCAGAAATATTCATTCATTGATTTCTTGCCCGCCCCGAGTCAGGGGCTGGGGACCCATGTGTTTTAGACCCCAAAGGAGCTTATGGGCAAGCGAGGGTCAAGCAGCAAGGCTAAAGTTAGGCTGTGTTCTGGATGCTAGAATGGGAGGAAGGACGGGAGAGGGCCACAGAGGAAGGCATCTGACCCAGGTCAGGAAGACGTCCAGGAGGCAATGATACTTAAATGAAAGAATGAAGAGGATAGTTAGAAATTAGGAAGAGGAAGGAGAGTTGTAGAAGACAGAACAGCTTGCTCAACAGCCCAGAGGTGGAGGAGGGCGTGACACACCCCTGGCACGGAGCGTGAGAGGGGAGCACTGAGGACTGGTGAGGGGAACAGGGACAGAGCATGCAGGACTTTTGGGCCACACCACGGAGCCTGCCCTTGACTCAGACCCTGTGGAGCCACTGGGGGCGTTTAAGCAGGGGATACTCTGGTCGTATTTGTACTCTGGAACGATATCTTCGGCCAAGGGTGGAGAATGTGTGGCAGGGACCAGGTCTGGAGGAAAGCGAGGCCACTGCAGTAACTGGAGCAAGACAGGAGGGTGCCCTGAACTCTGCTTTAGGAGGGAAAGACAGGATTAGGGGGAAACAAGGAATTCCATTGAGATCTATATAACCCCCAGCTGATTTCACTTGTTCCTCACTTTTAAAGAATTATTGTTTCATTTTACGGGTGTGGCTCAGCTCACACACTTGGCTCAAGCTCAGAGAGCCATCAGGCGGTCCCAAAGAGTGAGGGGTGGGGGTAATAGACGATTTGGTCAGTGCCATTTCTTAGCGGCTCAGCACAAACTCCCCCCTCATAGGACTCAGAGAGATGAGAGGCAGAGTAAGTGAGGTTAACTGTGGGAGAAGAGGTCTAGGTTCAAGGCACGAGTGGTCATCTAGGAGAACAGGCCTGGGTATAGTGTTGCCTTGGGGAGTCCTGGAAGAATGGGAGGTATGGGGACAGCAGGCAATGGGGGTTTCAGGAGAAGAGCCTTCAGAGAGGGTTTGAGGGACATCAAAATCAAACACTATTTAACAGACTGGTATGCGTTGGAGAGATAGCCTTTGACTGTGGCATATGGCGCTACAGGAGAGCTGGACAAGATGTGGACAAGGGACACTAAAGGTGAAGGGAGAGCGAGGCCACAGTGCAGCACTGAGGTCACAGCACTCAGACCCAGGTTCTACATCATCTGTGTGATCTGGGGCAGTCAACACAACCTCTCTGGGCTGGGGAGAGTGGTCCCTACCTGCCCCATGACACAGTTATGAAACTTGGGAAGCGCTTTGTAAATCCTAGGTAAAGGTGAGTTCTATATCGACCTGAGTCATAGTAATCTCATCCTTGACCACACACTTTTCCCCAGATCTTCAACCCCTCCCTTGAAGGAATTTCTGTAAATATGAGAGAAGCAGTGGCAAGCTGTTGGTTGGAAGAGCTGATCGGTTCCCTATCCTGATGCCTTGTTGTTCCTCCAGGACTAGAAGATTCTGACAGAAAAAAGTAGAACTAGTTTTCAAAACACTCACAAGAGAAAGGAAGAGAATACAGATTTGATCTTAGTTTTAGGTCAAAGGAAAACTTCATTTATTTATTTGTCTGCCTGATATCACATCTTAAATTTCAAACAGCTCCTACCTACAGTACCTCCCAGAGGACCTAGTACCAGTGACTGTGAGTAGAAGGCAATTTAAAGGGGAAAATGGGGGTGCAGTGGATTTAGGGGCTCAAGTGAGTGAGTTCCGGTTTCCAAAAAAAGCCAAATTTGACTTAGCACTTGAGATACACCTGATTTTCTGGTAGCACAGCTCAATTTAGAACATTGGACAGGAAGTTTGACAGAGTAACTCAGTTGCATGCAAACTCCAGAAGGTACTTATTGTGGAAATTTATGTGCATACATAAGTAATTCCCAGAGGTACCTGGCTGGCTCAATTGGTGGAGCATGCAATTCTTGATCTCAGGGTTGGGAGTTCAAGCCCCACACTGGGTGTAAAGATTACCTAAAAACAAAAAATCTGGGGTGCCTGGGTGGCTCAGTGGGTTAAAGCCTCTGCCTTCGGCTCAGGTCATGATCCCAGGGTCCTGGGATCAAACCCCACAGGAGCCTGCTTCCCCCTACCCTCTCTGCCTACTGTGATCTCTGTCTGTCAAATTAAAAAAAATAATAAACAAATAAATAAATAAATAAATAATCTTGGGGGCGTCTGGGTGGCTCAGTCAGTTAAGTATCTGAATCTTGATTTGGTCTCCGATCATGATATCAGGGTTGTGATATTGAGCCCAGGGCTAGGCTCCATGCTGGGTTGGAGCCCATTTAAGATTCTCTCTCTCCAAGTGAAACAAGACAAAACAAGAGATGGACACAACCCATAAGAGACTCTTAATCTCAGGAAATGAACTGAGGGTTGCTGGGGGGAGGGGGTAGGAGGGGGAGGGGTGAGGGGGTTGGTGGTGGTATGTGGCAGCTGAGTGATGGACACAGAGGATTGGGGAGGGTATGAGCTATGGTGAGTGCTGTGAATTGTGTAAGACTGATGAATCACAGACCTGTACCCCTGAAACAAATAAAAAAAGAAAAAAGATTCTCTCTCTCCCTCTGCACCTCTCCTGCTAAAACAAACAAACAAATAAATAAAGGAATGGTTCTCAATTGAACTGAAAAAATAATCATAAAAAAGTAAAAGGCTTAAAAAAAAAGTAAAAGGCTTAAAAGAAAGAAAAGGAAAGGAAAGAAAGAAAAAGAGAGAAAGAAATGCCCAGAGAGGCCCTTTGAAAAGGTTAGCCCTTGGCCCCCCTCTCCACTTCCTCACCTACAAATGGGTAGCATAGCTCAAGGAAAGAGTGAGAATTGGTGCAACTGTGTTTCTAATGCAATGACTTGTTTTGTTTTGTTTTTTCAGAGATGGGGGTCATTCTTTGACTTTTCCTTTTGACTATTGTTTTCTGTTTCTGCCTCTTTAATTAGAGCTAGAAACTCAATTAAAAAGAAAAAAAAAAAAAAAAGAAACGGTCTTTTCAAGCCAATTTCCTTGTGTTCCTGAGAGGTTTTGAGGTTAGGTCAGCACATATCTGGGCTGTTTACCTCTCTGGCTATTAACAGGATGGCATGTGACTTGGCCAAAAGCTGTCGTTGACCATGGCAATGACCACTACTGTCTTGGCTTCAGAGACTGCTCTTTAATGTTTTGGCATATAATCACAGTTTTGTTTACCAGGTAAATGGTTTTTGGGTTTTTTTTTTTTTTTTTGGTAAGTTTATTATTATTTTTTCAACACCTATCAAAGAAAGAGAAAGCAGCCTTGCCAAGTTATTATTAGAGGCTACTATGCCATATTAAGGACTTCAGGTTTCCTGTTGACTACCCTACATTTTCCTTTGCACCAAGACTCACCAGCCCCCACCCCACCCCTAAGAAAAGTGAACAATACAAAGTAGAGACAACATAAAGTGCTTTCATGGGAAAAGTCACGCTATGTTTCTAGGCTATGATACTTTCTTCAGGTTTCTTAAAAGAAATCATGCTGAGACCATTTTCAAGGAAGCTCTTTGAGCTTGGGGAAATAATACATCTACTAAATCAGCAGTCCCCACCCCACCAATCGTGGTAAATGCTTCCCCACTTGGCTGAGCTGGTATTTCCAAAGGAGACTATGAAAATTGTCTGAATGTTCAATCAAATTAATATCTTTCTATGGGAGAATGTTCACAAGGTATAGCTAACTGAAAAGAGAGAGATTCTATTAAATTCTAAGCTTTTGTATACACACACACACACACACACATATACATACAAGAAACACACTAAAATTCTATAATGGCTGGGGGAGTATGGGTAATTTTTTCTTCTTTATACTTGTCTTATTTTTTCAAACTTTCTACCATAAGCAGGTATAATACTCGTAATAGAGCGTGGTGTTCTGTTCAAGGCACAGACTTTGAAGCCAGACTGCCTGGTTCAAATCCTGGCTCTAGCACTTCTTGTGGTGACATTAAGCAAATTACTTAATTTCTCTGTGCCTCATATTCCTCTCCTAGGGTTGTTATGAGAATTAGAGAGTTACTATGTACAAAGTGCTTAGAAAATTTCTAATACATAGTAAGCACTATTCAAGTATTTGTTAAATGAAAAAAGAATAAAGATTAAATTTTTAATTTAGTCAAATTATGGTTAGCTTTCTCTAGAATGTTACTGGCCATATTTCTATAGAGTTCATATTTTATAGGTGTTGCTGAATGGAGGATACATATATCCCTATGCCTATGTCTGTCCTCAACTGATATAGTTAGGATAGATGCATGACATTTGATGGGTAGCTGAAATTCTTAAAGTTATTTGCCAGGTCATGACAAAGAACAGGAATTTCCCAAGAGTATACTATGACCCCCCCCTCCCCTCATTTGGTCATAACTGAGTTACGGCAAGCCTAATTCTCTCCTAAACCACAAGTTATACTATCACAATTTGGCTGATGACATTCACAGAACTGGAAGGATCCTTGACCTTTGGTAAATTCTGCCCCCTTGCCCAGGTTGAAATGCCCTGGGTAAACCTGTGTTAAGTGATACGTGCTTCACTTCCTCACGTAGGCCTGGGAGGAGCAGAGGGAAATGAGAACCGGCTTTGTGGTAGATAGTCAAATAATTGTGAAATTGTTAATGACTGATAGGAGAGGACGAAGGATATAATGACAAGGCAGAAAGAGTTCAGCAGGATCTTTTCCCAGCATCAAGAGTATCTACACAAAAGCAAATCCATAAACTTAACACGTGCTGTCGTACAGACTGAAGAACTGAGCTCAGTGTTGGTGGGGTGTAACCCAAGAATGACAGAAAGAAAGAAACTGGAAAGAAAGCAGCACAAAACGGAGAGTGCCTCCTGCCTGTGGGTGGGAGGGCAAGATGGTACTGAAAATCCTATAAAACCACACTGATGCTGTTTCCTTTGAGCCGAGGGAAAAATAGCCTAGAAAAAGGAAACTCCGAATCTCTTGTTTACCCAGCTGTCTGTACAAAGTGAATTATTCATGATTAAATGTGAATAATAAACCTATGCAAATATTTGTTGTATTCTCAATATTAAGGAGGTTGGGGGAGTAGCAGGAAATGAAGTCACTTTAAAGTAATTTAGTCAACCATCTTCTTTAGAAATGTATCAAGAATATAGATTTTGATTGTTATTTATATATTACCCCCACACAAGAAGAAAAGAGGTTGTTTTTTTCTTTAGGAGTCTATGTATGTCCTATTGGAAATGACAATCTAAAGCTTTTCTCTTAGTATCATGACATTTCTATAATTTCCTAAGAAACTAATTGTGAAAGCTTTTTTTTTTTTTTTTAAATTTCTGACTTGGGAGGGTTAAAAGGCTTACAGCAGAAGTTCTTGTATAATGGGAAACCTTAACTGACAAGTTTCCAAGTGCCTGCTGCTTACTGTAAATTCTTACCTATAAATTTCAGTTATAGGTTTTTGATAAAGGGAGTATTACAATAATACTGATACCTGACACTTTTAAAATGTTTATCTTTCTGGTTACAGAATTGATTTAACAGTTTCCATCAGAACTCTTAGCCCTTTAGCTAGAACTGGGTTAGCTTTTATGTAGCTTATCCATTCTAAGAAACACTTAAAACCCAAGCAATAGCAAAGTAGTGAAAGTTGTTTTATTATCCTACAACCTCTACCTTTTTTTTTTTTTAAGATTTTATTTATTATTTTTTGACAGACAGAGATCACAAGTAGGCAGAGAGGCATGCTGAGAGAGAGAGAGGAAGGGAAGCAGGCTCACCACCAAGCAGAGAGCCAGATGCGGGACTCGATTCCAGGACCCTGGGATCATGACCTGAGCTGAAGGCAGAGCCTCAACCCACTGAGCCACCCAAGCGCCCCAATCTCTAACTTTTTAAAAGTTAGTTTACACCCTGTGTCATCACTATACTTTTCTCCTAGCATGCAAACGGCTGTTCTGTGTATTCTGTACTTGAAAATGAGTTTCATTAATATAAAACAACAACAACAACAAACACAACTTTCCCCCAAGCCCCATCCTTAAGGCTGAGCTCATTCTAAAGGAGCCCCATGTTTCAGGTAACCATAAGACTAAGTTCAGACGAATCTCACTTTTGCTCCATAATAATCTTAATATCGGGAGGAGAGGCCAGAGAACTGGTCTGGTCACCCTTGGCTGTTGAGGATTAGGCGTTCTCTAGAACCAATGATCAATGGGCTAGCCCTCCAAGGGAGCTCTCCATCCCTCCTCCAAGCTAACCCAAAGCCCAAGCAGAGGGATTCCAAGCACCACATCAGACTTAGAGTAGACTGTTCCCACCCACTGCTTCTACTTCATAGTTGTTAAAAACCCCAGGTGGATCACCATCCAATGAAAATGAGGAGGGGCACCTGAGTGGCTCAGTCGGTTAGGCATCTGCTTTGGGCTCCAGTCAAGATCTCAGGATCCTGGGATCGAGCCCTGTGTGGGGCTCTCTGCTCAGCTGGAAGTTTGCTTCTCCCCTCTCACTCTCCCTCTAAGAACTCAAATAAATAAATAAAATCTAAAAAAAAAAAAAAAAAGAAAAGAAAAGAAAAGAAAGAAAGAAAGAAAAGAAGAGGAGGAACCAAGGAAGAGAGGAGGTAAATGTCTTGTCCAGAAATAGAGGGAGAACAAAGGTTAAAATTCAGAATTTGACTAACAAATCTCTAGTAAATTCCCCACATTATCCTACCTTGCACCACCCTCCCCAATCAACTTAGAAATCAAGGGCTTGGTGATTCACCAGTAACAAGCATAATTCCTAGCACTATAGTTAATCTACCATTATCTTTTTCTTCTGGTATTGTTATTTCTGGAGATTTAGACAGTGGGAGATGGACCATAGAGAGGAACAAAAGACCAGAGAATCATCTAATCTACTCCCCAGGCTTTAGGCACACTGAGCTGAAACCAATCCAGACTTCCAGAAAAGATAATTCTACCACCTTCTCTCAAATTGGGATCACACCGACTGCATCCCAAGCCTATTCTCTTTTATTCTATGTTGACTGGAGATAACTATTTTCTTATTAAAATAAGCACATTAAAATTGCATCATTAGGTTAATTGGCAATGTTAATAAGTGGCAAACATAGGCCTCAAATGAGAGGTGCAAGTTGTAATAAAAATTTTGAAATGTTTGGAAAAATATGATCTGTATTTAATAAAACCCCATCAGTGAGTGAAAATTGGCTTCATTATTAATATTTCCCCCATCCTGTTTCTCCTAGGGTCTGCAGTTATCTTAGCAAACTTGCCTCTCACTTTATAGGAACTTGTCTGCCTTATGACTTAGTTCAGTGGCTTCTTTCTCATACTCTTAAAGCTGGGGAGCCATTTCATTATGCTGGTGAGTTTCTGAACCTGCAATGCAATTAATTCCTTTAATAGGCTCCTCCTTAGGGAAGGCCCATTAGTAGACATCACTAGGAATTAACATCTTAGTCCAGGAGAAAAGCTCTTTGGAGGCAGCAGTGAAACAGATAAATCTTTGTTGAGAGATGTGGCCAGGAGACTTAACCACATTCCTTGCGGTTTCAGAATGACATGCATATTCTGGGACCCATAGATAGGCAGAGATAGTTGTCATTCTCAGTAATGCCCTGACCGCACCAGTTCTTTAACATAAAGAAGTAGTTCTAAATGTTATAATTTCTTAGAAGAAAGCAGCATGGCTGGTGTGCACTGAGGGCAGGGGAATGAAACTGCCCACTGCCTGCCTATGCCTATGAGAAAAGGCCACCAGTCATTTGAAGCACACTTGAAGGCTGCCAGACAAATCCATTTTATATTACCCTACTAAGGATTTTGTTGCCTCCTTTGATATTGTGAAATAGTAATGAAGTCCTTCTGTTGGAGGTTGAATATTTTCTTGATTATTTTCACATATGGTCTCTGGAAGCAGAGTCATTGGGTTCAACATTCTGCCTCTTGCTATTTACTGACTGAGTGACCTTGGACAAGTGATTGAACTTCTCTGTATCTTAAGTATCTCCTCTGAAATCGAGATAACAGCAGTACCTACCACATTTGGTTTTGGAGAGGATCAAATGAATGCGCACGTGTGGGTGCTTAGTAGAGTGTCTGGCCCAGAGTCAGCGCCCCTAGTGTTGACTAATAAAATGATTAGCTCTGCGGAGTGGAGGTCCCACCACTCCACGTAGGCCTGAAACACAGAGGCTGAAAAACTGACAAAGCAGAGGAGTGGGCGTGTGGGCCCAGGGAGGGGCACTAGCTACAAAAGGACATGAGGGAACTTCTGGGAGTGACAAAAAATGCTCTATATCCTGATTGTGGTGGCGGTTACCCTGGGGTAAAGTTAAAAAAAAACCCACTCAAACAATTCTTTCCCTGACAAACTCTTTTTATGTCGTAGTGCAGGCCCTAATCACTCTGTATCTGGGTTAATGCGTTATGGGTATGGGTAATGGGTTAATGCGAAAGTCTCCTGGTTGATTTTCTGTCTACGAGCACCTTCTCTAATTCCTCCTTAACGTGCCCAGGCTCAACCCCTTTGGGCCCCTTCAGCACACAGGCCTAGAATGGTGTACGTTGCCATTTATTTAATAAAGAGGGAAAGAAATGAAAGTGCATATGTTAGTATGTTTACTTATTTATGCCTAAAATAGGTCTGGAAAGGTATATGAGAAAGTGGTTATATTAGTTACCCTACGAGGAGGGGAACTTGGTGGCTGGGCACAAGGTGGGAGGGATGTTTTTCATTATAAAGTCTTTTGTTCCTTTTGAATTTTAAATCATGTGGATGTATTACCTAATCAAAAATAAATAAATAAAATGTAGGAAATAATAAGAACCCTGCCAAATTCATCTATTCATTCAACAAATATTTACTGGGCACCTACCACTTGCCAAGCATATAGCAGAATTAACGTGTCCGTGGCCATCATGGTGTTTCATCAGCAGGATCCTTCACAAACAGTGCGTCATGGGCCCTGTCTGCTTGGTTAGCTCTATGACTTGCTTATAGGAGATTGAAAGTGCACTGGTCATAGCTGGCATATGATTTAGGGTAAAACCAGGTCAGGGTCAAGGATCTCCTTCCACATACTGAAAAGACATCGAAAGTGTAGAGTAGCAAGGATATCAGATAATACCTCATAGCTAACAAGTACTGGGCATTAATTTTCCATGTACCAGGCATGCTTCTAAGCCCTTTACCTGTATTAACTCACTCATATCTCATAATAACTTCGGGATGAAGACACTACTATTGGCCTCATGTTACAGATGAGTAAATTGAAGTACAGAGAGAACAAATAACTTGCCCAGAGAGTCACCAAGCTAGGAAGCAGATGACCAGAGTTTGAACCCAGGTAATGTCTAACCCCAGAACCCTTTGTTTTAACCCCTTCACTACTTTTTGAGAACAGGATTTATAAAATGTCCCTTTGCTCCAAAACAGCTGTTGAAATTCTACCATTAATAAAAGTGTCATGGGGCACTGAACCAGATCTTGAGCTGAGGGTTTGCACTCAGCAGGTAGTCTGCTTGGGATTCTTTCTGTCCCCCTCTCTCTCACCCTCACAAATAAATAAAAAAAACTTTTAAAAATTAAAATTGTCATAAAATTCTACAGGTGGAAGAGATCTCAGTATTCACTGGATTGAATTCTTATCCAAAAGGACGACATCCTGACTACTTGGCTTGAACACCTCTAGTGATGAGGAACTCATTACAGCCGGAAGTAGTCACTAGCTGACATCTCTAATTGTTAACAAAAACACTAAAATGTTGATTGCCTTCCACGTGCCAGGCCCTTTGCTAGAGCATGGAATAGAAATTCTTCAATATGCCAAACCCAAATCTGCCTCTCTGCAACTTCTTCTCACTGGGTCGTGTTCCGCTCTTTGGAGTGCAGATTGCGTCTGTGGTTCCCTACATGTCATGACAGCCCCATATGTATCTGAAGACAGCTACAAACTTCTCCTTAGACTCTCTTCTTCCCTGTTTATTCAATCTGTTCTCAGATCACATTCCCTAAGTGAGATTCAATTTTCTTGTTAACAAGCTTGTTTCAAAATGCAAATGTGGGAGGGCACCACATTAAACCTAATCTATTTTTTTAAAAGGTTTTTATTTATTTGAGAGAGAGAACACAAGCAGGGAGGAGGGGGCAGAGGGCGAAGGAGAAGCAGACCCCCCCAGTTGAGCAGTGAGCCCAGTGTGGGGCTTGATCCCAGGACTGTGGGATCATGACTTGAGCTGAAGGCAGCCAGACGCCCCACATTAAACCTAATCTGATGCTTCCCTGCCGTCAAACTGTCTTGAGAGAAAGGTAGTTTTGATCTGGGGAAAGGAGCAGGGAGGGTGTTGAGAACAGAGGCAGCTGGGAGCACGGTTCAACTGCTAGCACAGGTTTGGATGGAGTGTTGGTGCAGGATCTCCAGGTAGCCAAAAAGCAAAGCAGTCATCATGAGTTCCTGAGACTAAGGAAGGGGACATGCCAAGACTTAAAAAATAGCAAAAGCGATGAACACCTGTTTTGCACTGGCTCTATGTATGCTGGCAAGTTAACTTTCATCACTTTGCTTAATCCTCACAACAGGATCACTAGGTAGGTACCATCATTATCTACATGTACAGATTGAGTAATCTGAGAGCCAGTAGGTGAAATAACTTGTCTAGAAAAAGGCAGTCTGGTTTTGAAGCCAGCAGCTTAGGCTTTTCCTATACTACTTTGAGAAAAGGAAGATGAAGACCTAACTTTGCCTGCTTACCCCAAAGCTGACCAGTAATTATCTAAATGGAACTCAGAAGCCCAGGATTTCTGTAGCCTTAAGGAGTTCTGCAATACCCAAATAATGATCCCCAAAAGTCCACTCCTTCACTTGTTCCTGTCCCTAAATAGTTCAGTTCCCAAGGAAAGTTCCATGATCCATCAGTCTGTCCTAGACGTTTCTGACCATCTCAGTCAGTCTGTCCCCACAACCCCTGCCATGAGGAAACCCCAGTATTGCTGAACCTCATGGCACGATTAAGACCAGGCTATAATGTTTAATGAGACTTTCCCCCAGGATCCCCCACAGAGCAAGTCTCACATGCAATTTCCAGCCAGGCTGCAGGGATGTTTACCTACCACCTCCCGCATGGTCAGCCAGTAGTTCTTGTGAGCTCACCACCTCCTACAAAAGTCAGTCTCAACAACTGTGACACTCCCAGAAGGTAAAGCCTTATTTGCAGAGATGTAGTGCACCCAAGGGGAAGTTACATGACCAGATGAGTATCTCAAGCTTCTCCATTTCAGGATAGGATCTTGGCTTTACCATTGCATAACCCAAGAGTTTGTTAATTAAGGCCATCAAGGGTGTCCTCATCCCCTACAGAAACTGAAAAGTGCTTAGGAACTCTCAGCCAGGGTCTCATTACACAACATAAAATCATAGTTAAAATATTGCCTTTTTAAAAAAACACAAACTACTGATGATTCACAGACCTGTACCCCTGAAACAAATAATACATTATGTGTTATAAAAAATTAAAAATTAAAGTAAAAAAAAGCTAATAATTTCTGAAGAGTATACATTTGGGGGGTGCCTGGGTGGCACAGTTCGCTAGGTGTCCTACTCAGTTTTGGCTCAGGTTGTGACCTCGGCGTTGTAAGATCTGGCCCCATGTGGAGCTCTGCACTCAGCATGGAGTCTGCTTGGGTTTCTCTCTCCCTCCCTCTCTGCCCCTCCCGCTCATGCTCTCTCTCTCTCTCTCTCTCAAATAAATAAATCTTAAAAAAAAAAAAAAAGAGGATATGTCTGGGATAAACAAAGTCATTTTCTCACTTGTATAGACTCTACATTCATACAGTGCAGAGGACCGTGCCTTACCTCTTACAAGCAGTATGCTAAGCCTCATTTTATCAACTGGATCTTCCTTCTGAATGGTGATGATTATAACTAAGAATTATTTGTACTATAAGAATCTGTGGAAATCTCTAAAGATCCAGTATGATTGGATTTTCAACCATAATTGACAATTCTGATACATTCTAACAAACTGGCTCTAATGGGGTTATTTTTGAAACACACACACAACTTTGAACTTGTGTGAATGCAACTTTGATACCGATGAACATTTCCAGCCTCTTCCTGGCAGAAGTGAGCTGGAGAATGAAAGAACCAGATACCAGAGGGACCTGCAAGAGGGGAAATGAAGGTGCGGTTTTGGTGCCTGGCTTCAAAGGCTAGCAGCAATCATGAGCTTAACCCCATCTCTTTCCAGCTAAACCAATTTTCTGTAAAGACAGAAAAACCCCAAACAGCTGAAATCAAATTTCCCCTGCATCATTTTTAATTTAACAATGTCCCAGTTTCCAAGCTGTCGTCATCTAGTCATTCTAAGCGCACTGATGAACCAAGCATAGTCAGGGTGAGGGAATGGCTAGTGCGATACAGTTCAGACTCCCCAGCTCAGGGTCCAAGTTTTCATTCTTTTCACTGAAATTCCAGCTCCTTGATGAACTTGTTTACTCATTCCATTCCTATATAAGACCAGAAATTATTCAATAAATAGAATTGAATACCCTCTAATCTTGATAGCTAGTTGCATATATGAACTCTGCTGTATATAATCGGCGGTTCACATTTTCATGGTTCTCAAATCCTCTTTTTTAAAAGATTTTATTTTTAAATACTCTGTATACCCAACATGGGGCATGAACTCACAACCCCGAGATCAAGAGTTGCATGTTCTTCAGACTGAGCCAGCCAAGTGTCCCTTAGATCCTCTTACAATAGATGTCCTTCTTTGTGTGCTTGTGCCCAGGCACAAGAAGGGCACCTCTATCTGCGCGCACACACACACACCACACAGGATATACACAACACATTCCACCTATTGGCATTGATAAAAGACTGTTCCTTTGGGGGAGGAGGGGTGTTTATAATGGAGACAATAAAATCACTACAGAAATTTTCTAGGCAATTCAGATTCTATGCTTCAACTTGAAATATCTTAGGCTAAGTTATGAAAATTATAAATATAGATTGAGAGTAAAATTCCCCTTTTAAACAAAATTATTTCTCCTGAAATCTGGATTGACCAATTACTCCATATAACGAATTTGTTTTGAGTCAAGGACTCCTAAAATCTTTGTAAAATTCCTTTGAATTCAAACACTTATAAGTGGAGGAATGCTAACTACCTCATAAGTAGCCCATTTCAAAATTTTGGCAACATGTGGAGTTAAAAAGTTCCTCTTTATACCAAGCCAGATTGACCTCCTATAGCTTCACCAATTTGGACTTAGATCTACCCTCTGGAGAGACACAAAATAAACTTAATCCCTCTACTAGACAGCTAATCTCTTTATAAATGATTCTCTTAAAAGAAATTGTGGTGACTCAGGCTACAATTCTATCAAGGATATAATAAACCCAATACCTTTCCCTCCTCCTTGCCGAGTAAGCCTATGTGAGTATATTTATCATGCTGGGAGAGGGGAAAATGCTCCTCCCTGGCAGGCCCTAGATCAGTCTGGCAAAGGGTAGTGCTGGACAGGCAGGCTTTCTCATACTTTCCTCTCTGTTATGATAACCCGCAGCCTTCTGCTGGCTAAAGTACATGTCTGGCCCCAGAGATTCTCCTCTTAGTCTGGGTCAGAGGTCCAGGATTCTTTCATGTGCATTAGAATCCTGGGAGTTCTCCACAGGACCCCACCCCCTGAGATTTTGATTTCAGAGAAATGGAATAGGCCCAATAATCCATATTTTAATGAGCACTCCAGGTGCAGATGTCCTTACTCCATTTGAAGAAACACCAAACTAAGTGAAGAATAAAAAAAAGAGTTAAAAAAAAAAAGCCTTGTGTTTTGGTTTTATTTAATTGGAAAGCATATACATTCAACATTTAACCTACTGGTCCTGTCCATTTAAATTAAATTTTTAAATTCTTTGTTATTAAATAATAAAAACACTTCAAAGTCCTGTATTATGTGTCTAATACTAATCATTATGGAGTTTATCAAATGTCCCAGAATAAGAAGGGAACTAATAACATCACCTGCAGGTTACAGACTGATAAACTGAAGTGTTTGTCGGGAAGCATTCAACATGAGACTTCAGAAGTCCTGTCTCAGGTGGCCAACAGAATGGGGTGGAGGGCCAGATTCAAGGAACTTTACAGGGAGAGGACATTTTGGTCCAACACTTCGTTGATCGATCTCGTAATTGGAGTTAACATAAAAATCACACCTGCATAAGCACCACCACATACAACCTATGCATTTCTGTGGGAATTCTAATAAAGCGATAGAGGGATTCCAGTACACAGGTTACAACAAGTTACAACATTTCACAGTAGACTAAATACCTGGGGAGTTTAGTTATGCAAGGAAAACCCTCCTTCCTTTTGAGAACAACAGCTTATTTCTTTTCAAAATAGCTGCTGTGGTTCTTTTACAGATATAAAGGGCGTCTCGTCTCTAACTCAGCCTTGAAGTATTGCTATCCCAAGGCAGCCCTGGTGACCTTGTTTCCTTTAGGCAAAGTGAATCCATGTCCTACCTGGTAATTGAGCACTTAGTAAACTGACTAAAAAAGTTGAGCAACAAATTCAGTAAACGGTTTTGGTGATAGGAACTTAAACTTTCCTATTTAAGACACTTCATGCATGTTTGTTGCAAAATAAAATCATTTTAGAGTAAATGCAGTGAAGACATCCAAGTTTCATTTTCTGTCAGGGATGAAGACTTTCACTGGTTCGCTGACCTTCCTCTTCTTCCTGGAGATCTCAGAACTTTGCTGACTGTACGCAAAATTCATTCTTTGAATCTGTGAGAATCACCAGAGAGGCACATTTCAGCAGAGGTTTTGACGTCTGCATAAGGCATATACAAGACAGGTAGACCAACCATTAATCCTTATAGCTGCATAACGGATCTAAACCTGCTTTCCTGTGGGTTGGTTTGGCCCTGCTGCCAGTATCAGAGTCTGGCATTCCAAGTTTCAGGAGCTGAGGTCCTGGAGGCAGCCAGTTTCAGGGACAGTTTCTTGGCTCTCTTCGGTGAATTCAGCACAACCAACTCTTAAGGGAAGAGTGGTCAAGGTGTGGGGCCAACAAGGAGCAATTAGGGTCAGGACAGATCTAGGGCACTGATTGCTTTATTTATTTATTTATTTTAAAGATTTTATTTATTCATTTGACAGACAGAGATCACAAGTAGGCAGAGAGGCAGGCAGAGAGAGAGAGAAGGAAGCAGGCTCCCTGCAGAGCAGAGAGCTGATGCAGGGCTCCATCCCAGGATCCTGAGATCATGACCTGAGCTGAAGGCATAGGCTTTAACCTACTGAGCTACCCAGGCACCCCAATGATTGCTTTAGAAGCAAATAGAACTGCAGTCCCAATTTCAGTAAGCAGAAATATACAGCCTTTTTAATCATGAGTTCAGATTAATGAATTAGGAAGGACCATGGCTGTTCTTCCTGCTGGAAGAGAAGTATACATTATTGATGAAGTTAATCAGTAAATCATCATGAATATGTATTTTCCCATTGGGTTCAGCTTTGGTAAAGACTTTAAAGGTTATTTTTGCTTAACTAAGTAAACAAATGGTTGTATTATAATCTGTCAGACAATCCTTAATGCCTAGAATTCCAAGAAACACAGAGTTTTTCTATTTTCCAGCCACTAGATGGGAGGAAAGGTTTTTCAATGTCCTCTGTTCTTTCTTTGGTAGGAAAATGGAATAAAACATATATTTTTAAGACACATTAGAATATCTAGTAGAGTTTCCAACATTATCCTTTTTTCTGTTACAGGCTATTGTTACTATTGATATGTTACTACTACAAAATAGCAGGAATGTCATTAAAACACTTAAGTACCATTTAGAACCACAGACTGGGTCTACGAATGGCTAATGTAAGTTTAGTTTTAGTTTTTTAGTTTTAGAAAGAATTTGAATTTCTGATCTCAAAAGCCACAAATTCTCTTTGGCTTAAACTAACACACCGATTATATAGAACAATAAAACTCTGAGAAAATAAATAGAGCTGCTCATCAAATAACTGGTTTGCTTAGATATGCAAAAATTTGAAATGGCCTGCTGGAAAGGAAAAGAAATAGCACCATAAAACCCAAAGCACAAAAAACCAATTTCTTTATCTACAAGATGAATTTGTTAAAGTGTGGCTGTAAGAAAGAGCACTTGGTAAAATTCAGTTTTTCTAGAAATGTTGCTTGGGCATACTTTCCATTCAAACCAAATCTCCCATACTTCAATCAAGTTTGGGTATATGGAGAAGAAAGGAAGAAAGATGGATGTACAAATCCTAGAGTGACAAGTTGGTCTGATGGTTTAATAGTTTTGTTTTCTTTTTCTTCTTTACTTAAAAGTAAACCAGAGTTTTATTACAAGTTTCAGAACTGTAAATTTATTGCAGTGAGTTAATCAAAACATCTTTAATAATGTATCCAATCTCAAGGCAATCAGTGAGGCCTGGGAACTCTCAGCGGGTTATGGGAAACTAGTGGGTTCAAAAGCAAGTAAGTGATCAGTCAGAGGCCACTTTCTAACAAAGACAAATAATCCATATGAACTATATAAACAAAAATATTTATCCATACAAACATTTTTTGGGTGTATTCCAACTGGCTGAGTTGGCATATTTGATGCCAAAGCCAACCAGGCAATCAAAGAGCCAGTGATCAGGCAGTCTAGACAGATTATCTTGGTGATTTAAGCAACAATGGGGGATCATCAAATGATTTCTACTGCATGTCATATTATATTTTAAACAGCCTTTAAAGTGTTCCTTGTATATGGGCTAACAAGAGGCTACTATGATCCATTTACCAATAGAACCTCAGAAGTATCTATATGTATGTCTGAAAAAACCCTGAAGATATGTTTTCTGCTATATGGTATTTCCCTACTTCCCATTTTTTGTTCGGTAACATATTCTTTTGAGAAGCCAGAGAACAGGTTTTGCCTTAAGCACAGATAAGTGACCTAGCCGACTTGGTAGCAGTATTTGAAAGCACGAGAAGGGATCCCTTCATCTAAATTATTCCATTCATCGTGTATTCCTTTATTCATTTACTAAAAAAACACATGTTTGTTACCTGAATGTTCTCCTAGAGTTCTGTCTTTGACCATCTTTTCTCCTTCTCCACATTCATGTATGGCTCCTGGGAATCAGTTACCATTTATAACCAAAGACTTACACTTCTATATATTCAGCCTAGACCTTCCTTTTGAACTCGATCCATGTGTGTAATCAATTACCTACTAAAAGTTTCCACATGGATGTTAAGAAAAGTCAAAAGCAATTTGTCCAAATTAGAATTTGTCATCTGCTTCTCTATGCCAGCTCCCAATCTTTGTTCTCACTCTTGGTGAGTCCCCTGCGGGAGTCCACGTTAAAAGCCTGGGACTCATCCATGGCTACTCCATCGTTCTCACCCTAACATGTACCTAATCACTAATTCCTGTTGATCCTACCTCCTTAATAGCTGTCAAATCCATCCATTTTTCTCTATTGCCACTGTTTCTACTTTAGCCCAGGCCAATATCATCTATCCCAAGTACTAAGTCTTGAACTCCCACCACTACTGCTTCTCCAATCCATTCTCTACTCTGGAATCTAAGTGAGCTTCTATTAAATCTGACCATGTCATTTTTCTGATTTGTCACCCATCCACTAATGATTTTCCATTGTCCTTGGGATAAAATCAGACTCTGTTTGGCCCTCATCCCCCTTTGCTGCTTCATCTTGCCCCAGACTCACTGAGCCACTCGCAGTTCTCCAAATGGCTCTTCACAACCCTTTGGACTTTGCCTTTAATGCCCACTCCTGTGCTCTCCTTTTCTCTTCCTCACCAGGCCCAGGGTCAGCCCTGGACTTTATTCTGCCCACTGGCCTTCTGTGACACCTCTAGGGCTATGTTTTGTTCTTACCCATTTGTGGCAATTACTACATAGTATTATTAGGCTACTTGCCAGTCTTCTCATCCAGAGGATATACTCTTCTGGGTTAGTGACAGTTATCTTAGTTATTGTTGTATTCCCAGTTTCTGACATCTGGTAGATGCTCTTAAATTACTGGCTGCATGAATGAATGCATTTTGAAGCTGAATTTAAGTCAGGTACTGTGCTAGGTACTAGGACCATATCTCTAGTGATAAAAAGATGAATAAGACCCAGTAGTTTTCAAGGATCAAGTATTATAATAAAGAGGCATTAAGCACATGAGTATAATACAATACTATATAACAGATAGCTATTCAGTAGCCACAATAAACATTCATTCATCCAGCAATTATTTCTTGACTGCTAGCTCTGTGCATGGTACTACTGTAGGTGCTCGGGACACATGTGAACAAAGAAGATAAAAATCCCTGCCTTGTGGATTTTACAATCTAGCTGTGCTACTTTCTGCTTAATAATTTCCAATGGAATCTCACTGTTTTTAGGACAAAGTCCAAAGTCGATACTTGGTTTCCCCATACACATCAGTGGCTTTTTTTATATTTCGAGGGGGGGGAGAGGTGTCACATGTTGGCTATAAGACCCTGATGAAGGCTATGACCTTTCTTCTCAGAATGCTCACACCTGCAACTCACACACTCATCCACTATTGCAGGCTATTTGAGGGGGCTTCCAGGCCCATGAATACCTCTCAGTTAGAATCACTACACCCCAGAGCCTAGCTCTGCCCAGCAGTACTACCCTCACCTCCTCACTTGATCTGTCACTCTCTGTCCTCTCAGTTTTCTCAGAGCTGACTTCTTCCTGACTCTAGACCTTCGCATACGATGCTCCTTCTACCTAAAATGCTCTTTCCCCTCAACCTCGTTTGCCTCGTAAATTTGTATTCATTCTTCATATCTCAGATGAAAAATTATTTCCTCGAAGAAATGTTCCCTACCTTCATTCCAGTTAAGTTAGGTCCCCCAATCTTAAGTTCTTAATAAAGTTCCAGGATATCAAGGACATGCCTGTCTTGGTCATGACTTGCAGATAGTAGGGGCTCAATAAATATTTCTCAATGAATAAATGGATGAGTGAATCTTCAAAGAGTAATCTGCAGTGTAGAAAGGTACAGGCGGCATCAAGTAAGTGGCCGCAGAATGATGAGTCATACTACTGTAGTAGTCAGGTGATAACTTGGGTGACAGTACAAATAAAGAGAAGTCAACAGTGAGAGAAATATTTAGAAGGTAGAGTCAGAAGGATGGCCAAATGGATATGACAGTAAAGAACAGGTAGGTAAGCCAATAGTGACTCCCATCTTCTGGGTTAGCTAAATTCATGGATGAAGGTACTATTCTCTCAGGTAGAGAAAAATGGGAATTTTGAACTTGCAAAGTTTGGACCACATGTGTAATCCCAAGTGGACATATTGAATAGGCAGCTGTATATGGAAGTCTGGAGCCCAGGAGAGAGGTCTGTGATGAGAATGTAAATTTGAGAGCCATCAGCATATGGAGGCTAATTAATACCAGGGGCATGGAAGAGTTTGCTTATTGAGAGATCAGAGCGTGAAAAGGGAAAGGGTCCAAGACATAGCCTTAAGGAACTCTAACATTTAGAGATTATGTGGAACATAAGCCAACTAAGGAGATTGAGAGAGAGAGATAAAAGAAGACGAGCTGTCTATCATGTAAAGAAAGCCAAGGGAAGAGAGTTCCAAGAAGGAGTGGAGAAAATAAGAGAGATAATGATGGTGATCCGTAGTGTCAGTTGCTGAGAGGTCAAGAAAGATGAGGACAGATATATATCCACTTGATTTAGCCACATGGGAGTTATAAAGTGCATTGAATTTGTAGGGGCAGAAGTCACCTTGAAGTCAGCTGAAGAATACATATATGAAGTAAAAGAAATTAAGAGCAAGTATGCAAAATTTTATAAAGGTCAAGATGGAGTGGGGTGGCTAGGTGGCTCATTTGGTTAAGGATAGGACTCTTGATTTGGGCTCATGTCATGATCGCAGGGCTGCAAGATCAAGCTCTGTGTCAGGTTGGTTGCTGGGCATGTAGCCTGCTTAAGATACTCTCTCTCCTTCTTCCTTTTCTCCTCCCCTCTTTATAAAAAAAGTCAACAGGGAGTAACCAACTCAGCCTGGGAAATTTAGAAAAGCCTTCTTAGCAAAAGAGGGACACTGAGCTGGGTCTTAAATAATGAGTAGGAGTTTACTAGACTGGAGATGGTGAAGGGGTGGGGTAAGAAAGTTCAGTATACCAGTATAGATTTATAGGCAGAAGGTTCAGCATGCTTAGAGACACTAAATCACGAAAAGACATGGAAGATATATGGGACAGCGAGAAATGTCCCTTTATTGGATTGGCTCTTAGGGTTAAGTGTTATTTATCCAATACACTCCTTTAAAAAATTTTTTTTTAATTTTTAAAAAAGATTTCATTTATTTATTTGAGTGAGTGAGAGAGACAGAGAGACAGAGCACAAGCAGGAAGGAGGGTCAGAGGGAGAGGGTACAAGCAGGCTCCCCACTCCTAGGCTCCTAGGACGCTGAGATCATGACCTCAGCCAAAGGCAGACACTTAACCAACTGAGCTCTCCAGGTACCCCCTCTACTACAGTCCTGTTAAAAATATAAATTCCCCTGGAATTATTACTCAATATGATGTTAGTGTAGATTAACTCATCAAATGTTCTCCAAGTGGCAGCCTGCTGAAACCTGGGCCTCACAGGCTTTGGAAAGCAGACAGGTAAGTTTCAATATAGGAAGGATACAGTACTTACTTGGCATTAGGAGATAGATCTGTGTAGGGAGCCAAGGGGGGGGGGAGGAGGCAGCCCCAGGCAAGCAGGAAATACTGTGAGTACTTTATGTGCTTGGGGTGAGATGAGCATGCAGTGAATTTTGCTTACTTCAAAATTATTTGTCAGGTCAGATCTGACAAAATGTTTTCCCTTTAGAAAACCAGTCTTTACCAGTATAGATTTATAATCAAGTGTTAAGCATGGAATCTTTGGATTTGGATGTTCCCAGATTAAGAAAGAACTGTTATGGTTCAGAGAGGGTGTGCATCCCTATAAGTAAGTTATAGCACTCATGTTAGTTTTGATTCTTCTCCCTAAACATTTATCCTTTTTTTTTTTTTTGGTACAATGAAAGATAAGTCAACAGGGGTTACAAAATAAATGCTATTAGCATAAATGTAGCTCAAGTTAACATGAGGATGAATGAGCAGTAAGAAAGTGAATTTTTAAAAAACATTTTATTTATTTATTTGACAGAGAGATCACAAGTAGGCAGAAAGGCAGAGAGAGAGAGAGCGGGGGAAACAGGATCCCCATTGAGCAGAGAGCCTGATGCAGGGCTTGATCCCAGGACCCCGAGATCAGGACCAACCCCGAGATCATGACCTGAGCTGAAGGCAGAGGTCCAACCCACTGAGCCACCCAGGCACCCCAAGAAAGTGAATTCTTAAAGAGAACACTTCCCTCCAACTCCAGCAGAGCTATGAGCTCTTTTATATGTTGGGAAGTGCCTCATGTTTTAGTGGGATTTATGAAAGGTTTGTTCATTTATTTGCTTTCTTGATTTCCTGATTTTTGTCACCAGGGTTCTGGACCATGGCTATCTCTACTTAGGAGCTAAATATGTATTCTTCTTTGAGTCATAACCATGTATTTCCATTAATCTCCAAAAGTTATTATATCAATTCTCCCTTTCTCCATATGTTCTAAAGCATCATATAACTTTAAGATCTCTAGAATTAATTCAGTTATTAAACAACATTTTTGGGGCATCTTCTCTGTGCCAGATAATATCGTGCATGAACAGTACAAAGGTGCTCAAGACACATTCCCGTGTGTGGATCTGGTAGGGGGAAACAAACTAGTTACAGATGAAATGACAGTCATGTATAGGGTACAGCAGAGGTTCCAAAAAGATCTTATTAGCTCTTCCTGGGGAAGCCTGGCAAGGCTTCAAAGAAGATGTGAAGCTTACACTAATTAGTGCAAGATGAGAAGAGCTTCACCAGGCAAATGTCATTAGAAACTGAAGTTGCAGGGAGAACATTCTAGGCAAAAGGAGCACAGGCACAGGGTTACAAAGCAGAGTACCTCCAGAGAACTGGGAATAGTTCTCTGAACTTGGTAACTTTCTACAGCCCTACTACCTGGAATGTGATCAATCTCGTCTAATCTCAGAAGCTAAGCAGAGCTGGGCCTGGTTAGTACTTGGATGGGAGAATAAGTGACAAAAGGATGCAGTACATGAATTTGGACTTTGTACTGTAGTGGAATGCCACGGAAAGGATCTAAAAGCAGATTTGTTTTAGACAGATCCCTATGGCCGCAGAGTAAAGGGTAGACTGGACAGGAATAAGACAAGGAGCAATGAGGCTATTTCAGAGAGAACTGATCTGAGCAAGAAAAAGAGAAGCAGTGAAGTTAGAGAGGAGAGGACTAATAAGGCAGAGGACTGAGGAGAGAGAGAACAAATGCTTGAGCCAAACACTAACATAACGTAATTATGTTAGTGTTTGAATGAATTACTTAGTGAATGAACACTATGGCAAATAAAGGAGTAAAAAGGGACAAAAATTCTCCAAGTTTCTGGAAATGGCATTGACCAAGATAAGAAACAGAGGAAGCTGAGGGAGTCAGTGTTAGTAGCATCGTGGGAAGGATTCTGAATTAGAAGTGAGATATCCAAATGAAGATGTCCACCCAGGGCATTGACTATGTGACCTTGAGCTCAGGATGGAGGAAACTGCATCACAAGCACATACAGAAAGATACATTCGCTCTGGACAAAAGATGGGATATTACTTGAGGCCTGGAAGGAAGTAAAAGTAGATATAGATATATGTACATTTTAAAATATGGGAATAGGAAGTCGAGTGATTCATATTTGACGGCCATAATTATTTCTACAAGGTAGAATTTAGGTCACCCACTTAGAAAGAGAGGGACTTGGTCTTGGGTGGTGCTTAAGATACTTAAGTGGTGCAAGTTTGAACAATGAGAAAGGCAGCGAATAAATGGACATTTAAAACTAATGTTAACTGTTGCTTAGAATCTGGATAGCTTTAAGATATATCACCTCAAAATTAAAACATCTGACATATTAATAATTTTGCTTTTTTACACTTAAATGCTTACAATAGACCATATACTGCAGTAAGAGCATCACAAAGACGATCTTATTTATTCCCTACAAATAACTGTGTGAGTGCAGGAAGGGGTTTTTATTCCTCTTTGACAGATGTAGAAACTGAAGTTCAGAGAAGTGAAATGACTTGTTCAGTTCACACAGTAAGTGTAAGTCTTAAACCCAGGTCTCCTGATTTCAAATTTAGTGTTCCTTATAATTTATTTCTTCATTTCAAAGGGGAAAACACAAGTTGAAAATTGCAGGAGATCTGCACATAGGGTTCTTAGGCTTCTTCTGGGGTTGACCCTTTTTGGCATAACTTAGTAGGACTCAAACTAAAGACAGCCAAAGCTGAGTTCATTTTTTTTTTTCCCTTTGTAACCAATTTTTCCTCATGACTTTTCAATTTCTATTAATCACCATTTCCCAGTCATGAAAGGTGGAAAACATAGTCACCTTAGATTCTTCTCTCATCTAATGCCTACACAGAATTCTTGTAATGAGTACATGGAATAGCACAGATACAGCACCTGGTACAGCATCAGACATATACAAGTCATTTAGTGACTGACAGCTGTTACCATTCCTACTGCCACAGGCATCTTCTACTCCAGCCAAAGTGGATTGCTGTAGTAGGCTGAAAAATCAGCTGCCTGAAGATGTCCAGGTCCTAATCCCTAGAACCTTTTATGGTAAAGGGCGGCGGGGGGTGGGGGGCGCCTGGGTGGCTCAGTGGGTTAAGCCGCTGCCTTCGGCTCTGGTCATGGTCTCAGGGTTCTGGGATCGAGTCCCGCATCGGGCTCTCTGCTCAGCAGGGAGCCTGCTTCCCTCTCTCTCTCTCTCTCTGCCTGCCTCTCCATCTACTTGTGATTTCTCTCTCTCAAATAAATAAATAAAATCTTTAAAAAAAAAAAAGGGGTGGGGGCAGATCTTTGCGGGTATGATTAATGATTTTGAGATAGAGAGGTTATCGTGGATTATCCAGGTAGACCCTACATATCATCACATGTATAGTTATAAGAGAGAAGCAGAGGGAAACTTGAACATAGATAAAGATGACAATGTGACCACTTAAGCAGAGACTGGAGTAATATGGCCATAAGCCAATGAAGTCAGCAGCCATAAGAAGCTGGAAGGGGCGGGGCACCTGGGTGGCTCAGTGGGTTAAAGCCTCTGCCTTCAGCTCAGGTCATGATCCCAGAGTCCTGGGATCGAGCCCCATATCGGGCTCTCTGCTCGGCAGAGAGCCTGCTTCCTCCTCTCTCTCTGCCTGCGTCTCTGCCTACTTGTGATCTCTATCTGTCAAATAAATAAATAAACAAAATCTTAAAAAAAAAAAAAAGCTGGAAGGGGCAAAGAACAGAATTTCCCCTAGAATCTCCAAAAGAAATTTGGGTTTACCCACATCTGTATGTCAGCCCAATGACACTGATTTTGGACTTCTGGCCTCTAGTGAAAGAATAGATTTCTAATGTTTTAGGCCATCAAGTTTGTGGTAATTTGTTACAGCAGCCCTATGAAACTAATAGTTAGATTCTCCAAACACCTCATTCTTTTTCCTCTTCACTATTTCTTACACTTCAGAAAACAAAAATCTTTTATGACTTTTTCTCTTTTAAACTTAGAATAATTCCTTCAAGGTTAATCTCTAAAAGTCTTTCTTTCTTTCCTTCCTTACTTTTTTTGTCAGAGAGTGTGTGTGCAAATGCATGCACAAGCAGGGGGAGTGACAGGCCAAGGAAGAAGCAGACTCCCTGCTGAGCAAGGAGTCCCATGCAGGACTCAATCCCAGGACCCTGGGATCATGACCTGAGCCGAAGAAAAAGGCCACCCAGGCATCCCACTCTCTAAAAGTTACTTCATCCATAAAGACTTTCCTACTCCTTTAATCAGATATGACCTTTCTTTCTTGAGCAAACCTATGTATGTATGGGGCTTTTCGTGTTTTTGTAATTGTATTTTTCTGACAGCGTAAATGTTTGTAAACAATTTGTCCTGTAAATGGTCTGGGTTTAAGTTCTTCAGGAATTCATTTGTATTAATATTATGGTTTTTAGACTCTGCACTGCAATGCTTTACTCAGTGTCCTTCACCCAGTAGGTATCAATAATTCTTTTGCTACCTACCTCTACTATCTACAAAAGTGCTCAATTACACAGTTATTCATGTATCCCAAAGCGTACAATTACAGTAGTCATTAGGTCATTAGCCACATGTGACCATTTAAATTTAAATTAATCAAAATTAAATAAAATTTAAAATTCAGTTCCTCAGTAGTATTAGCCATATTTCAGTGTTCAGTACCCATATATTAGACATCACAGATATAAAACATTTTCATCATCACAGAAAGTTCTATAGGACAGAACTGCTTTACAGTGGCAATCTCGATATAATTTAAGTAAACAGGAAATTTTCCAGAGGCCATGGTGACAACAGAAATACAGAAACTAGAAATAATTTTTCTTCAAAATGTAAAAATGTCAATTTTCCCGAGATTATTTTATCAAGTCAATGCAATCCCATTCCAAATTCCAATGGTATGTCTGTTGGAACTTAGTAAACTGATTCTAATGGTCACCTAGAAGAGAAAAAGTATAGGAAAACCTTTAAAAAAATAAAAATAAAAGAACTATGAGGAGAAAGGAGTTGCCCTTCCAGACAGCAAAACACAATACAGTTAGATCAATTAACACATTACAGCAGTAATATGGAAGTACACATATGGATCAGTGAAATAGAACAGCAAGTCTGAAGACAAACCTATGTATGTATGGGGCTATAACTTATGATAAAAGTGTCATTCGAATTAGCAGGACAGGGCAGAAAATTCAAGTAGTACCAACAGAATGGGAAAACATTCTCACACCCAAAAAAAAAAAAAAAATCCCAGCTAGTTTAAGAAGGAAAAGCATAATTTTGGCATAATTTTGCTGTAAAAAGCAAAATTCTAAACTTATTAAAAGAAAATACAGAAAATGTTGCTTATAACTTCAGTATTGAAAAGACCTACTCAAGCAAGACCTAAAATGATAAAACCATAAAAAGATATACCGTGTTCCTAAACTAAAGATTTAATATTGTTAAGATATCAGTACTACCCCCAAAAAATCTAGAGATGGGGTACAATCACTGTGAAAATCCTAATGACATTTTTTGGAGCAGAAATTCATAAATTCATATGGAATTTCAAAGGCTCCCAAAATGCCAAAATAATCTTGAAAAAGAAAAACAAATTTGGAGGACTTTGGACACTCACACTTCAGATTTCGAAACTTATTACAAAGTTACAGCCATCAAAGCATGTTGTACTGGTGTAAAGACAGACATATAGGTCAAGAAATAGAATGGAGAGCCCAGAAATACACTTTTACCTATATGACCAAATGGTTTTCAGCAAGGGTGTCCAGAGCATTCATGCATAAAAGAAAGTCTTTCAGTAAATGGTGCTGAAAAAACTGAATACCTGCATGTAAAAGAATGAAGTTGGATCCTTATGTCATATACAAAAATTACTCAAAATGAATTGAAGAGGGGCACCTGGCTGGCTCAATGAGTAGAACATGCAGCTCTTTATCTCAGAGTTGTTGAATTCAAACCCCATGAGGGTAAAGTTTGCTTAAAATAAATAAAAAAATAAGAAAATAAAAGAGAAAAGCTTAAAAAAGGAAAAAAAAAAAAAGGATTGAAGACCTAAACATATGAGCTAAAACCACAAAACTCACAGAAGAAAACACAGGGGGATGCACATGACATTGGATTTGACAAGAATTTCTTAGATATGACATCAAAACAGAGGCAGCAAAAGAAAAAACAGATAAACTGGACTTTATCAAATTTAAAATTGTACATCCAAGAATACTACCAAGAGAGTGAACAGACAACCCATGAAATAAGAGAAAATATTTGTAAGTCATTATATCTGTTAAGTGATTAATAATCCAGAATATATAAAGAATCTCTACAATTCAACAACAACAAAACAACCTGATTAAAAACTCTGTGAAGGGGTGCCTGGGTTTCTCAGTGGGTTAAAGCCTCTGCCTTCAGCTCAGGTCATGATCTCACAGTCCTGGGATCGAGCCCGGCATCAGGCTCTCTGCTCAGCAGGGAGCCTGCTTCTTTTCCTCTCTCTCTCTGAGTGCCTCTCTGCCTACTTGTGATCTCTATCAAACAAATAAATAAAATGTTAAAAAAAATGGTAACACTTACTAAAAAACAAAAACAAAAAAACTCTGTGAAGGACTTTCTTCAAAGATACACAAATGGCCAAATAAGCAAATGAAAAGATTTTCAACATCACTAATTATTAAGGAAATGCAAATCAAAACCACAATCACATATTATTTCATACCCATTAGGATGGCTATTTTTTTTTTTAAACCAAACAGAAAATAAAAGTATTGATGGGGCACTTGGGTGACTCAGTCAGTTAAGTGTCTACATTCAGCTCAGGTCACCATCACAGGTCCTGAGAGCCCTGAGAGCCTTTGCATTGGGCTTCTTTCTCAGCAGGGAGTCTGCTTTCCCTCTCCCTCTGACCCTCCACCCCCATCATGCTTTCTGTCTCTCTCAAATAAATAAATAAAATATTTAAAAAAATAAAAAATGGAAGAGTATTAGGGATGACATGGAGAAACTGAAACTCTAAGCATTGCTGATGGGAATGTAGAATGATACATTTTCTATGGAAAATAGTATGGGGGTGCCCGGGCAAATTCAGTCAGTTGAGCATCTGACTTTGGCTCAGGTCATGATCTCAGGGTCCTGGGAAAGAGCCCTATGTCTGTCAGGCTCTGTGATCAGCCAGGAGTCTGCTTGTCTCTCTCCCTCTGTCCCTCCCCAAATCCAAAAGAAAGAAAGAAAGAAAGAAAGAAAGAAAGAAAGAGAGGAAGAAAGGAAGGAAATAGTATGGAAGTTCCTCTTAAAATTAAAGATAGAATAACCATATAATCCAGCAATTCCACTTCTAGGTATATACCCCAAAGAACTGAAAGCAGAAACTCAAACAGATATTTGTACACCCATGTCAATAGCAGTATAATTCATAATAGCCAAAAGATAGAAGCAACCCAAATGTCCATCAATGGATGAATGGATGAACAAAATGTAGCATACATAGACAATGTAATATTATTTAGTCATAAAAATGAAGGAAATTCTGAAACATGCTACAACATGTGTGAACCTTGAGGACACTATGCTAAATGAAAGTAAGCCCAGTCACAGAAGAGTAACTATTGTATGATTTCACTTATATGAAGCACTTAGTCAAAGTTATAGAAGAAAAGTAGGATGGTGGTTACCAGGGGCTAGGGAGAGAAATGGGGAGTTATTTAATAGATATGAAGCTTCAGTTTGGGAAGATGAAGAAGTTCTATAGCTTGATGGTGGTGATGGTTTTACAACAATGGAAATGAACTTAAATGGTTTTACAACAATGGGAATGAACTATACATTAAAAATAGTCAAAATGATAAATTTTATGTTATATATATATTTTAACCACATTTTTAAGTGGCATTTTTCTTTTTTTTTTTTTTAAAGATTTTGTTTATTTATTTGACAGAGAGATCACAAGTAGGCAGAGAGGCAGGCAGAGAGAGAGAGAGGAGGAAGCAGACTCCCCGCTGAGCAGAGAGCCCGATGCGGGACTCGATCCCAGGACCCTGAGATCATGACCTGAGCCGAAGGCAGCAGCTCAACCCACTGAGCCACCCAGGCACCCAAGTGGCATTTTTCTTAAAGATAATTTTTAAAAAGATGATTTAGTGGTGCCTGGGCTCAGTCAATTGAGTGTCTGGCTTTTGGTTTTGGCATTGGTCATGATCTCATGGGTTGTAAGATCAAGCCCCATGTCAGGCTCCATGCTCAGCGGGAAGTCTGCTTGAGATTCTCTCTCTTCCTCTCCCTTTGTCCCTATCCACCCTGTGCTCTCTTTTTCTCTGATAAATAAAAATAAATCTTTTTAAAAAATTAATAAATAAACCAAAAAAACAAAAAAGAAAAGAATGTAAGATACAATTACAAGCCACATACATAACTTTAAATTTTCTAGTATATGTATTTTAAAAAGTAGAAAGAAAAAAACAAAGTAAAAAGAAATGTGAAATTAAGAATGGTAATCAATACTTTTATTTGATCCTATATATCAAAAATACTATCATTTCAATATGTAATCAATGTAAAAATTATTGGGATAGTTTACATTCTTTTTGTCTTATTCCAAATCTTCACAATCCAGTGTCTATTTTACTCTTATAGCACATGTCAACTCAGATTAGTCACATTGTACGTGCTTAATAGCCACATGTAGCTAGTGGCTACCATATTGGACAGTACATCTTGTGTGTGTGTGTGTGTGCGCGCGCCTATGTGTATTTTAAATGCAAAGTCAAAGTTGTGAAATACCGTGGTGGGTAGTTTTTGACTTATTTATGAGAATGTATTCATGTGTAACTTATATAAGGTTATACTAAAAATATGAAGTTCCCTATTAATTTGCTTATAAATTCTGTTAAAATTTGTCTTATTACTTGATATGTTTACAACAACATGCTTTTTATTTCTTCTTATTCCTTTCTTTTATTTCAGTATGGTGAAAGTTTCATTATGAAATTACTTTTGTTTGTAAACTAGAAAGGTAATAAAGGAACATAAAGTAGACTACATATAAGACAAAGAATATAAACATAACCTTCATAATTTTTCATATTTATTACATGGTAGAATTATAATATTTGATACATTAATAAATAAAGTGTATTATTAAAAATTTTAAGAGTATTTAAAAACTTCAAGTTTATTTGGCTTACCTTTATAAATTTTTTTTAAAGATTTTATTTATTAATTTGACAGAGATCACAAGTAGGCAGAGAAGCAGGCAGAGAGAGAGAGGGAGAAGCAGTCTCCCTGCTGAGCAGAGAGCCCAATGCAGGGTTCGATTCCAGGACCCTGGGATCATGACCTGAGCCCAAGGCAGAGGCTTTAACCCACTGAGCCACCCAGGCGCCCCATTACCTTTATAAATTATAAAATATTCTAGGGGCGCCTGGGTGGCTCAGTGGATTAAGCCGTTGCCTTCAGCTCAGGTCATGATCTCACAGTCCTGGGATCGAGCCCCGCATCGGGCTCTCTGCTTAGCAGGGAGTCTGCTTCTCTCTCTCTCTCTCTCCGCTTGCCTCTCTGTCTACTTGTGATCTCTCTCTGTCAAATAAATAAATAAAATCTTTTAAAAAATAAAAAATAAATAAATAAAATATTCTAAAATATTTAGATACTTTTCAATAGAAAAATGTCAGGTACTTTCCTACTTTCAAATGCCTTAGTGATTAACTATTAATTCTGTGGTAGCTAAAGGCAGACATATAAAACACACATGAACAGGGGTGCACTGGCTCAGTAGGTAGAGCATGCAACTCCTGATCTTGGAGTCATGAGTTTGAGCCCCAAATTGGGGGTAGAGTTTACTTTAAAAAAACACACATATATAAACACATTCAAGCACATACTTGAAGTAATTATAAAAACGAAAAAGTTGGGGGTGTCCTGGTGGCTCAGAAGCATCTGCCTTTAGCTCAGGTCATGATCCCAGAGTCCTGGGATGGAGCCCTGCCTCAGGCTCCATGTTCAGCAGGGAGTCTGCCTCTCCCTCTGCCTGCTGCTCCCCCTGCTTGTAGGCTCTCTCTCTGTGTCAAATAAATAAATGACATCTTTTTTTTTTTTTAGTTTTTATTTATTTTTTTGACAGAGAGAGAGAGAGAGATCACAAGTAAGCAAATAGGTAGGTAAAGGGCGGGGGAAGCAGGTTCCCCATTGAGCAGAGAACCCGATGAAAAAGCTGTTTCTTGGTTTGTGTCATGTAGGAGGAAACCTACAGGCAATGACATGATGGTGTTATTAGATGTACTAAACTTGACATGGGTTTGCTGATTCTTCAAAAAAGAGATGAAGAGATAATAGATACAGAATTAGAAATGTGATAACTTGCTTCTTATATATTTGCTATGTAGGTCAGTTGCTTGAATCTGAGTCTCTATAAAGTGTATTAGCAGGTGTCGAAAGGAACCTAGTATAACTGTAAGTACAGAAATGACTATAGAGATAGGTCCCATAAAATGAACAGAAAAGGGATGAAGAGTTTCTCAAGTGGTACGAAGACTTTGGTATGAAGAGTTTCTCAAGTGGAAGGTCTCTATAGGTGTGACTTCCAAATCTCTGTTTATAACTGCCTAATCTCACTGGCAGGAAGGAGAGGGTGAAGGAGATGGCATTTAGGGCCTCCGCTCCCACACCAGAATGGCAAAGACACATTCACTCAGAAGTCAAATTTTCACTTTAAATTGGCCCTGAGTTCATTCTAAGAGGAAAAGAAAAAAGTAAAAGAAAACCTCAAAAGAGAACTAGTTGGGTGTTGAGAGGACGGATAAGTTTTATATGAGAGGCAGACGGCTAAACTTAATTTTTTAAAAAAATTTTAACTAACATCTACACCCAACATGGTGTAGATCCTGAGATCAACAGTGACATGCTCCACCGACTGAGCCAGCCAGGCACCCCCTAAAATTAATTTTTATATTACTTTTCCAGCAAATGGTGAAACATTTCAGTTTCTAACACAAAATAAAAACAATCATACCTCTCTTTCTGATCTACTTTGATTTTTTAATATATTTTAATCCTTTCAGAATTTTCTATGGCATCAGTTTAGTTCACATCTACTTTGTATTCACATCTACTTTTTGTATTTGGTTTTATTTATCTATTTTATTAGCTAATACAATCACATAGTAAGAAGTTCGAAAGGTAAAATAAAGTTAGTGAGATTTTCCCTGCCATCCCTGAACCACTCGATTCCCCCCTAGAAAGCAACCACTGTTATCAGTTACTCTTGTTTTCATTTTGAAATCTACTGCACCACTAAACTGTTGTAAAATTCCCAGTATCATTCTCTCCTAATTGCTTTACTAAAACTGGACCGGGCCAGTAAGAGGACACAGTAAGAGGACACAAGGAAGTGGAGGGTTGTGACCAATTAAGACCTATCTGTGGGGGCACTCCTGGTCTCATATCATGTGAAGGTAGGCTTTCTTCCCATTGCTTCCAGTTATCCTCACCAACAAGATGCCGCATGTTTTTCTCCTGCCTAAAGGAATTGAGAGAGAACCAAAGAGTGGAAGGGTAAAAGAGGAGGGTCAGGAAAGCAGAGATTCAGAGTACCATGCTAAGTGCTGCGATGGTGATGGGAGCACTGGGAAGGCACAACAGGGACAGACAGCAGTGTTTCAAGGTAGTGAAGAGCACAGATGTGTAAACAATGAACTCTAACCAATATCTAACACAGGTAGATGAAGTAAGGGCTAAATAAAGTTACAAGCAGTATGCTGTAGGAATGTGGAGGGAAAAGAAGAATAGGGGGAAGGACTTCATAAATTAGCCCATGGCGGGTTGAGCACGTCTGACAAGCTTCTTCTCGAATTGCACACGTTTTCCCTGACTCATGAAAACCTAGGGCTGGGAGAATGCCAGACCAGTGTGCTGCACCTCAATCAGTCAGGGAAGCTTTTCGGAACCAATATGGAGAGGAAAAATTAGTTTAGAACTTTGCACACATGCAAAAATGTAAGGAAGAATAATAAAAGTCCCACAGAAGCTTACAACTGGTCTTCGGTTGTGAATCAGAGAAAAACCCATGAGCATTTTCAAAAGCTTCACTAATCAGGGATGCCAGGAATTGTTCCCCTCCAGGGGTTGCCATTTACAGTGTTGTCTAGGTTTTAGGTATCCCTGGAATTGTATGGTGCACAATCAACATGATTGTGTCCGCTAGGGCAGACATCAGTTTTTTGACTACTACTTTCTAAGTTTCCCCATCACTAAATTTTTATGAGTTACAGGGTATTCCTTTTGGCTAACATTTCCTATGACAAGAAAAAACAAACATTTAGAATGTTATGAATAAATATATTTTCTTAAAAACCCAAGGTTGTTGTGTATAAACTGCGGGGTAGCTATGCTACAGATTATGGCTAAATTATATACCTAAAGTATGACATATTGTACATATTTTCCAACCTATAAAGATTTTCCATGATGGGGTAAGGGCTGCTCAGTTTCAAATTAAACACCATTTATTTAGAATATTATTTAGAGTGGAATAGTATTATTGTTGCCGGGCATCTGGCACATTTTTACTCTGAGGCTTTCAGAATTTAATGAGTAAAAGTTGAAAGTTTCTCCTTATTTTAGAAGAATTTTTCTGATTTCTCTCCAGTATCTCTCTTTTCACTTCCATTATCTAATTTGGCAATGTACCAGACAACCACCAATTTGGAAAACAACATAACAGTGGGTCACATAAAGATAAGATGTGAAACTGATTATTGTGTTTAAAGTTATTCCACTATTGTTCTTAACCCCAGATACTAATATTTCTGACTAGGAAATGTCTAACTAAGGGAAATCAAGAAATATTTATCATCAGTAGATATGGCTGTGTTTTGTTCCTTTGAGGCTTTGCATTAATTGTTGAGGATCCAGGAACCAAGTTTTAAAGTTTTTTTTTTAAGTGTGTGGGTATTGAGCTAATTCCTGGTGGTTTTTAGAATTTAGCCACATGTTCCCTTTTTGTGGAAATATTTACGCTGGGGATTTCCACTAAGGGAATTAGAGTTAATTGAGCTCTTTTCTGGGGGATAAAGCAGCTGAGGCCATACTTCTATTAGTGTCCTTTTCCCTTGCCCTACTCTTGAGAGTGTTTCCACACACATAAGACTTGATCTAACAGGTTCTAATGGAATATTATATATAAAATAAGATCATGTGTTTGAAAATGCTTGGCACCCAATCTGGTATATGTTAATTACTCATTACAAATTGGTTGTATCTAGTTGAGCAGTACCTGATTTTGGTGAATATGTGATTGCTATAAATGAAATGTCCCTTGAGCTGGCCAAGGGATTTTTTTTTTTAAATCTAACTTATCTTGGGGTATGAAAAGTATAAAGTATCTCTCAGAGATAAGCCGGATTACATATTCAATAACAAAATCTTTCATTTCAAATTTCAGCTACAAACTTTGGGTGTTCCTGTAAATGCAACAGTGGAAGATGAACTACATATGGTTGAAAATGCTTGACTGAAAATGAAGAAGGAAAAGAGGAACACAGAACCTAGAGACACTGAAAATTGAAATGCATACAAGCAGATATCCTCTCAAATCCCACCCAAGAAGCAACGAATAAGCTTGAAAAATTATTCATCTGGTTTTTCATGGTATAGCACAAAGACTCAGAACTAGGGTGCTGGGTTCCATCACTGACTTGCAAGTTTCCATCACAGTAAAAAAAAAAAAAAAAAGGGAGGGGGATAATATTTGCCATGTACTGAACAGTGATGCTTTGAGGATTAATGACATAATGTCTGTAAAGAGGTTGGAGCTCCTTGGAAAAAAGACACTACATAAATATAAAGTAGTATTAATATTTAGGCTTAGTCCACAATGTGAGACCTGCTTTCTTTGGCTCATGAGGTCATCAGCAGTTCTGTAAGGTGTACTCAAACACCCACAGAGGAGCCTTGTTAGCGGCCTCGTAAGTGGACTGTAAAAGCTAATCTGACCCACCTGGTCAGAGCAGTCACGGAGGCCCTTCCCTTTTCATGGCCTCTGAGAAGCTACAGATGGAGAGTGCTTGGCTCTCTAAAGGAATGAGACATGGCCATGAGAGAACTTCAACAGCATTTAGGGCTTCTCAGGAATGCCGTGGGAGTTTGGGAATGTTTTGACTTAGAATTAAACAAAAGTGCAGTCATATCATATCTTGATTTAGAAGAAAGGCTAAATTCGCCTTTCTCAGACAACGAAAATTTGGAATAAGAGTAGGAATGAGAAAGCTACTTCTTGGAATGGTTAGTTTATATCTTTAAAGGATTTGGAGGCAAACTTGGGTTTTTTGGTCCTGGGAACATTTTAGTCTCCAGGGGTTGCAGTCTCTTTGATGGCAATATCCTGACTCCTCATCACAGCTTCATCTCTGTGAAACGGTTATCAAGGGCAATCTTGTAGAAGTTTCAGTTCTAAAGTTTCAAAGGACAATCAATTCAATGTAGACATTGTCTTGCAAAGTCTTGTGGTATAACTGAATGATATCAATGTAATTGTGATGAAACATTTGCATTTCTCAGTTTTAAAAGATAAAATTAATTTTGATTCAAGAGCCTTAGGCATCAGAAACCTCCATCTTCAAAATGTGAGGTTCATGAACTTATAATCTTTAGTGCTTAATAGTGATTCTGAGGCTGTGTCCATAACACTGAAACATTTTAACAAAAGATGAAAAAATGTGAAGGAATTTTTTTAAATCTGGGTGTTCTGTTTTACATTGATCTAGGTTGGGTGCTCTTCAAGAAATGAATTTGGTTTCTTGTCCACTGATTGCTATGGTATTTCAAACTGATTAATATTTATAATATATGCTTTGTTAGGGGAAAGGGAATAAAAATGTTACAGCCTTCTCAACTTGGTAGTCAAATCTATGCTAACTAGAAAGGATTTTCTAAGTAAAGTTTTGGCCTTAGTTCTTCCCATCCTTTAATGAACAGTTTAGTCTTAACACTAGTGTTAGCTTGGGTGGCTCAGTGGGTTAAGCCTCTGCCTTCGGCTCAGGTCATGATCTTAGGGTCCTGGGATCAAGCCCCACATCGGGCTCTCTGCTCAGCAGGGAGCCTGCTTCTCCCTCTCTCCCTGCCTGCCTCTCAGCCTACTTGTGGTCTCTCTCTCTCTCTGTCAAATAAATAAATAAAATCTTTAAAAAAAAAAAAAAAACTAGTGTTAGATGTAGCAGAGCAAGAGAGGCACCCTGAGCAGGGTGAGGAGGGCATTGCATCTACATTGGGAAAAAGGCCCAGAGCAGGAGGGTCAGAGCCCTACAGGAGTAAGATGGGTATCTTTGTGTGCAGGGGAAGGCGACGAGGATGAGAGTTTGGTTACGTTTGAGGGGACTGATAAAGTAAGTAAGCATGTAAAGCATAAAGAAGGCAAGGTTTCTTACTAATGGAGAAAGAAATTACAAATATGGAAAGTGAAAAAATTGGAATGATTTCTATAGCTTTGGATTGGAATTGGCAATATAGGTGTGAACTGAGGGATTTCCATAAAGAGACATATAGATGTGTGTGTGTGTGTGTGTGTGTGTGTGTGTACGTGTTCATAAACGTATTTTCTAGCTCATCCACTGAGAGAAGACCATGTCTTGGCTACTAAATGAAACCAATAAAAAACTAGGTATCCTTGAAGAAATGGCTGATTCCAGGACTGGAACCAGAAAAGTACAAGATGAGCCAGATGTACCAGAATATAAGGGAACTACTCAAAGAATTGAGGGGACATGTCAAAGAACACAGAAGCCAGCTTGAAGGGCTGCCCACTGGCAAAATCTGAGACAATGAGAGCATCAAAATAAATAAAAATAATGATAGTAATGGATAAAACAGGCACCCATGAGTCTATACTGATATAAATAAATAATGAATGAGAAGTTTGATAAGAAATAGGATAATTTACACAGTTTCAAAGAACTTCCCTACAAACTATTTAAAATTACAAAGAGAAGAGAGTAACTACAGTAAATAATCCTGGTAGAAACCTCTTTAATCAAGTAATCAAAATAAACATCCATCAATAATGGACAGATCAAAATCATGTATCATTTGACGGGAAGCAATAAGTACTAAGTACCACTTCTGTGGTATTCCTGAAAAAGATGCATACCCTGAACCTAATCATGAGGAAACATCAGACAAACCCAAATTGAAGGACATTCTACAAAATAACTGGTCCATTCTATAAAGACATTTCAAGTTGCATAATATGCAGATTTGTTGAATAATTATGTTGTACACCTGAAGTTAATATAACATTGTGTGTCAACTATACTTTAATAAAAACAAAACAAATACACATATACAAAAACATGTCAAGGACATGAAAATCAAGGAAAGACTGAGGAACAGCCCTAAGCTAAAGGAAGCTTAAGAAATTCAACAACTAAATACAACATTGATTTAATGTGGATCCTTATCCCTATCATTGACATTATTAGGCTAAAACTTGAATAGACTTTGAGGGTTAGATAATAGTAATGTGTCAGAATTAATTTCCCAGTTTTCATGGTTGTATTGTGATTATTTTTTAGACTATCCATGTTTTTAGGGATTGCATACTACAGTATTTCAGAAGTGATGAAGCAACTGGTTGAGGAAATCATTTGTGTTGAACTTACAGTTTTTCTGTAAGTTAGAGGTTGTTTCAACGTAAACATAAATTTACACAAAAGACTATTCTAGAGCAAAGATTTTATATTTTCTTGTTTTTTCCTGTTGATATATGTCTTACATATAAAAATCTATTTATATAAATTATACAGAGACACATATTGTGGAAACTGAAGACATTTATTGTGTTCAAACTTATCTAGTAATTATTTTTAAATGTGTCCACATGTAAGTGAGGTATCAGTAAGTTTGGCTTGTTCTTAAAACAAAGAAATCCAGAAAAGCTAGAGACAAAGGAGTGAGGGGAAACTGGCATGAGCTAAAGCTAGTACCTTAGGCTAGAGCAGCTCATGTATCACCTGGAAGACTATGGAAAGTGAAGTGACATAAAGAGATTCATATCTTTAAAGGAAGATTCTTGATGCTTTGTGTCAAACTTTGCAAAGGCAAAATGAAAGCAGGGAGACCCTACATGAGTACTATTTACTTGAGCTAGAATGGAAACAATGAGATAGTGAGAAGTGGTCAGATTTGAAATATATTTTGAAAGGAGAGCTCACTGGATTTGCTGATGGAGTAGATGTGGGTTATAAGGGAGAAGAGCCAAGGATGTCTACTAGGGTCTTAGAGCAACTGGGTAAATGATGGTTTCATTTACTGAGATGGGAAAGACTGAGGAAGTGACTAATAATAGGAAAATAGTATGAATTGAGGAATATTGGGGAAGAATACCTGGTTAAAGTGTGTTAAAGAGAACAGATAACAGGGAAGTAGACAGAGCAAACAAGGACAATTCTTTTGCAAGGTGGATATGATTTGGGTCAATGGAAAGAAGAAAGGCATTCCAGCCAAGAGAAAAGTATATTTGTAAGATATGGAGGAAGAAATGAACTTGGCTTGTTCCTGACAGTGAGAAAATGGACATAACTCAAGGAAGGGGAACATGTTGGGTAATAGTGGGAAATAAAATAGGTAACATGGAGCCAGATCATAAGTAACCTGCAGATTGAGATGTAGTAGGAAATAGAAGTCATGAAATATTTTAATTAGGGAAGTGATATGATGAAGGTTACAAAAAATATCAGATTGGTATTGGTATGAGGGATAGTGCAGAAGGCTATGGGAGAACCTGGAGGCTGTGGCAGCAATTTAAATGCGGGAGGAAGAAGGCCTGGATTCAAGTTTCAGTAGTAAAATCTGACTGGAGTGGTGCCTGGGTGGCTCAGTGGGTTAAGCCGCTGCCTTCGGCTCAGGTCATGATCTCAGGGTCCTGGGATCGAGTCCCGCATCGGGCTCTCTGCTCAGCAGGGAGCCTGCTTCCCCCCCCCCTTTCTCTCTGCCTGCCTCTCTGTCTACTGTGATCTCTCTCTGTCAAATAAATAAATAAAATCTTAAAAAAAAAATCTGACTGGAAAGGGAAAGCTTGGGTAACTTTTGATACCTGACTAAATAAAGAGAACAATCCCAAGATTCTGAACTTTAGACATTGAGAGAATAAAGTTGACATTGAAAGGCAGGGAAACTGGGTAGGAAAATTCGTTCTGGGTGTGAAAGGGGAGGGCAGTGGAGAATAAAGAGATGAGCACATTGGACTTGACATATTGGTGGGACATCAAAGTGGAAATTCCCAATAGAAAGTTATAGATATAGAACTGAAGTTCTGCGGCAAGAGGCCTCAAGATAAGCCATTTGGGAGTGGATATGATATGTGAAGCCCAGAGAAGAGATGAATCCTCCAAAGGAAAATATGTACAGCTCAAAGCGTAGATGGTCAAACCAGTGGAGATGTTGGATTTTACCTGCAACTGGAGGTGGGAGGAGGAACAAAAGTGACAGAGAAATGGATGACAGGTCCGGCAGATGGAAAAAGAATGAGAACAGAATAATATCGTAGAAATAAGAAGGAACATTTAAAAATAGTATATAGTTAATATCATAAAATAGGTCAAGAAGAATAAAGATTGTGAGATCTATTCATTAAAAAGTCATTGTTTATTATGAAGAGAATAGTTAGGAAAGTGAAGATAAGTGAAGTGGCCAGCTTTCTGAGCCAAAGAACAAGTGAGGAGTATGCAGTAAATGGAAAGAGTCTTGTGAACTGTACCTGGCTGGCTCAATTGGTTAAGCATCCAAATCTGGATTTTGGTTGAGGTCATGACCTCAGGGTTGTAAGATTGGGCTCCATGCTCAGCATAGAGTCTGCTTGACACACTCTTCCTCTCGCTCTGTCCCTCACCCTACTTATGCATGTGCACACACACATGCATACGTTCTCTCACTCTCTCTAAATAAATAAGTTAAAGCTTAAGAAAAAAAAAGAAAGAAAGCATCTTGTGAGAAATTTGGCAAGGAAAGGAAGGAAACAGCACATTAACTAGGGGGGTAATCAGGATCATGTAAAGCCTTTTTTTTTAAATTTTTTAAAAAATATTTTATTTATTTATTTGACACTCAGAGATCATAAGTAGGCAGAGAGGTAGGCAGAGAGAGAGGAGGAAGCAGGCTCCCCACTGAGCAGAGAGCCCAATTCGGAGCTCCATCCCAGGACTCTGGGATCATGACCTGAGCTGAAGGCAGAGGCTTTAACCCACTGAGCCACTCAGGCACCCCTAAAGCCTTTTTTAATGTAAAGTTTAGAACAACTTCACTTCAATTTTCCTCCTCTCCTGGCTCAGAATTTCAAAGTTTTCCTTTTGAGCAAAGTCAGGGATCTTGACACAAAGCATCCAAAACCAAGTGGAGAAATTTGATCTCTTTGTACATTCTTGTCAATTAATAGGAAGTATCTTTGTGAACTTTCAGACTATGAGGCTACAGTGTTCTGAGAAGCTCTGAAAAGATACAGTAAGAGTAAGAAGTTTTAAAACAGGAAAATATTTTCAGATACCATTACTATATCCAGTGGCCTTCTATCCAGCTGAGGTATTTATTTCCAAGTGAAGACTAGGAGTCTATTCTCTTCCTGAGATGGTTTAGACTTAAATTCTTTAAATATAGGACGCCTGGGTGGCTCAGTGGGTTAAAGCCTCTGCCTTCGGCTCGGGTCATGATTTCAGGGTCCTGGGATCGAGCCCTGCTCTCTGCTTGGCGGGGAGCCTGCTTCCTCCCTCTCTGCCTACTTGTGATCTGTCTGTCAGATAAATAAACAAAATCTTTTAAAAAAATTCTTTAAATATAATTTTGTAGTATTTTTATAGTATTATAAAGTGTTTTTCATGTTTAAATTATTAAACAATATTTTATCAATTCTCAGAATTCCTATACAAAGTAATAATATCTTTATTCTTCAGACAAAAATACTTAAAGAAAAAATGCACTGTATGTCCTTTAAACTAATTCTTGACATATTTATTTTTTAGAAACGTATTTACTGACTTCTGGGTAGAGGTGGTTTCCTATACCTCAAATGAGCAGAAACCCCAAATGACAGAAAGAATAAGAAGGAAGAAAAAAAGCACTGAAATTTTGGAAGCTGGAAAGCAGATACATGAGAGGTAACTAAAAGCTGGTAACTTAAACTAGCAGTGGAGCAAACCAACAACCACCCAAATGAACATTAGTCTAAGGAATGTCCAGCATCATATACTTTTGGAAGAGGGGATTAAGAGGATGGGTAGAGGAGCTAAAATAAGATCAACTTAAAGACATTTATGAAGCAGCTAAAATCTTCAGATCCCTTCTTCAACTTTGCAGAACCATGCAGTTGCCCCTTGCCCACCAGGGTATAAAATCATAAGTTTATTCTCTTTTATACCCTTGCCCACCAGGGTATAAAATCGTAAGTTTATAGATGGTGATAGTCTTTGAATAGTGGGATACAAACCATCCCTGAAGAAACCTTATGAGGAATTAAGTAAAAGTGACCCTCAGGCCTCCCATCTCTATTTGGCTCCCAAAATACTTGCAGCCAACAAAGATTCTGAGGAAACTGACCAAGAGGAAATATTTTTATTTTTATTTATTTCTTTTTTAAGATTTTATTTATTTATTTGACAGAGAGAGATCACAAGTAGGCAGAGAGGCAGGCAGAGAGAGAGAGAGGAGGAAGCAGGTTCCCTGCTGAGCAGAGAGCCCGATGCGGGACTCGATCCCAGGACCCCGAGATCATGACCTGAGCCGAAGGCAGCGGCTTAACCCACTGAGCCACCCAGGCACCACTCCAGTCAGATTTTACTACTGAAACTTGAATCCAGGCCTTCTTCCTCCCGCATTTTTTAATGATTTTATTTATTTATTTGAGAGAGAGCATGCACAAGCGAGAGAGAGCACAAGTAAGAGAGAGCACAAGTGAGGGAGAGCATGAGCAAGAGGAGGGGCAGAGGGAGAAGAAGAAGCAGATTCCCTGCTGAGCAAGGAACCCAAGACAGGGCTCCATCCCAGGACACTGGGATCATGACCCAACCCAAAGGCAGACACTTAACTGATTGAGACACCCAGGTGCCCCAGATACAGATTAAATACGGATATTAAGAATTTCTCCAAAGGCCTGACCAGATCATTCTAGAGTGAAGGCCACAATCACAATAATTTATAATAAGTTCAGGGCTTTCTAGTTCCTCTACACTTAAATATGAGCAGACAGCCAAGGAACTAGGACTACCAGCTATCTCCAGACTTCTGAGGAGAGAGGGATAGAGAAGATGGATTGAAGTACAGGAGGAAATGGCAAACAAACAGAGGTAACAGGGGCACCTATTGCAGGGGGTTAAAGCCTCTGCCTTTGGCTCAGGGTCCTGGAATCGAGCCCCGCATTGGGTTCTCTGCTCAGTGAGAAGCCTGCTTCCTCCTCTCTCTCTCTCTCTACCTGCCTCTCTGCCTACTTGTGATCTCTGTCAAATAAATAAAATCTTAAAAAAAAATTAAAAAACCAGAGGTAACAAACAGACATACTGAGAGAAGAAATCTATTTAGAGATACTACCCTCTGAGACAAGACACAATTCTTGGAGCACAAACAAGAATATGATAGTATAAAAAGGAACATTCAGAAAACAACAATAAAAGGCTTTTGGAAACAAACAGTAATATAAATGAAAACTCAATAAAAGAGCAGGATTATATTGAAGAGTTATCCTTAAAAGTAGAACAAAACAAAAGATACAAAAAATTAGAGAGAAAACATTTTTTTAAAATAGAGAAGCTGTATATTAGGTCCACTATCTAAATATTAAGAAATCCAGAAATCGGGGTTCCCGGATGGCTCAGTGGGTTAAAGCTTCTGCCTTTGGCTCAGGTCATGATCCCAGGGTCCTGGGATCAAGTCCTGCATCTGGCTATCTGCTTGGCAGGGAGCCTGCTTCCCCCTCTTGCTCTGCCTGCCTCTCTGCCTACTTGTGATCTCTGTCAGTGAAATAAATAGATAAAATCTTAAAAAGAAAGAAAGAAAGAAAGAAAGAAAGAAAGAAAGGAAGAAAGAAAGAAAGAAACCCACAAAGCACAGCAAAGGAAACAGTCAACAAAACAAAGAGGCAGCCCACGGAATGGGAGTAGATCTTCACAAATGACACTATAGACAAAGGGCTGATATCCAAGATCTATAAAGAACTCCTCAAACTCAATACACACAAAACAGATAATTATGTCAAAAAATGGGCAGAAGACATGAACAGACACTTCTCCAAAGAAGACATACAAATGGCTGACAGACACATGAAAAAATGTTCACCATCATTAGCCATCAGGGAGATTCAAATCAAAACCACATTGAGATACCACCTCATCCCAGTTAGAATGGCCAAAATCAACAAGACAGTAAACAAGTATTGGGGAGGATGTGGAGAAAGGGGAATCCTCTTACACTGTTGGTAGAAATGCAAGTTGGTACAGCCACTTCAGAAAACAGTGTGGAGATTCCTTAAGAAATTAAAAATAGAGCTACCTTTTGACCCTGCAATTGCCCTACAGGGTATTTACCCCAAAGATACAGATGTAGTGAAAAGAAGGGCCACCTGTACCCCAATGTTCATAGCAGCAATGACCAAACTGTCATCAAACTGTGGAAAGAACCAAAATGCCCTTCAGCAGATGAATGGATAAAGAAGATATGGTCCATATATACAATGGAGTATTATACTTGCATCAGAAAGGAAGAATACCCAACTTTTGTATCAACATGGATGGGACTGGAATAGATTATGCTGAGTGAAATAAGTCAGGCAGAGAGAGTCAATTATCATACAGTTTCACTTACTTGTGGAGTATAAGGAATAACACAGAGGACACTGGGAGGTGGAGAGAAGTGATTTGGGGGAGATCACAGGGGGAGACAAACCATGAGAGATTGTGGACCCTGAGAAACAAACTGAGGTGGGGGTGGAGGGTAGGGTGAGCCTGGTGGTGGGTATTGTGGAGGGCACATATTGCATGGAGCACTGGGTGTGGTGCATAAGCAATGAATTTTGGAATTCATTGGAACACTGGAATTTTGGAACACTGAAAAAAACCTGAATTTTTAAAAAACCCAGAAAGGAAGAACAGAGAAATTTGAGGAAGCATAATTTTTATCAAAGGAATAATTCAAGAAAATTTCCCAAAACGGAAGGCATACCCAAGTTACCAGATTCAAATGGGCCACTGAGTGATAAGAACAAATAATGAGGGACGCCTGGGTGGCTCAGTTGGTTAAGAAGCTGCCTTCGGCTCAGGTCATGATCCCAGCGTCCTGGGATCGAGTCCCACATTGGGTTCCTTGCTAGGCAGGGAGCCTGCTTCTCCCTCTGCCTCTGCCTGCCATTCTGTCTGCCTGTGCTCGCTCTCTCCCCCTCTCTCTCTGATAAATAAATAAAATCTTAAAAAAAAAAGAACAAATAATTAATGAGAATAGACCTACACCAGGGTACATTATAAAATTTCAAAAACCTGAGGAAAAATCTTCCAGATAGGAGAAAACAGATATTATACAAAAAGTCAGAATCAGAATGACTTGGAAATTCTTAACAGCAACAACAGAGACTAGGAGACAAAGGAACAGTGCCTCAATATTCTTATTAAAAATAAATGTCTTCCTAGGTTTTTATTGCCAGCCAAGCCCTCGATCAAATATAATGATAGAATAATGATATTTTTAGGGCATGTATGATCTCAAAAACTTACTTCCCATCACCTCTAAGAAAGTTACCAGAGGATACACTCCACAAAAATGAGGGAGCAAACCAAGAATAAGAAACAGGAATCTTGGGACACCTGGCTGCCTCAGTAGGTAGAGCATGCAACTCCTGATCTCAGTGTGGTTTGAGTCCCACATTGGGCATATAGATTACTTACAAACAAACAAAGAGATCTAACACAGGAAAGGCAAATAATTCTCCAGAAATTGGTGAAGGCAGATTCCAGGATGAGAGTGAGGCACCAGCCAGAGAACAATCATCCAAATTTGGTCAAAGGTGAAAAGCTCCAGGAGAAATTTCTCAGTGAGGATAAAATTATTTCTTCTGAATATCTGAGAGGATATTTAGAACAGCACTACATATTAGCTCTTTCTGTGATGATGGAAATATTCTACATCTGCATATACAGTAGTCACTAGTCAGAGAACTTGAAATGTGTCTAGTGTTTTTGAGGAAACAAACTTATTGTTTTATTTAATTTATCTTAATGTAAATTTTAATAGCCACATGTGGTTAGTTACTGCCATATTGGACAATGCAGTTTAGATAATCAGCAGAAAAGTTTGGAGTTCAATTAGAAATAAGTATAGAGAAAACTAAGTAAATGAAATACTTATGCAAGAAAGGAAAAGCAATTGTGTCTTACTACATAATTCAGCTCTGTATAGAATTACATAGTTATAATAATATGAACACAAATTACTGACATAACCCAAATTATATAAACCTCCCAAAAGGTGTCTTATTTTACCTTCATTTACCAAAGAAGAATGGATACTATCTCCAGATCAAGAATTTTATTGCTCTAGTATTTTCTTAATGGCTACATAGTGCTTCATTTTATTGGTTTACCAAAATTTATTGAATCAATCCTTCATGGTTGTTTCCAACTTGGGACAATTATCAATAGGGCTTTCATGATTGTGATCACTATGTATTAAAATTCAACTGTAATGAAACAAAATTTACATATTATTATACACACTGCTGCATCTATATCAAGTGTAAGTTTCCTTATGCTGCTTTGCATTAAATCCCCACCCAACTCTGACCCCAGGCAAACACCAATTTGTTTCCTGTCATTTCAGATTAGTTTTGTTTCTAAAATTTCAAGTAAAATAAATTAGACAGTATATACTTTTATCTGACTTTCCTGATTTTTAAAAATGCATTCACAGTTTTACAAGTACCCATTGTTTGTTCCTTTTGGTTGCTAATAATAATTCATTGTACAAATTTGCTGATCCCTTGATCTGAAGATGAGCATTTGGGTTGTTTCCAGTTTGGAGCTATTATGAATAAAATTGTTATGAACATTTGCATATAAGTCTTTTTGTGATTAAATGTTTTCTTTTCTCTTGGGTAAATAGCTAGGAGGGAAATTCCTGTTCCATATAGTTAAGTGTAGGCTTAACTTTATAGAAAAGTGACAAAACATTCTCCAAAGTGGTTGTACCATTTTACAACCATCAACAATATATGAAAATTTTAAAAGCTTTACATCTTGACAACACTTGGTATTGTCAGTTTTTCATCATCTTAGTGAATGTGTACTAGTATCTCATTCTGGTCTTAATTTGCATTTCCTTGATGACTGATAATATTAAGGATCTTTTCATGCATTTATTTGGCCATTGGTACATATTTCTTGTAAGGTGCCTATTCAAATTCTTGGGACATTTTAAAAAATGGGATTGTCCTCTTACTATTGAGTTGAACATAATCTGTATAAATATAATCTGTATATATAAAAGTTATATATTCTGAATACAACTACTTTGTCAGAGGTATGTATTCAGACTATTTTCTCCCAGTATTGGCTTGCATTATCATTTGTTAACAATGTCCTTGGAAGAAAGTTTTTAATTTTGAAAAAGTCCAATTTATCAACAATTTTTTGCTTTTATGATTAGTGCTTTTGGGGACCTAAGAAATTTTTGCTTGGAAATTTCGTTTCTTCTAGAATTTTTATAGTTATAGCTCATACATTTAGGTCTATTTTGAATTAATCTTGTGTGTGGTAAGAGGTTAGGATTAAGGTTCATTTTTCCTATATGGATATCTAGTGTTCTAGCATCATTTGTTAAAAAGACTATCTTTTACCTTAGTGCTTTCATAAAAATATCAATTGATAAAATATATGTGTGCATACTTCTGAACTCTTCATTCCAGTCCATTGATTGGTACATTTATCTTCACCACAATGTCACCCCATCTTGTTTAGTGTACTTTTACAGTCTTGATATCCGAGAGTAAGTTCTCCAACTTTGTTCTTTTTCATAATTATAGAGTTTTGGGGGTCCCTTGCATTTCCATTTAAATTTTAGAAGTAAATTGTCAATTTCTACAAAGGTAGCCTGTAGAATTTGGGCTGTGATTTTATTGAATATAAAGATCAGTTTGGGGAAAAGTGACCTCTTAATCAAGTCTTCTAATCCATCAACATGACACATTTCTGCATTTATTTGTCTCTTCTTTAATTTATCTCAGCAATGTTTTATAGTTTGTATTATACAGATCTTGCCATTTGTCTTGTTAATTTAGCTCTAAGTTTTTGAATTTTTATGCTACTGAAATGGTTTTTAAAATTTCACTTTCCAATTTATCATTAATAGTACACAGAAATAAAATAGATTTCTATGTATTGACCCTATATCCTGTGACCTTGTTAAATTCATGTTACTAACCCTGGTAGTGTGTTTCTTATCTATTTCTTAGGATTTTCTATGTATGCAGTCATGCCATTTTCAAAGAAATTCAGTTTTATTTCTTCCTTTCCAATGTGTATGCCTTTTATTTCTTATTCTTACCTTAATTCACTGACTAGGATCTCTACTATAACAGAAAATAAAAGTGATAAGAGTTGATATCCTGTTTTATTGTCTATCTTAGGTGCAAAGCATTTAGTCTTTCACTATTAAGTATGATGTTACCTTTAAGTTCTTTGTAAATGTCTTTTAGAAGGTCAAGGAAGTTCCCTTCCATTCCTTATTTTCTAGAAGCTTCTTTTTTAAAAAAGTACAAATGTGTATTCAATTTTGTTAAATCTTTTTTAAAAAAGTACAAATGTGTATTCAATTTTGAAAAATCTACATCTATAGAGGTGATCACATAGTTTTTCTCCTCTATTACATTAATACAGTGAGTTACATTGATTCTTTTTTTTTAAGATTTTATTTATTTATTTGACAGAGAGAGAGAGATATCACAAGTAGGCAGAGAGACAGGCAGAGAGAGGAGGGGAAGCAGGCTCCTTGCAGAGCAGAGAGCCCGATGTAGGGCTCGATTCCAGGACCCTGAGATCATGACCTAAGCCGAATGCAGTGACTTAACTCTCTGAGCCACCCAGGTGCTGCTACATTGATTCTTAAATCTTAAACCAAACTTGCACTCCTAGGATAAACCTCATTTAGTTATGAAACATTATCTTTTCCACATATTTCTTGATTTGATTTAATAATATTTTGCTAAGGACATTTGCATCAATAGTCATGAGGGATATTATTTAGTCCAGTTTCCTATTCTTGTAATGTCTTTGTCTGGCTTTAGTATTAGGATAATGCTGGTCTCATAAGAGGAATTTGAAGACTTCTCCTTTATGCTCTTATGGAGTTTAAGATTAGCATTATTTCTTCCTTAATTGTTTAATAGAATTCACCAATGAAACCCTCTAGTCTAGAGTTTCTGTATATGAAGGGTTATAGTAATGACTTCAATTTCTTTAAGCAACGTAAGTTTATTAAGTTTATCTATTTCTCCATGTGTTGGTTTGGTAATTTTTGTCTTTCAATGAATGCATTTATTCTACCCAAATTGTCAAATTTAACAAAATACAATTTTCATATTTCTTTATTGTTTTTAAGGTATGTGGAATCGGTAGCAATACCTATCCCTCATGCCTGATATTGGTAATTTGTGTCTTTTCTCTTTATTTCTTAGCAGTCTAGTTAGAGATTTATCAAATATAGGTATTTTCAATATTTTCCAAATTTTTGTATATTTTCTAGATGTGTTGTTATTGATTTTTAATATAGCTCCACTGTGGTCAGAGAAATACTTTATTATTATAATCCTTTCAAATTCACTAAAACATGTTTTATGACCCAGATTATGGTCTAATTTGGTTCTACAAACCCTTTTTTTTTTTTAAGAATTTTATTTATTTATTTGACAGACAGAGATCACAAGTAGGCAGAGAGGCAGGCAGAGAGCAAGGAGGAAACAGCCTTCCTGTTGAGCAGAGAGCCAGATGTGGGGCTTGATCCCAGGATCCTGGGATCATGACCTGAGCCCAAGGCAGAGGCTTTAACCCACTGAGCCACCCAGGTGCCCCTACAAACACTTTAAAAGAATATGTATTCTGTGGTTATTGGATGGAGTGTTTTGTAAGGTTAATGAGGTCAAGTTGATGGTGTATTAAGTCTTCTATACATTTACTGATTTTCTGTTTGCTCTATCATTGAGAGAGGAGTGCTGAAATAACTGTAATTATTGATTTCTCCTTTAGTCCTATCAGGTTTTGATTCATGTATTTTCAAACTCTGTTATTAACTGTATATACATTTAAGATGGATTCTTTTACTATTTTGTGATATCTCTATCTCTGATAGTATTCCTTATCCTAAAATCTACCTTGTCTGATATTAATATTGTCGTTCCAGCTTTCTTACATGTGGTGTTTATATAGTAGCACCTGGGTGGCTCAGTCATTAAGCTTCTGCCTTCAGCTCAGGTCATGATCCCAGGGTCCTGGGATCAAGCCCATTCATGCTCACTCTCTCATGCTCTCCCTCTCAAATAAATAGGTAAAATCCTTAAAAACAAACCAAGTAGTCTTTGTGTGATATATCCTTTTTTTTAAAAAAAATCATTTTACTTTTAAGTTACCTGGTTCTTTATATAGAAAGTATTTTTCTTGTAAATAGCATTTGTCTATTCATTTGACAGTCTCTGCCTTTTAACTGAAGTGTTTAAACATCTTACTTTTAGTTAAACTGTCTATGTGATTGGCTTAAAGTCTACCACTTTGTTTCTATCTGTCTCATCTCTTCTTAGTTCCTTTTCTCTTGCCATTTTTTGGATTCACCATTTAAAAGAACATTTTGTTTAAAGAAATTTTCATTGTATCTCATCTACTGACTTACTAATTATACTACTTTTTAATGATTTCTTTAAGAGTTTATAAAATGCATATCTGACTTAAAGAATTAACCTTCAAATAACATTGTGCCACATCAAGCAAAAATCTTACAATGTACTCCAATTTCCTGCCTCTTGTCCTCTTGTCATATATTTTGCTCCTACATGTAATAAATTCAATAATGTATTGTTATTATTTTTGCTCTAAACAGAAGCTGTCTTTATTTATTTATTTTTAAAAGATCTGTTTATTTATTTATTTATTTGACAGAGAGAGATCACAAGTAGGCAGAGAGGCAGGCAGAGAGAGAGAGAAAGAGAGAGAGGAAGCAGGCTCCCCACAGAGCAGAGAGCCCCATGCGGGGCTCGATCCCAGGACCCTGAGACCATGACCCAAGCCGAAGGCAGAGGCTTCAACCCACTGAGACACCCTGGCACCCCCAGAAGCTGTCTTTAAATAAATTCAAAAACAAGACAGAAATTCTTAATTTAACCACATATTAATATAGATCCAAGTATGCATCTCACATAATTTTCCTCCAATTTGAGTGTGTGTGTGTGTGTGTGTGTGTGTGTGTTTTTAAAGATTTATTTGTTGAGGCACCTGGGTCGCTCAGGTGGTTAAGCATCTGCCTTCGGCTCGTGTCATGATCCCGGGATCCTGGGATTGAGCTCCATATCAGGCACCCTGCTCAATGAGGAGTCTGCTTCTCCCTCTCGCTCTAACCCTCCCCTGTGCTTGTGCTTTTGCTTGCTCTCTCTCAAATGAATTAAACACACACACACATACCCCTTAAAGATTTACTTATTTATTTATTTGAGAAAGCAGTAGGGAGAGGCAGAGGGAGAAGGAGAGAGAAACTCTAAGTAGATTCTATGCTCAGCATGGAGCCCAATGTGGGACTCGATTTCATGACCCAGAGATCACAACCTGAGCCAAAAGCAAGAGTTGGTTGCGTAACTCAGTGCAGCACCCAGATGCCCCTTGAACTTCTTTAATATTTCTTGTAGTACTGCTCTACTGACAACAAATTCTGTCTTTTTTTTTTTTTTTTGGCCTAAAAATGTCTTTTTTTTCACTTTAATTTTTAAAGGCTATTTTTGCTGGGTACAAATTCAAAGTGGAAAGTTTTTACCTTTCATGAAGTTAAAAGAAGTTATTCCCTTGTCTTATGGCTTATATTGTCTCTGCTAAACATGTGTTTATAATTTTCATCAAATTTATAAAATTTATGGTCACTCTATTTTCAAATCTCCACTTGACTTTCGGGGATTCCAATGACACATACAGATTAGACTCTTGATTGTTCCACAAGTCACAGAGTCACTATTTTGTTTTGTTTGGGTTTGTTTCCCCCTCTATGCTTCAGTTTAGGTATTTTATATTCTTCAAGTTCATTGATCTATTCTTTTTTTTTAAGATTTTATTTATTTATTTGATAGAGAGAGAGAGAGATAACAAGTAGGCAGAGAGGCAGGCATAGAGAGAGGGGGAAGCAGGCTCCCCCCTGAGCAGAGAGCCTGACATGGGGCTCGATCCCAGGACCCTGAGATCATGACCTGAGCTGAATGCAGAGGCTTTAACCCATTGAGCCACCCAGGGGCGCCCCCACTGCTCTATTCTTTAGTAGAGTCTAATCTGCTGTTAAACCCTCTAATGATATTTTTAAATTTCAGATATAGTGTTCTTAAACTCTACAATCTATTTGTCCCCCCTTTTATCTTATTATTTATTTTTTACTTTTTATTTACTTGACAGAGAGAAAGAGCACAAGCAGAGGGAGAGGGAGAAGCAGGCTTCCTGTTGAGCAGGGAGCCTGACATGGGGCTCAAACCCAGGACCCTGAAATCATGACCTGAGCTGAAGGCAGACACTTAACCAACCAAGCCACCCAGGTGGCCTTGCCCCTACTCTTAAAATATTTTTTCATTTTTCTCATTATATTCATGTTTTTCTTTAAATCATTAAGCATATTTATCAGCTTTTCCTCATTTGTTTTATTGAGGTATAGCTTACATACAGTAAAAACTATACCTTTTAGTATACAGTTCTGTGAATTTTAACAAACATATGCACAATAAAATTATAAAATAGCCCCATTACCCTCAAAACTCCACTATGACCCTTTGTGACCAAACCTTACACCCAGCTCTGGAACCTACTAATCTATTTTCTTTGCGCAGAGCAACCAATTATACATATTATATATAATTATACATACATTTTAAAATTAAGTTTTGCCTTTGTAAGAATGTTTTGAGAGAGATCAACTTCTAGCATATCAGTATGGAGAGTTCCACAGACCTGCTTCTCAGAAAAACTGATAAAACTATTTTAAAAAATTAAAGCAGCTAGGGGATATCTGGGTAGCTCAGTTGGTTGAATGTCCAACTCTTGGTTTCAGCTCAGGTCATGATCTCAGGATCCTGGGATTGAGCCTCGCATTGAGTTCCAAGCTCAGCATGGAGTCTGCCTGAGATTCTCCCTCCCTCTCTGTCTGCCCCTCCCACTTATGCTCTAAATAAATAAATAAATAAATATTTTTAAAAATTCAGTCTCAGAATGGTCCCAAAGACATATAGAAAACGAAGAAACCTCTATTCAAGAAAATTTACTAAAATTTGGTAAGAACAACAAGTCTGTGGTACTTGAACCAAAACCACTCCCTCCACCCTCTGAGCTTGGTGAGACGCCACTCCACTCCAGACTGGTATAGCCAAGTATGCATATGTCCCTCTCCCTTACATCTTCATGAGAGGGTCTAAACATCCATATTTCTCATCCTGGCTCTACCTATATATTGTTGAGACTAAATTCTATGTCATTATGATCAAAAGTTGAGGGCTCCTTTCTTCTACCCAGCCCCCACTGGTGGTCGAAGGTTCTAATTTGGATGCAGCCAGGAACACAATCACTCTTGGCTCATAAGACCATAGTCCCACACTGGGAGAGACTAATTGAGAAGACCTGAGTCTAATGCCTCACCTCCACCCAGCAGAGAGCTCAGCTCAGCTCTTGAAGCAGGACATAAAAGAGATATGTCCTAACTTTTCCCAAGAAAAGTGACTATTTGCAACAGAACGTGGAGGAAATGAAAGGCAAAGGGCACTCTTAAATACAATCAAGCTTGTGCTGAAAGGAAATTGAGAGGGTATTTGTAGATTCATTGGAGACACAGGCTAAACTCTAGGCCAATTAGTTTGCAGGAGAGAATCAAAATAAGAGACAAGTGGGAGGAGCCCTCCTGAAATAAGAACAAACACTGAGCTCAGGAACTCCCTTCAAAGGAGCCTAAATTTGATTGGACTAGTCTCTAGAGCAGTTTATGTCTGGAACACTGTTGAAAACAATCACCAGCAATTAGCTGAGTTTAATAGCTGGTGAGGTTAGGGAAAGAGACAAAGAAAGTCCTGACAAAACCATCAAGGTAATTGTGGGTATCCACAAGGCTACATTATCTAAGTAGCAACATCAGAGGCTTAATACTACAGGGGAGAAGTAGATTTCACTAAAATAAGACAGCCAGTCACTAAACAAAGAAATAACAATAACATGAGCCAGGAGGCAAGGGAAAATCCAGAACCAGAGTTGCTACATTATCTAAAATGTTAGTTTCAAAAAAAAAAATTATGGGACATTCAGAAAAACAGGAGGGTATGACTCATACACTGGGGTGGTGGGGGGAGCAGGTAACAGTTAATGACTGTGAAAGCAATCAGATATCAAATTTAACAGACAAGAACGTCAAAGTATCCATTATATATATTATCAAATAATTACAGGAAACCAACACTAAAGAAATGAAGGTGTGACAACAATGTCACATCCAATAGGAAATATCAATAAAGATATAGAAATTATAAAAAGTACTGAATGGAAATTCTGGATTTGAAAAGAACTGAAATGGAAAATTTGTTAGAGAGGTTCAACAATAGGTTTGAATTGACAGAAGAAAGATTTATCAAACTTGAAGACAGATAGATAAAAATTATGCAACCCAAAAACCAGAGAGAAAAAAAGAATAAAAAAAAATGACAAGAGGGGCTCCTGGACGGCTCAGTGTGTAAAGTGTTGGACTTTGGCTCAGGTCATGATCTCAGGGTCCTGGGACTGAGCCCTGCATTGGGCTCTGTGCTCAGGTGAGGAGTCGGCTTCCCTTCTTCCTCTTCCCCTCTGCCCACTTGTGCTGGTTCTCTCTCTCTCTCTCTCTCTCAAATAAGTCTTTAAAAAAAAAAAAAAAGGAAAATCTCCTCTGGGAATCTATCCCTATAAAAAAATAATAAAGAGGGGCGCCTGGGTGGCTCAGTGGGTTAAGGTCTCTGCCTTCGGCTCAGGTCATGATCCCAGGGTCCTGGGATTGAGACCCGCATCGGGGTATCTGCTCAGCATGGAGCCTGCTTCCTCCTCTCTCTCTGCCTGCTTCTCCACCTAGTTGTGATCTCTGTCTCTCAAATAAATAAATAAAATCTTAAAAAATAATAATAATAAAGGAAAAAAAGAAAAATGACAGGAGCCTCAGAGAAATGTGGGATACCTTTAAGTGCACCAACATACACATAATGAAGGAGAGAAGAGTGAGAAATAAATATTTAAAGAAATAATGACTGAAAACTTGTCCAAATTTATTGAAAAACACTAATGTATACATTCAGGGTGTTCAACAAACTACAAGTAAGAAAAGTGCAAAGAGAACCACAAACAGAAACATCAAAATAAAAATGCTAAAAGCCAAAGACAAGGCAAAAATCTTAACAACAAAAGGAAACAACTCATCACTTACAAGGAACTCCAAAAGGTTAACAGCTGACTTCTCAACAGAAACAATGGAGGCCAGTTAGGCAGTAGGATAGCATAATCAAAGTGGTTCAAAGAAAAACTGTCAATCCTAAATCAAGCAAAGTCATCTTGAGAAAAAAAAAAAAAATATATATATATATATATATATATTATTTTTTTCAGATTAACAGAAACAGAGAATTTGTTGCCAGCAGATTTATCTTACAGAAAATACTATAGAAAATGCTTCAGGTTGAAAGCAAGTGACTCCAGATGGTAATTTAAATTGCCACAAAAAAACAAAAGACAATGAAATGGTATTGGTAATTATATAATTATAAAAGGCAGTATAAGGGCACCTGGCTGGCTCAGTCAGTGGAGCATGTAGCTCCTGTTCTTGGGATTGTGGGTCTAAGAACTATGTTGGGTTGAGAGATTACTTAAAATATATAAATAAATAAATAAATAGCAGTGTAAAAATAATAAATAAAAAAGCAGTATAAAGGCCTATTTTCTCCTTTCTTCTCTTAACGACTTAAAGACCAATTGTATAAAACATGTATGTAATGTATTCTTCAACCTATAACATAAAGAAAAGTAATATATTTGCCGATATCAACACAAAGCAGGTGAGTGGGGGCAAAGCTGCATTGGGCTAAGGAAATGGCTACAGATGATATAGTAATAATTACAGCAATGCATTTTTGGGCTTGTAACACTAATAAATGCAATATGTATAACAATAATACCACACAAATGGGCGGGGAGATTAGAGCTATATAGAAATAACAATGCTACATCTCCCTGGAATTCAACTAGCATAAACCTGAAACTTATTTTGATGAGTTAAGAGATATGTGATAAGCCCCAAAGCAACCAATAAAACATATGTATATATAGTTAAAAAAAAAAACCTTAAAGAAATTTAAATGCCTCATTAAAAATATTCACTCAATGCAAAAGAAAGCAATAAAGGAGGATTAGAGGAACAAAAACACTGAAACACAAGGAAAGCAAAAAGTAAAATGGCAGTTATAAATGCAACTCTATCAATAACAGCACTAATGTGAATGGATTAAATTTGCTACTGGAGATAATGAGGAACATTTTATAATGATAAAAGGGCCAATCCATCAAGAAGATAAATTAATTATAAACATCTAATAATAGAACACAAAATCACATGAAGCAAAAACTGACAGAAATGAAGGGAGGACTAGGCAATTGAACAACATTTGGAGACTTCAACATCCAATTTCAATAGTAAGGAGGACAACTAGGCAGAAAATTAACAAGAAAATAAAAGACCTGAACAAAAGTACAAACCAACCAGACCTAATATATCGACAGAACACATACCAAATAACAGCAGAATATGTATTTTTCCCAAGTGCACATGGAACATTCAGCACTATGCACATGCAAGCATAGAACATACATTAAAGCATTAAACAAACTTCAATACATTTAAAAGAATAATAGAAAGTATGTTCTCTGACCACAATGGAATAAAATTAGAAATCAAGAACAGAATAGAATTGAGGAAACTCACAAATATGTAGAAATTAAACAACATGTTCCTAAATAACCAATGAGTCAAAGATGAAATCAAAAGAGAAATCAGAAAATACTTCAAGATGAATAAAAATGAAAACACAACATAACAAAACACAACACAGCTAGAGCAGGGCTTAGAGAGAATTTTATAGGTATAAATGCCTATATTAAGAAAGAAGAGAGATCTCAAATAACTTAAATTTCTACCTTAAGACATTAGAAAAAGTATAAACTAAATCTAAATCAGGCAGAAGAAAGGAGAAAATAAAGATTATATTAGAAATTTATGAAATGGAGAATACAAAAACAACAGAGAAAATTGATGAAGCCATAAGCTGTTTCTTTGAAAGATCAAAAAATTTGACAAACCATTATCCAGACTAACCAAGAAAACAAAACAGAAGACACAAATTACTAGAGTCTGAAATAAAAGAGGAAACATTACTACAGACTTCATGAAAATATAAAAGGCATAAAGGAATACTAGGAATAGTTACATAGATTAAATGGAAAATTCCTAGAAAGCACAAACTCCAAAAACTGACTCAAGAAGAAACAGAAAATCTGAATAAGTCTATAATAAGTGAAGAGATCAAATAGCAGAAAAAGAAACTCACCCACAAAGAAAAGCCCAGCCCCAGAGAGCCACTGAATTCTATCAAACATTTAAAGAAGAATTAATACCAGCTCCTCACAAATGCCTCCAAAAAGTAGAAGAGGAGTGAACACTTCCAAACTCATTTTATGAAACCAGTGTTACCCTGATACCAAAACAGAAAAAGACATCACAAGAAAAGAAAGCTATAGATTAATATCCCTTATATATATGAACATAAAAGTCCTCAACAAAATATTAGCACACTAATACCAGGAACATTTTATATATATATATATATATATATATATATATATATATATATGATATATATTTTTATATCATATATATATATATCCTGTGACCAAATTTTTCCCAAAAATGTAAGCTTAGTTTAATATCTGAAAATTAATTAATGCAATACATCATATCAAAAGAATAAAAGACAAAAATCACATGTCAATAGATGCAGAAAAAGCACTTAACAAAATCCAACAGCTTTTCATGATTAAAAAAACACTCAAGAACTAATGCAACATAGGGCATCTACAAAAAAAAATCATACTCAATAACATACTTTTTGGTGAAAGACTGGATGCTTTTCCATTAAGATCAAGAACAAAACAAGAGCATCCACTCTGACCATTTTTATTCAAGATTGTAATGGAAATTCTAGTCATGGCAATTAGATAAGGAAAAGATATAAAAGGCATCCAGGTTGGAAAGGAAGTAGTGGTGCCTGGGTGGCTAGTGACTTAAGTGTCTGACTATTGCTTTCAGCTCAGGTCCTGATATCTGGGTGGTGGAATCAAGCCCCATGTCAGACTCTGTGTTCAGCACAGAATCTACTTAAGATTCTCTCTCTCTCTCCCTCTCTCTTTGCCCCTCCCCTCTGAGCTCTTGCTCTCTCAAATAAATAAATAAACAAACAAAATCTTTAAAAAAAAAAAAGGGGAAGAAGTAAAAGTGTATCTTATCTGTAGGACACAGTCTCATATATAGAAAATCCTAAGGAATCCATTACTGTTCGAACTAACAAGTTCAGTGAGTATATTAGTTAGGAGTTCTCCAGAGAAACAGAATAGGATGTGTATATGTATATGGAGAGATTTATTATAAGGAATTGGTTCAAACGATTTGGAGTCTGACTGGCAAATCCAGAATCTGCCCTCTGGGCTGGCAGTCTTGAGACGCAGAAGGACCAATGAAGTAATTCTAGTCGGAAGGCCAGCAACCTGCAGACCCAGGAGAGCCTATGGTACGGATGAAGTCTGAAGGCAGTCTGCAGAGAATTACTTCTTGCTTGAGAAGGATGATCTTTTTGCTTTATTCAGGCCTTCAGCTGACTGGCTGAGGCACTCACATTATGAGGGCCAATCCGCTTTACTCAAAATTCACCTATTTAAACGTTACTCTCATCAAAAAAACACCCTCCAAGTATCCTCGACATATAAAATTAACCATCATAGCAAGGTTGCAGGATATAAAATCAATATACAAAACTCAATTGCATTTCTATACACTTGCAATGAACAATCCAAAAATGAGATGAAGAAAAACCAATTACACTCACAATAGCATCAAATTTAGGAATAAATTTAACGAAACAAGTGTACAACTTATACTCTGAAAACTATAAAAAACTGCTGAAAGAAATTGAGGAAAATGTAAATAAATGGGAAAATATTCCAAATAAATGGGAAAATATCCCATTCATTTATGGATCAAGAACAGCTTGATCATGGATCAAAGATCTTGTTCATGGATCAAGAACAACTTAGTATTGTTAAAATGTCAATAATCCCTAAGTTGATCTAGAGATACAGTGCATTCTCTCTATGAATTCCAGCTGACTTCTTTGTAGAAAATGACAAATTTCTGATTTGAAAATTTAAACAATTCTAAAATTCAAAGGACTCAACAGCCAAAATAATCTTGAAAAAGAATGAAGTAGGAGGACTCATACCTAATTGGAAACTTACTACAAAATAATGGTAATTGGAGCACTTGGGTGGCTCAGTCATTTAAGCATCTGTCTTCAGCTCAGGGCATGATCCCAGGGTCCTGGGATCCAGCCCCATGTCCAGCTCCCTGCTCAACAGGGAGTCTGCTTCTCCCTTTTCTCTGCCATTCCCCCCTGCTTATGCCCTCTGGTTCTCTCTCTCTCTCTCTCTTTGTCTGTCAAATAAATAAATAAAATCTTAAAAAAATAAACAATGGTAATCAAGACAGTGTAGTAATGGCACAAAAGACAGCCATATAGACTAATGGAATACAACTGGGAGTCCAGAAATAAAGCCATGTGTCTATGGTCAAACTGATTTTTGATAAGAGCACTAGGGCCACTTTAGAAAGAAAGAATCATCTTTTGAATAAATGATGTTGGAACAACTGGATATCCACATACAAAAAAATGTCAGATCATTATTTCATACCATATACAAAAATTAACTTGAAATGAATCAAAGATCTAAACATAAGAACTAAAACTATAAAACTAACAAGAAAATAGAGGGATATAAATCCCCATGACCTCAGATTTGGCAAGTTATGCCTAGATATGACACACAAACATACACACAAAATATAAGCAACAAAAGAAAAATGGATAATGGATCCAAAATAAATGGATCCATTAAATGGATCAAAATTGAAAGTCATTTGTGCTTCAAAGGACACCATCAAGAAAGTGAAAATACGGGGCGCCTGGGTGGCTCAGTGGGTTAAGCCGCTGCCTTCGGCTCGGGTCATGATCTCAGGGTCCTGGGATCGAGTCCCATGTCGGGCTCTCTGCTCAGCAGCGAGCCTGCTTCCCTTCCTCTCTCTCTCTGCCTGCCTCTCTGCCTACTTGTGATCTCTCTCTGTCAAATAAATAAATAAATCTTTATAAAAAAAAGTGAAAATACAACCCATAGAATGGGAGAAACTATATGCAAACAGTATAGCTGATAATTAGACTTAGAAAAAATAAAGACTTCTTATCCTCAACAATAAAAAAAATTAACAATCTAACTTTAAGGTGGGCAAAAGATCTGAATAAACATTTCTCCATGGAAGATATATAAAGGGACAACACATAAAATATGCTTGACAACTGTCATTAAAAAATGCAAATCAAAACCACCATAATATACTACTTACTTCATACCCATTAAAATGGCTAGAATCAAAAAGTAACATGATGACTGTTGGTAAAAATATAGGGAAAATTGGAACTTTTATATACTGCTGGCAGGAATGTAAAATGATGCAGCCACTTTAGAAGACAGTTTTGGAGTTCTTCAAATATTAAAGACAGAGTTACCATATGACATAATGATGGCACTCCTAGGTATATATATCCAAGAGAATTGAAAATAGGTGTTCAAAAAGAACTTATATATGAATGCTATAGTAGCATCATTCATAACAGTTAAGAAGTATAAACAATCCAATGTCTGTCACTGATGAGCGGACACAATATGTTGTACAACCATACAATGGAATATAATTCACTGCAAAAAGGAATGAAGTACCCTATATAGCCTACAACATGGATGAAATTTGAAGACATAATGCTACGTGAAAGAAGCCAGTCACAAAAAACCACACATTATATGACTCCATTTATATGAAATATCCAGAGTCAGAAAATAGATTAATGATAGCTTAGGACTTGGGGGAGAGGACAAAGGGGGAAATATGGAGGTGATAACTAAAGGGTTTGGGGTTTCTTTTTGAGGTGATGAAAATGTTCCAAGACTGTGGCAATGGTTGCACAAGTCTGTGTATACACTAACAACCACTCAATTGTACACTTTAAATGGGCAAATTGTGTAATATATTAATTATAACTCAATAAATCTGTTAAGGAAAGAAAAACGTATAAATAGAATCATATAGTATGTAGTCTTTTGATTCTGTCTTCTTTCACTTAGCATAATCCATTTGCAATAGACCCACATTGTTACATGTATTAACAGCTTGTTTCCTTATAAGTTTATCCATTCCTCCATTAAAGAACATTTGGATTGTCCAGTTTTTGGAGATTACAAATAAAGCATTTAGTGTAATGGCCATAGTAACTATCTACTAATTTTTATCATTGCTGACATTCCTGGGTCTTCTACCGATTTTCTTTTGGTTATAGGTCAATTTTCTGGGGCACCTGGCTGGCTCAGTCAGTAAAGCATGCCATGCTTGATCTTGGCATCATGAGTTCAAGTCCCACACTGGGCGGAGATATTACTTCTAAAAAGAATGTTTCCTTCCTTCTGCTTTACACGTCAATAAAGTTTTATTGGATAATGGACAGTAAGTTTACATAGTTGAGTGTTTGGATTTAGTAGTCTTCCTCTAAAAAGTGTTGAATTTTGGGGATGCCTGGCTGGCACAGTCAGTTAGGCATCCAACTCATGGTTTCAGCTCAGGTCATAGTCTCAGGGGTCATGAGACCGGGGTCCAAACTCAGCAGGGAGTCTATTGAAGATTCTCGCTCTCTGCCTCTCCCCCCACTCGCACCTCTCTCTCTCAAACATATAAACAAATCGTTTTTTCAAAGTGTTAAATTCCGGGACGCCTGGGTGGCTCAGTTGGTTGGACGACTGCCTTCAGCTCAGGTCATGATCCCGGAGTCCTGGGATCGAGTCCCGCATCAGGCTCCCAGCTCCACGGGGAGTCTGCTTCTCCCTCTGACCTTCTCCTCACTCATGCTCTCTCTCACTGTCTCTCTCTCAAATAAATAAATAAAATCTTAAAAAAAAAAAGTGTTAAATTCCAGTTTGACTGGCAAATAAGTTTGAACCTTTCCAGGTTTATTTTTTTTTTAAAGATTTTATTTATTTATTTGACAGAGAGAGATCACAAGTAGGCAGAGAGGCAGGCAGAGAGAAGGAGGAAGCAGGCTCCCTGCTGAGCAGAGAGCCCAATGCGGGACTCGATCCCAGGGCCCTGAGATCATGACCTGAGCTGAAGGCAGCGGCTTAACCCACTGAGCCACCCAGGCGCCCCTTTCCAGGTTTATTTTTAAGCTGTTAAAATGAAGTTTGGAGGCCTTCATTAGAGGGTTGGTTTAGTTCTACTGCTAAGGCATAACCTTTCTGGAGACCCTGTTAAATGCGCGAGATTTTCAACAAGGTCTCTTTCCATGTGACTGGTAATTTTATGAACATTTCCAAGCCCCGTGACAGCTTTAGGAATTGTCTAGTTTACACCTGGAGAGAAAACTCCCCAATGGTTTTCTTTGTCCAACCTTACAGAATTTCAAACACATTTGAGAAACTGAATATTCAACCACAGACTCAGGGGATCCCTATGCCAATTTCTAGAGCTCTTTCTCTTTATAGGTCCCATCCTTCTGGTATTCTGTTCCCAACTTCTTCAGCTTCCTCAAACTCCAATCTCTGTTTCTTCAACTCAGCAAGAGTTTCTGCTTGGGTTCTTCCCTCTCTGTGGCAGTGGTCCTGAAAGTACCTCCTGACAGAAAGGCCAATTTTAAGGCTCATCCTCTTCTTCTCTCAGAAATAACAGTTTTGCACCTTCTGTTGTCTGAAAACAGTTGTTTCGTGTATTTTTTTGTTTCCTAATTGTTCACACCAGGACAAGTCTATTAACTTTATTCCTTCAAGACTAAAAGTGGAATTTGATCATTCTATTGGATTTTTGCTGTCCTATGGGACTTTTATGAATGAATATAAGATTTTTTAAAAATTTATTTGACAGAGAGAAATCACAAGTAGATGGAGAGGCAGGCAGAGAGAGAGGAGGAAGCAGGCTCCCTGCTGAGCAGAGAGCCTGATGCAGGACTTGATCCCAGGACCCTGAGATCATGACCTGAGCCGAAGGTAGTGGCTCAACCCACTGAGCCACCCAGGTGCTCCGAATGAATGTAAGATTTAATGGATTGAGGGGTACCTGGGTGACTCAGTCAACTGAGCGTTGACTCTTGGTTTCAGCTCTGGTCATGATTTTGGGGTTTTGAGATAGAGCCCCAAGTCAGGCTCCACCCTCAGCAGGGAGTCTGCTTGAGATTCTCTTCCTCCCCTCATCTCTTCCCCTGCACTCTCTCTTTCTCTCTCAAATAAATAAATCATTAAAAAAAGATTTAATGGATTGAGTGTGAACTTTGAAGCCATAGAGACCTAGATGCAAATACTGATTTTGATGATTTATAATCAGGCAACACTGGACATCCTAACTAATGCCTATGCACTTCCATTTCTTCATCTATAAAATGTTAAACAAAGTCATTGTTGGGATTAGTTGAAACTATGTATATTTAGCCCTTTGTAGGCACTTAATGAATGGTGATACTATTATTTATATTTATATAACAGCTGTTTGTTTCTGTGTTATTTCTTTACCAAACAGTTTTGAATCAGGGATTTGGCTTATTTGTGCTCACTACCTATGTACAATGACTCATGTATGATAGGCTTCAATATAAATTTATTGACTGAATAAATGTTGATAACTTATAATTAGAATATTTTAGAATATCTTTTAAGTTTTCTTCACAATGAGCTTCATGTAGACTTGTTTAAGTATCAACATAGTGCCATTAGCTATAAGGTTTCTTCTTGTTCTAAATTTGATTATCAAAGAAGGTTCCCTCCAACATGCAGAAGAAGCAAACTTGAGGTCATGACTTCATAAGGTATATACATAAAGCTTCTGTTTCTAGTTCTTTTTTTTCTTTTAAAGATTTATTCATTTGAGAGAAAGAGAGAGAGAGAGAGAGCATGAGTGGGAGGGGTAGGGAGAGAGAGAGAGAATCCGAAGCACTCTGCACAGAGCAGGGGACACCAGGCTCAGGCTCAATAACCCTGAGATCATGACCTGAGCCAAAACCAAGAATTAGGAGCTCAACCGACTGTACCACCCAGGTGCCCCTCTTTCTAGTTAATCTTACCACTGTCTGAAGTACCAGGTTTCTGAAGTCTTAAGATCTCAGTTTTGAGATCCTAATATAAATGCTAAAAGAATTATTCTCTCTATGATACCCGGATTTATTACAAACCATAATCTCATCTGTTTACCAAAAGATAATTTAGCCTCAAATGGAAAACTAGAAGCATATATAACAAGTACTAGAAAAATCTGAATATAATTCTAAATTATATAACTGAATATAATTCTAAATACAAGTAACATTATATTTTTTCCAATATGCAGTTGACTAAATCTCAACGAAGTCTTCACTTTTGAAAAAATTCTTTAACTTGCATTTATTTTATGTAGAATTTTTTCCTGAGCCATACATTTTTGTTTCTTCAGTTTCTTCTGGGATATCTTTCTTCTGTGCAACCTCCTTTTCTAGTTTAGAAACAATCTGCTCTTTTTCAGTAAGGATCCTCTCAATGTGACAGGGAGAGCTCATGTGTTAATCTGACCATGAGCCCTGTGAATTCTATGCCACATCTTGGGGGTTTTGTTCTCCTGAATGTGCTCAATGACCAGGAATCTATATCTAAAACCTTTAAGTTCAGTATTACTCTGCATTATTAAGCACATGCAGCAAAAATTTAGCACTTTTTGGGTTACCAATCCTGTGTCCAGCTCCACTGTTTGACCTGGGCACACCTACCAACTCCCCCCAATGTAAAGTGACATGTTTCAGATACTTGGTGGCTTTTTGGTTATGCATACCCTTGATGGCCTGGGCAGTTTCACTTGTGTTCTTAAAGTGAACACAAAGATTTGAACCTCTTAATTTGCATGCTTTGGTAGGGTTTTCTGGGCCAAGTGAATAATGAACCATTTTCAGAGATCACCTGAGGCCACTTACGGGAAGAGAAAAAAAAATCCTAATTTAAATAGAACCTAATATTAGTTTTAGTTTAATAGTTTTAGTATAATGATAACATTGTATTATATCAGACTATTAGGAGTATCTTTTTTTAAACAAACAGAAGATTCTTAGTATTACTCTGTTTTTCTGTTGTTTTTTTTTTAACAAAACATTCTTTTAATGCTAGGATTTAATAAGAATACATTCAAAATATTCTTATCTAAGGTTACTCACCATGCTCAACTTTTCTTCTGCTATAATAAATATCAATATACTCTTTTTTTCTTTATATAAGTGAAATATACACAGATCATCAGTGTGGCTCTTCCCACTAGAAATAACTCTGATATGTTATAGAATGATCATTTAAAAAAAAAGATATGATTTAAAGGACTATTGGGCATTCAACCAACTTTCATTCCTCCTTGCATGGTTAGCAGAGAATAACAATTACATTCTATAAAGGAAAACAAAAATTAATTAAAAATTTTTCCTATTTGACAAAAAGAAACTTTGTGGAAAGAACTAGCCCCATAACAGAGAATGATGTGTGGTTTTTAAGACTGAATATTTTCTGTAGATAATGTACCTTCTTCAACGTTTTCAATAATCAAGTCCACTTCCAAGAATCTAAGATATCCTTGCCAAGACCACATTGTATCAAACAAAGCATATATGCTTCATGAGATGTGATGCTATGAAAATCATCAGACTATACTTCAAAAATGCAAAACTTCAGTTCGGAGTTCAGTAAGAGAATATAGATTCAGAATGAAAAGGCTCCTGTTCCATTGGCTGGAATACAAAGCAATTGTAAGGAATTCAGAAAATATCTTTCCAGCCCACACTTAAATGGTACCATTTACTTTGGCACTAATGTACTTTACATTCTAATTTCTCAAAAACAAATCATTTGCACTAATCTAATGTGTTAGCACCAAAGGCTGAAAAATGGGCCTCACACAGGAAAAAGAAAGGCATCCAAAAATGCTCATTTTGTACCTAGACAAAATGATAAGCTATTGAATGGATTTTTAAGAAATATTGGTGGCTGGGGGCACCTGGGTGGCTTGGTCAGTTAAGCTCTGACTCTTGGTTCTGGCTCACATCATGGTCTCAGGGTTCTGGGATTGGGTCCCGATTCAGGCGCCTCACTCAGCTGAGTGGTTGAGGATCTTCTCTCTCCCCCTTGCCTTTCCCCCTGCTCATGTGCATGTTCTCTCTCTCTCTCTCCCTCAGATGAATGAATAAATATTTAAAAGAAAAAGAAATACTTATTGCTGTTATATTAAAAAATTTTTCTGCCTTTAGCTAATCCTCAAAAAACATCGTTTGTATTAATTATTTATGGATCAGTTAAATTAATGTGTCCCAGATGAGAAAATACACCATGCTCGATCAAGATTACTAGGTACAAAGGATAGAAAAGATGTGTAGAGTATCTAGCAACTCTTTCTAACATGGAGGTACAGACTCATAAAGAGCTCAGAAAATTAAAAATTATGGCATATGAACCCTTATCTAAAACACTGATAAAAATTCAAATTCCAGGGGCGCCTGGGTGGCTCAGTGGGTTAAGCCACTGCCTTCGGCTCAGGTCATGGTCTCAGGGTCCTGGGATCGAGCCCCGCATTGGGCTCTCTGCTCGGCGGGGAGCTTGCTTCCTCCTCTCTCTCTGCCTGCCTCTCTGCCTGCTTGTGATCTCTCTGTCAAATTAAAAAAAAAAAAAAATTCAAATTCCAAAACAGGTATAATGGTTTAATTAACTAGAATCATCAGTTTCTAAAGTAGATTTGGGTAACATTAGCCCTCTTTTTTTTATAGTTGTCTGTATATGTCAGTAATTACTAGTCTTTTAAGGAGCCAGAGTTAATGATCTCTATTAGAAAGAAGTACTTTTCCATCAGCATTTAAATTTAGCATAAAATTTAAATAAAATTCCACATCCAATTCCAGAATATGTGTTGACTGTTACCAGATAGTGAGTTCTTTGAAGAAACCTGGCCAGGGGTCTCTCTCTAGTATATATGTCTATTGTCATCCGTCCAATTGACCACAACAGAGAAAACAGGCCCAACTTCCCAGAATACTATTGAGGTGTCACTGTGTTTGTCTACTAGTTAGATCTTAAGCCCAAACCATCCCTATTAGGAATTAAGATCTGTCCTGAAGGTGTTGCAGAAGTAGATAAAATGATAAGGACACATTTAGGATAAAGTTTTCCAGACATTTCTACATAACTCTATTTTGTCCTAGAATTCCTTGGTCTCCTACATGGGTTCTGTGTCCAAGTGGAGGTTTTAAGAGTTCTTATAATTTAAGAATTTTTTAACCTCAAGTCTGTGCTTTTATCATTTCTGAACTTATTGTCAAATTACAATCTCACTTTTACATCATTCCTTGGATCTTAAGGATCATACCAGACAATGAATTATATAAATACTAAATAATTTCAACTATGGATAAAAAAAATTTTATATTTCTCTTTCTGGGGCTGAGATAAGAAATAACCTGAAAAAGAAAATTGGATGAAAATCTTTTTTTTTTTTCAATCTTATAAACAGTCTCACAACAATATGATATGTTAAATTACTTCTTTACTATGGATCACTGGTGAAAAAGCAGTATAAGTTGTTTGGTCAAGATTTTGTTCTATTTTAATAGAAAATTTATTATATAAAAAAGTTTTAAGAAATCTTTGAGCTAGAGGTTACCAAACATAGAGATTACAGCAAAGCCATAGAATACAGGGAAAGGTATGCAAAGTTCAGTATTGGAATTACAAGTCACAGAGACAGAAGTTCTATACTATACTGTACTTTCCAAATTGCTTGGAACATTCTTTGCCTTGATATCTGCCAATCAAAATATAATTCATCCATAAAATCACCAATTCAATGAAACCTTCCCACACAGTGCCAATTTATTCTTATTTCTATATTGTAATAACACAGGCTTTGGAGTCCGACCACCTGAATCTGAATCCTGGCCCCGCTACTTATTCACTGTATATGTAGCCTTTGGCTAATCTCTATAAGTCTGTAGTTGCTCATTTATAAAATCAGGAAAATAATAGAATCTCCTTCATAAAATAGCTGAAAAGGTTAAAAGTGATAATATATAGAAAACCATGAGAACAATGCTCTGCTGTTAGTATTATTCCTATCATTCATACACTCTCCACTATTATTTCTCATTAACTTATGTAAGTATTGTCTCTTCGGCCAGAGTTCCCAAATGTAGAAACAATATTTTGTGTGTCTTTGTTTTCTACACAGTGCTTAGCAAGCATTACTCTTGAAAGGAATTTTTAAAATATCCCAGAGAATCTTAGCATAGAAGGGATCTCAGAGGTCACACTAGTTTAACTTTTCCCCTAAATCATGATTTTCTCTTGCAACACCATGGAGATAATCATCTATACCCTATCTTGTATACAGTATGTATCTATACTTGAATATAGCACCTGACAAGGAGTTCACTTTTCTCAAGACAGCGAGATTTATTTAACAGTTTCATTGTCAGAAAATCCATCCTGCAGAGGTAGAGAAGCTGGCAAGTTTCTGGAAAATGATTTGGTAATACTTGTATAAGAGCTATACAAATTTTCAGGTTCTGTACATTTCACTCCTGATACTATATCCTTAGAAAACAAGAAAAATTCTCTCATACACACAAAAGTATTTATTAAAACACTATCTATTATAGCAAAATCAGGAATTAGCCTAAATATTCTTTTAAGATTTTACTTATTTATTTTAGAGAGAGAGAGCATGTAAAATGTTTAAAAGTATGGAAAAGCAGAGTAAATACCTAAATGAAACAAAAGGTCACTAAAATTAGAAATGCGAAAAATAACGTGGGACATAGTTATAAAGTTAATGTTAAGTATAAAAGTAAAACAAATGGATATATAAACCATTATTACAACCATAAACAGGGGCACCTGGGTGACTTAGTGGGTTAAAGCCACTGCCCTCAGCTCTGATCATGATCTCAGGGTTCTGGGATCGAGCCTCGCATTGGGCTCTCTGCTCAGCAGGGAGCCTGCTTCCCCCACTCTGTCTCTGCCTGCCTCTCTACCCACTTGTGATCTCTGTCTGTCAAATAAATAAATAAAATCTTTAAAACATTTTTTTAAAAAAAACCATAAACAAATATGTCTATCTGTGGGAAAAAAACTGGAGATGATGGAACATACAAAAGTGAAAACTGTATCAACAAGATGGCAGGAAAGTTGGAAGATTTGCATTGCTTTTTAAATTACTTTAATGTCATTATAATACTGCTTTCAATTTTTTTTTAAGACTTTATGTATTTATTTGACAGAGATAACAGCGAGAGAGGAAACACAAGCAGGGGGAGTGGGAGAGGGAGAAGCAGGTTTCCAGCGGAGCAGGGAGCCCAATGCAGGGCTCAATCCCAGTACCCTGGGATCATGACCTGAGCCGATGGCAGACACTTAACGACTAAGCCACTCAGGCGCCCCTGCTTTCAAATTTTTTAAGAGAACGTTCTTCCTTCTCTTGAACCAAAATCAACCTCATCTTACTATCTGTGATTTTCATTTCGTGTTTCTTCTTCTGCCCTTTGAAATTACACAAAATAAATGAACTTGAAATATGTGAAAATGATTATCATAGTTTTAGTATCCTCATTCTCTGGTACTCCAGAAGACAGATTAGAGAGGCAATGTTGAAATCAGGGAGACTCTTAGTTGTCATTTGCAAAGAAAGCAATGATGACAGACTGAATCAGCACAACACCAGTACAGCCAAACTTGAGAAATATTTCAAGGGTAACACAAATGGAAAAGGTAACCAAAGGGATGTAAGAAGTGAGAACACAGAAGTTGAACACGTTCCTAGTCAGGCTGTTTGATAAAATCATGATTACAACATCAACATAATGAACCTGAGAGAAGGAAGAGTATATTTGGTCAGAAGTTGAAATCCTATTTGGAGATGTTGATATTGAGGTACCTTTAAGATACATATGTCTATATATTGTTAGAAAGATTAATTTGAAGTCAGGGAGACAAAAACCAAACCAGAGAAACAGAAGGCAAAGATAAAAATCAAAACATGAATGAAACAAGAAAGCCTGAACAGACCCATAACCAGTAAGGAGATTGAAACAGTCATTAAAAATCTCCAAACAAACAAAAGCCCAGGGCCAGACGGCTTCCCGGGGGAATTCTACCAAACATTTAAAGAAGAACTAATTCCTATTCTCCTGAAACTGTTCCAAAAAATAGAAATGGAAGGAAAACTTCCAAACTCATTTTATGAGGCCAGCATCACCTTGATCCCCAAACCAGACAAGGATCCCATCAAAAAAGAGAGCTATAGATCAATATCCTTGATGAACACAGATGCGAAAATACTCAACAAAATACTGCTAATAGGATTCAACAGTACATTAAAAAGATTATTCACCACAACCAAGTGGGATTTATTCCAGGGCTGCAAGGTTGGTTCAACATCCGCAAATCAGTCAATGTGATACAACACATCAATAAAAGAAAGAACAAGAACCATATGACACTCTCAATAGATGCTGAAAAAGCATTTGACAAAGTACAGCATCCCTTCCTGATCAAAACTCTTCAAAGTGTACGGATAGAGGGCACATACCTCAATATCATCAAAGCCATCTATGAAAAACCCACTGCAAATACCATTCTCAATGGAGAAAAACTGAAAGCTTTTCCGCTAAGGTCAGGAACACGGCAGGGATGTCCATTATCACCACTGCTATTCAACATAGTACTAGAGGTCATAGCCTCAGCAATCAGACAACAAAAGGAAATTAAAGGCATCCAAATCGGCAAAGAAGAAGTCAAATTATCACTCTTTGCAGATGATATGATACTATATGTGGAAAACCCAAAAGACTCCACTCCAAAACTGCAAGAACTTGTACAGGAATTCAGTAAAGTGTCAGGATATAAAATCAATGCACAGAAATCAGTTGCATTTCTCTACACCAACAGCAAGACAGAAGAAAGAGCAATTAAGGAGTCAATCCCATTTACAATTGCACCCAAAACCATAAGATACCTAGGAATAAACCTAACCAAAGAGGCACAGAATCTATACTCAGAAAACTATAAAGTACTCATGAAAGAAATTGAGAAAGACACAAAGAAATGGAAAAATGTTCCATGCTCCTGGATTGGAAGAATAAATATTGTGAAAATGTCTATGCTACCTAAAGCAATCTACACATTTAATGCAATTCCTATCAAAGTACCATCCATCTTTTTCAAAGAAATGGAACAAATAATTCTAAAATTTATATGGAACCAGAAAAGACCTCGAATAGCCAAAGGGATATTGAAAAAGAAAGCCAACGTTGGTGGCATCACAATTCCGGACGTCAAGCTCTATTACAAAGCTGTCATCATCAAGACAGCATGGTACTGGCACAAAAACAGACACATAGATCAATGGAACAGAATAGAGAGCCCAGAAATAGACCCTCAACTCTATGGTCAACTAATCTTCGACAAACCAGGAAAGAATGTCCAATGGAAAAAAGACAGCCTCTTCAATAAATGGTGCTGGGAAAATTGGACAGCCACATGCAGAAAAATGAAATTGGACCATTTCCTTACACCACACACAAAAATAGACTCAAAATGGATGAAGGACCTCAATGTGCGAAAGGAATCCATCAAAATCCTTGAGGAGAACACAGGCAGCAACCTCTTGGACCTCAGCCGCAGCAACATCTTCCTAGGAACAAGGCAAAAGGCAAGGGAAGCAAGGGCAAAAATGAACTATTGGGATTTCATCAAGATCAAAAGCTTTTGCACAGCAAAGGAAACAGTTAACAAAATCAAAAGACAACTGACAGAATGGGAGAAGATATTTGCAAACGACATATCAGATAAAGGACTAGTGTCCAGAATCTATAAAGAACTTAGCAAACTCAACACCCAAAGAACAAATAATACAATCAAGAAATGGGCAGAGGACATGAACAGACATTTCTGCAAAGAAGACATCCAGATGGCCAACAGACACATGAAAAAGTGCTCCATATCACTTGGCATCAGGGAAATACAAATCAAAACCACAATGAGATATCACCTCACACCAGTCAGAATGGCTAAAATCAACAAGTCAGGAAATGACAGATGCTGGCGAGGATGCGGAGAAAGGGGAACCCTCCTACACTGTTGGTGGGAATGCAAGCTGGTGCAGCCACTCCGGAAAACAGCATGGAGGTTCCTCAAAATGTTGAAAATAGAACTGCCCTATGACCCAGCAATTGCACTATTGGGTATTTACCCTAAAGATACAAACGTAGTGATCCAAAGGGGCACGTGCACCCGAATGTTTATAGCAGCAATGTCCACAATAGCCAAACTATGGAAAGAATCTAGATGTCCATCAACAGATGAATGGATCAAGAAGATGTGGTATATATACACAATGGAATACTATGCAGCCATCAAAAGAAATGAAATCTTGCCATTTGCGACAACATGGATGGAACTAGAGCGTATCATGCTTAGCGAAATAAGTCAAGCGGAGAAAGACAACTATCATATGATCTCCCTGATATGAAGAAGTGGTGATGCAACATGGGGGCTTAAGTGGGTAGGAGAAGAATCAATGAAACAAGATGGGATTGGGAGGGAGACAAACCATAAGTGACTCTTAATCTCACAAAACAAACTGAGGGTTGCTGGGAGGAGGGGGTTTGGGAGAAGGGGGTGGGATTATGGACATTGGGGAGGGTATGTGCTTTGGTGAGTGCTGTGAAGTGTGTAAACCTGGTGATTCACAGACCTGTACCCCTGCGGATAAAAATATATGTTTATAAAAAATAAAAAATTTAAAAAAAGCATGAATGAAACAGAAAACAAAAAGCCATAGATGTGATGGGACAGGGGCTCTGGGTGGCTCACTTAGTTAAGCATCTGACTGTTGGTTTCACCTTGAGTCATGCTCTTGTGGTCATGACATCAAGCCCCACATGGGGCTCTGCAACAAGGCCCAGAGTCTGCTTCAGGTTCCCTCTCCTTCTACCTCAGTTCCTCCCCCATTATGTGCTTGTGCTTGCTCCTTCTCTCAAATAAGGTAAATGAAATTTTTTTTTTTAAAGATTTTATTTATTTACTTGAGAGAGAGACAGTGAAAGAGAGCATGAACGAGGAGAAGGTCAGAGAGAGAAGCAGACTCCCCATGGAGCTGGGAGCCCGATGCGGGACTCGATCCCGGGACTCCAGGAACATGACCTGAGCCGAAGGCAGTCGTCCAACCAACTGAGCCACCCAGGTGTCCCAGGTAAATGAAATGTTTAAAAAAAAAAAAGTGATCAGGACAACCAAAAGATGACTTTGAATAATAATAATAAATACTGATTTTTAGCAAATATAACCAAGAAAAACTAATGGGGCACAAATAATCAGCAACCAGATATGAAAATGGGGAAATAGCTATAGGAACAAAGAGATTTTTTAAATTATAAGAGACCTCCATGAATAACTTCATATCACAATATATGAATATTTGAATGTCAGGGAGAGAAATGTCAGGTATTTATATTTTGGGGTATAAAGTTATTCACAGAGGTCTTTTATAATTTAAAAAATTTCTTGTTCCTGTCCTTATTTCCCCTTTTTAGAGAAGAACATAGACCATACCTCTGTGAAATTCAAAATAGACAAAAACTTTTTTTTTTTTTTGAGAAAGAGAGAGAGAAACCACAAGCGGGGGTTAGGAGCAGAGGAAGAGGGAGACAGAGTCTTAAGCAGACTCCAGGCTCAGTGTGGAGTCCATGTATGGCTGGATCTCATGATCCCAAGATCATGATCTGAGCCAAAACAGGAGTCAGATGCTTAACTGACTGAGCCATCCAGGCACCCCTGGACTAGACAAAAAAATTTTTAAAGATTTATTTATTTGAGGGGCACTTAGGTGGCTCAGTCGTTAAGCATCTGTCTTCGGTTCAGGTCCTGGGATCAAGCCTTGCATCAAGATTCTTGCTCCACAGGAAGCCTGCCTCTCCCTCTCCTGCTCCCCCTGCTTGTGTTCCCTCTCTCACTGTGTCTCGATTTGTTAAATAAATAAATAAAATCTTTTAAAAAAGAAAGATTTATTTATTTGAGATAGAGACAGAGAAAAGAATCAGGGGAGGGGCATAGAGAGAGGGAAAGAAAGAGAATCTCACAGACTCCCCACCAAGCATGGAGTCCAGGAAGGGGCTGGATCACATGACCTGAGCCGAAACCATAAGTCAGATACTCAGTTGATTGAGCCACCCAGGCGCCCCAACAGACAAAAATTTTTAAATAAAAACTTCCAAGAAAATAATACATTATATATAATTTTAAAACTGCCACATATGGATGAGGAGATTAATAAATTAGAGTACATTAAAATTAATATAACTAGTTTTCTCAAATACTATTAGTGGTCACAAAATACTATTAAGAGACTAAAAAGGAAACTCACAAAATCAACTTTATTAGTAATGTAGAACTGTTTTCCAAAGTGGTTGTTCCTGTTAGGGCATAATCAAAGGAGCGAGACTGATACAAAGCGAAGGTCAAGCAAAGCTTTATTTCGCACCAAGCATCAAGAATCATACTGACCGCTCAGGGCCGTCTCTTGCAAAGAGGCGACCCCTCCCAGCCTCACAAACTAACTTTTATAGCGGTAGTTTAGCCGGGCTATACACAGGTGGCCAATGAGATTGCAATACACAGAGAAAACTACACAGTCATGCTAAGTCTGCCACACACAGAAATAAACTGCTAGGTCACACATGGGTGACCAATTGAATTTCAATTTACCCTAGTAGATATATGCACGCCCAACTGATTGGACGTCTTCACCTGGCCTGACCCACCCCTGTATCTAGGCTTTGCAAGTAAGTTCCTCTGGGAGGAGCAGGGTCAATCTATGGTATATTCTCTAGGGATGCTCTTGCAAATATATACCAGGAGATTTGTATATGAAGGCTTGTAACAATTAAAAAGAAAGAAAGAATGTCTATAAAGGGTAGAATAATTCTACAGCAGTAAAAATGAACCACCACACACAAATAAATGGTCAAGCAAAAGAAGCAAATCATAGAAAAATAACTTAAGAGTATGATTACATTTATATAAAAGTTTTAAACAAGTGGATATATTCATAGATAGTAAAATTATAAAGAAGAGTAATAGAAGGATTATCATAGAAGTTAGGAGTAGGGTTACATTTGGAGAAGGAAGTGGTGCAGTGAGTGGTACAGTGAGTGAGTCACATGGTGGCTTCTGAGGAAGTGACAGTGTTCTACTTCTTAATCTTAATGGAAGCTACATGGATGTCTCATTATTCTTTAAACGTATGTACTATCTCATACCTCTGCTGTAAGTGATATTTTCAAAATAAAATGATTTTTAAAAACATAAAATGTTCTTCATATGTATGTCAGTGTATGAATGTGTATGTTCCATAAAGGAAAACAATAGAATTTTTAGTGACAAATTGTCAGTAAGCTGTTCACTGGACATAACAAATTCTTTCATATAATTGAGAAGTTGAATTGAATGAGTTTACACAAAGTCCTGATTTTGTATATATAGTTCCTACTAAACATATGCTTGGAAAGTGTTATCACATATCTTATTTAATCTATCAATTGAATTATTCATTTTCAAGTTGTCCACTTTCATTCCCATTGGTAAAAGATAAATTCTCAATTTTAAAAGATAAAAATTCAGTTGAAACATGTCCATTCTTTTCTTTTCTTAACCTTTATTGTTAACTAATCTATGTTAACTGCATTTTCCTGAACAGAATCAGAAGAGTTGCATCAAACTTTAAAGCCATTAGCATGTGTGACATTGTGAAAATACTAAAAACAAAATCCTGTTGTTTTGTTATATTATTTATATTAATTAAGACCTCTTTTCAATATATCAAATATAACACAGATTTAAAGAACCAGAAGAATCTGCAAGAGTTATTTACTACAGTTATTTATCTCTTTAAGTAGGACCCAAATTATCACAAGCAAATAAATTAGCATCCTAATTTGAAAATAGCTCCTGAAAAGATTATTATATAGCATCACCTACCATTAAGCAGTCTGAAAATTTTTTGTCTAACTCAGAACCCTTTTAATACAACATTGACATACAGTAAACTTTGTTATCTGGATGACAGGGTGTGGATTTACCTAGGGCAAAGTGGGGCCCTAGCAAGTACTCAACTCCAAGTCTCTAATGGAGGAAGTAGAAAAGTAAAGGGCTCAAAGCCCTATCTGTTTGGCTCCAGTGGCTCCAAACACTCCAGACCCCTGGCCTTCCCCAGGGACTTAGCCCCACAGCTTGTCTCTCTCTACATAACCAACAGTTGACTATCATATTGTTTTCACTCTAACTTGAGTTTATCCATAACTTTTTCTCCCCCAACATCCCCCCACTCAATTATCCCAGTAATCAAGAACTTATTTATTCCTCCAGTGAGTATGAATAATACGTAGAATATTTTTTAAGTCCTAAAAATGTTACCTATAAGTGAAAAAAAGAAAAACCCAATTTTTCTAAGTCTGTGGATACCTTTTATAAAAGAAGTATATTGGAAAGACTTTTTATTCTCCTAGTCATGGAGAATTTCGAAGTATATTCCCTTCTTAAAGACAGTACTTCTTTTACAATAAAGACTCCCCAAGGCCAGAGGCTAATTTTGTCTTAGTTTTTATACCTGACATATTCCACTGGACTGTTATGGTAATATAACCTAGGTAGGAATTAAAAATGTTAGTTGGGTTTAAGTGAAGCAATGGAGGGTCTATAAAGCTTTGACTTACGTGACTATTGCATTCTTCTTCTTCTTCATCAAAGTCTAGACCCTGATGACCGATCTCAGTAGTGCTGTTCTCCTGAAAGAGATTGTTCTCCAAATCAGACACTCTGGTGGCCTCAGTTGTGACTTTTACTTTCATGCTATGAAAGCCAGTGGAGACCAATCCCACTTGCAGGTTTACAGGCTCCCCCTCGAACAGCAGGAAGTGCGAGTTTACCCCTTCTTTAAAACCAGGGGGTTGGTAATCATGTGGAGTCACTGCAAAATGAAAAGGGCAGAAAACTGTGAGTTTCAACAGAAGCCAAATTAATCTTTCATGTGTAGCAACAAATATCTCTTTCAGATATTTACAAAATCTCTATATATAAAATATTACTTTGACACTTAAGAAGGAATTTAACTAGAGGTATCCACCTACCCGCATTATAGTAGTGGAGTTTCATAGTAAGTATAACATCATTAGGAAGGGGTCCAAGGTTCTGCATCAGTATATATAATTTACGGATCAGTAGAACACTGGCTTTCTTAATATCTTCACTGTTTGTCCCACTTTCGAAGCTTGTACTACTGCTATAACCATATAGAAAAACAGCATACTTTTCTATCATATATAATATTGAAAATCTTTTAAAAAAGAACAAAACTCTTTACCATATGATCAAATAAATATAAAGTAAACATCAGGACACTTGAGACCATTTTTAGAATGTAAATTTGAGCAGTGATTGTACTTTTTGCAATGTATATACAATGGATTTCTTAAGTAGCAAGTTTTTGTAAGGCATTTTAAATATGACCTGATTTTTTAAAAATCTGAGTTACAAATAACCACATGCCATAGTAGTGAGAACAATGGATTAGGAATTAGGAGACTTGAAATCTAATATTGGGTCTGCTGCTAACTAACTGAATGACCTTGTCAAGTGAGTTAGACACTCTAGGTCAGTTAGCTCACTTTGTGGAATAAGCTTATACACATTTCTACACCTCTCCAGATTTTCTATTTGGAAAATTGGTCATCAGCTCTGGGCCTTTCTACCGTCTGGTTATTTGTCAGAGACATCCCTTCCTCTTACATGGATTGCAACAATGGCTATTCTCTATCCCACCACTGCAATAATATACCTAATAGAAAAATCTGCTCCTGTCACTCTCCTGCTTAAAATTCTTCTAGTACACTCATCACCTTTCAATCAAATTCAAGAAGGTAGGTGTACAATACCTTTCATGAGCACCCGCACCCTCACCTCCAACCTCATCTGCATTTACTGCCCAGTTTCTTCTAACCCACGTGCATTTGCATATGTTGTTCACTTTGTTTGCTTGTATTTGCTTTTCCCACTTCTTTTCCTGACTCTCCTGAATTCATCCTTTAATAGTTAGCTTATGTGAGACCTCTTCAAGGAAGTTTTCCCTGATAATTCCTATACATTACTCCTATGTATAATTGTATGCCCCCCTCTAGATTATGCATAGCTCTATCTTTCGTGTCCACAGTACTTTCTGTCACCAGCTACAGTAAATATTCAGTAAACATTTGTGGAATTAATGAATGAATGTACAAGTTGAATCGAATTACCTTCTGATTCTAAATATTTTTTATTTCTCTCCAAAAATTTCTTCCCAAATTGGTCTCATATTTGAGTAGCTTCTAGGAAGGACTATCACTGCAATATATTTGTACATGCCTTTCACATAATAAGCACTCAATAATGAATCATAATCCTGAATAACTGAGCTACTGCAGGAAGCGTAGATTCATAAAACAGACATTATTAAGTGGATACATTTCCTCTTTTTTTGATTTTGAACAACAAAGTTTTCTCTATGAAGATTTAACCAATTTGAAAAAAAAAATTTAACCAATTTGAAATAGGTAACCCGAGTGAAGGGCTATAGCATTTCATTCATGGGATCTCTCAGTATACATCATATTTATAAAATCATATCCATGTAAGATCATACTCAAGACTTCCCTGCACTCTTTTTTTTTTCCCTGCACTCTTTTAAAGACAAGAGGTGATAAGGTGATTTTGTATGACCAATCATTTAAATAAATGTCTACCTTTGGTTTCTAGGAAATTAGTAATATGCATTTTCTTTTCTGAAATTGCTGAAAGATTTGGCCATTTCTGTTTTACTGCTCATCACTTGGCATATGTGCCTTCATAACAAAAGAGATTAATCTGGTTGCCAGTAGCATTTATATTTAACTTTTGGAGAGTAAAAGGCAACTGTTTAATGTGGGAGAATATGCATGAAAAGTGCTGTACAATCTGTATAATGTTATATAAATGCTAGCTTATGATAATTAATATTTTAATTCTCATTCCTAAAACTTACTTCTTCTGTACATCTTAGTGCTGTAAGTTTTACAAATAAGAAGATAATTAAGGAAGTGAATCTCAGAGAGAAATCCTCAAACTTGCAGTAAATGATAAGACAGAGCTAATAGCAGAAAATTGAGAATTAGGCCACATTTCTCTTCAGAGTTGCTCTTTTCATGGGCACTCATTCCCCTGACTGGGATCCCTCTACCACCCAGGCCTTTTCATCCACCTGCTCCACTTCTATTCCATCTCATCAGCAAAACTTAGATCTTTCTGAATCTAATAACTACTGGGATAGGAAAAAATGTTGCTCTTCAATAAAACATCTCCTACACTGGGAATCTTTTTAAGCAAATACTCTTGACTTTCCTCTTTAAACCATTAGTATATCTAAACTTGGTATTATAAACTCGATAGGAAAATGTAGTGCTTTTCAGTCTTTTCCATACAGGGACACACATAAAAAATTACATTTGTATGACATGCTGGGAGAAGTAGATGAGAATGTTTGCATCTATAATGTTCAGGGGTTTCATCTACTCCAGATCCAGTCTGGCTATATCGAGGGCAAAGGAGATTAATATCTTGGCATAGCAAGAAACTTCAGGTTAGTATCTAAGTAGAATCTTACAAAGTTCTTCAATCAACACCATGTAGACAATCTCATTAATATAATTTCTACTGCTACGTCACCCACCAACCACCACTGGCTCCGAGGACCACTACCATCACCACCACTGCCACAAGGTACCATTTACTGGCTTTCTAATACATGACAGGCATGGGCAAAGATTTGTATGTACATTGTAATTTAATAGTCACAACAACCATATGATGTAAATATTATTAATTCCACTGTGCAGATGAGAATACTAATATCTAGGGAGGTTGAGTAATCTGTCCAAAGTTAGACTAATAATGGAGTATTTCAAGCTAGGTCTCTGCTTTAGGAAATGGAACTCTTAACCACCAAACTTAATTGCCTTTAGACCCCCCTAACATAACCTATGAGAAAGGAGGAAAGGAGGGAAAGGAAGACTCTACTCCCACCAACTTCATCCACGGATTTCAGAAATTTAAACAACTATTACTATTATTAATAATAGAGGGGCTTTGTAGGATTATTGGGGAAGCTACAAAGGAAATATAAAGCCTATCTATGGCTTCAAGAAGCTTATGTCTACCTCAGTCCTATTTCTCATGTTCATTAAACAATTAGATTCTACCTGTCAAAATCCATAGTGGCTCCTTCTTTTGTGTATTTGAATTTGAACTGGTATATCTCAGTCACTTTCTAGAAATGTCAAAGGGAATAGAGAAAGAAATTACTTACAAAAAAGAAATCCAGAACCTTATCTGGTAATAGGTGAGGAATATTTTTACTGTATACCTACTATACTACTTACATACATACCTCTTTGTTTCACAGCATGACATTATTCAGGAGTAATATTTCCAGATATAAAGATAACTTAATTTTTCTCCTCCATGCTAAAAATGAGTTAGATGGCAAATTCTATTGTTATTCTTTCAAAGCTGGAGAGCCTAAGACACAGCATCAAGTACCTGACCTGGCATACATAAATGACAGTGAAACCAGTTTGAGAAACCATTCATTCATTTAACAGATATTTATCAAATGTCTACTTTGTGTTAGGCACCGGAGTCAAAGTGGTATACATGACAAAAAAGGTCCCTGTTTTTCTGGAATAGACAGCCTGGTGAGAGAGACAGTCAATAAATAAGTAAAAAAATAAAATAATTTCAGATAGTAGTAAGTACTGTGAACAACAGGAAGCACATTCTATGAGAGAATAGAAGGCAGAGGTACTGATTTGGTTTGGAAGGCCAAGGATGGCCTCCCTGAAAGGATGATGCTTGAGCTGAGCCTCAGTGACAAAAGGGGGTCACGTGCAGATCTGGGGGAGGGCAGTGTATCCTAGGCAGAGGGAACAGCAGTGCAAAGTTCTAAATCAGGAAAGCAAGCCTCTTTCAGGTCAAAGAGGAGGCCAAGTGGCTGGTGATGAGTAAGCAAGTAAGAGAATGTAGGAGATGAGGATGTGGAGCTTTACTGGCCACAACAAGAGGTCTGGATTTTATTCTAAGTAAACCAGAAATACAGTGAAGTGTTTTAAGCATGGGAATAATCTGCATGTTTTTAAGATCATTATAGTGAAGAAGGAAGAAGTGGGAACCATGACAGCGATTAAGAGGCTACTACAGTAATTCAGGGAAGACCAGAATAGCAACAAGAAACTAGAAAAATTCAAAAAGAAACCAGGATCTATGACATCAGGTCTCTTTTTTTTGGATCCTGCACTAAAAACTCAGATACCACTGCTATTTGCTCTCCTCACTGTTTAGAAAGCTAGAAATAAAGAGGGACACATGTTCTCATAAGAGACATACTTCATGTAAAATGACTGTCTTGTAGTTGAAGCAAAGTTTGGCCCATATACACTGTATAGCTTTGTCCACAGATCTGGAGAAGGTCCAAAAGACAGGCAAAGGGTGTAAGTTTAAGTCAGAACACCAAAAATGTCCTTCAGTCATGTGTTTCAATATATGGTCTACATACTATGAGTATGAGGATGTTAGATTGATCAGAAAGCCTCAGTGCTTCTCTTACTTTACTCTAAGACTTGTTCCCCCCACTCTACTGATCTTAAAACCTTAGAAAACAGGTTAATCACAGGTTATCAAGTCCTGGAGAAATTGGATCATGCTGCTTAAACTCAAGACAACTGATTTGTAGTGGATTTAATTTAAAAGAAAAAAATATTTTTCTAGCAAGACAGTGTACTTGGGAAATCAAACAAAATTTAGAAGGCTGTTTTGTGAGTATAGTAGGAGAGGTATGTGATACTAGAGGTTTGCCCCAGATAGGCAAGATACACAGCATCCTCTCTTTGTTCATTCTGCATGTAATTGCCCTGCCAAGCAAACAATGTCTATTCTTCCTGCCTGCCCATGTTTCACAGCAAATTCTAGCTTTTCGATGCTCTGAGCTATCTTTTATTTTTTTAATTATAACAAGAGTAGATCCTTTAGCAGCTGATAATTTTATTAACATGTTATTTGGTCCCTGAAGCAATTCATGGGAGAGTTATGTTTACAATGGTCTTACAGAAGATGCTAATTCCATATAACTTCAATCTGACTCTGATTATGACAGAAGATACATTTACAGCAGGCACTAGTCTCTTCTTAAATACTGCATAAAACATTTTCCTGCTTTTCAGATTAATGTGTCGCTTCATAAAGATGGGCCTTTAAACCACACAGCAATGATTTCTGTTAATCATATTGAATATATTCAGATACCAAAGCAATAATAACATATGTAACCTTTTCTCCTCCCTTCACATTCCAATCCATTGGCAAGACCTTTCAGGACTATCTCCAAAGCATATTCTAAGTCCATCCATTACTATCATCCTGTCCAAACCACCACTATCTCACTTCATCTGATCTCCTTGCTTGCAAACTATTCCTTCAGTAATTCATCCTCTGTTCTATAGCCAAAAAGCGTTTTTGAAAATACAAGTCAGACCATGTCACTCCTTTGCTTAAAACACCCCAACAGTTTCCCATTTTTCTTAGAACAAAATCCAAAAACTTACCTTAGCCCACATGATCTTACACATCTGTCCCTTGTCTACCTCTATGACCTTATCTTCTGCTTCTTTCCCTCCTACCCACTAAGCTTCAGGCTCAGGGCACCCTTTCTGTCCATGAACACACAAGATGCCTTGCTGGCTTAGGGCCTTTGCACAGCTACCCTCTGGAACATGCTGTCTCCAGTTGATGATGATATTTGGGCACTGCCCTAAATGCTCTACATTTATTCATTCTTATGCAGTCAATGCTCTGATGTAGGTATTATTATCCTCATTATACATGAAGCTAGTAAGTGTTAGAGCTGGAATTTGACTCCAGCACCTATAATGTTAACCACTGTGCTATTCTGCCAGTCACATGCCATTGCCTCCTACAGACCTGCATAGGTTGATTCCTCTGGCCTTTGAGGCTTAGCTCTGAAGCCTTCCACAGACTATATTCCAATCCTTCCTCCTCCATTCCCTGCCTCAGTATTCTCCAGCACATTACCTTTCTTTTATTTTCTTCATAGCAGTAGGATTATCTGAAACTGTTTTGCTCATTTTTGTTTGTTTATTGTTTATTCTCCCCTAAGGATGTAAGAATGCAAGCTTCCAGAGAGCAGGGACCTTGTCTATCCCATTAACTCCTGTGTTTTTATACCTTGAACAGTGCTAGGCACATAAAGAGAACCCAATTAATATTGACTGATTAAATAGTCAGGATAGAGTTCACAATCAATTAGGATTTCATCCTACAAGGATTTTTTTGACAACATTTCTAAAACCAAATTGTGGCTAGAAACAGTAACCATGTATATTTCAGTTCTTGAAACAATCTATTAAAAATGGATGTTGACCACCTCCAATAGGCACAAAGGAATAGACGGTGAAACAGTAAGATTTTTGTCCTCACAGTATTGATACATAGCCATTCTTTGTAGGCTCCATGTACAGGGTGGAGCCCAACACCGGGATTGAACTCACCACCCTGAGATAAAGATCTAAGTTGAAATCAAGCCTCAGATGCTTAACCGACTGAGCACCCAGTGGCCCCCCATACTATCATGCATTAAGTTGTGCGAACCTTTCCTTAACATATTTACATTTTGGTACAGCTTATTAATACTCTCCATGCATAGTGTTTATCTATAGGAAAGCTACACTGTCCCTCTTCACTACTTTAGTCACTTTTGTCAATTCATCTCTGTCATGATATGGAGCAACCAGAACAAAACTTCTAGTACAGAAATACCACAACTTCGTGCAATGTCCAAAACTCCATTGGCCCCTGAACTCAGTAAGCATACTTATATAAGACAGAGGTTTGCAATTATTGTACTATGACTCTTCACAAGATTGCTACAATTTTTAATCCATGCGTAAAATATATTTTTGTTTCATGTATATATTAATATTGCTATTGTTTATTCAGTTTTGATTAGGGAAGGAAATACTTCTACAGATAGGAGTCAAGAAACATGGCACAATATCAGATAAACACCAAAAGACTGTGCTTACATGAGAATGTTGTTTTGTGAGTATATAAAAGAATGAGTGGGGAGCCTGGTGGATCAGTCATTTAAGTGTCTGCGTTCAGCTCAGGTTGTGACCCCAGAGTCCTGGGATCGAGCCCCACGCCTGGCGGCTCCCTGCTTGGCAGAGTCTGCTCTTCCCTTTCCCTCTGCCACTCTCCCCTGCATGTGCTCTCTTCTCGCTTGCTCTCTCTCTCTCAAAATAAATAAATAAAATCTTTTTTTATTTAAGATTTATTTATTTATTTGACAGAGAGAGATCACAAGTAGACGGAGAGAGAGGCAGGCAGAGAGAGAGAGAGAGAGAGAGAGAGGGAAGCAGGCTCCCTGCTGAGCAGAGAGCCCAACGCGGGACTCGATCCCAGGACCCTGAGATCGTGACCCGAGCCGAAGGCAGCGGCTCAATCCACTGAGCCACCCAGGCGCCCAATAAATAAAATCTTTAACAAAAAAAGAATGAGATTAGGGAGGTAAGTGATTGTATCAGCAACTTGATGCTAAATATCAACTATAAAATAGTGTAATCCCACGGATATGTTTAAACATTGTGAACGTTGCTATTCCATAATAATATTGTACTTATTGCTGATTCGTTTGGTGTGTTTTGAGTCTTTTAATATCCTCAAACAGGTCACTAAAATTTCTAGCAGTCTAAAGTGTACCACGAACACACAGAGGTTAGAGATCACTGCTACATGGAATGATCTATAAGCATTCAAAATATTTTTTTCTAGGTTATAAATGATAGCTCAGCACTTCATATTATAAGGTTTTGTTTTCTAACTTCATTACTTTGCCTGCATCAAACCTCATTTAACAGCACCCCCATCCCTCCACACACATACTCTAAGAGTTTTCTGTAGTTAAGCCCAATAAGCCCAGCATTTTACTACGTCAAAAGCACTACTTTCAGATTAGGAGTTTTAAATACATAAGAAAACAAAATAATTCATTGCATTAAGAAAATGACCACTTTATTTATAATTTATCAGAAAGTTTTAGTTTGGGAAACTTCCCCTCAAACCTAAAGGCGGGGGGGAGAAAAGGCATTTTTGAAACTAAACAAGAGACAAAGATAAAAAGGGGTAGTTCAGGCATTGAGGAATTTTTACCCACCTGTATGTACCAGTTTTCCTCCAACTTGTTCAAACAGTTGTTTATAATCTTCCCAAGAAAGGAATGCTACCAATTAGGCTAAATCCATAGGCTTAAGAAGGAAAATTGAAAGCAAGGAAGAAGGAAAGAGAAGAAGGAAAGAAAACTAGGAGGAAAGTACAGAGAATGAAAAGATAGAACCAAGGACTTTTCTCTCCATCTCTATGCCATTGCCACAGAGTAGTACAAGTAACTATTACATGTCCAGGACTATGATATTCACTCTGGGAGACAGAAAATAAGACAAGACACTTGTCCTCAAGAATTCAGAATCTGATTGAAGAGATAAAGTAATCTACATGAATCAACTGAGAGTATTAAATTGTGGGGTCCCATCAGAAAAGGAATTTAGAGGAGGAAATTACTGTGAACAGCATAGGCCAAGAGGATTTCATGGAAGATTTGAACATAAATTGGCCTTGAAAATGAGTAGGATTCAATAGGGAAGAAATTAGGAGGAAGAAGAAGATCTGAAATCTATGAAAAGGTCAAATAAGGGAGAATTTAGTTGTCAAAAAGGGGAAAAGTTTAGAATTATGCTGTTTTTTTCCCAAAAGGCCACAAACAAAAAGGATTTGGAATCAGTTAAAATAAATAATAAAACATAGTTTTATACATGGAGAGATCTTAAATTTTAACATGTTAGGGAATAGGCTCCTCTATGCCTTTTTTTTTTTTTAACATTCCTAAGTAGTTTTTAAAATCTCATAATAAAGAATCGGTGACATTTATAACAAAACACACCAAAAGAGCTCATGACAAGTTACTTTGCTCATATAGTAATCTAGTAACATAATCAACAGCCTCAACTCAGGTAAATATATTTAAGTATAATTCCATCTCAATGTGTGTTCTTACCTCAGGTTCCTTGGGATTTGTGTAAAGCTGTTTAAGGAGAAATAAATAACATTTAATTCATTTAATTTCTGAAATTTACTAGATTATTCCTCACAGAAAACATTTTCTATGTGAAAAGTTCAATTTGTGCTCTATTAATTGAGGAATGAGATATACATATCTCAAGATAATTTGTTATGGCTTAAAAATATTTAAATAAATCAAATATCTAAGACTCTCCATGTTATCTTCTTATTTTCTTTCTATTCTTAACTATTCATAGCATGTTATATTCAGAAGCACACAAAATTTCAAGAAAGCTACAAAACCACAAAAACAAAAAACTCCCGTGTGTATAAAGTAATTCAAAAAAAATGAAATCCTGATAACCAATATGTGAAGCAGATAGTATATACTATATACTTTCCCATGTACTGTAATATACCTAAGAAATACATAATTTGTGATCTTTCACTGAAACTTCTGGTAGATTCTAGGGCCGGCTTGGTGGCTCAGTCATTAAGCATCTGCCTTCAGCTCAAGTTGTGGTCCCAGGGTCTGGGGATCAAGCCCTGGGACCACAATTCCCATTGGGCTCCCTGCTTGGCAGGAACCTGCTTCGACCTCTTCCACTCCCCCTGCTTGTGTTCCCTCTCTTGCTGTGTCTCTCTGTCTTTGTCAAATAAATAAATAAAATAAATAAAATCTTTTTTAAAAACTTCTGGCAGATTCTATTTTTTTTTATTCTAAAATGTCATAGGGCAGATAATTTCAGGGAGAAGTGGGGATAGTACTGTTTTAATGTTTTACTTGCCAAAAAACAATATAGTAGAGACATGGATTTGGTCTTTAAGTGTGTACTTACTGTAAGTACTGCCATGTGTAGCTTCAAGAGAAAAGAAAACTACTGTCATTACATACTTGTACCGATATTATTATTATTATTATTATTTTTAATAAAGGCTAATTAAAATATGATTACCCTAAGATTTGGGTAGAAGACCTAAAAAAGGGATATTAATTCACTCATTCATTCAAGTAAATATAAATTTCCATACATAGGGTTCTGCTGGAGAGGAGGGATTAAAAAAAAAGATAACTATCTATACTCTCTAAAAGTTATATTTTAGTTTGGGAGGCAAAAGATATATCAAGTAACTCATTTTTACTAAATATTAAATATGCCACAGTATCTCAAAAAATATTTTTTGAAACTAATCTACTAAAGTAAAAATTTTTAAAGTCTGATAGGTCTATAAAACCCTTGCCCTACCTACATACATATTACTATAAACAGATTCCCTCTGCTTGAAAGAGTAAGCCAATATAGAGAGATATAATCTAGCCTCTGATAAAAATTGAAAAACTGGAATACAAATTAGAAAATTTCTGGACCAGGGTGCCTGAATGGCTCAGTTGTTAGAGTATGTGACTCTTAATCTCAGGGTCGTGAGTTCAAGCCCCCATGCTGGTCACAGAGCCTAGTTTAAAAAAAAAAAAAAATTTTTTTTTAAAGAAAATTTCCCAACCATAATTTCATGTCAAATTATTCACCTATTAAAAAAAAAATTATTCACCTATTTCACCCAAAGGACTAAAACTTTAGTGACACTGTGTGGCTATTTGGGTTACTGCATACAATATAATTTTGAGACTACATACTGAAACTCTATATTAATTATTTGATTAATAGCTCATTCATTCACTCATTCAAAAATAGACATGGCCCCTGATCTCACGGAACATGCAGACCAGGAGGAAAGAAAACATTAAACAAAAAAGCAAACAGATAGGGACATCATTATAACTGTATTAATTGCTATGACAAAGCAGACAGGGTGCTTGAGAACATTAAACAAAAGGACAATCTAGGCTGAGGTGGGGGCAGTATATGCCAGGGAAGACCCCTCAGATCATACAGGTTCTCTATGATGGACTCTCAACTTTATTTTAAAAGCTGTGCAAGATTTTCAGGCAAGAGATTGGAATAATTAGACTCAGATTTCTAAAAGAATGTAGTATGGACAGTGAGTTGGAATGGCAGGGGATTGAAAATGGGAATAGGGAGACAGATTAGGAGGTTAGGTACAATATAGTCTCTTCTTTATAATAATTATCTAAAAATATATACATACTTACTTTAAAGAATTTGAACATAGTATCAACTACAAAGGAAACAGGGTAAAATCACCCAAAATTTCACAACCAGAAATAATCATCTTCAACAGAGGACTATCTTTCAAGATCTCGATACTCAAACTTGACTCAACTCAAACTATTTTTAGCACATTAATTATTTCTTAGTAGGAAATTTAAGATACTAACAACTGAAAAACAAATGTAAATACCATTAACAGCCTAAGTCATCCATCTAATTTATTGTCTTTTAATCTCCCCGAACAGTAAATTTAATTGATTCAGTCATACAGGTAATCATTTAAGTAAAACTAATCCATCAAACTAGCTAGATAATCTTTTCTCATCACACTGTTCTTTTAGTACAGGTAACATTGTAGTTATTTAAGAAGTGATGCTATTAGATTGTGACCTCCTTGAGTGGAGGAATCACATCTTTCTCTCATTCTTATCTCATCTACTATTTAGGTAAATGTATGGCACAGATTAAATAGATAAGAAAGGAAGGGAGGAAGGGAGGGAATTAAGGAAGGACAGAAATAGGGAAAGAACAAGAGAAGATAGAAAGAGAGGAAGGAAGGAAGGTGAAATAGAGGGAAGGGAGAAGAAGGAAGGAGGGAGGGAGAAAAAAGAGTTAACACATACATAGCACTTATTAGGCACCAGGCATTGTTCTAAATATTTTAGATCAGTGATTCTCAAAGTATGGTCCCTAGACCAACAGTCTCAACATCACCTGTAATTTATCTGAAATGCAAATTCTCACATCAAAAATTCTGGGGTGGAGCCTGACAATGTTTTTTAACAAGTTCTCCAGGTGATTCCAGTGCAAGCATACATTTGAAAACCAGTGTTTAGATTAGTTCATTATCTCAAACAACCCTAAGAAGTTCTGTTATTATCCCCATTTTGTATGTAAAGAAACTAAGGTACTTCCCCAAGATCACACAGGTGTTAAGTGCAGAACTGGTATTCCCTTCAGACTGATTCCAAAACTTGTGCTCTTAACTATATTGCACTGCCTTTCAATGATGGATGTTCAAGAAATGTTGCTAAATGAATGGATGAAGGAGAATGAATGAGTAGTGTTCAGCATGCTGGTGATGACTATCTCCATTTAAACCTATCCAAGTACTAAGGGCCTTTAGAGTTCAAAAGCCATTTTCTCCCAAAGATTTCCCTCATGCTCCTCACTAGATACAACCTCTCCTTTTCCATATTTCTATTGCACACAAGCAGTATCTTCCCTGTAGTATGCATTAATTTCTAATGAGGATTATGGATACTTACACTCATGATAGAGTTACTGTCAAAATTCCTATTTCTACACAAAAATATCAAGCTGATGTGAAAAAAGTCAATATTATAGCCCAATATGGCACAGGTACAGGCCAATCAGAAAGACTGCCAGCGGGGCGCCTGGGTGGCTCAGTGGGTTAGGCCGCTGCCTTCGGCTCAGGTCGTGATCTCAGGGTCCTGGGATCGAGTCCCGCATCGGGCTCTCTGCTTGGCAGGGAGCCTGCTTCCTTCTCTCTCTCTCTCTCTCTCTCTCTGCCTGCCTCTCAGTGTACTTGTAATTTCTCTCTGTCAAATAAATAAATAAAATCTTTAAAAAAAAAAAAAAAGAAAAACTGCCAGCTTAGCCTTGGTACTGGATTCCTGGAAGCTCCCCCTGGGCCAGACGTTAACCGTTTAGTTGCTAGATTATAGATAGGTCTGGAGAGATCCCAAAAGAGACAATGGTGAAGTGAGGGGGAGAAAATGAGGGTCACTCAGGGTCTCAGCAAAACAGCTATTTACTACCTGATACAGAGTATTTCATATTTTAACAACAGGCACAGCTGGGCCAGTGTATAATAGCTGATCATCCCCCAAGCATATGAAGTATCATTTCTCTTCTGCCATGGTCTAGAAAATCTTTGTGTGCACAATCCCATATCTGTTTTAATTTTATATCCCTTAGTCCCCCGGGTCAGTGTTGAATAAATCATAAAAAATAACTGTTCATTGAAAAAGGAAATGAATGAGTTCAACTAAATAATCCAATATAAGCCTTATTCATCTCAAAATTACTTAAGGGAATGAGAATTGAGAAGGAGTTAAAAGAAGATATAGATGGGGAAAGGAGGGGAAGCATGGTAGAAGGTTCATTTATATATATCTTGTCTCTTCAACTAGAACTAGAGCCTCTAATTTTTATACCCTTCATAGCAAGAAAGATCTGATACACTTAAAATTCAACCTGCATTTTTAAAAATTCAAGGTACAGGGGCACGTGGGTGGCTCAGTGGGTTAAGCCTCCGCCTTTGGCTCAGGCCATAACAGGGTCCTGGGATCGAGCCCTGCATCGGGCTCTCTGCTCAGTGGGGAGCCTGCTCCCCCCCCCCCACTCTGCTAGCCTCTCTGCCTATTTGTGATCTCTTGTCTGTCAAATAAATAAATAAAATCTTTAAAGAAATTTTTAAAGAAATAAAAATTCAAGGTACAATACTAGCTATTTGAGGAAACAAGTTATATAAATGCACAAAACACAGTTAACAAAATAACTAGCATAGAATAAAAACTAATTATTCAAGTCTGTTTTTTCCTTTCATATCTGTGAATTGAATCACAACTATTTTGAACATGTTCAGTGTGCTAAATGAGAGATTCTTGTCTCCCCTGTCCCACATCCTTTGGATCTCTTCCAGTGACTTCAGAGGAAATTCTGTGGTCAAAAGATATGAGTATGTAAAAGAGAAAAATGAAGGTTTCCTTTCTAATTGATGAAAATAAGACATCAACGGGACAACAAAGACATAAAAAGAAAGTTTCATAAATGCAAATGTAGGCACTAGTGTACTGTTAATACACAACAACAAAACAAAAACTAAATTTTTTTTAAGGTATAAAAGATAAGTCTCTAATACTGTTGCAAACTTAAAAACATTCTTACGTATCTCTTTTCCAAAGCATCAAAACAACCTTGGATCCTGTCAACAAAAAAATGTTTGATATCAATTTGGACAAGATGCAAAAGTCAAAAAAATTCCAAGAATAGAACTGATTTGTAATTTTTGTAAGTACATTAAATTGGTAATCATTTTACCTTTCCCACTTGAACATTTTTTTTTTTTAAACTCCCAATGCCATTTAATATATCGGTAGATCTTTATAAGTAACAGGCAAGCAGTTTAAAGGTAGAGAACCACATCTTATTTTTCTTTTTGCCTCCCATAATGTTTAAGATACTGCCATGCATACGATGAGTAATCAAATTTTGATTGATATTTTTCTCTTTAAAAAATTTTTGTTATTGAAGTTGACATACAGTCAACTTCAGGAATATTTGTTTCAGGAATACAATATTTTTCTTTCTTTATACAAGTCCATTTTTTTCAAAAACAAAACTAAATCAGTATCTTAAAATTATATTGAATAGTTGTTGTAAATTTCTAGGAAACTGTGAAAAAAAAAAAGAAAGGAAGGAAGGGTTTTAAGGGGAAATCTTACCAAATAAAATCTTATGGGTAATTTCAACCATGATAAAAATAATGTTGTTCAACTTTTGTGGGCTACCAATTACTTACCATTTGATAATATGCAGTGACCCAGGACATTTTTTATCTTCTCGAAGGATTTTTAAGCTGAGGTCTACAAAAAACAGAAAGAAATACAGTCTATTTTCCTCTACTAAAAGATAACTGTACTAAAATTGTCCATGCTAAAAAAGGGTATTTCCTTTAACTATTTTATTTATATAACTTAGTTTTATAGCTTATAAAAACATTTTGAATCTCTAAATATCTACTTTCAAAATAAGTCCTATGTTGAAAACTAGCTTAGTTCCAATTCTGATTATAGTCTAGTAGTCGCCCCTTCTACAATGCAGCACAATTTGTGTCACTTCTTCGCTTCTGTTGAATTCCAAGTAATCATAAGGGACTACTGAGACCATCTCCAATTTAAAACATGTACCTCGATCTCAAGTCAGTTCTCTCATATTTGTCTCCCCTAAATGAAAATAAAGATGAAAAATTTTCCCATGGGATTATTCTCCAATATTAATTTCCATCTGAAATTCAACTACTTTACTATAGGTAGAGAAGAATAGGAAAATTATATTAAAAGTTTTGACTACATCAGTCCAAAATCAATCCCTGATTCATTTATGACTTTGCATGTCACTTCACCTTTTCTTACTGTTTTCCTAAAATTGATGCTCCCTCTAACTCTATTGAGGTACATGAAAATTACTCCATGCTGGTATTGGTATAATACTTAGAGATTTCTAGAAGAGAGTAATATAGGAATACTGAGCATTTTTATGATGTATGTTACTTTAAGAACTGAGAGGGAGACATACAACTTCTACGAAAACTACCACAAAAAATAAAGCTCTAAATAATAATAATATTTCAACTCTGTTGAAAGAAAGGAAGGAACAAGGAAGGAAGGAGGGAAGGAAGAAGGAAAGAGCAAGGGAGCCTAAAATGGAGTCACTTGCCTCCAATGAGGAGAAGCAAACCAAAACGTAATTGCAGGAATGTAACCTTTAACCAGTCAGTCTGGAATTTCCTGATGAATACTTGTGAAGTAATCTGCATGGTAGACCCCTACCCTTCCCTCTGCATGGAAGGTGACCTTGCCTGACATAAACCTTTCTCTCACTAGTGACTTCCTTGTCCTGCCCTATTTCTGCCTATAACAGTCTAACAGTCTAACAATTTGTACTGCTCCTCAGAGCTCCTTTCTATTTGCTAGATTGGATGCTACACTTTTTGTGAATCACTGAATAGAACCAATTAGATCCTCAAATGTACTCGGTTGAATTTTGTTTTTTAACATCCATCCCCCATGTCTAGGGTAGTGATTGGCACACAATAAACCCTTAATTAATTACCCCAAACGTGTCTTTTTCCAGTTTTTCCCAATTCTGTTCCAAACAAGGAGAAATGCAACCATATTCACTATTACAGATTTATATTCTATAAACCAAAAGAAGACATGACACAAATGAAATTGTCATGATTGCAAATGTCATGCTCTTGTACACATGCACACATGCACTTCACTGATGCTAGCTAGTAGAGAGGACAAAATGTTAAGAAAATACAATTGGAATGAGGCCAAGGTATATCATTAAATACAGATGTGAGGAATTTAAAGTAAAGTTAGATCTTGAAAAGTGAGATCTTACAAGGAAACTTATAGCTCTCTCCATTTATTATCCCAAATGACAGTTCCCATTTTAGTGACAAAACAAGATTTTCTGAATTGTTATCACAATCCAGCTCTTTAAGCTAATAATACGATTCTAAAAAATTGAGGAGTGCTAGGTACATTTTTATCTTTCAATCCAAGACAAGGAAAGGAGCCAAAAAGTGCTTGTAATATAAGGAAATGAGATCATCAGTTTAAGATGCAGAAATAAAAGGGAGTAAAGACCTGGCAATTGAGAAAAGAAAAGTGCTGATTAGAATAGCAATTTTCTATCAATGCTAATCAACAAATGGGCTTGGCATAAATATACTGTTCTTCCAGCATATTTATATGTGTTAACAGAAAGAAGAGTTTTTCACCTGGCTCCATCAAATTGCCTCAATGCAAAAGTAAACCTCAAAGAACAAATTCAATTGAGGCACAAAATAGCACATCTATAGCACCCAAATAGATTTTGACCCAGCTGTTGCTTTTATAGGTATGGTTTAAAATTACTGGGCTTGTCTATACAGATTTTTCTTCTCAATCTGCCATTTGGTATCTAGCCAGGAACTAATGATTCCTATAAGTAAAACCACTAAACATACTGAAATTAAAATGGAAAATGAATTAGCAAATTGGTCTTGATGAACAATCCATGAACTGGAATTAGCACACCGTGAGAACTGAAAGGTTTACTCCTGCCAAGTAGAGGAAAAGGCTACAACAGGCAAGGTAAATAGTTAAACTTTACCATCCAAATGGCGTTCTCCGTAAGAGCTCTCCGGAAACAGGCCTCTTAGATATGTTATACATGAGATAGAAGTAGCGAAAAGTTTCTTCACCATTATCAATGACTCATGCTCATTAGTGATTTGGGATGGAAAAACGGTTTCCTGGGGGGAAAAAGATGAAAAAGATTAGTTATTCTTTAATATATTCAGCCATCATGCCATTACCACAGATAATGATGGGAAGATTTTTTAAGACTTCAAATCTGATACCTTTATAGGTAATCAAAAGGAAACAGGGCTTTGAAAATGGCATTCAATTTGATCTCCACAGACAAGGCAGAGCAGAAAGGCAGGGAGAGTTACCCAGATAATTCAAGACTAGTATAATTTATTTCACAATGATCCACGGGTTTGAAGCAAAATTGGAGTTTTACTAAGATTACATAATCTCCTTCCCTTTCACACATTCCTCAGAATGCAAAGCAATCTGCCTTTTGTAACCTGCATTTTATACTATTCTCTCCAAAGTCATCAAGTATATCCTATCATTGACCTCTCCTGTCCTTTGTACTAACTTCTCTGCAGTTTGACACTTTGGCCCACATTTTCCCTCTTCTCTTTCAGCTGCCATAACACTGTTTTCTTTTGATTTTTACCCATCCCTCCACATCTATCTCAATCTCTTTATTTTTTCCAGTTTTTCTGACATTTAAACATTTAAATTCTGTCTTCGGTCCTTTTCTCTTTGCATAGTTCTCACTTCTTGGGTATTGTCATCTAGTCTCACTGCTTCGGCTAAAGCCTATACAGGCTGTTCTGAGCCCTACTTCTGTGTTTCTGTTCTGTGAACCCCTACACCTAGACCATTTTGCAGACCCCTCAAACTCAGTTAATCTCTGTCATCTTGATCCCAAATTTCATTGTCAGAGTGAAGAATCAGCCTCCATGCCAGTCATTCAGGCTAGAAGAAGAGTTGTCTTTGGTTTCCCTTTTTATTTCAAACCCCATTTCTAATCACTAAACCCTATAATTCTCTCTAAAGGAGTTCTCAAATGTATTTTCTCCTTTCCCTTCTCATTCTCACTGCCTTGACTCAGGGCATACTCACTTCCCCCCTTTATTACTGCGGCAGACCCTGATCTTCCTGCCAACAGTTCCTTTCATTCACTTTGTCCTTCATAGTGCCATCATTATCAACTTTATTTTTTTTAATGATTTTATTTATTTATTTGACAGACAGAGATCACAAGTAGGCAGAGAGGCAGGCAGAGAGAGAGAGAGAGAGAGAGAGAGAAGCAGGCTTCCTGCGGAGCAGAGAGCCCGATGCGGGGCTCGATCCCAGGACCCTGAGATCATGACCCAGGCCGAAGGCAGCAGCCCAAACCACTGAGCCACCCAGGCGCCCCTCATTATCAACTTTAAAGAATACAAAATTATTACGACATGACTAGTATTCATGTAGGATAGAGTTCAAGTACCTTAGTGTGGCACTGAGAACTATCAAAGCCTTATCCTTGCCTAACTCTCCTGCCTCATCTGCCATCCCCACCCCTCTGCCCCTATTCCCTATCACCTCCTGTGTCCCTTACCCTAGTTGTATGTAACTACTGTTCATTTACTATTCTACCACCATGTATCTCCATACTTTTGTGCTTTGCTTAAGCTAGAGTTCAACAGAATATTAAGGTTCTATAAAATGTCAGCCTTTCACAAAATGTATCAATATTAACAGTAGTTTCCTTCTAAATTTTATGTGTGTGTATGATATATTGAAAAATATATACAGTTATTCTTTTTTTTTTTTGAGATTTTATTTATTTATTTGACAGAGAGATCACAAGTAGACAGAGAGGCAGGCAGAAAGAGAGGGGGAAGCAGGCTCCCCGGCTGAGCAGAGAGCCCAATGCAGGGCTTGATCCCAGGACCCTGGGATCATGACCTGAGCCGAAGGCAGAGGCTTAACCCACAGAGCCACCCACCCATATACAGTTATTCTTAAATGACTAGATAGTTTGCCCTAAGAAACAGTGTGCTATATTAGGAATGTTGTAAGACAGTGACAGATGAATGAATTTTACTTCAGTGTATAAGAATTATCTAGGGGTACTGGGGTGGCACAGACAGGTGAGTGTCCAACTCTTGGTTTTGGCTCAGGTTCGGGCTCCCCAAGAATCCCCTTGGGATTCTCTCTTCTTCTCCCTCTGCCCCTCATCACCCTGCTCTCTCTCTAAAATGAATATAAAAATCTTTTTTAAAAATTGTCTACTAAATAAAATAGAGTATTTGTTGATAGTTTGTTTTGTATCTTGTTATCATTTCAACTTGTTTGTCATATCTAGTATTGACTACGTACATGTATACAAATTAAAAATTTGATCATTTTTGTCACAATTAATTAGTCTGAGACTGCTTTTCGCTCTCTTATTTAATCCAAGCACAAAATATGTCTCATGAACTTCAGCTGGTATTGTGTCAATACTTTTTAATTTTAAAATATTTTCCAAATATTGATGACTTAGATTATATTAAACTTTTTGTTCAAAAAGGCAACTTGTATGGGAGAAGATATTCTCAATACATACATCTGCAAAGGACTCATATCTAGGATATATGGAGAGCTCCTAAAATTCACTAAGAAAAAGACAACCAAAAAGAAAAATAGGGACAAAAGACTTGAATAGACACTTCACAAAACAGGATATCCAAATGGCCAATAAATTGTGCTCAAATGGGATACCAGTGTGGCTCAGCTGATTAAGCATCTGACTCCTGATTTCAGCTCAGGTCCTGAGCTCAGGGTTGTGAGATTGAGCCCCATGTTGGGCTCTGTGCTGGGTATAGAGCCTGCTTGGGATTCTCTCTCTCCCTCTCTCAGTCACTCCCCTGACCTAAACAAAGTAGTGCTCAAACGCCACCAGGATGTGCACATTAAAACCAGAATGAAATAATACTATGCACTTAACACAGAGGCTAAAATTTTTAAAAAGTCAGAAAATACCAAATGTTGATAAAGATGTGAATCAGTCAAACTTTTTTTTTAAAAGATTTTATTTATTTATCAGAGAGAGAGAGAGGGAGCATGAGCGAGCACAGGCAGACAGAGTGGCAGGCAGAGGCAGAGGGAGAAGCAGGCTCCCTGCCGAACAAGGAGCCCGATGTGGGACTCGATCCCAGGACGCCAGGATCATGACCTGAGCCAAAGGCAGCTGCCCAACCAACTAAGCCACCCAGGCGTCCCACAGTCAAACTTTTAAACACTGGTTATAGAAGCATAATAAGTGAGCACAACCTCTTTGGAAAATTTGCTCAATGGTATCCACTAAAGCTAAATACTCGTAGGTATACACCTGACAGATATGCATACATCTCCCCACCAAAAGAACAGTCATAACACTATTATTTATAATGGACCCAAAATGGAAATTACTAATGTCCATCAACAAAAGAATGGATAAACAAATTGTAATATATTCCCACAACGGAATACCATAGAGAAATGAGAATGAATGATCTATAACTATACTTAACAATACTGATGATTTTCATACATAAAAGAAACCAGATACAAGTGACTACTATTGACTTCATTTATATAAGATATGAAAGTAGGTGAAACTACTATTTCTACGCTGTCAGAAGTCAGGATGGTTACGTCTCTGATGATCTTAATCAAATTCAGAGCTCTTTTTACTATATTAAACAGTTTCAGCTGTTGAAGTTTTAATAATTCTGTTGCTTAGAGGCAGGTACTACCCAAAAATATGCCTTTGATGAAGAGGAACACCCAAAAGTTTTTCTTTCTTTTTTTTAAATGTATTTAAGTAGTCTCCATACCCAGTGTTGGGCTTGAACTCATTACCCCAAGACCAAGAGTCACATGTTCTTCCAGCTGAGACAGTCATGTACCCCAAAAACACTTTTTTTTTTTAAGATTCATTTATTTGGGGGGTGTACACAGAGAGAATTTCAAGCAGACCCGACACAGGGCTCAATCTCACAATCCTGAGATCATGACCTGAGCTGAAACTGAGTCAGATGCTTAACCAACTAAACCCCCCAGGCACCCCCCAAAAAAACCTTCTATACTCCAAAGACATTCTAGTCTTTGCTAGATTTTGCTCTATAAGCTTTGTTCTTCTTTGGTATACCATATAGTGGCAATGAATGATCAAACTATATTATATTCAGGTATTAAAAATACATAATAAAATTATTACTCTTGCAGTATGGAAGGAACTTTAGAGACAAATCAGTATGGATCTTAAAAGTCAGGTTAAGGAATTTATGCTTTATTCTGCAATCAGTAGAAAGTCAGGGGATTTGATCAGGAGTGTGAGTAAAATAATTATTTTAGTAATTAATATTAAGCTATAAGTAGAAGTAAGAAAAACTGAAGCTGAAGGACATCAGGTGTGCATGTGGTGTGCATATGTGTATGTGTGCATTTAAAATTTTACAGAAAATTGTTTTTGTATTCACAGATTCTGAGAAATTACGGTTCCTTTGAGTAATTGAGAAGTAGCTGGCATGGCATGCATATATAGTAACTTACTGAAAACTTGCCAAAAGTTAGAGGCAATACTACTTGAGTAATAACCATTTGTAGAATTAAATAACCTGAAAGTATAGAGACACTTATTTTTAATATAGGATCTAAAAAGCCATTTGTAGTAATGAAGATCAATAGCTGAAAAAGCCCTCTAGAGTTCTATTATTTCTCTATACTCCAGAGATTTTTTTTTCTTAGCTCAATGATCTAATGCTTTAAGGGTCATTATCGATGTTTTTATAAATGTCTAATACATGAGGGGCACCTGGGTGGCTCAGTGGGTAATCTCTGTCTGTCAAATAAATAAATAAAATCTTTAAAAAAATGTCTAATACATGAAAATACTATGACTTGATAATAGAAAACACTATTATAAATTATTATTATTTTTTAAATTTTTATTTATTTATTTGACAGAGAGAGAGAGAGAGATCACAAGTAGGCAGAGAGGCAGGCAGGGACAGAGGAGGAAGCAGGCTCCCTGCTGAGCAGAGAGCCCGATGCAGGGCTTGATCCCAGGACCCTGAGATCATGACCTGAGCAGAAGGCAAAGGCTTTAACCCACTGAGCCACCCAAGCGCCCCTATTATAAATTATTTTAACAAGTTAGTGAACTAATGACGTAAGTGATGTTTGACTGCTTAGCTGTCCAGTTACACCACCTAAGACCAGTTAACTTTACTTCTTTGCACTTCAGTTTCCTCCTTAATGTGAGGTTTAATTGAAATAATAATATAAAGCCCTTGGCATAGGGCCCAGTACAGGGTAAGTGCTGAATAAATGTTAGCTTCTATAATTGTTATTCTTGTTTTAAATATTAAATAGCAAAATCATACAGTCACTTAAAATTTCCTGGGAAAAGTAGTTCATACAACCCAAACTACAAAGATCTGTTTACATCAAAAACTCAATTTGTTAATTTACAGTGAGAAAAATAACTGCCAAACTGATTGCAATTCGTATACCCAGTTCAGCATCTCCCCCTAGGAAGGAAGCCACTTAGGAAACCAAATGGGATCAGGAATCCAGTGAGTATACTGAATTTGAGTCAGAAAAATGATGGCTTTCTCTCTGCCCTAATTCTCCTTCAACCTTAATCTTGTCCCTTTTTTGCTACTGCTTAATATTCCTAAAACAATTGTTTTATTCACTTTACTGATCAAACCCACTGTCTACTGACTGAAGAATAAAGCATAAATTCCTTAACTTGGCTTTTAAGATCCATATTAATTTGTACCCAAAGTTCCCATTCAACTTTATTTCCTACTTCTGTCTAACATGAGGTCTCTCAACTCCAATAAGGATGAATTCTTCATTATTTTCTAAAATATGCCATGTTCATTTTTCATTTTGAGCCAAGGCACATTGGTAGGTTTTCCTCATAGAATTTTCTTCTCTCTTCTCTACTCAAATCCTTTATATTATTCAAAGTCCACCTTCAGTCACATTTCCTTGATGAGTAATTCACAAACCATTTAAGTCTATACAAAATCTCTAAATTCCTATTACTTGTATTGCTTTACTCTTTTTCACATATAAGTAATACACATACTGCTTTGTAAATTGGCTTAACTCCTCTAAATCATAATTCCCCTGTCAGATTCTAAACTTCTAGAAGATAAAGACTTTTTTATTCTCTCAGAGAATAACACCATATTATATATATAGACACACACACATATATGTAAATACATATATTATATAATATTGAGCTCTCGATTAATAAATGCATGATTCATTAATGAATGTCTTGGGGTAAGTTAAACCCGCCCTTGTGAACCCAGAAAGGTTCCTTGGCTTTGGCATGTTACCCCAAGGTCCCAGCCTCCAAGTTCCTCTCTATATTCTCTCCTCAGTTCTTATAATTATATCATAGTACCTATCAGAAATTTCCTAACTGCTTCAGAGTAAATGTCTAACAAAAAAAAATTCTCTTTAAACATCTTTTTTGTTTCTGACTTCTTTCACTCTAGAAAATCTAAACATATAAACATGAAATAAGCACCCAGTTACTTTGTAGAAATGTATCCTAATTTCTTGAACATTCTCAGCCCATTACACAGTTAAAATATAGACATACTCTGACAAAATATTATGTGCCAATTAACTGATAAAACTGCTGTTTTAAAAAAACACCAAAGATTAAAGTCATGATTCTGAACTAAATTACTAAATAGCCATTGATTTTCTTTTAATTCTTAGTAATTACCTTAGATGCTTTGTGAATTTTGATAGAGTGAGAGAGCTGAGCAGTGGCCATTGTAATAATGTATCAGGATTCTTTTGATAGGTCAAACCTGTGGGGGGTGAAAAGAAAAATTAGAGACTTTGCCTAACATAATGCTTTTTGTGAATTTTCCAAAGAAGACCTACATATAATTAGCATTTGACTGTATTCTTTGGAAAATTAGTTTAATGAACATTTTTATCTCTCCTACCCATTTTCTATGAACTTAGCATAAGGGCTCTGGATTAGTTTTTTCAACCACCCAGTGAGAATTTAGGTTGATTTGCCTGTTCCCACATACATTTGGGAAGAAAAAATAAATTGTAAATCACCTACAAATTTAACAATGTATTATACTCATCATTGTTATTCTCTTAGAGTCCAACTGTGCTCTGTATTTAGCAGAGGCTCAAAAACATTTCTTGAATTAACTTTACGGGTAATTGGTTTTCAAAGGTAACTCAAATGTTAAGATTTATACTTTATACCATTAGGGTGGCTATGTTGGTGAGGATGTAGAGAAATTGGAACCCTTCTGCACTGGTGGGAATCATACAGCTGCCTTAAAAAACAGTATGGCAGTTCCTCAGAAAGTTAAACAGAATTACCATATTAATCAGCAATTCCACTTCCAGGTATAAACCAAAAGAACTGAAAGCAGGGATTCAAACAGATACTTGTACACCAATGTTCACAGCAGTATCATTTAAAATATCTAATAGGTGGAAACAACCCAAATGTCCATCAACAGTTAAATGTTTTTTTTTTTAATGTGGTATGTACAATGATATATACAAGCCTTAACGAGGAACAACATTCTGATGGCATGCTATAACATGCATAAAACTTGAAAACATTATGCTAAATGAAATGAGCCAGACACAGAAGGACAAATAACTGCATGATTTCACTTTTATGAGGTAGAAGTACCTAAAGTAGTCAACTTCATAGAGACAGAAAGAATAGAGGTTACAAAGAGCTGGAGGGTAGAAGGAATTGGATGTTTAAAAGGCACAGAGTTTCTGTTCAGGATGACAAAAATTTTCTAGGAATGGATAGTGGTAATGGTTGCATAACACCATGAATGCACTCAGTACCACTGAATCGTATACTTGAGAATGGGTGAGGTAGTGAATTTTAAGTGCATTTTAACACAATAAAAATATTAATGTTAAAAATACATCTAATTTTGGGGGACCTGGCTGGTGCAGTTGGTGGAGCATGTGACTCTTGATCTTGGGGTCATGGGTTCAAGCCCCACATTAGGGGTAGAGTTTAGTAAAAAAAAAATAAATAAATAGGGGCACCTGCGTGGCTCAGTTGTTAATTAAGTGTCTGGCTTCAGCTCAGGTCATGATTCCAGGGGCCCTGCATCAAGCTCCCTGCATTGCAGAAGCCTGCTTCTCCCTCTGCCATTCCCCCTGCTTGTGTTCTCTCTCTCACTGTGTCTCTCTCCATCAAATAAATAAAATCTTAAACAAAAATAAAGATAAACAAACAGAACAAAGTTCTATTTTAAGTTATAAAAAAAATCCATCCAGTTCACTTTTATTGCTTCACTACCATTAAAAAAAGCAGCAGCAAATTTCCCTTTTTCTTTTCAAAGACCTTAATTTAATTTATACTGTGGCTTCTTTTCAAGATTTTGTGTAGTTCTGACCAATATATTTGTAAAATAACCCATCTAAAGTAATTCCATTCTGGATCTCGCAGGATAGCCTGTGACCTTTTTGGTGTATAGATTCTGGATGATTTTGCAAATAAAAGAAGGCAGAATTATTTGAGGATGCTGCCACAAGATGGTGTTAGAGATTATTAACAAGTACTACTTAATTTCTCTCAATTTCTTCAGAGCAACACTAGGGGACACTCTTTTACAATATCTTACAGGACACTGAAAACCACTTAATAGTCCTTTAGTCCTTAAAAATTCCAAGGTATCTTTTGTTGACTTCAGAATATGACCTTCATTTCTATGTATAACCTTCAAATCTAACTCAACACAGAAACTGTTTCCCTTGCAACTTCAAGTAATAAAATGAGCAAAATAAGTAACTACAATAGTTTAAGCTCTAGTTCTGGCCCCTTAAACCATATAAATGCCCCCTACTGGGGTAGTTATTAGCCTTAGAGACAATAAATAATAATAAGAAGAATTTTTAAATAGATTTCTACATTGATTTTTTTTTTTTTTAAGTAGTCTCCATGCCCAGTGTGGAGCTCAATGCAGGGCTTGAACTTAAAACTCTGAGATCAAGACCTGAGCTGAGCTAACAAGTCAGACTCTTAACCAACTGAGCCACTTAGGGGCCCCACTACATTGATTTTTTTTTTTTTTTAATTTCTCTATGGGGGTATCTGGCTAGCTCAGTCAGTAGAGCATGCAGTTCTTGATCTTGGGGTTGTGAGTTCAAGTCCCACATTGGGTATATTGATTACTCAAATAAATAAACTTAAAATTATTTTTCTCTGGTCATAAAACATTCTGGTGGCATTTTTAGAGAATCAAGCCCTAGGGTGCCTGGGTGCAAAGTGGTTTGAGTGTCTGCCTTCTGCTCAAGTCATGATCCCAGGATCCTGGGATCGAGCCCTCAGCCAGGGCCAGACTCTCTGCTCAGCAGGGAGTCTGCTTCTCACTTTTCTTCTGTGCTCTTCCCTCTCTGTCAAATAAATAAAATCTTTAAAAAAGAGAGACAGAACCAAGCCCTGAAAAAAGCATCATTCAAATAGAACATAATGCATTATTACATCTATACTAGAATGTACAGATAATCTGGATTAAACTGATACTATCATTGAAAACTCCAAGGCAATCAGGGCACTTGCTTTTGTTGTTACTGCTGTTGTTTTGTTTTAAATATTTTATTTATTTATTTGACACAGAGAGAGAGATCACAAGTAGAGAGGCAGGCAGAGAGAGAGGGGAAAGCAGGCTCCCTGTTGAGCAGAGAGCCTGATGCGGAGCTCAATCCCAGGATCCTGACTCAATCCCAGGACCCTGAGACCATGACCTGAGCGGAACGCAGGGGCTTAACCCTCTAAGCCACCCAGCCCCGCCATGGCACTTGCTTTTGAGAAAGAATTCAAAGCTAGTCCCTATTAGCATTTGGTAAATACCTAAGAAATTAATATTCATAAAATGAGTAAAGTTAAAGTTTATATACATATATGTGTGTATGAAGAGAGAAATAACCAGTAGTATAATATAGTAGAAAGAGGCTTTGGGGTTAAGGAACGTAGGCCCATATTCTGCTCAACTACCGAGTAGCTCTGTGACTTAGTTAAGTCACCCAATCATTCTGGATCTCAGTTTCCTTTTTGCAAAATAGAGACAATAAATCCAACTTCTCAGGGCTCTTACAGTGTTTATGAGGGCATGTATTCATCTGGAGTGCATACATAGCCTAATGGTTAAGTATACACACTCTTCTGGAGCCACACTGCCTACAGCCAAATTTCAGTCTGCAATTAACTTGCCATTTCATCTTGGGCAAATTGTGTGCCCCCGTGTCCCCATCTGTAAAATAAGGACGATCCTAGTACCTGCTTCATTGGGTTGTTGTGAGGACTTACTTAGTCTTAGACTTATGGGGCACTTGAAACACTGTCTGACAAATATTTTCATTATAAGTAACAAAGCATATTTATTTTTTAAAATCTTACGTTAGTATTTGAACTCCTAGTTTTCTACTGGCCTTCTAGTTGTTCTTTCTCATTCTCTACTTCACACTTTTTCCCCTGCACATTTTTGAGTGTTTGGTGTTCAGGGCTCTGTACTAGGAGCTCCTTTTTTTTTTTTTTCCCTTCATCTTCCTACTTCTAAACACGCCCTCCCTGGATGAATAAATACATTTTCATTGTTTCAATTACTATATCCATTCTAATGGTTTTTTTTCATTTTAATGATTCTTAAATGTCAGAAGCCCAGGTCTTTCTGGGGAGTTAGAGATCTGTACCTCTACGAGACAGTTCCACTTTGATGTTCCCAACACATCTAAATGTCAATTCTTTTCTCCCAAAACCTATTCCTTTTCCCTAGCTCAATGTCTCCTGCAAATAACATCATCAAATACCTAATTTCTCAAGCCTAAAAACTATGACTCAACCCTGACTTTGCCTCACTTACACATCTAGTCTTCTTAATATTTATCAAATGTGTCCTTTCCTCACTTTACACAAGTTGTTGTTATCTCTGCTTTAGATGAGATTAGACTCATCTTTTGCTACCAGTCTGCTGGTCACTGATTCTGCCCTTCTCCAGTCTGTCCTTTGTATTGCAGCCAGAGTTTTCTTTTTAAATTGCAAACTTGATTATGTAACTCTGTAGCCTGAAATTCTTTAATGGCTTCCCACTGCCCTCAGGATAAAATTCAAACTCCTTAAGGTGGCTTCAAGATCTGGCTCATCATGCCTCCCTAGGCACATCTCTAACCATTTTCCCTTACACTTTAATGCATCAGTTTTTCTTATCAACATTCGTTACCCTAAACCATATTCTCTCCAGCTTTCAGGTTTTTGCAATAATCCTTCCACCCAAAACCTTCTCCTTCATTCTCAATTCCTACTTATCTCCTAGATATGGAGTATAGTGTTCTCAAGGAACTATTTCCTTACTCACCACCACCACCAAGTTGGGTTATGTGCCCATTGTAACATATTCACTATCATGGTTGCATTTATACATCCATCCCACCCTGTCTGTGAGCTAACATGAGGGTAAAGTTGTGTCTGTCTAGGTCCTTCTTTATTTTTTGTGTTTTTTTTTAAAGGTACAATTTAGTGAGTTTTAGTATATTCATAGTTTTGCAACCATCACTACTAATTCCAAAAGATTTTTCTTATCCCAAAAAGAAGCCCCACGCCCATTACCAATCACTTCCTACTCCCCCTCCCCTGCCCCCTTGCAACCACTGATCTACATTTTATCTCTATGGATTTGCCTATTCTGAACATTTCACATAAATGGAATCATGTAATGTATGACCTTTTATGTCTGGTTCAGCTCATTCTTGAATCCTCAGCACCATCACAGTATTGGAACAAAATAGATGCTCAATAAATATTTGTATTAACTCTCAATAGAGAGTTAATACAAGAACAAGGAAGTATTAAGTATCTAGAAAAGAATTACAAATTATTAGAGATAGAAGGAGCTTTAAATGTCATCTAATACAAACATCTAATTTTCTAGATGAGGAAATCAAGGTCCAGAGAAGTCAACTGACTTACTCAGGGTCAAAAACTTAGTGGTAGAACTGAGAATAAAATTCAAGAAACTTTGACTCACAACTTAGGGGTTTTCTATAATGACTCCCTAAAATGAAATTCCTTTTTTGTTTCATTCCTTTTAAAATGATGCACTACCAGTGTCTTCCTAGTTGTGGAGCTTGCTTGCTTATTTCTAAACACAGTAGTGTCTTTTTCTGTTGTTCTAGAATGAGCTTGCTTTAGAATAGCAAAACATATCTAAATAATTTTTTTTAAATAGACAGGCTCTTTTCAACCTCTAATTATTCTGTTGCTACTGTTTTTTTCTCTTTGAGCAGTTGTTTTGTGGAAGTTTCCTATTCAAGTACAAACTCCTGTTTAGTTTTGAAAGCTCACAAGCTGACAGCCCCAGGAGGTATGACACTACAGATCATGTACTCTCAGAGAATAACTCTGATGTTTTTTTTATCACCTTTTTCTAACTCATTATCTAAAGGCTTGGGAGAGATTTCATATTTATGGATTTTAAGAGCAGAACTCTAACTTTCAACTGTCTTTCACTTATATGTATTTGTTTGCATATTTGACCCACAAACATCTGAAACTTCACAGGGCAACAATAATCATTCACTTTAGTACTTGATATGTCCACTCTGTGACAAGAATTATGATTTGAAGAAGGAGGTAAGATTTCTGTGCTTTCTCAGATAAAGACTCATGCTAGGTTTACCTCTTGACCTACATCTCAACTGCCCTATTTATAATGGTGATACAATTGCTTACTCTTTTACCCTGATACGTGTGAATCCAAGATTCAGATAAAGATTAACCAGCTATTGTCCAGCATATTAAAGCCTAAGCCATTCCCTGCCCCCTGCCTTTGGCCATTCTGAGTGAAGCAAAAACCAGTTTTATTATGTTTGCACAAAGACAGTAATAGTTGATTTTCTAATGCTCCTCACACATCTTCCCCAATCTTCCAACACCACCTTTTTTTTTAAGATTTTATTTATTTATTTGACAGCTCTCAAGTAGGCAGAGAGGCAGGCAGGGAGAGAGGAGGAAGCAGGTTCTCTGCGGAGCAGAGAGCCCAATGTGGGGCTCGATCCCAGTCATGACCCGAGCTGAAGGCAGAGGCCCAACCCACTGAGCCACCCAGGCATCCCATCCAACACCACTTTTTTAACAAGAAAATCTCCCTTCTATCAAATGAACAATATCTAACTGCTGGATTCTAAAATGCAACTAGGTGACCTTTCTTGCCTGATACAAAGGACAGCTTTACACAAAGAAAGTACATTTTGACATAAATGGGCTCAGCGTCATAGACTTGGAAGGGAAAGGAGAAATAGATAATCCAATCCCTTCATTTTAGAGAAAAGGAAAGTCAATTTAGTGGAGGAAGGATAGCCTTTTCAACAAATAGTACTGGGGCAACAGTACATCCATAGGCCAAAACAAAACAAAACACCCAAAAACCAAAACAAACTCTCAACCTAATTCTCACACTATATACAAATATTAATTCAAAATGGGTCATGGATTTAAATGTAAAATATAAAACTATAAAGAAGAGGAAAGTGAAGTCTAGCAAAAGAAATTGGTTTGTCAGAGGTCACCCAGTTACTCAGAGGCTTCACAGAGTTTGCTTCTGTAAGTTATTATTCACCATTTTAACAAATCGCATTTGGCTCTAATTCCCCCTTTCCACACTCACTCAGAGAAAATGGTTTCCACTATATTAACTGGATATTTGTTCATGCTCTTTTGGTTTTTTAATATCTTCTTCGGGCTACTTCAATTATTCATTCATTCAACATTTACTGGGTGACTACTATGTGCCAGGCACCGTGTAGTATTGCAAAGATGTAAAATACTGCTCACATATCAAGAGATTGATCATCAGTTGGGGAGAAATTAGACTCAGCCTGATTAAATAAAAAACTCCTGTAGGGGCAAGAACCGTGCTTTATCTCCGTTTTCACCAGCCAAGTGCACCGTGTACTGCACATCCCGTCCCAGGCGCTGCACATTTGAACACAGGTCGGTGATTGGCTGATCTTGCATTTCAAGACATTTTCTCCCCCTGTACTGTTTGGGGAACTAAAGTCCATGGAGATTAAATGGCACGTCCTGGAAAAGGTAGCAACGGAGCAGAGGCCATTCCGTGGGGACCTATCCCCAGCTCTGTCACCTCTTGGGTCTGCGCCAGGCATTGATTTGGCAGAACAAATCCGTGGCTGGAGAAAACGTGACCTAGCCAAGATCACCCCAAAGCTCCACTCCCGACCTCCAGCAATACACAGACATCGTTGGCCTAACCCACTGCTTGGCCGCTAATTACCGCTGTTGCTTGCTCACCAAGACTCACTCCTTCCCACCCAAATCTGAATACAACAGCTACCTTGATAGCGGGAATGCGGGTGTTCCCACTACTATTCTCTCCGCTCTTCCCCCCTATCTCCCCCCCAACCCCGTTACATGTGAAATTTTTCAAAGTCGAGAGCTGAGGGCGGGAATTGAAGGAGGGGGTGGGGTGCTATCTAGAAGCTTCCCTTTGTCTTTTTCCTCAGCCCCCACCTTCCCGTTTCTCCTCAGAGTACTTCGGGCTTCAGCGAAATACTTTCACATCAAACTTAAAGTCGCAAGGAAAAGGAAAAGGAAAGAAAAAAAATTAACCTAAGCCTAGAAACTGAGGACGCTCAAGCGCCCTCTTTCTCCCGAGCCCTAGCGTCTGGACAGCCCTCACCTCAGCTCGTCGACGCCTCTCTCAGAAGGGTGGCTACTCAACGGCCTTTTCCAGCCCAAACCCTCTCGGGCTCATGAATAGTCAACGAGGTCTTTTTGGGCGGGATGAGACGCTTACTCATGAATAATTCATGAAAGCTCCGCTGCCAGCCTCCTGGGCGGTCCGCCCCGTTTGACTTCATGAATATGCAAAAAGGGGCGAGCGGCCGCTAACGGACCCCTCAAGGGCCCGGCTCCCTCAGCGTCAGCGTCCTCCGCGCCCGGCTTCCTTCGCCCCGGTTTCCCGGCCGCATGCCCTCGGGTCGCCGGCGCAGCGTCTCTGCTGCCGCCTTTCTCGCCCTTCCGAGGGCTGGCCCCGCGCTCCCGGGCCTGAGGGACCCGCGCGGGGCTCGTGACGCCACCCACAGACCCTGGCGAGGCCTTCCGCTCCCGGCCGCTCTGCCTGGGCAAACCGGTACGTCGAGGACAGCTTGGGGAGACGATTGACCACGCAGGTGAGGCGGTGGCGGGGAGGCCCTTGCGGGCCTAGAGGGGCCTACGGTCGACGCGGGCGGGGCCAGGTGAGAGAGCCTGGAACTGGGACCCGGACCGGGGCGAGGGGGTGGGGCAGAGAGGTCTGAGACCAGCGCAGGGCGGCGTCGGGGAAGAAGCGTCTAGAGCCTTGGGGAACGGGTGTTAATGCGGAAGCCAGCAGCGGGAGCTAGAAGTCTTGGGGCAGAGGTTTTAATTCTTGAGGCATCTCCACTTCTTCCGTAGCATGGACCCCAGTTTGCATTATCTTGAACATGACTTTGAAACCTGACTTTGTTCTCCCCTTCCACTGCGCCTAATCCAGCCCCTTCCGCGCAGGGGTGACCCCCGTGAGCAGTTGGGTGGTGGGTCTCTTCAGATCGTTTCCCGCGCATTCGGGGACATAGTCACTACCTTGTGTACCTTTTCAGAGGTTCGCGGAGTCCCTTGAACCTCTGCGGTGGGATTTCCTTAGAGAGTGGCTGAAGCATGGGCCCACTTGAAACCTGTTTTTACTTTGTTTCTGCAGTAAAGGAAAAAAGACCCAAGTTGGTAAAAACATGAGTTAATAACAGAATGATGAAAACCATAACTTGGGCTGTAATGGTTCTTTAGTTAAGGTTTTCTCAGGTACTCTCCCTGCCACATTGTGACAACCCAAAAATGTCTCCAGACGCAGTCAGGTATCCCCTGAGGGGCAAAATCGCCCTTGGTTGAGAATGACTGCTTTAAATCCTAAACTTTCCAGAAGTAATTGCTGTTTAAGCTCCAGCCTGGCAGATGGTCTGTCTGCTCCAGCCCTTTTGGAGTCAGTATTTAACCACTTCCTTCCATGCTGGTTGTCCTTGTTCCCATCTCAGCTTCCTGTCTCCAAAGAGCCTTCCTCCTCACCCCTATGCTAATGATAGTTCATCCCACCCGACCCTCTCTTATTACTGTTGTTTTCCTTCCTAAAATTTATCACAATCTGGATTTCATTTATTTGCTAATCTGTTTTTCTTCACCACTAAGAATGCAAATAAGCTTTAATAGAGGCCTGATCTGTCTGGGTCACTCTAGGATCTTCAGTGCCTGATACAGAGGGATCACTCAATCAGCATTGGTAGACTGAAAAAGTGAATTCCTTTCTCCCTTCTAAGAGCTTAGGTGGAGTTTCTTCTGCTCCTTGTCATTCTCATTCCTGCTCCTATTCATTCTCATTCCTCACTCCTGTGACCTTTGTTTAGAACTTGAATGGATGAATGAGCACCAAGAAGCTATGAGTCCAGTCTTCACTTTTCTCACTGACTTATCCCCTCCTTCAGGGCAGAAACTGTCCTTTATTATGTTCATTGAAGGTATTCATATAGTTGAAAGAACCAGTCTATGACTTAAGGAACAATATTAGACAATGAAAAATGGAGAGTGCCACAGGGGGCTTTAGGAATTACTAGTCTAGTCCCTTACTTTACAGATCAGAGTTTTAAGTAGTTTGTGCAAAGTCCCTACACTTGCTAATACCAAGACCAAATCACAAGTAGGACCCATGGTCTTACACCTTTCATTTCAAGGCTTTTTTCTAATCTCTGGCCAATCTAGTTTCTGATTACTTTTCTGTGAAGCTGACTTACAACTGAAACACAAAAATCCCAAGCCAAAGACTTGCTTCTTGTCAACTAAAAAGCTTTTGAGCTTGTACTCTTCATCTTTTGATTAAATCTACCCCAGGTGATAATGGCCTAATGAACTCAAAAGTATGGTATGATATTCAATTACTCATTTTCTCTTGTACCTTTCAATAAGAGCCTGGAGATTGTCCCTGTCAAAGTATCTTGTTTGTTTTGGAAGGAAAAAATGCACATTGTGGGAGAAATTGATCATTGTGTAGAAATTTCCAAATAACCAGTTGTTAAAGTTTGGCCAAACCCTGTATCCAATAGTAAGAGAACATGTAAAACAAATTAAAACAGTGGGGAAGAGAATTTTTTTTTTAAGATTTTATTTATTTATTTGACAGAGATAGATCACAAGTAGGCATAGAGGCAGGCAGAGAGAGAGAGAGAGGAGGAAGCAGGCTCCCTGCTGAGCAGAGTGCCCGATGCGGGACTCGATTCTAGGACCCTGAGATCATGACCTGAGCCGAAGGCAGCGGCTTAACCCACTGAGCCACCCAGGTGCCCGGGGGAGGAGAATTTTTAGTTGAGATGATTTTCATTGCCTTTCTCTCTTTAGACACATGTGCTGCTTCTTACTCTGTGTACCTGAAACAGTTGTTACTGCTCATTAATCAGTCCCTAGTTAAGCCCTTGTTTTTTGAGAACTAAAGACCAATTTCCTTCTCAGTTAAATTCAGGGTTTCGTCTTTTTCTCTTCTTGATCAGTTTATATAGGCAGTGCCTGGTTGGTAGAGTCTTGTGGTGTCATGCTCTCAGCTGTTAGGATTTTGCAGTTTTTTTTCTGAGGCATCTAATAGCACTCTTCGTCATAGGAAGTAGATACTATTTTTCTGACTGATTGGAAATTTCCTGATGAAGTTCAGTGTAAGCTTGAAAGTCTTCTCCTAAAGATAGTTTACTTGAAGGTTGTCAAAAACAGACAGATTGAGACAAACCATAAGTGACTCTTAATCTCACAAAACAAACTGAGGGTTGCTGGGGGGAGGGGAGTTGGGAGAAGTGGGGGTGGGGTTATGGACATTGGGGAGGGTATGTGCTCTGGTGAGTGCTGTGAAGTGTGTAAACATGGCGATTCACAGACCTGTACCTCTGGGGATAAAAATATATGTTTATAAAAAATAAAAAAAATAGATTGAATATAAAATGTATTTTCAAGAGGAAATCTTTAGATGCATATCCCTCTTCAGTGTACACAATCATGATACCAAATACAGAGAAAAGACGGGTGCTTTCTTTACCCTATTTACTTTCAACTTTTATTAGAACTCTTAAATCGTAACTTCCAATCATAACACCACCATATTTATTCAAGCATTTATATCAAGCATTTATTTTGCACCTGCCATTATAAATCACTCTGCTTCGCATTTTGGGAACCAGAGAGATGATAATATGGTCTCTGAGCTGTGGAAGTTTACAGTTTAGTAAGAGAAGATACCTGTAAACACATTACTCATTGAGAAAATATTAATACAAATATCAGTGGAAGTATAAATTATAAGACAGGATGTAAAGAAGAAAGCTATGCATGCTAAATAATGAATCGAGACAGCTTCACAAAGGAGGTAGCATTTTAGGAGTTGAGCATGTGTATGTAATTTGCTTTGCTCATTCTTTGGCAATGGTTTGACAGTTTCAGACCAGTAAATGCAGACATTTTGCCCACCGCTTTAGATTTAGGAAAGAAAAGGAGGTGTAAGATCCTTTCTTTCCATTCCTGGTAGCAGCATGCTTTTGAAAGCTAAATGTTGTCTTAGCTATCCCAAATGCCTTATTCTTGGTTAAAAGGAGAGTGCCAGCCCTCATTTCCACAGTAGGGTGTTATTTTATTCTAGTCTCCACTGGGGCATATACTAGTCATGTGGTATGTTTGGGGGGGGGGTCAGTGGTATTTATAAATGTGTTTATGAATGTGACTCTGGAGTCCTAGAATTTTAATTATCACTGAGAAGAGAGGCAAAATGACTTAAAGAACTGAAGTTTTGAATCAGGCCTCCATGTATAAACTGGTGATGTTGCCTAACTTATTTAGGGGAATTATTTTTTTATTTTTGAATTAATTTTTTAGAAAGATTTATTTATCTGAGAGTGTGTGCGCTTGCACCCTGAGGGTGGAGGGGTCGAGGGAGTGGCTGAAGGGGAGAGGGAGAGAGAGAGAATCTCTAGCAGACTCCCTGCTGAGCACAGAGCCCCAGGCAGGACTTGATCTCAAGACCCTGAGACCCTCATGACCCTAGCTGAAACCGGTAAATAGGTGCTCAAGAGACTGAGCCACTCAGGCGCCCCTGTTTAGGGTAATTTTTAGAGAGAAAGACAAAAAGAAAGGATTGCCAACTTGGCTTTAGCTTTTGAACGTGATCCATTCTTTCTCAGCCAACGAGAAGCCAGTCAGTATGAAATAAGCCTGTCAATATAAAATAAGCCCAACTATAAGATCTTAACATAAGCTACTGCTGCTTCTGCCCACACAGTCAATCTACAAAATATAATTCCGTGTGTAGGTGGCAATTTGTTATGGCCTTCATGCCCATTCAGAGTTGCATATTGATTTCTGCATCTTTTGAATTGATCTTTTCTAACTGGCAGAAGAATCTCCTTGTGGGTTGTATGTTTCTGGGGAAAACCTAGGGTTTAATGAACTGAATAGGAAATGACAGGGGCTATAAGTGACAAGCTGCTGCCTGCTTGAGTGCCCTGACTAAGACACGATGTCAAGGAAGGTAATAATTCTGAAACATTATAGAAATGCTCATTTGGCTACTTGGTTTTCTTTTCTGCTGACTATGAGGTTTTGGTGACATGTAAAATTATTTTATGCCTCCTAATGTTTATCATTTAATAGAAAAGGTTTCAAATGAAATAGATTTTAAACTGGCTTTACATGATTTTTACTTGCTACATCCGCACCGAGATCTGAGTCGAGGTGACTTTCAAAATTTACCGCAGTATTGATAGCCTATATTTTGAACCCCTTTACTTTCTACACATTTTGATGTTTGGAAAATGACAGTTACCAAAAACATTGTTTAGCACTCCTGTGAGAGCATAGTGTAGCCTCAGCCCTATGGGAGCCTTTTTTCTTCTCTTAGTTTATACTAACTCAATGATAATTGTTTAAGTATTAATGACCTCTGGTTGAGAAGGTCCTTAATTCAAGATTCAGAATACTTAATGACCTTAGAGAAAATGGAATACAAGTATAAGACATCTAAGGCAAACCTTTTTTCTTTTCTTTTTGTAAGTAATTGCCCCTTTATTTACTTATTTTTTACTTATTTATTTTTTAAGTAATCACTATACCCAAGGTGGAACTCAAATTCCTGACTTCAAGAGTCACAAGCTTCATTGACTGAGCCAACCAGGTGCCCCCAGGGCAGGCTTTTCTAACATCTCTCCTCATTAAACAAACAAAAAGCAATTCCTTTCTGCCAAGAAAAAAGTTTAACAACTGGAAAGTGAGTAAGGTATTACAGGAAGACTGCCTACATAGCTTTTAAAAATGGGAGGGAGAAAGAATTTCAAGGAGACATCATTTAGAGATTTACTGTGACTTACACCTAAGAAAACTGTCCCAGAAAGCCAGATTCCTGTGAAAGCTGTATTCTCAAATGTGCCAGGGGCTACATTAACTTTGGTCACGTCAGTACACACCACAGAAAGATTTACTATATTAAGTTGCATTGAAAGAGTTCAAAATATGACCTTATCAATAATCTGTGGACATCTCTCCCCCTTTGTTGAAGAGTGCCTATACATATGACATGCTCAATAAACACACATCGAATGAATGCATATATGTTGTTAGAAGAATCCCAGATAATCCCAGTGATGTACTGGGTATGTTCAAATTATACATAATGGGGTTGATCTTTGAAAAGATGCATTGCAAATTTCTCTTTCTGTTAGTATTATTTTTCCATTTATCGTAATTTGAAATCAGTGTCTTTTTTTGTTAGCTTTTTATTCTAGTATACATACAGAAAAACATCCTCATTCTTAAATGTACCTTTTATTTACATATAAACAAAATTCACCACTTTAAAGTGTACAAATAAGTGGTTTTTAGTAGTTAGAAAGTGATGTAATCATCACTGCTAATTCCAGAGCATTGTTATCACCCCAAAAAGAAACCCCATGCTTTAGCAGTCACTCCCCATTTCTTCCTCCCCTATCCCCTGTCAACAATTAATCTACTTTTTGCCTCTATAGATTTGACTATTCTGGATATTTCACATAGGGGGAATCCCACCATATATAGCTTTTTTGTGTCTGGCTTCTTTCATTTGGTGTAAAATTTAAAGTATGTTACTCATGTTATAGCATGTATCAGTGTATCAGGACTTCATTTCTTTTTATGGCTAAATAATGTTCCATTGCATGTATATACCACATTTTGTATATCTCTTCATAAGTTGATGGACATTTCGCTTGCTTCCACTTTTTGGCTATTAAGGATAATCCTCCTGAATATACATTTTCCAAAGAAAATATACAGGTGGTCATGAGACACATGAAAAGATGCTCAGCATCTCCAATCATCAAGGAAATGCAAATCAAAATCATAATGAGATATCACCTCACATGGGTCAGAATGGCTGTTAGCAAAAAGACAAGTGTTAATGAGGATGTGGAGAAAAGAGTTAAAATTTTTTTTAAGTTTTAATTTACAGGCACCTGTGTAGCTCAGGTAAGGGTCTGCCTTCAGCTCAGGTCATAATCCCAGGGTCCTCAGATCAAGTCTCACATCAGGCTCCTTGTTCAGCAGGGAGTCTGCTTGCTTTCCCTCTGCCCCTTACACCCTCATGCCCTGGCTTTCTCTCAAATAAATAAGATCTTAAAAAAAAAAAGTTTTTATTTTAATTACCTGGTGCTCATCACAACAAGTGCACTCCTTAATCCCCATCACCTGTGTCACCCATGTCCCATCCGCCTCCCCTCTGGTAATCATCAGTAAACTCTATAGTTAAGAGTTGGCTTCTTGGTTTGTCTCTGTCTACCCTCCCCTTTGCTCATTTGTTTCTTTTTTTAGATTCCACATATGAGTGAAATCATGTGGTATTTGTCTCGTTCTAACCACCTTATTTCACTTAGCATTATACTCTCTAGCTTCATCCATGTTTTTGCAAATGGCAAGATTTCATTCTTTTTTAATGGCTGGTATATATATTACCACATCTTCCTTATCTATTCATCTATCGATGGATATTGGAGCTGCTTCCATAGTTTGTAAATAATGCGGCAAAAAACATAAGGAGTGCATGTATGCCTTTGAATTAGTGTTTTTTGTATTCTTTGGGTAAATATTCCATATGGCGATTGCTAGATCATGGTGTAGTTCTATTTTTAACTTTTTGAGGAACCTCCATAATGTTTCCACAGTGGCTGCACCAGATTGCATTCCCACTAAGAGTGCAAGAGGGTTCCCTTTTCTCCATATCCTTGCCAACACCTGTTGTTTCTTGTGTTGATTTTATCCATTCTGACAGGTGCTGTGTCATTGTAGTTTTGATTTGCATTTCCTTGATGATAAGTTTATTACTATTTTTAAAGATTCTATTTATTTATTTGAGAGAGAGAGAGAGCATGCACGAGTAGGGGGACGGCCAGAAGGAAAGGGGCAAGCAGTCTCCCACTGAGCAGGGAGCCCAGCATGGGACTTGAGCCCAGGATCCTAAGATCAGCCAGAAACAGAGGCTTTACTGACTGAGCCAGCCAGGCAACCCCCACTAGGGTAAATTATGGTGAATATCTTTTCAGGTGTTTGTTGGCCATCTGGGTGTCTTCTTTGGCGAAATGTGTTCATGTCTTCTGCCCATTTTTTTTTTTTAAGATTATTTATTTATTTATTTGTAAGAGAGAGAGAGTGAGAGCGAGCACAGGCAGACAGAGTGGAAGGCAGAGTCAGAGGGAGAAGCAGGCTCCCTGCGGAGCAAGGAGCCCGATGTGGGACTCGATCCCAGGACGCTGGGATCATGACGTGAGCCGAAGGCAGCTGCTTAACCAACTGAGCCACCCAGGCGTCCCAACTTCTGCCCATTTTTAAATTGGATTTTTCTTTTTTGCATGTTGAGTTTTAGTTCTTTATATATTTTTTATTCTAGCCCTTTATCAGATATGTCATTTGCAAATATCTTCTCCCATTCCATAGATTGCCTTTTTTTTTTTTAATTTTAAATTTATTTTAGAGAGAGCGCACACAAGCAGAGGGAGGGGCAGAGGGAGAGGAGAGAAACTCAAGCAGATTCCCTGCTGAGTGGGGAGCCCACTGGAGGCTTGATCTCACCACCCTGAGATCATGACCAGAGCCAAAATCAAGGCTGCCCTGTAGGTTGCCTTTTAGTTTTGTTGATTGTTTCCTTTACTGGGCAGAAGCTTTATATTTTGATGTAATCCCAGTAGTTTATTTGTACTTTTGTTTCCCTTCCTTTGTGGGGCCTATCTAGGAAAAAAGTTGCTATGGCAGATGTCACAGAAATTCTAGGATTTTATGGTTTTGGTCTTACATTTAAGTCTTTAATCCGTTTTTGAATTCACTTTTGTGTTTGGTGTAAGAAGTGGTTCAGTTTCATTCTTTTGCATGTGACTGTCCAGTTTTCCTAATATTTGTTGAAGAGACCGTCTTTTTTCCATTGGATATTCTTTCCTGCTTTGTTGAAGATTAATTAGCCAAATTGAGGGTTTATTTCTGGATTTTCTGTTCTGTTCCAGTGATCTACTTGTCTATTTTTGTGCAAGTACCATACTATTTTGATTATTACAGTTTTGTAATATAACTTGAAGTCTAGAATTGTGATACCTTCATCTTTTCTTTTTAAAGATTGCTTTGGCTCTTTGGGGTCTTTTTTGGTTCCATACAAACTTTGGGATTATTTGTTCTAGTTTTGTGAAAAATGCTCTTGGTATTTTGATAGAGATTTCATTAAATATGTAGATTGCTTTGGGTAGACACTTAAACATATTTGTTCTTCCAATCCATCAGGGTGGAATGTCTCTCCTTTCTTTATGTCATCTTCAATCTCTTTCATCAGTGTTTTATAGTTTTCAGAGTACAGGTCTTTTACCTCTTTGGTTCCATTTATTCCTAGCTATCTTAACTACATTTAATGTAGTTGTTAATGGGAGTGGTTCCTTAATTTCTCCTTCTGTACTTCATTATTGGTGTATAGAAATGTGACCGGTTTCTATATATTGATTTTATTTCTTGTGACTTTACTGGATTTGTGTATCAGTTCTAGCAGCTTTTTGGTGGAGTCATTTGTGTTTTCTGTGTATGATATGTCATGTACAAATGGTCAAAGTTTTACTTCTTTCTTACTGATTTGGATGCTTTTGTTGTCTGATTGCTGTGGTTTTCAGTACTATGGATTTTCAGTACTATGATGAATAAATGTGTTGAGAGGGAAGGCTCTCGAAAATAGTGTTAGTTGTATGCTTTTCATAGATGGCCTTTATTATGTTAAGGTATGTTCCTTCTAAACCTACTTTGGTGAGGATTTTTATCATGAATGACTCCTGTACTTTGTAAAATGCTTTTTCTGCATCTATTGAAATATCATATGGTTCTTATCCTTTCTTATTGATGTGATGTATCACATTGATTGGTTTGCAGATATTGAACCACCCTTGCAATCTAGGAATAAATCCCATTTGATTGTGGTGAAATTTTTTTTAATGATTTTTTAAAATGTATTGTTGGATTTGGTTTGCTAGTATTTTGTTGAGGACTTTTGCATCTATGTCCATCAGACATACTGGCCTGTAGCTCTTTTTTGTGGTCTGTTTACCTGGTTTGGTATCAGGGTAATGCTTGCCTCATAGAAGGAATTTGGAAATTTTCCTTCCTTTTCTACTTTTTGGAATAATTTGAGAAGAGTAGGTATTAACTCTTATTTACTTATTTTATTTTATTATTTTTTTTAAAGATTTTATTTATTTGACAGACAGAGATCACAAGTAGGCAGAGAGGCAGGCAGAGAGAGGAGGAAGCAGGCTCTCTGCTGAGTAGAGAGCCCAATGCGGGGCTTGATCCCAGAACCCTGGGATCATGACCTGATCTGAAGGCAGAGACTTTAACCCACTGAGCCCCACCCAGGCGCCCCTTAACTCTCATTTAAATGTTTGGTAGAATTCACCTGCAAACCATCTGGTCCTGCACTTTTGTTTCTTGGGAGTTTTTTGTTTTGTTTTAAAGATTTTTATTTATTTGTTTGACAGAGATCACAAGTAGGCAGATAGGCAGGCAGAGAGAGAGGGGGAAGCAGGCTCCCTGTGGAGCAGAGAGCCCAATGTGGCCCTCGATCCCAGGACCCTGGGATCATGACCTGAGCTGAAGGCAGAGGCTTTAACCCACTGAGCCACCCAGGCGCCCCTTCTTGGGAGTTTTTTGATTATGGATTCAGTTTCTTTGCTGGCAAGCAGTCTGTTCAAATTTTCTATTTGTTCCTGTTTCAATTTTGGTAGTTTATATATTTCTAGGAACTTACCTATTTATTCTAGGTTGTCCAATTTGTTGGCATGTAGTTTTTCATAATATTATATAATAATTGTATTTCTGTGGTATATGCTGTTTTAAGGTTTTAAATTATTGTGTTTTCATTTTCAGTTGTTTCCATGTACTTTTTATTTCTTCTTTTATTTCCTGGATGACTCATTAGTTGTCTAGTAGCTTGCTATTTAACCTCCATGTATTTGTGGTCCTTCTAGATTTTTTTCTTGTGGTTGACTTCTAGTTTCATAGTGTTTGGTCAGAAAAGGTGCATGGTATGACTTACATGTTTTTTAACTTGTTGGGATCTGTTTTGTGGTCTAATATGTGATCTATTCTGAAGAATGTTTTGTGTGCACTTGAATGTGTATTCTGCTGTTAGGATGGAATGTTCTGAATATATCTGTTAAATCTATCTGGCCCACTGTGTCATTCAAAGCCATTGTTTTCTTGTTGATTTTTTTTTAAGATTTTATTTATTCATTTGACAGAGAGAGAGCATAAGCAAGGGGAGCAGCAGAGGGAGAGGGAGAAGCAGGCTCTCCAGAGAGCAGGGGAAGACTGATGTGGGACTCGATTGCAGGACCCTAGGATCACGATCTGAGCCGAAGTCACCCCTGATTTTCTGTTTAGTTGATCTGTCTGTTGTTGTGTGTGGAGTGTGAAAGTTCTCTACTGTTATTGTATTATTATCCTTTCTGTGTGTTATTAACAGTGTTATGTATTTGGATGCTCCCATGTTGGGTGCATGTCTTGTTCTTTCTTCTTGTTGGGTTGATCCCTTATGATACAGTGCCCTTCTTTGTCTTTTTGGCTTCATTCTAAAGTCTGTTCTGTCCAGTATAAGTATTGCTACTCCAGCTTTCTTTTGACATCCATTTGTATGACAGAAGTTTCTCCATTCCTCTCACTTTCAATCTGCAGGTGTCTTAAGGTCTACAGTGAGTCTCTTGTAGGCAGCATATAGATGGGTCTTATTTTTCTTTTCTTTTTTTTTTTTTTAATCTATTGTTACTGTGTGTCTTTTGATTGGAGCATTTTGTCCATTTACATTGAAAGTAATTTTTTTTTGCATTTAAAAAATTACTTTTCATTTAACCTTTGCATTTGTACTTAAAATATATATTTTTTTCAAGATAACATTTAAAAATTATTCAACTACAATAGCAGCATAAATATAACTCTGCAATTACAAAAAAAGCTAAACTGGGATCCACAGTTAAGTTATTCTCATATTTACAAGTATGATTCTGAAATAAATACTACTTCTAAGCAGCTGTTATCGGCTTTTTAGGTTTGGTTTAAATATATGCATTTTTGGTTGTGGGGAAGCTTATAATGTTATATTCCATCCTCTGTTCTGAAAGGGTTAAGGGCCAACCGGCCCTTAAAACTGAAGTACTCAATCAGTCTGCAGAACAGGCGGAACACAGTTAAACGGGATTCCTACATAACATCAAAAGCATGTGATATCTGCAGCAGTGATATTCTGCAGCAACTCGAAGTACTTCAGGATTGGCAAATTGTCCACTTTATAAATGATTTTATCAGAAGAGTTTAAGAAGGAGCATATTTTACCACTAGCAACTACATTTTAAACTGACATGTGCTAATTTAACTCTCCTGAATGACCTAGCTAATTACCTGGTCACTAGTAATTTGGCAGAACAAGCTTGCAAGAAAGGAGGCCGATACTTAAATTACGGTGTTAATTGTGTGACCCATTCAAATGATTTATTTTCAACATAAACATATAAACTCAATATGAGATGCCTAATTAAAGCAGCACCACCAACAAAACCAAGAGAGCTTCTCTTATTCTAAGGTTAGGCTTTGCCCAGAATTCCTTATGAGTGCAATAGCCCATACTGAGAGTCATTGCTCCCACAACAAAGCCTTGGGCTGCCACAGACATGTGGATCAGGTGAACAGACATTTTAGTATTTCCCCTGCTCTTCAGTTTATATAATCCATTTGCAACAATTAATTGCTGCAAACCCCGCCATTCCAGCGGGAACATGCGGTGCCTCTGGTTTTTTGGATAAGTTTAGATCCCTGATCTTCATCATATGAAGAAAGGAAAACAACTATGCCAGTTGACATAGTGACTGAAGAATCCTCCTATAATAACAGGACTTAGGCTCCCAATATTAAAAGTAGTTATTGATAGATAGATATTATTGCTATTTTATTTCTTGTTTTGTGGCTGTTTCTAAAGATTTTCTCTGATTCTCTCATGTATTTTTCCTTTCATCGTTTCCTGGTTTTCTTTAGTCATATATTTGGATTTCTTTCTCTTTATTCTTTGCATATTTTTAGTGGTTTTTGATTTGTGGTTACCATTAGTTTTTGTATATATCTTCTATATTTAGCAGTCTATATTAAATTGATAGTTAAGTTTGAATCTATTCTTCACTCCTGTCCTCCTCACATTTTAGATAAATAGTGTCCTATTCTACAACCTTTTATTTTGTGAGTTCCTCGAGTGATTGTTTTTACAGGAATATTTCTTTTTAGGGGCACCTGGGTGACGCAGTCTGTTAAGTGTCTGTCTTTGGCTCAGGTCATAATCCTGGGGTCCAGGGATGGAGCCCCAGTTCGGGCTCCCTGCTCTGCAAGGTGTCTGTTTGACTCTCTCCCTCTGCCCTTCCTCCTGCTTGTGCACTTGTACTTGCTCTCTCTCTTTCTCAAATAAAATCTTTGGGGTGCCTGGGTGGCTGAGTTGGTTAAGTGACTGCCTTTGACTCGGGTTATGATCCTGGAGGCCCAAGATCGAGTTCCTCATTGGGTTCCCTGTTCGGTGGAGAGTCTGCTTCTCCCTCTGACCCTCCCCGTTCTCATGCTGTGTCTCCCTCAAATAAAATCTTTAATGAATGAATGAATAAATAAATAAATAAAATCTTTAAGAAAAAGGAAAAAAATATTTCTTTTTATTGCTTTCTTTTTCCTACCTTCATACTTTATTTTTGGTCTTTCCACTGATAGCATCCCCTTTAATATTTCTTACAGAGCTGGTTTAATGGTCATGAACTCCTTTAATTTCTGTTTGTCTGGGAAGCTCTTTAACTCCTATTCTGAATGATAGCCTTGGTGGATAGAGTATTCTTGACTGCATGTTTTTCCCTTTCAGCACTTTGAATTTATTATGCCATGCCTTTCTGGCTTAGATAGTTTCTGCTGAAAAATCCACTGATAGCCTTATGGGGTTTCCTTTGTATATAACTGTCTTCTTTTGTCTTGCTGCTTATAACATTTTTTCTTTATCACTATATTTTGCCATTTTAATTACACTATGTCTTGGTTTGGATCTACTTTTGTTGATTTTGTAGGGGGTTCTATGTGCCTCCTGAATCTGGATATTTTTTCCCTTCCCCAATCTAGGGAAGTTTTCAGTTATTATTTCTTCAAATAAATTTTCTAGCCTCTTTTCTTTCTCTCCTTACTCCTATAATTTGAATGTTACGATGTTTTGGGGAGTCACTGAGTTCCCTAAGTCTGTTCTTATTTTGCATAATTCTTTTTTCCGTCTTTTGTTCCGCTTGGTTACTTTCCATTACTGTGTCTTTCTCTGCTTCTTCTAGGCTTCCATTCCATCAAGTGTGTTTCTCATTTTATTTATCGAGCTTTTTGTTTCGATTGTATTATTTCTTATCTCTGTGTTAATGATCTCACTGATAGCCTCCATTCTTTTCTCAAGTCCAGTGAGTATACTTGTGACCATTGCTTTAAATTTTCCATCAGACATGTGACTTATATCTGTTTCACTTAGATCTCTAGTTGTGGCTTTGTTCTGTTTCATTTGGGACAAATTCATCTGTTTTTTCATTTTGTCTAAATCTTTATGCCTGTTTCTCTGTGTTAGGAAAGTCAGCTATGTCTCCTGTTCTTGAGAGTAATGGCTTTGTGAAGAAAGAGGTCTTGCAGTGTAGTGTTTCCTGTTCCCCAGTATGTCACCCTTCTGGGAGTGTCTCCAATATGTGCTGCATGCACTCTGATAGTATGTCCTGGCCACTTTATCCTTCAGGTTAGTTACCTACAGAGGCTCTGTTTGCCTGTTGGAGGCAATGTTTGGTCCCTGGTTTGAGAGTGCTACGCTTTAAATAGGTGTGCTCCGGTCTGCTTGTGAAATGAGACTTGTTGCCACTGCCACTGGAACTGGGGCATCACAAGACTCCAGGGTCAGGAGATGTGGATTTGGCAGGGATTTGGGCTAGTCGTCTTGGGGAGGGGACCTGCTGCACTGGAACCTAGATGTGACTAGGAGGAGTGGTTCTTCTGGAGCATGGAGGTTGCAGAGCTTGTAAGCAAGTTAGGTAGCAAGTGTGTTTGTGCTGTGCTGGTTCACATAGGTGTCCCTGTGGTTATGCCAAGGGAAGGGGAAGGGAAATGCCCCAGGCAGTTCCTTTGTTCCTGGAGGGGTCTCTCTGTGAATGCTGCCACCCTGGGAAATGCTCCAAGGTGAGCAACTAACCTCCCCACTCTGTGCTCCAGGTGCCCTTCAGATCATTGTTTCCATGCCATATGTCTGTGGGCTGTTTGCCTTGCCTTTTCTCCAAGAGCAGCGCCAGTGTCCTCTGAGCTCTCCCAAACCCAAGCACACTGACCTTTAAAACTCCAGGCTTAAGCCCCGGTGGTTGGAAGAACTTATGAAATTTGGGCCCTTCCACTTTCCAAGCCAATAGCTATGAGGATATGTTATCCCTGTGCACTCCCCTGTATGCTAGTCTGTCTCTCACCCTTCTCATTGACCACAGCTTCCTTCCCACTGCAGGGGCCCCAATCCATTTCTCTCCCAAACCACGTGTCTATACTTCCTATTTTCTCTTCCATGTGACCTCTGCCTTTAGTTGTGGAGTTTGTTCTGCCAGTCTTCAGATCAATGTCTGGGCTATTTCAGATGATTTCATAGTTTTCTAATTGTATTTGTGGGACAAGGTGAGCCCAGAATCCTCCTGCTCTGCTGCCATCTTCCCCTCTTGTCTATTGAAAGAATAAAATCTTGCCATTTGCAACAACATGGATAGATCTAGAAAATACTGTGCCAAATGAAATAAATCCAAGAAAGACAAATACTGTGCGATTTCACTTATATGTGGAATATAAATAAATAAATAAATGAACAAATAAAGCAAAATGGAAACAGACTCATAAATACAGAGAATAAATTGGTGGTTGCTAGAGGGGAGTGGGGTTGAGGAATGTGTGAAGTGAAATAAGTAAAGGGGATTAAGAGGTAGAAACTTCCAATAATAAATATGTCATGAGGATGTAAACTGAAGCATAGAGAGTATAGTCCAAAATACTATAATAACTTTGTATGGTGATAGATGGTAATTATACTTACTATGGTGAGCATTTTATTATGTACATAAATGTTGAATCACTGTATCATACATCTGAAACTAATATGTTATATGTCAACTGTACTTTAATTCTAAATAAATAAGAATAATCCTGCTATGAACATTTGTGTGCAAGTTTTTGAGTGGATATATGTTTTCATGTCTCTTGGGTATACATGTAGGAGTGGTATTGCTGGACCATATGGTAACTCTTAATATCTAACTTTTAGAGGAACTGCCAGACTGTTTCCAAAGCAGCTGCACCATTTTACATTCCCATCAGCAGTGTATGAGGGTTCTGATTTCTTCACATTCTTGTCTCGTCATTTCCATCCCCCCAGCTTTTTTTTTTTTTTAATAGTTGTCATGGTGGGTATGAAACGATATGCCATTGTAGCTTTTATTTGCATTTCCTTGGTGACCAAATGGTGGTGAGCATCTTTTCATGTGCTTCCTGGCCATTTGTATTTCTTCTTTGGAGAAATGTGTATTCTATCCTATGCCCACTTTAAAATCGGGTTATTTGTGTTTTTCTTGTAGAGTTGTAAATGTTCTTTATATTTTCTGGATACAAATCCTTCATCAGGTATATAATTCCAAAGTATTTTCTTCTATTCAGTGGGTTATCTTCAGTTTCTTGATGATGTCCTTTAATACACAGATGATATTGATTTGTTTTTTTTTGTTGTTTGCCCGTGCTTTTGCTGTCATATATGAGAAACTTTTGCCAATCCAAGGTTATAAAGATTTGTGCCAGTGCCTTTTACTGAGAATTTTATACTTTCATTTTAGATCTGCAGGCTATTTTGAGTTAATTTTCATATATAATGTGAGGTAGAGCTCCAACTTCTCTTCTTTTTGTATGTGAATATCCACTTATCCAAGCATAATTTGTTGAAGAGACTGTTCTTTCCCCCATTGAATTGTCTTGTCTTCTTTGTCAGAAATGAATTGACCATAATTGTGAGGGTTTATTCCATTTATTATTTTTCCATTTATTATTCCATTATTCCATTTATTATTTTTTCATTGATATATATGTCCACTCTTTGCCACTACCACACTGTCCTTATTATTGTAGCCTTGTGATGAGTTTTGAGATCAGGGATGTTGGAAGTCTCACACTTTCAACTTCATTCTTTTCAAGATTGTTTGGCTATTCTGGGTCCCTTGCAATAATTTTAGAATCAGTTGTCAGTTCCTGCAAAAAAGGCAACTGGGATTTTGATGGGGATTATATTGGATCTAGACTAGGGAGTATTTCCATTTTAATCCATGGACGGAGTATCTTTCCATTTATTTTGTTCTTTAGTTTCTTTTAGTGATGTTTTTGGTGTACAGGTCTTGAACTTTTTTAAATTTACTTTTTAAAATTTATTCCTGAATTTTTTATTCTTTTTGATGCTTCTGTTTGCCTTCTTGGACTGCCATAACAGAAGAAGCACAGACTGGGTGGCTTAAACAACAGAAAAGTATTTTGTCACAGTTCTGAAGACTGGAAGACCAAGGTCAAGGTGTCAGCAGGTTTGGTTTCTTGGAGACCTCTCTTTTTTACTTGCAGATGGCCACCTTCTCCCTGTGTCTTCATGTGGCTTTTCCTCTGTGCATCTGTAGAGACAGAGATCAATCTTTGGTGTCTCTTCTTCCTGTAAGTACACTAGTCCTATCATATTAGATCCTAACCCTTGACCTCATTTAACTTTAATTACTTTCTTAAAGGCCCCATCTCCAAAAACCTTCATAAAGACCCCATCTCCAAATATAGTCAGGTTGGGGATAGCACTTTAATATATGATTTGGGGCACAGTTCAGTCTATAATAATGCTAATATAAGTGGAATTGTTTTCTAAATTCCATTTGCATATCATTCACTGCTACTGTATAGAAATAATTTAATTAGCTTTTATGTATTGATCTTGTATCCTGCAACCATGATGAAATAGCTTATTAATTCTTACAGATTTTTGTGTGGATTTCCTACATAAAGATTATGTAATCTGCAAACAGAGATAATTTTACTTATTTTTAATCTGGGTACCTTTTGTTTTCTTGGCTAATGCCTGGCTATAACTTCTAAAACTGGTTTTTATTGTTGTTTTTGGTTAGTTTTTTTCTTTTTTAAGATTTTATTTTTTAAAAGATTTTTATTTACTTATTTGAGATAGAGCATAAACAGGGGGAAGGGCAAAAGGAGAAGCAGACTCCCCACTGAGGGGGGAGCCCCATGCTGGACTCTATCCCAGGTCCCTGAGATCATGACTTGAGTTAATGTCAGACACTTAACCGACTAAGCCACCTAGGCACCCTACCTCTGGTACTGTGTTGAATAGAGCTGTCACATTAGAGCTGTGAACATTTTTGCCTTGTCTTGACCTTAGAGGAAAGCATCCAGTCTTTCACCATCAAGTATAATGTTCAGTGGGGTTTATCATAGATGCCCTTAATCAGGTTGATGAAATTTCCCTCTAAGTTGAGTGTTTTCATCATGAAAAGTTGTTGGGTTTTGTCTAATGCTTTTTGTACATATATTGAGATCATCATGTGGCTTTTGTTCTTTAGGCTATTTTTTTAAATGAAATTTTTTTTAAGTTTTTTTTTTTTTTTTAATTTATTTGACAGATCACAAGTAGGCAGAGAGACAGGCGGAGAGGCAGGCAGAAAGAGAGGAGGAAGCAGGCTCCCTGCTGAGCAGAGAGCCCAATGTGGGGCTCCACCCCAGGACTGTGGGATCACGACCTGAGCCGAAGGCAGAGGCTTTAACGCTCTGAGCCACCCAGGTGCCCCTGTTCTTAAGGCTTTTAATATGACGTATTAAATTGATTTATTTCCATGTATTGAAATAACCTTGCAATCCTGGGATAGATTCCATTTGGTCATGGTGCATAATCTTATATGTTGCTGGATTGAGATTGCTAGTACATTTTAAGGACTTTTTCATCTTGCATTCATAAGGAGTATCAATCTCTAATTTTTTTGTGACTTTTAAACATGCTAGGAAATGTTCTTTCCTCATTTATACTTTGCAAGAATTTGTGAACTCCTCTTTATACATTCAATACACTTCCAGTGAAGTCACCTGGTTCTGGGCTTTTCTTTTGGGAAGTTTTCCGATTCAATTTTTTGCTTGTTATAGGCCTACTTTAGATGTTCTTTTTCTTCTTGGGTAAGTTTTAGTAGTTTGGATCTTCATAGGAATTTATGTATTTCTTTTAGGTTATCCTATTTGTTGGCATACATTTGTTCATAAAATTATTTTATAAATCTGTTTCCGTCAGGTTACTAATAATGTCCCTCTTTTCATTTTGATTTTAGTAATTTGAATTTTCTCTCTCTTTTCCCTTGGTCTTTCTAACTAATAATCTGTCAATTTTGTTGATCTCTTAAAAGAACCACCTTTTTATTTCATTGATTTTTTTTCTATTGTTTTCTGTTATTTCATTTATTGCTGCTCTAAAATGTATTATTTCTTCCTTCTGCTTGCCTTAGATTTAGTTTGCACTTCTTTTTCTATTTTCTTAAAGTGTAAGGTTATATATGTAATTAATTTGAGGTTTTTCTTTTTAATGTAGCACTTGGAGGGGCACTAGGTGGCTCAGTGGGTTAAAGCCTCTGCGTTAAAGCCTCTGCCTTCAGCTGGGTCATGATCCCAGGATCGTAGGATCCAGCCCCGCATTGGCCTCTATGCTCAGCAGGGAGCCTCCTTCCTCCTCTCTCTGCTTGCCTCTCTGCCTGCTTGTGATCTCTGTCTGTCAAATTAATAAATAAAAAAATCTTTAAAAAAAAATGTAGCACTTAGAGCTGTAAAGAAATACTCCTCTGAGTATGTAGCTGCATCCCATAAATTTTTGCACCTTGTGTTCTTGTTTTCATTGACCTCAAAGTATTTTCTAATTTACCTAATGACTTCTTTGACCTGTTTGTTATTTCGGAGTGTGTTGTGTGATTGCCACATATTTGTGAATTTCTCACATTTCCTTTTGGTTATTTATTTCTTATTCTATTATAGTCAGAGGACATACTTTGTTTGATTTCAGTCCTTTTAAGTTTATTGACAATTGTGTTAAGACCTAACATACTGTCTGTTTTTTAGAGTGTTCCATGTGTACTTGAGAATGTATGTTCTGGTGTTTTGAGTGGAGTGTTCTTCAGATGTCTCTCAGGTGTAGTTTCCAGTGTTGTTTAGGTCTTGTTTCCTTGTTGATCTTCTGTCTAGTTCTATTTATTATTGAAAGTAAGGTACTTACTTATTGTTGTCTTATTTCTCCCTTTATTTCTATACTTCTTTGCTTCATGTATTTTGAGTCTTTGTTGTTAGGTAGGTATATGTCTATAATTATATATATTCTTGATGAATTGACTTATTTATTATTAATTGTCATTCTTTATCTCTAGTGACAGTTTTTTTGTGTCAGAGTCCACTTTGTCTGATATAGTACAGTCACTGCAGCTCTCCTTTGAATATTGTTTGTATGGTTCATTTTTTCCCCATCCTTTTACCTTCAATCTATGTGTGTCATTGATTCTGAAGTATGTCTTTTATAGATAGAATATAGTTAGGTCATGTTATTTTTATCCATTCAAAAGAGCAACCTCTGCCTTTTGATTGGAATGTTTAGTCAATTTACATTTATAAGTAATATAATTACTGATAGGTAGAATTTATGTTTACCATTTTACTGTTTTCTTATGTTATATCTTTTTTTAAGATTTTATTTATTGGGGCACCTGGGTAGCTCAGTCATTAGGCATCTGCCTTTGGCTCAGCTCATGACCTTGTCAGGCTCCCTGCTCTGCTGAAAGCCTGCTTCTCCCTCTTCCACTTGCCTTGCTTGTGTTCCCTCTCTCGCTGCCTCTCTCTTTGTCAAATAAATAAATAGAATCTTTAAGAAAAAGATTCTATTTATTTATGTATCTATTATGTTTCTGTTTATGTCAAATAAATAAATAGAATCTTTTTCTTAAAGATTCTATTTATTTATTTGACAGAGAGGGAACACAATTAGGCAGAGTGGCAGGCAGAGGGAAAGGGAGAAGCAGGTTCCCCACCGAGCAGAGAGCCTAACTCCGGGCTTGATCCCAGGATCCTGAGTTCATGACTTGAGCCGAGGGCAGACATTTAACTGACTGAGCCACCCAGGTGCCCCATCTACATGTCTTATCTTTTTATTTTTCTATTCCTCTCCATACTGTCTTCTTGGTAGATATTTTCTAGTGTACCATTTTCATTCTCCTGTCATTTGTGTTTTGTTTTTTGTTTTTTTCTTAGTGGTCTCCTGGGGATTACAGTTAATATCTTTATAGCAATCTAGTTCAGATTAATGCAACTTCATTTAAATAGTTTACAAAAGGGTGCCTGGATGTCTTAGTGGGTTGAACATCTGCCTTTGGCTCAGGTCATGATCTCAGGGTCCTGGGATCGAGCCCTGCATCGGGCTCTCTGTTCAGCAGGGAGCCTGCTTCCCCCTCTCTCTCTTCCTGCTTCTCTGCCTACTTGTGTTCTCTCTCTATCAAATAAATAAATAAAATCTTTAAAAAAAATAGTTTACAAAAACTTGACTTTTATGTAGCTCCTTTTCTTCCCCCTACCTTTATGCTGTTGTTATCACACATACACCTTATACATAAACATTATAAACCTGCAGCACAGCTTTGTAATTACCACAGTTGTCTTTTAAATCAGATAGGAGAAAGAATTTACAAACAGAAAACACATTTATATTGTTTTTTAGTTATGTGTGTTACCTTTGTCAAAGTGTTATTTATTTCTTTATGTGAATCTAAGTTACTATCTGGTGTCCTCTCATTTCAGCCTGAAGGATTCCTTTTAATATTTATTGTACAGCAGGTTTGATAGTGACTGGTTCTCTCTCCAGCTGTTTATCTCCTTTGTTTTTGAAGATTAGTTTTCTTGGATATGAATTCTAGTTTGAAAGTCTTTCTTTCATTACCTCGAATATGCCATTCCAATCATTTGTTACTCTTTGTTGCTTTCAAGATTCTCTCTTTGTCTTTGACTACCAGTAGTTTGATTATGAGGTGTCTAAGTGTAGATCTCTTTGATATTATCCTTTTGTAGTTTGTTAATCTTCTGGGATGTATAGATGCATGTTTTTCTTTAACTTTGAGAAGTTTTCTGGTATTATTTCTTTGAATACTTTTTTCCCTCTTTTTTTTTCGACCTTCTGAGACTCTCATTATGCATATATGAGTATACTTAAAATGTGCCAAAGTACTCTGCGATTCTGTTTATTGATTGATTTTTTTGGTGGGAGACCAGATAACCTCAAGTGATCATTGATTCTTCTCTCAGCTCAAATGCTGTTGAGCCCTCTAGTGAATTTTTCATGTCAGCTATTTGCTTTTTAACTCCAGAATTCTATTTGGGGTGTGTGTGTGTATGTGTGTGTGTGTGAGAGAGAGAGAGAGAGACAGACTGACAGAAAGAGATTGTGTGTGGATGTGTGTGTATAAAATTTCTATCCCTTCATCAACATTTGGTAAGACATCATTCTCATACTTCCCTTTTAGTTCTTTAGTCCATGGTTTTCTTCAGTTCTTTAAACATTTTTATGAACTGATTTAAAATCTTTGTGTAGTATAATGTCTGGGCTTCCTCGGGAATAGTTTTTCTTGACTGCTTTTTATGTGTGTGTATATATGGGTTATAATTCTTGTTTCATTGCATGTCTTGCAATTTTTGGTGAAAAGTGGACATTTTAAAGTATTATAATGTGGCAGCTCTGAAAACCAGGCCACTCTCCCACCAGAGTTTGTATTGTTATTTATTTGGTGACTTTCCCAAATTAATTCTGTAAAATCTGTATTCTTTATTATGGGTGGCTATAAGAAATCTCTGTTCTAAAACTATTCTATTTTTCTGTCTCTCTGTCCCACATTCAATCATTTGGCAAGGTCTGTCAGTTTTAATTGCATAGTTTTTTTTTTTTAATTCCCTCTTTTTGTTCTCATGGCGTTACTCTAGCTCAGGCCCCATTTATTTCTTACCCTGATTACTGTAGAAACACCTAAACTGAGCAACTCATTTCTAGCTCACCATCTTTCAGATTTAAACTACCCCACTACCAGTTTTATTTTTAAATTGGCTTGATCATTATCTTTTCCCTAACCAAGTAAAATTTTTCCAGAAAGATTCAAGGCGTTTGGTTGGAGAAGACATGTACATGTTTGCAAACTAGGAATAATCTTGTGGCAAAAGAGTGACTGCTGAAAGGAAAGTATGGAGAGTGACTTATGGCATAAAGTCCAGAGGAAGAGAGAGAGAATTAGTCCAGAATATGTGACATGGGAATCGGGGAGTGCTTTATCCTCTGAGACATTATTGAAGGTGGTAGGGATGGAGAGAGTGCAGATGATAGAAGAAGGCAGATGAGAGAGAGCGTGAAGTATTTTCTTTCTCTTTTTCAGAGTTCATCTGTTCAGAGTAAGAGGGTTAAGTGTGATCTGGGAGTCTGAGCGAAAGTAAAGTTTTACAACAGTAAGGGTAAGAAATTTAAAAGATTTTTCAGTTAAGAAGTGTAAAATTAGGGGCACCTGGGTGCTGCAGTTGGTTTGGCATCTGACTCTTGGTTTCAGCTCAGGTCCCTATCTCAGGGTTGTGAGATCAAGCCCCATGCTGGGCTCTGCACTGAGTGTGGAGTCTGCTTGAGATTCTTCCTTTTCCTGGCCTTTCCACTCATGCTCTGTCTCTCTTTGTCTCTCTCAAATAAATAGTAAATCTTAAAAAAAAAAAAAGAAAGAAAGAAAAGAAATGTAAAGTTACTGTTAAGAGCCTAGTCTTAAGAAACATTCTGAGTAACACCGTTACTTTGTCTTTGGAGTTCTTAGTGACACTGGTGTTTACTGAAGAAACCAACTTAAATCCTCTTTGAAGATGTCTGCTTAAAGTTAATCCTTGTTGTGGGCGGGGACCGGGGAGTGGTTGCCTGGCTGGCTCAGTTGGTTAAGCATATGACTTTTGATTTCAGCTCAGGTTGTGATCTCAGGGTTGTGAGATCAAGCCCGGCATTGGGCTCCATCCTGCTTGGGATTCTGTCTCTCCCTCTCCCCCTCCTCCTCTGCCCCCTCTCTCTCTCTTCAAAGGAGGAAAAAAAGGCTAATTGTACACTAGGTGTATTTCTGATATATTTTTTACAAACTTTTCTATCACATGCCAGACAGATGGGCTAATAATAATAATAATTGTATTTTTTAAAAATATATTTTCTTACTTATTAATCAGTAACAAGCATTTGTTTCCTTTTTATTTTTTATTTCTTTTTTTTTTTAAGAATTTTTTTAAAGATTTTATTTATTTATTTGACAGGCAGAGATCACAAGTAGGCAGAGAGGCAGGCAAAGAGAGAGGAAAGGAAGCAGGCTCCCAGCTGATCAGAGAGCCCGACATGGGACTGGATTCCAGGACCCTGGGATCATGACCTGAGCTGAAGGCAGAGGCTTTAACCCACTGAGCCACCCAGGTGCCCCTTTATTTTTTATTTCTTTTTAATTTTTATTATGTTATGTTAGTCATCATTATTTTTTGATGTAGTGTTCCTTGATTCATTGTTTGCATATAACACGCAGCACTCCATGCAATATGTGCCCTCCTTAATACCCATCACCAGGCTCACCATCCCCCACCCCTCTCCCCTCTGAAACCCTCAGATTGTTTCCCGGAGTCCATAGTCTCTCATGGTTCATCTCCCCCTCTGATTTGCCCCCTTTCATTTCTCCCTTCCTTTTCCTAATGTCCTCCATGCTATTCCTTATGTTCCACATATAAGTGAAACCATATGACAGTTGTCTTTTCTCTGCTTGACTTATTTCACTTAGCATAATCCCCTCCAGTTCCATCCATGTTGATGCAAATGGTGGGTATTCATCCTTTCTGATGGCTGAGTAATACTCCATTATATATATGGATCATGTCTTCTTTATCCATTTGTCTGTTGAAGGGCATCTCATCTCCTTCCACAGTTCAGCTGTTGTGGACATTGCTGCTATGAGCATTGGGGTACATGTGCCCCTTCTTTTCACTACATCTGTATCTTTGGGGTAAACACCCAGTAGTGCAGTTGCTGGGTGATAAGGTAGCTCTATTTTTTAACTTTTTCAGAAAACCTCCATACTGTTTTCCAAAGTGGCTGTACCAGCTGGCATTTCCACCAACAGTGTAAGAGGGTTCCTCTTTCTCCACATCCTCTCCAACATTTGTTGTTTCCTGCCTTGTTAATTTTGGCCATTCTAATTGGCATAAGGTGGTATCTCAGCATGGTTTGATTTGCATTTCCCTGATGGCTAATGATGAACATTTTTCATGTGTCTGTTAGCCATTTGTAAATTTTCTTTGGAGATATATCTGTTCATGTCTAATGCCCATTTTTATTTTTTTATTTTTTATTTTCAGCATAACAGTATTCCTTGTTTTCGCACCACACCCAGTGCTCCATGCAATCCGTGCCCTCTCCCACCTGGTTCCCCCAACCTCCCCCGCCGCTTCAAACCCCTCAGATTGTTTTTCAGAGTCCATAGTCTCTCATGGATCACCTCCCCTTCCAGTTTCCCCCAACTCCCTTCTCCTCTCTAATTCCCCTTGTCCTCCATGCTATTTGTTATGCTCCACAAATAAGTGAAACCATATGATAATTGACTCTCTCTGCTTGACTTATTTCACTCAGCATAATCTCTTCCAGTCCTGTCCATGTTGCTACAAAAGTTGGGTATTCATCCTTTCTGATGAAGGCATAATACTCCATAGTGTATATGGACCACATCTTCCTTATCCATTCGTCCGTTCAAGGGCATCTTGGTTCTTTCCACAGTTTGGTGACCATGGCCATTGCTGCTATAAACATTGGGGTACAGATGGCCCTTCTTTTCACTACATCTGTATCTTTGGGGTAAATACCCAGTAGTGCAATTGCAGGGTCATAGGGAAGCTCTATTTTGAATTTCTTGAGGAATCTCCACACTGTTTTCCAAAGTGGCTGCACCAACTTGCATTTCCACCAACAGTGTAAGAGGGTTCCCCTTTCTCCACATCCCCTCCAACACATGTTGTTTCCTGTCTTGCTAATTTTGGCCATTCTAAGTGGTCTAAGGTGATATCTCAGTGTGGTTTTAATTTGAATTTCCCTGATGGCTAGTGATGATGAACATTTTTTCATGTGTCTGATAGCCATTTGTATGTCTTGATTGGAGAAGTGTCTGTTCATATCTTCTGCCCATTTTTCGAAGTGATTATTTGTTTTTTGGGTGTTGAGTTTGAGAAGTTCTTTACAGATCTTGGATACCAACCCCTTATCTGTAATGTCATTTGCAAATATCTTCTCCCATTCTGTGGTTTGCTTCTTGGTTTTGTTGATTGTTTCCTTTGCTGTGCAGAAGCTTTTTCTCTTGATGAAGTCCCAAAAGCTCATTTTTGCTTAAGTTGCTATGACTGATGTCAGAGAAGTTACTGCCTATGTTCTCCTCTAGGAGGAGATGAATTCCTGTCTCACACTGAGGTTTTTCATCTATTTAGAGTTTATCTTTGTGTATGGTGTAAGAGAATGGTCAAGTTTAATTCTTCTATATATAGCTGTCCGATTTTCCCAGCACCATTTATTGAAGAGACTATCTTTTTTCCATTGGATATTTTGTCCTGCTTTGTCAAAGATTCGTTGACAATAGAGTTGAGTGTCCATATCTGGGCTCTCTGTTCTGTTCCATTGATCAGTGTGTCTGTTTTTGTGCCAGTACCAGGCTGTCTTGGTGATCACAGGTTTGTAATATAGCTTGAAATCAGGCAACCTGATGTCCCAGCTTTGTTATTCTTTCTCAACATTTCCTTGGTGATTTTGGTTCTTTTCTGGTTCCATACAAATTTTATGGTTGTTTCAGCTCTTTGAAAAATGCCATTGGTATTTTTATCGGGATGACATTGAAAGTATATATTGCTCTGGGCAGCATAGACCTTTTAACAATGTTTATTCTTCCAATCCATGAGCATGGAATGTTTTTCCATCTTTTTGTGTCTTCATCAGTTTCTTTCATAAGTGTCTGTAGTTTCAAGAGTATAGATCCTTGGGGTGCCTGGGTGGCTCAGTGGGTTAAAGCCTCTGCCTTCAGCTCAGGTCATGATCCAGGGTCCTGGGATCGAGCCCCACATCAGGCTCTCTGCTCAGCAGGGAGCCTGCTTCCTCCTCTCTCTCTGCCTGCCTCTCTGCCTACTTCCGATCTCTGTTTGCCAAATGAATAAATAAAAATATTTTAAAAAAGAGTATAGATCCTTTACCTCTTTGGTTAGGTTTATTCCAAGGTATCTAATGGGGATTCGATTCCCTAATTTCTCTTTCTACAGTTACATTGTTAGTATATGGGAAAGCAACTTATTTTTGTGCATTGATTTTGTATCCTGGCACATTACTGAATTGTATGAGTTCTAGTAATTTGGGCATGGAGTATTTTGGGTTTTCCATATAAAGTATTATGTCATCTGCAAAGAGAGAGACTTTGACTTCTTTGTCAATTTGAATACCTTTTATTTTTCCGTTGTTGTCTGATTGCTGATGCTAGGACTTCTAGTACTATGTTGAACAATAGTGGCAAGAGTGGGCATCCTTGTTGTGTTCCTGATCTTAAGGGGAAAGCTCTCAGCTTTTCCCCATTGAGAATGGTATTCACTGTGACCTTTTCATAGATGGTTTTTATGAATTTGAGGAATGTTCCCTCTATCCCTACACTCTGAAGAGTTTTAATCAGGAAAAGATGGTATATTTTGTCAAATGCTTTTTCTACATCCATTGAGAGGATCATATAGTTCTCATCTCTTCTCTGATTAATGTGTTCTATCACACTGATTGATTTGCAAATAGTGAACCACGCTTGCATCCCCGGAATAAATCCCACCTGATTGTGATGGATAATCATTTTAATGTACTGTTGGATCCTATTGGCTAGGATCTTATTGAGAATTTTGGCATCCATATTCATCAGGAATAGTGGTCTGTAATTATCCTTTTTGTTGGGGTCTTTTCCTGGTTTGGGGATCAAGGTAATGCTGTCTTCATAGAACAAGTTTGGAAGTTTTCCTTCTGTTTCTGTTTTTTGAAACAGCTCCAGGAGAATAGGTATTATTTCTTCTTTGAATGTTTGGTAGAATTTCCCAGGGAATCTATCAGGCCCTGGACTTTTGTTTTTTGGGAGGTTTTTGATCACTGCTTCAGTCTCGTTACTGGTTGTCAGTTTCTTCCTGTTTCAGTCTTGGTAGTTTATAGGTTTCCATTTCTTCCAGGTTGCTTAATTTATTGGCATATGGTTGTTGATAATAATTTTTAATAATTGTTTCTATTTGTTGGTTTAGTCATGATCTCTCCCCTTTCATTTATAATTTTATTAATTTGGGTCCTTTCTTTTTTCTTTGGTAAGTCTGGCCAGTGGTTTATCAGTCTTATTAATTTTTTCAAAGAACCAGCTTCTAGTTTTGTTGATCTGCTCTACTGTATTTCTGGTTTCTTTTTTTTTTAAGATTTTATTTATTTATTTGACAGAGAGAGATGACAAGCAGGCAGAGAGGCAGGCAGAGAGAGAGGAGGAAGCAGGCTCCCTGCTGAGCAGAGAGCCCGATGTGGGGCTCGATCCCAGGACCCTGAGATCATGACCTGAGCCAAAGGCAGCGGCTTAACCCACTGAGCCACCCAGGTGCCCCCTGTATTTCTGGTTTCTAATTCATATTCTCTAATCTTAATTATTTCCCTTCTCTTATTTGGCTTCAACTTAATTTATTGTTCTTTCCAGTTCTTTACGGTATAAACTTAGCTTGTGTATTTGGGATTTTTCTCTTTCTTTCTTTCTTTTTTTTTTTTTTTTTTTGAGTGAGGCTTGGATGGCTCTGTATTTCCCCCTTAGGACACTTTTTCAGTATCCCATAGGTTTTGGACTGATGTATTTTCATTCTCATTGGTTTCCATGAATTGTTTAAGTTCCTCTTTAATTTCTTGGTTGACCCAAACATTCTTCAGCAAGATGGTCTTTAGCTTCCAAGTGTTTGAATTCCTTCCCAGTTCTTTCTTGTGATTGAATTCCAGTTTGAAAGCATTGTGTTCTGAGAATATGCAGGGAATAATCTCAGTCTTTTGGTATTGGTTGAGACCTGATTTGTGACCCATTATGTGGTCTATTCTGGAGAAAGTTCCATGTGCATTTGAGAAGAATGAGTATTCTGTTGTTTTAGGATGGAATGTTTTGTATATATACGAAGTCCATCTGGTTAGGTGTGTCATTCAAAGCTCTTGTTTCTTTGTTGATCTTCTGTTTAGATGATTGCTTAGATAATCTGTCTGCTGCTGAGAGTGGAGTGTTGAGGCCTCCTACTATTAAGGTATTATTATCAATGTGTTTGTTTATTTTGGTTAACAGTTGACTTACATAGTTGTCTGCTCCATGTTGGGGGCATAGATATTTACAATTGTTAGATCTTTTGGGGTAGATCCATTAAGAATGATACAGTATCCTTCTGTATCTCTTACTACAGGCTTTTAAAAAAAATATTTACTTATTTTAAAGATTTTTATTTATTTATTTGACAGAAAGAGACATAAGAGAGGGAATACAAGCAGGGGGAGTGGGAGAGGGAGAAACAGGCTTCCTGCTGAGCAGGGAGCCCAAGGCGGGATTCTGTCCCAGGACCCTGGGATAGTGACCTGAGCCAAAGGCAGATGCTTAACTGACTTAGCCATCCAGGCACTTGAAGATCTTATTTATTTATTGAGAGACGGCACACATGTGCATACGCAAGCTAGGGGAGGGATAGAAGGTGAGGGAGATAATTTAAAGTAGACTCCATGCTGAGTGCAGAGCCCAACACAGGGCTCAGTCTCACGACTCTGAGACCATGCCCTGAGCCAAAATCAAGAGTCAGACACTTAACCAACTGAACTACTCAGGGGCCCCTAGTTAATTGTCTTTCTAGATGCCTTCCAATTGTTTCTCTTTTCTTTTCTTGCTTCCTTCCACTGTATTTCATTAATTATTTTTGTAGTGATATGCTTTGATTCCTTTCTCATCTTTTGTGTATCTTCTGTAGGTATTTTCTTTGTCGTAATCCTGGGGATCACATAAATCATCTTCTTATACTTACAACAGTCTACCTAAAACTAATAATAACTTAACTACATTTATAAAAGCACTCTTTCTTTACATCTCCCTCCACATTCTGTGTCTTGATATCAATTACTTTTTTTCTGTTTTATGCCCAATTAATATAGTTTTGTAGTTATGGTGATATTTTATGTTTTCATCTTTTATATTATGTACCAGAATTAAAAGTGAGTTACACATCCCCATTACAGTATTACAGGATTCTGTATTCATCTATATATTTACCTTTCCAGAGAGTTTTATATTTTTGTGTTTTTATTTTGCTGTCTCACATCCTTTTGTTTTAAGTCGAGGGAATCCCTTTAGTATTTTCTTTCTTTTTGTTTTGTTTTTTTGTTTTTAATTTTATGTATTTGTCAGAGAAAGAGTGAGAGAGGACAAGCAGGGTGAGCAAGAGGCAGAGGGAGAAGCAGGCTCCCTGTTGAGCAAGAAGCCCAATGCAGGACTTGATCCCACTGGGAACATGACCTGAGCCGAAGGCAGATGCTTAACTGGTTGAGCCACCCAGGCATCCCTCCCTTTAGTATTTCCTTTAAAAACAAAACAAAACAAAAACTATTTGAGAGATCACAAGGAGGGAGTAGCAGAAGAAGGAGAGAGACTCCCAAGCAGACTCTGCACTAAGCGTGGAGCCCAAAGCAGAGCTTGGTCTCACAACCTTGAGATCATGACCTGAGCCAAAAACAAGAGTCAGACCCTTCCAGGAGCCCCTCCTTTAAGAATTTCTTATAAGGCAGATCTAGTGGTGATGAATTTCCTTTTATTTTATTTATCTGGGAAGGTTTTTCTTTCTTTTTTTTTTTTTCTTTTTTTTTTTTTTTTTTAAAGATTTTATTTATTTATTTGACAGAGAGAGATCACAAGCAGACGGAGAGGCAGGCAGAGAGGGAGATAGAGGGAAGCAGGCTCCCTGCTGAGCCCGATGTGGGACTCGATCCCAGGACCCCGAGATCATGACCTGAGCCGAAGGCAGCGGCTTAACCCACTGAGCCACCCAGGCGCCCAGGGAAGGTTTTTCTTATTCCTATTTTTTTGAAGCAGAGTTTTGTCAGATATAGTATTCTTTTTTTTTTTTTAAATTTTTATTTATTTATTTGAGAGAGAGACCGTGAGAGAGAACATGAGCGAGGAGGTCAGAGGGAGAAGCAGACTCCCCATGGAGCTGGGAGTCCGATGTGGGACTCGATCCCGGGACTCCAGGATCACGACCTGAGCCAAAGGCAGTCGTCCAACCAACTGAGCCACCCAGGCACCCAGATATAGTATTCTTAGTTTCTTAGTTGACAATTGTTTTCTTTCAGTGCTTTGAATATATCTTTCCACACCCTTCTGGCCTGCAAGACTTCTGTTAAGAAATCTGTTGATACTCCTATAGGAGCTTTTTTGTTCATGATTTTCATCTTGCTGCATTCAAGATATTTTCCTTGCCTTCGACTTTGGATAGTTTGATTATGTTGTTTTGTGGACCTCTTTGTGTTCATCTTTGTTGGAGTCCTTTGAGCTCATAAATATGGATGTATATTTCCTCCTTCAGATTTGGGAAATTTCCAGCCATTGCTTCTTGAAATAAACTCTGCCCCACTCCCCCTTTCCTCCTTCTGGGACTCCCATAATGCATATATTACCCTGCTTGTTGGTGTTCTATAAGTCCCGTAGGGTTTTTTTGTTTTGTTTTTTAATTCTTTTCCCCTTTCAATTAAAAAAAAAAAAAAGTCCCTTTGACTCAGTTTCAAGTGATCTATCTTCAGATTCACTGGTTTTTTCTTCTACATGATCATGTCTACTGTTAAACTCCGCTAGTGAATTTTTTTTATTTCAGTTATTCTTTTGCTCCAGAATTTTATAGTTTGTATTTCTTTGTTAATTTTCTCATTTTGTTTATTACCTTTCTGATTTAATTTAGTTATCTGTGTCCTCTTGTAACTCATTGAGTTCTTTAAGACTTATTTCAAATTCTTTGTCAGGTAACTAATAGATCTCCATTTCATTAGGGTTGGCTTCTGGAGACTTATTTTTTTTTCCTCTGTTTAAGCCAAACTTCCCTGTTTCTTTGTATGTCATGTAAATTTTTTTGCTAGGATTTGAGCATTTGAGAAAAATAGCCACCTCTTCTAGTCTTTATGGACTGGTTTTACACAGGAAAAGAACTTCACCAATCAGCCCAGGTAGAGACTCTAGAGGCTTACAAACCTTTCTGGGGATGCATCTTCTTTGAGCTTGTGCATGTAATTTCACAATTACAGAGGTTTGCTGTTTTCTTTTTCGTTTCCTTTTCAAGGAATTCCTAGCTTTCTCTGGTGTCTCTGTGGTACTGCAGGTTCTCTATTGCTGCAACAAGCCACTGAATTCTTCTTTGTCTTCAGTAGTTCCCAGGCATCCAGAGTATGCCAGATCCCTGTCAGCATTCTAAGGCAGGACAGAAATGGGTCCCACAAACAAACCCTCAAAAGCCAGAATGTTGATCATATGTGCCACTCATCCCTTTCCCTTCCAGAGAAGAAACTACAAATGGGGTGTTTTGTCCTTATTGCACGAGGTTGTGCTGGCTTGGAGTAGGGGCTGTCAGTGAAATGTATTGGCTTTTTCTTACCTACTTCACTGCAGCTGTTCTTGGCTTTGTGCTTGCCTGGGGTACTGTCACTTTTTAACTAGTCTCTGGAGTTCTCAGAAGGGCTTTCTGGACCATAGATTATTTTAACTCATTGTCTCTGTGGGGGAATAAGATTTGGGGCTTCCTATTCCACCATCTTGCTGACATCACTCCAGATCTTTAAAGTTTTTTGAGTTGTGTGATCTTTGGTAATCTGATGAAAACTGAAACTTCCCTCTAGGAAAAAAATACATATAAAAAATACAAACTTTGGTAGAGTTGTATGTATACTCATGATTATCATTTTAAAATCTTGATATAGTCCATATGCTGAGTGTTAACACAGCAGGCATGTGTTACTTTAGTCCTGCACATTCCAAAGAAAGGACTGGCCCTTGATCATCTCCTGGAATATAATCGCTGAGGTTTTGAAATATCCTACCTAATAAGAGTGTTTTTGTGTACCTGAAGCCTTGGTCACATTGTATCAGTCTGACCAGCTAGATCATGGTAACAGTGTCACTTATGGTGAACGCTTGCTTCTGTACACCAGTGAGACCCTAGGTCAAGGTATATCTGTTTGATCTATGTGGGGCTGGAGACTGTTAGGTAAGGTTAAGTAAAGAATGCCTGTGTGACTGACTCCCAATAAAAATTCTGGACACCAGGGCTTAGGTGAACTACCCTGATTGATAACACTTTGCATGTGTTGTCACACTTCATTGTTGGGAGAATTAAGAGCTGTTTATGAGACTGGCAAAGTATAGCTGGAAGCTTGCCCCTCATTTCTCCTGAACTTGGCCCTATGTGCCTTTTCCCTTTGTTGATTCTAATCTGTATCCTTTCACTCTAATAAATCATAACCATGAATGTAACAGCTTTTTCTGAGTTCAGCATGTCCTTCTCATGCATTATTAAAACTGAGAGTGATCTTGGGGAAGATTTAATTCAGCTAGCCAGTCTATCATACTCACTGCTACAATAAGGCCATGTATCTCTCAGTATGTAGCAAGTTCATTCAACACATATTTAAGGGATACCTATCATTTGTTAAAGGCAAGGAAGTACAAAAACTTACAGATAAGTAAGATCATGCCTTGGGCTTAAACCTTATCATAGCTCTTCCAGCCTTCTAAATCTGTGGTAGAAATCATTCACATAGGAGATATTCTTTTCTTTCTTATTGCTTCCAATTTACCTCACCCAACATATCATTCTATATCTTATCGTTTACATTCTGTATCAGGTTATACTTACAGGGAATACTTTTTTGTGATTTGTCTTAATGTTGAAATTATTTTAAAAATTAAATTTGTTGAAGTATGACATATATACAATAAAATTGATTCTCTATAAGCATGCAGTTCTGTGAGTTTTGACAAATGTTTACCACATCAAGATACTAAACATTTTCTTCACCCTAAAACGTTTCCTCATGTTCCTTTTCAGGAAAGTCTCTTCACCTTCCCCATCCCATGTTCCTGGTAACCACTGATCTGTTTTCTGTAATTTTGCCTTTTCCAAAATGTCATATAAATGGAATTATATGGTATGTATTCTCTTGTGTATGCCTTTTCTTTACCTACACAGTGCTTTTGTGATTGATCTGTACTGTTGCATGTATCAGTAATTTGTTCCTTTTTATTATGTAGTAATATTCCATTGTGTGGAGGTACCACAATTTGTTTTCCCATTCACCAGTTGTTGGACATTTGGATTGTTTCTAGTTTGGGTCTATTATATGAATTAAGCTGCTATTAACATTTGCATTCAGGTGTTTGTGTGGATATATGTTTTTGTTTCTTTTTAGTAAATACTTAAAAGCAGGATTGCTATGTCACATGGAATAAATATGTTTATAGGAAATTGCCTAATTGTTTTCCAGATGGCTTTGCATTTTGCATTTCCACTAAGGTATGAGATTTCCAGTTGTTACCCATCCTCACCATCATTTAGTATTGTCAGTCTTTTAAAATTTTAGCCATTTACTATGTGTGTTGTGGTAACTCATTGGGCTTTTAGTTCTTATTTCCCTAATGACTGACAGTGCTGAGCACCTTGTGCTTGCCATTTTCATATCTTCTCTGGTATAGTTTAAATTTTTAAATTGAGGGGCACCTGGTTGGCTCAGTGGGTTAAAGCCTCTGCCTTCGGCTCAGGTCATGTTCCTGGATCATGGGGGTCCTGGATCACCCCCGCATCTGGCTCTCTGCTCAGCAGGGAGCCTGTTTCCTCCTCTCTCTCTGCCTCCTTGTGATCTCTCTCTGTCAAATAAATAAAATCTTTTTAAAAATTTTTTAATTGAGTAATTTGTCTTCTTTTTATAGAATTAGGGGCATTCTTTATGATGTTCTAGATACAAGTCCTTATCTTTAATGTGTTGTGCTATTATTATTTTCCTGAAAGTATCTTTTGATGAATGCTCTCTAATTTTTAGAGATAATTTATCAAGTTGTGAATGGTCTGTGTTTTTGTCTACTAAGAAGACTTTGCCTAATACAGGTTCAGATCTTTTTCTCATTTTCTTCTAAATGTTTTATAGTTTTGAGCCCATGCTTTAACAGCTCTCAAACTTTTTGGCTAAGACCTCTTTATTCTGAAAAACGATTGAGCCAAAATATATCTGGACATACAAAGGATCTAGAATATCCAATAAATCTTAGATAAAGTAAAAAAGTTACTGATTTTCAAACAAAATTGGAGAACTTAAGACAGCATATTTCAAGATTTACTGTAAAGCTACAGGTTTGGAAAAGGGAGAGTCAAATACACTATTGGAACAGAATAGTATATAAATAGACCCACAGATGAATGTCTTCTTGATTTACATCAGAGGTGCCACTGTAATTACAGAGGGGAATGATGTTGGAATGATGGATGTATGTGGAGAAAAATGAAGCCTGACTCACAAACTAAACAACAAAGTTTCCTGTTTAAATATATCATAAATTAAATTTGAAAGCTAAAACAATCCAACTTCCAAATAAAAGCATAGAAGAATATTTTCCTGATATTGGGATAGGTAAAAAATGTTTATACAGTCACAAAATGAAACTAAACTAAAAAGGAAAATTGATATATTGGACTTACCTAAAATTAAGAATATCTAAAAAAAAGAAAAAAGAATATCTGATCATCAGAAGATATCATTCAGAAAGTAAAGAAACTGTAGACTAAAGAACTCATATACAAAATATATGAAGAACTACAAAACAAGCAAAAGACATTCAGTTTTAAAATGAGCAAAAGAGTTGAGCAAACATTTCATGAAGGGATTTCCAAGTGGCTAATTAACATAGTTAAAGGTAATCAGAATCATATCCAAAAAATGCAAATTAAAACCATAGTAACATATTCAGCAGAACTGATAACAAGTTAGGCTGTCATTATCAAATGTTGCTGAGGATATGGAGTAACTGGAACTCTTATACATTATTATTTGGCGGTTTCCTATAAATCCAAACGTAAACCTACCATGGGCTCCAACAATCCCACATGCAAGCCTATGCTCAAGGAAAAGTAGTTCATATGTCCACTGGAATACTGCTGGAATATTGCTGGAATACTATCAGCAATAATAAAAATGAACAGACTGTTAATACAAAGAATATGTGTGAATCTCAAAAACACTATGCTGACAGAAAAAAAGCCAGTCGCGAAAGAGTACATGCTATTCATATGATATTCATATGAATGTATGTATGTTCATATGTTCATACATACATTCATATGATGATAGAAATCAGAATAATGGCTACCTCTGGTGTATTAGGTATTGATTAAATGAGGCACAAGGAGTCCTTGCAGGGTGATGGAAATGGCCTATATCTTGAGCTAGGTGGAAGTTACGTGGTATATACTTCTGTAAAAATCTGCATGTTTAAGGTTTGTGTGCATTTTGCATGTAAATTATACCTTAGTAAAAATAGGGGGTTTTTTTCAAGATTTTATTTTTATTTATTTGACACAGAGAGAGAGCTCACAAGTAGGTAGAGATAGAAATCACAAGTAAGCAGGCAGAGAGAAAGGGGAAAGCAGGCTCCCCACTGAGCAGAGAGCCTGATGTTGGGATCATGACCTGAGCCGAAGGCAGATGCTTAACCCACTGAGCCACCCAGGCGCCCCTTATTTTTAATTTTTTTAAAGATTTTATTTAATTATTACAGAGAGAGTGTGAATGTGCACAAACTGGGGGAGGGGCAAAAGGAGAGGAACAAGCAGACTCCCTGCAGAGTGTGGAACCCCATATGGGCTCAACATGGGGCTTGCATTCACAACTCTGAGATCAAGAGTTGCACACTCTACTGACTGAGCCAGTCAAGTGTCCCCAAAATAATTTTATTTTTTATTTATTTTTTTTTAAAGATTTTATTTATTTATTTGACAGAGAGAGATCACAAGTAGTCAGAGAGGCAGGCAGAGAGAGAGAGGAGGAAGCAGGCTCCCTGCCGAGCAGAGAGCCCGATGCGGGACTTGATCCCAGGACCCTGAGATCATGACCTGAGCCGAAGGCAGCGGCTTAACCCACTGAGCCACCCAGGCGCCCCCCCAAAATAATTTTAAATAAAATTTACTGAGGACCCCAAAGAATCTTTATGTGAATAATATCTATGATATCTTACCATATTAGAAATTGAAATGGAGGGCGCACCTAGGTGGCATAGTGGGTTAAGCCTCTGCCTTCGGCTCAGGTCATGATCTCGGGGTCCTGGGAACAAGCCCTGCATCAGGCTCTCTACTCAGCGGGGAGCCTGCTTCCCCCTTTCTGCCTGCCTCTCTGCCTACTTGTGATCTCTCTCTCTGTCAAATAAATAAATAAAATCTTAAAAAAAAAAAAGAAATTGAAATGGAGAAATTATAGATATTAACTCATTTTAAAAGTATAACTCATTACATATTAAAAGTATTTTTATGAAAATGACTTTTCTAAGACAAAAAATATCATAGGGGTGACATTGTTTTACATCTTTGCAAATTTCTTTAATGTTTGGCTTAAAGAAGACAGCTGGATGGATTCTCAAACCTGCTTCTGCAACTAATTTGTTTGTTTGTTCTTTTTAAAGATTTTATTTATTTATTTGACAGAGAGATCATAGGCAGGCAGAGAGAGAGAGAGAGAGAGAAGCAGGCTCCCTGCGGAGCAGAGAGCCAGATGCAGGGCTTGATCCCAGGACCCTGAGGTCATTACCTGAGCCGAAGGCAGAGGCTTAACCAACTGAGCCACCCAGGTGCCCAACTAATTTTTTAAGATATCATGTCATGCAGCCTTTTGGAAACTACTATATGCATATAGGAGAAAATGAGTAAAAAGACAAAAAGCAGCTTATAATAATACTTTTGACCTTATGATCCTCTGAAAGAGTCTCAGAGCCCTTACTCTAAGGGCCCCTTCACTACACATTGGGAGCCCCTGCTCCCACCTTGCCCACCTATGCTGCCTCTTTAGCATGTTGCCAGAAGAGAAGTGAAATACCCAAGTTTAGAATGGGGGCCATGTTAGCTACTATTTATTATACAGCTTCATTACTATCTTTCTCATTTTTCACAGTTCTGTCCCCTGCCTCCTTTACATTTTCAGGGTTCGATAACTATGGAGATGAGGATATTTTTTTCCTCTCTACCCTGCCCCTCTGTAGTGGAGGCCATATTCCAACAGCAGGTAGATGAAAGCATAAGAACACATGAGCAGAGCAGGAACTAAGCTCCATTTCAAGGTAACCATTGTCAATCCTCCCTCTTAGTATAATTATCATCATAATTTGCTTCTAGAATGAGACTTTGTTTCATCTTTCAACTAAGAGTCACCCCTGGGACCACATGGGAAACACCTTTGGGCCGTGACTGAGTAACCTCAGCTGTCTCATACCAGTTCACATTGATGAAGTTCTAGAACCTAGATGAGGTTTGGTGGTGTGAGGTCCAGAGCCGACCACTAAAAAAGAATTCTTAAGACATCTCTGGTGCAAAAAGGTGGTTTATTAAAGCACGGGGACAGGACCTGTGGGCAGACAGAGATGCTGCCCCGCTGTCCTGAGGAGTGGCTGATTATATACACAGGAATTGGGTAGCTATTGTTGGGAGAAAGGTTATTTATTACCAATAATAAAAATCTTCTCGTGAGACCCTTTAGATGTATATCAATGGGCCATATGCTTGGGAATGATTGTTGACACTATCTTGGAGGTTTAGAGATAAGGTTTCCAAAAGGAATCGTTAAAGTAGACTTAAGGATTCTGGTCAGACCTGTCGGAGTAGGGGGTTGGTCAGGCTAGGATTGTCCTTAGCAAAACCTCAAGGTGAGGGCAGTTGAGTCCCCAGGGGAGAGCCACTCTGTCTGTTTCAAGGGATTGTCAGTAGGTAAGGATTTTTAATGATTTTCCTCTGCCTCTGTTTCCCACATCAGCTAAACTTGAGGTGGGATGGCCTTAATTTTCTTGGCCTCCACAAAGAGGGGTTGTCATGGTAAAGAAGACTGTCAGGATATTGGAGGCCTGGTTATTATTGTCAAGCCAAGGCTGTTTTTCCCTCTAATGAGGCACTAACATGAAGACAGTTGGGAGTTTCCTGGTGGAATGTCACATTCCTCCTGTCAAACATCCTTGTCAGTGAGATTTAGGTTTAGAAGAAATTTAACTTTATTTACATTTCCTTCTGCCTCAGCCTCCTTCAGTTTATGGAGGGGAGGGCGACATTAGGGCTTGAGGAACTGAGTGATTTGTCTCTGGAAATTGGGCTATTGATAAGATAGCTTCTTTGTTGTAAATCTCTAGGACATTTGTAGACGGAGGGAGACTCCTGTCTTGCAGGATTGTGATCTCTGCAGGTTAACTATTTGTTTTTCTTTTAGGGCAGCCAGGGGTGCCTGAGGAATGTCACACGTATTACCGAGGGGAGCAGGTGCAGAGGGTGTGCAAGGTGCCAGCTTTTGCTTTGTCCTCAGCCAGCCTCCTGCTCCCTCATCAACATTACTGTACTTTCCAGAGTCAGTGCTGCGTTAAGGACCTTGACTTGGCACTCTCTTGCATTCTTAGTGTGTTTTTAGTTATAGTTTAGAGCTGCTGGATACAGCCAGATAGATGACTGTTAGCAAGATACCGACTTTCTAAAATGCATCTGATGTGAGGGAGTAGGACATATACTTCAGAATTTTTCTAATATTTTATTATGAAAAATTTCAAACATACAAGAAAGTTGAAAGAATTTTCTAGCAAATACCAGTATACTCACTGCCTAGATTTTACAATTTACATGTTACTATAGTTGCTTTATTACATACATACATCTAATTATCAATCTTTCTATCCATTTCATAAATCATCTTTTTATGCATTTGGAAGTAAGTTCCAGACATAAATATACGTCCCCTTTAAACATTTCTTGCATATATTTAACTAGAGCTTAATATTTGTTTATAGGGTTTTAGTTTTTTTGTTTGTTTTGTTTTTAAAGATTTTATTTATTTATTTGACAGACATAGATCACAAGTAGGCAGAGAGGCAGGCAGAGAGAGGGGAAGGGAAGCAGGCTCCCTGCTGAGCAGAGAGCCCAATGTGGGGCTCGATCCCAGGACCCTGAGACCATGACCTGAGCCAAAGGCAGAAGCTTAACCCACTGAGCCACCCAGGCGCCCCTTACAGCGGTTTTTTAAAGGTGAAATTCACATACAGTTTACCCAAAGACTTGAAAACTTACATCCACACAAAACCTGCACACAGATGTTTATAGCAGCTTTATTCATAATTGCCAAATCTTGGAAGCAACCAGATTGGTTGCTGGAAGCAACCAGTAGGTGATGGTTAAATGAAGTGTATTATAGCCAAACAATGGAATATCATTCAGCACTGAAAGGAAATGAGTTATCAAGCTGTGAAAAGACATGGAGGAAACTTAAATGCATATTATTAAATGGAAGAAGCAGATTTAAAAAAAAAAAAAGCTTCATCTTGTATGATTTCAATCATATGGTATTCTGAAAAAGGCAAAATTATGAGGACAATAAAACATTTCCAGAGGGGCGAGTAGGGGATGGGTTGGGAGCGAAATGGTGACTAGGTGGAGCACCGAGGAATTTTAGAGCAGTGAAAATACTCAGTATGATACTATAATACTGAATACATGTCATTATACATTTATCCAGACCCATAGAATGTACAAAACCAACAGTGAATCCTAATGTAAACCATAGATTTTGGTTATTTAAGATGTGTCCGTGTAAGTTCATCATTTATAACAAATGTACACTCTGGTGAGTGATACTGATAATAGGGGAGGCTGTGTATGTGAGGGGCAGAGGATGCGTGGGAAATCTCTACCTTCCTCTCAGTTTTGCTGTGAACCTAAACTACTCTAAAAAAAAAAAATTAAGTCTTTAAAAAAAATTGTCAAGTCAGGAGAACAAGTTCTGCCTATAGAAGACAAAGATACTGTTAATTAAAAAAAAAAAATCATGTCCAGTGAAGTGAACAAATTGTGATTATACTCTGGTGAATTTTGACAAACATATTCACATAGGTATCCTACGCTGAATTATAAACTATCATTGTTATCCCAACCAGAGAATTATTTCATGGCCCTCCTCAGTCAATCTGAGAGACCGTTCACCACACTCACCATACTCCCAGAGGCAGCATCCTATTTTTAGAATAATTTTTTAACCTAGCAAAATTCCCTCTTTTAATTATTTGGGAACTCTCTGGATTACTTAGGCCCACTGTTCTATTGAAGTCATAGAAAATTTCTAGTCATTCTTTAGATGATAATAGGTATTTTGTATATACAACTTTATTTCCTATAGGTCATTTTAAATTACAAAACAGGGGAACTGATCTTCAAGCAGTAAAGTGTGTTCAATACAAGCATTTTATTTCCATAATACCGAATTACATAGGGGGTGCCTGGGTAGCTCAGTTAACTGTCTGCCTTTGGCTCAGGTCATAATTCTGAGGTCCTAGGAATCAAGCCTTTTATCAGGGGAGTCTGCTTCTTCCTCTCTCTCTGCCCCTACCCCAACTTGTGCACTCACTCTGTCTTTCTGAAATAAATAAAATCTTAAAGAAAAAAAAAAAACCTGAATTTTAATGGGTAAAGCTTCCAAAAGAAAAGAGAAAAACGGGTCACTATTACTCATTCCCATTTATCAACAGTCTATTGAAGGCAAATCTTTCAGTGTATTGTGCAAGGTGAAAAGGAAGCTCTCAGGCGTGAGTCGCAGGTTATTATTAAAGCCCTGGGACAATAAACCAGACTGGCCTCAGGACCTGTTTCCCACAAGAATGCATTCAACATCAGCACTCCAGGCAGGTTAGAGCCTTTCAGACCTAAGAGAAAATATTTCCTGCAGCGCTTAATCAGACTCATCTTGAGGACTGAGGATAAACTCCGTATCAAAAGAAGGCTTGAATCCCAAACAACAATGGAGTGGCTTGCTTATTCTTTCTTTTGTCCCACTAAAATGGTTTTGTAGTGCATGGATAATTGCACAGGCGTTTATTTGTTAAGTTTTCCTATAGACTTATTCCTGTGGAACATGAGGATGAAAAACATGATTCCAGACTTGAAGGGGTTTGCAGTTGTTCAAGAGGAAGAATTTCTTCTGCCCTTTAGCTGGACTAAAAATCAAATTGGTATGAGACAGATTAATGGGAGAAAATCAGATTTAATTCCATATATACTAGGAATCCACACAGATATCAAATTCTAAGACAGTCAGGCAAAATGAGGTATATATGTCATTCTGAACTAAGGATAAAGGGATAGGGATCTGGGACTTCAAAGGAAAGGAATGTAATTTCACAGGAAGATGAAAAAGAGTAAACGTTTTATAAACATATGTTTGCTGGGCCACTGGGAAACAATGAGATGTAGAGGACTTTGATCAAATAGGCCTTCCGGGGTTCCTCTCTTTTTGCCATACCTAGCTCATTTCTTTCTTTCTTTCTTTTTTTTTTTTTTAAGATTTTATTTGTTTGGCAGAGAGCATAAGCAGGGGGAACAGCAGAGAGAGAGGGAGAAGCAGGCTTCCTGCTAAGCAAGGGCCCTACATGGGGCTGGACCCCAGAACCCTGGAATCATGACTGTAAAGTTTTGCAGGCGAGGTAAACACAACACCAGGCAAGGTGGGCGCAAGGCAAGATTTATTAAAGGCACTCTCCGGTGAAGTTTCAGGGCTCAGGAGAAGGGGAGCCAGGAAAGTCGCACTGGGAGGAGTTGGGCACCCTCTGGCGAGGTTCCTCAACTCTGGCAAGGGGAGTGGAAGAAGTCAGGCTGGGAGGGAGGCAGTGGGGGTCTTCTATCAGGCCAAGGCAGGGCATGGGCTCACATCCATATATGGTAGGGTATTTGGTGATCGGAGGGTATGGGGTGGGGGGTCCTGATACTTCTGTTTCCTGCATAGGTATCGGGTTACCTATGGAGACATGACCTGGGCATACATCCTTTTGGCGGTAGAGTCAAGGGTTAAGGAAAGGTGGGGGTGGGGGGGAGGCTGGAAGATGGCGGGGCCTGGCAGCCATTTCTATTGTTCCTCCTGCACTCCTGGAACCCCCCAACCCGACAATGACCTGAGCCAAAGGCAGAACTTTAAGGGACTGAGTCACCCAGACACCCCCTAATTCATACTGTAGTTATCTGTGATAATAGCCTAGCCCTCTTCCTGGAGCAACTCCTCAATCTAAATTCTTTTCAGGCAGTTGACAGGGAGGTGAAGAGCTTTTCCTGAGGGGTGTCTGGGTGATTCAGTCAGTTAAGTGTCTGACTTCAGCTCCTGTCACGATCCAGAGTTACAGGATCAAGCCCCACGTTGGGCTCCCTGCTCTGCAGTGAATCTGCTTCTCCCTCTGCCCTTGCCCTGCTCATGCTGTCTCTCTCATTCTCTCTCTCCAATAAGTAAGTAAAATCTGCAAAAAAAAAAAAAAAAAAAAAAGGGGGGGGGAGCTTTTCCTGAATCTGCTGGTTTTGATTACTTTTTAAATCAAAATAATGTTTATGCCAAAGTGGCATATTTAGGAGCCACCTGTTCTTTGATGCCTACACTAAGTAGTTCTGGGTTTTATGGAGAGAAATGGGAGCATTCTGACTCAGAGGCTTGGAGAGGGGACTCACGGAAAGGGGACTCATGGAAAATGGAAAATTTGAACTAAACCTTAAAAGGTTGGTGAAATTTTGACAAATATGAATGAGAAGAAAGACCCAACCATTTTTCATACTGCAGCCTGAATGACTTTCCTGAAGCACAGATCTAATCATTGCATTCTTCTATCTAAAGCCCTTCAGTGATGACAAATACTAATATTCACTTTGTTTTGTGAGATAATGGTACCCAGCATACATTGTGGATGAGGAAATGAGGCCCAGTAGGGACCATGTCATCCTCAAAGCCAGTGATTAATGGTACAACCAGACTAGAGCTCAGTGCCCCTGGAGAATAGAAAGCTTCATTAAGTTGATAAAAAATATTTTTCACAGGTCATTAGCAAATTTTCCAAAAAAACAATAGAAGGACTTAAAAAATATATATTTTAGAGAGAATGAATGAGTAGGGAGCTGGGGCAGAGGGAGAAAAAGAATCCTGAAGTAGACTCCCTGTTGAGCATGAAGCTGATGTGGGGCTCGATCCCAGGACCTCAAGACCATGACCTATGCCTAAATCAAGAATGGGCCACAGACCAGGGCACCTGGGTGGCTTGGTTGTTAAGCATTTGCCTTCAGCTCAGGTCATGATCCTAGGGCCCTGGAATCAAGCCCCATACCAGGTTCCTTGCTTAGTGGGAAGCCTGCTCCTCCCTCTCCTGCTCCCCCTGCTTGTGTTCCCTCTCTTGCTGTCAGTCTCTCTCTCTCTCTCTCTGTCAAATAAATAAATAAACATCTTTAAAAAGGGGGGCGGGGCACAGAGCACTTGTGTGTGGCAGTCAATTAAGCATCTTGGTTTCAGCTCAGGTCATGATCTCAGTGTCATGAGATCAAGCCCAGTCCATCTCTGTGCTCAATACAGAGTCTTGCTTGGGTTTCTCCCTCCCTCTACCTCTGCCTTGCCCTTCTCTCTAATAAATAAATATATCTTTAAAAAAAAGTTAGGGGCACCTGGCCACTCCCGTCAGTTAAGGGTCTGCCTTTGACTCAGGTTATGATCTCAGGGGGGAGATAGTGTGTACAGGGAAGGGGAGCTGCAGAGGGAGAGGGAAAAGCAAGCGCCCCACTGAGTAGGGAACCTCATGTGGTGCTGGACCCCAGGACTCTGAGATCATGACCTGAGCCGAAGGCAGATGCTTAACCAACCGAACCACCCAAGCACCCCTATTTTTTTTTTTTAAGATTGTACTTCTAAGTAATCTCTGCATACAACGTGATACTTGAATTTACAACCCTGTGGTCCATAATCTCATGCTTTCCCAACTGAGGCAGTTAGGTGCTCCAAACAGACTTTTTTTTTTTTTTTTTAAGTAATATCTGTATGCAGCATGGGGTTTGAACTCACCCCCTAAGGTCAAGAGGCCCATGCTATACTGAGCTAGCCAGGCACTCCTGGATAGTCAAATTTTATATTGCAAGCCTTTTCTTCTTCCTTAAATTATACACTGAAGACAAGTAAGTTCTGAAGTTCATCTGAAGGAGGGGTGCCTGGGTGGCTCTGTTGGTTAAGCATCTGACTGTTGGTCTCAGGGTCATGAGTTCAAGTCCTATATTGGGCTTTATGCTGGGTGGGGAACCTACTTAAAAAACAAAATAAAAAATTAAAGTTCATGTGGAAGAATAAACACATAAGAAGGAAATTCTGAGAAAGGATAATGGAGGTGTTAGAAGACCTACCCATTTAGACATTAAGACATTGTATAAAGCTATAGAAATTAAAACAGCATGTTATACGTCAAGAATAAACAAATCAATGGAACAAAGTCAAAAACAGACTATATATATGGTAATTCAGTGTATGACTAGGATAACTTTCACATCATTGGGCAAAGTGTGGACTAGATGATGTTGGAAAATGAGCTAGTCATTTGGGAAAAATGATCACATTAAATGCTGACTTTCTACTTAAGTACAAAGATATATTCTAGATGGATTAAAAACTAAATTTAGGGGTGCCTAGGTGGCTCATTTGGTTAAGTGACTGCCTTTGGCCGAGGTCATGATTCCACCATCCTGGGGCTGAGCCCTGCATCAGATGCCGTGCTCAGCAGGGAGCTTCCTTCTCCCTCCCCCTGCTCTTAGGCTCTCACTCTCTATCAAATAAATAAAATCTTACCAAAAACCCTAAATTTAAAATATAAAACTACATAAAATATAAAGCTATACCCATATGTATAATTGGAAAAAGTTGAAATTAAAAAATCTTGGAATAGAGAAATTTTTATGTAAATCATAAAACCTAAAAGCGGAAAATGCTAAGGGATGTGACTATAAAAAAAGTAGCAGGGCTTTGTAGAAGATCCTGGATCAGTCAGGAAAACAGCAGCCATGCTGATTAATTTAACAGGAAGAGCTTATTGGAATGTGGTTCTTTAAAAAGGTATGGAAGTTTCTAAAAGCAGAGGGGAACCCTGAGGTATCATGGAAATTGTACCCATAGGAAACAGCTGTCACCCCTGAGGCTGGGAAAACAAGGGAAGAGTTTGGAGTTATGAGTACCTAGAAGCTTGGAAGAGGGTCCCAACAAAAGCTGGAGCCTCAGCCTCTGATGTTAGAGTATATATTAGTTTTCTGTTACTATTGTAACAAACCACCACAAATTTAGTGGCTTAAAACAGATTTATGCTCTTACCATTGTATAGGTTAGAAGTCTGGCACAGATTGACATCAGTCTCACTAAGCAAAAAAATCAAAGTACCAGCTGGGCCATGTTCCTTTCTGGAGGTTCTTGGGAAGAATCCATTTCCTTTTTACAGCTTTTAGAGGATGCCCGCATTGGTTTATGACTCCTTCCTTCATCCCCCAAAGCTAGCAGAGGCTGGCTGTGTCCTTCATACATTACACCACCCCGACACTGGCCTGCCTGCCTCCTCCTGCCACTTTTAGGGACCCTTGTGATGACATGGGGCCCACCCACTGAGATTATTCAGGATAATCTCCCATCTCAAGGTTCTTAACTTACTCATATCTGCAAATTGCCTTTTGCACTGTAAGATACCATATTCAGCAGCTTCCAGGGATGGAAGAGACAGGTATCTTTGATATTGTACTCTCTTTAACAGAGTACTACCTGTCTGGTACCTTCAAGAGGTGTAATAAATCTCATTCTGGAAGTGCTACAAAGAGCCTGGAAACTGGAACTGAGTGCTGCCTTCATGGTAAAGAACCAGTCCTAGAGCAAAACTGACAGGAGCAGCAAGCAAAACAGAAACGCAACTCCTTTCTCCTGTGTTCTTGTCTCTCTCTCGTGCCATGGGTGGGGTTTGTCAGGAAGCCAGCTGGCTAAGGAGAACTGTAGTTTTGCAGAATTTCAGTCCCACCATTGCAGAGCAGAATGTAGGAGGATGTGTTTAAGGCTAAAAACAATAGCTTAGTAACTGATGAAGATATCATTAAATAAAGTTTAAGCAAGTGACAGCCTGGGATTACATTATATTTGATAAAGAGCAACTCCAATATATTATTTTTAATAAGCCAGTAAAACTAAGACAACCCAATAAAAATGGGCAAAAATAAGAAAAATTTCACAATGACCAGTAAACATAGAAAAATATCCTTAACTTCATTAGTGAGCAGGGGAATGCCTTAGGGCCTAGATCCAACAGAAGGAGTTAATTCCTTTTGTTTGGAAGATATCTTGATCCTTTATTCTGACACAGCTAAAACACAAGTTGGCACTTCAAGAATTAGTGGATCAGTGAATAGTGTTTCTCCAGATACAAAACAGAAAGACAGTATATATATACATATGTATATATGTATGTATATAAACATTAGTATACAAGTCATGCTAAAGGAAGGGCCTTCGGGCACCTGGGTGGCTCAGCCATTGAAATGTCCAGCTCTTGGTTTCAGCTCAGGGCATGATTTCGTGGGTCGTGCGATCAAGCCCTGCATTGGGCTCCATGCTCCTCAGAGAGTCTGCTTGAAGATTCTCTCCTTCTGCCCTCCCCCCAACTCACACTTGCGCTGTCTCTGAAATAAGTAAATCTTTAAAAAGGGGGGGCTTTCATGGGCATGTGCAGATATAAAAATGTATATGTTAATTTTTTATTTTTTTAAGTAATCTCTATACCCAATATGGGGGCTTGATCTCAAAACTCTGAGATCAAGAGTTGCATGTTTTGGGGTGCCTGGATGGCTCAGTGGATTAAGCCACTGCCTTCGGCTCAGGTCATGATCTCAGTGTCCTGGGATCGAGCCCCGCATCGGGCCCTCTGCTCAGCAGGGAGCCTGCTTCCCCCTCTGTCTCTGCCTGCCTCTCTGCCTACTTGTGATCTCTCTCTCTATCAAATAAAATAAATAAAATCTTAAAAAAAAAAAAAAAGAGTTGCATGTTTTACTGACTGAGCCAGCCAGGCACCCCTAGGAATTTAATCTATAGAGTAACATTACATGTAATATCTGCTTTTAGAGAGCTCTTAGTCTGAAAAGAGCAGCCACTTTAGAGAGGTAGCTTGCCCCACTCCTAAGAACCCCAGATCAATCTCGTATGCCATAAGCCAAATATAAGAAGTTGTAAGAAGGAGTAAGACCAGGGTACAGGGCAGTGGTGTGCCTGAACAGACCTGGGAAGGTTGTAGAGCCAGGAGAAACCAATAGAGTCCCTAGGCAATGAGGAGTCACATAGATCATATCATTTATCAGTGTCAAATGAGGTAAAATAGATTACTAAATATAGGAGAGTGACACTAGCATCATGGTGGAATAAGATGCCCTTCATTTTCGTACATTCTCCCCCAACACTAATTCAGCATCCATCCATAGAAAAAAATGCCTTTGTGGGAGCTGTGGGATCTAGCACCATACACACCAAGGGGCCTGGGAGGAGTCCTGCCCATCCATGCATTAGATAATAGACATATAAACCTCAGTCATGGCTGTGGACCCTGCAGCGGCCTGTGAATTGGCTCTCGCCCCACCTGGCTACAGTTTGAGATTTCCTGGAGAATACTCTTAGGATCATCATAGATACAGAAAAAGCATGTGACAAAATCCAACATTTTTTATTATAAAAACCCTCAACGAACTGGGTATAGAAGGAACATACCTTAATATAGTAAAGGTCATATGTCACAAGCCTTCAGCTAACATCATACTCAGTGGTCAAAGGTTGAAAGCTTTCCTCCCCCACCCCACAGGAACAAGATACTGGTGCCCACATTTCCCATTCCTATCCAAAGAAATACTAGAAGTCCTGGCCAGAGTAATCAGGCAAGATAAATTAAAAATAAATGCAAATTTGGAAGGAAGAAGTAGAATTGTCTTTGTTTGCAGGTGATATAATCTTATATAGAAAATTCCAATGAGGGGCGCCTGGGTGGCTCAGTGGGTTAAGCCTCTGCCTTCGGCTCAGGTCATGATCCCAGAGTCCTGGGATCAAACCCCACATCAGGCTCTCTGCTCAGCAGGGAGCCTGCTTCCCCCTCTCCCCGCCTGCCACTCTGCCAACTTGTGATCTCTGTCAAATAAATAAATAAATAAATCCTTTAAAAAAAAAAAAAACAAAAGGGAAAGAAAATCCTAATGATTCCACTAAAAAACTGGTTAGAAATAATGAATGAATTCAGTAAAGTCAAAATCAGAAAATGCAGAAATGCGTTGCATTTCTATACACTAACAGTGAAATGTCTGAAAAAGAAAACAATCCTATTCACAGTAACATCAAAATAGTAAAACACTTAGAAATAGATTTAACCGAAGAGATGAAACATCTGTACACTGAACACTGTAAGGCCTTGATGAAAGAAAATTTAAGTAGATAAAAATAAATGGAAAGTATCCCATGTTAATATTGGAAGAATTAATGTGATTAAAATGTTCATACTATGCAAAGCCATCAATAGCTTCAAAAAAATCCCTATCAAAATTCCAGAGGTAGTTTCCACAGAAATAGAAGAAGCAGTCCTAAAAGTCACAGTTCCTAATTTCAAACTATACTAGTAAAAACTAGTAGTGGCATAAAAATAGAAACATAGACCCATGGATCGGAATTGAGAGCCCAGAAGTCACTCTTACATGTATAGTCAACTAATATTTGACAAGGGAGCCAAGAATACTCACTGGGGAAAGGATAACCTCTTTAATAAATGGTGTTAGGAAAACTGGAGAATGAAATTGGACATCTCTCTTATGCCACTCATAAAAATTAAATCAAAATGGATTAAAGACTAAACAAGGTCTGAAACCATAAAACTTCAGTAGAAAATATAGGGGGAAAGTTCCATGACTTGGTCTTGGCAATGATTTTTTTTTTAATATGACACCCAAAACACAACAAGGGTAAAAATTACTAAGTGGGACTACATCAAACTAAAAATTCTGCACAGCGAAAGAATCAACAAAATGAAAAGGCATTTTATAAAATGGGAGAAAATACTCGCAAACCATATATCTGATAAGGCTTAGTATCCAAAATATATAAACAATTCAATAGCAAAAAAATAAATCCAACTTAAAAAATTATCAGGGATCTGAATAGACATTTTTCTAAAGAAGACATCTAGGGTAACCTGGGTGTCTTAGTCAGTTAAGCATCTGTCTTTGGCTCAGATCATGATCTCTGGGTCCTGGGATCAAGCCCCATGTCAGGCTTCCTGCTCAGCAGGGAGTCTGCTTCTCTATCTCTCCTCCTTCCCCCACTGCCATTCCCCACTGCTCATTCTCTCTCTCCCTCTCTCAAATAAATAAATAAAACCTTTAAAAAAAATAAGACATCTAAATAGCCAATACGAAAATGAAAAGATGCTCAACATCCCTGGTCATCAGAAAAATGCAAATCAAAACTAAAATAAGATATCACTGTACACTTGTTAAAATGGCTTTTATCAGAAAGATGAGATGTCAAGTGTAGGCAAGAATGTGGGAAAAGGGACCCTTGTGCACTGTTGGTGGGAATCTAAATTAATTCTGCCACTGTGGAAAACAGTATGGGGTTTCCTCAAAAAATTGGAAGTATGGTAGGATCCAGTGATCCCACTTCAAAGTTATATATCCAAAGGAAATGAAATAAGGATCTGGAACAGGGATCTGCATTTCCATGTTCACTGCAGCATGACTTACAATAGCCAAGATAATGGAGACAACCCAAGTGTCCATTGATGGATAAACAGATAAAGAACATGTGTTATGTATATGTGCACACACACACACATACACACACACACGGAATATTGTTCATAAGAAAAGGAAATTCAGTCATTTATGACAACATGAATGGACTTTTTTAAAAAGGCTTATTTACTTGGGGTGCCTGGGTGGCTCAGTCTGTTAAGTGATTGCCTTCGGCTTGGGTCATGATCCCAGGGTCCTGGGATCGAGCCCCACATCGGACTCCCTGCTCAGCGGGGAGTCTGCTTCTCCCTCTGCCTACTGCTCTGCCTACTTGTACTATGTGTCAAATAAATAAATAAATTTTTGTAAAAAGGCTTATTTACTTATTTTAGAGAAACAGCAAGTTGGGGGAGGAACAGAGGGAGAGAATCTTCAAGCAGAATCTGTACCAAGCACAGAGCCCAGTGCAGGGCTTAATCCCAAACCCCCTGAGATAATGACCTAGCTGAAACCAAGACTTAGATGCTTAACCAACTGAGCCACCCAGGAGCCTCACCATGGATGGGCTTTTAAAGAGCATTATGCAGGGGCGCCCGGGGGGCTCAGTCAGTTAAGCCACTGCCTTTGGCTAAGGTCATGATCCCAGAGTCCTGGGATTGAGTCCCGCAGTGGGCTCCTTGCTTGGCAGGGAACTTGCTTCTCTCTCCGCCTCTGCCTGACGCTCTGCCTGCTTGTGCACTCGTTCTCTCTCTCTCTCTCTGACAAATAAATCTTAAAAAAAAAAAAAAAAAGACATTATGCAAAGGGAAATAAGTCAGACAGGGAAAGAGAAATATGATGTCACTTATATGTGGAATCTAAAAAGCCAAACTCATAAAAACAGCAGAGTGTAATGGTAGTTGCCAGGGGCTGGGGAATGGGGGAAATAGGGAGATGTCGGTCAAAAGATACAAACTTCCAGAGTGTTTTTACCTACTTTTACCTCCTTTGTTTTGTTCCTAAACCAGTGCAATTGGTCTTCATTCCCCCTTACTGAAATCTTTATACTGGCATTTAATGGGTTGGGTTTGTCTTTTCTAGATGACAGATTTAAGCACTAAAAGTCCCTGAAAGAAACCCAGATAAAAACTCTGAAAACTTAAGAAATTATTCTTTTATGTCAAAATCCTACTTTTAGATACAGTTGGCGGTTCCTCATCCAAGATACTGCAGAATGGAGTGGTCACCCTACCATGTTGCCCTGTCACATCTAGAATAAACTATTCATTGCCCGAAAGATAAGCGCCTTCTCCAGTGCTCATGGATCCCAGCTAGTGGTAAAACTGTTTCTGCACTTCCCCATTTGGTTACTTTTTGGTCTCTCTCTCTAGAGTGAACTTCAAAAGATTCCTGGATACCCATTTCTTTTCAGGTTGCCCTTCCCTTTCTCTGCCCATATCTGCCCCATGTCAGCCTGGGTTTCTGGTTCCACTGTGGACTGTAGAAATAATCCTGGGCCCTCAGTTCTTCAGAGTGGAGCATATGCTGGACCAAAAAACCTTTCTCTTAATGTTTCTGATAGCTCCCAGCACATATTTTTGTGATTTATGCTAAGTGGCTCTCTCTCGGGGTAGACAAAGGAAGAAATATAGGGGTCCTGTGAAACAGGGAAGACTTAACTTCCATAAAGTCAAACCACATACTAGACCTTTAGGGCCAACATAAGAGTTAATTTTATGTTTGGATGCTGCTAGGCTTTCACAGTGTTGGATGATAATGTACACTTTGTCTTAGAAAAAAAAAAAAACTATAATCACTTAGGGAACTAAATTTGCATATAGAATTATAACATTTTATACTACACCAAGGGAATATTAGAGACCGTAGAGATGGTTGGATGTGTGTGTGTGTGTGTTACATATATATATATATACACATATATATTTACTCGCTCTGATGAGAGGGCCAAACAGCAATGACACCCCAGTAGCAGTGGGCATATCTAATGCCCAGATCTTGGTTTCTTTTTTTAAATATGTGTTTTTATTAAGCAAACTCTATGCCCAACTTGAGATCAAGAGTCACATGTTCTACTGACTGATCCAGCCAGGGGTACCTAGGCCTTGGTTTCTTAATTCTGTTCTCTAATAAAAGGAACCAGGCCTCCTTGGAGAAACAGCTGATTCTAGGACTGAAACAGGAAATATACAAGATGAGCCTTATGTAAGGAAGAAAGTAAGGAAGAGTGACTGGGTGGCTCAGTCACTTAAACATCTGACTCTTTTTTTAATTATTATTAACATATAATGTATTATTTGCCCCAGGGGTACAGGTCTGTGAATCATCAGGCTTAAACATTTCACAGCACTCACCATAGCACATGCCCTCCCCAGTGTCCATAACCCAGCCAACCTATACCTTCCTCCCCACCATCCAGCAACCCTCCGTTTGTTTTGTGAGATTAAGAGTCTCTTAGGGTTTGTCTCCCTCCCAATCCCATCTTGTTTCATTTTTCCTTTCCCTACCCCTACAACCCCCTGCCCTCCCTCTTAAATTCCTCATATCAGAGAGATTGTATGATACTTGTCTTTCTCTGATTGACTTATTTCACTCAGCATGTTACCCTCTAGTTCCATCCATGTCATCGCAAATGGCAAGTTTTCGTTTCTTTTGATAGCTGCATAGTATTCCATCGTGTGTGTGTGTGTGTGTGTGTCACATCTTCTTTAACCTTTCATCTGTTGATAGACATCTAGGTTCTTTCCATAGTTTGGCTATTTTGAACATTGCTGCTATAAACATTCGGATGCGTGTGCCCCTTCAGATCACTCCATTTGTATCTTTATGGTAAATACCCAGTAGTGTGATTTCTGGGTCATAGGGTAGCTCTATTTTCAACTTATTGAGGAACCTCCATACTGTTTTCCAGAGTGGTTGCACCAACTTGCATTCCCACCAACAGTGGAGGAGGGTTCCTCTTTTCTCCGCATCCTTGCCAACATCTGTCATTTCTTGACTTTCATAAATTTTAGCCATTCTGACTGGTGTGAGGTGGTATCTCATTGTGGTTCTGATTTGTATTTCCCTGATGCTGAGTGATGTAGAGCACTTTTTGATGTGTTTGTTGACCATCTGTATGTCTTCTTTGCAGAAATGTCTGTTCATGTCTTCTGCCTATTTCTTGATTGGATTATTTGTTCTTTGGGTGTTGAGTTTGATAAGTTCTTTATAGATTTTTGGTACTAGTCCTTTATCTGATATGTCATTTGCAAATATCTTCTCCCATTCTGTCAGTTGTCTTTTGGTTTTGTTGACTGTTTCCTTTACTGTACAAAAGCTTTTGATCTTCATGAAGTCCTAATAGTTATTTTTGCTGTTGTTTCTCTTGCCTTTGGCCATGTTTCTAGGAAGAAGTTGCTGCGGCTGAGGTCAAAGAGGTTGCTGCCTGTGTTCTCCTCAAGGATTTTGATGGATTCGTTTCTCACATTGAAGTCCTTCATCTATTTGGAATCTATTTTTGTGTGTGGTGTAAGGAAATGGTCCAGTTTCATTCTTCTGCATGTGGCTGTCCATTTTTCCCAACGCCATTTGTCGAAGAGACTGTCTTTTTTTTATGGACATTCTTTTCTACTTTGTTGAAGATTAGTTGACCATATAGTTGAGGGTCTATTTCTGGGCTCTTTTCTGTTCCATTGATTAATGTGTCTGCTTTTGTGCCAGTACCATACTGTCTTGATGATTACAACTTTGTAATAGGGCTCGAAGTCTGGAATTGTGATGCCACCAACATTGGCTTGCTTTTTCAACATTCCTCTGAGTATTCAGGGTCTTTTCTGGTTCCATATAAATTTTAGGATTATTTGTCCCATTTCTTTGAAAAAAATTGATGATATTTTGATAGGGATTGCATTAAATGTGTAGATTGCTTTAGGTAGCATAGACATTTTCACAATATTTCTTCTTCCAATCCATGAGCATGGAACGTTTTTCCATTTCTTTGTGGCTTCCTCAATTTCTTTCATGAGTATTTTATAGATTTCTGACTACAGATTCTTTGCCTCTTTGGTTAGGTTTATTCCTAGGTATCTTTTGGTTTTGGATGCAGTTGTAAATGGGATCTTTAATTTCTCTTTTTTCTGTCTTACTGTTGGTGTATAGAAATAAAACTGATTTTTGTGCATTGATTGTATATCCTGACACTTTAATGAATTGCTGTATGAGTTCTAGCAGATTTGGAGTGGAGTCTTTTGGGTTTTCCATAGAAAGTATCATAGCATCTGTGAAGAGTGAGAATTTGACTTCCTCTTTGTCAATTTGGATGCCTTTAATTTCTTTTCATTGTCTGATTGCTGAAGCTAGGACTTATAGTACTAGCAGTGTTGATAGTGGACAGCCCTGCTGTGTTCCTGACCTTCAGGGAAAAGCTTTCAGTTATTCCCCATTGAGAATGATATTTGCTGTGGGGTTTTCATAGATGGCTTTGATGATATTGAGGTATGTACCCTCTATCCCTACATTTTGAAGTTTTGATCAAGAAAGGATGCTGTACTTTGTCAAATGTTTTTTCAGCATCTATTGAGAGTATCATATGGTTCTTACTCTTTCTTTTCTTAATGTATCGTATCACATTGATTTGCAGTTGTTGAACCAACCTTGCAGCCCAAGAATAAATCCCACTTAGTCATGGTGCATAATCCTTTTAATTACTGTTGGATCCTATTGGCTAGTATTTTGGTGAGAATTTTTGCATCTGTGTTCATCAAGGATATTGGTCTGTAAATCTCCTTTTTGATGGGGTCTTTGGTTTTGGGATCAGGGTAATGCTGGCCTCATAAAATGAGTTTGGAAGTTTTCCTTCCATTTCTATCTTTTAGAACAGTTTCAGGAGAATAGATATAGACTCTTCTTTAAATGTTTAAATGTTTGGTAGAATTCCCCTGGGAAGCTGTCTGGCCCTGGCTCTTGTTTGTCAGGAGACTTTTGACGACTGCTTCAATCTCCTTACTGGTTATGGGTCTGTTCATGTTTACTATTTCTTCCTGGTTCAGTTTTGGTAGTTTATATGTATCTAGGAATGCATCCTTTTCTTCAGGATTGTCAAATTTGCTGTCGTATAGTTACTTATATTATTATAATTGTATTTCTTTGGTGTTGGTTGTGATCTCTCCTCTTTCATTCATGATTTTAACTTGGGTACTTTCTTTTTTCTTTTTGATAAGTCTGGCCAGGGGTTTATCAATCTTGTTATTCAAAGAACAGCTCCTAGTTTGTGGATTTGTTCTCCTGTTCTTCTCTGATCTTTATTATTTCTCTTCTCCTGCTGTTCTTTCTCCAGCTCCTTTAGGTATAGGGTTAGGTTGCATACTTGAGACCTTTCTTGTTTCTTGAGAAAGGCTTGTGTTGCTATATACTTTCCTCTCAGGACCACCTTTACTGTGTCCCAAAGATTTTGAACAGTTGTGTTTTCATTTTCATTTGTTTCCAAGAATTTTTTAAATTCTTCTTTAATTTCCTGGTTGACCCATTCATTCTCTAGTAGGGTGCTCTTTAGCCTCCATGTATGAGTTCTTTCCAACTTTCCTCTTGTGATTGAGTTCTAGTCCTCTAGAGCATTGTGATATGAAAATATGCAGGCAGTGATCCCAGTTTTTTATACCATTTGAGACCTGATTTATGACCCAGGATGTGATCTATTCTGGAGAATGTTCCATGTGCACTAGAGAAGAATGTGTATTCTGTTGCTTTGGGATGGAATGTTCTGAATATATCTCTGATGTCCATCTGGTCCAGTGTGTCATTTAAGGCCTTTATTTCCTTGTTGAGCTTTTGATTAGATGATCTGTCCATTTCAGTGAGGGGGGTGTTAACATCCCCTACTATTATTGTATTATTGCCAATATGTTTCTTTGATTTTGTTATTAATTGGTTTATATAATTGGCTGCTTCCATGCTAGTGGATTTGGTTAGTTTAGTTAGTTTAAAATTGTTAGATCTTCAAAAAAAAAAAATGTTAGATCTTCTTGTTGGACAGACCCCTCAAGTATGATAGAGTGTTTTTCCTCATCTCTTATTATAGTCTTTGGCTCAAAATCTAATTTATCTGTTATAAGAATTGCTACCCCATTGCTACCCCAGCTTTCTTTTGATGGCCATTAGCATGGTAAATGGTTTTCCACTCCTTTACTTTAAATCTGGAGGTGTCTTTGGGTCTAAAATGAGTTTCTTGTAGACAGCCTATTGATGGGTTTCATTTTTTTTTATCCATTCTGATATCCTGTGTCTTTTGATTGGTGCATTTAGCCCATTTACATTCAGGGTAATGATCGAAAGATATGAATTTAGTGCCATTGTATTGCCTGTAAGGTGACTCTTACTGTATATTGTCTCTGTTCCTTTCTGGTCTGTTACTTTTAGGCTCTCTCTTTGCTTAGAGGACCCCTTTCAATATTTCCTATAGGGTTGGTTTGGTGTTCGCAAATAATTTTAATTTTTGTTTGTCCTGGAAACTTTTTTTTTTAAAGATTTTATTTATTTATTTGACAGACAGAGATCACAAGTAGGCAGAGAGGCAGGCAGAGAGAGAGGAAGGGAAGCAGGCTCTCTGCTGAGCAGAGAGCCTGATGCGGGGCTCGATCCCAGGACTCTGGGATCATGACCTGAGCCAAAGGCAGTGGCTTTAACCCACTGAACCACCCATGCAACCCTGTTCTGGAAGCTTTTTTAATCTCTCCTTCTATTTTCAATGAAGCCTAGCTGGATATAGTATTCTTGGCTGCAAATTTTTCTCCTTTAGTGCTCTCAATCCAGTCCTTTCTGGCCTACCAAGTCTCTGTGGATAGGTCTGCTGCCAATCTAATATTTCTACCATTGTATGTTACAGACCTCGTGTGTAAAGCTGGTTTCAGGAATTTCTCTTTGTTACTTAGAGTTGTAGGTTTTACCATTAGATGATGGGGTGTGGACCTACTTTTATTGATTTTGAGGGAGGTTCTCTGTGCCTCCTGGATTTTGATGCTTGTTCCCTTTGCCATATTAGGGAAATTCTCTACTATAATTTGCTCCAATATACCTTCTGTCCCTCTCTCTCTCTCTTCTTCTGGGATCCCAATTATTCTAATACTGTTTCGTCTTATGGTATCACTTATTTCTCAAATTCTCCCCTCATGGCCCAGTAGTTGTTTATCTCTCTTTTGCTCAGCTTCTGTATTCTCTGTTACTTGGTCTTCTATATCACTGATTCTCTCTTCTGCATCATTTATCATAGCAGTAAGAGCCTCTTTTTTTATTGTATCTCATTAATAGCTTTTTTTATTTCAACTTGGTTAGATTTTAGTTCTTTTATTTCTCCAGAAAGGCATTTTATTTCTCCAGAGAAAGATTCTCCAATACCCTCCATGCTTTTTTCAACCCCATCTGGCATCTTGATAATCATCATGCTGAACTCTAATTCTGACATATTACTGATGTCTGTATTGATTAAGTCCCTAGCCATCAGTACTGCCTCTTCCTTTTTTTTTTTTGTGGTGAGTTTTTCTGCCTTGTCATTTTGTCCAGATAAAAATTGATGAATGAGAGAAAAAGAACAAATACTAAAAGGGTGGCAAAGACCCCAGAAAAATATATGCTAATCAAATCAAAAGAGGTGCAAAACTGGGGAAAGAAGAAAAAGGGGAAAATTTTAGAAATATATATATTAGAATGGTGAATAAAACAGAGCCACCCACTTGATTTTGGGTGTATTCTGGTCTCTTAGATGAAACTACCTCCCAAAATTTCAAAGAAAGAAAAACTTTTATACACACACACACACACACACAAATAAGGGTAAACACGATGAAGGATGGAATATAACTGTAAAGATGAAAATTTTAAAATATTCTAAGAAAGGAACTGAAAAGAAGTTGGTTGGAAAAAGAAAAAAGAGGAGAGAATGTGATCAGGCTGGAGACTAGAACAAAGCCATGTGCTAGATTAAGGGTATATTTTGATCTATGAGAAGAAATTGTATCCCAGAATTTTAAAGAAAAAAAAACCTGAATGTATACAAAAAAATAAGGTTAAATACAATGAAGGGATAGAATATGAATTTAACAGTGAAAATTTAAAAAGATTTTTCTTTTAAAAAAGGTATTTGATAAGATAAAATAGTTTTAAAATGTTAAAATAAGAAAGAGGAAAAGTTAGGGGCTCCTGGGTGACTCTGTGGGTTGAGCCTCTGCCTTTGGCTCAGGTCATGATCTCAGGGTGCTGGGATCAAGCCCCACATTGGGCTCTCTGCTCAGCGGGGAGCCTGCTTCCCCCTTTCTCTCTGCCTGCCTCTCTGCCTACTTGTGATCTCTCTCTGTGTCAATAAATAAATAAAATATTAAAAGAAAAAAAAAGAGGAAAAGTTAAATAGAATAAGAAAAAAATAAAATTTAAAAAAGTTAACTTTGAAAGGCTGAAGGATCATGGGAAAGAAGCCATGAATTCAATGTGTTGCTTTCCCCTAGCTTTGGAGTTCCGCAGTTCTCATTGATCGGTGAACTTGGTCTTGGCAGGATGTTCTTGATGATCTTCTGAGGGAGGGGCCTGTTGCATGATTCTCAAATGTCTTTGCCTGAGGCATAATTGCACTGCCCTTGTCAGGAGCCAGGCTAAGTAATCTGCTTGGGTTCCCTCTCTGTAGCTTTTGTTCCCTGAATGCTTTCCATACAGCTTTGGGGGATGGGGATGAGGATGGTGGCTTTCAAATCTCTGGCCTGTAGGAGGGAGACAAGAGCTCGGGACCCCACTCCTCATTGCCTTCAGAGAAAAGCAGTCAGTCCCTCCCATCTCCAGGTCTCGGGCTGCACTTGGAGCTCACCCATCCTGTGACCAAGCGTTTGTATCTCTGGCATGTGGCCACCCCATTTAGAGTCTCCAAATCCAGCAGATTCCTGCCACGCACTCCCACACTGCTCCTCCCGGAGGAGGAAGGAGGGGATCTCTCCGGATCTGCCACTTGTGGGGTCCCTGCTCAAAGAGCAGTGACCCAACTGTGCCTTGGGTCATGGTTTAACACGTAACCCTGAGCTGAGAGCCCCCTCCTCGTCTCTGTCTCTGCAGCCAGCCTCCCCACTCCAATACCTGGAAGCTCTGCCACACTCAGACACTCCTGGTCTCTCTATGACCGCATGGGTCCTGAGACTACACTGTCCCTGTGAGGGCTCCACCCCCACTTAGCTCTGGAGTGACTTCCCTCAGTGGAGCAGACTTCTAAAAGTTCCAATTTTGTGCTTCGCTGCTCGCTCTCAGCCCAGTAACCGGCCCCTCCCTCTGCGGTCTGTCTTCCCGTTGCTTCAGATTCATTTCTCCACATGTCCTACCTTCTGGAAAGTGGTCAGTTCTCTGTGCTAGAATTGCTGCTCTTCTCTTCTATCTCCTGTTGAGTTTGTAGGTGTTCAGAATGGTTTGATAACTGTCTAGCTGAACTCCTGGGACCTAATGATATTTCAGTCCTACTCTTCCACCCTCTTGCTTCCTCTCCCTCAAACATCAGACTCTTGATCTTAGCTTAGGTCTTGATCCAAAGGTTGTAAGTTCAAACCCCACATTGTGCTCATGAAACAAACAAACAAACAATAAAATAACACAAATATGGCATATTCCAGAGGGCACAGGAGCCAACTAAAAGAGTCCCCAGTGGCCAAGATTAGAACACTTTAAACAATAAAAATAAAGTAGAGCATTAAATTTGCCATCAGGATTAGAAAAGTTTATACTGGGGCACCTGGGCACTCAGGTGGGCTAAGCCTCTGCCTTCAACTCAGGTCATGATCCCAGGGTCCTGTAATTGAGCCCCAGGTTGAGTTCCCTGCTCAGCAGGGAGTCTGTCTATCTCTCCTTCTCCCTCTGACCCTCCCCTGGCTCATGCTCTCTCAAATAAATAAATAAATCTTTAAAAAAAAATAAACTACACCACAGAATGTCAAAGAGACTAGAGATTGCCACATGTAGAAATAGTGTTATCCATCAGTGCAAAATTCTAAGAGTACCCAAGCAGGCAAATAAACCTTATGTCAACCCTAAAGGAGTATAATCCAAAGTGTAAAGTACATATTCATGAGACCATACTGATATTAATCAGTGATCATATAAATAAATTAAAAGAGGAGAACAGACAAATCCCCTTTGTAGAACTCTACATGATTAATATAGATACTGTGCTCTCAGTGGGATAGACCATGACTTCCTACTCTGTAGGTGTGGGCTTCACATAATGATTTCCTTCCAACATTCAAAGTATGGAAAGGGGGAAAAAGAGTCATTTTGCAGTGGGGAAATCTGACAAACACGACCTCAACCAGGTGATCCAGGCCAACATGAACAGGGACATGTTGATAGTATGTACCCTTCAGTGGCTGTGATGAGAATGACACTTTATTTCTATATTCTTTCTCCTAAAAAACCCTAGTCTAAGCATGAGGAAAACATCAAATGCTAATTAAGGGGTATTCTACAAAATACCTGATTAGTACCTCAAAACTGTCAGTCATCAAAAATAAGGAAAGTCTGGGGAGATGGGTGGCTCAGTTGTTGGGCATCTACCTGCCTTCGGCTCCGGTCATGATCCCAGAGTCCTGGAATGGAGCCCCGTGTCAGGCTCCCTGCACAGTGGGAAGCCTGGTTCTCCCTCTCCCCACCCCCCGCCTGTATTTCTTCTCTCACTGAATCACTCTCTGTTAAATAAAGAAAATCTTTTTTAAAAACAAAAAGTAAGGAAAGTCTAAGAAAAGCCAAGTAGATCCTAAAGAGATGCTTATTTCTTTTACATAAATCTATGTATATTTTTTAAAATTAAACTGTGATTATATGCTCAACCCAGAAATGCCACTTTTTAAAACCAAATAAAAATATTTACAAAGCATACACAATATATGTAAAAACTACTAAGTGTAATTGTTTTTAGAAAGCAAAACATGGGTAACAATTTACCTGTCCCTATATTGGAAGGCGATTGTATGGTATTGCGCCTGGCAGAATTCTAAGGTGAAGCTGCAGTGACCCTGCCCTTGAGTGTGGATGAGACTTGGAGTGGGATGGATTCTGTTTCCCTGATTAGCTTGTCAGATGGCACAGCTGACCTTCCAAAAGAGAGGTTATCCTGAGTGGCCCTGACCTAAGCAGGTGACTCCTCAAAAAGATTCAACTCTTCCTAGAAGAAGTGTGAAGCTTGAGGTGTATTTGTTACTGGCTTTGAAGATGGAGGGAATCACCTGGTAAGGAATGAAGGAAACCTCTAGGGGCTGAGCGGCCCCAGTCAACCACCAGCAAGGAAGCCAACTTCAGTCCTGAAGCTGCAAGGAAGAGGGTTCTGCCAACAATTTGAAAGAGGTTGGAAGAGGACCCCAAGTCTCAGATGGGGGGGCGGCCCTGGGAGACTGTGAGCAGAGGAGCAGCCACACTGTGCCTGAACACTCCTGAACACAAAAACCGTGAGGTAACAGCTTTGTATCATTTAACCTGCGAATTCAGTGGCAATTGGGTTACACAGCCGTAGTCAGCACAGGTCTGTCCCGGCTGTGGAGCATGATGCCGCCAGTCAGACCAGGGGGAAACCCACGATTACTGCTGGAAAGTTGGAAAAATTACCTGTCGCATGATCCTGTCTTCGTGAAACTAAGAAGTCTGTGAATGGCAGAAAAGTCTGGGATGATAACACTGAAATGCTAGCTCAGGGGCGGGATTTAGCAGAAGGAACTTCCGGTTGTTAACATACACTTCTTTGGTGCTACAGAGTTTGTTTTGGTAGAGGGTGGTTCTTAATTTATTTACAAGGAGCCTGCACTTTGTTTCTAATTAAAAAGACAAACCAAAAAAAAAGACAAACCAAATCGAACTAACAACCCTCTGCTGACCCTGAGAATCAGGACCAAACTCCTTACAGAGGCCCCTCTGGATCTAGCGTCACTGACCTCCAGTCCAGGCCTCCCCTGCCACCTCCCCCTCCTCTCTGTCCAGTCCCACCTGCACCTGAAGCTCCAGCTCCACGGCCTCCCTGTGCTCTGCCTTCTGGACTTAAGATTTACTCTTCTTCCTTTATGCCGTTCTTTCCCTCTTTTCTTTGAGGGGTCCACTTGCCCTTTGTGGCTGGTGCTTTCTGACATACTCTCTTCCCTGTTTTTTTGGCACCATAACTTCATTCTTTCCTTTTTGACCCTCTTTGCCAACTCCATTTTTTCTCCCTGGTCTTTAGGTTAGTCCTTGGCCTCCTGTTCCTTCTGTCTGGGCAAGCTCCTTCCCATCCACTGTTCCAGTTCCATCACTCTGCCTCAAATGGCACACATTCCTCTCTACCCCAGACATGCCTCTGCGCACAACACTCAGAGAGCCTTCTTTAGAACAAGCCCCCAGACTTCCCCAGGACACACAGAGCCTCACTAGATGACACCGCTGTCCTTCCCACTGTGCAAGACCGAGATCTGGCTTATCCCCTCTCTACAACCCACACACTTCTCTCTTTCTTTTTTTTATTTTTTTAAGTTTTTGGGTTTTGTTTTTTAAGATTTTATTTGTTTATTTGACACACGGAAAGAGTACAAGCAAGGGAGTGGCAGGAAGAGGGAGAAGCAAGCAAGCTCCTGCTGAACAGACAGCCTGACATGGGACTCGATCCCAGGACCCTGGGATCATGACCTGAGCCAAAGGCAGATGTTTAATTTACTGAGCCACCCAACGCCCCCCCCATACACTTTATTGCACTGCTCCTCCCTTCTCATCTGATTGCCCCAGCAAGTGCCCTGCACCCCTTCCAGAAGCCTCTTAAAAACAACTCTGATGAGACACCTGGCTGGCTTAGTCGGGAGAGCATGCAACTTTTGATAACAGGATTGAAAGTTCAAGCCCCCACATTGAGCACAGAGCCTACTTTAAAAAACATAGACCCTGATACTACTACTGAAAATCCTTCAAAGATCTCCCCTGGCTCTAGGGATGACAACCACATACTTTGAGTTCAGACTCAGCTTATCCTAACCTGAACTCACATCTCCTCTTGCCCTCTGCACTCCAGCCTCTCTGGTCTGTCAGGGCTTCCCTCAAAATGGCCTTGCTTCCAGGGCTCCTTCCATGCTAGTCCGGCCTGAACATGCCCTCCTAGTAGCCTGCCCTGGCTGCTAGTTGGTGCCCAGTTACCACCTCTGTTTCTGGTCTCAGAAATCACACTCCTCAAGGGATGCCTGGGTGGCTCAGTTGGTTAAGCCTCTGACTCAATCTCAACTCACATCTTGATCTCAGGGTTGGGGGATCAAGCCCAGTGTTGGCCTCCATGCTCAGTGCAGAGTCTGCTTGGGGTTCTCTCTCTTTCCCTCTCCTCCTCCCCCATTTGCATGTGTGCAGGCATTTGCACACACTCTCTCTAATAAATAAATAAAATCTTTTAAAAAAATTAAAAATCACACTCCTCAAGTGAGCTTTCCTGATGCCCAGACTAGACCAAGCCCCTGATGTGGGCACTCACAGCCTCCTTTCCTTTCCCCCATAGCCCTTCTTACACTTTGCCACAAAGGTTTGTGTGATTATGGATTCACTAGACCTAGAGACTGGGCCTGCTTTCTTCCTATTGTATTCCCCAGACCTAGCAAGGTTAGGCACTCAATGAATAGGAACGTAAAAGTTGAGGGAGAAGAGATCGAATAAAAGGGAGAAAGTACGTGGAGTAAAGAATAGTTTGGTGTGGCTGGGATGCAGGCTCTAGGGCGATAGAGCTGGAAAGCCCAGCTGATGTCAGAATGGGACGCATGCAGATACCAGACGAAGGAATTCAGGCTTTTTGTGAACCAAGGATGTAGGCTAAGCTTCCTGAGCAGGGCAGCAGTTACGTGATCAGTTCAGTGGGGAATCAGTGGGATGACCTAGTACATTCTGAAAGCCTTTGATAACCAGTTTGAATTGATACTGGCTATGAACAAGGAATTTGGGGGCGGATTATATTTTCTGTCGATATTACTGCTGTAAGTGACACTGGAAGAATTGCCACTCAGAGGTCATAGTGCTTTATGCGTGAGCTCATCAGGATGCAAAGGGCTGTGATCATAGGCAGCAGAGCATTTCTGCATCCTGTTTAAAACAGCAAGGAATCTAAGCAACATTTTTTTGGTTCAGTTTTTTAAAAAATAGGTGTTTACTGAAGTAAGCAAGGATTTGTGGCTGTTTGGAGCTGGAGTGGCAGATGGAACCAACTTGGAGTCTGGGGCAGAAGTATGAGTTACAACCCAGAGGCTGCTGCATGATGCCTAGACATCACACAGGCCACCTCCACACTAGGAGAGCTGAGCAGGTCTCAGGTAAAGGGTCCCTGATCACTGAGTGATTAGGCTTGCAAGAGAACATACTCTCACTGGTGGGGAGGCCTTAGCTTCAAAAGCCAGGCTGGGATTACTCAGTTGCTATTCCCTCTACCTCCTGAGGGACCCTAAGTTGTATTTAAGCAGGCCCATGTCCCTACCTATCACTGAGTATGCCAGAGGAAGTCAGACATGTCTCTGCCTAAGCTATAAAGAACTAATTAACCACACTTAATAGCCCATAATTTGTTATTTCTGCATTTTAGTCCCAAGGTTCTCTCCTAAGTTATTACCCAGGAAGAAACATAAAACTGTATTTCATAGAAACAAAGAAAGTGAACTTTTTTTTTTTTTTTTTTTTTTGCTTTATCTCCAAAGCAGTGGGTCGTAGTTGGAAATGAGGCTCATTCCCAGAGATGGGAAAGAATGCTGCTCCAGGTTCCCCATCATTATGACACAAGTGTACAGATAGGACCAGCTACATAATCTGTGGGACCTAGTGCTAAATAAAGATGTGGGCCCCTCATTAAATACGGTAGGAATTTCAAGCCTGCAATAGAAGACCATTAAAGCAGGGGCAGGGCCCTTCTGAGCGTGGGGAGGCAGAGGCTGCTCCCACAGAATGATTTGAGCACTAGGATGATGAAGGGGCTTTGCCTGAAGGAACTCAGCAGCCTTAGTAGGGAAGGAAGTGTCAGTCAGAAAAGATCTGGTGAAAGCACGTGGCAGCCATGGGGCCACTTCTGTGAGAGTGATTGGTATGGCTAAGGACAGCATTCTCTCGGCAGTCCTGGGTCATGTTCTGCTTGGGGTTTGGATATCAGAGGGACCAAGGATCAGAAAAGAATCAGGGTGCCTTTGGACATCAGAAGGAAGGGGTGATGAATGGGTATAGAGAACACAGGGATTGAGGAGGCATGGTTTTCGTTTAATCAGCCAATTTTTTTAACTGAAGTAGAATGTATCAAATTTAAGTGAATGATTCTTTCCCTTAAACTTCCTTCTCCCTTTTCTCCATCTTGGTAGGTCATCTGGGTGGGTCACTATTCACCCAGTTGATCAAGACAGAAACCAGGAGGGGCGCTTGGGTGGCTCAGTTGGTTAAGTGACTGCCTTCAGATCAGGTGGTGATCCTGGAGTCCCAGGATCGAGTCCTGCATCAGGCTCCCTGCCCAACGGGGAGTCTGCTTCTCTCTCTGACCTTCTCCCCTCTCATGCTCTCTCTCTCTCTTAAGTAAATAAAATCTTAAAAAAAAAGAAAAGAAAAGAAAAGAAAAGAAACCAGGAGCCATCTTTGATTCCTCCTCCTTTATCTCAGTACCATGTACTAAGTCCCATTAGTTCTACTTGTACTGGTACCTCCTGAGCCCATACATCCACTTCTCTCCATATCCTGATGCGCTCATCTTTTCTGGCCATGACTATGACAACAGCCTTTAATTTTTAATTAAGTTGGCTTTTTTTTTTTAAAGATTTTATTTATTTATTTGACAGAGAGAGATCACACGTAGGCACACAGTATGTACTCGATGAATCAGCATCTTCCTTCTCTTTCCCTCATCCTTCAGGCCTCAGTTTAAACATTACTTCCTTAGGTCCCCCTCTCTTGATTTGCCACAGGCTCAGTGCAGGTTCCCAGCAATGCAACGTTCCTCTGCAACGTTCATCACACTTACCTGTCTTCTCTCAACTCTCCTTTCCATCAGGACAAGGATCCTGTTTTCTTATGCCTAATGAGGTGCCTGACAAGGGTTAGAAACTCCCATTTTGTTATTTGACTAGAATCCTCCTACATAATCAAAGGTTCCCGCCCGTGGATACACCAAGGCTGCACCTGTATACGTAGCAACTCCACTGAGAATGTTCTGAAGACTAGCAGAACAGCTCTTCCACAGCTAAAGATAGAAAGAAAGCCACATGGAGAAGAGTAGGAGGGGCAAAGGCATGTTCTAGTTGGGACCCATAACCCTGGTACAGTGACTCACTAGTGGGAGGGATATCACAGGCACAGAGATCGTCCCTCAGAAGTGAGGGGTTCAAACCCTGCCCCCTCATCAGGCACCTCGAGCTATGGAGATCTGCACTGGGAAGAGGAACCCTCATAACATCTGGCTGTAAAAAAATCAGTGGTGTGTAACTTCAGGAGCTCTGAAAATTAGCAGGGCTGATCAGGAGAACTGGAGGGCTGTGGGAAAGTGAGAGTCCACTTTTAAAGGGCCCATGTACAAGCTCACTTGCCCTAAGACTCAGCACAGAGGCAGCAGTTTAAAAAGTGCCTGTGCCATATGGGAAGGAGATTTATTGACTAATTTATTTTAATTGTTTATTTTAGGGTCACCTAAGTGGCTCAGTTGGTTAAGCATCTGCCTCAGGCTCAGGTCATTATCTTGGAGCCCTGGGATCAAGCCCCAAGTCAGGCTCCCTGCTTAGTGGGGAGCTTGCTTCTTCTTCTCCCTTGATCTCAAGACCCTGAGATCATGACCTGAGGCAAAATCAAGAGTCTGACTGTAGTTGCTGAATATGAAGTGTTTCATGTTGGGAACCTCCTGGTTGGAGATGGCCAGGAGTTTCTGTCACCCCTGGAAAGACCTGATCTATTTCTCTCTTCTCTCTGGTTTGGCAGAGTAGACATGCTGTTGCCTTCAAGCATGGTCCAGACAAGGATTCCTGCCGCCTCCCACTTTGGACTACACTGGAAAGCTGGTAAGGTGTGGCGAGTCTGTCAGAGTAGGCATTCAGTGTCACTTGCAGAGCCACTAGGCTGTAAAACATGGTTTTCTTCAGGGAACAACAGCCTTGTGGTTTGATTGGACAAACATCCCCATAAGTGAGAAATTAAAGCAGAGTACAGTGGTCAAGACCACACCCTAAATAAGCAGCTAAGGGGGCTAGTTCATAAGTCCCACAGTCTCTGGGTCTGGGCCACCTAGGGCTCCACACACATCAACACCAGACCGTGTCTTCTTCAGGCTAAGAGCTATCTTGACCCTTCATGGAGTTGGTGTCTACTGCCAACAGATTTGTCTCTGTGCGAGAGGTCGAAGGCTTACAGTTGAATGAGGGAGCTCCTCCTAAGAAATTTAGTACCTTTTAAAGAGTAGCTAATTCCTTCTTGCAACATGGACTACTTTGTGTGAAATGTAATGTGGTTCTGTATTTTGAAAATGAATAGTCCTGTGTAAATTCAGTGCAATAGCTCTAGTACTCCAAGGGTCCCTTTGGAATTGCTCCTGTGCCTTCTCTGCTCTGATTCAGGCCTTTTATCCGGCACGTGGCCTCTCACTGTTCTTCCCGCTCCTTCATCCTCCTAGCACCCACTCCCAGCTGGCTCTGACCAAGGAGAAGCTGGGTAAGAGTGTGGTCTCTAGAGACAGAGAGCTGGAACTCAAACCATGGTTCTGCTACTTATTTGCTGTGTAACCTTGAGCCAGGGCCTTAACAGCAGTGCAGGCTCTGTTGTCAAATTTTCTTTTCTTTTCTAATTTATTTGAGAGACAGAGCACAAGCTGGGAGGAGAGACAGAGGGAGAGGAAAAAGCAAACTCCCACTGAGCAGGGAGCCTGACGTGGGGCTCAGTCCCAGGACCCTGGAATCATGACCTGAGCCAAAGGCAGATAGATGCCCAACTGACTGAGCCACCCTGGCACCCCTCCACTGCCTTATTTTCAAATGAGGATAGAGTAGTATTGACCTACCAGGTTGATAGAATTAAGTGTGTTAGTTAATTCAAGTAGTTAAACAGTGTCTGACCCATAATAAATCTTATATCATCTTTTTCAGTTCTCTGTTCAGAAACCCCAAATAGTTAAAGAATCGAGACCAGTGTTTAACCGAAAATAGACTTCCTTGGCCTCTTTTTACAAGTACTTCCTCATTTGCTAAACTGTGCGCTCCAACTCAGTTCCCCAAACCTGCCCTCCTGCCTCGGCTCATGCTGACCTAGTATTGCCATGAGTTGACACCACTGCTGCCCCTTCAGGGCAGGTTCTCTGGTCAGATGTGCTGATGGGCTTTCTTATTCCTTTAAGCCGTATCTATGTAGGCCTTCAGAGTTGTAGAGGAAAGCTAAAGTCAGAACACGTGAAAAGTATTCTCCGAACAACTGAGCATATAAAAAATTACTTTCCACTTAGACATTGTTAAACAATAAAAATTCAGCTGAGTAACTTCAGAGATCAAATTGGCTTTGATTCAGTGACTCCTTAGTTGGGCAGGTCATGAATTTACATAGGACCATCCAGCAGCAGAAAGGCGCTGTGAAGGGCTGTACAAAATGCAGGGTTCTTAAAAGCAAAAATGGGATGGGAAAGGGGAATGGTTAGTAAGGAATGCATTGTTTCCGCAAGATGGCCTTTCTCCCAGGATCAGAGGGGGCTATATCAAGTGGATTCTCTCACCAGTACTGACTAGGTAATTCCATGATGACTGGTTAAAGGTTCTGCCTGGGGAGCTGAAGGTACAGTTCAGGTAGCAAGCCAGGATGTGTGGACGTGGGGCTTTGCACAGCTGGCTTCATTTGGGGCCTGTTGTCTCTTTTTAAGCATCCCCGTGCTTACCACTCTCCCCGCACCACACCCCCCCTTCCATCTCATACTTAAGATTGTGAGATGTTGTAAATTTCTGACGTTGACAGTACAATGAAATGGTGCCAGAGTACAATTTAAGTTTTAAAATGTAGAATGTCATAAAGTCACAGAGTATTGGTGGGAAACTGCTCAAATGACTACAGTCACGCAAATAAGGGGCTGAGGGTCAGGTCCATTAAGAAAGGAAGAGCTTCGTGGAACCAAAGAGGTGCTTCAGGGGGCAATTTGAGTAATGGAATAAGAGAGGCTTCGAGAGAAACTGAGGAAGCCCCTAACTTTTGCAAAAATGACTGCCCCACGGAAATGGTATCCTGTTGTGCAATCGTGTAATTTTAGGAGGGAAATACGTATAAAATAATTTTGTTCTAAGAACTAGCCCATAGTTGCAGTTGCACTTTGAGACCTACTAGTTTTAGTAGTAGTTTCGTTTTCCAGGAATTTCCAGTCAAACCTTTTCCACTGTTCATTATATGTAACTCTAGTCTCCATTTTAAGCAGGTTGACTCAGAGGCTTTTTCAAGCCTCAGTTCTTTTTGGATAATGAACACCCTTTAACTTAACTTTTATCTGCCCCATCTTCCCTAACAGACGGCACACTCCTAGGGGAAACAGCGTCAAGACAGAAATGCCATGTCACCACCTCTTAGGGTGATGGGGGCGGTTATGTGTGTGTGAATCACCAGTGAAGCCTGTGCCAACCCACGGCCCTCAATTACTTGTTAAATGAATGAGTCCTGGTGTATCCAGAGCTGGTGAAAGCAAAGACCTGCAGTGAGGGGCCAGCAAGGAGGAGTGACTAGGTGATCCCAGATGGCCAGGCCCTTGTCCTCAGCTCTGTCGGGGCTCTTCAGGCATTGGCAGAGTTCTCTAAAAGCCTGGAGTGCTCTGCAATGTAGGGCTGGGTGGAGGTCGTGGGATAGGCAAGGGTGATCAGTTAAGGAGAGGCAGGTGCCCCTGCTGCCACTCCTCTGGCTTCCCCCCGAGTAGCAGACGGAAGCTATATGAGGCGGCGCTGGATGCTCTGGTTTATTCCTGCCTGGTATGGTTTAGAACTTAAGATTAAGCTTCATAGCCAGACTGCATGGCGGAGTGTTTCCCAGTCCCAGGGAACGTGTCTGCAAAGACGTTAACTTCTTACTTGGGTGCGGAGGAGGAAGGGCAGAGTGGCACCAGTGTTCACGCCAGCTCTGGACACTGACCAGTTAGGTCCCCCAGACCGAGCAGAGGACAAGCCCGGTGCTGGAGGCTGTTTGCAAAGGTGTGAGCGCCGGCTGGGGGCTGCCTTGTGGTAAAGTGTACTTTGAGAAGGAATGCTCTGGGGCAGGGACCGGAGCACATGGCTAGTCCTCAGGGACATATGAGCACAGTGGGGGGGGTGGTGGCAAGAGGAGCCTCTGAGGCAGCACCTGGTTTATCATTCAGATGAAAGAATTGCCTGAGGTGCCAGAGCACAGAGGTCATGTCCCAAGAGTTGACATTAAGAGTGGGAGCTGCCCCAGCGAAGACGGTGTGCTAGCTGGTCGCGGCACCTCCACGGCAACTTGAATGAACCACCAGTCTAGGGCCTGACCTTCCACATGGCAAGGTGTAGTAGGGCAACCATTTACAGTGAACGCTAATCTGGTTTAAGCTGGGTGACAGAGCCTTAAATACGTTCAGCTAGCTTGGGCTTCTTTGGCACAAGAGATGGCCAGGGTGGAGGGATGGGGATCATATGAACCCAAGGTCTTTTGCTTCGTTTTCCAACCTTGGGGTCTAGGGTCCTCACGGAGGTTTTCTTACTAGATAGCGCACACAACCTGGGCCCAGGCCTCTGCCTCAGAGATCTGCACGGCAGAGGTTAAAGGCCACCTGCTTCTGCCTCCCCTGCTCCTCAGCCTGGACAGCTGGTCTCTGTCTTTAGTCAGGAACCTCAGCAAAGTGAGGCCATGTCAGTCTCCACAGGGCTCAGGAGTTCTTAGGTGTCCCCTCAACCCCAACAAGTGGTTTCTTTCTCTCGGGCCCCCTTCCATTGCTTTTACGCAATTTTAAAAGCATCAGAGCACCTGCATCCATAAGAACATTTTAATCCTTTAATAAAATACATGTATGAACTTTAAAGTTTTTGAGTAGTGATAGTTTTACAATACATTGCAAATGCCAGACCAGAATGCTTTAAGGTCAGAATTTTACCTCCGTAAGGTGGAAGACCCAGGGTGGGGCCGGTTGTCTCCTAGTCTCAATACATGGTGCAACAGACGTCTGCCAGACATGCAGTGTCTGCCAGCAGCCAGAGATAGAAATGCCATCTCATCCCATGAACAGTGGGGAGGGGAACATTTACTAAGCAACCACATTCAACCGGCTCTTCTGGCAAAGCGCTGTGCTCTAGACGAGGAAATGGCTCAGCTCCCCACCCGCCCACAAGGGAGCTCAGCTGGTGCTGCAGGGCTGGAATTCCAAACCCAGATCTGTGGGCTCAGAAACTCGGGTTCTCTCCACCAAACTAGTGGTTTTGAAACTGGCTTTTGTGGCAGCGCTTCAGGGGTTCTCTGCAAACACTTCAAATAGCTGAGATGGTAAAAATCGTCGCTTATGTGCACACGAGTTTAAACTGCCTGAGACGTCACTGTGAGGCCTCCACAGCCGCCCCTGAGTAGGCCTGAGGGCTGAGACGGAGGGCGCTAGCCTGGTGGTGGATCGCCAGGCCCAGCTGCTGCTCAGTGCTAGTGGCTCTCATTGTAATTTGAGGGCTTATTTATAACCCCTAGGTGTTTCTTACTACTGATGTAGCGAGGATAAGGATTGAAAGCAGGTGTTGAGTATTCTTCTATTAACTTCTGTTAATCCTTTTTTCCAAGCATCTACTTCACTTCTGTCAATAACCAGAGATTGCAGACAAGCTGTGACTGTTAACATTTGCAGCCACTCACCTATTATATGATTTTTTGCTCTAAAGCAAATTCAGAAATAAATTGGAGGCAGAGACCATTCACGACTAACCCATTTGCAGTAGTAAAAATGCCCCCCCCGTCCTGCTGATTTAAGACAGTGTTATTACTTCAACTTAGACAATTCATGCTAATAACACATATTTGAAAGGTTAAAGACAATGATTATAGTATCAAAACCTTTTTTTCTTTTTAGATTTATTTATTTGACAGACGGAGATCAAAAGTAGGCAAAGAGGCAGGCAGAGAGAGAGGAGGAAGCAGGCTCCCTGCAGAGCAGAGAGCCCGACGCGGGGCTCGATCCTAGGACCCTGGGATCATGACCTGAGCCGAAGGCAAAAGCCTTAACCCACTGAGCCACCCAGGCGCCCCTAGTATCAAAACCTTTTGATTTGGCTTGGGAGGGAGAAGGGGGCTCATTCTTTAAGCCTTTTGGTAGCATTTACTAAGCTCTTCTCTAAGATTTCTAGCTCAGAGGCAGGTTACCGTAGCCACTTATCTAAGGTTGTCTTCTGGAAGCCCAGGAGCACTGGCAGGTGGTGGAGGTGGAGTTGGGAGAGAAAGTTTCTTCCTCAGATTTTGCTGTTAATTCATTGACAATCTTGGGTAAGTCTTTGTGGCTCCCTGAGGCTGTTTCCCTCACCAAAAAAACAGAGGAGTTTGGATAAAATCAAATCATTTTCAGACTTTTATTTTAAGCACCAAAACCTTTCTTCAAATCGTATCTTACTTGGAAGTATAATACTGAATGGGCGTGGCGGCTCCCTCCCCACAAAATAGCATGAAAACCATGAAACCAGATCATTGAAACCAGATCATCTAAGATCCCTTCCATGTCTAATCGTCAGGATTTTAAGTCCCCTGCCTCTGACTCACAAACGCTGCTCAGCCGCCCCTTCCCGGCCAGGCCCCTCCCTCTCCCAGAGGGACCAAGGAGCTGAACTGACTCATCCCAGCACCCAGTATGCTGCTGGTCACCGCACTGACTAAAGAACCACGGTGGCAACCAGAATCCAGGGGCCGAACAACTGTTTGTGGGTGAAGAGGACACGTTTATTTCATTTACATGGTCACTAAGGCTACAGAAGAATCAACGGTGTTACAATAGGCAAGCACTACTGTCTGTGGCAACACACAGCGTTTCTTAAACAGCATCCAAGCCTCACAGGTTATGTTTGCATTAAAAAAAAAAAAAAAAAAAAACTTATGAACCAATAGGGAAGCAGTTAAAGGCCAATTTTAAATGCCAATGTAAAACAACTTTCAACTTGAAAATACAATTGAAATGCAACCACTAGGAGCAGCTGTAAGAAAAGGTGACCCAACGCAGGTAGAAAGACAAGATAGGAAGTGGTAAATAAAATACAATAGCCACATTTGAAAACCTTGTGATTCCCATAGGGAGTGGGGGTGGGGAGAGACTCCTTTCCTTCAAGCCTCTGAACATGGGCCTTGCTCAGGAGAGGCCTGTTCTGCAGGGGAGGTAGCTGGTACCTGTGCAGACTGTGCAGCAGGTGAACGCTGCACACAGGAGAGGAAGCGTCAGAGTGGTTTCCTGCTGCGGACGGCAGGCCTTGTGTTTTAAGAGGCAAAAGCATAGGAGGGTCACCTCTTACTGCCAGAAGCCTCTCACACATTCTAGGCCAGCCCTGGAGACACCAGGTCGGTAACCTCGACTTAAAACAAATGCTCTTAGAAAACGTGACTAGAAATTAAATAGCTGGGATTCTTGCCATGTTATTCCAAACTCCGAATGGATAATCAGTCACTGCTCCGTGACTTAGGGTCCATTTTTAACTGTGCTGTTAGCCTTTCCTTGGTGAACTCACTTGGGCAGGTGCAGCTGCAGCATTGGGGACGGGTCGCTTGAACAGGCACTCGCTAAATGAAATCCTGCAAGAGCACCTTCAAATCAGTCCTAAGAGATGGGGAGAGGCCAGGGCTAGAGTTAACTTCAACAAACATGGAATCTAATCTCCTAGCTTCACGCACAGCAGCCCGAAGTGTATCGGCTGTCTCAAGAGCCTGTCATCTTACTCTAGGGTATATTCTTGATTCCCATTTCAATATATTCGATAGCTGCATGTTGTCTAACAGATCTCCCAGCGCCATGTTTTTCGTTTTCCTTCAGATCTGCCACAGTACCTTTCTAAGTCCTAGAATATGCTTTGTTAACATAGGAATCCACAGTGAGAATATTAGCAAAATAATTCAAAAAATTTTCTGTACTTCCTCACTAGAAAAATCCCAGTGGATTAAGGCAGCCCTTTCATTTTTTAGACTCGGATTAAGGCCAAAGTAAAGAAAGAAGGTAAATATTGAGAAAGTGCCAGGATCAAGTTCAGAGAGGAGGAGGACATCCTGGCCAATCACTGTTAGTACCTCACTGCTTCACACCAAGTGCCGCCTCGTGGGGGCCTGAAGAAAGCTGGCGTGGCCCTTGGCCAACCACCGTTCTCTGCACACAGACCTCTCCCATAGCAGCTCCCAGCCTCAGCCCCACACTCTGTGCAGGTCTCACCAGCACGCTGGCTTTCATCTTCACCTCCCCCCAGCAGCTCCCCACCTGTAGGCCCCAGCCAGCCTTGCTAGGTTTTCCTCGTGTTTTAACTGGCCAAGGTCTAAACCATCAGACCTTAGGAACAGGAGCAGTGTGTGGACACACAGTGGCTGGAACACACTCATTTTTACAAACTGGTCTGAATGTGGTCTGGCCTCCCTGCTAGCAGGTGAAGGGGCACCTTCTCCCAAACAGGCCATTGTCAAACACCTGCTGGATGGCGCATGCAGCTGAGCTCCCCTCTTCAGGTACTTTACACAAGCTAGGCAGAGTGTGCATCCAGAAAGTGACCGTGGAAAAGCCTGTCCTGGAGTTGAGGCCCTGAGGGAGGCTCTGAGCAGGTCACTCTTTAGAGCCTGGCCAACCCACCAGAGATGGTGGGCACTACTCAGGATAAACCTCTAGGGAGGAAGCACATGATGTAGCTCTCCTACAGACCTGTGCGGTGGAAGGGTGCCCCAGGGTGACGCAGGGAAAGAAAATCCACCTCTGAGAAGAGCAAGAACTAGTCAAGAAGTGACCATTACTATGGTCTTGCCTGCTTGGCTGGTTCTGCAGGTCTACAGAGCAGAGGTTGGGCGCTCGGTGTGGAGGGAGGATGACCTGCAGTCAGACACATGATCCAGTCACACCCATGTCAGCTTCTACTCCGAGGGTCTCTGGGCCCACCCACTCGCTCTCATCCAAGCACAGGAAGCAGCACTTTCTGGACACCTCCCCCTGCCTCAACATCTCCCCATGCAGGGCTCTGCTTAACCAGCCCTGCAGATGCCACTGTGGGCTTAAGGGGCCAGAGCACCGGCTACTGGGGGGACATGGCTAGAAGCCAGAGGTAGTTTACTGTATTTACTACTGATGCTCAGTTCTTTGGATGAGGAACACCACCCCACCCCCACCCCCACCCCCGCCTATTGTTAAGATGCCTGATTGCTTTGCCTTTTAGCTTGAGAGAGAGGTTAGGGGCAAAACCATGAAGGAAAGGTGTTCCAGTGCTTGGGCACTGTGGAGCACCTGCTTGCCAAGGTCCAGAGTAGAACAGAAACCTGTAGTTCCCTTCTCCAAAGTTCAGCTTCCCGGCAGCACCTCGAACTGCTGCTGTGTAAGAGGGAAAAGGGATGAAGAGGGAATAAACCACAGGGCAAACAATTAGAATGTGTTAGCAAATGCTACCATGCGGAACACTAAACTTTATTCACTTTATTTATATATTTAACAGTTCTAAAGTATTTACTTCCTGCTTTGACAAAAAATGAAAAATATAGGAGCAATGACTGTCTCCTCTTTAGGAGAAAAGGGTTATATGTACAGCTACGGAGAGTTACGGTTCCTCCTTTACATACAAAGAAAAATATTAATAAAAAAGTGCTTCATTGATCGAAAAGGGCTAAGAGCTGCAAGCATTTATTCACACTGTACATCAGACCCAAGAAACCCGTATCATAACCTCTTGGCACCTGTCACTAGGAACTGCACAATCTTTAATTAGACTGACTTCTCCCCACCTGCACGGCCAGACCATACAGAGTGTGGAGAAGAACTACACCCTGTTTCACTAAAGTCAGACTCTGAGCTACCTGCGGCCACTAGGAAGTCAGAGACTCATTCTGATGCTCTTGGCTTTGCCTGGACTGACAGCTCCAGGGGAGGCTCTGAGCCACCTCGTAACCACACCCAGGCACACACAGGAGCACCTTCCTGAGACACAACTTCCCTTGGCCAGGGAATTGCTTCTGAAGGGTCAGAGTTCCCTGGCCTCATCCCCATCTGCTCACCACGATCCGCCATTACCAGTTAGCAGCTTTTAGCAAAGCCAAGCATGGCCCTTCCCCAAGAGGGAGGGCAGGCACAAAACATGGATGCCAAGATTACAAAGCACAAACCTTCCCCACACTCACTCTACCACAAATATTCTTGATTTAAGGCTCTTTTTGGACCACACCAAACTTACTGAGGAAAGGTGCCCCAAATCTCCTACGGGCTGTGTCACAAATTTCCTAAAGAACCCTGCAGAGTCACCAAGTGTCCCCTCACTGCTGGCCAGCAGCACAGGAGCAGGGCAGGGGGATCGCTGGGCCCTTCCCACTGCCCCAGAAAGGGAAGGGAAGGAGGAGGAAGGCTGATTGTATAGGACATGCTCCCCTTTCCAGAGGCTTACACTCTAAAAGGCTGATTCTACCCCTTAAGGGGGGAGATCCATGATTTGTTTGTTTTGGGAATGGGGAATTTTTGGAACCCTGAGTCTGGATTTCCCTGTGCTGGTCAAGGGAGAGAGATTGTTTGGGGGAGAGGCTTCCAGGTGTGCCCAGGCTCAGGGCAGGCTTTGGCCTTGGCCACAGCAGCAGGACACCGCACTCTGGCCAGTATGCACTCTTATGCCTGAGGGTGGGAAGTACTACACAGCCTGGCCGAGAGGCCTACTCATGACAGTGAAGGGAGCCCTAGACCATCCAGGGTCAAGTTAAAAACAGAATCCCATGCAAAAGAGAACATGCCACCCCCATTCCCAGTCCCTCTCACTCGCTTCAGAGAAACAAACACCTTTCTTCCCTGAAAGAGGGCCTGGAAGGGTTCCATTTACTCTGTGTCCCTCCCTCAAATGCCAATCCTATTCATCTCTGAGGTCGGACAGGCCCAGCTCCTCTCAAGAGAGAGATGGCACTCGGGGCAGTGCTCTGAGGGAAGATGCTTTCAGCCTCCTCAGCAGCAAAGGTTTTTCCAATCAGCTCTGATGTGGCAGTAGCACGAGAAATGGTCACAAACATCAGCCCTGGCTTGCTTCCCCCCACTCACTCATCCTGGGCCTCCACTCCTGACTCTGACCAGCCACCTCCCATCCTGAGGAACCAAGCCAACCTTCAGCATCACAGGACAGCAGGCGGCTCAACAGTTTACATGGGGCCTGGTAACCTCTGGTCTTTCATTTAAAAAAAAAAAAAAAAAAAAAATTTAAGACAACCAGGGGACTTCTTTCTTTTTTGGAGGCAGAAGATGCAAAAGGAGGGAGGAGGGACAACAGGAAAGAAAAATCGATCTACAATCCAGTGGTACATCCCAAATTTCTGTCACTCTGCGCAGGTGGTTCCATGCCCCCATTCCAAAGTGCACGGGCCTCTCGGTCTGTCCAGGCTGTGTGGGCCTGTCAGAGGAACAGCAGCTTGGCCTCTGCCCGCCCCAGGTCACTGAGCTTCAGTTTGAAGTGGCAGCAATGGGCTTATCCAGTTCAAGGTCAATGCTGGAGCTTGTGGGATGAAGGCTGCTATAGCAAGACTTGCACACTCGACTGGGTTCAAAGAGCTGCTGGCTGGGAACTGGAACCTTCTGATTACAACAACTGGAGCAGAACACATTCCCACAATTCCTTGAGATGGGAAGAAAAAAAACAAAACACAGTTAGTTTCGGTCGCAGGTATGGTGTGAGGAAACCAACTTCAGAAGACAGAACTTGGTTGTGGTAAATCGAATGTGCTGGAGACTCCTCCAAGACTGAGCTGTTTCATTTTCTAGCCCAGGAAAAGCCAGGGTGGGGGTGGGGGGCAGGAAGTCCCTGCCTAGTATAGCTGCACAGCACTGTGACTTTAGGGCCAAGGACACCTGGCTGTCTCACCATATGGCTCAAGGTTACAGGTGGACAGGGGGGATGCTGCTCAAGAGAGATCCAGGAGAACAAAAGGGCCCCACGCAGCAGTAGGTTCTAGAACACTGGCTAAGTCCTGGCCCAAAAAACCCAGTGAGCCATACCCACTTGGGCAATGGCCTCTGTGTAGCTCGTGGTCACAGAGAGACCAGAGTCCAATGGAACTACTTCCGAGCCCTTTAGAGAAGACCAAACTACCTAGCCAAGCTGGAGTGGGGTGAGGAGCCTTGTCCAACAGGCTACATCCCCAGAGGCTCGGAGGCAGCAACATGAAGAACAGACTGCTGCCATCTAGGACTGCCCTGCTGCCAGCATGCAAAGCCAGAAGACAAGCAACACATGCTCAAGGTGAAAGGACAAGAGAGCACAGATGAACACACGTGCACAAACACCCCCCCCCTTATTAGATAGGTGTCAGTCAATTACAGCTCACTCCCCTGCCCCCATGCATTTACCAGGAACTATCAGAGCTTTACCCGAAGGCCAGACTATACTCAGGCCCCAGGGCTCCCCTCTCTTCCACTTGAAAGCCCAGCTCTGACGTGTCCATGAAGCAAAGGTGCCCACAACCAAACACTGTCCTTTAGAGCTAAGAGGAAAAGGAACTGGTAGAGAAGTTTCCGCTCACCTTACAACCCCACTCTGCTGGGCCCTAAAGTACAATTCAATCTCAATAAACCCAAGAATGGGAGACTTCAAGGAGCCTGACATAGCCCACCAAAGACGTGGGGAAAGCAGCTGAAGGGAAGTGCTCCCCCTTAGCCAGCATCACTCGCTACCTTTTCATTTATGCTCCTCAGAATATAAACCCACAGAATGTAAACTAAGGACCACCTGGGCACAGAGGAGAGAATACTAAATACCCTCTGGGGACCAAACAACAACAACAACAACAAAAAGACCCACAAAAGGAAAGGCTAGACATGGGTCAATGGAAGGACAGAACTAAAACAAACACACATAACTTCATCTTCTAGAACGCAGTAAGAACCTCATGTTTCAGAAAAGCATGAATCAGCAAGAACCTGTGGTTTCACAGGAAAATTACCTAAATCTACTTCTGAACATATGCATTTATTTAATATACCTGCTGGAGTTCATCTTGATATGAATCTGACCAACTAAGCTTTCCTATCTGGCTTTTTTCAGGGGATCCTGACAGACCCCAAGTGGAACGCTCCACTAAAGTCTTCCCTGATAAAACAGTTCTCTGGGAAGACCACCTCTGTTCAGTCCTGGTCTCTTTGTTTAAAAAAAAAAAAATTGGAGCAGCAATGCTCTCTGACTCAGATATCATGAAGCATCATTCTAGGATCCTACTGAATGACTAACCCAAAGAAAATAGCTCTGAAAACCCAACTGGCTCTGCCCCAAGAGCAGCCCCTGCTGAAGCCCAGCTTCTAAGTCACAAGCAGGACGGCTCCACTGACCTGTGTGGCCAGGAGGGGAGCACATGGCTGCAGTCTGACTCAACCCTAACTGTCTCCCCAGTTGGCTGCTCTGGTTATCCCCCAAGCCCACCTGCCTGCCTGCCTGTGCTCCCAGCCCCAGGCTTCATCCCAGTGAGTGCAGAGAGGGGGAAATGGCAGCGTTAGTGTGAAGTTATTGTAGATGTGCAGACATCACAGACAGGTTGTTGCAAATGCTCACCACGTTTGATCAACACGGTCAGTGTCCCTGCAAGGAGGGGAGAGAGAGCTCAGAGGAGAAGCCAACCAAAGACATACGGGCTTGGGGTGCATGGTAGGGAGATAAACGATCCTGAAGCATCATTACTAGACAAAGAGGTGGTTCCATTTCTACCTGGGTTCTCTCCTGTGGATGAGCTATGTCAGGATTCAGATAAACTTCCTACCCCATGAACACTGCACAGTCAGTCACCACCCTAGTTGGGGCAAAGCATTCCTAGCAGCTAACTACCCCAACCAAGAAGAAAGAAGTCGGGAGCCTTAAGGAGTGAAGACTATGTCTCCTCAGCTGTCCCTACCAGTCCCCACAGCTACGTCTCCTCACTACTACCACAAGACAAGTTTGGGGTCAGGGAGCAGGATAAGGAGTAGGAAAATGAAGTTCCCTGCCCACAGCAGGAAAATTTTTCTTGCTCAGGGCAGCCATGTTGAATGGGAAGAACTGGTAGGAATACGAAATGGTAGTCTCGGTGGCGGCTATTGCTCTGCTAATCCAGGAAGCAAAACAGAACAAAAGGGGACATCATTTGCACATTTTAAAATTTAGTCATGATCACTCTGAATTGGAAAAAAACCAAAACAACAAATGCAAAAACCAATTTCAGAGGCACAAAAGATGAGCTGGAGTCCTGTAGACCACAGGTTCTGCCTCAGAGGGGACACTGCCAGCCAGACACCTGCATCTCTCCAAGGTGCAAGCTCTGTGGGTCAAACCTCAGCCTCCAAACCCTGGCCCATCCCACCCCCACCACACACCCAAACGGCACCTGCAGTGGTGCTTCCTGCTGGCGAGCCAGAAGGCGCTGTCACACGCATAGCAGTGGGCAGCCAGATGGTCAGGGAGCCAACGGGTCATCTGTAAAACAGGTGGGGCCAGGTTAGTGACTGGAGATGGGCCATCGAGCTGGAGCCAGCAGAACCATGCTGGGAGCAGCAAGAGTCACAAGGACCATACTGGCTCCAGCGGCACCAGCCCAGCAGGCTGATGTCAGCAGTACAAGAAAGGCGTCCAAATCGTTTCCCTAGCGGGGACTCCAAACTCCCCTGAGATAAAGTATCAGGGTGGCAGCACCCTGGGTCACCGTAAGACTGGGCAAGGCTCCAGTTCAGAGAGGCAAGGAGGAGAGAGGACCAGACTGCTGGGTCTCCCTGACTCAGAAATTCTTGGCTCGATGGGGATTCACAGAGGCTCAAGGCTAAGTGTGCTATGAGATTATTCCTTGGCCAGGGGCATGGGACAGGGATAGGGGTGGAGAAGAACCGCAAAACAGTTGCATGGACGGTACTCAGAACAGGGGCTGAGCCTGTACCTCCGTGTCCTGTTTATCCACCTGCTCCCAGCTGGCTTCAGAGAAAATCTCTGTGCTGCAGCGAGACAAACAGTTCTGATCCAGATTGCTTTCCGAGTCGGGGATTGAAGTCTGTTGGCAAACAAACAGAGCTGAACAGAATGAACCTGGCTCCTCCCAGAAGAAAGGGCTTAGTAAAGAAGGGAGCACTGGGGACTTCGGGTGGGCCTGAGTATTAAGGGCTGCCAAATCTGTTGGCACCTCAGCCATCAAGAAATGGGTTGAGCAGGTGCAGAGACAGGGCTAAACTCAGGTGGAAGAGAGATGCACAGGTCTAAGGCTGTGGGCAGTGACTGCAGGGGAAGGATAGGCCTTGGGCTCCAGGAAGTGACCGGGGTGGCGTGTGAACTCTGAGTCAGCTGCTCCAGTGAGTCTGTTACTCCAACCCTGCCACTTACATCTGTGTGTTGAAACTGAGTGCTTTGGGCATGTCCTCCTTTCTCTGAAGGACTCTTTGGGAAAATGAGAAACCATCATTAGTATGAAGGAAATACCGAGAAGTCAGTTTGAATCGAAAGTCATTGGATGAGCCCGCCTTTAGTGTACGCTGACTGCTTCAGAGCCAGGCTCCTTCTTGTACTTGAACACATCGAGTCAGACCCAGCCCGGGAGGAGAGCACCTCCCGGGGAGCCTCCCTTCACGTAGCCACCCCCCGCCGACTTCCAGTCACCAGGCACCATCAGTGCTAACTCCTCCGCAGTGCCAGAAACCAATTCCGTCTCCCCATTTCTACTGCCATCACCTGCCACAGGGCAAGTACAAACATTTGTTAATTAAACTACAGCTGAGGGGAGGGGGAGGCAGGGGAGCTCACAGTTTACTAGCTACTGGGGTAGGATAGGCATCATAATTTGACAGAAATATCTGATATTGCCCTACTAATGAACCCAGGAGTTCATGCCTTTTCTTAAAACATGATCCTCTCTCCAAAGAGATCTGACCAGCCACATACTGAGTGCTGTCTTCCTTATTCTAACTGCCTGAACAGGACCCCTGTGGTAAGCAAGCAAGGCAGGAAAGAACAACAGGCCGACTGCCATTCACAGCTGATGCTGATTTCCAGCCTCTCAAAAGAACTACTCTGGACCTTTCCAGTTCTTCTAGAAATCTGTACCAATTACCGTGCACAGGGCACAAAGAGCACCCAGCCTCAGTGTGCCCTCTCCTAGGGCAGCTATGGAGGCACTGTGGTCAACTCACCACTTCATCCCCAAAGTCCCCATTGAAGCGGAGGGAGCCAGTCAGGTACTGGCTCTCCAGGCGACTCCTCAGCTCCTGTACTTGTTTCTTCAAGGTCTCCACTTCCTGCTGATGGCCTGACTCAATCTGACGCAGGCGCTGCTGGATAGTGTCCGTGTACACAGGCATGCCATCATCGTCCAGGTGGCTGCGGGAAGGCTGGTCAGGGCTGCCCGTTGTAGATGGCCTCCCCAAGTGGCTGTGCAGCCACTTGTGGTGCAAGTTCCTCGAGTGTAAGTGGGCAGAGCCGCAGCTTGTAGCAGACAGCTGGCGGCTCAGTGAGTCCTTGCTCTTGCCAGCCTCGCCATTGGTGCAGTGCCCGTTGGGGGTGGCATGCTTCTGGAGAGTGCTAAGCCCTGGGGGCTGCTCTAAAGCCTTATTTTCAGTCTCTAGGGCACCATTGCACACAAGCCCCTCTTTACATTCGGCTAAAGGCAAGGCACAAGGAGAATGTGTTGGGCTGTGGGTGCTGCCAGGGGAAGTCCTATGTACCACAGATGCCACCTGGGGCCTCTCAGCTAGGCTCTTCCCCGAAGGCCGGGGCTCCATGGTCTGAGGAAGCATGTGCTTGTCACTGAACCAGCCCCTGTTTACCAGGCAAGGTGTATGATGGCCTTCGGGCCCACTTTCCGACTTGACTTGATCTTCTGTTAACCTATCCATTGAACTGTCTGTATTTGGTCCTCTGGCCTCAAATGGTACTTGGGAGGGCAGCAGAGAACTTGACTGTGAGGTACCATAGCCATCTTTTGCATCTACTGGGACTGGAAGAAAAGCTTCCTCCCTACCCTCTGTGGTAGCTCCTATTTGGGGCTGTTCCATAGGGACCTCCTGGGCATCCTCTCGCTCGAGGGACTCTGGGAGAAAACTGGGGAGAACACTGTGCCTACCCTGCTGCTCAGGAATATCCTGGGAGAACACAGAAAGGCCAGTGTCTGGACAGTTCACCAGAGCAGCATCACCCAGTTCTGGTTCTTGAGGAAAGATAATGGCTGAGCCCTCGGGGGTCTTTGCCCTGATCTGCTTTTCTAAGACAGCCTCCTCTTCGACCTCCTGCATCTCAACGCTCCCCCTATGGGGAGGTTCCTCTACCCCACTCTCCTCTTTGGTGGCCTCTTGCAAAATGTTCTCCATCTGCCCCTCAGCCACTCCAGCCGCGACAGACAGCTCGGCACCGCCCAGCACTTTGGTGGGCTTTCCCAGGCTGTCAGGATCGAGAGGCTCCTCCCCAGGACCAGCTAGGCTGCTCAGTTCCAGTGAGCGCCGGTGCTCCTGCCACTTCTCGTTCAGACTTGGGTCACTGCTGCGCCGGCTGGCCAGAGGCACTGTGTTGTCACAAGCTGTAGTCAGATTGTCAAATGATCTAGTCTTTGGTAGCCTAAACAAAAGGAGTTTGAGGGAAATGAGAATCTGAGGCTGTTCAGAGGAAAGTAGCAGACAACTGGTTTTAACAGGCAGTTGTTTCATAACTGGGTCCACTGTAGCTCCTCAAGGAGCCATGGCATCTCCCAAGCGTGGCTCAGACTGACAGGCAAAAAGCCCCAGGATTGGCCCTTCTTCTAGTCTGCAAATCTCCTCTCAACCTACCCGACTAGCCCCACCCCACCCCAAGTCCCTACAAATAAACAAATAGCAAATGCTGTATTTAAATATTTTAAAAAACATCATGATACTGCTCTGTTTCTCCACTAGTGGCAAAGGAAAGTAGCACTGCTGGTTTTCTATTACAATATTTTAAATTAACATGTTGTTTAGCAGTCTGAATTCAGTAAAGTTAATTCTCCAGTGGCAAAGCCAAACTTTGTATCTGACAGCATTTGCCTTTCAACCCCAACAAGACAAATGACAGCAGAAAGGCAAGAGCACAGAGCAGTGGCTGAAACTCAAGCCAGAGGGTCACAAGGAACCTAGAGGTTTGCACATTAACTGAGAAATGGCTTGTTGCATGCAGCCAAGCAATACAGTGACAGGGCCCAGTGCCCTTCAGGAAATGAGACTCTCATGGCCTCAAAGCCTGAAACCCTTATAACCTGCCCTGAGTTAAACTTCAGAGATCTAGGTGAGACATGTGGAGCTGGACGCCATGATCTCTGACCATGCCTGTGTGTGCCCAACACAGAAGCACACCCATGAGGGATTGGAGGCTCAGCATCAAACGCGGGCTCACCGGCTCAGGGGCGGATCATCAGGGCTGGTGCCGGGGGCTGGGTACGGTGCACAGCTGTCGTCCACGGGGGTGGATGGGGATGGACAGGGCAGGTACACTGCGCTCCATAGCATCAGGTTACGCACGTGACACACAGGGTACAGCACCTGACAGGAAAGCAGAGGGGATACAGGTTTAAACAAATCCAGAAATGAGGGTCAAAAAGTCACCAAGCTGTAATCCAAAAGGTGTGTACCAGCTGTATTTCCCACCTGAGGGCCTCCTGTGGGCATGAAAATCTAAAAGATTTTTAAAAATCTATTTCTCATTAATTACTTCTTAGGTCCCCTTTATTGAATGACCTACTTTCATATCAGCTTGGTTTTAGTTGCTTTTACTACATATGAAAGTGAGTCATTTCACTAAATGGTAACTATGTTTCCTTGTACAAAAACGGTGGCTTCCGAAAACACCATCAAACCTGTTGTATAGGATCACTTAAATTTGGGAAAAGAAGGGAATTTTCTTCCTATACTGTGACCGAAAACACCATCAAACCTGTTGTATAGGATCACTTAAATTTGGGAAAAGAAGGGAATTTTCTTCCTATACTGTGACTTCCCCAGCAGGCACAGTGAAGGAAAGAGAGAAGCAGTTAGTGTAAATCTTTCCTTTGACTACTTAAATGTAGTGAGAAGCATGTTAACAGTCTAGCAAAGCAATACAACCTCTCATGAAGCTTCCTTTTGACTTCTTTAGATTTAAGATGCATTCTGACAAAAGGAATATCACCATGTATCAACACAGATGTGTGTGCCTCCTTTCCTCTGCTTAACTGAAGGTGCTCCTTTGCAGAAAAAAGTCCACCAGCTCTCCATGTGAGCAGAAAATCACATGGACACACATGCTAGTGTCAAACACACTTCTGCTCTCAGAGACAGGAGCTGCAGTGCACATCATCACCTGATGGCACTGGAATGGTGCCAGGGGCCTGGTGGCAGCTCCTAAGCTATCATGGGCACCCAGGGGACAACTAGGTTCCCCTTCCATTTGTTAGACCGAACATGTCAAGAGTGAGTTAAGCTCTAAAAGAGGTGTCAAAAAAGATTCGTGTCTGGAGTGGCAAAACAGAGATGGGTATTAAATCAAACCACCCTAAGCAAAAAGGGGTTAGAAGCAGATCAGAGCAGCACCAGGAAACAAGCCTTCCTCGGGACAGATGGAAGAAACAGAGAAAACAAGTTTGCCTGAGAAAACAGAGATGCCTCTTAGAAAACAGTCACTACCGAAAATGGCTCCCATATGTCACCACCCCCAAATTCCTTCTGCTGATCAGAGAGGAAAGGCTGAAGGATACATACGGCTTCCGACTGAGAGGAATACAGTAGGTTTTTGAAAGCCTTGTTGCCTGCCCGAAGCAACGACCACACAGAACACGTCCGCTCCTGAGTATGCTTTTCCCCTCTCTCCTTGGCATTGTTGCACAGGAATGTTCCAAACAGGCAGGAATAGGTATGTTGCACCAGTTTCACCTATAGGAGTCCAAAATCAAGCAACAGGGTATATGTCTCTGGGGGAAGGGTAGCCCTGCTGAGCCCCCATTCCCCAACATCCCTGAGAGCACCTCAGAATTCACACTCCGTAAGGATGGGGAAACCAAGGAAGCCACGGAAGAGCTGCCTCCTCGTACCACCAACCCCAACCACTAGCATTCCTGATTCAAAAGAGCAAAGACAGATTGCTGGCACCCCACTCCTCTTGGCCTCCCTGCAACCAGTTTGAGAAGTCCCGAGTTAACAGCCACACTCCAGAGCGACAGATCATTATCACTCGGGTACAAGAGCAGGTCAGTGTGCAACACAAGTCTGAACTGAAAGCACATTTCTAAACAGCTTTTCACTCAACAAATCATCCTGAGCATCTGACACACCCCAGACATTTCTAGGGGTACTGGGTAGGCGACGACTCTCAGATGACTCTCCTGCCTTGAAAGAGCTGATTCTAACTGTGGGGGAGAGGTGACCACTGCTGTGGACCACAGTAAGGCAGGGTAAGAGGGACAGGGCACACATAGGGCAGCAGGAGAAAGAAGTGAGAGAGCAAGTTAAGAGGGTATCTGAGGGGGAAATGCTCCAAGCAGAGGCCAACAGCCAGCAGCCAGCACAAAGGTGTTGAGGTGAGCGCATGGTTGCAATTTCTAAGAACAGAAGGCGGCCAGTGTCACTGAAGGACACTGCACAAGGAGGGCAATGGCAGGAAATGAATCTAGAGAGGTAAGCTCTAGGACAGCTCTGCAGGCCATTTTAAGGACTGGCTTTTACTGTGTGAAATGGAAATCATTGGAGGTTCTTGAGCAGAGGAATTACATGGTCTCAGTTATGTTTTAGAAGGACTACCCCTAGATCCCTCTAGGAGCCAGGGTGGCTCAATCAGTTAAGCAGCCGGCTCTTGATTTTGGTTCAGGTCATAGTGTCAGGTGGTAAGATCAAGCCCCACATCAGGCTCTGTGCTCAGCCGGGGATCTGCTTCAGATTCTCTCCCTCTCTCTCTCTGCCCCTCCCCCTGCTTGTGTGCTTTCTCTAAAATAAATGAATGGATAAATCTTTAAAATAAAGAAAAAAGAAAGATCCCTCTAGTTGCTGGGTTGACTCTCCAGAATTAAGGCAGGAGATGGTGATAACTTTGGACCAGTGTAGGAATAGTAGAGATAGCAAGAAGTAATCAGGTTTTAGATAGATTTTGGAAGCAAAGCTGCAGATCTGACAGACTGGACATGGAGTATGAAAGGGGGAGGAGGAGAGTTGGGCAGGCCATATGAGTTTCTGCCCGAAGTAAATGGAAGGACTGAGTTGCCCCCTGATGGGGGCGAAGACTTCTGGAAGATCAGATTTTGGGTGGGAAGATGTGGAACTTAAGAACCAAGCTTTGAACAGGTTAAGTGTGAAATACCATTAAGACATCCATGTGAAGATACTGAGCAGTCACAGTTGGGTATGCAAGTCTGGAGTTAAGTGGAGAGATCTGAGCTGAAGACATAATTATAAATGTAGGAATCATGGATAGCAATCAGAGCCATCGAGACTGGAGGAAATCCCCAGAGAGGCAGTGAGATACAGAAGCACCTTTGCGGCTGAGTGCTGGAGCATTCCAACATTCAGTACTGGGAAGATATGAAGGAACTAGCACAGGAGACAAAAAGGACCAGCTAGTGAGGCAGAGAAGAAATAAGGCAGAGTTTGTACTGGCAGTCAACTGAAGAAAGGGTTTCAAGAAAGGTGTTACTAAAACAGTGCCAAAGAGTAAACTGAAGAGAGTCAAAGAAACGAAACTCCAGGTATAAAATAAGTCAGTCCTGGAGATGTAATGTACAGGATGGTGAATATAGTTAATACTCTACTGCGTATCTGAAAATTGCTAAGAGTAGGTCTTAAAAAAGTTCTCACAAGAAAAAAAATTTGTGTGGCAATGGATGTTAATTATTGTGAGTATTTCACAATATACACAAATATAGAATTATGTTGTATACCTGAAACTAGTATTATATTGTCAATTATACCTGAATTTAAAAACAAACAAACAAACAAACAAACTTCTTAGCAAGATGAAGACAGAGAGCTGATCACTGGATTAGCAACATGAAAGCCACAGCTCTGCTAAAGTAGTTGGGGGAACACCTGAACCTGACTGGGTTTAAGAGAATGGGAAAAAAGGAATTTGAGACAGTAAATGCAGAAGACTTGAGCTCTGCTGTGAAGAAATGAGATACAGGAAATAATTAATAGCTGGCAAGAGATGCAAAGCTGAGAAAGGGTTTTCAGGGGATGGGAGGTACTATGCCACGTCTGAGTACTAACGGCAACGATGTGGTAGAGAGGGAAATACGCCAATGCAAAATGCAGAGGAGAGAAATGCTGGCACCATGCAGCTGAGGAGAGGACAAGCAATGGAAGGCGGTGCAGCAGTGGATGGAGAGGCTGGAAAAGGGCAAAGATAGTGAGTCCTCTGTCAAAGGAAAAGGTGCAGTGAGTGTGGGACACAAGCCAGGGTCCAGGGGGGGAAACGGGACAGTGAGGAGATTGGCAGATGGACTGGAGGGAGCCGAGGATATTCTATTATTTCTCTTTTATTTTTAAAAATCTCTACACCCATCGGGAGGCTCGAACTTACAACCCCGAGGATCAAGTGTCAAATGCTTCACCGACTGAGCCAGCCAGGCACCCCCATTATTTCTCTAAATATTTAGGACTTCTATCATCTATTTTAAAAGCTAAGTATAAAACAACTCAAAGACTTTATGCAAACCTAATACATCTATATTCATTGAATAAACACATACTTCTTACCTTTTTTAATTAGAACTGGGAGAAAGAATGGCCCTTATTAAATTCTAAAAAGAATTCATAGTTTCATGTGAAAACTAACCCACTAACATTTGCATTGATACCCCCATAATTTTAGAAGGTCCCCAAAATAAAGAATTACAAGCCCAAACTCACAAGGAATGCTTCATTGAACTCAAAAGAGCAAGGAAATTGCCTCTGAAGCTGATGAACGCAGTCAAGCCACTGCAGAAACACGGGGCAGCGCTCGTTCAGATCATCGGAGTTCTCCCCATGACCACACCGGTCAGCAAACTTGTGACCAAAATCCAGCCACTCCATCTCCACGAGGACCTGGAAACCCTGCAGGGAAACACCCGGGATATAGACGATTTGTACTTATCTATGCAGACTATGACAGTCCTGAGCCTGTCAGGACTAACAGTAATAATCCCTTTTAATACCCTCCCAGTAAGCCCAACAGGAGGGCCTGACCCAGCCCCATCGCCAAGGTCTCCATGGAACACATCCTTAGGGCAATTTCCCACTTCACTCAACTCCATTCCATAATTATCAAATGGGTACTAATGATTTATCTAAGCCTTTCCTGAGTCTGTACTTTCTTTCAGTATGTACTGTAAGAACCACATTTCTTCTAAACTTATTTTTTAATTTCTTTATTTTGTGTTATACTTAACTAAGTCTTGTTTCTAATATCTTTCCCTACCCCAGATTTACATGTATTTTAGGGCACCTTTATGGCTTTTCTTGTATCTTTAACCCACCATGTGGTTCTTTCAGAGTAGGGCTCTTTCTCTATAGAACACTGCAGTGATATCTGGACCCATTATCAGGATGAGCATGCCAAGATCCTACTATAATATCCCCATTTCCCTGGAGCAGCCAAAACTTTTCCAAGTAAATAGACACAGGGGGAAACATGTCTAATTTCTCAATACCTTGTTATCCACAATCTGCTCCATTTTAAAAGACACAAGAACTGTGGGAGGCACCACCACAATTTAGCTCAAGGTAAAGGAGCAATAGTTTTAAAACAAATTTCACTCTCTTTAGGCCTAACCACCAAGACCAAAACTGATCATAAAACCATCCAAGGTTTCGCCCACTCATACTGATGTACCAAATCCTACTCTTGGGATGCACCCACCTCTATGGTTCGGTAATACGGATCCAGCAAGAGCTTAGCCAATGCCACAATCTGGGGAGTGCGGTCCCAGCCATCTGAGCAGTGCGCTAGGACGGGCCGCTGATCACGATCCACAGCGTGTACTACCAGAAGTGCCGACTTCAGGAGCACAGACAGGTGATGGAGCCATTTTGTGCTTTCAAGGGCTGAGAGCCAACTATAAAAATAAAAACAGAAGGGGAAAGGAAATGCAGATTTTTATGATTTACTGCATCATGCCAAATACCCGTGAAATTAAAAGGCAATTCCCAAAGATCTTTCCCTCCAAATAAAACAGTGCCCAAACAAACAAATCTCTGTCTTTATAAAGCATGTATATAGATGCAGGTTAACCCCTACTATGCAATAGAGGACAGCTTTAGAAATAGGACAGTAATTAATAGAATTTTTGTTCTAAAAATCTTAAGGCTAGTTTCTGAGAATGAGTATCTAGTATTTTTCAGTCCATGGTAGTTATATATCCCATATAAGTAGTTCTTTCTGGAGTCTTCTGAAGGAAATAGTAATTATGCCACTTGGTTAAAGTCACATAGTCAATTAGTAGCAGATCTGCTGAGACCTCAGCCAGGCTCTTTCTATGGCCCACCTTTGCAGAAGAGAGCACTGCTGGCTATGTAGCAAATACGAGTTGCTAATCCCCATAGCGGAGAAGCAAACTCATTCTTGGGTCAGGCTTTTTCCCCAAAGACAATTGCGCTCCACCCTCTGGGCTGATTCCAACTGCGATGAATCTAATCCCTTACTACCAAGTGTTAGTACAAGTGGTTCAGGCCGCCATTTGATTGAATAAATCAAGGAATTCTGCAAAACTTGATATGATCAGATCTACTGAACAGAACCCAGGGAAACAGCTATGGGCTCTAGCACAAACACCAGAAAAGAGAAAATTCTGTCTTCTCTGGCACCATTTCTGGCTTCCTGAAATAGTAAAATAGGGTCTTTTAAGTATTTATCTGTCTGTATTTGTTTCACAGACCATTACTGCTAATTTTTCTTGTATTCAACCAGTTCCCTTGGGTGGGCGGGGAGGGAGTTACTTCACCTACCTCACTGCAAATTTTAACAAGCAATTAAAATGTGGCAATGTTCGTAATGAGAGAGGGTAGTTTAGGACTCAGAAGCAAATGTAAAAGGATTTCACCAAATGGCAAGTTTAACCCTTTTTTACAACATGATGAATAAATTTTGACTCAAGGTAAAAACACCCCCCTCCCCAGTTCACAGCAGGTAAGTTTACCTATAGGATGTCAAAAACCAAAGAATTAAAAATGAGCCAAAAACAATGCAGAATATTAGAGGTCCCAGGAAAAACAAGAAGGCAGGGCTTCTGAGGACTGAGATCTGTTTTGTGCTCCACATCTTTAAACCTTTCAAAGGGCTAGATTTTTGCTACTGTGCTCCTAACATAGAAAGGAGAATGCACACAGGGACTGAAAGTAAGACCGAAGTGTACCAAGAAACAGAAGAAAAGATACCTCCAAACTCATTAAGAAAGAAAGAAAAAAGGCAATGCAAAATTAAAGCTAAGGCCAAAGTCTTACTTTCCCGGATCCGGCATCTGTGTGCACAGCAACCGCAGAGACTGAAAACTCCTCCTAATTGAATGAATATTTGCCATCCCCATAAACACGACCTCACAGTTTGGGTAATACTCTGCAGAGAACAACAATAAAGAGAACAAAAATATGTTGACTTTAAAGCCCACATGGCCAAATTTAAAAGCAGCAAACAGGCTATAAAGCAAATCCATTATAGTTGCTGACGAAAGAAACTGCTATTTTGATGCCTATTAGTCTAGTCCTTTTATCACAGGAAAAACAGTGCTTGAATTTTAGCTGTTTCTGCAAAAAGGAAAGTTAGATTTGTGAAGATATGGACATAAAGCAAAAGTTTTTTTGTTGTTTTTTGTTTTTTTAAAAAGATCTATAGCCTGCTATCCCATCTCAGGTTAACTTCTTGGGCCACATCTAACTTGTAGCTCTGGAATCGCTTCGAAAAGAAGCTGGCAGAACAATGCATTTTATGTATTCACATATCGCCTTCACACAACTGCTTTCAATTTCCAGTTGAGATCACATCCTGATGAAGGAGCCTGGAACCTCTCCCTGCTCCATCAGCGTACCACTGGCACTGAAGGGGTCCCTCCTTGGAGAATACATTCAGAATGCAGGGGTGCTATAGGTCAGGACAGAGGTGTGCTGCTAGAGTCCTATATTTGGTGCTCCACCTTCCACCCCAGCCTTTCTAAGTAGAAGCCATGTGGGAAGTTTTCTCTGAGGTGAGTGAGGAGTAAACCCACCGTCAAAGGCAACGAAAAGCTTTTAGAAGGCTGAGAAATTGAGCCACTAAAGAAGCAGCTTCCAAACATGAACAGGCCTTATTACGGGGAGGATTTACTTTCTTTATCATCTAAAGGTTAGGAAGGAAGATTATTTGGTTTCCCTGCACCTCCTCCTCCACTTCCCTGAAAAGAAACAAGTGTTAAGAATCCAAACAGCTCTGGCTCTCTCAAGATAGGCTGAAGAACATAGTTTGCCGTTCATTTCAAATTGAGAACTAAGACCCAGCCGGGCATGGGCTGGGTTCATGAGAACAGTATCAGGGGACAAAGTACCATACACCTCACCCGGGCATTCACAGCCTCCTCCTTTGGCTCGGTTTGCCACAGCTGCAGCATAGGAACGTGCGTCCAAGATCAAAAGCTTCTGCGGTTGGATGGCTAAACTGTCTGCTCCTGAAGCATTCGACAGAGAAGAATCTAGGAACATCACGGGTAGGAGTGAAAAACTAGAATGAACCCATCTCTCCCCAAAATTGTGCAAAATAAGAATTAAAAACACCTCCTACAATACCAAGAAATAAAAACCCTCAATTAAATGAAACCCACCTAACCAGAACCCTTAATACACAGGACTTCTCTATCTTCTGTTTTGTCTACCAGTCTCCTTTATCTCATTTCTACATGTATAGTCTTTTCATGAAGACTGGTGACTCCTGTCATGGTCTGGAGAAATTCCAGGTCCCCTATCACATACATACCCCACTGTTGTCACAATGACTAGAAAGACAACAGACACATTAGCCCTCTTAAGCCAAGTCTGAAATAGTTGTCTGGTTCACTGTCCAGACCTATGATTCCTCAAATAATCCCATCAACTGAAGCTTCAGCCTCTCTCTCCTATGAAACAAATTATAGGTCTTACAAGGAAAGGCTACTCAAGAAAAAGTTCTCAAAGATACTCTAAAAATTTCTGCTGCTGGATCCAGGGAGCATCTTACCAAATTCCACATCAGAAAGGTCTCCCGCATTGGGAAAGTCTCGAGAACTGTTCCTAGTAGACAGCTTGCTGCCACTTGATCGGGAGTCAGAGGCACAAGCTTTGGCTACCGACTGCACCAGGTGCTCATCATCAGCATTTCGCCAGCCCCACCAGCTGACCTCCGGCTGTCCACAGCGGGCAATGACAGCTCCATTACTCTGGTGCCTGTGCAAGGAATAAGACCCCATTACCCATCTCAGCGGCCCCATTCCGATGCTCTGTGCTCATACAAAAGTCAGATAGTGGATTTTAAATGTGTTAATGAAGAGCATGAATACAGGTAAGTGATGGGTGAGCTTCAAGTCCTCTCAGGGCAGAAATCTTCTATAGCATCAAGAATAAACAACAAAACCTATCTGAATCTATCTCAAAAATTGATCATTTTTGAGGCCCTTGTAAAGTCAGCAACAAAATGATAAATGTGTGCTCTTAGAAAAAAAAATTTATATTCATTAAGCAAACATTTGAATCTTCAAATTTATTTTTTGAAAACTGGGTAAAAATATAATCTACAAATACTACACTAATTCTGCTATTCAATAATGAAACATTAATCTCTTCTTAATACTGCGCCTGAATATCCTGGCATAATAGATGCTGACGCAGAAAAATTTGTTTCCACAACAACTTCTGAGGGCCCACTGCAGCAACTGTACACTTATGGATGGCTTGGGGATTCTTTTTAAAACAAGATCCCACCTTTGGGACTCAAACATTAACCTGGCCCACAGTGGACCATTCTACAAAATCTTCTGAGATTTCATGACTCACAAATTGCTCTTATTATAGGCAGATAGCTCAACATACCAGCTACCTTTCCTTAAGCTCTCAGAAGGAACAGCATAAACCTCAGTAAGCCATACTCTGACCCTTTTTTATTTTTTGATAGATCTTTTGTAAAAATTAAGACCAGAAATCTAAATCAAAAGTCTTTAAAGTGATATTAAAACCTAGTGTCTTGGGGCACCTGGATGGCTCAGTCAGTTAAGCCATCTGCCTTCGGCTCAGCTCATCATCTCAGGGTCCTGGGATTGAGTCCCACATTGGACTCCCTGAGTCTGCTTCTCCCTCTCTCCCTCTGCAGCTCCCCTTGTTTGTGCTCCCTTTGTGCTCTGTCAAATAAATAAATTCTTAAATAAAACTAAAAAAATAAAAAGTAAAACCCAGTCTTTTCCTAGTTAGGAATTTAGTTAGGCAATTTTAGCAATTAAAAAGTTATAAAAGGGGGCGCCTGGGTGGCTCAGTGGGTTAAGCCTCTGCCTTTAGCTCAGGTCATGATCTCAGGGTCCTGGGATCGAGCCCCGCATTAGGCTTTCTGCCTCCCTCTCCCCCTCTGTCTGCCTCTCTGCCTACTTGTGATGTCTCTGTCAAATAAATAAATAAATGAAAATCTTTTAAAAAAAAAGTTACAAAAGTAGTATTTGGCACAAAAGGTATAAAGTTCCAATAAATGCTACAACATGGATGAACCTGGAGTATGTTATGCTAAGTTAAAGAAACCAGTCACAAAAGGCCACATATTGTATGACTGCATTTATTAGAAGTGTTCAGAATGGGCAAATCTGTACAAGGTAGATTACTAGTGACTACTAATGGGTCTGGAGTTTCTTTCTGAGAGGGTGAATATGTACTAAAATTGACTGTAGTGATGATTCACAACTCTGAATATATTTTTAAAAATCCAACTACAGTGGCACCTGGGTGGCTCAGTGGGTTAAGCCTCTGCCCTCAGCTCAGGTCATGATCTGGGACTGAGCCCCGCATTGGGCTCTCTGCTCAGCAGGGAGCCTGCTTCCCCCACCTCTCTGCCTGCCTCTCTATCTACTTGTGATCTCTCTGTCAAATAAATAAATAAAATCTTTTTTAAAAAAATCAAACTACACATTAAAAGGGTGAACTGTGATACTCACAAAGTAGTTTTTAGAAAGTTATAAAAGTAATCGGTTCGTTATAAAACTAAATTAGCAGAGTAAGTAGTAAGCAAAATGTTTAAATGCCTCCCAATTCTATCTCCCGGAGGGGAAGTATCTATGTCTTACTTCCCATTAAAATCTAAATACAGGGCCGGAGTCGTCGGTTAAGCGTTCAACTCTTGGTTTTGGCTCAGGTCATGATCTTGGGGTCCTGAGATGGGGCCCTACGTTAAAGAAACCAGTCACAGCACAGAGCTCAGCACAGAATCAGCTTGTCCCTCTCCCTTTGCTCTTCCCCCACCTCACACGCACTCTCAAATAAAATCTTTTAAAAATCTACATACATACATTCATATGCATCTATAACACATACATAGGAGACAGATCTAAATAAAACATACTACTGAATCTATTTGTCATCTTTAAGAAACAATGTGAGAACAGTTTTTATTTTTAATCCTAAAGCTCACAGGCAGTCAATGAAATTCAGCAAGAACCATATTCCACTGGAAGCATCAGTTTACTTTAGTTTTTAAATCCTCCAGAACAGAGAGACTAGCAGAAACTAGTCTCTAGTCAGAAACTAGAGACTAGCAGAGACTAGCAGTAACAGAAAGCACTAGCCACTATGCTCAGTGGGCTCACCTGCTGAATGGAGCCCAACTGGAAATCAAACCTAATTCCTAAAACGCCTACTAGCACATGTAAAAGGTATTGGGAAACAACAGAGCTGACCTGTGCCAAACCTTCACAAAAAATGCTAGCAGGGCCTTTCCTGAGCATCTTCTTTCTCTGCAGTGCTCCTAGCAATGCCCAAGAGGAACAGAAGATGGCACTCTTCAGCTTGGATCTTGGATTTAAAGGGTCATAGCATTTCTAACAGCCAGCCTCAACTGAACTGTTGCAATAAGCAGTTTTCTGCAGTCTTCCAAAAATGCTTTTAACTGCATGATCAAAAACTAAAACAATACAGCTAAAAATCATGAAAAAGCATTTCTACCATATCAACAAACAGAACCAAGGAAAAGGTATAAAAATGAAGATGTCCAATGGATGAGTCCCCTACTGAACACTGAATGCTTCAATTCTATATAGAAATACATAAATACTTAAACTATTCCTAAGTTAGTATTAAGCAAGCTCACTAAATGATTAGAAATTTCTAATAATCACTCAGTGCACAAAGGGGGGAGCTGTGAATTGCACTACAGATGGATGCCCTTTGCACCTTGCTAGGTTAGAGCAATCTTGGTCTTCAGTAATAAACCCAATTAAACACTCTCTCATCACAGTGGGAAAAAAAACACTAATGAGGCACTGGTTCAGCATGATGCTGTCAAGTAACTGCTGCTAGCAACTTCAGGAATCCTTACTGCAGTCTACAGACAACTAAATTCAGTAAAAGTATGCTGAATTTCAGAAGCAGCTTGCCACCTGGCCTGGCAAAGCAGAGAGTCGCAGAGTATCCCCAAAACAGTCTTCTATACACCCCTTACAAAACTTCCTGACCATTTTAACAACCCAGTTTGGGGCTCAGAGATTCAAAAATGTTCCCAAACAGAGGCTAGTTCCTAAAAGCCTAGCTGAGTTTGTTTGGACTATACCAAGAACTTTTTTTTTTTTTTTTTTAATACCAAGAACTTTCATTTGTAATCCTTTGAGAGCAGATTTTCTAAGAGAAATTGGAAATAAATTTTTCATTTATACATATATACTATAATCTCTAGAAAGGGCTGGGGGGGGGACCCATGGCCCATGCCCTCTAGAATAAATTTTAGAAGGGAAAAAAAGGTTTCTGTTGTTTATTCTAAATTTTTCTTTAACTTGCACTTATAGGCTTCTCTACCAACAAGGAAAATTCACCTAAAGCCCTGTACTTTGAAAATGACAGTCCTTTCCTCTTATGCTCAAAGTCCACAAACCCTACAAATACTAGGGCTGCTGATCTAACACAGCTGTTGGCCACAGAGCAGCAGCTGGCTGCTTTCCCTATTTGAGATAGGCCAATCACTGCTAAGACACAAATCCTTTCAGCTTTCCCTGCTCTCTAATTCCTGTGTCATCCTTGTCACTAGAGTGATAGGTAAATTTGGTGACCTACTTTTCTAGGGGTGTCTGAAAACAACAGTGATGAAAATTGAGATTGAAAACTTAATGGATTCCACTGGGCCAGAAACAAATACTTTTTCATTTCTCTCTATTCAGGACAGCCATCAGAATTTGCCATCAGTGGACTAAATGAACAAGCTGGTTACCTCAGTGGAAATCCCACAAGGAGATAAATCCCTTCCTACAACATCAATATTTAAACGGAATGCTTCCTGGCATGGAAGTCTCTGGGTGAGCCCCAGTGGCTAGGCCCAAATTCAAGGAAAGCCCAAATCTGCAAACTGGAAAAATGGAATGGAGAATGTAAATACTGTAAAGAGATGACATCTGAAACAATTTCAAAATAAGAGGCAATGTCTTCTTCAAGTCTTAACTTGAGTCCTTGAGAGCTGAGCTATTCAATGAATTATATATAAAAACAGTCCCAAGGAATACAACCTCCTCCATGTACTGCTTAGAGCAGCCCAGTATTCACAGATGCATTCATGCGGCTCAGCATACCTCTGAAGGAGGACCGTCATTCCATTTTACTAATTAGGAACAGGCTGAGGTAAATTAGGGAATTTACTCAAGGTGCCTTAGCAAGAGTTATCAGTGAGAAGACCTGAACTCCCAAACCTGTGCTTGACACCACGCCACCATTCCCTTTTAGAACTTGCCTCCCCTGGCTCTTAGGTCTTTGATCTTTTTAAGATCTTCTATCTAGCCAAGCCCTAGCCTTCTCCTTTTAATGCTCCCTCTCAAAACAGAGCTCTTTCATGTGTCAAAGTTTCAACCACAAAGACGATCACAAATTACTTGACTTTAACTCCTCTCTCTCAATCCAAAGGCCAAATGCAGTAACACATTATCTTCCCACAGAATGTCAGAAGGCTCTTAAAATAGCAAGACTAGCCACTTTTCTATTAAAGTTTTCTTATCACCTGAACCATCAGCAAGTATTCTGAATGCGGTAAGTATCAGTGTGTCACTGTAAGAGTGGCTTTAACTATAAGGAAGCACAAGCTTGCCTGGAAAATTCTCTGAACCCTTTCCTTCCTTCCCAGGTTAGCGGCAACAGAGCAGCAGACCACATGCAGTGGACAGCAGCACCAGACCAGGCTGGGCCTGGCTAGGCTTACTTACCTGTAGACGACGGCAGGGATGCGCTTCCAGGACCTGAAGCTTGCTACACTCTCTAGTTCTTTGTCGGTGATCCAGGCAGGCACTATGAGCTCCTGTGGATAGCTACCACATAGCCTAATGGGGAAGGTGAGAAGGAGGGAGTGGGGGAAGAAGACAGGGAGGGAAAGGGGGAGAGACACTAGGTGAGCCAGTATAAGGATGCTGATCAAGCTACCCAGAGCCAGTTAAAAGGCAATATGGAGCTTTAAGTGAGTCCTGGTCTACTCAGCAAAACTAGTCACCTTAGGTGTTTACTTATGTGTATGTCGCCTGACAGTATCTGGCACTGTTCTACTTTAGGCTACCTTTGGGAATTTGGTGATCCTAACATCTGAAATAAGGGGAGCCCACAGGCAATCAGTTACTTCACTCTAACATTCTCTTATAACAAACATAGAAGTCACTTCTTAACTATATAAAGTTCACAGTCCAACTACAGAAGAGAAAGTCTGTCAACCTCTACCAGACCCCCTCACTCTTTCAGGCTTCTGTCAAAGGGAAACATGTGAAGAAAGACAAAAGTCTGCAATTTCAAGTTTCCAGATACCTTACAGAATTACTAACATATTCTCTGATGTGTCCTAATTATAGGTAACAGGTACAGGCAGGGTATGCAGAAGCAGTACCAGAAGTCAGGACACTGCATACATAATCACAGTTAGTAATATGAGTAAGCTGTTAATCATAATTTCATAAAACATACTTTAGAACTATATTCAGGGGGGATAAAGCTCTTTTCATTAGGGAGGAAGATAGTAGCTACATGCTAGTCAGGCTGGTGCCCTAAAAAGCAGTTCTTTCTGACAGGTTTTTCACTTATAGGACATTGTCTCTCTATGGGTATCCTAATATTCCTTTTTAGCAGTGAAGGGAAGAAGACCTTTAATCCGAATCTTAAAATACACAAATTCCTCCTCCTCCTGTACCACCACCTGAAGCGGCCCTTGCCTACCTTATGCAGTGGGGGAAGAGGCAGAAAACACCAAGTAGTTTAGGATCATTCTGCAAAAAATATCTACAACATGTTCTCAATTTCCAGAAGATTAAATATCAAGAATTTAAAAGCCACTGCTCTGATGGCTACCCACAAACAGACCAAGAAAATGGCTATCATAATTTGAGGCAGTTTGAAAAACGGAATGATTAATGCCTCCAACTGCTAGATCTTAAGAGGAGAAAAATACTAATTTAAATCTCCTGAACAATTTTCTTTTGTTTCATAGAAATTTAGACCACCAAAATCATAATAGTTAGCTGCCCCCCAATACCAAAGTATTCACACCTTTTAAGGAAACAAGAAATGGGAAATATTTAATAGTGATTATATTAATATTTAATGATTAAATGGTCATAGCTATTTAGTTGGAAAGTACAGAATAGTATTTATGCCTATTTCATAGAATCTGGAGTAAAATTAAGTCATAAAAACTAGCTTATAAGTGTTGTATCACTGCTTTGCGATTACAGAGTCTATCTCCAATGTGACATCAAGTGGTGACGAGACCAATGGAAACTGCCTGCCTACATGAGAACACAATACTGTCTAGGAAACGCACGCACCTGGAACAACAGAGATCTGGAGGGGGGATGGAAAGGAAGGTTCCAGAATCCTATGAAATACCACTTTTCCACTCCAGTAACAGCAATGGGAATAGAAGGCTCAAGAAGTACTCTGAAGACCATGCAGTTAGATATAATAAAATTCCACTAAAAAATTGGTCTATGTCTAAGTTCAAATGCTCCGCCGCATGAGAAATGGGGTTTCTGCAAAGGCACTGGCTGTGAAGCACAGTCCATAGGCACCCATACAACTCACTTGTACTTCTCATTGATGTTGGAAATCCTCCAGGCATTGTTCATATCAAAACCCATTCGCTCCACTTCGTTTTTAAACCTTGACGTTACATGCTCCCCTAGGGGCCAAGGACAGCAAAAAGAAAGAAATGAATACCATTTTGTAAAACAGGTAGAATAAAAGCATAGCTACCCTGCTCAGTTATATAAATAACATGTACTTAGTTTTAGTTTAAAAAGTCCCTGTCAGCGTAAGACTATACAAAGGAATGAGGAACTAATTTTTAATAGAAATATAGCTAATCCAATTTACATCAGTTTCAGGTCTACAACATAGTGATTCAACAATTACATATATTATGAAACGCTCACTGTAAGTGCAGGTACCATCTGTCACCATACAATTATTACAATATTATTGCAATATTATAATATTGCTTTTATAATTTTATATCACAATATTATGGTAGTTATTACAATATTATTGACTATACTACAGTATTACAATAAAATATAATATTATTGTATTTACAATATTACTATATTCCCTATGCTGTACCTTGTATCCTTTTGACATATTTCTTACTGCAAGTTTATACCTCTTAATCCCCTTCACCCATTTTGCCCATCGCCACCCCCTACTTTGGCAACCAGAAAACTAATATGTTCTCTGTATTTATGAATCTGTATTTTTTTGTCCGTTTTTAGATTCCACATATAAGTGAAATCCTATGGTATTTGTCTTTCTGTCTTATTTCACTTGGCATAATAACCTCTAGGTCCCTCCATGTTGTCACGAATGGCAGGTTTTCTTTTTTATGAGTCAGTAATATTCCTGTATGCGTGTGTATGTACACAACGTGCACATGCGCGTGCATATGCCCCATCTTCTTTATCCATTCATCTATTGATGAACACTTAGGTTGACTTAGGTTGTTCCCATTATTTTGGGGTGCCTAGGCAGCTCAGTGGGTTAAGGCTCTGCCTTTCGCTCAGGTAATGATCTCAGGGTCCTGGGATGGAGCCCCACATGGGGCTCTCTGCTCAGCAGGGAGCCTGTTTCCCATTCTCTCTCTCTGCCTCCCTCTCTGCCTATTTCTCATTTGTCAGGTAATTAAATAAAACCTTAAAAAAAAAGAATTATGTTATCTCATTTAATCACTACTACCAACTCAGAGTGGTTATCACCGAGTTCATTTTACAGAGGATAAAACTGAGACTGAGAGAGGTTATTATGGTAGGTCTGTCCTACCATAATCCAGTCCCTGTCACTGGCTACTCTCCCATTTCCACACCCACAATATACATAAAACATAAAATAAACAAGTTCACCAAGAATAGTAATATAAATCTACAACTCCTCATCAGAAATCCTATGGGCCAGATTTCAAAACTTGAGTTTAAAATTGTATATATAATATAGTATTAGATTAACACTCTCAACAGGGTCTACTAATCAAAACATTAGTATTTCTACAGTGAAATGCATGGATAATTCCCACTAAATGGTAATAAGTAAAGCAGCAAATAGCTTCATGTCAGCTCAGACTGGGTCAAGCTACCAAGTAAGAAGACTCTTGATTTTCAGAGCCTTATAGATTATAGAACTGCAGATAAGAGATCATGAAACTGTAACTTCCAGTACCCAAGAATCTCAGGAAACACCATACTACTAAGTAAAGTGCTAAGCATTTGTAAGAACATCCACCCAAACAAGTATAAACCGCCTACATCTGCGCTAATGAAACTGGCTTTCTCTTCCTAAAGATAGCAAGCAACAAATGCAGAAGTGAACCAAACATAAAAGTCATTAAATCTGAAATAACTTTCTTCCTTGAAAACACACAGAGTCCTAGGGCAGTAAAACAAACAAACAGAAAACCATTAAGCAGTATCTTTATATGTAGTGTTACAGGTTGTAAAATAAATTCTGGTGGGGGCTGGGAGAAACTACAATAATAAAAGCACAAAGCAGACCAGACTGCTTTGGTGATCAAAGTAGAAAGCTTTGCTTTCCCTGGGAAAGGAGCTTCAGAATAGGAAACAGCAATTACTTGAATGAAGGACAATTCTATAAAACTACTTCCCATTTAAACTGCTTTTTGTGAGCTTAAACTAGGTATCATATGTTTCCTGAAGGAGAGCTATAAAAAAATGAGGTGCAGAGATTTAGGAAGAAATAATCAACTGAATGTATCCCATTGTGGAAAAGTTTTAGATGTGATGTCGGCTTTCCAAATAGGAAAAAAGCTGTCTGAAATGGGATGCCATCTGTCTATAAATTTCAAGGAATAGTGACCATCAAGAATATTGGAGAGTCCTTCACTTTTAATCCCCATCTAAAACAGTAAAACTTTAAAAAAAAAAAAAACAGTAAAACTATGACAATTTCCAAGTTCATTAATTAATGAGATTCTTCCCACCTGTAATATAGCTCCAAGTCTTGACAAAAGGTAAATGTAATTAATGACTCTAACATTAGTACCTCTACTCTGGGCACAAATACTCAGCCCTAAAAGGACCCTCTAATTTTAAAATAGTAACTGGCAAATCACCACCACCAGCACTGGCAATTTGCCAAAGAAAAGATTAGAAGTATGAAATTCTTAGAGTATGAAATTCTGAGCTACATACAAAGAAATACATACTTTGTAACAAGCATAAACATGTTACTGTATAAACAAGGAGAACAAGGAGTTTAGTTACCTTTGTATCCTCTGAAACTGCAAGTTCCTAAGTTTGAAACTGACCATCACAACCCAAATAATTAGGTTTTACATCATAAGCCACTGAATGTTTATTTATTTTTTTTAAGATTTTATATATTTATTTGACACAGAGAGAGAGAGAGAGATCACAAGTAGGCAGAGAGGCAGGCAGAGAGAGAGAGAGGAGGAAGCAGGCTTTCTACTAAGCAGAAAGCCCAACGCGGGGCTCAATCCCAGGACTCTGAGACCATGACCTGAGCCAAAGGCAGAGGCTCAACCCCCTGAGCCACCCAGGTGCCCCTGCATGTTTATTTTTAAAAGCTTTACTCAACTACCCACCCTTGCTATGTGGGATACATTTTAATATTTTCTATCCTAGGTGTTTCATTTTGTATTTCATTCCTTAAAACTTTTGATTTTATGACCCACAAGTGGATCACAACTTAGTTGGAAAAGCAATGCTTTAAAAAAAAAAAAAAACTAGCAACAGACCTTAAATACAGGAGTAATTCAATTGGCTTTTACTAAATTGTGTTAGAAGCTCCCTTATGTTTTTCAGCTAGAAAACTGAATGCCAAGCACATCTATTTGCTGATTTCCCTTATGAATCTCCCTCTAAGAATTCTCTGGTTTTCACTGATTCAATATCAGATATACTATCATATCCTATTTTAAATATTACGGTTTTAAGTTTGTTTGGCTTTCAGTTTCCACTGCAACCCTCCTGTCTGCTCTCCCCCCCCCCCCAATGAGGATGTGTCCTTTTTAAATGTTTATTTCTTGTACTAAAAATGCAAACAGTCCAGCAATTCTTTAGTGAGAATGAAAACCTTTTTTAAAAAAGATTTATTTATTTTTTAAAAGATTTTATTTATTTGACAGAGAGAGAGAGAGAGATCACAAGCAGGCAAAGAGGCAGGCAGAGAGAGGAGGAAGCAGGCTCCCTGCTGAGCACAGAGCCCAATGTGGGGCTCAATCCCAGGACCCTGGGATCATATCCCGAGCTGAAAGCAGAGGCCCTAACCTACTGAGCCACCCAGGCGCCCCGAGAATGAAAACTTTTTTAAAGCAATGAGACCCTCTATCATAACCAGTGTCAATAGGCAGTCTAAAAATATCCCCCCCTCAAAAGTCTAGCTCCCTGGGTGATTCTGAGCATTCAAAAGCCCACAATTATACACAGCCTAAAGGTCTGAGAAGAGCCAGTCCTCTATACAGGATGTGAGGAAAAGAACTGCTTCGGAATCAGAGAAGGTGAGAACCAGCCCTCCCAGATTTTCAAATATGGATGGAAGAATCATTCTGTTCTATGAACAAACATTCCAGGACAGTCATCTAAATTTACACTTCGCGGACTTCATTCAAACTCCTAAGACTTGGCTTTTTTACTAAACAGGTAGCTGCACAAGAGTTGTGAGACCCAGACTCCTATGCTGTTCATGGTTCAAGATATGCTTAATGGGCATCTCACAGAAGAGAGATCAGAGAGAGGAGCCTGATGCTACTAAACTAATAACTGAATTGCCCAGTCATTTGTCAGTACCCCTGCTTAATGCTCAAGGACAGAATGATCATCAAGAAGGCAGCTACAATGAAGAGAAGAAAACCAAGCACATGGGAGAGAAGCTTTAAGCTTTCAGTCCATTCCTTTTTTAGAGTTTGAAATGGATCTAAGAGTCAAGAGTTTCACAAAGACTTCTGCAAGTTTCACAGGTAAATTCCAATAGCAATACTGGGACTTCTTCCAAAGCAGATTAAGACTCAGAGCTTATGGCTGGCTTAACTATGACAGCTTCAACAAGTCAGAAACTTAAGATTTATATGAATATAAGGCAATGATACAATTTTCCCATTTCTCTCCTTTCTGACACATTCTACTCTTAGCAGTCTAGGCATAGAGAGACAGAATCCATAAAACCCTTTATTAACTGCTAAAAGACTAAACTCACTTCAACTCTTCAGAGTCTATGTGCTTATGATCTCATATGTTGGAGCAGATTATACAAAGGCATCACTTTGAAATATCTCAAGTGTTGTCTCACCCTAAAGATGACTTGTAAGAATGTGGTTGTCTGGTATGCTCCCACTTGGTGAGTAATGCTGTAGCCACCACGAACACGCAATAATACTGGGCAGAGACAAAAGAACCAGGTTGACTGGCTTTAAAAATGCCACCAGTATTTTTTTATTAGGACCAAGTTTTCCCTCTGTACTCCACAGTGAAAATATATAAAAAGGAAAAAGCCATACATATATATAATAAACACACTCAAATCAAGTCACAGAAGTACAGTAAGATTCCATGTAAGTGGTAGCAGGTTAACTTCAGTGTGGATTTGTGACATTAGAAAGAAACAGAATACAACCTTTACTCAGATTAAGCTCCAACCAATCAGTTACAATGTTATCACCTTGTATATTCATAAAACCCAAAATGTTCTGACAAGTATGGCACATAGGAAGCACTCAGATATTTACTGAACTGAACTCTCTAGCAATAACAGATTTGATCTTCGCGATACCCAGATCAGCTTGGGTAGGAAGAACAGGAATGTCCCAGTCTGAAGAACAAAGGAAACTGAAGTACAAAGACGATAAATGGCTTGCCCAGTATTTTTTTTTTTTTAATTAAATGGTAAAGTAGGGTTTGAGTTCAGGTTCCCTAGTTCTTAGTACTTTACCCCCCAAATACCTCCACCCATCACAAACTAAGGAAAAACAGAACAGTGTTGATATCTGTAAGCTCTGGCAGCCAAAGAATACCAAGTATCATCAGGAAGAGAAGGATCTAGGGACAGAAGTCATCTCAGCTCAAGACACAGCCATCCATAATTAAAAGAGTGAAGTTCTGACCTGGCACACCTTAGTAATAGCCTAGGAGATGGCTCAAATCCAAAAGAAACTAATTTTATCAAGGAAATAAGGAGTCATCTAAAGAGATGAGGAATTTCTAGTCTGTCATTGTGAAAAAGGTTAGGAGAAAAAGCAAGCCTTGCTGACTAACCACCTAAAACTAGGGGTATGCCCATTAGGGTTAGGACTCTTTAACAACTGAAGTTCTTATATAACACTATGCAGCTAGACAGAACTCCCTAACTTCATTATCCTAGGAAATGGTAGAGACTAAAAATTCAGTAAGACACATTGACTAAAAATGCAGCAAAAATACATATAAGATTTGTGCATTTCACTGTATGTAAATTTTACCTTGAAAAAAGAAAAACTTGAAAAGAGCCATAAACAACAATAGTAACAAAATACGATGGCATCTCAATAAAAAAGGAAAATGAAAAAGATGCAATGGATGATCGAGTGAAGTCAGAGACAGTGCAAGCACATTTTCATAACCTTTTCCAGGATGGTGTGAACTCCTGTGGCTGACTCCGGGATTCACTGGCCTGACCAGGCTCATGGGTAGCTTGGATTCCTGAGGCTTTCCTTGTTTTTCATCTCTGCATGCACAACACCCCACAGAGTCAACTCTCAATAGCTGAGAACTGGGGTTCAGTCCTAGCTCTGTCACTGACTGGCAGTGGAACCCAGCAGCAGGCTTTACCTCTGAGTTCCATTTCTGTGGCTCCCAAAACAGAGACTCAGTCTATCCTGCCTGCTTGATGAAATCATGAGGGTCAAACAAAAGTATATATCAAAGCATCTTTAAAAATAAGATGATGTGGGGCGCCTGGGTGGCTCAGTGGGTTAAGCCGCTGCCTTCGGCTCAGGTCATGATCTCGGGGTCCTGGGATCGAGCCCCACATCGGGTTCTCTGCTCTGCAGGGAGCCTGCTTCCCCTCTCTCTCTGCCTGCCTCTCTGCCTACTTGTGATCTGTCTATTGAATAAATAAAAATCTTTAAAAAAAAAAAAAAAAAAAATAAGATGATGCTTACTATTATATTTTAATTATGAACCAGAAACTTCAACCAGTGAATGAGCCAGGGAACAAAGTGATACAAGCAAAGCTAGATTAGCCTCAAATGTTTAAGATCACCCAGGGCAGAATAGTTAAGATATAAAATTCAGGATTAAAAACTGAGGTTTAAAGAAAAAAGTCTCTAGAGTAAGCTGAGTTGGAAGGAGCCTCACAACTCTTCATTGCTTAGAAATTAAAAAAAAAAAAAAAAAGAAATTCAAGACTTCGCTTTCAGGCTGGACGTAATAAAGAACGAGTGTTGGACCAGCAAAGTTCTATTTATGGCAGCCTAAAATTTACAGAAAAATACACATGGAGAAATAACACGAACTTGATCCAAGCCATTTCTGAAGGAAAAAGAGTGGAACAAAGATCTCCTGAGAAGGCAGGAGGCCTGAACTCCAGCATAAGCTCGGCTTCTCTATTTGTCTCAAGGAAAGTCACTGGCCTCTCTAGACCTCTGTTTCATCACCTAGGAGATGAAAGGGGTAGGGATAGGAAATCTCTGACATGAAAAGAAGATAGGGAAAGGCCATTTTGTATGCCACTATTCTGCACGCTACCTTCACATACCTATGGACCTTTGTTCGTGCAACTTGTGCTAACATTTTCCCCCTTTCTCTAACCAATGAACCCTTCCTTATTCTACCTTCAAAACCTACTCAAAAGCAACTGTGAATGTGAAGTCTTCCCAAATGTGTATACAACACTCATGGTTCCCTTCCATTAGGCTCCTTTCAACCCCCATTAAACCATACTATAGTTGTTTTTAGGCCCAATAGACAGTGATACCAAATATAGTGTTCTTCCCTTCCCCTGAAAGGCAGGAAACATGTTCTATTAAACTTAGAAGTGATGGGCACATGCTAGGTGCTCCATAAAATAGATAACGAATGAATACACATATGCTTAGAGTCCCATTTCATGTGAAGGGTACCTCAAACAGTAGTTCAAAAAAGACACTATTTGGGGTGCCTGGGTGGCTCAGTGGGTTAAAGCCTCTGCCTTTGGCTCAGGTCATGATCCCAGGGTCCTGGGATCGAGCCCCGCATCAAGCTCTCTGCTCGGCAGGGAGCCTGTCTCCCCCTCTCTCTGTGCCTGCCTCTCTGCCTACTTGTGATTTCTGTCAAATAAATAAATAAAATCTAAAAAAAAAAAAAAAAAAAAAGACACTATTTGCACATTTTAGAAAGGTCTACCTGGTCTGCACAGGTCTCCATGTTGCTCTTTTTCACTGGCGTAGACCTCCATGCACCAAGCGTGGTATGCAAACGAGAACAGATCTTCTATTTTCGCAGGTGGTCGGATTGCATTGTTCAGTCTCTTAAGCCACTCTTGACACTGCTCAAAGGTTGAGAACTGACACCTTTGTAAAGCCAAACAAGTACGGATGTAATTAGCAGATGGCTGACAATGAAACTTGAGGGAAGCCACCATTTCAAGAGTGCCTACGTCCTGGTGCAGTGACAGCTACAATCAAAAGAGCATCAGAGGTGGCCATTCACACGTTCATCATTTATGATAAAAAGAGGTCCAATAAATTTTAGCCAATGGTACAAAATGCCAAAAAGAAAAAAAATGGACGTGTGAAAAACTTATTTTTAGGCTGATGAAATTGCTTCTGAGATTGATTAATGGTAATTATTAAAGTAAAATGGCAGTGTTCTCTTTCATGAATAAGGTTTCCTTCTATGTCTTCCACCAAAGCTTTAGAAAGGTTGTCAAGAAATAGGTTATAACAAAACAAAAAGAACTTCTCCTAAACCTATCAGGCCAAGCTCAAAAATAAATCACAGCACAACTTTTGGCCAGTTTGATAATAATTTCAAAATCTAACTCAGCAATTAGAATAAATCAGCAACTGTAGATCCAAAATAAGACCCTAAAACTTTCAGCTGTGACCATGTAGAGAACCAAACAATTCTATTAGAAATTGTAATTTTAGGTACATATTGTTTGATTCAATTAGGGCAAAAAAATACTTCACCTTTTCAAATGCAGAGTGTTTAAACTGAGTAATTAATAAATAAGCTTTTTAAATGTAAGTTGTAGTTAGTATCTATCAAAAGCAAGCCAATCTCAATGGCTAAAAGGCAACTTATATATCTTAAAACAAAGGAGGTCACTTGAACCTCTTGCTCATTCCAATCAATGTGGTTCATCAATATGCCAACACACAGTATTTACTGGCACTCCAAAATCAAAGAGATAAGGAATTCAGAACTTCTAGAGCTATTAAATTTAAAAACACATTTCAGGCATCATTTTGCAATCATTAGAGTAAAGATTATATCAGATAAAAACCATAATGGATGTTAAATCAATGGAGAAACTTGATGAAAAGCAGGATATTTTCATTGTCTTAAAGTGCCTTCTATAGATAGTTTATTTGTTGTGAGGGAGAAAATGAAGAAATTGCACAGAAAGCAGGGGACACCTCAACCAGAATGATCAAAATTAACATCACCAATAAGGGACAGATGGACACTGCTTGCCTCCAGATGTAATAGAGTACCCTGAGAAGGATACAACCTACACATATAATACTGTAGCCAAGAATAAAGAACCTCAATTTAATCATAAGGAAACACTGTACAGGCATAAAATGAGAAACATTCAATTGAAAGATTATATTATTTAAAATGTGAATGTCATAAAAGAAAAAAAGGGAGTGAAAAATGTTTCAGAGTGAAGAAGGCTAGAGCGGCGCTTGGGCAGCTCAGTCAGTTAGGTGTCAGCTCAGGTCATGATCCCAGGGTCTGGGACAAGTCCCACATCAGGCTCCTTGCTCAGTTGGGAGCCTTCTTCTCCCTCTGCCTGCCGCTCCCTCTGCTTGTGCGTGTGCGCTCTGACAAATGGATGAATAAAGTAAATAAATTATAAAATAAAATAAAATGAATGAATACATATTTTTAAAAAACTAAGAAGGCTACAGAATCACAGCAACTAAATGCAATACCTGACTTTGCATGGATCCTATCCTGAATAAGGTGGGGGTGAGAGAAATGCTATAAAGGGCATTATTAGGTCAAATGACAAAATTGGAACAAGGACAGTAGACTGGATAAAAGTATTATGAGTGTAAAGTTGTGAAGCCTGATAATGATACCATGGTTATGTAAGAAAATATCCCTATTCTTAGGAAAGCACACCAAAGTATTTCAGGGTGAAAAGCCAGGATTACGTAACTTACTTTCAAATAGTTGAGAAAAAGAATCAATCACTCAAACACACACATGCGCGTGCACACACACACACACACGGCACCTGCAAACAATAAAGCAAATGGGGTAAAATGTTAACAATATTGGTGTTCTTCGTAATATTTTAACTGCTGCACTTTTTTTGGTAAATCTGAAATTATTTCCAAGTAAAAAACTTAAAAATTACTTTTCAAATAGGAAAGTAGCCTAAAGATGAAATATTTCAGGCACTAACTACTCAGAAAATATTCCTAACAAGGCTGACACTCAAAAGCTGTTTTTGTTACCAAACCATGAATCCAATCTTTTAATAATACATAGTTTCCACACTAAAAAACAGCATAAACACATCACATACCTGATAACTTTGCAGTCTTTGCAAGTCAAATGAAGCTGAAATATATCTCGGCATTCAACACTTTCTATAAGCTGTAATGGAACCTGCAATTAAAAAAGACGAAGACCCCTTGTCAAGAAGGCATTAATCCCGCAGTTTTCTCAGTGGGTTCAACAAGAAAGATCCAAAAGCTCTACAAGGGAAAGCAGCAAACAAAGCCACAAATTTATCTGAATCAGTAGTATTCAAGTGATTTACTACTGAGTCAATTAGGGTTTCCCCTCCTTTCCCTATAAATCAATAGCCTCAAGTCCTATCTGAGCAGGAAGACAAGGAATGAAAGAGCAGGGAAACAGGTCATCTCTCAAGTATCAAACTCAAAATCTCTCCAGGTACTACTTTACACACTACAGCTAGCTGTGATTTGCAATGACAAAGCAGCTGAAGGGAACCAGAGTGGTAATCTGGTCTTGTTCACAGAGAAGTGCAGATCAAGGTGACGGCAGGACTACACTTATTTGCCCCAAACAGCAAAGTGGACTTGTGGCTTTGTTTTAGCAAAGGAACATCCTGAAAAACATTGGAAATCTAAACTGCCCACAAGCCACACCGGAAAGATGTGTTTGCTTGTCAGACTCTGTGCTCAGCAGAATAGACCCATCTAACATCTAGATGTTAGAATAAACATTAAAGTGGAGGGAACAGGCCACACAGTGGTCAAAGGTCCTAAAACTACCTAAGTCTAATTTGCTTCAAAAGACCAGGAAGATCCCTGTCTGCCAAGTGGGGCTTGTATGAACAAGCTGGAATGGTCCTCTCCCTGCCAATCTGGTGAGCAGACTCTACAGAACACAGAAGTAAGGATAATAGCGGAAAGGGCTGGGAGAAGGAAAGGGAGGCAGACAGGGAAAGCATCTTAACAGGTGACAAATCTTCAAGCTGATATCAGAATCCTCCCCCTCTTGGATCAATTCACCTTGACTCAACCCTTGGTTTCAGAAACTAATTTCTAAAACTTCTCAAGAGAGCCTGGTAAAATAATTGTAGATACACTCACTCTTTAGAGAAGGGGTAGACTACTGTTTCTTATACTATATCATGCCCAGGCAAAATATAGCTCTGACAATTCCAAGTAGCATTCCAACAAATCATGTTTAGCACAGGAAGAGACAGGCAGTCTCCAGCACAGAAACAAGAGAGTGCTGCCTGCACAAGGTGGCCATCATCTTAGCTGAGCCAGTTTCAGAAACGGGCTTCCTGCAAACTCTGCCCCACCACGCAATTGCCAGAGTTAGCAGAGAACTCTCAGAAAAATGATGTGAGAATCAAAAAGAAGCCCAGTGCTGGATGTCTGGGATAAGAAACAGAAACTGGGGCAGGGATTAAACAAGAGAAGCAAACAAAATAATATATAGAAAATGGGAGTTTTTACCTCAGAACTCAGAACCTTCTTGCTTAGTTCTAAGTCTATAAAACTAAAACTTCCCTCATAATAGGACTGGGAGTAAGTGAAGAAATCTTGTATTCTGAGAAAAAATGAACTCTGGCCCTCTGGGGTTCTTTTTTTTTTTAAGTTTTCTGGTTTTTGTTTTTTGTTTTTTTAAGATTTTATTTATTTATTTATTTATTTATTTATTTGACAAGACAGAGATCACAAGTAGGGAGAGAGGCAGGCAGAGACAGAGGAGGAAGCAGGCTCCCTACTGAGCGAGAGCCCATGCAGGGGCTCGATCCCAGGACCCCGGGATCATGACCTGAGCCGAAGGCAGAGGCAACTGAGCCACCCAAGCGCCCCTGGCCCTCTGTTTTTCAGTCCAAGTGCTGTGAGAAACTGTAGCTGATGCAGCTAAAAATTCTTTCAAGACCTGTACATCTCAGAAGGAAGAAGGCAATATACATCAACGGGTAGGGATAAGCTGTAATGGAAGAACACATATTAAAAAGATAGAGATAGGTGGCACCTGGGTGGCTCAGTCTGTTAAGCAGCCTCAGGGTCCCAGGATGGTGCCCCACGCCAGGCTCCCTGCTCAGGGGCAAGTCTGCTTCTCCCTCTCCCTAAGTTTGTGCGCACACATACACACTGCCACTTTCTCTCTCCAAAATAAATAAATAAAATCTTAAAAAAAAAAAAAAGATGGAGATTGGAAGAGGACACTGATCTGTCTGCAGGTCAGTCCTTTGGGTGCCCTATAAGACACTTATACTGCTTTTGGATGCCCTGTAACAGACTCTCATATTGCATTTGCTTTGTTTTAATATAACCCCTTTCCCTTCTCCCTCCCTCCCCAAAAGTGACTGCAAGAATGGCAATTAAGAAGCCTGAATTCTAATCTCAAATTTCTAAAATTTTACCAACTAAATCTGCCTACTTCCCAATTTCCTTGGGCCAATTTCTAACCTGCTTCTATGTTTTCTGAACATCAAATGGTCACAGCACAGGAAGTCCCAGGCAGAGGGAACAGGAAGGGTCTGGAGTGGAGTGAGAGTAGCTTTACAAACCCACATGGAAAGGCTACTCTCTCAGAAGTCACCTGCATCCCAGGTCCCCTTCAGTCACCTTCCTTATAACTATAAAATCTGAAAACCAACTAATGCTAATAGCAGCTGCTGGAGGAAGTGAACGAGTCTGTGCTACTGTGCTATAAGGAAGAGATAAGCTTTACATGCCCTACTGTTGGATCAGCCTGTGTCCAGACTTCCAGAATAAAGAAACACCTTAGAGCATGCAAAATATTTGCTACCTAAAATGCATTTGATATGCAAATTTTCACACATTTTAACATCACAAATTTAAGGAAAAGGCTAAAAATACCAGATGCTAGTATGCAGATACTACTAGCAAATCACCATAAACCACCATGTGTACTCAAGTCATAGATATGGAAAACAGATTTTAATGTTCATGCAGACTGTCACATGCAGGGAAGTTTAATATGCAGCAATTAAAAAAAAGAGAGACATATAAGAGAGAAATAAGTGATTTTATATACCAAATGAACAACTCCCTTTTTTCTTCTCCTATCTAGCCCAACGTTCCCTTTGATGTTCCCTCCACAGACTGCCTCCTCTTCCAAAAATGCAGAACAGGCCTTCTCCTCTTACACACCCAACCAAAACACACGAAGTTTCTCTACTTTAAGGCCTGCTCCATTACTTTAGGTTTCTCAGTTTTCCTCACACATCAAGAGGATCTCTTACCATTTCTGTAAGCAGGCAAACCCCATATTCAACCCTACTAGCAAACAATTATAAATTGTCTTCAATCCATACCATTGAATCCAGGCCATTTTATAGCCCAGGGAGGTTAAGCTTCTACACTATAAGCTAGTGGCAAAGACAGGACCAGAATCCATGCACCTGTCTTCTAGCCCAAGCTCCTTCCATTATAATGGTGCACCTTTCCTTCTTCCTCTAAGATTGCCCCTCCTTGCTGTATGGGCTCTACTTTAATGTTTCTCTCAGAATTAAGTGGGCTCTCCATCAGGGACCTTCAAGAGGAGAATAGAATTTAAACCAGAGTCCTTATGTACAGTTCTATCCATGGAAGAGTACGAAAAAATCTAAAGTCACATACATTCAAATCCTCCCTAGAAAACTGATTCAGTGTTTTGTAGCAACTCATTTTCTTTTTGCTTCTTTCGCCTCTACCTTCTTCCTGCAAGACAATTTTAACTTCCTTTACAGTGATTTTCCTCTTATAATCTCCACAAAACTCGTGCTCAAACGATGCATCAAACACACTCAGTGCTGTTAATTTCTCAAAAGGCCAACAGTTACATCATGGGCATCAAAATCATAAGAGCATCAATCCAAAAAAGCAGAAGAGCAGCAGTTAAAAATTATAATAGACATGCACAGTATTAAAGATCCATAGTACTATCTCACTCCAGAGGGAATTTTACGTCATCATATCCTAGTATGTTTACTTTAATTCTTTCTCAGTTTGTGTGTGTGGACATGCACATGTGCAGTATTTTTAAGCACCAGAATTTAAAAGTGGGATAGGTCTACCTTTTAAAAACAATGCCCTTTTTATAGCCTGAATGGAAAGTACTAATTCTGTACATCCATTTGAATTAAAAATGGCAGTAACTGAGTGAAAATAATGAGTCTAAACCTAAAATCTGTAATAAGCTGTTAAGTATCTGGGCTCTAAATCTTATATAGAAACCAGTCAGAAGAAGACTGTCACCAGTTAAAGATCCAAACTCTACTGCTCACCTTTTATACTTACAAGCTGCTCTTCTAGCACTGATGCAGACACTTCTGCTGGCATATGAATACTGCGGCCAAGGTACATGAAGGAAGGGTTGACAGTAACCTCCTTCTGATACTTGGGTAATAAAGATTTTTGCTATACTACAGTTAGACAAAAGAATGTGAAAAAACGCTAAGGAAAATGTTTGCAGGTGCTACACTTGCACATTTTTCCTAAAAAGCATTAACAGGCCAGCCTGGAAATAGAAGCTTTACTATCTTTTTAAATACTAATTTTGATTTTACAAATTATTCCTAGTTGAAATTCACTTTACATTTTTTGAGGATCACAATTCCATCTGTTTATGTACACACTATGGGGCTTTTTCCTCACTCTACAAATTGTTCTCATCATAATGTACCAGTAACACTTTGTCTAGTAAAATGGAAGGGACTCATGCAGAGAGGACAAATTCTGCTGCTTTGCAAGGTGAGCTTCTGACAGTCAAAACCAACTTGTTCCAAAGCACGGTGCAAAAACCACCTAGGATTCTCATGCTACTTACTGGGATTTCAGAAGCAGCAGACTGAGAGGCAGTCTATTGAATTACACAACAAAAATTGTTTTAAATTTTCATGAATTCACTTGAACACTTGTTTATAAATGAGCTGAGCAAAGAAATAAACCTGTACATATGCAAAAATACAGTTTTGGAAAAGCACAGAATGGGAGCAATTCATACCTTAAATGTTACAAATGAACTCTCCTATAGATGTTCTTTATTCTAGGACTTGAAAAACTGATACCCAGTGAATATATTTAAAGTAATGATATTATGGTATCTAAATCTACAGGCATGTTTTATTCAATGTGCTGTAAAATTAAAAGTAAATATATGATATCAGGTAGCTATTTAAAACTTGATGGTAA